>NC_140580.1:728903663-730233663 GCF_964204655.1 Triturus cristatus
GACCTGAAGTTTCAGTGGGCCCAGCATCACGGCAACCTGTCCGACCATGTCTTGATCTCGGAGGGCACTGCACAGCAGTTGCAGTGGTGGCTCACGGACCGCGATTGGGTCACGGGCAAGAGCCTCTCCCTACCCCTACCGGAGCATGTCGTAGTGACGGATGCGTCCCTCCTGCGATGGGGTGGCCATATGGGAGAGGCGGAGATCAGAGGCCTCTGGTCTCCGGCAGAGTCTCGCCTCCACATCAACTTGTTGGAGCTGCGAGCGATCCGACTTGCACTGAAAGCCTTCCTTCCCTCTGTCCGGGGAAGTGTCGTGCAGGTGTTCACGGACAACACCACCGCCATGTGGTATTGCAACAAACAGGGCGGGGTGGGGTCGTGGACCCTTTGTCAGGAGGCTCTGCGCCTCTGGACATGGCTGGAACACCAGGGCGTCACCCTGGTGGTTCAACATCTGGCGGGCTCTCTGAACGCCAGAGCAGACGAACTCAGCCGCCGGTGCATGATGGATCACGAATGGCGTCTGAACTCCGAGGTGGCGTAAAGTCTCTTTCAGCAGTGGGGAGAGCCTTGGTTAGATCTATTCGCCACCGACGAGAACGCGCAATGTCAGCAGTTCTGCGCGTTGGAATTTCCAAGGCGGCACTCGCTCGGCGACGCTTTTCGTCGCGAGTCGAGTTGCGGTCTGTTGTGCGCCTTTCCGCCTATACCACTTCTTCCCAGAGTGCTGAAGAAGATCAAGCGCGACCGGGCCCAAGTCATCTTGGTGGCTCCGGATTGGGCACGAAGGTACTGGTATCCCGAGCTACTCAGTATGTTGACCGATACTCCGATACGTCTGCCCCTTCGGGAGGATCTTCTGTCGCAGCAGCAGGGAACGGTCCTCCACCCGAACCTGTCCAGCCTCCACCTCCATGTGTGGAGATTGAGCGGCGGCAGTTGATGCCATTTGACTTGCCTCCTGAAGTCTGTGATATCATTCTGGCAGCCAGGCGTCCCTCCACAAAGACGGTATACGCCTGCCGGTGGAACAAATTTGTGGCATGGTGCACAGCAAAGGCTTTGGATCCCCTCTCCGCCCCTCTTTCTGAGGTTCTCCTCTTTCTTCTTTCTTTGACCCGGCAGGGCTCTGCCCTGGGCACCTTGAAAGGTTATCTTGCTGCTCTCTGCCTTCTTACGGCTTCCAGATCAGCCCCCTCTTTTCAAGTCCCCTGTAGTGTCACGCTTTCTTAAAGGCATTACTCACACGTTCCCTCCTGTCCCTTTCGTAATGCCTCAGTGGGACTTGAATCTTGTGTTGACATTCCTGATGTGCGCTCCCTTTGAGCCTCTTCACAATTGTCCTCTTCGTCTTCTAACTCTTAAGACTGCTTTCCTGGTGGCCATCACCTCGGCTAGACGGGTCAGTGAGCTCCAGGCTCTATCGTCCAAGCCTCCTTTTCTATCTGTTCATCCGGACTAGGTTGTCCTTCGGCCTCGTCCTTCCTTTCTACCGAAAGTGGTGACCCCCTTTCATCTTGGGCAATCTGTCACCTTGCCCACCTTCTTTCCGCCTCCGCATCCTTCGAAAGAGGAAGAGCGGCTCCACCGTCTGGACCCAAAACGTGCGCTCTCCTTTTATTTGGACCGCACTAAACAGTTCCGAGTGGACGACCAGCTTTTCGTTGGCTACGTGGGTGCAAAGAAGGGAAAAGCTGTACACAAACGGACCATCTCCCGGTGGGTCGTTTTGTGTATAAAAATCTGTTATTCCTTGGCAAAAAAGGAACCGCCTGTTGGGCTGCGCGCCCATTCTACTCGGGCCACAGCGGCTACTACTGCTTTGGGACGGGGAGTCCCTTTGCAGGACATCTGTCAGGCGGCAACGTGGGCTTCGCTGCCCACGTTTGCCAGGCATTATTGCCTAGACTGCTAAGTCCGGAGGGATGGCTTCTTTGGCCGTTCTGTCCTCCAGGACTTTCTGGTGTGATCTTGGTTCGCAGACCCACCACCGGGGTTGGTATTGCTTGGGTATCTATTCTAAGGTGAGGAATCTAACTAACGTGTTTCTTTCAGATGAACTTCGGTAACGATGTATCTGTAAGAAACATTAGTTAGTTAGATTCCTCACCGACCCACCCATCCTCCCCGTTCTGCGAACTGACATCTAGGGTTAAGGCTATCCCTTTCAGGGCCCTAGAATTTTTTGGCACCAGTGTCGGTCTCTTGCATGGCTCTGCGTTCCTGGCGTGGAAGGCTATGTACAAGAACTGACGTCAGCGCGCCAGGGCGGCGTCTAAGTACTCCGACGACGTCATCCCGGCGCACGACGCCGACGACGGACGCGGAGCCGCAGACGATGCCTAGCGACGCGCAAGGGGTATTGCTGACGAAAAATCTTCCGGATCCAGTCTGACGCCTGGGGATATTCTAAGGTGAGGAATCTAACTAACTAATGTTTCTTACAGATACATCGTTACCGAAGGTAAGTAACTTGTTCAACAATGCACAAGTTTCCTAAGAGAAAATACCTCTTAACAATGCAACACGGAAGGGTGCTACACCCAGAACCAGAGAGCCTAAGCCTGGCAGCATGGCTCCTGGGGACTTCGAATTCGCTCACCTCAAACTTCCAGAGATCACAATGGCAGTGCTCAGAGAGGCGAGGAAACCTACAACAAGGAAGTGTTACACAGCCAAATGGACAAGATTCTCTCAATGGTGCCTTAAGGAAAAACTTTCAAAGAAAATCACAAAGGAATCAAAAGTGCTAAAATACTTAACATATTTACTACAGAATAAACTAAGCTACACATCTATAAGGGTACACTTAGCAGCAATTGTAGCGTACACAAGAGGCGAAACAGGAAAAAATTTCTTCACATCCCATGTGCTCAAAAGATTTCTAGATGGCGCAAAGAGAATAGCACCTCCAAATAGGATGCCACCACCTGCATGGAACCTCAATGTAATGCTCGCTCAATGCTCGCTCAAATGATGAAAGCACCATTTGAACCAATCCACAAAGCAACGCTACAATTGCTCACAATAAAGACTGCGTTTTTAGTTGCAATTACATTACTACGAGTAAGTGAATTGCAAGCTCTAACACAACAAGAGCCCTACTTCCAAATACATGATGACAGAATCGTCATGAGAACAGATCCACACGTTATGCCAAAGGTGGTATCAAGGTTCCACATAAACAAAACAATACAAATACCAAGCTTCTTTCAAAAGCCAAAATCACAAGCAGAAAGGGCATTATACACCCTGGACGTCAGAAGGGCAGTCATGTATTACATGGAAAGAACCAAAGAATACAGAAAGACCAAGCAATTCTTTGTATCATTTGCCAACAGGTTTCTCGGACAACCAGTGACCAAAAATACCATTGCAAGATGGATTGCCCAACCCATACAATTATTTGCCACAAACAGGCAGGTCAAACATTGCAAGGACACCACAGGCTCACTCGACAAGGAAAAAAGGGGCAGCAGTCGCTTTTCTAGCAAATACTCCTATTCAAGACATTTGCCAAGCAGCAACATGGTCTTCAGTGCACACGTTCGTAAAGCATTACTGCGTGGAAATTCAACTAAATAAAGAAACACAAGTAGGACAAAAGGTCTTACAACATATATTCACAAACCAGCGCTCCTATTCCTCCCAAACACCACAGGGCTAGCAAACCGCTACAAAGTCTATGCACAGCATGTGAATCCAGAAAAGATTTACACTGCAAAACGTATAGTTTCCTACCTGTCGGTGTAGTTTTGCAGCTTGAAGAGTTTTCTGTATTCACTAGTGAACCCACCCTCCTCTGCTAGAAAGATGAGACAGGTGGAAAAAATATAAGGAGAATGAACAATAATTTAAAAAAAAAAGGAATCCGAAGATGGCGACCAAAGGTCGTTGATGTCACACCAAATGTCGACGCCCCCCCCCCCCCCCCAAAAAAGAGAAGTAGTACTACAATTCCAGACCCAACCACTAGATGGTGGAATAATGCACAGCATGTGAATCCAGAAACTTGTTTAAGCTGCAAAACTACACCGACAGGTAAGAAACTATATGTTTCTGTGCTCCTCTTTAACCTTACCAGTGTACCTTGGGTATTCACATAGATGATGGTAGTGGTCACAGCCCATCAGCATAGGTTGGGAATACCAGTCTTTACATACGACAACGACTGGCTCCTTAAGGCGGTTGCACCTCAAATATTAGAAAGCCACCTCCAGATGACGGCTGACCTACTGATATCTTTGGGCTTTTCGTTGAACATTCTGAAGTCACACCTGACTCCTTCGCAACAGTTCCACTTCGTCAGAGCCATTCTAGATACGGTGCTCTTCCTAGACTTCCTTCCAATTCAATGAGTACAGGATATTCTGGCTATGATCTTGATGTTTCAACCCTGGGTCTCACTCAGAGTGGCTGTGAGACCTCGGGCCTCTACCCTCCAGCATCCTTATTTTGTACCACAGCAGGTGGCACATGTGGGCTTTGCAGTGTGATCTGACATCTCAGTGGGCACAACATCAAGGGGACCTCTCACAGTCCTTTCAGGTGTCTAAGGAGACTGAAAAAGATCCACAGTGGTGGCTCCTCAACCACAATTGGACCAGCAGCAGACCTCTTTCTCTAGCACACCCAGAGCTAACGGTTGTGACGGACGCATGATTGGGGAGGTATTCTGAGGGAAGTGGAGATTAGAAGACTCTGGTCTTCAGTGGAGAAACCGCTCCATTTCAATTAACTGGAACTGCGAGCGATTCACTTGGCAGTGAATACGTTCTCAAGGACAACATGACTACCATGTTGTGCTGCAGCAAACAGGGTGGAGTCGGGTCGTAGTTCGTGTACCAGGAGGCTTTTTGCCTCTGGAAATGGTTGAATGCTCAGGGAATCTCACTTGCCACCCAGCACCTGGCAGGATCTTTGAATACAAGGTAGACAAACTCAGCTGATGTTTCTTAGCGGATCACGATTGGCACTTACGCTCGAAGGTGGTGCAAAGCAACTTCTAACAGTGAGGAGAACCTTGGCTTGATCTTTTCAGCACAGTGGAGAACACGCAGTGTCAAAGCTTTTGTGCATTGGAGATCCCATGCAGTTCTCTCTCGGAGATGTCTTCTATCTACATGGGAGATCTGATGAAGACTTCTAGCAGCAGATTCCTTACCTTTGAACTATCCCCAGGCCTCAGACTGGAATTTTTTTGTCGGCAGTACCCCTGCGCGCCGGTAGATTGCGTTGTTTGGCTCTGCGTGGCGTCGTTGACGTCGTCTGCGACTGAAGTGACATGCTTGGCGCCTATGCGGGCGCCACCCCATTGCACTGACATCAGTTCTTTTTTTTCCGCGAAAGGTGAGCTCAGATCTGGTGGAGCTACCCATAGTTAACTTTTGACTAGCTTTTAAAAAATATATATATATTTTTACTTTTGTCGCAGTCTTTGGAGAAGTTTTTCTCCTGGTGTGACAGGAATGCCATCTAGGAAGGCCTGCGGCGCCTGTCACCGATTGTTGCTGGTGGCGTACCTGCATCTTGTTTTCTTTTGGTGCCTCGAGTGCGACCACGACGTGAAGACCTGTGCCGACCGTCACGCTATCAATCTGAAGTCCTTGAGGGAGCAAGCCCTCAAGCTCCTTGCAGCTCGACATGCGACGCCGCAACGGTCTCGATCCCGGTCGAGAGGAAGTCACCGGAATCGGTCTTGGAGCCCAAGTTCTTCGTCGCACTCGAAGTCATTAGGCTACTTGAGTAAGTCCCACTGCAAGAAGAAGAGTAAGAAGAGGTTATCCACTTCACCTCATCCGTCAGCTGACTAGACGAGGGATCGTCACTATTCGAGGCCTGGTCCCCTGGCCATACACTGCATATTTTAGCTAACCGTTACCGCCAGTCCACCTTCGGGTCAGAGGGTTCAGCAGGAGCCCCTACTTACGGACGCTCTGCTTGGGACTTGGTCCAAGCACAGCATAGGGCCATTTTTAAGTAGGACGATTGCCTTCTGCCACCGCTCCGCCCTAAGGGATCCCAATTTCCTCACACAACACCCTACCTTGGAGAGCTTGGTAGTCCAAGCCTCTACCTCCCATGTAGATACTGGAAGATTCTCTACCTCCCCACCAGATATAGGTATAGGCTGGACACATTAGGCAAGATGTTTTCTTACAGCAACCTGGTACTGCGGTCTGTTAAGCTGCGTGTCTTTTGCACTGGCCCAGGCCATACTGTCCCAGACTGTTGCCAACAGGAGAGATGCAGCTAAGTTCACAATCGGATGTGTACTGGATATCATCGACTCACTGGGCAGAGCGGTTTCCTCGACGGTGGCCCTACTGCGCCACACCTGGCTAAGAACAACTGGCGTTTCAGGGGATGTCCAAGCATTTTCATTTTGGAAATGCCCTTTGATGTTGCAGATTTGGTGCTGGAGCACTTTAAGGACAGCAGGGCTATGGCTGGTTCCTTGGGCCCTCGCCATCCCCAATCTGCCTTTTGCTCCTTTCGTAGCCATGGATGGGGCTTCCAGCCACGTCTATATACACCCAGCCATCATGGCGTGCAAGCTTCCCAACTTCTGCATGGCCGAGGCCTCGGTACCCTCAGACCCCATGGGTCGGGCAGCCAGAGCTCAGGACAGCAAACTCCCCCCTGCCCACCCCCTGACAGCCTCCAGACACTTTTAGTCTGTTCTCTTACTATGGGCACCCAATAGGAGGCAGGTTAAGCCGTCACCTGCCCACTGGAAATCCGACTGATGGGTTTTCCAAATTGTCCAAAGAGGATACTCCCCCCCCCCCCCCCTCCCCTTCTCCGCTAGGAAGTGACGCATCTCTTGGCCAAGGGAGTCATCCAGATAGTGCCGACACTTGAAGTAGGTTATGGTTGCTATTTCCGCTACTTCCTGGTGCCCAAGAAGGACGGAGGCCTTTGTCCTACCCTAGACCTGCGCCCTCTCCGTTTTTCCCCCAAGAAGGAGAAGTTCAAAATGATCGTGCTTGCTCAAGTTACTCCTGCCCTGGTAGCGTTGGACTTTCAGGTCACATATTTCCACCTTGCCGTCCTGTCTGCCCACAGTTACCTGTGGTTCGTGGTGGTCCAAGAGCACTTTCAGTTCATAATGCTCCCTTTTAACCTTACCATCATGCTCCCTTTTGACCTTACCAGCGCCGCTGGTGTGTTTACCAAGATGATGGTGGTCATTGCAGCTCATCTGCAGAGATAGGGATGCCAGTCTTTCCCTATCTCAACACCTGGCTGTTAAAAGCGGGCTCACCCCAGGCTGTCGAATTCCACCTACAGACTGTGGCTGACCTCCTGCATTCACTGGGGTTCACTATCTATGTGTCAAAGTCACACCTGACTTCCTCTCAGACGCTCCCTTTCATCTGAACTGTTCTGGACACGGTGCAGTTTTGGGCCTATCCTCCTGAACGGCGAGTCCAGGACATTCAGGCTATGATACTGATGTTTCTGCCTCTATCCTGGATTTCAGTGAGACTGACTCTGAGACTGATTGGCCTCATGTCCTCCTGCATCCTGCCCGTGAGACATGCCTGCTGGCATATGTTGGCTCTGCAGTGGGACCTGAAGTTTCAACAGGCACAACATCAGGGAAATCTCGCCGACATGGTCCAGATTCAGAGGGAACGGTAAAAGATCTGCAGTGGTAGTTAACGAACTGCGATTGGGTCAGCGGCAGACCCCTCTCCCGTCCCCAACCATACATGACAGTGGTGACAGATGCAGCACTCCTGGGATGGGGCCATCTGGGAGAAGTGACGATCCATCTGGGAGAGGTGACGATCAGAGGCCTCTGGTGAAATCTGGACTCCACATCAACTTTCGGGACCTTCGGGTGATCCAGCTGGGATTAAAAGCATTTCTACCCTCCATCAAGGAAAGGCTAGTGTAGGTGTTAACGAACAGCACTACCGCCATATGGTACTGCAATAAACAGTGCAGGACGGGGTTGTTGACGCTTTGTCAAGAGGCCCTGTGTCTCTGGTCCTGGCTAGAATGTCAGGGCAGCTCCCTTATGATTCAACACCTGGCGGGCTCTCTGAATGCCAGTGCAGGCAAACTCAGCCAAAGATGATAACGGATCACGAGTGGTGTCTCCATTCGGAGGATGTGCAAGTTCTCTTTCAACAGTGGGGTGAGACTTTGTTAGATCTGTTAGCCACCGCTAAGAACATGCAATGTCAGCAGTTCTGCATGCTGGAGTTTTCAAGGCGGCTCTTACTCGGAGACGCTTTTCGTCTCAAGTGGAGCTCAGGCCTCCTGTAAGCCTTTCCACCCGTACCACTCCTGCCTAGAGTTCTCAAGAAGATGAAGAACGACCAGACCCAAGTCATCCTTGTGGCTCCGGACTGGGCTCGGAGAGTTTGGTATCCCGAGCTGTTGAGCTTAGCCATTGGTTCTCCGATCAGACTGCCCCTTCGGGAGGATCGTCTGTCGCATCAAAAGGAGAGGGTTCTCCATTCAAACCTGTTAACCCTTTGCCTGCTTCTGGTGAGATTGAGCAGCGACAGTTGACTGATTACGACATTCTTCCCGAAGTCTGCAATGTTATCTGGGCAGCTGGGCATCCCTCCACCAAACGGTATACACCTGCCATTTGTGGCATGGTGTGCAGAAAACAAGTTGACCCCCTTTCTGCCCCTCTTTCTCATGTTCTTCTATTTATTCTTTCTCTTACCCAGCAGGGCTCTGCTCTGGGCACCTTAAAGGCCTACCTATCTGCTATATCAGTCTTTCTGCGTTTACCTGACCAGCCATCCCTCTTCAAATCCCTATTGTTCATAGGTTCTTGAAAGGTTTTCAACATATGTTTCCTCCTTCACCCTTCATCATGACTCAGTGGGACCTTAATCTAGTCCTAACGTTCCTGATGTGCACTCCCTTTGAGTCCTTGCACAGCTGTCCTCTTAGGCTCCTTACCATCAAGACGGCCTTCCTGGTGGCAGTAACATCTGCCCCGAGGGTCAGTAAGCTTTAGGCTTTGTCATCGAAGCCTCCTTACTGGGACAACTACCCAGACAAGCTGGTTCTACGAACTAGTGCTTCCTTCTGCTGAAGTTGGCACTCCCTTTCATGTAGGACAGTCCATCATCCTGCCTACCGTTTACACTCCGTCAGACCCCTCTAAAGAAGAGGAACGACTTCACTGACTGGATCCAAAGAGAGCATTGTTGTTCTACCTTGACTGCACTAGAGAGTTCCAGGTTGTCGACCTACTCTTCGTGGAGTACATTGGAGAAAAGAAAGGAAAGGCTGTGCTGAAACGGACTATCTCCCGATAGATCGTGTTCTCCAGTAAGATCTGCTACGCATTGGACAAGAAGCAACCCCCTAAGGGCTTGCATGCTCATTCCACCAGAGCCAAGGCTGCGACCACTGCGTTAATACATGGAGTCCCGACCCTGGACACCTGCCAGACAGCAATGTCACGTTCACAAAACACTACAGTCTGGATAGTCATGTCGGTCGGGATGGACACCTTTCGGTCCTGCAGGACTTTTTGGTATGAAATTATTTCGCAGACCCGCTTTCGGGGAGGTATTGCTTGGGTAGCTATTCTAATGTATGAAACTACGGCTAGAAGTCTCTATCAGATGAACAAGTTACTTACTTTTGGTAACGCCATATCTGGCAGAGAATCTATCTAGCCGCAGATTCTTTGCCGGCCCACCCATCCTCCCTGCTCTGCAGATGGATTTCTAGGGACAGGGTCTGTTTCCCCCTCTCAAGACCCAAGTTTTCAACACCTTTGGTCAGTGTTCTTCATGGCTCTGGGCTTCTGGCGTGGAAAGCTGCAAAAAGAAACCGACGTCAGTGCTCTAGGGTGGTGCCTATATAGGCACAATGCTCGCCTCTTCCGGTGCAGACAACGCCACATGGAGCCGAACAACACTACCTAGTGGCGCGCTGGGGTACTGCCCACAAAAAAATTCTGGATCCAGTCTGACGTCTGGGGATAATTCTAAGGTAAGGAATCTGCGGTTCGATAGAGTCTCTACCAGATAAGGTGCTACCGAAGGTAAGTAACTTGTTCTTTAGGACTTCTGTGTGCGTCCCTATCTTTCCCTCCCAGAGTGCTGAAAAATATCAGGAAGGGCTGAGCTAAAGTCATTGTAATGTCTCTACATTGAGCGAGGAGAGTGTGGTATCCAGAACTTCTGGCCATGAGTACATGTCATCTGATTCGGCTGCTCTTCTGGAGACCATCTGTTGAAGTAGCACGGTCGGGTCCTGCATCTGACTTTGCACAACCTACAACTCCATGCGTGGAGATTGAGTGGCAACAGTTGATGGCCTTCGATCTTTCTCCTGAAGTTGTTGGTGTCAACTTGGCAGCCGGGCGTCCATCAATGCCTTTATGGAGGATTTTGCTGGAAGAAGTTTGTTATCTGGTGTTCCTCACATAACATCCAATACTTGAATACACTTATCTAACATTCTTTTGTTTGGCAAGGAAGGCTTTGCCATGGCTACAGTTAAAGGTAATCTTTAAGCCAAATCAGCTTTTTTACGATTACCAGCATATGAATCAGTCCTCAAATCACTGTTTGTGAGATATTTTCTGAAGGGGCTGATACACATATTCCCATCAATGCCTTTTGTGGAATGTGTAGAGATTGAGGAGGAAACAAAGTGGGTCCAAGATGGCAGTTTTTTGTTTTTATAGGTTTTTAGGCTGACTCTGCTTTGGGCACCCACCTAAGTGAGCTATCCGTTTTTTTTCGGGAGACCGAGGGAAACGCTGGGTGGTAGGAAATTTGTGCCGGCGCAGTGATCCCACACAGCAATGTGAAGAAAATGTGATTTTTTTTTTAAAGCTTAATTTGAGGTTTGCAGGAGATTCTGGGTAAGAAAACGTTGTGGGATCTGCGCAAGCCACATCTCCCTGGACTCTCCCAGGTGTCTAGTTTTCAGAAATGTCTGGGTTTGGTAGGTTTCCTGTTAGACCTGTCAGCCCTTTGGGTGGTCCCTCCTCATCATTATTTATTTTATCCCACTTTTGCCTCAAACCCTGTTATAATTTTTCCTTTTTGGGAACCACCAGACTTTTTAGTGTTGATGCAGGGTCAGGGAGCCATTTTCCCTACCCCTGGAACTTCTGTCTGAGGGCCTGTGACACAAAATGGTGGCCATCCATTGTCACCTGTGACATCACCAGAACTCACTGGAGGTTTCCAGAACCTCCTGGAACATTCTAGAACCCTGTGACAGTGGGAGGCAGTTTAGAATGTTGGGAGGCCATCTCAGAGTGGCAGTTGGCAACTGACTGGAGAAGAGAGAGGACAGAGATAGAAGGAGGTCGGAGTAAGGCAGCAGAGGTGGAAACCAGTGCTTGGAGTGGGGTCCAGAAACCCACCCTTGATGCTAGTCTCTACTGACCAAGCACAACCTAAAGCCCTGTGTGGGACCAAGACCAGAAGAACCATCTTAAGGGACTGAACATTTGGAACAGGCCTTAAAGAGGAAGAACAGCAAGCTCCTGACCTGTTCAGCAGTGTCCTCCTGGAGTCCTGACGTCGAGAAGCCTGGAGACCTGGGGCCTGAGGTAGAGAAGCGGCGCTGACAGAAAGCAGACGTCGTACCCGGAGCCGCCAGAGGTCGAGTGAGGGCGCCGACGGGGGTCGTGGAGAGGCACCGGAGGTCGAGTGGAGAGTCACCGGAGGTCGAGTGGAGAGTCACCGGAGGTCGAGTGAGGGCGCCGACGGAGGTCGTGGAGAGGCACCGGAGGTCGAGTGGAGAGTCACCGGAGGTCGAGTGAGGGCGCCGACGGAGGTCGTGGAGAGGCACCGGAGGTCGAGTGGAGAGTCACCGGAGGTCGAGTGGAGAGTCACCGGAGGTCGAGTGAGGGCGCCGACGGAGGTCGTGGAGAGGCACCGGAGGTCGAGTGGAGAGTCACCGGAGGTCGAGTGAGGGCGCCGACGGAGGTCGTGGAGAGGCGCCGGAGGTCGAGTCGGGAGTCACCCGAGGTCGAGGTGAGGCGTCGACGGGGGAGTGAAGTCCGCCCACCAGAATCGCCAGAAACTGAGGTGAAGCGCGCCGGAGGTCGGGAGTGGAGATCGCACTCCGGAGACACCCGGAAGCGGGGAGACCGTGTACCAGCGACGCCGGAAGGCGACATCGAGTCGAGACCGCCCAGCGACATCGAGTCGAGACCGCCCAGCGACATCGAGTCGAGACCGCCCAGCGACATCGAGTCGAGACCGCCCAGCGACATCGAGTCGAGGCCGCCCAACGACATCGATCCGGAGCCGCCTCACGGCATCGACACGGCGCCGAGCGGAGCCGATCATCGTGAAAAGGACAGTAAGTGGTAGAGGGGGCATCTGAGGCCCCGTGGAGCCCTAAAACACCATCCTAGGGGTTAAAGGGGTGTTAGGACCAGCCTGGGAGTGCCAGGGGTGAACTGAGACTGGTACAGTGACCTCCATAAAAGGGCTGTGCAGTTTGGAGGGCCAGATCTTTAGGTTACCCTTGTTCTGCCTCAGCTTAGGCCCCAGCCTTGACCAATCTAGGTGGGACACCCCCATGCCATCTATATGACCACAATCTGTGTATGGGCAAAGTAAGACCAAGTGACCTCATGAAAATGATCTGATCTGTAATTGTCATTGATTGTTTTACCTTATTTATTGAAGGTGCTTTATTTATTGTCTTCCACTAATTTATTCTTGCACTGTATTTATTGTCTGACTGTATTTATTTGCCGTCTGTTTTTATTGCACATCTATTTATTCTTTGCTTAATGATGCCCTGAACCTATTTATTGAAATTCCAAAGTAGCATTATTTATTTGGCCTGCTCTGTTGTAGAAAAATCCTATTGTATTGTATTTATGTTATGAAATCTGCAACTAAGAGAAAATAAGATAAAGACATATATATTTTCAACTTGTCTCCCATCATTTTTACGGTGTAGTGTCGTTTTTGGAACGGATGAACGCATGGTTATTGTGAGGGTGTGACGTACGCTTAACACGGTGCCTGACCCCCAACCGCTCGAGCCAAGCTACCACTGTGCTGGGAACCTGGTGACTGCTAACCCGGTTGCCCGGTTTCCAACATAAAATTGGTGTTCAGCGGTGGGATAGAGCTGTGCTTGCGTCTACTCGACAATAACTTTGGGTAGTCCATAGGCCTACACCGGGAGTTTTCTCCAAGCGGACTTCCTAATTTTGAGTTTTGTTTTTTCCAAATTTACTTCTGGTGGTGGGAGGAGGTATTACAAAAGGTACCCCCCTGCATAGCTTCTGTAAGCAACTGTCTTCTATCCTGAGTGGGCAAAATGGAGTTTGTGTTGGAGGATGTGGAAACGTACACTGTGACCCAACTCAGAGAGTTTTGTCAGCGAGAGGGGGTGTTTTGTCCCCAAGGTGCAAAGAAGGGTGAGCTCCAGACCAGCTTGAGGGCTTGGGGGGAGGCACGACGAGAAAGTAAGGTTGAGAAGGAGGACAGGGATGGTGAGCCTGACAGCGAGGGGGCTGGTTTGTACCAGCCTGAGGTGGGGAACCTATTAGAGGGGCCCAGAACACTTTCAAGGATAGGCAGCAGTGTCTCTAGTGGCGGCTTATCAGAGGCAGTATTAACTGACCGGAGGGAGAAAAGACAGCTCACATGGGAGTTGGCGAAGCTGGAGAAAGAAAAGGAGGAACGGAGGATGGCTCACGAGTTGAGGTTCAGGGAGATAGATCTCCAGATCCTACGGGTCGGGGCACACACTGTTCCTAATGGTGGCAGCGAAGAGAGAGAAATCACCAGGGAACCCAAACCCTACCTGCCAAAAGACATAGTAGCTAGCTATAGTGCGGGAGATGATATCGCCAAGTGGCTAGCGGCCTATGAGGTCTCTTTAAGAGCCCATGGGGTTCCAGAGAAATATTGGGGAGGGGGATTGTATAAATACATGCCTCCAGCTGGCAGGGATACATTATTGGCCCTAGAGCAGGATGAGCAGACCCACTACCCCACCATGAAAGTGGCGCTCGTGAGGAAGTTTGGACTAACACCCGAGAAGTACAGACAGAAGTTCCGGGGTAGCCACAAACTGGGCACACAGAATTGGGTGGATTTCCTGGACTATGCAAAGAAGGCATTAGAGGGTTGGATACAGGGCAGCGAGGTGAGGGACTACAAGGGGTTGTTTGATTTGATGTTGAAGGAACACCTGCTCGAAAAATGTTTCCCTGACCTGCGTCAACACCTGGGGGATAGCAAGCTGACCAATCCCCGGAAGCTGGCTGAGGAGGCGGACATTTGGGCAAGTACCCGGGTGTCCACAAGGGGGACTGGAGGGGACTCTCAAAAGACCAGACAGGGCGCCCCCCAGAAGAAAGAGGGAGGGGAAAAGAAGACGGAGTTCTCTAAAGGCCCCCAAAATAGTTTCCAAGGGAAGGGAACGGGATTCACCCCTAGGGCTAACCCACCCAGAAACCCTAATCCTGGCCAGAGTCAGCAGCCAAGGGTTGTCCATTGCTTCGAGTGCGGTGGTGTCGGACACTATAAGGGAGATGTGAAGTGCCCGAAAAGACCACCCCTTCCCATCGGAGGAAAGGCCCCCGGAGTAGCTAGTGTAGTGCTCGGGGAGGAGATGCCTTTAGATAAGGGAAGGGAGTGGGCGGGTGTCACTTTAGTGTCCCTGGGAGAACGGGAGATGGTTCCTAAGATCCAGGTGCCCGCAAATACCACAAAGTATGGGCAGTGGGTCACCATCAACGGCCAAAGAGGGGAGGCTCTGAGAGACACAGGAGCCAGTATGACTATGGTACGTAGCCAACTGGTGTCTCCAGAGCAGGTGATTCCCAATGTACTCCACCCTGCCGCGATGGCTGACGGCAGAATGGGCCACTATCCGGTGGCCGAGGTTCCATTTGAATGGGAAGGGGTTGCAGGGTTGCTTCGAGTTGCCGTAAGCCCTGCCGTGCCAGTCGATTGTCTGCTGGGGAATGACATGGAGCATAATGCTTGGAAGGAGGTGGAATACCGGACTCATGCTGAGATGCTGGGTACACCTGACTGGGCCTGTGTCAGCACAGGGTCTGCGACTACCCGGAGGGGGAGTTCGTTTAGGCGGGAGCCTGGAACAAAGGCACCGCCGGCTGCCGACCAAGGGAAGAACCGAGGGCAGGAGGAGCCTGCCTCGGCATCCGCGCCCCGTGTGACGGATAGGCCACCGGAGGTGGTGGACCAGGAGTCCGCGGAGGGGGATGTTACCGAACTGGAGAACCTACCCATCCCAGCCGAGTGGCACGTGGAGGGAGGGCCGACCAGGGAGGAATTCTGCAAGTGCCAGAGGGAGTGTCCTACCCTTGAGGGACTGAGGCGACAGGCCGAAGCCCAGGCAGCAGGGAACGTTGAGGGGAACTACCACATTTACTGGGAGGATGGCCTCCTCTACAGTGAACCCAAGGCACCCATGCACGGATCGTCACGGGCCTTGGTTGTCCCTCAACGTTATCGACCCTTCCTCCTGGAATTGGCTCATGAGATCCCCTTGGCAGGACACCTGGGGCAAGACAAGACCTTTGCCCGGCTTGTCCCACACTTTTATTGTCCTCAAATGAAAGTGTCGTCCGACACCTACTGCCGGACGTGTGTGTCTTGTCAAGCCAGTGGGAAAACAGGGGTGAAGCTAAAAGCTCCCCTGGAACCACTTCCTGTCGTTAGCACCCCCTTTGAAAGGGTGGGCATCGACATTGTGGGTCCGTTAGATCCGCCTACTACAGCTGGTCACAGGTTTATCCTGGTTCTGGTGGATCATGCCACACGGTACCCAGAGGCCATACCTCTGAGGACCATTACTGCACCTGTTGTGGCTAGGGCCCTGATGGGAATCTTTACCCGAGTGGGTTTTCCCAAGGAAGTTGTGTCTGACAGGGGGACCAACTTCATGTCAGCATATATACGGGCCATGTGGAAGGAGTGTGGAGTGACCTACCGGTTCACCACTCCTTACCACCCCCAGACCAATGGTCTGGTGGAGAGGTTCAATAAAACCTTGAAAGGCATGATCAGAAGTCTGCCTGAAAGCCTGCAGAGGAAATGGGACGTCTTCCTACCCTGTCTATTGTTTTCTTACAGGGAAGTGCCACAGAAGGGAGTGGGCTTCAGCCCCTTCGAGCTTTTGTATGGGCACCCTGTACGTGGACCTCTCGGCCTGGTGAGAGACGGATGGGAAAGAACTCCCAGAAAGCTTCCCCAGGACGTGGTGAGCTACATGCTGGCCTTCCGGAGCCAAATGGCTAAGTTGTGGAAGCAAGCTTCTGACAACTTGGAAGCCAGCCAAGCAGTAATGAAGGCGTGGTATGACCACAATGCTCACCCGGTGGAATTGGAACCTGGCCAGAAGGTGTGGGTGATCGAACCAGGAGAGCTTAGCGCCCTCCAGGATCGCTGGTCAGGACCATTTGAGGTGTTGGAGAAGAAGGGTAAGGCTACCTACTTGGTGGATCTGAAGACCCCTCGCCAGCCCCTACGGGTGCTGCATGCCAACCGCCTCAAACCCCACCATGAGAGGCCCGAAGTCATATTGCTGATGGTGACTGACGGAGCAGAGAACGTGGAAAGCGAGCCTCTCCCCGACTTATTTGCGTCTCAAGAGAAGGATGGGTTGGTTGAGGGAGTGATTCTCTCCCCGTCCCTGACTCCTGAACAGCGGGAGGACTGCTGCCAGGTCCTGGGGCAGTACTCTTCGTTGTTCTCCCTTGTTCCGGGTAGGACTCACCTGTGCGTCCATGACGTGGACACAGGAGACAACCCACCTGTGAAGTCAAAGATCTACCGGATGACAGACAAGGTGAAGGCCAGCATTCACAGTGAAGTCACTAAGATGCTGGAGCTAGGAGTGATTGAACCTTCCAGCAGCCCCTGGTCCAGTCCGGTGGTATTAGTACCAAAAGCTGTACCACCGGGTGCCCAACCGGAACTGAGGTTCTGTGTGGACTACCGGGGACTGAACTCAGTAACCAAGACTGATGCTCATCCGATTCCGAGGGCGGATGAACTGATTGACCGGCTGGGAGCTGCCCAATATCTGAGTACCTTTGACCTTACTTCCGGGTACTGGCAGATCTCTCTGACTGATGGAGCTAAGGAAAGGTCAGCCTTCTCCACGCCCAAGGGCCACTACCAGTTCTGCGTGATGCCCTTTGGGCTCAAGAACGCACCTGTCACGTTTCAGCGTCTGGTGAACCAGATCCTCACTGGAATGGAGAGTTTCTCTGCTGCTTATCTGGACGACATTGCCGTCTTCAATAACAGCTGGGAGGATCACTTGCGTCACCTGCAAACTGTTCTCCAGGCCCTGAAGCAAGCTGGGTTAACGATCAAGGCCAGTAAATGCCAGATCGGGCAGGGGTCGGTAGTGTACCTTGGACACTTGGTGGGTAGGGGAGCGGTGCAACCCCTCCAGGCGAAAATCGAGGCTATTATGGCCTGGGAACCCCCCAAGACTCAGACTGAGGTCCGAGCTTTTCTGGGCCTCACCGGATATTACCGTCGCTTCGTGAAGGGGTATGGGACCATTGTGGCCCCCCTCACGGAGCTTACGTCCAAGAAGCAACCTCCACGGGTAGTCTGGACGGAGGCTTGTCAGCAGGCCTTTGTGAAACTGAAGCAAGCCATGTGCGAGGCCCCGGTCTTAAGGGCCCCAGACTTTTCCAAGGAGTTCATTGTCCAGACGGATGCATCGGAACATGGCATTGGGGCAGTGTTATCGCAACTCAATGAAGAGGGTCTGGATCAACCTGTGGTCTTCCTATCCCGGAGACTACTTCCCAGGGAACAGAAGTGGAGTGCAATAGAGCGTGAAGCCTTTGCAGTGGTATGGGCTCTGAAGAAGTTGCGGCCATACCTGTTTGGCTCGCACTTCCTAGTTCAGACCGACCACAGACCCCTTCGGTGGCTGATGCAGATGAAGGGGGAGAATCCCAAGTTGCTAAGGTGGTCTATCTCCCTACAGGGAATGGACTTTCAGGTGGAACATCGGCCTGGAGTGGACCACGCCAATGCAGACGGTCTCTCAAGGTATTTCCGCCTTAGTGATGAGAACTCCCAAGGGGTTGGGTAGCTCTCCCCACTTTCAGGCGGGGGGGTCGCGTGTTAGACCTGTCAGCCCTTTGGGTGGTCCCTCCTCATCATTATTTATTTTATCCCACTTTTGCCTCAAACCCTGTTATAATTTTTCCTTTTTGGGAACCACCAGACTTTTTAGTGTTGATGCAGGGTCAGGGAGCCATTTTCCCTACCCCTGGAACTTCTGTCTGAGGGCCTGTGACACAAAATGGTGGCCATCCATTGTCACCTGTGACATCACCAGAACTCACTGGAGGTTTCCAGAACCTCCTGGAACATTCTAGAACCCTGTGACAGTGGGAGGCAGTTTAGAATGTTGGGAGGCCATCTCAGAGTGGCAGTTGGCAACTGACTGGAGAAGAGAGAGGACAGAGATAGAAGGAGGTCGGAGTAAGGCAGCAGAGGTGGAAACCAGTGCTTGGAGTGGGGTCCAGAAACCCACCCTTGATGCTAGTCTCTACTGACCAAGCACAACCTAAAGCCCTGTGTGGGACCAAGACCAGAAGAACCATCTTAAGGGACTGAACATTTGGAACAGGCCTTAAAGAGGAAGAACAGCAAGCTCCTGACCTGTTCAGCAGTGTCCTCCTGGAGTCCTGACGTCGAGAAGCCTGGAGACCTGGGGCCTGAGGTAGAGAAGCGGCGCTGACAGAAAGCAGACGTCGTACCCGGAGCCGCCAGAGGTCGAGTGAGGGCGCCAACGGGGGTCGTGGAGAGGCACCGGAGGTCGAGTGGAGAGTCACCGGAGGTCGAGTGGAGACTCACCGGAGGTCGAGTGAGGGCGCCGACGGAGGTCGTGGAGAGTCACCGGAGGTCGAGTGGAGAGTCACCGGAGGTCGAGTGAGGGCGCCGACGGAGGTCGTGGAGAGGCGCCGGAGGTCGAGTCGGGAGTCACCCGAGGTCGAGGTGAGGCGTCGACGGGGGAGTGAAGTCCGCCCACCAGAATCGCCAGAAACTGAGGTGAAGCGCGCCGGAGGTCGGGAGTGGAGATCGCACTCCGGAGACACCCGGAAGCGGGGAGACCGTGTACCAGCGACGCCGGAAGGCGACATCGAGTCGAGACCGCCCAGCGACATCGAGTCGAGACCGCCTAGCGACATCGAGTCGAGGCCGCCCAACGACATCGATCCGGAGCCGCCTCACGGCATCGACACGGCGCCGAGCGGAGCCGATCATCGTGAAAAGGACAGTAAGTGGTAGAGGGGGCATCTGAGGCCCCGTGGAGCCCTAAAAGACCATCCTAGGGGTTAAAGGGGTGTTAGGACCAGCCTGGGAGTGCCAGGGGTGAACTGAGACTGGTACAGTGACCTCCATAAAAGGGCTGTGTAGTTTGGAGGGCCAGATCTTTAGGTTACCCTTGTTCTGCCTCAGCTTAGGCCCCAGCCTTGACCAATCTAGGTGGGACACCCCCATGCCATCTAAATGACCACAATCTGTGTATGGGCAAAGTAAGACCAAGTGACCTCATGAAAATGATCTGATCTGTAATTGTCATTGATTGTTTTACCTTATTTATTGAAGGTGCTTTATTTATTGTCTTCCACTAATTTATTCTTGCACTGTATTTATTGTCTGACTGTATTTATTTGCCGTCTGTATTTATTGCACATCTATTTATTCTTTGCTTAATGATGCCCTGAACCTATTTATTGAAATTCCAAAGTAGCATTATTTATTTGGCCTGCTCTGTTGTAGAAAAATCCTATTGTATTGTATTTATGTTATGAAATCTGCAACTAAGAGAAAATAAGATAAAGACATATATATTTTCAACTTGTCTCCCATCATTTTTACGGTGTAGTGTCGTTTTTGGAACGGATGAACGCATGGTTATTGTGAGGGAGTGACGTACGCTTAACACGGTGCCTGACCCCCAACCGCTCGAGCCAAGCTACCACTGTGCTGGGAACCTGGTGACTGCTAACCCGGTTGCCCGGTTTCCAACATTTCCCTAGATGGCCACCGAGCCCGGGACCAAAAACACAGGAGACTCCCTTGCAAAACCAGGTCGTCACAATATGTTTTGGGCCCTTTCCTGTCACGGGCACTTGGCCAGCCCACAAAAGCGAGATAACATTTTTATTAGTAGACCTTGGGGAGTGCTAGGCAGTAGGAAATGTGTGCCGACCTAGGGATTCCACAACTTTCCCACGTAGAAATGTGAGAAAAATGTGATTTTTCTTTTAAGCTAATTTGAGGTTTGGCGAGGATTCTGGGTAAGAAAACTTTAGGGGATCCACACAAGCCCAACCTTCCTGGACACTTCTCTGGGTGTCCAGTTTTCAGAATGGTCTGTCTGTGTTTGGTAGGTTTCCTAGATGGCCGCCGAGCCCGGGACTAAAAACGCAGTGCCCCCTTGCAAAAACAGATAATTATGTGAGATAATTTTGATGTGTCTACAAATCATTTTGGGCCCTTCCCTATCACAGGCAATTGGACCACCCACCCAAGTTAAGTAGCATTTTTATTAAGAGACCTGGAGGAACGCTGGGTGTTAGGAATTTTGTGGTTTTCTCTGATTCTGGAAGAATATGGCACAGAATGCAAGGAAAATGTGTGATTTTAGTCACATTTTGAGGTTTGCAGGGCATAGTGGGTAAGAAATCTTGATGGGATCCACGAGAGGCACACCACCCAGGACATCCCTGGGTGTCTAGTTTACGAAAATATCTAGAGTTGGTTGATGTTCCCTATAGAAAATGTACACCCTCACAGAGAAAGACGTAAAAGACTAATATTACTCCTCAACCATCTATTCCTCAATTACACACACACATACTGGGTGGATTTGGCATGAGGGTGAGTGAAATGTTTAAAATTTTAATTTGATAAACAAAAGATTTCACAAAAATGAAATACACTGTTGATAATTGAAAGGTCAAAAAACTGAGCCCATGACTCATGGGCTGTAAAGCCACGTCAAGGCACAACCCTATTTAAAGGTTATTCACACACCTTTCATGTGTGAAAAACGCACTACCATTCACACCACCATCCGCGGGCCCAGCATATTACAACACTCACGCCAACAGACCGCGCCATTCAAGGGCCCATCACTTGCATAGGCCCCCATGACTGACAAAGCAACCGCACCAGCTGGCGGCTGATGGAGTGTGTGAACTGGTGTTTGGCTAACAGGGTGTGTAGTGACCTGCAGTAAGTCACTACTGCTGCTCCTGCACTTCCGGATTCTGTGATGTCACTTGTGACTCCTGAAGCGAAAGTCGTAATTTTGACTGGACCTGTATCACAATTAGCTTTTCCTTATTCTGCGATTGGGAATCGGAAACAGTCACTAGTTTAGCAAAACACTTTGTGTGTTGAGAAGATTTGCACACTCCAAATCGCTAAATTGTACGTACATATATCAGAGTCCTAGTCCTTCGAATAGAGAAAAGAGGAAAATCAGCTAATTTAAGGGTGAAATAATTAAATCTATTGATTTTAAGAAATGACACATTGTAAATATATATTTGCAAAGTTTCAGGATTCCTCTTGACTCAAATGAAGTCTTCAATAAGGTGCCAATAACCTATTTATTTCTATTTTTAGGAGTAAAAATTGGAGTTGAATCTCTTCCCCGGAGAGAATCTTGTTTGTACATGGTGAAGCTAGGTGGACTGTTTCTTCGAGATCTAGCAACTGAAGGAACAATATTTCCTGTTCTTGTCTTCCCTAATCCTGTAAGTAACAATTACAGTTCTACCACAATTAGTGCAGTAAAAGCAAGGTCTGGCATTAATTGGAAAGGTCTTTCTCGGATGTTGATTGTTTATACTGGATGTTTTTTTGCAACTTTCTCATCTTGTTAAATGTCCCAGATACCAGATTCAGTCGGGAAAAAAGTCATTCTGCGTCATAGGATTGTCACTAATAGTCATAAAGGTTAGAATAATGCCACACTTCATGTGGGGACCTCATAAAACTGATATTCTATATGTATAGATGTGCGAGGGTGAAGAGTTAAACATAAGGAAATACCAATGACCTCCAAAAGGCCAGTTTAGGAATTAACTTTCCAACATTACATTGCAGGACCTACGATGAGAGCCTGCTACCAAACATGTCTAAATAGAGAGAGAACGGCCAGCCTGATAGGCTTGCTTTAGAAGGGTTAACTAAATATGCTGCCTCTTTAAGAATTCCATATCAGAAGATGCCTTTTACTGTTAGTTGCAACACAGCATCTGTTATTTTTTGTTCTAGCTTATGTGAGTGACATTCTTGAACTCTTTGGTTGTTCAGCTCCAGTTTTTGTAAAAACAATCCTATTGGACTTTGCAGTTTATTTTTTACTTTACATATTGTCTTACAGTGTTAGAAAGTATTCAAAGGTGCGTTTTTATTCGCTTTTTTTTTTTACCAAAGTAGAACAGCAATTAAGATATCAGCCATGTATATTACAGGATTACATTGGTCATAACATTGCCATTATGCCAACGATAGTTACCATTCAGCTCTCACAGTCCATGCACAATGTTATCATCATCAGGCTGTACATCAATGACAGATTTGGTAGGTTGCTCGTATTTTTCTTCTCTCGATATTCACTCAGCGAGAACATCACTGGGTATCTGGGCATTATCTGTTACCCACACTCTGAACTAGGACCAGCGCATTGCCCAGCCATCCTCTCCTTGAGTATCAGTCAGCAGAATTGGCAGGTAGGGGCCCAAATACCTTTAGGACGGGATGCTGCAGTCTAAGTGCCATAAATCGCAATTTTAAATACAAAGAGTATGTGCAGGGCAGATATGATGACGGTGATGCCAACTGATAAGAGTTAATGACTGCCCATGCATGCTTGTGTTTGGCAAAAGAGGCTTTGTCGGTGGTGTGGGACAGAATGCGAATACGCTTCTTAATGCTCGTTTTAAAAGCTGTTTGACTGGGGTTTAGGTTCCAGAGATCAACTGCTGAAAGTTGCTGAAGACATTCATTAAAGAATTTACTATAGGACCCACTTGGATTATTAGTGCCAATATCAAACCACAACAAAGACTCAAGAGAACCGGCTTCAGCCCGCCTTAGCTTATGACACAGATTTAAATAGGCACCTGCGCTGGAAATTTCATAATTTTGGAGGCCCAGTTCTAATCTAATCTGTGCAGCGGAGGCAGATTTCGGTATGTGAAAATCACTTTTATAGATCTTAGTCACTTGTTGATTTAATGTTGTACTGATTTTACCCCTTAAAATTTCAAGACCATATGACAACGTGGGGCCGACTTTAGCTTTCATAACTTCCATCATTGGAGCCAAACTCGGACCCATCAGTTTTTATGAAAGTTTTGAAAAATTCAATCGGAGAGCTGTGGCTTTCAATGAAATGTCACTACGATGCTTGGCAAAGGTACCCCTAGAGTCAAAGATAACCCCCAAGTATTTATAGGTTTTTCCTACGACCAGACTGGAGTTGTTGTATGACCAGCCACCACCTCCATAACGTTTTCTACCGAATATAACCACTTGGGTTTTCTTTAAGTTAACCACTAAGTTATTCTTAACGGTATAACTATGTAGTTTGTTTAACAAACGTTGCAGCCCTACTCGGGTAAGGCTGAAGAGGACAAGATATCGGCATACAGAAGGTTACTTAACTGCACCCCGCCGATCTTGGGGGGATGACTATTTGTCTTGTCCAGGTCAGCTGAGAGGTCGGCAATAAACAGTTGGGCTATGTGACTATCCCCTGACCCATCTTGGGGGGGGGGGGGGATAGTGACCCATTCACCCTGTACGAAGTTGAGTCTGCTATAGGCAGGATTGTCCCAGCTACGGCCCCAGGACCAGATGGTCTCCCTGGAGATCTGTTTCTCGCAGATCGCAAAAAATGGGCAGAGGATGTCCTCCTTTTGATTAATTCCATCTCTCGAGGATGTCCTGTCCCAGAATCATGGAAGGGTGCGGAGGTAGTCCCAATTTATAAGAAGGGAGCTAGAGAGGACTGCCAACTATAGGCCAATCAGCCTAATTGATCCTCTCCCAATACCAGGCGGGATTTAGGGCTAATACAGGAAAAGGTTATGGGAAATATTGCGTGATATTCCCTTTTCAAACCATCTGTGGTAATTTGCTTTCTGAAAGGTCTGACTTAATGTGTTTCCCCTGAAGCTTTTCACCATGTCACAGTGGGAACTCAATTTGGTCCTCACATTCTTCATGCTTACACCCTCTTATGCGCCTGTGACTCCTAACAATCCAAATAGTCTTATTACGATCACTTCTGCAAGCTACGTGACTGAACTAGAGACGCTGTTGGTGCAGCCTCCCCACTCCACATTATTTCCAACCAAATTGGTGCAAAGGACTCAAGCTGCCTTCCTGCCGAAAGTGGTGTCACGTTAAACAGACGATTAGCCTACTGGCCTTCTTTGCTCTACCACACCCCCTAAGAGAAGAGCTTTATCGGCTCGAATGTGCATAGCAGACCTTCAGGATCCATATTTCCATATTTCAATAATGAAGAAATATTCAAAACTCCTGAGTGCATGGCGGTAGCAGCTGCTTACCTGAGAATAAAAAGTATATTTGTGTACCCATATCCAGATGAGTGCTATAAAGATATGAACGCCCCAGAGATCACTTGACAATATCGGTCCACTTCCAAACCGGTTCACTCCACTCCAATCTGATGGAGACTTCTAGCCGCATATTCCTTACTTTAGAATAGAATTATTCCCAGGTGTCAGAATGGGTCCTGAAATATTTTGTGAGAAGTACCCCTGCTTGCCAGTAGGTGGTGTTCAGCTCCGCGTGGCGTTGCAAGTGTTGGAAGTTACGTGCGTGGTGTCTATATAGGTGACACCCCAGCCGACTGATGTCACTTCTTTTCTTTCTGCACCAGTCAGCGCAAATCCGGAGAAGAGCTACCTTCAGTCACTTTTTGAATGACCTTTATTTAACCTATTTGTCAAACAATATTGAGATTTTGTCTCCTGCTGTGACAGGGATGTCCACAAGGAAGGCTGCTTTCAAGTCCTGTGGTACCTGTCATGAGCAGATGCTGGTGAGGGACTCATACCTCGTGTATCTCTGATGCATCGAGTGCGATCACAACGCCAAGACCTGTGCGGATTTTTGAGCCATGTAACCCATGGCCGTGAGGGAGCAGCTCCTTGCTGCTCAGCATGCGGAGCCTCGACGGACGCTATCCCGTTAGAGAGGAAGGTCCTGTGGTCGGTCACAGAGCCACTCGTCGCAGTTGAAGCAGTCTGGGTAAATCTCACAAATGTAAGAAGAAGTAGGCAAAGATGTTTTTGACTTCACCCCATCCGTTGAAGTCATCCGACGAGATGAAGAAAGATCGGCATTCGAGACCTGGCTCCGCGGTTGAGCCTGCACCAGTGCCATTTCCGCGCCTCCATGAGTTTCCTGGACTCAGAGCAAACCCTGCCAAACTTAGTGAGATTTATGAGGCTATATACCTAATATTTGAATTGGCCATCCCCGCTGGCGTGTCCTTGGGCCCCGCAGATTTGATAGGGGGCCCCTGCTGGTCTACCGCCGGCGGGCTCTCCCCCGGCGTCAGTCGGGCCCCTTGGATGGCTTTCGAGTGGAGCTGGTCGAGACACCTCAACCTTCTCCTGCGCCGGCTCCATTGCCGACGTCCCCACCGCCCAAGAGCGGCACAGTACCCATACTCTTCTCGACTGACGCGAAGCCGAATGGGCGTAATCCGACACCAACTCCAGCGCAGATTGGAGGCATTCCACCCAGACCAGAGTCTGAGCTCTATTTCTATGGGCTAGGACTTGGGTATGATAGGGAGGGCCCACTGGGCCCTGATGAATCCCAGCCCCTAAATGTCACCGAGGACACCTGGTGTGAGGATCTGTTGGATGCCAGTGGTCTGGAAACCTACCCAGGTACTGGCTTGGTCTCTCCTCCTACAGTGACTACATAGAAGGGAGCCTCATTTGCTATGCAGGTGAGGAGGGCTGCTGAGGGCCTGGACCTTCAGCTGCCCTCCATGGCTCTCAAGACGAACATCTTGATAGAGATGCTTCAGCAGGCAGTCACCCCATCTGACAGCTTCTCTCGATTAACGAAGCCCTCACGGACATCCTACTCTGGTCCCAGTCGCTCTGGGTTTTGGTTGTGCAGGTAGTGCCTATGGCCTTGGAGGATGCCGAGCCATAATCTCCCAAGCTATTGCTGATGGGAGAGATGCAAATAAGTTTGCCATTTGCTATGGGCTGGATTCGACTGACTAACTAGGCAGAGCGGTTTCATCATAGGTGGTCCTAAGGCGCCACGCCTGGTTAGGAACCACTGGCTTTTCAGGGAATGTCCAAGCCTCACTAATAGAAGTGCCCTCTGATGGCTTTCGTCTCTCTGGAGGCAAGGCGGACTCAGCGCTGGAGTGCTTCATGTACATCAGGGCTGCGGCCAGGTCCATGGGCCTTTCTAAGGCCCCTCACCAACCCCAGTCCACCTTTCACTCCTTTTATGGCCATGGAAGGGAATTCAGCCGCATTTCTACTCGCCCAGCCACCACAGCCCGCAGGCTTCCGGTACCCAGAGACCTTTTGAGTCAGGTAGCGAGAGGTTGGGCCATTTCTCCCCTCCCCCCAGCAGCCGCAGCCTCAAAGTCTCTTGAGCTCGTCCTCCGATCATTAGGGGCATCCACCGGGAAGCAGGTTACGCCATCACTTGCACCATTGGAGGTCGATAACATCCCACGGCTGGGTTCTCGAGATTGTCCAAAGGGGCTACTCCCTCCCCTTTGCAACTATCTCTCCACCCATGCTACCCACTTACCACACGCTGACGTAGGACTACATTCCCCTACTCCGCCAGGAAGTGGCGGCTCTCTTGACCAACGGAGCCTTAGAAAGTGTGCCAGCATCAGAAGTAGGTTGTGGTTGTTATTCCCTCTACTTTCTGGTGCCCAAAAAGGATGGAGGCCTTCACTCTATCCTAGACCTGCCCCCTCTCAATTTCTTCCTGAAAAAGGAGAGATTCAAAATGTTCACGCTTTGTCAAGTCCTGTCTGCTCTTGACCCAGGGGATTGGATGGTAGCATTGGATTTACAGGACGCATACTTCCACATTCCAGTCCTGCCTGCCCATTGACCTTATCTGCAGTTCATGGAAGGCCATGATCATTTTCATTTAATCGTGCTCCACTTTGGCCTTACCAGTTCCCCTCGGATGATGGTGGAGGTTGCAACTCATTTGTGGAGATTAGGGGTGCCAGTCTTCCCCTATCTCGACGACTGGCTGTTGAAGGCGGGCTAGCCTCAGGCGATAGTCTCCCACTTCCAGTCTATGGCAGACCTCCTGCACTCGTTGGGGTTCATGATCAAGGTGCCAAAGTCACACCTGATCTCTTCTCAGGCGCTCCCTTTCATCAGGACTCTTCTGGACACAGTGCAGTTTCGTGTTTTTCCTCCCGAGTGGCGAATCCAGTATATTCAGGCTATGATACCGATGTTTCAGCCTCTATTGTGGATTTCGGTGAGACTGACTCTGAGGCTGCTGGGTCTCATGGGCTCCTGCATACTGCTTATAGCGTATGCCCGTTGGCATATGTGAGTTCTGCTGTGGGACCTGAAGTTCCAGTGGGTGCAACATCATGGTCCAGATCTTGTAGGTCACTGGAAAAGATCTGCAGTGGTGGCTGAGGCATCGCGATTGGGTCAATGGCAGTCCCCACTCCCTTCCCTAACCAGATTTGACAGTAGTGACAGATGTGTCACTCCTGGGCTTGGGCAGCCATCTTGGAGAGGTGGAGATCAGACGACTCTGGTCTCCGGCGGAATCCAGACTCAACCTGGCATTAAAATCCTTTCTGTTCCTAGTGGCTCTGGACTGGCCTCGGAGAGTCTGGTATCCTGAGTTTTTGAGCATGTCTATCTGTCCTCTGATCAGGGTACACTTTCTGGAGGATCTTCTTTCACAGTAGCAGCAGAGGGTTCTCCACCCAAACCTGTCCAGGCTTCTCCTTCATACGTGGAGATTGAGCGGTAACAGTTGACAGCTTTTGACCTTCACCAAAGTCTGTAATGTTGGGCATGTTGAAGGGTTACTTTTCTGCTGTCTCTGCCTTTCAGCCCTCCTTTTTCAAGCCCATTATTGTAAATAGGATTCTTAAAGTTCTCTAGCACATGTTCCCTCCAGCCCACTTCGTTATGTCTCAATGGGACCTTTATTTGATTCTTACTTTGCTTATGTGCACTCCTTTTGAGCCGCTTCATAACTGCCCTCTCAGGCTCCTCGCTATCAAGATGGCTTTTCTGGTGGCAGTTACATCTGCCCGGAGGGTTACTGAACTGCAGGCACTGACATCTCAGCATCCATACATCTCTTTTTCCCCAGCCAAACTGGTCCTTCAGACTCGAGTATACTTCCTGTCAAAATTAGTCACCTCATTCCACATAGGCCAGTCCATCAACTGCCCACAGTTTTTGCTCCCCCTCATCCCTCTAAGGATGAAGAGAGACTCCATCAGCTGGACCCCAAAAAAGCATTGTCGTTCTACTTTGACCTCACACAACCGTTCTGTGCGGGCAATCAACTCCTGAAAGAAAAGAAATGCTGTGTAGTAATGAACCATCTTCCGATGGATTGTGCTCTTCATTAAGATCTGTTACGCATTGGCCAAGAAGCAACCTCCAGAGGGCATGTGTGCTCATTCCTCCAGAGCAAAGGCTACAACTACTGCATTAGCTTGCAGAGTTCCCGTCTTGGGCATCTGTTAGGCTGCAACGTGGGCATCGCTGCACTCATTCACCCAGCACTGTTGCCTGGAGAGTTAGGTCCGTCAGGGAGGTCACTTTGCCGGTTCGGTCCTGCAGGACTTTGTAGTATAAATCAAGTTTGCATAACCTCCTCTGGGTGGGTATTGCTTGGGTATCTATTCTGAGGTAAGAAATCTGCATCTAAAAGTCTCTATCAGATGAACAAGTTGCTTACCGTCTTTAATGCCTTATCTGGTAGAGACTCAGTCTAGCTGCAAATTCCTTAATGACCCACCCATCTTCCCTGCGAACGGATTTTTTAAGGTACAGAGCTGTTTCTTTTTCAGGGCCCTAGTTTCACACACCTGTGGTCAGTGTTCTTCATGACTCCACGTTCTTTGCATAGAAAGAAACAAAGAGAAACTGACGTCAGCATGCTAGGTTTGCACCTATGTAGGCACCCCGCACGTCACTTCCGGCGTGGACTAAGCCGACGACGTTGTGCAGAGCTGAATGATTCCACCTACCGGGGGTACTGCTCATGAAACGTTTCCGGATCAAGTCTGACACGTAGGTGTAATTCTATTCTAAGTTAAGGACTTTGGCTAGATAGAGTCTACACCAGATAAGGCGTTACTTGAGGTAACTAACTTGTTCTTCACTTCTTCGAAGCAGTGCTGGGCATGCAGGTGGCAAAAGTTTATCCTTCGGAGAAGGGACTGGTATCTATTCCCCTGAAGTATTAAAATCTTCTTGAATCATCACATGTAGTCAAACAGACAAACGTGATGGGAGGAATGCTTGCAGTTTGCCTAACTACCTGCAGTCACTCGGGGTTGCTTTGCAACCCATCGTTCTTTTACTCATCATGCGACCTCAGTTTGGGCACAGCCATATGCAAATCAGTCTTGACCCTTTTCCTATAGGAACAGTCTAGCACATGCTGAAATGGAACACAACCCAAGACCGGTTGCGCCCTAATTAGGGCTCCTCAGTATAGCTTGGTTCTGTGGAACAGTGAGGACAGGACACATGTTTGGGCATATCCTTGCCACTTAAGGTATTAAATCAAACATACAAAAGGTGATGGGAAGGTGCTTGCATCCCAGTTTCTTCTTCTTCCCTCAGCAATGTAACCTTTAATCTGTATGGCTCCGTGTTTGGCATATGCAGATGTTGTCCTGGTTAGCCCTGTGGACTCTTTAAATGTATTACCAACTATTGAGTGAGTAGCTTCTGAATTTGGAGTCCTAGATAAAAAATGTGGAGACACAAATTATGGCCATCCCAATCGAAAGTGTACAAGATAATCTATTGGCTAGCAAGCTTAACTATCTATGGGCACAACTTACTTACCAATATTGAAAGTTAAGGGGCCAAAACTATGAATCAGCTTTGATAAAGATAACTTGTTTTCTTGAAAAATCTGTGCACCTTCTGCTGCCTCTTTAAGACCAGATAAATCAAATAAAAATGGTGTTGCTGCACCAATTATTATCTTTTTTTTGGGACTTCCAGTTTATGTTCCCTCATTCGTTTCTAATTGGTTAATTTCGACTCTTTATTTGTATGGGGTCACAGAACCATAGGAGAGCAGTTAGGTTGCTCCAATTTCCACTCCTGGTGAAGGACTGGTGATTCCACATTTCCAATGTTAACACCGGGCAGCCCTGGAAACAGGTTACTTGCACTAATCAAGATACCTGTACTATCCCTACGTTTGTGAGCAAGGGAATTTAAAATCCTTGTTTGCTTTACAAACTGAATATGGAATTGCTCAATATGTTTTTTTCAAATACTAATAGTTCAAATGCTTTTTTAACATGTCAGGTGCTGGAACTTATTTGCAAACCATTTGTTTCTGGAATCGCCTACCTTCATTGCAAAAATTCACTAGTGTGTAAAAATTCAAATTACAACACTGCTATTTGCTGAAATTGTGAAGTGGAGTGGTGCTCAAAGTGTAGCTAGGCAATGTCCCTGCTGCCATTCACTTTAGACTGGTTGAGTTTACATGCTCTCTTTCTCTGTACTCAAACCTTTTGGGACTTTGTTTTCCTGAAAATATATCCTCTTCCCTCTGTAAGAGAATCAACTTCGTTATTAAACTAATCATGTTGACATCCCAATTTCAGAATTATTTTTTCTCTTTGTTTTATTTGTGCGCCTGCACATTGCATTCCTTTTTATATGGTCTTTATGATTTTTTTCCAGTAAGAAATAACATTATTGAAAATGCAAAATACCACACATTCAACCTTTATGGAAGTATGAACTCCATATAAATAGCTAGAGTGTATTCTGAGCAATACCATAAATGTAATATACAGATAGTTAAAGAAACACTTAGGGCAGCCAACATTCAATACAAATTTGAACCACACAATTATGTCTTAGCTTAATGTTAGATCGCAGTTTACTAATTATTCCTGATCAGATGTATCTATGAAATAATGTAGTGGAAACAAAAGATTAAGAATTGAAGCTCATCTAAGGTGGCATTATTTGAGTATTGTCCATTCGAGCCATCCATGTATAGAGAGGAATCTATGTGTCTCTGGCACATGAAGTCTATAGGAGCAGAGTAGCATGTGTATCTGGCATATCATTACAGTATACCAAGTCTTTGATCTAATTCGGTAATGACTGAGATGTTTCCTTCCCCAACATAATGCCTTCTTTCTCTTGGCCAACAACAATGGTAAAGTTAGAAACCTCCTTTTTGAGAAAAGGATGTCTCAGACATATCGTAGTGGAACAATAGGGAAGAAGGACAAAGCTCCATCATTAGTGATAATTGCTGAAAAGAACTTGTAGCAGTATTTCATCACTGAAGGCACAGTCATGCTGGGTGCATGAAGTCCACTCCAGGATGAAGGCAAATTTTTAAATGTTGAGCCCATCTCCAACCTTAGTCAGTCATTGCAGTCTAATGGGGTATGAGGCATTGTATGAAGAAATTTAGACTTTATTCCTATGCATTTATCTTTGTACCAAACAGTCCTAGTTTGTGTGCAGCAAAATGTTTTGAAGTTTAAAGATTGAATCAATCTTTAAAGGCCACAATGGTTGTGCTGTTGCTTATGTGAGGCACTAGGTGCCTTGGGCCTGGAGTTAATATTAATTGTGAGCGTGCCAGGTGAGATTGAGGCTCTCGTGAAAAAGAGGGGTGACAAGCCGGAGTCACATACCGCAGTGGGAAGTACAAACAAATATCAAGTAGTAATGTGTTCTCCACAGCCTTTAAACTTGCACAGTGAAATGAAGCTTCTCCCAGTTGAAATGATTTTGTTTCTCGAACAGTTCCTGTCAAATCAGTTGTTGTGCCTTCTTAATCTACCCCAATCCACAGTAATGTAGGGCTGGTTTCTACCAGATGATAAGGGGTTGATTATTTGCTGATATTAATTTCAACATAGCTGTCCTCAGTAGCTTAAAGAATGGCCAGTCAGTACTGTGGGGATGTTCAGAAACTGATATAGAAGCTTAGGTAGCACTACCACTTGATAAGCACAACACACCTTGAGTGAGAGTGCACTCCTTTGGTTGATCAGGGCTTTTACGTTATTGATCGCCACTCTGTAGTTAATTGATGTGATAATGTCAAATGCTCTAGTACTCTCAAATAGCGATAAACGCTTCTTGCAGCATGCTGCGAATAAATACTTTATTTTTCTTTTCAGTATAATGACTGATATCCATTCTTGGCATGCAACAACTCAGGATGTAGCTGATGCGGGAAGGCAAATAGTGTATGGAGTTCTTGGGGCGTGCAGAGTCACAATATGAATCCTGCTTGATTAGGGAGAAATATACCAGGCTTGAGAATCAGAAATGAGTGAAGGAGACCTATAGCATTCACATTTGGAATCCACCTTAGCAGGCTTCAGCCTTGAAGCAGTGAATACTTCCTACGGTGTAGGTGGTAACAGTCACTCTGCTCTAGAGTAATTGAACATTGAGAGAAAATAGGGGGAAAATATGAATTTACTCCGTATAGAACTCCACTGAGAGCCCATCCCTTCCAGGCACATGTCTGCTAAAGATTGTATTGACAGCTTTTTAAATCTTCATCAATTAGTTTGGTTGTCCTAGTGGTTCCTTATTTCCTTAGGCCAGCTGGGGTAGTGTGACCTAATTCATATTAAACAGTTGTATCCTCCACTGATTTATATAATCTAGTGGAATATAAACCCCTATAGAAAGATTGAATTTCCAATGATTCCACTCAATCAAAGGTCTGCATATCTTTTCATTGCCTACAGTATCGCTCAATGCCTGGGTTTCCACAACAAACAGCCCAATAAGGGCCCAGAATGCTCCCTTGCATCATGGGGAGCTGAGTTGGCCTAATGGCTAGGGCGGTCGACCTCCAGTCTGGGGAACTGGGTTCGAGTCTCGGCAATGACGCTGAACATCCTGTGATTCTGGGCAAATCACTTAATCTGCCCGTGCCTAACAAAAAAATGGAACTGTCCTTATGTAATGCAACTGGTGCTATGTAAGGCGCTCTGATACCCGATTCGGGTAAAGTTCGCGCTATATAAAACTCTGTAAAATAAAATAAAAAACACAAAACAAAAAAAACTTTGGGTGATGCATTTTTGCCAAATAATGTAACCCTCTAGTTTGCAGTGTTTTGGAACTCTTAACAGTTTTGTGGTTAGGTCTCTTATAAGTATCTTTTCTCCACATCTGGCATGACAACATTCGGTGTTGCCTCTAGATGGGATCATTTTGACTTCAACAGTCTACTTTGCAAGAATCTCTTATGTGTGCTTGAAAGGCCTCGCAAACTAGGTTCCATGGCATTTCGTTCTTGTTGCTGCGGACTGTAGTATAAAAGAAGAGACTGCATATTTTTCAAGCCACTTGTGCTCACCTTTCAATTGTGGGGTTGGAATTGCATTTTTATTTCTGATGTTTCGTCATTTCTTTTGGTATTTAAAGTGTTATTAAATATTTATTTCATTCACTTTCTATTTTGTTCAAAGTTGAAAGAAGTTGGCAGTGTCTCACAATCCTCTGGTGTGCAAACAACATCATCAGAATCACCTTATCATACCAATGGTAGGTATTTTTCAGTTCTAAGTGTAGAAGTGTTTTACTGATTATCTGTTCTCAAAACAAGTGGGGCATCAGGGCCATATAAAGCTTAGCGTGCATTTGAATTACAGCAGCACAAAATATTGTCTATGTTAAATACTTAGGAAAAATTGTGCAAATACCTTGAAACAATATTAGTCAGGCAACACACCAGAAGCCTGTACTTTAAGTAGCAAAACAGTAGCAATTTGAAGGAAAGTAGGATATGCTTTCATGGTTACCCCCACTTTTTGATTGGTGTCAGTATGGTTTTGACTAATCTGATGGATCCTGCTAATCAGAACCCCAGTCACTGTGTGTTCTCCCTAAATTGACCATGGTAAGGTCTTATGTACATACACAATTGGTTACTAGTGTACCCTTGTAAGTCCCAAGTATATGGTACTAAGGTACACAGGGCATAGGTAGACCAGGGGTCTCCCTTGGGCTGCAGCATGTATTGTGCCAACCATTGGAGTCCAATTAAACTGTGACTACAGGCCTGCCATTGCAGCCTGTGTGAGTTAGTTTTGCACCTCTCACAACAGATATACATTACCTTATATCTGTGGTCACTACACTCAAAACCTATAAGACACCCCTATGGCAGGCTTTTCAGTCCTGAGGTCAGGGAGCTTGGTTATATCGTTGTGAGGGTGCCCCTGCATGAGCAGGGCACCCCTACAAACCCCAGAGTCAATTCTCCAGGCATTGTAAGTGCGGTCAGCCATTTTGATACATATAGTGGGCATCAGTCATTACGAGATGTCTAACTATATAGTGGCTGCGCCGAACCCGGTCATGTTTGGTATCAAACATGTTGGAATCATACTCCAACACCGATTCCAGTGTTGGGGGTATGATCCTATGTACTGGGGGCACCCTTGGTGAACCCCCCTGTACTACTGGTAACAGCCTTTCAGAGTCTGACAGCAAGCTAGTGCTGCTGCTGCCGCCTACAGACACGATTTTGCCCTCCTGCGGCAGAGCCAAGCTCGAGCAGGGGAATGTTGAACAATAGGTTTCCTGTTGAAGGGAGGGGTGACCACCTCCCAGACAGAACATAGTGTATTGAGCTGGGTTGGGGGCGCTTGCCAGTGCCGCCAGAATGCTATGAAGGGCACATTTGGTGCTCTCCCTGCATACTCCAGTTGGAGCCTTTTCAGAGAGCCCTTGGCTCCCTCTCTGGTGCGTAAGTGGACAAAGGATATGGGAGTATCCTTCCCTCTGTCCAAACCCTCCTCTGGGAGGGACCCCTGAGTTCATCCAACCCTTTTCCTAGGGTACTTAAGGGCTTACCTATGGGTGGTTCTTTAGATTCTTCGTGTTACAAAACTCAAGCCTAAAACCATGTCACTCTTCGACCGTCTGGACGCTTGGACTTCTCCTGGAACCAAGACCGCATCAAGGAAGACTTCTGCTGCTCCTGGTCTTGCTGTTCCCCAAGCCTTCTTTGTCGTCTGTGATTGTGCTTCTTCCAGGGGATCCTCATCAATAGTCATAAGCATTAGAATATTCCCGCCCATGCGCGGGACCCCGGAAACACTATATTATATGTGCCCCATATATATATCCATATATATATATATATATCTATATATATATATATATATATATATATATATATATATATATATATATACAAGCAATTGCAGCCTACTAAACACCAGAGCTGAATCATGCCATAAGGATTCTCTACCATACATGAAAAAACATGCATTAGAAACAGGAGAAAACAATAGCAAAACTTGTTTTAGAAACTGTTTTAATGCTCAGCACACAGTAGAAATCCTCATAAACCACTGAAAGCATAGGAAGCTCCCAGGCTGCATTGCAAACACCCAGTCTAAAAAGACTGAAAAGCTAACTTGTAGCTGCATAGCAATAAACTGACACCGTGCCTTTAAGGCACACCTGACCCCCAACTTCCCATCATCCCTCAGGGGTGACAGTTAGGTCAGTTGTTCTTTCCGGCTCCTTCTGGAAGGATCCTGGCAACACAGCTCCACTCTTTTCTGATTTTTATCAGAAAATATTTTCACTTTTCACAACTTTTATTCCTTACTTCGACGTTTTACATCAGTTAAAGTAAGAGGCTGTCTTTTTTGACAGGTTTGGGCATTTTTTAATATCTTAAAATGCCATCTCTTTTTGACCCTTGCCCTTCTTGTGGCAAAAAGTAGGCCAAGACTGATTCTCATAGGGTCTGTATCCTTTGTCTACCGGAGGACCATGATCCTACGACCTGCCCTCACTGCCAGAACCTGTCCAGAAGAACTTTGAAGGACACGGAAAGGATTCGCCTGTATGGCCTGGCAGGTAAACCATTGAGGGGAAGATCTCCAGTGAAGAAGGGCTCCAAGAGGTCTAGAACGCCTTCTAGAAGCAAGTCCTCGCGTCCTTCTGCTTCAGCGTCGGGCTCGGCGCTGACAAAAGATCTTCAGGTGGGTCATATTTCCAAGAAAAGACCTTCGACGGCGGGCTCGCCGTCGAGAAAATGTACGTCGTCGACGTCAAAGACTCGTCCGCCGTCGTCAACCTGGCGGCGATCGGCGTCGAGAGACAAGACCCCTCCGCTGTCGTCAACCCGGCGACGATCGGCGTCGAGAGACAAGACTCCTCTGTCGTCGTCAACCCGGCGACGATCGACGTCGAGGAGCAGAGACCCTCCGCCGTCGTCAACCCGGCGACGATCGGTGTCGAGGACCGGAGACCCTCCACCGACGGCGACTCGACGTCGATCGGCGTCGAGGAGTGTCACCCCGCCGTCGTCGAGGGCAGGCTCTCTTCCGTCGTCGCAGTTCCACCAGCGATCGACGTCGAGAGCGAAGACTCCTCCGCCGTCGTCAACCAGGCGACGATCAGCGTCAAAGATGAGGTCTCCATCGTCGTCTCGACGGCGTTCGGCTTCGAGGGCGAGAAATACCCCTCAGCCGTCGTCGCGCAGACCGTCGACGTCGAGATTGGACGCAGCTCCGCCGTTGTCTAGACGACGTTCGGCGTCGAGTGAGAGGGTCCCTCCGTCGTCGGCTTCACATCGCCGTTCGACGTCGAGGCATCATTCTTCTCAGCACAGGTCGCCGTCGATACGGCGTTCGACGTCGAGCACATGGGAGGCCCTCCAAGCACGAAGGCAGAAGCACAGATCGACGTCCAGAGCTCGCTCAATGTCGAAACAGGCTTTCGGTGAGGTCTGGGGATGGATCGGTGGTCCTAGTGACCTCCTCTCACTCATCCAGAGCTTCTCCAAGGTCGGCTACACGGGACGGAAGTGGCTAGCCATGCCCGCAGGTCTCCTTCAAGACTGCGCGAGACCACTGCTGCGGTTCCACTGTCGCCCAGATGGCTTCTGCCCGTGCGTCACTGGCAGGACTCAGGGGCTACAAGAAGGATGCAAGAGTACGCCGGTCTGGCGCATAGATCCCCGCTTCAAAGATTGGTGGACGAAGTGGACAGAGTGAGCCCTCCCAGACAGGCACGCGAGAGGTCACCTGAGACGCAGCGCCATAGATCGCGCTCCCCCAGGCGAGAAGATCGTGCGGTCAGATCACGGGCCCGTGATCATCGTCGAGGTAGAAGAACACCATCTACTTCCTCGACTTCCTCCACCCGATCCTCAAAGAGGGATTACTCCCCCACGCTATCGGACAGCCCAGTGTCTAGGGTCTCTCCCATAGACGATATCAACACCTACCATGAGGTTCTGCAGAGGGGGGCTCAGAAGCTCAACATTGAGATGTCAGTCCCGCAAGTCACGACATCGGTGATTTTCGAGACCTTGCATCAGAAGACTGCGTCTCGACCGCTGCTCCCATTGGTTCCTGGGATCCTGGAACCGGTCATGGACCCTCCTGCAGACTCGGTCATAGTAGCAGCGGCAAGGAAGACTCACGCTGTATCGTCCTCTGCTTCTGTCCCACCAGATAAAGAGAGCAGAGCTCAGGACTCGTGGGGTCGCAAAGCCTGCTCGTCGGCGGCTGCCTCCCTTAAGGTCTCCAGCGCGGCTGCGCTGCTCGGCCGGTACGACAGAGCTCTCTGGGACTCGTTGGAGCGGTTCAAATCCAAGCTCCAAAAGGAAGACCAGAAGGATTTCGAGGAAATAGTCACTGAGGGATCCCTGGTGGCCAATCAGTCGATTAGCACTGCGGCGGATGGAGCGGTGCTAGCAGCGCATTCTTACGCGCATGGAGTATGCTCCAGGAGGTCGTCCTGGTTGCGACTCACAGGACTGAAACCTGATGCGCAGCAGAGACTCTTGAATCTCCCATTCTCTGGCTCTTCACTCTTCGGCACGCATGTGGACGAAGAGATGGGTCGCATGAAGACCGAGTTGGACACCCTCAAGGCGGTTGGGTTGGAGAAAAAGAAAGAGTTCAGACGCCGCTACAGACTCAACCAGCGCAAGGGGCCTCAACAGAGGGTTCAAACCCCTCAGTGGTCCCAGAATAAGACCCAAGGAAAGTCGCAGTATCGAGGAGGAAAGTCCAACAGAGGTAGAGGGGGAGACACCAACAGCAGTCCTCTACCACGGCGAGAGGAGGGAAGGCATGAGCAGTGGCTTCCTCCGCTGCCGTTGCCCACTCCAGTGGGAGGAAGTGCTTCACAACATCTAGCAGAGTGGGACAGCATCACAAAAGATCGCTGGGTGCTGAATATACTGCGCAATGGATATGCATTTCGTTTCCGTGCGCTTCCAAAAGACATACCACCAAAACAGTCCCGCCCTCACCAGTTGCAGCTGCTGCGGAAGGAGGTGAGGGCCCTTCTTCAAAAGCAGGCTATCGAAAGGGTTCCACCTTCTCAAAGGGGAAAGGGAGTGTACTCACGATACTTTCTGGTCCCCAAAAAAGATCAGGAGCACAAATTTCGGCCGATCCTAGACCTTCGCCCTCTGAACAAGGTCATCGTCAAGGAGAAGTTTCGCATGTTGGCACTTCATCAAATATGTCCACATCTACAAGTAGGGTATTGGATGTGTTCGGTGGACCTCCAAGATGTGTACTTCCACATTTCCATTGCAAAGCATCATCGCAAGTACCTGCGGTTTGTGGTGGGCTGCCGGCATTACCAATACAAGGTCCTGCCCTTTGGACTCAAGTCGGCGCCGCGAGTCTTCACCAAATGCATGGCAGTGGTGGCGGCCTGCCTGCACAGAAAAGGTCTCTTCGTCTACCCCTACCTAGACAACTGGCTGCTGAAAGGTCCATCCCAGCAGCGAGTGAGGCAAGACTTCCAGGTCTGCCTACAACAGTTGCACGATCTCGGCCTTCACGTCAACATGGAGAAGTCAGTGCAGCAGCCCACCCAAACCATTCACTACCTTGGCTCCGTTCTGGACACAAGCGTGGGAAGAGCGTATCCTTCGGAGGAGAGACTGTCCTCAATGAAACGGAAGTGCGGACTCCTGCTCCAGGTACAGAAACCGTCAGTCCGACAGGTGGCATCCCTGCTGGGATCCATGGCGTCCTGCATCTTTCTTATCCCCAACGCATGGCTGCGATGCTGCCTTTGCAACAAACTCTGGAGGACCAGTGGGATCAGTCAACGGGTCGCTGGGAAGATCGGATATGTCTTTCTCAGGCAGCGAGATCCTCCCTCACATGGTGGATGCAGCAGCGGAATCTGATGGTGGGAGTCCCTTTTCACCAGCCACTTCCAGTGCATTGGTGGTGACAGACGCGTCTCTACAAGGCTGGGGGGCCTTCAGATACAAGGGCGGTGGTCGGCGAAAGAACAGACCTACCATATCAATATGCTGGAGCTCCGAGCAGTCCACCTTGCTCTCAAAGCTTTTCTACTGGCAATCGAGTCCGATTCGGTCCTGGTCCAGACCGACAACACAACGACCATGTTCTACCTGAACAAACCGGGCGGAACTCGGTCTCGTCCTCTCTCCCTGTAGTCTCAGGCGATCTGGCACTGGCTTCTCGCCCGGAACCTCTCGGTAGTGGCAGTGCACCTTCCAGGAGAGCTCAATATCAAGGCAGACGCACTCAGCAGGCACTTCGAAGATCAGCCAGACTGGGTGCTGCACGACGAGGTGGTGGCGGACTTTTTCCATCTTTGGGGTCGTCCGGAGATCGATCTCTTCGCAGACGACGAAAACACAAAATGCCACGCCTTCGCGTCCAGATTCCACCGTCCAGGGACAAGGGGGAATGCGCTTTTGATGGACTGGTCAGGGACATATGCCTACGCCTTTCCTCCTCTGCCCCTGATCCCCAAGGTAGTGTCCAAGCTTCTCAGATCCAGCATGACGATGCTTCTGATTGCTCCAGACTGGCCACGGCAGTGGTGGTACCCGGACCTTCTTCGTCTGTCTGTACTTCCACACAGGAGACTGCCTTGCAGGCCGGACCTGCTGACCAAGATGGGCGGGAGGATTCTGCATCCCAACCTTCCCTCACTGAACTTGGCAGCATGGCTCCTGAGGTCCTGCAGTACGGACATTTGAATCTGCCTCCTGAGTGTATGCATATTTTGAAGGAAGCAAAAAGGCCCTCCACGAGAGCGTCGTATGCGTTCAAGTGGAAGAGGTTTTTTCTTTGGTGTAGAGAGCATCACCTTGATCCTACGAAGGGGCAGGAGGATGTCATTCTCCCTTACCTTCTGTACTTAGCAAGAGCAGGGTTAAAGTATGCTTCTATCAGGGTCCATTTATCTGCCATTACAGCATACAGGAGATCTCCTAGTCAGCCCTCCTTTTTCCAAATGCAGGTGGTCAAGGACTTCTTACAGGGGTTGAAGAAGGTGTATCCCCCTGTTCGAAACCCTTCTCCTCCGTGGGAGTTGAACTTGGTGTTATCAAAATTGATGGGCCCGCCCTTTGAACCAATCCATAGAGCTTCTTTGCAACATTTGTCTTGGAAGGCCGCTTTTCTGGTAGCCATTACATCGGCACGCAGAGTAAGCGAGATCCAGGCTCTCTGTACTAAGGAGCCTTACACTGTTTTTCACCATAACAAAGTGGTCTTATGGGCACATCCATCTTTTCTCCCTAAGGTAGTGTCTGATTTTCATATTAATCAGTCCATTTCCCTTCCTTCTTTTTTTCCGAATCCAGCGACCCCAGCTGAGCGGTCGCTTCATTCCTTGGACCTCAAGAGGGTACTTAAGTTTTACTTAGAAAGTACCAAGGGCATCAGGAAGACAGATCAATTATTTGTCAATTATGGCGCCATGAATACAGGCTTCCCAGCCGCTAAGAGATCCATCTCCAGATGGATTGTGTCCTGCATTACCTTGGCTTATCAACTGGCGAAAAGGCCCTTACCGGTGCCGCCTAAGGCGCATTCCACTAGAGGGAAAGCGGCCACTGTTGCCTTCTTGCATGACGTTCCGATGTCAGAGATCTGCAAGGCTGCAACCTGGAAATCGGTTCATACCTTTACGAGGCAAAACTGCCCAGAATCTGATTCCAGGGCTGATGCTCAACTAGGCCAAGCCTCCTTGAGGAATCTATTTGGGTAGCTTAGTTTCTTCTTTCTAAGCCTACTGAGCAGGTTTTCTGTTTTTTTTCCCTTTGCCCGCAGGGAGATGAGGTGAGGCTCGCTATTCTATTCTAATGCTTATGACTATTGATGAGGATCCCCTGGAAGAGAAGGATTAGTTACTTACCTGTAATCCTAGTTCTCTTCCAGGGGTATCCTCATCAAAGTCATAAGCAACCCTCCCGCCTCCCCGGGCAAAGGATAGTTTTCTTTTGAAGATGTTGTTATCTCTTTGTGCCATGGCTTTTTCAGTCTCCGCAAAGAACAACTGACCTAACTGTCACCCCTGAGGCATGATGGGAAGTTGGGGGTCAGGTGTGCCTTAAAGGCACGGTGTCAGTTTATTGCTATGCAGCTACAAGTTAGCTTTTCAGTCTTTTTAGACTGGGTGTTTGCAATGCAGCCTGGGAGCTTCCTATGCTTTCAGTGGTTTATGAGGATTTCTACTGTGTGCTGAGCATTAAAACAGTTTCTAAAACAAGTTTTGCTATTGTTTTCTCCTGTTTCCAATGCATGTTTTTTCATGTATGGTAGAGAATCCTTATGGCATGATTCAGCTCTGGTGTTTTGTAGGCTGCAATTTATATATATATATATATATATATATATATATATAAATGTATTCAAACCAAAACGCCTTAGCCTTCTAAAGTAGGTAATGCACTCCGAGCCAGTAATTTTTGAAGAGCTTTATTCCACCATACTGACAAACCGGTTTCGGTCTTCACGACCTTTTTCAATGTCAGAGTCCCATTTAAAATTATTGTCTTAAATACACGGATGTTAACGGCAGAGAGAAAGGACTCCAATGCTTGAACAAACATAAAAGAAGGGCTACTGTGTTCCTAGTTTACACATGCAGTAGCCATCTTGGAGTTTCTTGTCCCCAATGGCTGGCATACAGTTCACAATCAATATTTACAAAATTGTTATCATTTGTAGGGGAGAAAATTAGTCATTAAGAATCATTTTCATAATGTTATTGTCCACTGTAATTACATTTTCTAATTCATAGACTTATAACATTCTTATTTCTACTCTTGGATTCATGGTTATTTTGCCCTGAATGGGCTGTGCCGTTTATAAAACACCCCTCATGTATTATATTTCAAATAGGAAGAAGAAAAAAGGAAAAAATTCGCTCTACAATACTATAATTAATTTTACAAATCTAATTAATCTAATTAACGTTCCATCTTCTGTTACAGTTCATTTTCAATTGAGTGCAAGGGTCCTAACTTTTTTAAGTAAAGATTTTGTTTCTCATGAATGTTTCATTTTTGGAAGGAAATATTTTTTGAAAGAAAATATTTATATAACTGTCAGTAGCAGAAAAGGGGGAAAAAGATTTGTAGAACAATGTCCTTATATATGTGCTCTTTCTAGGTTAACCTATATGTACCCACAGTTCCTCTTCGCTGTTTAAACCTAGAGGTGCCATGGTCCTCAGTTCTAGAATGTACCTAGATTCTAACTGGCGCAATCTTTTGACCCTATCACCCCCTCGTTGTCTTACATATATTTGGTCTAGGCAAAAATAGCTCAGCTGGTGACTATCACTGTGATGGTGTAACGCGAAGTGGCGTGCGACTGGATAGTTTTTGTCATTATTTGTGATAGCCCGCATGTGTTCCAACACTCTCTTTTTTGCGGGATGCACCGTACTTCCAATATATTGCAAAAAAAATTAAATATATATATATATAAATATATATATATATATGGATATATATGTGGGGCACATATAATATAGTGTTTCCTGGGTCCCGCGCATGGGCGGGAATATTCTAATGCTTATGACTTTGATGAGGATACCCCTGGAAGAGAACTAGGATTACAGGTAAGTAACTAATCCATCTTCACCAGACCTGTGGGCTTCAGGAACACCCAAAGTAATCCCCCTTGCAGGGAAGGAGTCACTCCTGCATCTGCAGGCAATGCAACAAAGGTTACCGGTCTGCTGCTCCTGACGTCCCACGGATTTCGCAGGTCTCAGCAACACAGGTGGTGGTTCTGCAACTCCTTCCTGGCCTGACCTGTCCTTTCTGCAATTTCTATGCCAGTATCCCTCATCAGAACCGCTACGACCGAACCCCTGTGCACCACATCGCCTTGCCTTGCCTGGGCTTGTTGGCTCTGCACTCGAGAGAGAAGCCCCAGAATCTCTTCCTGCCAATAACAGCATCCTTACCACATCCTCTGCACCGTGGGTCTTCCTTCTTGGTGAGCTGCTCGAGTCCCTTGCCTTTGGGTCCTCCTGAGGCACCTCTCCTGTTTCAGTGGGCTCCCCTGCTTGCTCGGGGCCTACACTGATTCTCCTGCTGTTCGTGAGTCCCTTGGACCTTGCGGGTCCCAAGGTTGCTCCTTCTTCATTCTCCATATCAGTTGCGGCTACCAAGGCTTGTTGGTGCTCCCGCCGGACACCGACCACCTAGTCACCAACATCCGACATGTGGCAGGTCGTACAGAGTCACCTCATTCTCACAGCTGCAGTGACAAGGTCACTGTCAACTCTTCTGAACCGTCCGACATCGGTGGGCATTGCTCTTCCGTGCCTCCTTGTCACTTCTGTGTTGCAAATAGTCTATCCCCTTTGCTTGCAGGTTCGTCACTTGCACAATCCACCCTTGGATTCCACCGGACTTATTCACCTTCTTCTCCAGAGGCACTTTTCTCAGTCTTTTATTATCGTTTACGGTTTCCGACTTCTCTTCACCCCTATGCACCTGTCTTCCCTGGTGTAGGTAACCTGGTTCCCAGGGCATCCACGGATGGGGTGGCTCTCCAACCCTCCGTCCTCCAAGGGATTTCTTCAGGGTCCTCTGGGAAGGGTGCTTCTTCTGCAAAACTGCAACTTCTCCATTGACTTCCATTGGGCACGCAACTATGTTCCCACTCTGCACACAGCCTCCATGGGGTTCCTGCATACTTACCTTGGGTGGTTCCTTGTGTCCCCGGCTCCTCTGGGTCTTCTGGTTCCGGTCCTGTCCTCCTTTACAGTTCACATTCCACTTTCTTGGTACATGGTTTGGTCTCCCCCAAGAGACCACTATATTTTGTGGTACTTACCTGGTTGCATTTAAGTATTCTTATGTATTGTTTTGATAGCTCTGTGTAGGAGATATACCAATGTGTTAGTGAGTGTTGTATAATAAATAGAGGTATTTTTTTATATAAACACTGTGTTGTTCTGTTTCATTTAGCCTACTCTACAGAATCAACTGGTAAAACAAGCTGCTTAACACTCCTTCAAGATAATCCTGAAGACTGCTCTCCACAGCTACCACTTTGAGAGCTTTCTATGGTTATCAAAGACCACTAAAATCACCATAAGAATTTCCTGGATTAGTGCAAGGTGCATCACTTAAATATGTGTGCACGATATATTAAGCCAGCCTCCTACAGAGTGGTACGAAAATACAATCAGCAATAAAATAAATATGAAGTTAACAGGGGAACTGTTCTAAGAGGGACCAGGTTAGGAGTCGGCGCGAGAGGAGCGCCTGAGGCACAAACTGGTGATCATCAGGAGCGGAACGGAGTAGCAATGTCTCTTTGCCACGGGTACGAAGTGATTAATAACCTTGATCTAGTGGTCTTGGGCTACTCAATGGAGCTGTGCAGTGGCCTCCATTAAGTAGTCCCAGGGACTCGTGGAGAAGTGTGGCTCAATGGTTAGAGCGGCAGACCCTGATGCAGAGGTCTGGCCCGGACCAGGGTTCAATTCCCGCCTCGGCGGGTCTTGGGCTCAATTTTCCCGGACCCTATAATTCTCGCCTCGGTGCCTATTCTAATCATGGGTCCCACTCTGCAACTCTGGGTGTAGGAAGGTGGATATCTGACTATGGTTACCCCCAACTTTTTGCCTAGTGTCTAGCTGGTTTTTCGACTTAGTTGGCCTGAGATCCTGCCATTCAGGGTCTCAGGCTGTCTGCTCTCTCTTTAAAATGGACTCCATGTACCCTAGGTACATAACCAATTGGTAAGGATCACCTTATTGGACCCTGTACAGTGTACCCTAGGTACCCAGGGCATAGGTGTACCCTAGGCCTCCCAGGGGCTGCAGCATGTATTATGCCACCCCTGGTCTGGCCTTCCAATCAGACACAACTGGCTGATCACTCAGCTGGGGCAAGGTCGTGTAATCACCCCTTGCTTAGATAGTATGCCTATATCTACCCTTATATATAGACACATGTGTACCTATCAGTCACTCCTATGGCAGGCCTTAACAATCCTGGAGGCAGAGTGCTTGGTAACATGTGAGATGGTGCTCTAGCATGAGCTGAGCCTGTCTGCAGCTTTCGGAACCTTGTCCTTATAGCTGTTCTATGATATAGCCTACCATATACTCTTAAAGTGCCTTATAATCTTAGACGGTTATGGTAACTATGGTTTGGCTTTATCGAAACATGTCGTGTAAGGTGTCTAACACTGTGGAATAATACCCCCATGCCATTTCTGGACATGAGAATATTATTCCCCCCTTCTAGAGGGAAAGACATGTTAAAATCATACTTCAACTGTTAGCCTCTGACCAAAGCCTCAGCATCACAAAATGGATGCTGCTGCCACGACACAAGTCTGACCTCCTGCAGCTGGGAGTGATCCCAGCCAGGGAGGCCTGGACAATAGGTTTCCTGCTTGGGGAGGTGCTAGCACCTCCCCAGACAGCCTTTAGTGTATTGGGGCAGGGTGGGCTGAAAGGAATGAGACATGCCTGGGGCACACAAGGTGTTCCTTGCATAGTCCAGTTCAAACCGGCGCTGGGGCACTCCAGCCCCAGCTCTGGCGCGAAACTGGACAAAGGGAAGTGGGTGTAACCACCCCCTCCCAGGTCCCACCCATAAGGCGTGACCTAGCAGGTATCCCAGCCCCCCAGATTAGTATAAGAGTGGGAGTTGGGCCTCAAGACTTTAGATTATCCTGAACCTGCAAAACTGAACAGAAACTCTGGACATTCGACGAAAGAAGAAGACTGAAGAATCTCCCTTGTAGCCAAGGAGTGGCTACCCTGTGCAAACAGGCACCATCAAGAGACTACCCTTTGCTTTGCCCACGTTCTACGAGGAACCGACTGCAGAGCCTGACCAGAGCCTTGACTTCCAGACTTCTCCGACCCTGATCCACATCCACAGCAAAGCTGAGATCCGTGGAGGCGACGAGCGACGTGGGACCGGCTACCTGGAAAAAGTGGCTAGTAACTTAAAGCGCAGCTTCTGAGGTACCCTCGAAGTTGTGCACCGGGGATTGAGAAGCCCCAACCCCAAGCACCATCTGCACCGAAGATCAGCCCCCCACACTCCACGAGTCCTGCGTGGGGCCCTTCAGCATTTTCCTGCTTGCCGCGTCTGTCCGGTTACTTGCCCGCTGGCTAGTGGCCTCTGTGACGACGCACCCTGAAATCTTCTGCGGTGGTTTGGCTCCTCCAGACTGGCTTCCGCTTCTCTGCAAAGAAGAAGCACCCCAGACCTTCCTGGTCTGCACCAGAAGCAAGTCCTCCGTTCTTCGTGGGTTCCGCTTGCCAAGGCTTGGTGAGTCCTAGTCCAACTTCGACGCCGCCGACAGCAAGAGCCTTCGTGGGACAGCTCGCCTCCTGGTTCTGGTCGTCCTCGACGCTTCCTGGTCCTCCTGGCTGCAGCGACAAGCTTCACCTTCACCTGCAATCTTCACGACATCGCCTGGTTCCTTCCTGGTTCCACGTGGTCACTGGCTAGTGACCTTGACTCTGTCCCTTCTGCTTGCAGGTTTCTTCTCTTCTTGATCCCAGCCTTGGGATCCACCGGACACTCTTCACTGACTGCCTGTCAGCATCTTTCTTCAGGCATCCATAGGAGTCGACGACGAAAACGACGCATCTTCACCCCTATGCACCCGCAGCCTGTGGGCTAGGTAACTTGGGTACTCCGGTGCTCATCAGGATAGTGACTATCCTAGTGTCTAGTTTTCAAGTCTCAACTTCCTAGCTACTCCGGAAGTGTCCTAAATCTACCGTTTTCTAAACTGTACTATTGCTATTGACTTTTACGCATGAGTGTTTCCACTCTGCACACGAATCCCGTGGGCCTCCCACTTCCTAACTAACGCTAGTGTAGTGTAGCCCCAGCGATTCCCTAGGCCTAGGCCTATTCTATTTCCGTGACAGTGGTTCTTATACCACTTACTTAGTATATGGTTTGCGTGGGCCCTAGGGCCTAACTGTATTACTTACCTGTGTGACTTAATGTATGCTTAAATAAGACTGTGTTGTACTTACCTCTAATCTCATAAAGAGTGCTGAGGGTTTGACTAGAATAAATACAATTTATTTTATATATATATCTGTTGTGGTGTCCTTTCATTTTGGTATTCAAGGGATTATATATGGTATCACAGCTGGCTTCACATGCCATTCAGAGTTTAGCCTAAGACTGCTCTTGTCCATGCTACCACTAGGATAGCTGGTCTATAAGGTTGACTTTACAACCAATCACCATAAGGGTATTTGGACTGATATAAGGTGTACACTAGAACTAGTGACATCAGGCCAACTTCTCACATTGGTGAGCAGCGGTTGGGATCTGAGCTTGCTGTTGTAATACCATTGTAATCTTGAGATACTAAATTGAAAGATCACACAGATATTGTCTAGGTACATATAACATAGATTATAATACTTAAGTCCTACTGGACTTTGTAGTTGTAGGTTGAAGGGAGTAACACACCCTGACTACAACTACTAGAGAGGTTTAGTAGATACAACTAGTGTAGGTAGGTGCACACACCACACCCTCACTAGATCATGTCTCTGAGAGGAGATCAAGTGGATGCTCCCTCAGGAGAATCAGGTCTGCAAAAGACCCCCTCTAGATATGATACCTTAACATTCCAGGAGATGAGACACTTGTGTACCTCCAGAGGAATAAAACAGGGTGCAAACCCTACCCTCCTTCAGTTAAGACAACTCCTAGAGGAGTATGACATTCTTAGGGCATCTCAGGCAGGTACCCTAGGTACAGAGGAGGGTCTACCCACCACAGAGGAGTCAGAGGAGACTTCAGATGAAGAGGTAGACAGCCAGGGCCAAGTAGGAAGACTTAGCCAGGCTAACCTAAGCTTACATGGGAGTTTGAATGGGGTCCCCCCTTACAGACCCCCAAGTAGGCTTACACAGAGAAGCAGGAGGGACAGATCCCCTTCAAGGGAATCCATCCACTCCCATGTCTCTAACATCTCTAATGCTTCCTCTCACAGGGGAATGACTTCCCCTGAGAGAAAGGAGCATGAAGCCAGAATGAGGGAAGCTAATCTGAGGATTCAGAGGGAAGAACTTGCCCTTGCCAAAGAGAAGCTTGCTCTGGCTAGAGAACAAAAGTTAAGTGGGTTAGAACCCACTGGTGGCAGCAACATTCCTAGAGATAGGGATAGGTCTTATGACCATAGAAACCTAAGCAAGATAGTCCCCCCATATCAGAATGGGGATGACATCCACAAGTGGATGACTGCTTTGGAGAGAGCCTGCAAAGTACAGCAGGTACCCCAGAGTCAGTGGGCAGCTATCTTGTGGCTCTCCTTTTCTGACAAAGGTAGAGACAAGCTCCTCACAGTCAGTGATGAGGATGCAAACAATTACAAAGTCCTGAAGAGTGCTCTGATAGATGGGTTTGGCTTAACCACTGAGCAATATAGGTTGTTGTTCAGAGACACCCAGAAGACACAGACACAGGACTGGTCTGATTTTGTGGATTGTGCCACTAAGGCTTTGGAAGGTTGGTTAAATGGCAGCAAGGTGCAGGACTATACAGGATTGTACAACTTGATTATGAGGGAGCAGATCCTTAGTAATTGTCAGAACCAGCTTCTCCATCAACACCTGGTAGACTCAGATTTGACCTCTCCCCAAGAATTGGGAAAGAGGGCAGATAAATGGGTCAGGACCAGGATTAGGCCTAAAAATCAGGGTGGTGACCAAAAGAAAGATACCACCAAGCCTCAAGAGAAGGGTGGGGATAAAACAAAAGAGAAATCTTCCTCAGGGCCCCAAAACTCCACACAGGGTGGTGGGTCCCAAGCTCCCTCCTCTACCACAGTTAAAAAGCCTTACTGCCATGTGTGTAAAACTCCTGGGCATTGGAAAACTGACAGCAGTTGCCCACAGGCTAAAAACAAAACTGTTCCTCCAACTACTCCTGTCACACCACCTATTACTGTCAGCAGTAATCCCCCAGGTGGTGGGAGTGCCCCCAAAAATTTGGTTGGGTTTTCTTGGGGAACACAGGGGGACTCTGGCTTAGCCAATTCCCCTACAGCAGCTACTCTTGTCTGTGATGGTGGCATGGGGTTTGCCAACTTCACTGCCTGTCCCAACACTTTGGGTAGGTACAGACAGGAACCCTACATCAATGGTAGAAAAGCTGAGGCCTACAGAGACACTGGAGCTAGCATCACTATGGTGGCCCATAGGCTAGTTCCCTCTGAGCAGCTTTTGCCTGGTTTCTCATACCAGGTAACTAACATTGATGGCAACCAGAACAGTCATCCCATGGCAGAGGTATGTCTCAGCTGGGGAGGTGTCACTGGCCCTAAAAGGGTGGCAGTGTCTCCAACCTTGCCTGTGGACTGCTTACTAGGGAATGACTTAGAACTCTCAGCTTGGGCTGGAGTTGAACAAGACACCCATTCCAAAATGGTAGGCCTTTCAAAAAAGGGTAGTGGGGTTGTGCCAGCCACAACCCCTGTCCAAGTAGATTTCCTCCCTGAAAAGGTTGGAAGGGCAGTGGTAGCCACAGCCCAGGCAAAGACAGACTTCCATGTAGAGATTGGCAGAGCTGTGACAGTCACAGCTCAAACCCAAACTGAGTGCCTCCCTGAAAAGGTTGGCAAGGCTGTAATGGTCTCAGCCCATACTCAGACTGACATCCCTATCAAACCCTCCTTCTTCCCTTTCCCTTTCCCTATCAAACCCTCCTTCTTCCCTTTCCACTTCAATAGGCCCCACTCCCGCTCCTGTCCAACCCAATATTGCTACTGGATTCAACATCATTCCTAATAATCGTAATAGAAAGATTCCCCCTATCCATCTTCCACCCGAGGCCTCTCGATATGTAGTAATAATGACTGGGGTTCCGGAACTCCCCCCAAACCAGGATGAACCGGTTTGGTCCCTAAAAAATAAAGTAATCTTCTGGTTGTCCAACAATAGACCGCTTCCAATCTTTATGGACAACAGAGTTACTACAGTGCGTAGAGTGCCTTGGCTAGGCAACCAACCAAAAAACATACAGGGCGACTGTATAATAGTAAATTTTGAAAATCCTAATACAGTCGAGCATGTTTGCTCTTGGGGTGATCAAACCTCTACCGAAGGGATAGCTACCCATAATTTGTCGTACTTCTATCCACCTAATACACGATGTAACGCAGGCCCTCCGTGGTCCTGGACGAGGGTAGGAAACTGGGGCGGAATCAGAGACCGAAACCAGTGGTCGGGGTATGGCTTTAGCAACCCACCACCAGGCCACTTTAGCAATTGGAGAGGTCCACTACTATCCAATCGATATGATTGCCTGGATATGGTGGATTGACTACCATCTTTACCCATGACAGACAGCAGTTACAACAGCGTCTTTCCTAACCCAAAAGACCCCTGCAAGATCATTCGGGCGGCCGGCTCCTTCTCGTCATCTTCGTATGGTACCCAGTTTGAGTCTTCCCCTCCCCAGTATACCCTGATCCAACAGCAGTCATCTTCTCCTCACCAGGTCGCGTGTTACACCATGTCAGCTACCCCCGCAGACCCGCTCCCATACCTACAATCTACTACTCCCCAACCCAGTGAGTCTAAACCCAACCCTCCTCTTTCTGCTATAACCACTCAGTCCCTGTCCCAACTCCCACATTCCTCTGCCGAACCTCAGCCTCCAAATTCTACTTTTTTATCAACCCAGGACCTTCCAATTATATTCTGGAACGTAGCTGGCTTAAGATCGAAAATCCATCTTCAGTCTTGGGTGGAAGCAACTAACAAATTTAAGTTAATCTGCCTAGAAGAAACTTGGGCAATTGACCCTATTCATATTCAGGGTTTTAAAACATTTCACCTTCCTTCCTTACCGTCCACTCATGGTAGACCTAAGGGCGGCTTAGCCATCTATGTTTCCAATTTAATTCCCTTTACGATCACGGAAGTTCCGTTAGTCTCGTCAATTTTTCAAATCCTTAAAATAGTTCCAGACAATAACTCCTGTTATTATCTCATCAATATGTATAATAACTCTTCACCCAGCGACTGTGTAAAATCTCTGTCGGAAATTACTTTGTATTTACAAGACCAAAAAGCTACGAGTCAAGAGTTAAATTGTCATATTGTGTGGGGTGGGGATTTCAATGTGTATTTGTGTAACAATCATGGCAAAGGTATTTGTGGGCTTTCAGACGAGCATGATGTCCCCCTAGCCCACTTCACTCATAGTACAGTGGGTCACGCACTAAACACCTGTATTTTCGCACTAGAACTTGAATTCGCGAACATTTTAGTATGTCCTGCTGTAGAGTTCAAGACGACTTTTCATGGTAGAGGTGCTACCACAACCATCGATTTTATCTTATGCTCTCAATCCTTAAAAAATCGATTGAAGCAATTTACAACTGGCACCGACCCCTCAAGCGACCACTACTCAAATAGCATAACAATAGCATTAAATACTCCATCCTCAGCCTGCCCAAAAACAAGCTTCTTAGCGCAGCACTCTCTGGAGATGAATAAAATTTACGGTTATACTGTCAAGTGGACGATGACCAATCCCACAGAGATCACTAGTAAGATCATCCAAAAAACCCTTCCTTTTATCCACCACTGTTTGGAGACGTCTTCTTCCCCCAAGCTGATCCTCTCCAGCTTCATCAAGATATTAGAAGTCATCAGACAAGAGCTCACCCGTCCCTATAGGACTCATGACAATGATAAGGACTCAAGAGGGTGGTTTGATTTCCGTTGCCGTAAAGCGCAGCGTGCATTGAAAAATGCTCTACACAAACAGACTAGGGACCAGCCCCAAATTGCCTCCTTGAGGAAAAACTATAAGATGGCACAGCAATCCCGTAAACGGGAAATAAAAAATAATCTCTGGGCCCAACTACACCAGAGTACTCTAACCAAGGACTCCACTATGTTTTGGAGAACTGTTAGGGCCCCTTTCCTAGCTGATGAAACTGCGATACAGCATCTAGATGTGGCAGTACCTGCTGATAAATGGGTAGCACACTACTCGCAGATCTTCGCGGATAATCCTTTGACAACGGAGGCTCCCAGACCAGATGCGGAAGCTCCTACTAGTAATAACATCTTCCCCATTGACCTCCACTTCGATCTAGAGGAGATAATTACAGCACTGACTGTCTCAAAGACCGGTAAGGCGCCCGGTCCAGACGTGGTCCCCTTAGACATATTTGTGAGCAATATAGATCTTTGGTCTCCAATTGTTACACAGGTCATGTCTGCAGTTACCCAGATCGGCCTTATTGATTCTTGGTCTACTTCTGTGCTCCTGCCCATTTTCAAAAAGGGAGATCGGGACAATCCAGCCTGTTACAGGCCCATCTCCCTTTTGGATTCCCTAGGCAAGGTAGCTGGCAGACTAATTCTGGAGCGATTAAGGGACTGGGCTACAGAGAATAAGATCTTAACTGACTTACAGTTTGGGTTTCAGGAGGGCCTGGGCACCGTGGAACAGGCCTTAAACCTGACTTTACTCATAGGCAAATACGTTGGGGCCAAAGGCGGTAAACTTCATCTAGTCTATGTGGATTTGAGTTCCGCATTCGATTGCGTAATCCATTCCAAGCTATGGGCGATTTTGAAAAATCTGGGCATAGATCTCGCACTGCTGAATTTTCTCCGAGAGCTATACACGGATGCAAAAGCTTGTGTGAGATACGGTATCAAAGGGGAGCTTACTGAATCCTTTAATATCGAAAAAGGCGTAAGGCAGGGATGCGTCCTTGCTCCATTCCTATTCAACATCTATACTAACGGACTGGAGCAAGCGATGTTGGTTGATAGCAAAGATCTACCCTGCATAAGCTCCCGCCCTATCCCTGCATTACTGTATGCAGACGATTCAGTTATCCTAGCAAGGACACCCAATCAACTTCAGATCCAACTAGAAAAATACTGCGAATTTATGTCTTCTCTTGGTCTCAAAGTCAATAAATCCAAGACTTTCGTAATGAATATCGGGAAGAGAGCCCAAAAATGTAAATCTCTCTTCATTGAGAAGACCAGACTAGAAACTGCCACTACCTACCCCTATCTAGGTATCCTTATTGATAACTATCTGTCCTGGAAATCTGCCATATCCAGCAAAAAACTGCAGTTTCAACGCACAACATCTGCACTGACTTCGTTCTCTAGGAAACTGGGTAAGCCCGCTCCTACTGTGCTTTTGAAGATCTACCAAGCCAAATGCATGAGTGTGGCTACATATGGCGCCGGAGTCTGGGGCTATGTGTCCACAGACGAGCTACAAATTATAGAAAACTACTTTCTGAAATACATATTAGCCCTCCCCCGTAGTGCTCCTACTTTCGGCACCCATGTGGAACTCGGTCGGGAGTATCTGACTGATATCATTAGTTACCAGCCGATTCTACTATGGCACCGTATATGGACTCAGGAGCAATGTCATCTAACTAGGTCACTAATATCTGACTGTCTCACTTTGTCCCATTGGAAAAAGATTCCTTGGCTGCTATATGTTTCAAGATTTTTGGCAGATTTGAATCACCCTGCATATTTCACTGACCCTGAATCCTTATCGGATATATCTAGAAAATCTTTGAAAAAGCTATGCGCTGACCACTTAAGTGACCTTCGTTTGTGTTCTGAACTCGTCAAAAAGTCAAATGTTCATTTAACGATGGTCCAATCTCCTCATGGCATTCAACTTTATTTGTCATTTTTTCTGTCAAATTATGAGAGGTATGTTTTAACCAGATTTCGGTTTGATGTATTTTATCGCCTTGTCTCACTGCCTGTGCCCTTAGACTGGTCACGGGAACTAACAAACTGTCCCTGTGACGGTCTCACTCGCCAGTCAACTCTGCACGTAACCTTTTTCTGCGGTTTCTATAAGTCCCCGCGGAAACGATGGCTGGTTCCATTGCTCCGACACTTAGGACTGAGAAGATGCAGACCGGCTCTTTTGGCACTTCAATATCTAGACACCCCGTACGTTGCCAAAACCGTAGCCTGCTTTCTCAAAGCCTGCTTGAAAACTCATTCCCAACTATTGGCAACTGTTTCCTAAGATTTTACCGATTATTCTGTATATAGAGTGTTAGCGTTTACTTCTAAATGCCTGCTTTCCTTAACAGCCACTGAGCAAATCGAATTTTTATTGACTACTGTGTTATTATTTTTGTATTTAGAGTGTTAGTGCTTATATGTAAAATGCCTGCCTTTCTTAGCAGTCAATGAGCAAACACATTTTTATAATGTTGTACTGTTTTAAATGTACTTTTTATGATTGTAAATTCAATCGAAATAAAGTTAAAAGTAAGTAAGACATAGGTGTAGTGAAGCCTGAAACTATGGATCACTCCACACAAACAGAGAGTAGTGGGGAGGAAGAAAAGTCTCCCTCTCCCCAGACATTAGGAAAAGGTCAGCCTCCTCAGGGATCTGACCTCACCCCTTGTGAAGGAACTTCCCCAGAGGTAGCCAGGCCTGGCCTAGCAGAGCCTCTGATGTCAGTGGCCCCTTCCAAGGTGGGACCCAGTCTGGTGCAGGTAGCCTGCCTCTCTCTACCCTGCCTCAGTCAGCCCAGGGCTGCAGAGGTCAGGGAGGCCAGTGGACCCCAAGAGGGCCCCTGTCCACAAGAACCCCCCCATCAAAAGAATGAGGATTGCCTGGTTAGTAGCCCTAGCCAGGTGATGGGTAAAAACATTCCTGAGGGATCCCCTTTACAGGTAGTTAGGGAACTCCCCCAGAGGGATTCTGTTGGGCACAGGCAAACCTGGGACCTTAGGGCCCCAAACCTGACCTGTCCCTCCAGTAAGCCCACAAAAGGGACCCAGCCTCCAGCTTTAGGTAGCCAGAGGCTGACCCTGAGAGCACAGTGCAACTCAGTTAAAGAAAGAAAGGCATCCATGGTGGAGGATGATTGGAGGAAGCTGAGGCCTCACTTTGAGGACACTCACTTCAGTACTCCATCTCAACACCAGCCTTTTACTTTGCAAAGACACACCCAAGGTAGAGATTCCCTATGGTGGAGACCCTATGATACCTTTAGGATGAGGGATTGCTTAGTGGACCATGAGACAGGGGGTAACCATGCCAGTGCTGGTTCTTCCTTATATGGCCACTTAGGCAATAGAGGCTTACCTTGTCAAGGCCAGCCTTATCTCCTTTCGTTTGGGGGGGGTTGTGTAGGAAGGTGGATATCTGACTATGGTTACCCCCAACTTTTTGCCTAGTGTCTAGCTGGTTTTTCGACTTAGTTGGCCTGAGATCCTGCCATTCAGGGTCTCAGGCTGTCTGCTCTCTCTTTAAAATGGACTCCATGTACCCTAGGTACATAACCAATTGGTAAGGATCACCTTATTGGACCCTGTACAGTGTACCCTAGGTACCCAGGGCATAGGTGTACCCTAGGCCTCCCAGGGGCTGCAGCATGTATTATGCCACCCCTGGTCTGGCCTTCCAATCAGACACAACTGGCTGATCACTCAGCTGGGGCAAGGTCGTGTAATCACCCCTTGCTTAGATATAGTATGCCTATATCTACCCTTATATATAGACACATGTGTACCTATCAGTCACTCCTATGGCAGGCCTTAACAATCCTGGAGGCAGAGTGCTTGGTAACATGTGAGATGGTGCTCTAGCATGAGCTGAGCCTGTCTGCAGCTTTCGGAACCTTGTCCTTATAGCTGTTCTATGATATAGCCTACCATATACTCTTAAAGTGCCTTATAATCTTAGACGGTTATGGTAACTATGGTTTGGCTTTATCGAAACATGTCGTGTAAGGTGTCTAACACTGTGGAATAATACCCCCATGCCATTTCTGGACATGAGAATATTATTCCCCCCTTCTAGAGGGAAAGACATGTTAAAATCATACTTCAACTGTTAGCCTCTGACCAAAGCCTCAGCATCACAAAATGGATGCTGCTGCCACGACACAAGTCTGACCTCCTGCAGCTGGGAGTGATCCCAGCCAGGGAGGCCTGGACAATAGGTTTCCTGCTTGGGGAGGTGCTAGCACCTCCCCAGACAGCCTTTAGTGTATTGGGGCAGGGTGGGCTGAAAGGAATGAGACATGCCTGGGGCACACAAGGTGTTCCTTGCATAGTCCAGTTCAAACCGGCGCTGGGGCACTCCAGCCCCAGCTCTGGCGCGAAACTGGACAAAGGGAAGTGGGTGTAACCACCCCCTCCCAGGTCCCACCCATAAGGCGTGACCTAGCAGGTATCCCAGCCCCCCAGATTAGTATAAGAGTGGGAGTTGGGCCTCAAGACTTTAGATTATCCTGAACCTGCAAAACTGAACAGAAACTCTGGACCTTCGACATTCGACGAAAGAAGAAGACTGAAGAATCTCCCTTGTAGCCAAGGAGTGGCTACCCTGTGCAAACAGGCACCATCAAGAGACTACCCTTTGCTTTGCCCACGTTCTACGAGGAACCGACTGCAGAGCCTGACCAGAGCCTTGACTTCCAGACTTCTCCGACCCTGATCCACATCCACAGCAAAGCTGAGATCCGTGGAGGCGACGAGCGACGTGGGACCGGCTACCTGGAAAAAGTGGCTAGTAACTTAAAGCGCAGCTTCTGAGGTACCCTCGAAGTTGTGCACCGGGGATTGAGAAGCCCCAACCCCAAGCACCATCTGCACCGAAGATCAGCCCCCCACACTCCACGAGTCCTGCGTGGGGCCCTTCAGCATTTTCCTGCTTGCCGCGTCTGTCCGGTTGCTTGCCCGCTGGCTAGTGGCCTCTGTGACGACGCACCCTGAAATCTTCTGCGCTGGTTTGGCTCCTCCAGACTGGCTTCCGCTTCTCTGCAAAGAAGAAGCACCCCAGACCTTCCTGGTCTGCACCAGAAGCAAGTCCTCCGTTCTTCGTGGGTTCCGCTTGCCAAGGCTTGGTGAGTCCTAGTCCAACTTCGACGCCGCCGACAGCAAGAGCCTTCGTGGGACAGCTCGCCTCCTGGTCCTGGTCGTCCTCGACGCTTCCTGGTCCTCCTGGCTGCAGCGACAAGCTTCACCTTCACCTGCAATCTTCACGACATCGCCTGGTTCCTTCCTGGTTCCACGTGGTCACTGGCTAGTGACCTTGACTCTGTCCCTTCTGCTTGCAGGTTTCTTCTCTTCTTGATCCCAGCCTTGGGATCCACCGGACACTCTTCACTGACTGCCTGTCAGCATCTTTCTTCAGGCATCCATAGGAGTCAACGACGAAAATGACGCATCTTCACCCCTATGCACCCGCAGCCTGTGGGCTAGGTAACTTGGGTACTCCGGTGCTCATCAGGATAGTGACTATCCTAGTGTCTAGTTTTCAAGTCTCAACTTCCTAGCTACTCCGGAAGTGTCCTAAATCTACCGTTTTCTAAACTGTACTATTGCTATTGACTTTTACGCATTACGCGTGAGTGTTTCCACTCTGCACACGAATCCCGTGGGCCTCCCACTTCCTAACTAACGCTAGTGTAGTGTAGCCCTAGCGATTCCCTAGGCCTAGGCCTATTCTATTTCCGTGACAGTGGTTCTTATACCACTTACTTAGTATATGGTTTGCGTGGCCCCTAGGGCCTAACTGTATTACTTACCTGTGTGACTTAATGTATGCTTAAATAAGACTGTGTTGTACTTACCTCTAATCTCATAAAGAGTGCTGAGGGTTTGACTAGAATAAATACACTTTATTTTATATATATATCTGTTGTGGTGTCCTTTCATTTTGGTATTCAAGGGATTATATATGGTATCACAGCTGGCTTCACATGCCATTCAGAGTTTAGCCTAAGACTGCTCTTGTCCATGCTACCACTAGGATAGCTGGTCTATAAGGTTGACTTTACAACCAATCACCATAAGGGTATTTGGACTGATATAAGGTGTACACTAGAACTAGTGACATCATACATCAGGCCAACTTCTCACACTGGGCAATAGCTTGCTTAATCTCCACAACGGCCCCAAAAGCGCTAGGATGCCTGGCTTCACCTTGGGGGTGCCCAGGAGTGGGCACTTCACAGGGGAAGGCCAGGAAGAGTTCCACAGCGGTATGTGCACAGCGCCTGAGAGACCCTTTCGGGGGGGGGTGCGGAGCGCTATATAAATGCACTACATTTACATTTTTACATTTACATTTACAGGGAGGAGGGTGGGGTAGGAGAGCAGCGCAGAGAACCGGCTCAGGATTCTGGGCTGAACACAGTGATAATGAGGCAAACAATAGCAAACAATGGAGAGAACAAAATTCAGGAAAAATGGGCAGGGAGTGGTACAAAAATACAATTGACAATAAAATAAAAATTAAGTCTGATCAATTGGTGCTCCAAATCGTGCAACACTGATACTCACTACCTTTTCTGTTCTACTGGTTGCTACTCCTGTTACTTTCTGGTCCTAAAGAAGGAGAATGGCCTCCTCCCATCCTAGAGCTTGGCCCTCTGAACTTCTTCCTCCAGAAGGACAAGTAAAAAATGCTCACCCTGGCCCAAGTTCTGTGTGCTTGGATCCTGGAGACTGGATGTTGAAGCTGGACTTGCAGGACGCTTATTTTCTCATCCTCGTACTACACTCCCTCAGACGTTACCTGCATTTCAGATTGGCCTAGAGCACTTTCAGTTCACTGTGCTCCCCATTGGCCTTACCAGTGCCCCTTGGGTGTTCAAAGAGGTAAGGGGGGTAGTCGGAACCCATCTGCGGACATTGGGAATTCCAGTCTTCCCATTTTTCAGTGGCTGGCTGCTTAAGGTGAGTTCACCTCAAACAGTTGTATGTCACCTCCAGACAACGGCCAACCTGTTGACATTGCTGGATTTTTCCATCTGTGTGCCGAAGTCACACCTGACTAATTCACAACAGCTCCCCTTTGTTAGGGCGATCTCTGACACGGTGCTTTTACGAGCCATCCCTCTGCCTGAACGAGTCCAGGACATTCAGGCAATGCTCCCGATGTTTTAACCGTTGATCTGGTCCTCATTTAGAGTGATTTTGAAGCTTCTGAGCTGATTGGCATCCTGTAACCCCCTGTGGAGCACTCCTGGTGGCACATGCAGGCTCTGCAGTGGGACCCGAAGTCTCACTGGGCTCTGCACCAAGGAGATCTTTCAGAGTCCATCTAGGTGTTGAATGGGACTGAGGAACAGGTGGCAGACCCCTCCCTCTCCCTACTCAACCCAGAGCTAGTTGTCGTGCTGGATTCATCGTTGCTGGGCTGGGAGGTCATCTGGGAGAGGTGGAGATCAGAGAACTCTGGTCTCCGGAGGGGGCTTGCCTCCACATCAACTTTTTGGAGTTGCGAGTGATTCACTTGGCACTAAAATCATTTCTTCTGACCAATAAGGGTGAACAGGTGTAGATTCTCACAGACAACACAACCGCCAGGTGGTATTGTAACAAAAGGGTGGAGCGTGTTTGTAGGTTCTGTGCTAGGAGGCTCTGTGCCTCTGGAAGGGGCTGAACTCTCAGGACATCCCCCTGCACCTGGCAAGGTCTTTAAATCATCAGGGTGGATTAATTCAGCCAGCGATGTCTAGCTGATCATGAATGGCAGTTGAATTCTGAGCTCGCACAAGGCATATTCTTGGAATGGGAGAACCCTTGCTTTTTCTACCGATCACCACAAAAAATGCGGTGACCAGACTTTTGCATGTTGGAGTTCCCAAAGCAGTCATCCTCCTTTATGCCTTTCCACCCCTCCCTCCCCTGGCCAGAGTGCCAAAAAAGATCAAGAAATATTGGGCCTATGTCACCCAAATATCCCCAGACTGGGTGAGAAGAGGGTGGTAGACAGAACATTTGGCCATGAACACATGTCCTCCGATTCGGCTGCCCCTTTGGTAAGACCTCCAGTTGCAGCAGCACCACCTGAGCCTTCACAACCCACACCTCCATGCTTGGAGATTGGGCGTCAACAGTTGATGACCTTTGACCTTCCTTCGAAGTGATTGCTGTCATTTTAGTAGTCATAGCCCTTATGAACTGCCCTGTGTTCTGACACATCCAACCCCTGAATGCGCAGTTATTAGATGTTCTCTTATCTTTTCCGTCTGTAATGCAGCATGGCCTTGCTGTGGCAATTGTTAAAGGTTACAGTTCGGCCTTTTTAGGTTTGCCAGCTCAGGCATCCCTTTTCAAGTCGTATCAAAAAGGAGGAAGTAGGGGACTAGGAGCTAATAAAGGTCCAGTGCCCGTGCTCCGAAAATTAATTCTCTTCCAGGGGATCCTCATCAATAGTCCTAAGCACTTGAATATTCCTTCCCATGTGCGGGGACCGGTCCCCGCGCATGGGCGGGAATATCAAGTGCTTATGACTTTGATGAGGATACCCCTGGAAGAGATCTAGGATTACAGGTAAGTAACTTATCCTTCTCTTCTAGGGGATCCTCATAAATAGTCATGAGCACTTGAATTTTCCTGCCCATGTGAAGAGAACTAGAATTACAGGTAAGTAACTTATCCTTCTGTACCAAGAAATGGGGTCACTGTTCCTGATAGATGTGGAGAGAAAGAATCTAGGTTCTGAACATAGTATAAGGTTCTGGTTTGATTTTGTTGCCATTTGATGAGTGTGAGTGTACAAGTGGGTTGATAAGTGGTGTGTGTGATGGAGTGAATTAATAACTGATTAAGGGATATCAAATCAACCTTTAGTGTGTAGATTGCCCTGTCAGATTAAAAAACCTGATAGGTTGGTGCTACTGTAGGAGTTGCTATGTCCCCTGGTAACTTAGTGTATCTTTTTTAGTGAAAATAAAACACGGGTCAACATGTTTCTCGCGTCTTTTAGTCTAAAGAGATCCCTGGCGCTTCTTCAGGACCAAATAAAAGATGAGCAGCCTTCCCCACACTTAATTCAATAGTTGTCCCTCTCTAATAGGGTGGTACCTACTTTCGATTAATTTCACTGTTAGTCCGACCTAGAAAAAGAAATGAGGAGAAAAAACAAACAAACCGTAACCACAACTGTTTTAAAGGTTTCTGGCATAAGAAATTCCTATTGACCAGAAGGCCCCTTATCGTGTACACCACTTACCACCCCACTTGGACACTCGTGCACTCATCAAACAGCAACAGAATCAAAAGATCTCCACCAAAGTGACCCTTCGGGGGACCCATAGGGCACTGTTGCGCCGGCCAAATTATGAAGTATGACATCCCTAGGGATGTGTGAGGGCAACAAGAAACAGTCTTGTTGACTGTTCCTTATACTCTGTCCGGCGATGGGATCGTCGACAAGAGTTTCCTTGCCTTCTTCGACGGCGATGCAGTTTTCATCGTCGATGCCAGTGACGACGGATGCAACTGTGATGGCGAGGTAATCGTCGACGAGGATGACGGCGGCCACTACGGTGACGACGTCGTTGGTAATGACCACGGTATCGGTGACGGTACCGACGATGAAGATATCTACATCGTCGACGGTGCAAATTTCCAAGATAATCATCAGAAAACGTTGCATTACTGCAGATCTCACTTCTTCCAGCAAAGTGACACCTCTGCTGCCTACTCACCTTCTAAAGGAGGAGTATTCGGAGGATGAAGGTCCATATGGGTATGCTCATAGCCCTTATGAACTGCACGTGAAGTGCCAGGACCTAGATTCAGAAGATGGGTATGAAGAGGAGGAATATGATCCTCCTGAGGACTATCATGGAGGTTACCAAGGGGAGATGGTTTGTATGCCATCCTCCTTGATTTCGGACTTACAGCTCATGCTCTCAGACTATAAAAGTCTCACCCTCATACAGAGGAGGTTACCAGCAATGTCGTTACTCCTCGTATACGCCGACCTCGCAATTTTACCACCTGCAATATAACCAGGGGCAGGCCTCGTCATATTAAAGATCATCAAACAGAGGAAGAGGGGGGCCCCAGGGGAAGGAGTCTTCTCGGCGCCAATAGCGGCCTGATGGCTCTGTGTCTACTGTTCCTACCCCTCATTTAACACCTGTGGGAGGCAGCATGTCATGTTACTTCCAAGAATGGCAACGGATCACATCAGATCGTTGGGTTCTTAATATAATCCAATTTAGTCACATGTTGGAATTTGTCCATCCTCCTCCAACCAAGCCCCCTCGCGCCAACATAACAAAACATCTTCGTCTCCGGCGCTTAGAGGTCAAACAGATGCTGCAGAAGGAGGCTATAGAGCCGGTCCCTGTCTCGCAAAGAAGAGAGGGTTTCGACTCCCGGTTCTTTCTAGTTCGAAAGACTGTTGAAAAGTGGCGCCCTATTCTAGATCTGGGGGAGCTCAACACCTATCTCATCAAACAGTCGTTTCAGATGATCTCCTTGCAGGACATAGTTTGACTTTTAAATTCAGGAGATTTCATGGCCACTTTGGATCTAGAGGACGCATATTTTCATGTTCCCATACATCCATCCCACAGGAAGTTTATCCGCTTCACAGTAGCCAAGAGCCACTTTCAATTCAGGGTTCTTCCTTTTGCCATCAGATCGGCAGCAAGGATCTTTACAAAGATACTGGCTCCGATAGCGGCTTTTCTGAGGAAACAACAGCACCAGGTCTTCCCTTACCTGGACGACTGGTTGCTAAAGGCTCCTACCAAGACTGCAGCCGAGAGGTCAGTGGCAGCTTGTACACAGCTGTTCAAAAGTCTGGGTCTTACCCTCAAAGGGGAAAAATCAAATTTGTGCCCTTCAAAGAAAGCCAAATTCCTGGGAGCCATATTGGACACATCCCTAAACAAAGCTTTTCCGTCAGTGGAAAGACAAGCCAAATTGATGTCAATGGCCTGTCTATTTCAAAAAAGAAGGTCACTTTCAGTTTGCCTCTACAAGTCCTGCATTCCTCTGATTCCTCCCGTCTGCTGTCGGCGGAAGCTCAGGCTGTCTTGGAGTAGGCGATCCTGTATGGAGTCTCACTAAAAGCGGAGCATCTCCCAGGGAATCTCAACGAGGCAGCAGACACACTGAGCAGACAAAAGTCAGTCAGCCACGAATGGGACCTAGACCAGAGGACTCTGGAGGAGATTTTTTGACTAAGAGGCAGGCCAGTCATAGATCTCTTTGCAAGAAATGCCGGTTCTACGCAAGCTGGCATCACCATCCGGGGTCCTCGGGGAATGTGTTTTCGATGCCATGGTCAGGCGCCTTTGTTTACTCTTTTCCCCCCCCATTCCTCTGATCCCGAGGCTGCTCAGAAAGCTAAAAATGGAACCCTGCAGGATGATCCTAATAGCTCCGTCTTGGCCCCGCCAGTACTGGTACACGGAGCTTCTTCTCCTATCATTGGAGCATCCGGTTCCTTTGAAACCGATTCCATCGCTGCTGACGATGTCCCGGGGCCAAGTATTGCATCCGGATCCCCGATCCCTTCAATTATCGGCGTGGCTCCTGAGCACAGAGAGTTTCTCGACTTAAAGCTCTCTGCAAAATGTAGAGAAATCTTGTCTCAGGCTCGTGCTCAAAGTACAATCAAAACCTACTGGATTAAATGGAAGAGGTTTTGTCACTGGTGCAGAGATTCGGGGGGTCATCCTTTCGCTTCTTGAGCGCTTGAAATCCTTCCTTACATTCTTTCCTTGGCTCATTCATCTATTAAAGTGCATCTCGCGACCATTTCTCGCTTCAGGAGGACATCCTCAGGCACTTCGCTCTGGTCAGCAAGAATAATTGAACAGTTTATGAAAGTTTTTTTCGAGTCTTCCCTCCAGTGAATTCTCCTCGACCACTGTGGCACCTTAATCTGGTCTTGACCCAGCTCATGGAACATCCCTTCGAGCCGATACATAAAACAAACTTGAAATTTCTCTCCTGTAAGGTGGCCCTTCTTTTAGCCTTGACTTCAGCTAGAAGGGTCAGCGAGTTGCAGGCTCTCATCATTCAAGAGCCTTTTCTTCAATTTAAAAATGAAACGGTAGTACTCTGTACCAACCCAAAGTTTATCCCAAAGCTTTTCCGTCAGTGGAAAGACAAGCCAAATTGATGTCAATGGCCTGTCTATTTCAAAAAAGAAGGTCACTTTCAGTTTGCCTCTACAAGTCCTGCATTCCTCTGATTCCTCCCGTCTGCTGTCGGCGGAAGCTCAGGCTGTCTTGGAGTAGGCGATCCTGTATGGAGTCTCACTAAAAGCGGAGCATCTCCCAGGGAATCTCAACGAGGCAGCAGACACACTGAGCAGACAAAAGTCAGTCAGCCACGAATGGGACCTAGACCAGAGGACTCTGGAGGAGATTTTTTGACTAAGAGGCAGGCCAGTCATAGATCTCTTTGCAAGAAATGCCGGTTCTACGCAAGCTGGCATCACCATCCGGGGTCCTCGGGGAATGTGTTTTCGATGCCATGGTCAGGCGCCTTTGTTTACTCTTTTCCCCCCCCATTCCTCTGATCCCGAGGCTGCTCAGAAAGCTAAAAATGGAACCCTGCAGGATGATCCTAATAGCTCCGTCTTGGCCCCGCCAGTACTGGTACACGGAGCTTCTTCTCCTATCATTGGAGCATCCGGTTCCTTTGAAACCGATTCCATCGCTGCTGACGATGTCCCGGGGCCAAGTATTGCATCCGGATCCCCGATCCCTTCAATTATCGGCGTGGCTCCTGAGCACAGAGAGTTTCTCGACTTAAAGCTCTCTGCAAAATGTAGAGAAATCTTGTCTCAGGCTCGTGCTCAAAGTACAATCAAAACCTACTGGATTAAATGGAAGAGGTTTTGTCACTGGTGCAGAGATTCGGGGGGTCATCCTTTCGCTTCTTGAGCGCTTGAAATCCTTCCTTACATTCTTTCCTTGGCTCATTCATCTATTAAAGTGCATCTCGCGACCATTTCTCGCTTCAGGAGGACATCCTCAGGCACTTCGCTCTGGTCAGCAAGAATAATTGAACAGTTTATGAAAGTTTTTTTCGAGTCTTCCCTCCAGTGAATTCTCCTCGACCACTGTGGCACCTTAATCTGGTCTTGACCCAGCTCATGGAACATCCCTTCGAGCCGATACATAAAACAAACTTGAAATTTCTCTCCTGTAAGGTGGCCCTTCTTTTAGCCTTGACTTCAGCTAGAAGGGTCAGCGAGTTGCAGGCTCTCATCATTCAAGAGCCTTTTCTTCAATTTAAAAATGAAACGGTAGTACTCTGTACCAACCCAAAGTTTATCCCAAAGGTGCATTCGGACTTTCATTTAAATGAACCTGTGATACTTAAAACTTTTTACCCTCAACCTACGACTCGGGCTGAGAGGTCACTTCACTCATTGGACATTCAATGTTGCCTGAAGTTCTATCTTCATAAAAGTAAGGACTTTAGAAAGTCACCTCAGCTCTTCGTGACTTACAGCGCCCCTCGTAAAGGTTTTCCCCTTTCCAAACAGGGGATTGCACAGTGGATTACGAGAGGTATCCAATATTGTCATCAAGCAGCTGGTAAGCCCCTTGAAGGCAAAGTCTGTGCTCACTCCACGAGGGCGATCTCTTCTTCTACGGCCCTCTTTGCTGGAGTACCTAACCGGGACATCTGCAGAGCAGCGACCTGGAAGAGTGCTCATAACTTCACCAGACATTACTGCTTGGATTCTTCGTCGCGCAGCGACACGGCAGTCCTGAGGAACCTCTTTCAATAAGTGTTGAGCTTTCCCTCTCATCCCTCCTTCCTTTTCCTTCGTATTTTCTTTGCACATTCTTTGATACAACTGATTGCTTCTTGTTATTTCTGTATGTGTGCGTGTGTATATATATATATATATATATAAAAAATATGGGTTTTTGAGTCGCATTTTAATGCTGGGTGATTTCTTTTATTTCACTTAAAAAAAATAAAAAAGGAAAGATAATCTCTAAACTGCGAGATAGGCAATTTCTTTTCTTTCTTTAATCGTATTAATGCATTGTTTGACCTCGCTTGAAAATGATACAAAGAAGTGTGCTCATGACTGCTAGCTACTCTGATTCAAGCATGGGAATCTATAAAAGTTCCAATACTGGAGTAAGAAAACAAGTTACTTACCTGTAACTTTAGTTCTCCAGTATTGGTAACTTTCATAGATTCACATGCGACCCACCCTCCTCCCCTGGGAAAGCTGGACCTTCTGCTTCTTTATGGTTATCCTGTGGCACTACCGCTACAAAAATCTTATGGTCTGAGGCTCTCTCAGGAGGGTTCTAGAGGGTGAGGCTGATCTGATTGGTTGTTGACTTTATTTGGTCTCTTTTACAAAAAGAGGTGGATATGTTACAAAACTAGATTGGGCCTAGGCCTAGTTTCTAATTGTAATGGTTTGTATTGCTATTTTTATATATACCGAGACTCCCATCTCGACGACGGGGAATGGATTAAGCATGTGAATCTATGAAAGTTACCAATACTGGAGAACTAAAGTTACAGGTAAGTAACTTGTTTTCATACTTTCTATAAAGTGAAAAATAAAGTTGTTAAAAAAACATTTCTGGGGAAGGCATTTTCCGTCCCCTATTTTCGAGATAGCCTGCAACAATAGGATAAGGTGCGGTTTCCTAAATATGTGGCCAGGCAGAGTGAAACATGCTGCACATTGTGCAGTTCTCGTAGTGATGTGGAGACTAGGTGGGGCTCTGCACATTTAATCTAAGAGACCTGTCGGTATACACGCGCTATATAAATTCCCCTACAAATACAAATACAAATACAAATAATGAGCAGCGAAGCAGAAATTGAAAAGAGGCGATCCAGCACTCCAGAGAGTAATTGAGCAGCCGAGCTCAAAGACAATTACTCCAGAAGCCAAAGCGTTTTGCCTTGTTATGGTCCATGAGTAGTCCGGCAAGAAAAAACGTTGTTCTGAAGTGACTACTTTTCTTTTCGATGCTTGCCCTTCCCACTGCAGATGCTGAGTAAAAGAGCGAAATGCTCTCACTCAAACTGCCTGGCCCACCAAACTCAAATGGATAGCCTGTTGACTGATCCAAAAGGTTGATGGCAGTAGGAAGAGAGCCAGGGGTTGAAGTAGGCTCTCCCTTTGCCCGTTGTTTAGGGTAACTGAGGGGCTGATAAAAAAAATGTGAATGACACCATGAAAAGCAATGGCTGGAAGAGGCCTGTCCCAAAGCTCCTTTTTTAAGTATCCATTTATATATGTTTAGGCTACAATATATTTGACATGAATAGAGCTAGCGCCACTGCACTTCATACCTAAAAATGTTGAGGAGTCAGACCAGGAACCCTTTCGCCTCGTTCCAAATTAATAAGGAATATGACATTCTGAGTTGTATTTATAATTTCACTCCTGCTCAGCTTTTTTCACCTTTTTTTTTCCCCGTGTGAGAATGGCTTCCACATTCCAGCTTTCACTGGTTGAATGCTGGAAACATGTATTTTTCATCGCTATTAACTCAAAATTGCATGTTATCCAGCAGTCTAAATGCATTAAAAAAGTATGGGAACTGTGATGCTGCATGCAATGGGAGGCCGGGTCGGTGAGCGTGGGGGCGATGTCAAAAGTGTGGCTAAAAAAACAATATATTTTTTAATTTTTTAAGTCTTTTGCCGTCAGGTAGCTACATATGAAATAACGTGCAGCCTAAATGAAAAAAAATAAAAATAAAGATGTTACTCAGTGGTGTAGGAAGCTGGCTTTTTATGCAGTGTACCAATGTAGGGGTACACCATGCAAAAAGTCTAGACAACCCTTATTGGTTTACTGGCACTTACTTTAATAATCCCAAGTCCTCTGTTTGTGGGACTGTGGTCGAGCAGCTTAGGCTTAGAGGGGAGTGTTGAGCAGTTGTTGCACACACAGGGTCAATAAATGAGACACACTCAAAATGAAATCCGAGACCAATTTAGAAACATAGTACAGATTTTTATTTATTTTTAGACACCAAGATCATCAGAATAAGGTAAGTACTTTCGGAGATATAGATTGTACAGTAAAACTGTAAAATAGTGAAATAACGGTATGAGCCTCAAACGTGGTAATGTCACTGCATACTTATTCTTGCAAATGTTTCTTGAAGGTGCCTTTAAGGACTTAAGATGCTTAAGGCCAAGATCCAAGAGACCACCTGCAGTTCAGTTTAACCTGCCCTGGTGTGTCTGGGTGCAGAGGTGCTGGTCACGTTGGTAGCCTCGAGCTCTAGACGATGAAGTCAGTGGAAGGGTACCTGTAAAAAGAAAGGCTGCAAGTGGGGACAAGCCAGGCAGAACTCACAGGGGAAGTCAGCTCATGAATGTCTCTAGAGAAATGGGACACAGTTTGTTTACGTGAACCCGGACTGTAGGGCTCGGGTGCAGAGGCGTTTGGCTGCCTGCCCTCTTGCATTCGAGGCTCTCACGGTTCTTGGGTGGACCTGGAGAGGGAAAGAAAACAACACAGGAAGGCCACTCTTCGTGTAGGCCTCGTTGGTCTAAAGTCCCTCGATAGCAGGTCAGCTTTTGGTGGCAGTGGTGTATGGGCTGGACACCCAACAAACCTTGGTTGCAACAAATGCTCCGGTACCCAGGGTATTGGTGCAGAGAGGCTCCTGGAGTGTCTTGGTCTCAAAACTTGCTGGAGAGATGAGGCTGACCTCTGGGATCCATGGTGACCTCCTTATGGCGAGATGCTTTCAAGTGGGCCTGATGGCCAGCAAACCAAGAACCAGGTAAATGCCTGCGGCTGCAGGGGGAATGGCTTCTCCACCCCAAGGGAGATACTTTGTGGTTGGCAAAGCCTGGACAGTACTCTCAAAACTTGGGAGGAGACACAGCTTTTGGGCAAGCCGGGTCGTTGCAATTGTCAAGGTTCCAGCAGCAAGGCAGGATTTGGCGCCAAGTTCAGGGTAAGTCCTCATTTCTCGTGGTGACTGCTCTTCTTTGTCCTTCTTCTGTTCCCAGGTAGACAAATCTGCTTTCCTGGTGTCAGGGGGACACCTAAATACTGATTTTAGGGGAGTGTAGGGTAGTAACCAATGGGCTACTTATAGTAGGGGGTTGCATTCCCCAGATCTGGGGTGAAGCCGTTGTCGCATATCAAAGGCGGCAGAGGCTTTGAAGCCTCTGGCCTTCATATGCTACATCACTAGCCATCCTGCTGGAGGAGTTGTTACCACCTTCCTCCGGAGCAGGCATTGTTTCTGGTCTTTGAGAGTGTGGCCTCTCACCTATAGGGGGGGTCAGAAATATGTCTCTGCCGGCAGGTTGTACGATACCAGTCAGCCAACACTCTGGCAGGAAGACTAGAAGGTTTTCAGGGGGCATCTCTAAGGTGCCCTCTGGGTATATGTCAAAATAAATCTGATACTGGCATCAGTATAGATTTATTGAGAGGTGTTTGATACCAGACCATTATGTAGCTGGGTAACCCGTTATGACCAGTGCCCAGTACATTTACTTAAGATGGCTTCCTGATCACTTGCAATGTCTTAGTAATGGAACTAGACATCACAGGGGCATATATGCTCATGCAGATATCCCCTCACTTGTAAGATAATGCACCCTGCCATAGGGCTCTAAGGCCTGCTGTATGGGTGACTTACGTATAAGACATGCAGTGTATCTGGGCTTTGCAGACAGGGAGTGTGCAATGTGATTGTTTCAGAAGGCGTTGTGCCCTTTCACTCATCCTGCAATGGCAGTCTGCATGCAATCATTGTGTGGGTCCCTTTGGGTGACATAATGCATGCTGCAGCCCATAAGATTCCTCTTTAGTACCCATGCCCGTTTACCATAGGTACTATTTACCAGGGACTTACAAGGGTGCTAAAGTCCTTGCCAAATTGGGTACAATTGAGCATGTTGCAGTTTTTAGGGAAAGAGTACTGGCACTGTGGTCTGTTTATCAGGAACCCAGTGCACATCCAGTCAAGAACATCTGAAAGAAACACGTTAGTTAGATTCCTCACCTTAGAATATCCCCAGGCGTCAGACTGGATCCGGAAGATTTTTCGTCAGCAATACCCCTTGCGCGTCGCTAGGCGTCGTCTGCGGCTCCGTCGTCGGCGTCGTGCGCCGGAATGACGTCGTCGGAGTACTTAGACGCCGCCCTCGCGCGCTGACGTCAGTTCTTCTTTTTTCCGCGCCAGTAAGCGCAGATCCGGGAGAGCTACCCCTTTAGTCAATTTTTGACTAACTTTTTCGATCCTTTTTGATCATTGTTCGACTCCGGTGCCGGTAGGATGCCTGGTTTTAAAGCCTGTGCTGACTGTAACCGCCTGATGTCGGTTACGGACCATCACCGCCGGTGCCTTTACTGCTTGGGCCTCGACCACGACGCGGAGTCGTGTTCGGACTGCAAGGCCCTGACCTCGAAGGCTAGACAGGAGCGGTCCTGTAAGCTTCTCGAGATTCGCCACTCGGCTCCGCGCGCCTCTTGATCCCGGTCCAGGAGGAGGTCCAAGGATCGGTCGCGGAGCCGCAGCCGACGTCACCATCGGTCGTCGGGATCCAAGTCTTCGGGTAAGTCGAAGCATTCCAAGAAGTCCAAGAGGCGACACCGCTCTTCGGACTCCCCTCGCCGGTCGCGCGACTCGGCTGAGGGTCAGGGTGGTTCCACCCTTGCGGCTCCGGCGGAGCCGCAGGCGCCGCGCAAGTCCCCATACCCGCCGGTCCCTGGGACTAACGCGACGCCGGCGGAGGTCAGTGCCTTCCTCTCGGCCATGAGGAGCCTGGCTCCGCCGTCGACGCCCGCTGGCGCGCCTTCGGGCCCCGCGGACCCGACAGGGCTGCCTTGCCCTTGCAGGGCGGCCCCGGCGCCGTCGACGGCTCCGGTCTCGACGCCGCAAGCGCCCGAGGGACCCGTTCCCGAGTCCCCGCCGACGCCGGTCGACCTCGTCACGCCTCCTCCGCCGGCGTCGACACCGGTACCACCCCCGACGCCGACTCCGCTCGACGTCGAGCCCCGGTTCAGTCCCGCTCCGGGCCCGGCGCCGCTACGGCCGCTAGAGACACCTTATGTCTACCGCCCGGCTCCGTACCTTCCTCCTGTATACCAGGAATCGGATGATGGGGACAACTGGGAGGGATCCGAGGATCCTATGGCCGTTCAGGCTCAGCTGTCCCAGGACTGGGCAGATGAACTGGGGGAGGCCAGTGGTCTGGATACCTCTCCAGACACTGGATTAATCTCTCCTCCGACTGTGGCTTCGGAGGAGGGTGCTGCTTTCTCTGTGGTGCTGCGCAAAGGCGGCCGCAGCCCTTGGGCTCGAGCTACCTGCCGTGGCTGTGAGGACTAACGTCCTCACTGAGGTGCTTCAGTCTGCAGCAAGCTCCACTGAGCCTCTGCTGCAATTCAATGAGGCCCTCATTGACATTCTGCAGGGCACCTGGTCCAAGCCCTCCACAGTTCCTCCTGTGGACAGGAACGTCGCCAGGCGCCACCGCCCTGCTCCGGGCGACCCCAGTTTTCTGTCCCAACACCCCACCCCCGAGAGCCTGGTTATCCAGGCCTCTACCTCCCAATCCTCCTTCCCGACCGCTCCGCCGGACCGGGATTCCAAGAGACTGGAACAGTTTGGCAAGAAGCTGTTCTCTTCCCTTAGTTTGGGCTTGCGGTCTTTGAATACCGCCTGTCTCTTGGACCGTTATTCCCACTCTCTGTGGGATACGGTGGAGGACGTGCTGCCCCCTGTGTCCGGAGGAGGTCCAGACACGACTTACCCAGGCTCTGGCCGATGGGAGGGATGCAGCACGGCACGCTATCCGATGTGGGCTTGACACTACGGACTCGCTGGGTAGGGCAATTTCTACCACAGTGGCGCTTAGACGTCACGCCTGGCTGCGGTCCACGTCATTTTCGGGCGATGTTCAGAGCACTCTTATGGACATGCCCTTTGATGGCACTCGCCTTTTTGGCGAGAAAGCGGACAGTGCGCTGAATCGCTTTAAGGACTCCCGGGCTACGGCCAAGTCCTTGGGCCTCTCGTCCCCGCGATCGCAAACTTCCGCCTTTCGCCCCTTTCGTGGCCAAGGAAGGGGTGCCTCCTCACGTGCGCCTAGCCACCAGCCGCAGAACCAACCTGCGCGCGGTCGCGGACGTGGTTTCCGCCGAGGCGGTTCTGGAGGACGACGCGGTCAGCCCACATCCACCCCGGCAGCATCCGCCTCAAAGCCTTCCTAGTCCGAGCTTTCAGGCCCATTCCACGCCAGTGGGCGGCAGAGTTCGCCATCACCTGCTCCACTGGCAGTCCTTCACATCGGACAGGTGGGTGCTGCAAATCGTCCGAAGGGGCTACTCCCTCCCCTTCGAGACGACCCCTCCAGCCATGCCACCGCAGCACCACCGTATCTCGGGGGATCATTTGAATCTTCTCCACGAGGAAGTTTCGGCCCTCTTGGCCAAGGGGGCCGTCGAGCGCGTTCCGAGCCCAGAAGTAGGTCGTGGTTGTTATTCCCACTACTTTCTGGTGCCCAAGAAGGGCAAAGGGGGCCTGCGCCCTATCTTGGACCTCCGGAACGTCAATGCCTTCCTCCGGAAGGAAAGGTTCAAAATGTTAACGTTGGCTCAGGTTCTAGCTGCCCTAGACCCTGGAGACTGGATGGTAGCGTTGGACTTGCAGGACGCATATTTCCACATCCCCGTCCTGCCGGCCCACCGGCGTTACCTGCGGTTCACGGTGGGCCAAGAGCACTTTCAGTTTACCGTGCTCCCCTTCGGCCTCACCAGTGCCCCTCGGGTGTTCACGAAAGTGATGGCGGTGGTCGCAGCTCATCTGCGCAGATCAGGGGTTCCAGTCTTCCCCTATCTCGACGACTGGTTGTTGAAGGCGGGCTCGCCCCAGACAGTCGTCTCCCACCTCCAGACTACGGCGGATCTCCTGCATTTGCTGGGATTTTCCATCAACGTGCCGAAGTCACACTTGAGTCCCTCTCAGACGCTCCTCTTCATTGGAGCAGTTCTCGATTCGGCGCAGTTCCGCGTCTATCCACCGGAACAGCGGGTCCGGGATATTCAGGCCCTGATTCCCATCTTTCGTCCTCTATCCTGGGTTTCGGTCAGGCTAGTGTTGCGGCTTCTGGGGCTGATGGCCTCCTGCATCCTACTAGTGCATCACGCCAGGCGGCGCATGCGGGCTCTGCAGTGGGACCTGAAGTTTCAGTGGGCCCAGCATCACGGCAACCTGTCCGACCATGTCTTGATCTCGGAGGGCACTGCACAGCAGTTGCAGTGGTGGCTCACGGACCGCGATTGGGTCATGGGCAGAACCCTCTCCCTTCCCCAACCGGAGCATGTCGTAGTGACGGATGCGTCCCTCCTGGGATGGGGTGGCCATATGGGAGAGGCGGAGATCAGAGGCCTCTGGTCTCCGGCGGAGTCTCGTCTCCACATCAACCTGTTGGAGTTGAGAGCGATCCGGCTTGCACTGAAAGCCTTCCTTCCCTCTGTCAGGGGCAGTGTCGTGCAGGTGTTCACGGACAACACCACCGCCATGTGGTATTGCAACAAACAGGGCGGGGTGGGGTCGTGAACCCTTTGTCAGGAGGCTCTGCGCCTCTGGACGTGGCTGGAACACCAGGGCGTCACCCTAGTGGTTCAACATCTGGCGGGCTCTCTGAACGCCAGAGCAGACGAACTCAGCCGCCGGTGCATGATGGATCACGAATGGCGTCTGAACTCCGAAGTGGCGCAAGGTCTCTTTCAGCAGTGGGGAGAGCCTTGGTTAGATCTATTCGCCACCGAAGAGAACGCGCAATGTCAGCAGTTCTGCGCGTTGGAATTTCCAAGGCGGCACTCGCTCGGCGACGCTTTTCGTCACGAGTGGAGTTGCGGTCTGTTGTACGCCTTTCCGCCTATACCACTTCTGCCCAGAGTGCTGAAGAAGATCAGGCACGACCGGGCCCGAGTCATCTTGGTGGCTCCGGATTGGGCACGAAGGTACTGGTATCCCGAGCTACTCAGTATGTTGACCGATCCTCTGATACGTCTGCCCCTTCGGGAGGATCTTCTGTCGCAGCAGCAGGGGACGGTCCTCCACCCGAACCTGTCCAGCCTCCACCTCCATGCGTGGAGATTGAGCGGCGGCAGTTGATGCCATTTGACTTGCCCCCTGAAGTCTGTGATATCATTCTGGCAGCCAGGCGTCCCTCCACAAAGACGGTATACGCCTGCCGGTGGAACAAATTTGTGGCATGGTGTACAGCAAAGGCTGTGGATCCCCTTTCCGCCCCTCTTTCTGAGGTTCTACTGTTTCTTCTTTCTTTGGCCCGGCAGGGCTCTGCCCTGGGCACCCTGAAAGGTTATCTTGCTGCCATCTCTGCCTTCTTGCGGCTTCCTGATCAGCCTTCTCTTTTCAAGTCCCCTGTGGTTACACGCTTTCTAAAAGGCATTACTCACACGTTCCCTCCTGTCCCGTTTGTAATGCCTCAGTGGGACTTGAATCTTGTCTTGACATTCCTGATGTGCGCTCCCTTCGAGCCTCTTCACAATTGTCCTCTTCGTCTTCTGACTCTTAAGACTGCTTTTCTGGTAGCCATCACCTCGGCTAGACGGGTGAGTGAGCTCCAGGCTTTATCTTCAAAGCCTCCTTTTCTGTCTGTTCATCCAGACAAGGTTGTCCTTCGGCCTTGTCCCTCCTTTCTTCCGAAAGTGGTGACTCCATTTTATCTTGGGCAGTCTGTCACCTTGCCCACCTTCTTTCCGCCTCCGCATCCTTCCAAAGAGGAAGAGAGGCTCCACCGTCTGGACCCAAAACGTGCGCTCTCCTTTTATTTGGACCGCACAAAGCAGTTCCGGGTGGACGACCAACTTTTCGTTGGATACGTGGGTGCTAAGAAGGGGAAAGCGGTGCACAAACGGACCATCTCTCGGTGGGTCGTTTTGTGCATCAAAATTTGTTACTCCTTGGCAAAAAAGGACCCTCCTGTTGGGCTGCGCGCCCATTCCACTCGGGCCACAGCGGCTACTACTGCTTTGGGACGGGGTGTCCCTTTGCAGGACATCTGTCAGGCGGCGACGTGGTCTTCGCTACACACGTTTGCCAGGCATTATTGCCTTGACAGCCAAGTCCGGAGGGATGGCTTCTTTGGCCGTTCTGTCCTCCAGGACTTTCTGGTGTGATCTTGGTTTGCAGACCCACCACCGGGGATGGTATTGCTTGGGTATCTATTCTAAGGTGAGGAATCTAACTAACGTGTTTCTTTCAGATGAACAAGTTACTTACCTTCGGTAACGATGTATCTGTAAGAAACATTAGTTAGTTAGATTCCTCACCGACCCACCCATCCTGCCCGTTCTGCGAACTGACATCTAGGGTTAAGGTTATCCTTTTCAGGCCCCTAGATTTTATTTTTGGCACCAGTGTCGGTCTTTGCATGGCTCTGCGTTCCTGGCGCGGAAAGCTATGTACAAGAACTGACGTCAGCGCGCGAGGGCGGCGTCTAAGTACTCCGACGACGTCATTCCGGCGCACGACGCCGACGACGGACGCGGAGCCGCAGACGACGCCTAGCGACGCGCAAGGGGTATTGCTGACGAAAAATCTGACGGATCCAGTCTGACGCCTGGGGATATTCTAAGGTGAGGAATCTAACTAACTAATGTTTCTTACAGATACATCGTTACCGAAGGTAAGTAACTTGTTCATCAGTACCAGTAGGCAAAAAGTGGTGGTGACCATGTCAAAAAGTGGCACTTTCCCACAAGTGGGAGATGCACTATAGTTCATTATGGAAACTCCTATTAATGCACTGCAGAGGTCTGTATGTAACCAGAGAGCCATATAATTAAATCTTGGTGCAGTGGAGAATAGTGACTTGGGTATTTTTTGTGCTACGAGGTTTCAGCCTGTGATGGAAAACACTATGAATATGTAGGTCATTATTTTAAACTTGCATTGCACACAGTATAAGATACTTGGCTACAAATTGCACAAAAAGGTTTAAGATGAAATGGTACTTACAAAATATAGATTTTAGTAATACCCAGACTGTAAGTAATGCCATTTTCTTTTAGATAACTGTCCCTTTAACACATCGTCAAGGGTAGTAAGTGCTATACAAATACATTTACAAATAAAAGCACACACTTCACAGCTCAGTTGTGAACTCTTTGCACTACCACTGAAAAATAATTAATTTCTATCATCCCAAAGCTTCAAGTGATTCAATCAATTAAAGCCAGTACGAGTTCCCAAGCATCCTTTACATTTGCATATTACCCCTTACGTTTGCAAAATTAACTTGTTGCTCACATTGGCATTTCTTTCAGGCAAGCAGTGACCTTGGCTGGAAGGCTTGTTTAGCTGTCTGCCCCTCCCTCGGTTTCAGAGGACAGGAGACTCACTGAATGACACTTCTGCTGAAGCATTTAAACTATTGGAATTAACAGTGGGATAGTTATCTTTTTACCAAAAAAAAGGCAACATTTTTTCATTAATCAAAAACTATGGACACGTCGTGCTATCCGTTCCCGCCCACCTCGACCTCTGTTGTGATCCCCATTCTGACAAGCACAATACGAAATGTGAGGGAAAAGAGTCAGTGGGAAAATCATAGGGCACCATAACAGCTTTCCCCAGTTCTATTTTACAAACTAGTACTCCCTGCACCCTCAGAATGAGAGCCTTTAAGGTAATAACGACCCACAGATACGTACCAAATGATGCTTGTTATATTGACACACCTTTTAAACTCTATTAACTTTCCTCAACAGCAAGTTCTGACGCCCCAGTTTTTGAGATGCTGTATGAGAAAAATCCCTTGCATTGTAACTTTGAGAGAAGACTGGAAGTCAGTACTAGACCTCTAAATATAATCTACAATCCCCAAGCCATTACCAAAGTTGCAGATTTCTTCTACAAGGGAAAAGTTCATAGCTCAGGTAAACAAGTGTTATATATTTTGTTTATGTTTTTACCCGTTTGCTAAATGTTATTATTAAAAGGGAACTGCGTGTATTTTATTTGTTTGTGGTATTTATATGTATATTGAATACATGGCGAGTAGGGGCAAGGCCCAAGAAAGCAGAAAATTAAAGAGCAAAACCGTTGACAACAAGCACAATGATAAGATAAAGCATAATCTTTTAAATAACGTCCACTTAATGAGGGATCAACCAGGTTTTCCGAAGTTTCAGTCGAGTGAGGATCTATCATTACTCAGGAGTGAATTTCCTACTTCCAGGTTATTTTTTAAATGTCATGCAAAAAGTTACTGCTGTCTTTTTTTGATCCAGAACAAAATTCATAGGAAGCAAAACCTTTCTGGGTGGTGTTCGAAGCAAGACTAAAACGATAGGGTTTTTATTCTTTTGTAACAAACATCATCTATATTTAGATATTTAGCTCTGCAGGGCTAATACCTAATTTCTTGTACTTAGTGTGAAGATTTCTGCATTTTGTGCTTCCTGGAATTGTATTGTTTCTCCGTTTCAGATTTGTATTTACGCTAAAATGTTTCAGGTGCCTTTTGGGTAGTATACAATTTCTGATCGCACTGCTTTTTTAACAGAAAAGATCATTTATGTTCACTGATGCTCATTTCATCCAGAGATAAATCTTAATGCCATGGTGAAGAGGGATATTCTTAAAATGAAACAATGAATTCCCTGTACAGTCATTGTTCTAATTGTAGCTGGTTTGTCACATGTCTAAAGTGAATATAAACTTATTTTGTTGCTTTGGTTCACCTCTTCCTTTTATTTTTAAGGCATTGTCACTGAATAATTAAGCATTAAAAGATGATCCATGTGTATAATGCTTTGTGGTCTCCAATAAAATAAGTGGTTTTAAATGTATTTTCATTGTTAAGCTTTGTAGAATTATATCTTCTGTCACTAGTGAAGTGATGCCACTATTGTTATGTTGTGTTAACATCATTTTAAAGTGCAGCCAATGTGGTGGACATTCTGTTGTAGGTCGCTTTTGAAACCACACTCTCGGGCTGGAGAGAGAAAGTAAACATCAGGTTTTGAGGTTCATGTTAGCAGTCTTGGAGAGCAATGGGGACTATGATCCTGGCTCTCAGTTGAGGGAAAAATGTTCGTGAAGCCAATGCTGAGGACGTATCTAACTATATAGTGGGTGCACCAAACCCCGTCATGTTTGGTATCAAACATGTTGAAATCATATCCCAACACCGATTCCGGTGCTGGAAGTATAATCCCATGTACTGGGGGTTCGATTGGGGACCCCCCTGTACTCCCGGTAACAGCCTTCCGGGGTCTGCAAGCAGGCTAGTGCTGCTGCCGACCACAGACTTGATTCTGCCCTCCTGCTGCTGAGCCAAGCTCGAGCAGGGGAAGATAGAACAATAGGTTTCCTGACACAGGAAGGTGTGACCGCCTCTCAGACGGGACTTAGTGTATTCGGCTGGAGTGGGGGCACTTTGCAGTGCCACCAGACTTTTATGAAGGGCACATTAGATGTCCTCCTTGCATACTCTGGTTTGAGCTAGTTCAGGAACCCTTGGTTCCCGCTCTGGCGCGAAACTGGACAAAGGACAGGGGAGTATGCTCCCCTCTGTCCAGCCCGTCCTCTGGTAGGAATCCCTGAGCCGTCCCAACCCTTTCCTTATGGTATTTGAGGGCTCCCGTGTGGGACCAAACTCGACCCTGAAACTACGTTGCTTTTCAATCGTCTGGATACTTGGACTTAGTTGGACTTCGACTGGAACCGAGACTGCATCAAGGAAAACTCCAGTTGCTCCTGGTCTAGCTGTTTTGCAAGTCTTTTTTGTTGTCTGTTTGTGCTTCTTCCAGGATCTTCCACCTACCTGTTCTCCACGATGCCTAGCCAGTGAACAAGGGACGAGGCTCCTGAAACGCGTATGGCGATAATGGGCGTATTATGCTGAAACTAGCTGTGTTACTTCCCCGCAGTCTGCCAATAAAGAGGAAAAGAAAACACACTGCGTGAGGCTCTTTCAAGCTTTGAGTACCTTGATGTGGATATATATATATATATATATATATTACCTACTGGCGGTCGCCAGTAGGTAGTTATAGTTAGGACCACGTTTCCATAGGAAATCCGCAACATTCTATTTTGAATAACTTTGGCGCCGGTCGACGAATCCTCGCGAATTTTTCAAAATAGGTGGGGCGCTACGCTCCGCTCCTACCCTGAAAGTCTCGGGGGGATTCGTCAAGCGGGGGCTGAGATAAAAGGGGGGTCCCAAAACGCGTTTTCCCCATGCATTTTTCCATAGGACCTTTAGACAGGGCTACAGCCCGAACGGCTGAATAGAATTTAATGAAATTTGGCAGAGAGGTAGTCCCCAGGTCAAGGAAGTGCCTTTTGTAGGTTTGGTGTAAATCTGTTCAGTAGAATATGAGAAAATAGCCTTTAAATCAATATATATATCTGAGCCAGCTTACGGTGCGCTTACGCGATTCTGATTGGCTCTTAGATCTTAGTAAACATTCGAATCGGTCGAAACCAGGAAGCGGCGGCCGCCATATATATATATATATATATATATATATATATATATATATATATATGTATATATTTTTTTTTTTTTTTTTTTTTTTTTTGCACAAAGTTTAGTCGCACACATCAATCCTTCGTTTTAGATGTTTATTCAAAACAGAGCCAGTCTGTCAACCGACGCGTTTCGGCTTTGCAGCCTTTGTCACGGTAGGGAAACATTACTTTCATCATCTGTTTTATAATCACACTCATTAAGAGACAACCCCATTGCCTTCTGGGAATTGTAGTTTTTCAATGTTCCAATGACAGTTACAACCATATTATCGTTATTTTGAACTATCTACATTTTTACTTTATGGCATTTGCTGATATATTCAAACTGATTAGTGTCTATTTTATCACTAGGAGAGTTCAATTCTTTGTATAGTACATTTCTCATACAGTTACGTCACTGTCTCTCACTTGTGACCTCTATTTGTTGGATTAGTATCCCGTCGCTTGCTGCCATATATGGGGATAATTTCTTGTACTGATTTTTAGTTCTTTTTCAGTCTCTCATTATCTCTGTTTCAGCTTTACAAATGAATGTACATCTCTTCGTCATTATTCAATCCTCTCGGAGTCTTTGTACGTAGCCGTATTATGTATTTTGACTCCAACTGGCGCAGTTTCTTTTTTCTATCTCCTGCTCTTAAATTTGATGGTATAGTATCCAGTCCGAAATATTCCATCTTCCTCCAATCACTGTTTTGACATTTATTAAGATGTTTTGCTGTTGCATAGTTGATATCTTTGTTCTTCACTGCTCTGATATGTTCTAATATCCTTTTCTTAAGCATGCATGTGGTGCTTCCAATGTATTTTTTGCCGCATGCACATTGGATTACATATACAACGTATTGTGTTGTGCAGGTAATTCTTTGTTTTATTGTTATTTTTCTGCCTTCAGGATCATAGATCTCTTTTTTGTTTATGGCAATTTTGCATGCTTTGCAATTTGAACATCTTTTGAACCCCATTTGTTGCTGTGTTAACCATGTTTCTTTCGCCGGTGTTGTGAAATGGCTTCGCACAATTTGATCTTTGATTGAACTTGCTTTTCTGTAGGTGACTTTAGGTTTCATCCCGATTAATTTTCCAATATCATTGTCTTGTATCAGTAGATGCCAATATTTTTGAACAATTCTAGTAATTTTCGTACTTTCCTTACTATATGTCAGGATGAGTCTTGGTGCTTTTCCATTTTGTTCACTCCTTGAATCATTATTTTCTCCTTCGTGTGTCTCCTCTGTTGTTCTCGTTTGTTGGTTTTCATCTGTCTTGGACATCAAAATTTCATCATGTGTTCTTAATTCCACTTTCTCTTTGGCTTTATTTAAAATTCTCGGTCTGTATCCTCGCTTTTTTAGTCTCTCAGCACTTGCTTGTATTTCAGTGGTTGCATCAGATTCTTTCGAGCAATTCCTTTTGATCCTTACAAATTCCCCATAGGGGATGCTGTTGATAAGAGGTTGGGGATGGAAGCTTTTGGCATGTAATATGCTATTTGTAGCCGTTGTTTTCCTGTGTAAGGTAGTTTGTATTTTTCCCTCATCTATATACACAGTGGTATCTAGGAAGTTGATCCTGGTCTTGCTCATTGTACATGTGAAGGATAATCCAATTTGGTTTTCATTCAGTGTATTAAAATACTGTTTAAATTCCTCTTTCTTTCCATCCCAGATAATAAATAAATCATCTATAAATCGTACCCATAGTACTATTTTTTCTAATGATAGATGATTATCGGGGCCCCAGGCTATTTCCTTCTCCAAATAGAGGTCACAAGTGAGAGACAGTGACGTAACTGTATGAGAAATGTACTATACAAAGAATTGAACTCTCCTAGTGATAAAATAGACACTAATCAGTTTGAATATATCAGCAAATGCCATAAAGTAAAAATGTAGATAGTTCAAAATAACGATAATATGGTTGTAACTGTCATTGGAACATTGAAAAACTACAATTCCCAGAAGGCAATGGGGTTGTCTCTTAATGAGTGTGATTATAAAACAGATGATGAAAGTAATGTTTCCCTACCGTGACAAAGGCTGCAAAGCCGAAACGCGTCGGTTGACAGACTGGCTCTGTTTTGAATAAACATCTAAAACGAAGGATTGATGTGTGCGACTAAACTTTGTGCAAAATTGAATTTTGGCCCTGGGTCCGGCCCGTAGCCTGCACCCGCTGCTGTGTGATCTGGCGTTCTGACCCCATTGATGTGGATATATATATATATATATATATATATTCACTGAAAAAACCATAGGTTTCACACATGTTATAGTTAGCTGGACATTTTACTGATAAAAAACCAATGAAATTCCCCCGTTATAGTTACTGTAGGCAACTATAACTCACGCGACCGCAATCCTCTGCTGATGCTAATACTGTATTTAGACACTTATTTGCCCATGTCTTCTTCCATTAAATTTTAGCTATACATATATTACAAATATTTTTTTTTCATAAAGACACATATGTCATCAGCAGAGGATTACGGTCGCGTGAGTTATAGTTGCCTACAGTAACTATAACGGGGGAATTTCATTGGTTTTTTATCAGTAAAATGTCCAGCTAACTATTACATGTGTGAAACCTATGGTTTTTTCAGTGAATTAGCAAGGTTTTTTAAATGCTAATTCCTAACTATAACGTGTGTGAAACCTATGGTTTTTTCAGTGAATTTGTACGGTTTTTTAAATGCTAATTTATTTATGTATTATTTTTTATATATTTATTTTACAATAAACTACGTATTAAAAATTATTATTTTTTTTTTTTTTGGTTTTCACCCTGCGAATTATGTTTTTTTTTTTTGTAAAAAAAAAATTTATTTTTGTGTTTTTCAGGGTGCGCGCACTGTGCGCGCACCCCCGCGATTTAAAAAAAAAAAAAATTTTTTTTTTGCCTTCGGGGTCCTTCAGGGACCCCCTGACAAAGGCTAGGGGGTCAGGAACTCTCTACCCTGCCCCCTTTTCACGTTCGCCACCTTCCTTTTTCACTCTCGCACTGAAAACAAACAAAATGGCGGCCGACACTTCCTGATTTCGAACGTTGACTAACATGTAACCACCAATCAGAATTACGCTCGCGCACGTTAGGGTGCTCGCACGGTGCTCGCACGGTGCGCGCACCCTGCGCGCATATATATATATATATATGCTTTTAAATGCTATTTTCTCCGGAAATACTGAACAGATTTACACCAGACCTGCAAAAGGCACTTCCTTGACCTTATGGCTACCTCTCTGCCAAATTTCAAGTAATTCTGTTCAGCCGTTCGGGCTGTAGCTGTGTCTAAAGGTCCTATGGAAAAATGCATGGGGAAAACGCGTTTTGGGACCCCCCTTTTATCTCAGCCCCCGCTTGACGAATCCCCCCGAGACTTTCAGGGTAGGAGCGGAGCGTAGCGCCCCACCTATTTTGAAAAATTCGCGAGGATTCGTCGACTGGCGCCAAAGTTATTCAAAATAGAATGTTGCGGATTTCCTATGGAAAAGGGGTCCTAACTATAACTACCTACTGGCGACCGCCAGTAGGTAATATATATATATATATATATATGAATACCCATATATATAGATAATATGCATATATATACATATGCAGCCTGAAAACATGTTACTAGGCTCAAAACTGCCACAATTGCAATGTAAATCTTTTACATTTGAAAATATAAAGAAACATAAGTCATGATAGTCTTATGACAAATATAAAGAAAACTGCTTTGAGTTTGCTTTGATACACACAACCTTTATTTTCAAAGGTAAAAAGACAAGATCATAGAGGCAGATTAGCCTAGAGATGCTGCATATAGAAACAATTGGAAAACTGGCGCTGTGCCTATAAGACCTCCAGGAACCCCCAGGCTCCCATCATGCACCACAGGTGACAGTTAGGTCAGTTCTTTTTTCCGGCTCCTGTGAGGATCCTGGAGCATTGAGCTCGCCAGTTAGTGGGTTTTTTATCACTATTTTCTGGTTTAAAGTGAAATGTTTTTGTTTCACTCGACGTCTTTAGTACTTAGCTTACTAATCCTGTTGTTTTTTCAGATTTTTGGCTATTTTTTCCTGTCATGATGCCGGCCTTATTTAATAAGTGCCTGGCCTGTGGAAAAAAGATGGCTTAAACAGACCCGCACTCGGTCTGTATTGCTGGTCTACCTTCATCTCACAAGCCAGAACACAGAACAGTGTTACCACTGCAGCAAGTTTTCAAAAAGAACCCTTAGGAAAAGGGAGAAGATTAAGCTGCACTGTATGCAGGAGAGAGGAAAGGAAACAGCAAGTGGCCGAGAAGAACATCCCTCAAAGAAGCCCTCCTCTCAACCAAGGCTGGAGCGCAAAGAGAAAGGTGAGAAAAGGAGACACCGGTCTCGCACGCCGTCGAGGTACAGATCGACATCCAAAATACCTTTGTGCTCCGAGTCAGCGTTGAAATCGACGTCGAGGCGTCCTTTGCCGTTGAAGCAACCGACTTCAGGTGAGAAGACCCATAGGACGAAGTCGACACCAACGCGTAGGCGGTCCTTTTCCGGCTCGCCTTCGACATCAAGAGGTCGTGGCTCGACGTCGACTCATCAACGTCGAAGCCCACTGCCGAGACGGTCAATGGCGACGTCAAGAACACCACCGACGTCGAGAGGTCCGCTTGCATCGACGTTGAGCCGAACACCGAGGGCCTCGATACCGGTGAGACACAGTCGTTCGCCGATGATGCATCAGCGCAGGCATTCGCCGTCGAGGTGCATGACGTCGAAGCATCCGTCGCCAAGGACGTCGACGTCGAGGAGGTCGCCGTCGAGGAGACCGACATCGACATCTCGCAAAACACCCTCTGGATCTAAGAGGTCAAGCAGATCGTGATCCAGGTCGACGTCGAGGAGATCACATTCCAATCACGGGTCTCCTCCTGCCTAGAGACCTACGGCGACGTGGAGAGACCGCGGGACGCCCAGGTTGTGATGTCAAGGAGTGCCTCTTCCTCTCCGGGACTTCAGATCGTGCAAGTCACTCCTGAACCCTCACCAATGCCGACTCCAGCCCCTGCAACTAATATCTCCTCGAGATGGCTGGGGGACATAAGAGAGTGGAAGATTCGCAGGATTAGAAGACTGCCATGTTCCTCTAGCAGATCCAGATCTCCTATAATTCAGTCAGTGCACTCATCTGAAAGACATGAGCGACGTGCACTCCACAAAGGTCCCCATCTTTGAGAAGGCGCTCATCACGTTCTCCTAGGAGTCGGGCATCCAGATCTTGCCACTACTCTCCTAGAAGACGAAGCCATAGGTCTTCGTGGTCTTCAGATTCAAAGGTAGATTACTCTCCTACTCTTTCTTCCTCTCCTACAAGTAGAATATCGCCCATTGAGGATAACCTGACCTTCAGTGAGGTTCTATGTAGAGGGGCTGCAAAGCTTCATATTAAGATGCCTGTTTCTACCGCTAAAACGTCAGTCATCTTCGAAACACTTCACCAAAGGTCTTCATCTAGTCCATTGCTTCCCCTTGTTGCCTGGCCTGCTAGAGCCTGCTCTTCAAAAATTCCTTACTCAGTGGGGGCGGCCCCATCTCGGCTCACTAAAAACTACAAGGCTCCTGAGAAGGACACCCTTTTTCTGAGGGCTGACCCTCCGCCGGACTTGGTTATTGTGTCAGCGGCACGGAAGAACCAGACGGGGGCAGCAGCATCTGCGGTACCCCCGGATAGAGACAGTAAGGCCATGGATTCTGTCGGCAAGAGAATGTGCACCACCTCAACATCATATATGAAGGTAGCCAGCGCCTCGTCCTTACTGGGTTGGTATGACCACTCTTTGTGGGACTCTCTCTCACGCTTCACTAAGAAGCTTCCAAAGGAAGACAAACAAGATTCTACTCCCGATATTTTTGGGTCCCAAAGAAAGGTCCAAACAAGGAGTTCAGGCCTATACTAGATCTCAGGCTTCTCAACAAGTTCATTCTGAGAGAGAGGTTCAGAATGCTGGCATTACATCAAATAATCCAGCATCTACATCAAGGGGACTGGATGTGTTCCATAGATCTTCAAGATGCCTATTTCCACATCCCAATCTCGCCAAAGCATCGAAAGTTTCTAAGGTTTCGCATCCAGTCAGACCACTTCCAGTTCACTGTCCTTCCCTTCGATCTGAAGTCGGCTCCTCCCACATTCTCAAAGTGCATGGCAGTAGTAGCTGCTTTCTTGAGAAGGAAGCAAATTTTTGTCTACCGTTACCTAGACGACTGGCTTCTCAAGAGTGCGTCTCCAACTCTTCTACAGCAGCACCTCGCTTACTGCATCCAACAACTACATCAGCTGGGTCTACACGTCAATTTAAAAAAATCCATCCTCAATCCAACACAGAGGATACATTACCTGGGCGCAACTTTGGACACAGTAAACGCAAGAGCGTATCCTTCGGAGGAGAGACTATCATCCATTCTCCACAAGTGTCAGACCCTCCTGAAGATACCTCCGCCCACGGCCAGGCAGGTCTCATCTCTACTGGGTTTGATGGCCTCGTGCATTTTTCTAGTTCCAAATGCCAGACTTCCCATGAGACCTCTACAGCAGACTCTAGAGGATCAGTGGACCCAAATCTCCAATCGCTGGAGGACACTTTAACTCTGCCTCTGTCTGTCCGGCTCTCCATCAGATGGTGGATGTGACGGACTCATCTCCTCATAGGAGTCCCCTTTCAATAGAAACTGCCCAAGCAGACTCTGGTGGTGGATGCGTCCCTTCAGGGATTGGGTGCTCATATGGGGTCACTACAGATCCAAGGAATGTGGTCAGAGAGAGAACAACTATACCACATAAACATGCTGGAGCTCAGAGCGGTGCATCTGGCTCTCAAGGTGTTTTTTCCTTCCATCAAATCGACTGCTCTGCTTGTTCTGATGGACAATACAACAACGGTGTACTACCTGAACAAGCAGGGGGGCACCAGGTCCAGACCCCTGTCGCTGTAAGCACAGGAGATTTGGAAGTGGCTTCTAGCACGAGACATGAAGATCTCCACAATTCACTTACCAGACGTCCTCAACGTCCAAGCGGACGGCCTAAGCAGGCATTTCGCAGAAGCACACGACTGGGTGCTAAAACAAGAAGTGGCGCAAGACATCTTCCACAGCTGGGGAACACCCGAAATAGATCTCGGATGCAGAAAACGCAAAATGCCGCGTCTTCGCCTCCAGATACCCTGAACCAGGATCCAAGGGGATTGCTCTGTTGATAGACTGGTCAGAGACATTACTCTACGCCTTTCCACCAGTTCCCCTCATTCCCCTGGTGATCAGGAAACTGTACGAATCCAAGACAGAGATGATCATGGTTGCTCCAGAGTGGCCTCGCCAGTGGTGGTACCCGGACCTTCTTCATCTGTCCAAATTACCAGGTTGTCATGTCATCTGGATCCACTGACCAGGGCAGGCGGCAAGGTGTTCCATCCCATCCTGCCGTCCCTGAAGTTGGCAGCATGGCTCCTGAGTTCATCCAATATGGACATTTGGGTCTCTCCCCAGACTGCATGCAGATCTTGAAGGAGGCTCGGAGCCCTTCTTTGAGGAAGTCTTACGCTTTTAAGTGGAAGCGTTTTTACATGTGGTGTACTGCTGAGGGTCATGACCCTATTCGAGGTCAGGAACAGGTACTGTTACCATACTTACTGTATTTGGCCGAAGCAGGTTTGCAATATTCCTCCTTAAAGGTTCACCTGGCAGCGATAACAGCATATAGAAAGTCTCCCACTCAGGCTTCTTTCTTTCAGATGCCAGTTGTTAAGGATTTCCTGGAGGGTCAAAAAAAGGTTTACCCTCCCGTTGGGTCTCCATCTCCTTCCTGGGAGCTTAATGTGGTCCTCTCTAAGTTAATGTGTCCCCCATTTGAACCTATCCACAAAGCTTCCCTTCAGCATCTTTCGTGGAAGACTGCTTTTCTCGTGGCAATCACATCTGCTCACAGGGTGAGCGGGATACAAGCCGTATGCTCTACAGAGCCTTATCTCATTTTTCACACGAACAGATTTGTATAGGTACTCACCCGAGGTTCCTTCCTAAGGTGGTTTTAGAGTTTCACATCAACCAGTCGATTACTCTTCCTACTTTCTTTTCAAACCCTGTCACTCCTGCGGAGAGAGCGCGGCACTCTCTAGATCTAAAAAGAGAGTTAAAATTCTATCTAGATAAAACAATAAGTGTACGAAAGTCTGACCAACTGTTTGTGAATTATGGTCCATTGAACACTGGTTTCCCAGCCTCTAAAAGGTCCATTTCTAGATGGATAGTGTCATGTATCATGTTATCTTATCAACTGGCACATAAGCAGCTCCCGGGCAAGCTGAGGACTCATTCTACAAGAGGCAAAGCTGCTACGATAGCGATGCTTAAAAATGTACCTATTCAGGAAATTTGTAAAGCAGCCATGTGGCGTTCGGTTTATACTTTCGCACGCCATTATTGCCTTTATTCTGACACTCAAGCAGATGGTCAATTTGGACAAGCATCCTTGAGAAATTTGTTTGGGTAATATATGTTTTGGTAAAATGGTTGTTGATATGCTGATATTCGTACGCAGGGTATGGGGATGGGCTTGCTACTTTATTCAGTGCTTATGACTATTGATGAGTATCCCCTGGAAGAGAAGGATAAGTTACCTGTAATCCTAGTTCTCTTCCAGGGGTATTCTCATCAAAGTCATAAGCAACCCTCCCTCCTCCCTGGACGAATACCATGGCCATATATATGTATCTGTTACGAGGCATATGAGCTGCAGATTACACACTGTGCATAGATCGCCATCTGGTGTTGGGCCCGGATGTTTGCACTTGTTTTTGTCCTGGAAAGTCTTTGGAAGTCACAAGATAGGTGACTCCTCCTTAGGATCATAGTGCGCATGGGCATCGGCTCCATCCTCAGATTGTTTTTTTCCGCCATCGGGCTCGGATGTGTTTCTCACGCTCCAGTTCGAAACCGTTACCGATTCCTGTTTCGACACGCAATTCTTCACCCTTTCGACGGTATTGTCTCGATTGCGAACCATAATCGGCGCGCATCTCTACAAGTCTACGATTCCGGTCGTCGAAGAAGGTCTTCGGGCCGACCTGAGCCTTGGCATCTGGCTCATGGAAAGGACGCCTTTCAAAAAGTGTCCTCGATGTGGGTCGAAGTTTCCCCACACCGATCTGCATGAGTTGTGTAACCTCTGCCTCTCTCCCGAGCACGAGGCCAGAGACTGCCTAGCTTGTGCCTCTTTCCGCTCGAAGAAGACCATCCGGGATCGATGAGCTCGAAGGACCATGGCTCGCTCGTCGAGTTCGATCCCCGACAACATCTTCCAAGAGGGCGTCAATGTGCCAGAGGAGCGGGTCGAAGAAGGCCTCATCAGCGCCTCTGAAGCCGATGACTCCGACGTCGAAGAAGTGACTCCAGCTCAACGGGTCGTAAGTAGAGACGTCGACCCCGACCCACTCCCTACAACAACAAAGGCTTTGGTCACACCTTCACCTTCGGGCTCAGGTGCACACCGACACACTGCTTCCCATGCCCCGCCCTCGGGCCTGGCAAAGAAGCCTACCAAGCCTTCCGGCGACACGGGCTCGAGTCTGCCTGCCACCGGCGCCGAAACCCAATTATCGGCACCAAAAAAGAAGCCACTCCCATCCTCCGGGCCGACCGCTACTTCCACCCCGAAGCCCTCGGCACCAAAGACACCAAGCAGTAACTCCCGGCACCGAAAAAACACTTGGAGCCGACAAAGAAGCCAACGAAGAGGCCACACCCCAAAAGTTCAGACTCACACTCTTCGGAGTCGAAAAAACCATCAACACCAAAGAAGCACATAGAGACTGGTAAACCACACGGCTCGAAGCCCAAAACCGCTCCTGAGCCGACGCCGGCGCCGAAAAAGCCCTCGATGCCGACACACTCGCGCCGAACACCCAACCTTCTTCAGAAGAGCTTTTTTGACCAGACTCTCAACAAAAAACTCTAACTAAAGACCCTAAAACTGGTCAATTGACTCTGAGTTCCAGAAAAAGACCACTGGACATGCCTGCACCTGCTCCACCACCTAAAAAGAGGGACATAGCCACATCACCTCTTAGGGTCCCTTCTCCACCTCCTCCTCCCCAACCACCTCGTTCTCCTACGCCATCCCCTACACCAATAGACAATGACGACACATATGATGACTGTAGGAAGGTGGATATCTGACTATGGTTACCCCCAACTTTTTGCCTAGTGTCTAGCTGGTTTTTCGACTTAGTTGGCCTGAGATCCTGCCATTCAGGGTCTCAGGCTGTCTGCTCTCTCTTTAAAATGGACTCCATGTACCCTAGGTACATAACCAATTGGTAAGGATCACCTTATTGGACCCTGTACAGTGTACCCTAGGTACCCAGGGCATAGGTGTACCCTAGGCCTCCCAGGGGCTGCAGCATGTATTATGCCACCCATGGTCTGGCCTTCCAATCAGACACAACTGGCTGATCACTCAGCTGGGGCAAGGTCGTGTAATCACCCCTTGCTTAGATATAGTATGCCTATATCTACCCTTATATATAGACACATGTGTACCTATCAGTCACTCCTATGGCAGGCCTTAACAATCCTGGAGGCAGAGTGCTTGGTAACATGTGAGATGGTGCTCTAGCATGAGGTGAGCCTGCCTGCAGCTTTCGGAACCATGTCCTTATAGCTGTTCTATGATATAGCCTACCATATACTCTTAAAGTGCCTTATAATCTTAAACGGTTATGGTAACTATGGTTTGGCTTTATCAAAACATGTCGTGTAAGGTGTCTAACACTTTGGAATAATACCCCCATACTATTTCTGGTGATGAGGATATTATTCCTCCCTTCTAGAGGGAGAGACATGTTAAAATCCTACTTTGCTGTTTAACTCTAACCAAAGCCTCAGCATCACAAAATGGATGCTGCTGCCACAGACACAAGTCTGACCTCCTGCTGCTGGGAGTGATCCCAGCCAGGGAGGCCTGGACAATAGGTTTCCTGCTTGGGGAGGTGCTAGCACCTCCCCAGACAGCCTTTAGTGTATTGGGGCAGGGTGGGCTGAAAGGAATGAGACATGCCTGGGGCACACAAGGTGTTCCTTGCATAGTCCAGTTCAAACCGGCGCTGGGGCACTCCAGCCCCAGCTCTGGCGCGAAACTGGACAAAGGGAAGTGGGTGTAACCACCCCCTCTCAGGTCCCACCCATAAGGCGTGACCTAGCAGGTATCCCAGCCCCCCAGATTAGTATAAGAGTGGGAGTTGGGCCTCAAGACTTTAGATTATCCTGAACCTGCAAAACTGAACAGAAACTCTGGACATTCGACGAAAGAAGAAGACCGAAGAATCTCCCTTGTAGCCAAGGAGTGGCTACCCTGTGCAAACAGGCACCATCAAGAGACTACCCTTTGCTTTGCGACCGTTCTACGAGGAACCGACTGCAGAGCCCGACCAGAGCCTTGACTTCCAGACTTCTCCGACCCTCATCCACATCTGCAGCAGAGCTGAGATCCGTGGAGGCGACGAGCGACGTGGGACCGGCTACCTGGGAAAAGTGGCTAGTAACTTACAGCGCAGCTTCTGAGGTACCCTCGAAGTTGTGCACCGGGGATTGAGAAGCCCCAACCCCAAGCACCATCTGCACCGAAGGTCAGCCCCCCACACTCCACGAGTCCTGCGTGGGGCCCTTCAGCATTTTCCTGCTTGCCGCGTCTGTCCGGTTGCTTGCCCGCTGGCTAGTGGCCTCTGTGACGACGCACCCTGAAATCTTCTGCGCTGGTTTGGCTCCTCCAGACTGGCTCCCGCTTCTCTGCAAAGAAGAAGCACCCCAGACCTTCCTGGTCTGCACCAGAAGCAAGTCCTTTGTTCTTCGTGGGTTCCGCTTGCCAAGGCTTGGTGAGTCCTAGTCCAACTTCGACGCCGCCGACAGCAAGAGCCTTCGTGGGACAGCTCGCCTCCTGGTCCTGGTCGTCCTCGACGCTTCCTGGTCCTCCTGGCTGCAGCGACAAGCTTCACCTTCACCTGCAACTCTTCACGACATCACCTGGTTCCTTCCTGGTTCCACGTGGTCACTGGCTAGTGACCTTGACTCTGTCCCTTCTGCTTGCAGGTTTCTTCTCTTCTTGATCCCAGCCTTGGGATCCACCGGACACTCTCCCCTGACTGCCTGTCAGCATCTTTCTTCAGGCATCCATAGGAGTCGACGACGAAAACGACGCATCTTCACCCCTATGCACCCGCAGCCTGTGGGCTAGGTAACTTGGGTACTCCGGTGCTCATCAGGATAGTGACTATCCTAGTGTCTAGTTTTCAAGTCTCAACTTCCTAGCTACTCCGGAAGTGTCCTAAATCTATCGTTTTCTAAACTGTACTATTGCTATTGACTTTTACGCATTACGCGTGAGTGTTTCCACTCTGCACACGAATCCCGTGGGCCTCCCACTTCCTAACTAACGCTAGTGTAGTGTAGCCCCAGCGATTCCCTAGGCCTAGGCCTATTCTATTTCCGTGACAGTGGTTCTTATACCACTTATTTAGTATATGGTTTGCGTGGCCCCTAGGGCCTAACTGTATTACTTACCTGTGTGACTTACTGTATGCATTAATAAGACTGTGTTGTACTTACCTCTAATCTCATAAAGAGTGCTGAGGGTTTGCTTAGAATAAATACACTTTATTTTATATATATATCTGTTGTGGTGTCCTTTCATTTGGTATTCAAGGGATTATATATGGTATCACAGCTGGCTTCACATGCCATTCAGAGTTTAGCCTAAGACTGCTCTTGTCCATGCTACCACTAGGATAGCTGGTCTATAAGGTTGACTTTACAACCAATCACCATAAGGGTATTTGGACTGATATAAGGTGTACACTATAACTAGTGACATCATACATCAGGCCAACTTCTCACATTGGTGAGCAGCGGTTGGGATCTGAGCTTGCTGTTGTAATACCATTGTAATCTTGAGATACTGAATTGAAAGATCACACAGATATTGTCTAGGTACATATAACATAGATTATTATACTTAAGTCCTACTGGACTTTGTAGTTGTAGGTTGAAGGGAGTAACACACCCTGACTACAACTACTAGAGAGGTTTAGTAGATACAACTAGTGTAGGTAGGTGCACACACCACACCCTCACTAGATCATGTCTCTGAGAGGAGATCAAGTAGATGCTCTCTCAGGAGGATCAGGTCTGCAAAAGATCCCCTCTAGATATGATACCTTAACATTCCAGGAGATGAGACACTTGTGTACCTCCAGAGGAATAAAACAGGGTGCAAACCCTACCCTCCTTCAGTTAAGACAACTCCTAGAGGAGTATGACATTCTTAAGGCATCTCAGGCAGGTGCCCTAGGCACAGAGGAGGGTCTACCCACCACAGAGGAGTCAGAGGAGACTTCAGATGAAGAGGTAGACAGCCAGGGCCAAGTAGGAAGACTTAGCCAGGCTAACTTAAGTTTACATGGGAGTTTGCATGGGGTCCCCCCATACAGACCCACAAGTAGGCATTCACAGAGAAGCAGGAGGGACAGATCCCCTTCAAGGGAATCCATCCACTCCCATGTCTCTAGCATCTCTAATGCTTCCTCTCACAGGGGAATGACTTCACCTGAGAGAAAGGAGCATAAAGCCAGAATGAGGGAAGCTAATCTGAGGATTCAGAGGGAAGAAATTGCCCTTGCCAAAGAGAAGCTTGCTCTGGCTAGAGAGCAAAAATTGTGTGGGTCAGAACCCACTGGTGGCAGCAACATTCCTAGAGATAGGGATAGGTCTTATGACCATAGAAACCTAAGCAAGATAGTCCCCCCATATCAGAATGGGGATGACATCCACAAATGGATGACTGCTTTGGAGAGGGCCTGCAAAGTACAGCAGGTACCCCAAAGTCAGTGGGCAGCTATCTTGTGGCTCTCCTTTTCTGACAAAGGTAGAGACAAGCTCCTCACAGTCAGTGATGAGGATGCAAACAATTACAAAGTCCTGAAGAGTGCTCTGATAGATGGGTTTGGCTTAACCACTGAGCAATATAGGTTGTTGTTCAGAGACACCCAGAAGACACAGACACAGGACTGGTCTGATTTTGTGGATTGTGCCACTAAGGCTTTGGAAGGTTGGTTAAATGGCAGCAAGGTGCAGGACTATACAGGATTGTACAACTTGATTATGAGGGAGCAGATCCTTAGTAATTGTCAGAACCAGCTTCTCCATCAACACCTGGTAGACTCAGATTTGACCTCTCCCCAAGAATTGGGAAAGAGGGCAGATAAATGGGTCAGGACCAGGATTAGGCCTAAAAATCAGGGTGGTGACCAAAAGAAAGATACCACCAAGCCTCAAGAGAAGGGTGGGGATAAAGCAAAAGAGAAATCTTCCTCAGGGCCCCAAAACTCCACACAGGGTGGTGGGTCCCAAGCTCCCTCCTCTACCACAGTTAAAAAGCCTTACTGCCATGTGTGTAAAACACCTGGGCATTGGAAAACTGACAGCAGTTGCCCACAGGCTAAAAACAAAACTGTTCCTCCAACTACTCCTGTCACACCACCTATTACTGTCAGCAGTAATCCCCCAGGTGGTGGGAGTGCCCCCAAAAATTTGGTTGGGTTTTCTTGGGGAACACAGGGGGATCCTGGCTTAGCCAATTCCCCTGCAGCTGCTACTCTTGTCTGTGATGGTGGCATGGGGTTTGCCAACTTCACTGCCTGTCCCAACACTTTGGGTAGGTACAGACAGGAACCCTACATCAATGGTAGAAAAGCTGAGGCCTACAGAGACACTGGAGCTAGCATCACTATGGTGGCCCATAGGCTAGTTCCCTCTGAGCAGCTTTTGCCTGGTTTCTCATACCAGGTAACTAACATTGATGGCAAACAGAACAGTCATCCCATGGCAGAGGTATGTCTCAGCTGGGGAGGTGTCACTGGCCCTAAAAGGGTGGCAGTGTCTCCAACCTTGCCTGTGGACTGCTTGCTGGGGAATGACTTAGAACTCTCAGCTTGGGCTGGAGTTGAACAAGACACCCATTCTAAAATGGTAGGCCTTTCCAAAAAGGGTAGTGGGGTTGTGCCAGTCACAACCCCTGTCCAAGTAGCTTTCCTCCCTGAAAAGGTTGGAAGGGCAGTGGTAGCCACAGCCCAGGCACAGACAGACTTCCCTGTAGAAATTGGCAGAGCTGTGACAGTCACAGCTCAAACACAAACTGAGTGCCTTCCTGAAAAGGTTGGCAAGGCTGTAATGGTCTCAGCCCACACTCAGACTGATATAGGTGTAGTGAAGCCTGAAACTATGGATCACTCCACACAAACAGAGAGTAGTGGGGAGGAAGAAAAGTCTCCCTCTCCCCAGACATTAGGAAGAGGTCAGCCTCCTCAGGGATCTGACCTCACCCCTTGTGAAGGAACTGCCCCAGAGGTAGCCAGGCCCGGCCTGGCAGAGCCTCTGATGTCAGTGGCCCCTTCCAAGGTGGGACCCAGTCTGGTGCAGGTAGCCTGCCTCTCTCTACCCTGCCTCAGTCAGCCCAGGGCTGCAGAGGTCAGGGAGGCCAGTGGACCCCAAGAGGGCCCCTGTCCACAAGAACCCCCCAATCAAAAGAATGAGGATTGCCTGGCTAGTAGCCCTAGCCAGGTGATGGGTAAAAACATTCCTGAGGGATCCCCTTTACAGGTAGTTAGGGACCTCCCCCAGAGGGATTCTGTTGGGCACAGGCAAACCTGGGACCTTAGGGCCCCAAACCTGACCTGTCCCTCCAGTAAGCCCACAAAAGGGACCCAGCCTCCAGCTTTAGGTAGCCAGAGGCTGACCCTGAGAGCACAGTGCAACTCAGTTAGAGAAAGAAAGGCATCCATGGTGGAGGATGATTGGAGGAAGCTGAGGCCTCACTTTGAGGGCACTCACTTCAGTACTCCATCTCAACACCAGCCTTTTACTTTGCAAAGACACACCAAAGGTAGAGATTCCCTATGGTGGAGACCCTATGATATCTTTAGGATGAGGGATTGCTTAGTGGACCATGAGACAGGGGGTAACCATGCCAGTGCTGGTTCTTCCTTATATGGCCACTTAGGCAATAGAGGCTTACCTTGTCAAGGCCAGCCTTATCTCCTTTCGTTTGGGGGGGGGTTGTGTAGGAAGGTGGATATCTGACTATGGTTACCCCCAACTTTTTGCCTAGTGTCTAGCTGGTTTTTCGACTTAGTTGGCCTGAGATCCTGCCATTCAGGGTCTCAGGCTGTCTGCTCTCTCTTTAAAATGGACTCCATGTACCCTAGGTACATAACCAATTGGTAAGGATCACCTTATTGGACCCTGTACAGTGTACCCTAGGTACCCAGGGCATAGGTGTACCCTAGGCCTCCCAGGGGCTGCAGCATGTATTATGCCACCCCTGGTCTGGCCTTCCAATCAGACACAACTGGCTGATCACTCAGCTGGGGCAAGGTCGTGTAATCACCCCTTGCTTAGATATAGTATGCCTATATCTACCCTTATATATAGACACATGTGTACCTATCAGTCACTCCTGTGGCAGGCCTTAACAATCCTGGAGGCAGAGTGCTTGGTAACATGTGAGATGGTGCTCTAGCATGAGCTGAGCCTGTCTGCAGCTTTCGGAACCATGTCCTTATAGCTGTTCTATGATATAGCCTACCATATACTCTTAAAGTGCCTTATAATCTTAAACGGTTATGGTAACTATGGTTTGGCTTTATCAAAACATGTCGTGTAAGGTGTCTAACACTTTGGAATAATACCCCCATACCATTTCTGGTGATGAGGATATTATTCCTCCCTTCTAGAGGGAGAGACATGTTAAAATCCTACTTTGCTGTTTAACTCTAACCAAAGCCTCAGCATCACAAAATGGATGCTGCTGCCACAGACACAAGTCTGACCTCCTGCTGCTGGGAGTGATCCCAGCCAGGGAGGCCTGGACAATAGGTTTCCTGCTTGGGGAGGTGCTAGCACCTCCCCAGACAGCCTTTAGTGTATTGGGGCAGGGTGGGCTGAAAGGAATGAGACATGCCTGGGGCACACAAGGTGTTCCTTGCATAGTCCAGTTCAAACCGGCGCTGGGGCACTCCAGCCCCAGCTCTGGCGCGAAACTGGACAAAGGGAAGTGGGTGTAACCACCCCCTCCCAGGTCCCACCCATAAGGCGTGACCTAGCAGGTATCCCAGCCCCCCAGATTAGTACAAGAGTGGGAGTTGGGCCTCAAGACTTTAGATTATCCTGAACCTGCAAAACTGAACAGAAACTCTGGACCTTCGACATTCGACGAAAGAAGAAGACCGAAGAATCTCCCTTGTAGCCAAGGAGTGGCTACCCTGTGCAAACAGGCACCATCAAGAGACTACCCTTTGCTTTGCGACCGTTCTACGAGGAACCGACTGCAGAGCCCGACCAGAGCCTTGACTTCCAGACTTCTCCGACCCTCATCCACATCTGCAGCAGAGCTGAGATCCGTGGAGGCGACGAGCGACGTGGGACCGGCTACCTGGGAAAAGTGGCTAGTAACTTACAGCGCAGCTTCTGAGGTACCCTCGAAGTTGTGCACCGGGGATTGAGAAGCCCCAACCCCAAGCACCATCTGCACCGAAGGTCAGCCCCCCACACTCCACGAGTCCTGCGTGGGGCCCTTCAGCATTTTCCTGCTTGCCGCGTCTGTCCGGTTGCTTGCCCGCTGGCTAGTGGCCTCTGTGACGACGCACCCTGAAATCTTCTGCGCTGGTTTGGCTCCTCCAGACTGGCTCCCGCTTCTCTGCAAAGAAGAAGCACCCCAGACCTTCCTGGTCTGCACCAGAAGCAAGTCCTTTGTTCTTCGTGGGTTCCGCTTGCCAAGGCTTGGTGAGTCCTAGTCCAGCTTCGACGCCGCCGACAGCAAGAGCCTTCGTGGGACAGCTCGCCTCCTGGTCCTGGTCGTCCTCGACGCTTCCTGGTCCTCCTGGCTGCAGCGACAAGCTTCACCTTCACCTGCAACTCTTCACGACATCACCTGGTTCCTTCCTGGTTCCACGTGGTCACTGGCTAGTGACCTTGACTCTGTCCCTTCTGCTTGCAGGTTTCTTCTCTTCTTGATCCCAGCCTTGGGATCCACCGGACACTCTCCCCTGACTGCCTGTCAGCATCTTTCTTCAGGCATCCATAGGAGTCGACGACGAAAACGACGCATCTTCACCCCTATGCACCCGCAGCCTGTGGGCTAGGTAACTTGGGTACTCCGGTGCTCATCAGGATAGTGACTATCCTAGTGTCTAGTTTTCAAGTCTCAACTACCTCTAATCTCATAAAGAGTGCTGAGGGTTTGCTTAGAATAAATACACTTTATTTTATATATATATCTGTTGTGGTGTCCTTTCATTTGGTATTCAAGGGATTATATATGGTATCACAGCTGGCTTCACATGCCATTCAGAGTTTAGCCTAAGACTGCTCTTGTCCATGCTACCACTAGGATAGCTGGTCTATAAGGTTGACTTTACAACCAATCACCATAAGGGTATTTGGACTGATATAAGGTGTACACTATAACTAGTGACATCATACATCAGGCCAACTTCTCACAATGACACAGGGGACGGTGACATCTACCTGCCACTATGGGACCCCAGTCCACCAGGTTCCCCTGACCCCTGGGATGACTATAATATGCCTGATGTCCCTAATGTCCCGCAAGATGACATCTACCCCTCTAGGCCTTCCCCACCAGAAGACACCATGGGTTTTAATCAGCTGATACACCGGGCTGCCCAGTACCACGGGGTCGACCTACATACAGAACCGGTCTAAGAGTATTTTTTAATGGACACTTTTGACACCACCCAAAGGTCCACATCCACTTTACCCATGCTCAAAGGGGTTATTAAACACGCTACAGAAGTATTTAAGGACCCTGTCAGGACTAGAGTCATCAATCCTAGAATTGAGAAGAAATACAAAGCTGCCGCTACAGACCCAGCTTACATAAAGGGCCCTGTTCCATTAGACTCCATGGTGGTCTCAAATGCTAGAAAAAGGGCTAATTCGCAGACATCAGGCGATGCAGCTCCGCCCGACAAAGAGTCTAAACTCCTCAACACCTCTGGCAAAAGAACAGCGTCACCGGCAGCTAACATTTGGCGCATCGCAAACACTCTGGCCCTGTTAGCCAGATACAATAGGGCTCACTATGATGAGTTATCACCAGCACCTCCATCCGGTGCGCATTAGATGTGGCCGATACGGCATCCAGAGCAGTAAACACAAGCGTCCTTCTCCGCAGGCACGCGTGGCTACACATTTCCGTTTTTAAACCTGAGGTGCAAAGCTCTATCCTCAACCATCCATTCGACACCTTTTTGGCACTAATGTTGATGCATCCATTGAGCAGATGAAAAAGGACACAGACACAGCCAAATCAATGGGAGCCTTGCAATCGCAAGCTCCCAGATGTTCTTTTCGTCGCTCATCCTACAAGGCAAGCTCCAGGGGAAACTCATCTAATACCCAATCCACCTCTTACAAGGCTCTCACCCAATCCACCTTCACCAGAGGTTATCAGAGAGGAGGATACAGAGGCAACAATAACAAGGGCAGATGCAAGACTAACAACACCCGCTCTGCCTCCACCCCTGCCCAATGACTTCCCTCCGCTTCCCCCGGACCATTCCACTCCTGTCGGGGGAAGACTACAACAGTTCCATCCTGTCTGGACCAACATCACCACAGACAGGTGGGTGCGACAAATAGTGCAATCAGGTTACTGTCTTGAACTTACCTCTACCCCCCAAACATTCCACCCAAACAGCATCCAATGTCAGCAGAACATTTGTCACTCCTGAAACAAGAGGTAATTTCCTTACTACAAAAAAGTGCAATAGAACTAGTTCCCCTGCATCAACAAAACACAGTTTACTCCCTGTATTTTCTCATACCAAAGAAAGACGTCTCTCTGAGACCTATTCTAGATCTCTCAGGCCACTAAACCTATACATACAATCAAACCATTTCCACATGGTCACACTTCAGCAAGTCCTCCCTCTACTTTCAAAGACGCCTATTTCCATATTCCCATTCACGCAGCTCACAGAAAATATCTCAGGTTTGTAGTGGACGGGCAGCACTATCAATTCAAAGTACTCCCTTTCGGAGTCACAACAGCACCACGGGTATTCACAAAGTGCCTAGCAGCAGTCGCAGCCCATCTAAGGAGACAACACATTCACGTCTTCCCATACATTGACGACTGGCTCATAAAAGCCAGCTCGTGCAACCAGTGTGTTCATCACACTCATGCGACTATCCAATTACTCCACGACATGGGGTACACAATTAACCACAGCAAGTCTCATCTGCAACCCTCTCACACGCAACAGTACCTCGGCGCCACAATAGACACCTCAAAAGCGCTAGCCTATCCCAGTCCAGCCAGGATAGCAAGCATTCTCGCTCTCCTACCCACATTTCAGCCGCATCACTCATCTGAAAGAAATACGTTAGTTAGATTCCTTACCTTAGAATATCCCCAGGCGTCAGGCTGGATCCGGAAAGAATTTTCGTCAGCAGTACCCTTGCGCGTCGATAGGCGTCATCTACGACTCCGCGTCCGTCGTCGGCGTTGTGATCGCCGGGATGACGTTGGAGTACTTATACGCCGCCCTCGCGCGCTGACGTCAGTTCTTCTTTTTTCCACGCCAGCAAGCGCAGATCCGGGAGGAGCATACCCTTAGTAATTTTTTGACTAACTTTTTGGACATTTTGTCGATCTTTTTCGAGTTGACTTCGACTCCTGGTGCCGGTAGGGATGCCCGAATTCAAGCCGTTTGACGTCTGTCACCGACTGATGTCGGTTACCGACCCCCACCATCGGTGTCTCTACTGTCTTGGGCTGACCACGATGACAAGTCGTGCCCCGACTGTCGGGCCTTGACGTCGAAAGCTAGGCGGGAGCGGTCCCGCAAGCTCCTAGAGGAGGAGGTCGAGGGACCAGTCGCGGAGCCGCAGTCATCGGGATCCAAGTCCTCGCACTCAGGTAAGTCGAAGCATGGCAAAAAGAAGTAGAAGAAGCGACATCGCTCTTCTCACTCCCTCACCGGTCGCGCGATTCGGCCGAGGGTTCGGGTGACACCACCCACGCGGCTCCGCGGAGCCGCAGGATTCGCATCCGGCCCCACACCCTCTCGTCCCTGGGCTTCATGTGACTCCGGGCGAGATTCGAGACTTCCTCGTGGCCATGAGGACTCTCTATCCGCCGTGGAGGCCTGCCGGCGCACCTCCGAGCCCCGCAGGTCTGACTGATGGTCCTAGCGAGCCGGCGGCTTCTGCCCCTGCGCCGACTTCGGTCCCGACGCCGCAGGCCCCCGTGGGATCCAGGCCTGGATCCCGGTCGACGCCGGTTGACCTCACGACTCCTCCGCCGGCGCCGAACCCCATGGTGTCACTCCCGGCGCCATCCTCGGACGACGTCGTCCCTAGTTTCAGGTCCGGATCCGGGTCCGGCGTCGGAGCGGCGCCGCTTGGCGCCGTCTCCGGCATCGATGGGTGAGCATTTCGTCTATGACCCGGCTCCGTCCTTTTTGCCTGTTTACCAGGGCAACGGATGAAGGGGAGGACTGGGAGGGGTCTGAGGACCCTCTGGCACAGGAGTGCCAGTTAAGTCAGGACTGGGCAGATGAGCTGAGGGAGGCCAGTGGTCTAGACACTTCGCCTGACACTGTTTTCATCTCTCCTCCTTCCGTGGCTATGGAGGAGGGTGCTACGTATGCTGTGGTGCTGCGCACGGCAGCCCAGGCCTTGCGCCTGGAGCTCCCTGCAGCGGCTGTGAGGACTAACCTCCTCACTGAGGTGCTTCAACCGCCTGTAAGCTCTTTGGAGCCTCTGCTGCAGTTTAATGAGGCCCTCACCGACGTTCTGATGGGCACTTGGTCAAAGCCCTCCACAGTCTCTCCTGTGGATCGGAACGTGGCCCGGTGCTACTGCCCAGCTCGGGGCGACCCCTGCTTTCTGTCCGTACACCCCACCCCTGAGAGTCTGGTTATCCAGGTCTCCACATCCCAAACCGCCTTCCCGTCCACACCTCCGTACCGAGAATCCAAAAGGATGGAACAGTTTGGCAAGAAACTGTTTTCCTCCCTCAGTCTTGGGTAGCGGTCCATTAATACTGCATGCCTTTTGGACCGTTACACTCACTCTTTGTGGGATACAGTGGCGGACGTGCTGCCCCAGTGTCCAGAGGAGGCCAGGACACGGCTCGCCCAGGCTCTTGCTGAGGGGCGTGATGCAGCAAGGTACTCCATTAGATGTGGAATTGACATCACGGACTCGCTGAGTAGAGCGATTGCAACGACGGTGGCGATTCGTCGTTACGCCTGGCTGAGGTCCCCGGACTTTTCAGGGGATGTCCAGAGCACTCTCATAGACATGCCCTTTGATGACGGTCGCCTTTTTGGTGACTAAGCGGATAGCGCGCTGGAGCGCTTTAAGAACTCCAGGGCTACGGCCAAGTCCAGCGCCAGCAAACTTCTGCTTTTCGCCCCTTTCGTGGCCAAGGAAGGGGCGCCCCCGCACGTTCATCCAGCCACAGGCCGCAGAACCAGCCTCAACGCGGTCGCGGATGTGGATTCCACCGTGGCGGAGCAGGGGGACAGAGAGCCGGTCAGTCCACATCTGCTCCCGCAGCATCTGCCTCAAAGCCTTCCTAGTCCGAGCTTTCAGGCCCATTCCACGCCAGTGGGAGGCAGAGTTCGCCATCACCTGCTCCACTGGCGTACCATCACTTCGGACAGGTGGGTGCTGCAAATCATCCGAAGGGGCCACTCCCTCCCCTTTGAGGCGACCCCTCCAGCCATGCCACCGCAGTACCACCGCATATCGGGGGATCACTTGCAACTTCTGCGGGAGGAAGTTATGGCCCTCTTGGCCCAGGGGGCCATCGAGCGCGTTCCTGGCCCAGACGTAGGACAGGGTTGTTACTCCCACTACTTTCTGGTTCCCAAGAAGGGCAAAGGGGGCCTACGCCTTATCTTGGACCTCAGGAGCGTCAACGCCTTCCTCTGGAAGGAGAAGTTCACGATGCTGACTTTAGCTCAGGTTCTGGCTGCCCTAGACCCTGGAGACTGGATGGTAGCGTTGGACTTGCAGGACGCTTATTTCCTCATCCTCGTCCTGTCAGCCCACCGGCGTTACCTGCGGTTCACGGTAGGCCACGAGCACCCTCAGTTTACCGTGCTCCCCTTCGGCCTCACCAGTGCCCCTCGGGTGTTCACGAAAGTGATGGCGGTGGTCGCAGCTCAACTGCGCACATTGGGGGTTTCAGTCTTCCCCTATCTCGACGACTGGTTGTTGAAGGCGGGCTCGCCTCGAACAGTCGTCTCCCACCTCCAGACTACGGCCAACCTCCTGCATTTGCTGGGGTTCTCCATCAACGTGCCAAAGTCACAGCTGAGTCCCTCCCAGAAGCTCCTCTTCATCGCGGCTGGTTCTGGACTCGGCGCAGTTTCGGGTCTATCCTCCCGAACAGCGGGTTCTGGATATTCAGGCTCTGATTCCAATCTTTCAGCCTTTATCCAGAGTTTCGGTCGGGATGGCCCTACGGCTGCTGGGCCTGATGGCCTCCTGACATCCTGCATCCTGCTGGTACGTCACGCCAGGTGGCGGATGCGGGCTCTGCAGTGGGACCTGAAGTTCCATTGGGCTCAACATCAGGGCAACCTGTCCGACCACGTCCTGATCTCGGAAGGCACTGCAAGATAGTTGCAGTGGTGGCTCACGGACTGCAATTGGGTCAGTGGCAGATCCCTCTCCCTACCCCAACCGGAGCACGTAGTGGTGACGGATGCGTCCCTCCTGGGATGGGGGGGGGGCCCACATGGGAGAGGCGGAGATCAGAGGCCTCTGGTCTCCGGCGGTGTCCCAGCTCCATTTCAACCTATTGGAGCTGCGGGCGAACCGGCTTGCACTGAAGGCATTCCTTCCCTCTGTCCGGGGAAGTGTAGTGCAGGTGTTCACGGACAACACCACCGCCATGTGGTATTGCAACAAACAGGGCGGGGTGGGGTTGTGGACCCTTTGTCAGGAGGCTCTGCGCCTCTAGACATGGTTGGAACATCATGGCATCACCCTGGTGGTTCAACACCTGGCGGGCTCTCTGAACGCCAGGGTGGACGAACTCAGCCGCCGGTGCATGATGGATCACGAATGGCGTCTGAACTCGGACGTGGCGCAAGGCCTCTTTCGGCAATGGGGAGAGCCTTGGTTAGATCTATTCGCCACCAAAGAGAACGCGCAATGTCATCAGTTCTGCGCGTTGGAATTTCCAAGGCGGCACTCGCTCGGAGACGATTTTTGCCGCAAGTAAAGTTGCGCTCTGTTATATGCCTTTCCGCCTGTACCACTTCTGCCCAGAGTGCTGAAGAAGATCAGGCGCGACCGGGCCCCAGTCATCCTTGTGGCTCCGGATTGGGCACGAAGATACTGGTATCCCGAGCTACTCAGTGTGTCAATCGATCCCCCGATTCGACTGCCTCTTCAGGAGGACCTTCTGTCGCAGCAGCAGGGGACGGTCCTCCACCCGAACCTGTCAAGCCTCCACCTCCATGCGTGGAGATTGAGCGGCGGCAGTTGATGCCATTTGACTTGCCTCCTGAAGTCTGTGATGTCATTCTGTCAGCCAGGCGTAACTCCACTAAAACGGTATACGCCTGCAGGTGGAACAAATTTGTGGCATGGTGCACAGCAAAGGCTGTGGATCCCCTTTCCGCTACTCTGAGGTTCTCCTCTTTCTTTTTTCCCTGGCCCAGCAGGGCTCTGCTCTGGGCACCATCAATGGATATCTGTCAGCTTGTTCAGCTTGTTCTGCCTTCTTAAGGCTTCCTGATCAGCCTTCTCTTTTCAAGTCCCCTGTTGTAAATAGATTCTTAAAAGGCATTACTCACATGTTTCCTCCTGTCCCCTTTGTGATGCCTCAGTGGGACTTGAATCTGGTGTTAACCTACCTGATGTGTGCACCCTTTGAGCCACTTCATAACTGCCCTCTTTGTCTTCTGACTCTCAAGACTGCTTTCCTGGTTGCCATCACCTCTGCCAGAAGGGTGAGTGAGCTCCAGGCTCTTTCTTCTAAGCCTCCTTTCCTCTCTGTCCATCAGGACAAGGTTGTTCTGCGGACTCGCCCTTCTTTTCTTCCTAAGGTGGTTACTGCCTTTCACATCGGGCAGTCTGTTACCTTACCCACCTTCTTTCCGCCTCCGCATCCCTTGAAAGAGGAAGAGAGGCTCCACCGTCTGGACCCAAAACGTGGCTCTCCTTCAATCTGGACCGCACAAAACAGTTCCGGGTGGACGACCAACTCTTCGTTGGCTAAATGGGCGCTAAGAAGGGGCGGGCAGTGCACAAACGGACCATCTCTCGATGGGTTGTTTTGTGCATTAAGGTCTGTTATTCCTTGGCTAAGAATGATCCTCCTGTGGGGCTGAGGGCCCATTCCACTCAGACCACAGCGGCTACTACTGCCTTGGCACGGGGGAGTCCCTCTGCAAGACATTTGTCAGGTGGCAACGTGGCCTTGCTGCACACGTTTGCCAAGCATTACTGTCGGGACAGCCAAGTCCGTAGAGACGGCTTCTTTGGCCGTTCCGTTCTCCAGGACTTCCTGATGTGATCTTGGTTCGCAGACCCACCACCGGGGTTGATATTGCTGGGGTATCTATTCTAAGGTAAGGAATCTAACTAACGTGTTTCTTTCAGATGAACAAGTTACTTACCTTCGGTAACGATATATCTGTAAGAAACATTAGTTAGGTAGATTCCTTACCGCCCCACCCATCCCCCCCGTTCTGCGAACTGATATCTAGGTTTAAAGTCATACCTTTCATGGCCCTAGTTTCATGGCACCAGTGTCTGTTTCTTGCATGGCTCTGCGTTCCTGGCGCGGAAAGCTATGTACAGAACTGACGTCAGCATGCGAGGGTGGAATCTAAGTACTCCGACGACGTCATCCCGGCGATCACGACGCCGACCACGGACGCGGAGTCGCAGACGACGCCTACCGACGCGCAAGGGTACTGCTGACGAAAAATCTTTCTGGATCCACCCTGACGCCTGGGGATATTCTAGGGTAAGGAATCTAACTAACTAATGTTTCTTACAGATATGTCGTTACCGAAGGTAAGTAACTTGTTCATCAGGTATTTTATGATTTGGATACAGCTGGTCTACAATGCAGGCATCACAGTTGGCACGGTTATACATTTCTGTTACTGCCTGCCCTTTGTTTGGGGCGGAAATATTATACTTCTTGCACTGCCCTAATGGCAACATGAAAAACTGTCATAGACCTCTGTATTACTTTAGTACTCATTCATCGATACACAGTGACGCACAGGGATAAGTAGAAGTAAATACAAATTACCTACACCTTCTGCTTTAGTTTACCCCAGCTCTCACCATGACCCTGCGGCAAGCACAACAAACATGTCCAACAATTCCACAAAGTCAACATCAGTAGATACCTCCCTACTATTGGTTTCAGCACTATGTTCTAGACTTCTGCTTTTATTCAGTAACCTAATGCTTTCTATGAGATGTAGTCTTAGCTATCTTCATCTGAACCAGCTAGAACACATAAAGTTTAAAAAAATTAAAGCCCAAATCTGAAACATGTCCTTTTTAGTGAAATGAGGCCCCGATTTGTTTTTCCGCGCAAACCTGACCCGAAGGTATCGGGTGTCAGAGCCTTTACATGCACACCAGTTACGCTACACAGGGACACATTCATTCGTGTTAGGCACAGGGAGATTAAGTGATTTGTCCAGAATCACAGGCTGTTGAGCATCATTGCCAAGACTTTAAGCCAGTTCCCCAGATCTGAGATCGATCGCCCTAGTCCTTTCGGCCACATCCTCTCCCCTTGGTGTATTCCTACACCAAGTTTGCCAATCTCTTGGTTTTTAATGTTCTCTCCTAAGGAGCTTTTTTATTAAAGCTCACAACCATCATATGCCAAGTGGGGAAGAAGTCATTTATGTGTTTGCCCTGACTCCATCTGGAGAGCATAGGTGTTTGTGTACCTTCATGCATCCTAAAAGCACTGGTGAGCGATGAATAAAAGACGAGTGTTATGTGGATGTTGCTGAGTAACTATTGGCAGAGAGTGATGGAAGCCAAGGCTTTGGTGTTCATTGCTGGTTGTAAGGAAGTAGACTAACCCGTTTATATCCCACTGAAGGTCTGCAATAAAATATATCAAACTGCACAGGGTACACTAATACAAACAATGAGGATAGGGCTCTACGACTTTGCAGAGTTAACCCATTATGCATCTGCTTTGGTTAAGAATACTTTAATTTGGATTGCATGTTCAGGCAAATACCGATTAAAAATAGTCCAACATGCTTTACCAGTTTGGTGAACTTGTGCTGTCTCTGATCAGAAAGGGGTGAGGCTTAGTTTTGAAGCTATAGCTTTTTTTTCTTGAGGCTCGCCCAGTTGGTTGGAGTTCGCATTTGAAGACTGAATTTTGAAAAAGTTTTTTTTTCTTTATTCTCCCCTCCACATAGTGATGCTGAACTCCCAGAGGGGTGTGCTCCTGATTTTCCAAAAGTCACGATGGCATATCATTAGAATTAATTATACTACAAGCAAGGACACCACTCCCCATGAATACTTCAGTAGCCTGGCCCGTGCAAGACCAGGAGAGACAGGCCCTCTGCAAGAAGGAAGCGGTGGGAGGTGGGGAAGGGCGGTCTATGTGTGTGGCCTGTTAGCCACCGAGCCCAAAGTTGTGAGGCTCCCAAGAGGCAGAACTTCAGATGGTTATTAAAACATAAAAGGAAGATAGACTCGTGAACATGTGTGACGCAGGTCTCGGAAGTGAACGAGAGACTGCGGAACTGTGGGGATAAAACCACCCTAACCAGGCTCGGGGTGTTTTGTTTTAGGAAAGGAACAATGTCGGCGGATATGGTCGCTCCTGGTGACACGAGAGAGCACCTGAGACACACAGCAAAGGGCGCGTGCAGCTCCCTGCACACAGGCCACACACAGCAGCCTCTAAACACTGTTCTTCTGCATGAACTGCCAGTGTCGTATTCAACCCTAGCTTTTAACCGACTTATCAATCAGTCAGGGGCTTGTAAAGCGCTACTACTCACCCATGAGGGTCTTAAAGCACTGGGGGAGGGGGGGTAATCTTTGCTTTAAAGACTCGTGGGGGGTATGTAGGATGTATGACACTCTCGGACTCAAAACAAACAGAGCTGAAACAGGCGGTGCTAGGAATTGTTTTTACGGAAGGCGCTGGTGGTTGTGCCAAATTTGGTTTTGCCCTTGGCGCTATTTACACAAAGCCCCCCATGTGTTGGTATGCTTGTTGGGGTGGTTGTACGCAAGGCGGATTCTAGTATGCCAATGGTTGCGAATTAAGAGCTGGCAGCTGTTGTATTAAAGCAACCTTCCACACAGCACTTAGCAGCGCTGGCGTAACTCAAAATACCCCCCTCCCCCACCGCAAGATGTGATGGGGGGGCTGAGACTCCCACATCACAAATATTCAGATGTCTGGGGCTGAAAGGGGCCCTTAGAGATTGGGGGTGGCTGCGTTTGGCCCCTGACACTCGGTGGATCACTGTGCCGTTCCTCTCAGGCGCTGTGCACACATGGGTGACTCCACCTCCCTCGAATCCACACAAAGGCGGCCGGGCCCGCTAGATAACAAGAGCGTGTCCGGGAGGGCCTGCGCCCTTCCACGCAGGGCTGAGAGCCGAACCCCGGGGGTCAACACTGTGGAGCAGCGAGATTCCGGGGAGGGGGGCGGGGCAAGGGGCATACACGAGCACACAAGCTTCTCTAAATAAAAAAAAACACATACTACTCAGGCAGTTTCAAACCCAGCAATCGCGCACACGGTAACCAAACAGGAAGAAGCAGCCACCACGGAGGCAGACACACAAACTACTGCAGAAACAGCCACACAAACAGACACAGCACATGCATAGACACATTCCTGATATCACCCGCATGACTTGGCTCGAGATGACAGGGACGCTCCCTTGGCTCGCAGACGACACCGCGCCAGCAACAGATGCCACCGCGAGCCAGCGGTGCATAACTGGGGAGCGAACTGGTTCCGGGACAAGAGGCTAGAGAAGTCTGAAGAGAGCGCACTGAAAAGGAGATGACGGAGCGAGAAGGGAGCGAAAGAAAGGGAAGAGAAAACGAGAGAGGGGAAACGCACGTGGGCAACTGAGTTTTATGGCTCCGGCGGCCATGTTAATGTGACAACCCATACAAGGCAGAGCAAAAGGCAAGCACACCACTGCCTTTCTCCGAGGCAAAGCAGAAATGCCTCGGAGAAACGCAGTGGCGTTTTCGGATTCGGGGGCGTGTTTCTTTTTCTCTCCTCTTGCCATTGGCTGGAGGAGAGAAAAACACACCTAAAAAAGGGCGTGGCTAAAAAGTGGAAAGAACAGCACGGAACACGCCCCCGAATCTGAAAAAGACGGAGCCTATTTTGAGGGACGGCTCTCTCCTCCAATGGCTGGCCTCCGTTTAGGAAGCCAGCCAATGGAGGAGAAGCAAAAAGAGAGGCGGGCTAAATAGCCACTCTAAGAAACATAAGATCTCCGGTCTTCCGGTTCTGCCTTCGGCAGACCGGACGGTCCTCGACCTAAAAAAGGATGAAAAGAAAGAACAAAAAGGATAGAAAAAGCAAATAATGAAAGAAAATATGAAAAAATGAAGAAAGAAAGTGAGAGAAAGAAGAGAGCAAAGAATATAATAAAGAATGGAACGAATGAAGGAAAGAAGACAAAAAGAAGGAAAGAGAAAAGGAAAGGCAAAACAGAAAGAAGGAAGGAAAGACTGGAAGAAGGAAAAAAAATGGAAGAAAGAAAAAATGAAAAAGGAGGAAAGAAAAGGAAAGGCAAAAAGGACAGAAAGTAGGACAAAAAGAAAGAATAAGGAAAATATACAAAAAAGAACGAAAGAAATAAGAAAAGAAGGTAACAACAATGTAAAGAAAAAAGAGGGAAAGAAGGAATAAGAGAGGGTTCACAGTATAGAATATGTATTATTAAACCCAAATTATGCCCCATCTAGGTTTTAATAAAACAGTTACAAGCGTGCTGAAAATTAAACACTCTGAAGTTTGGTTTTCTTTATGGGAAATGTTCATCAAAGAACCATGGGTGAATCTGGGTCCAGGAACACAATATGTTAGGCTGTGAAAAAGCAGCAGGCCACCACAAAATGAATTTACAACAGCATTGGAAAGGGACAGGAACTGATAAAGCTGGATGTGCCCTGTGCTCACTTCAAATGTGACCTACTATCACATCAGGCAACACTGCTGCTAAAGGAGCTCCTTGTGTGCGGATGTTCACCTCCTGAAAGAGAAAAATGCAGTCACTCAAATTATGTTAACCAGTGGCTTACGGCAGCTGAACCATTGCCCCATGCTGTATTCTGTAGAGGGCAAATGTAAAATGGGAATGACACAACAACAGACTAGTGGGTGAGAAGAGGTGGCTGAAAGCCCCTTTATGTGAATATATTATGCATATTATTTTAGTAAAATCAAAAGGTATTGGATGATGTCAGAACTTAAAAGACTCAGGAGTGGTGTCATAGACACCACTTAACATAGAGTACACTATTTGCAAAAGAAGGGTTCCTTGGGCCCTACTGCAAGCAAGTCCCAAAATGATTGGTCTTAATAACAACCAAAATTAAGATCCATTGTGCCCTTCATATCCATAGGCCCACACCCACTATCTCCTACCTCCCTCAATGGAATTGTCTCAGTGACCCTCAGACTTCAAGGCAAGACTGCTCTCAAAATGCAAGCTTACTATAGATGCCAGGTGATACCCTGGTGAAAGTATAGCAACCAACCAATCCAGAGTGAGGGTGAAGTGTTGCTCGGCCTGTCAGTCCAGAAAGTTAAAGAAGCTTAGCGTGCTCATGACCACTACATGCTCACCTCACAGTTTCACGTATGTGATTACACGCAGAATTTTAGTTATGAAATAGAATTTAGTGCATGCCAGATCTGATGCCTCCTTTGACTGTCTTCGTCGGTCGGGGGTCTTTGACTCTCTTTGATGGGCGATGGTCTGGTGGCTCAGTGATGAGTACCACTATGCCGAGGAAAAAGGAGCGTTTGTTATATAAGGCCAAGGAACTGCTGGTTGTGAATGTGCACTTATTGTTGAACATGTTCCAGTACTCGTAAACAAAGACATCAGCTTGCGGATAATATCGTGTAAGCTGGGCTCACTCTCTTGTGCCCTTTCTCCTGGTATTTCAGAAATGTTTTGCAGCGAGCTGGTAAATGGAAGAAAGCGTGCCCAGTAAGATTGACTGCAATGACATGTTGAATGCGAGGTTACTCCACGGCAAACATTAAACCACTGTAGATTTTAATCACTTTAATTAAACTAAGTGGAAATAAAATGCTGCCGTGGTGCTACGTGTACATTTTTGGAGTCCTAGACCCCCCATCTTCTGATGACGCAAATTGAATGCTCGTTCAGTGATGCTGGGGATACACGTTAGTTGTGTGCAAACATTCAGATTACTATATTGCTGAAAGTTAATCTTAGAAATATAGTGTGCACACATGGTAATTACTTGACCACTTGAAAATTTTCGAGGCCTCAATAAGACGTCAGAAAATAGGTATAGACATTTTTAAATAAATACAAAAATCAGATAACATGTACAGCAAAGAAACAACAAGCATGAAGACGAGGCTATCAGAACAAGCGAAAGTGAAAATGAACATCAAAGCGGCCGTGCGGCCGAGAAAGTGAAAGTAAGCTCGGTCAAGCGTGGCGCGCATGCCCGCGCACATGCACTGTAGCTCTAGGCTGGCCTGGTAGCACTTTTTGGAGCCCTCTCAATAAGTCTTGCCAGACCAGCGCATGCGCTGGGTCAGACGAGACCTAAAAAGGACACATATGCACTCCCATGGAGTGCTAAGTGCAAACTAAATAAATGAGCCCCCTAAAGTGTACAGTAGAAGCATTCAACTTGTGTAATTGGAATACTTAGACCACAATGCCCCTAGGTGGAAACAGCAGTAGAATAGAGAGCAAAGTAATTGAGGGAGACAACTGAGATTGAAAAGAAGGCCATTCAGTCATGAGTAAGCGGCTGACCAGTAGCCCACTCTAAGTATATGTTAGTTATTGGAAATAATGTATCTGTCAAGAATGGGGAAGAAGCTATTAAATCAAGAGCACACACCAGAGGGTGACAATAAATCATTCAACCATGAGCGTGGGGCCGACCCACAGCCCATTCAAAGTATATGTTATGTATTGGAAAAAGGAGATGCGCCACCAGGCAGTTGAGCTGGATGTATCTGAGACCTAAAAATGTGTACATCACGGCCGAATTCACCCCTGTCAAACAATGCTTGAACTGGTTGTAGAGGGTGTGGCAGAAGAAGTGGCCCGTAAACCAATTATGGGCATGTGTGTGGTCCATTTATTAAAATGTGATTTTTCCACCTCTTTGCTATGGGTTGAACATTTCACAAATAACATTGGTTGAGAATGGATTGTGTTCCTTAATATCTATTCTTACCACTTGTAATGCTGAATCTGCTGGGCTAATGAAACAAAGATTTGTGGTGGATACTTCAACCTCAGATTCCTTATTCATCCCCTTTAGAATATCCCCCATGCTCCAGACTGGATCCGTAAGATTTTTCAGTAAAGTCCATGCTTGCCAGTAGGTGGCGTTGTGCAGCTCTGTGTCAACTCCTCTGCACCCCGGAAGTGCCAACTTGAGACGCTACCCTAGCAGGCTTTCACTTAGTTTCTTTCTGCTCCTACTTTTTCTTGTCAGTTGATGAGCTTTTTCTCCCAGATTTATTTCCAGTGTGCAAGGGAACATGTATTTTCCTAAAACTACAGGGTTTTAGCCTTGAAAGGACATTCACAAACAAATGTCTGTGATAGATGCCCAAGAAGTGTGTGTCTGGTGTTTGGGGGTCGGACAACTCCAAAATGTGTGGGGAATGTGCCTTAATGCATTGAAGGAGATCAGTGAACAAAAATCTAAAGTATATGTCACCAAACAACCCACAGGCTTTACCTGCTGTACAAGGTTGGCCACAAGCATTTTCAGTTTGCCATGCTCCATCTCTGCACCACCAGTTCTCCTCGGGTGTTTATGAAGGTAATGGCAGTGGTCGCAGTATACATTTTTTGGGGTCATTTTTATCAGTACAGGTGAGATGCAGATACATCACATATAATACAACTTTGTGATTGACTCTGGTTTCTAGAAAAGTTCATAACTCTTAAGATTAATTTAATTGACAAGAACCCTTCATTTACATAGATTCATCAATATTGTACGTCTCCAGTATAATAATGTGGTAATCCTCAGATGGTTAAGTTCAAGCTTATATTCACCAAGTACTTTATACAGTAGTTATTAATTATTAGAGGTCAGCCAACCCTTGCCTTATAAGGGCAAGTAAGCCTAGGGATTTAAATCTCAATATATTATCTTCCTTCTACATGTATGCCCTCTCTATGCAGTCATGTATCTATATATTTATTACTTTACTCCTCCAGTAGAAGTAAAAAAAAAAAAAGTTCCCTCTCTCCAGTGCACTATTTTGTCTCACCCTATATCTCTCTCAATATATCCTCTACCTCCACTGTATGACTCACTCCAAACCTCATTCTACTACGATCTCCAAAATAACCATTTCTAGGCTCTTCTCTCCTCTGTCCCTTCTGGCTCACCAAAACCTAATTTTACTGCAATGATTTCCCAAACAACCCTTTCTAAATTATTTCCTCATGTATTCCTCCTTTGACTCATCCCAAATCTGATTTTGCTACTATGATCTCCCTAATCCTGTTCTAGAGAGACTCTTCCCTACTCCGTTTTACTCATGCCAGACCACATCTTACTACTATTATCTCCCAAATAACATTTTCTAGAGTCTTCCCTCTTCTATCCCTCCATTATCCTAATCAATTAAGCGAACAGACACACATGCCCACCACACAAATTAACTCATATTTCCGTGTATTAATCCACCACCAATCCTTTTGGGTTCCGGAGTAGCATGCTACTCACCAAAAAGTGATACAACGCCTCGTCAGTGGTAGTAATTGCTATATGAATGCAATTACAATTCAAACCTTCAAGCGGTATATCAGGTGAAGGCCTGTCCAGTCATAGACTTCCATTAAAAATCACCATTGTCAGGCTCAATTAAATTAAATGAAGACTGAAACTTGCAGAAGGGACGGATTTGTTAAATGAAAACCCAGTCCCTTGATAGCTGCCAAGCCCGGGATCAAAACGCAGGTGCCCCCCTTGCAAAACCAGGTAATTTTCTGATAGATAGGGGGCATCTGCGTTTTTGGTCCCGGGGTCGGCAGCTATCTAGAGAAACCTACCAAACCCACACATTTCTGAAAACTAGACACCCTGGGGAGTCCAGGGAGGTATGCTTGCGTGGATCCCCAAACGTTTCCCTACCCAGAATCCCCTGCAAACCAAACATTTTGCTGAAAAAGCAAATATTTCTCACATTTTTGTGTGGGAAAGTTGTAGGATCACTGGGCTGACAAAAATTTCTTACACCCAGCGTTCCCCCAGGTCTCCAGATAAAAATGGTGTATCCCAAGTGTTTCGGTGCTTGGGGCCTGAGATAACCATACGAGCACCAAAACATTAAAACTGAAACTAAGTTTCAGTTTCAATGTAATGACGACAGCACGCTATGCGCGCGATCGTCGCGATCGTCATTACATTGAAAATTAGAAACAGGCCTGGGGTGGTTGGGGAAGCTCTTCTCCACCTCCCGAGGCCTCCCCCCCCCCCCAAAAAAAAGGAAATCCCTCTACTGTTTGTATCAGAGGAATTTAGTGCGCCTGTGTACATGACGGAATGGTTCCGTCATGACCACAGAAGCACTGGAGCTCATGACGGAACCATTTTGTCATGAGCACCGAAACGGTTAACAGAGATAATATTTTGCTTTGCAAACTGTACCATTGTTTACTGTGTCATTTTATGCCTGTATGTCTGATGTTTGCCTTGTGGGAAGCTAAGGATCAGCAGAGGAGGCCTCAGCTACAGGACTGATTGGTTCACTAGGAAAAATATTTCTTTTGCCATAGGTCTGATCTGTTTTTTTATGAAAAGTTAATATGAACACATTAGGCTTGGCATATTGATTGTCAAAAACATGTAAAAATCAACAGGCATTTGAGGGTGGGTTGTAACTTCTCTTAATTAAGGCCTACAGATAGGTATTTTGTTTCACAAAATGTCAATTTACCTTTGTAGAGAAGGATTTTGGCGTTGGTTACTACCTAAACGGAGTAGATTTGCACTTTAATAATTCTTGTTAGAATCTCTTCATTTATGTCTCCCAGGATCTTGTAATTTAAACACTTATTAAACAATACATCCATCCATATATATAAATATGCATATCCACATAGAGACTTTGAGTGCCTTTGGGTCCACTCTGTTCTTGCATTAGCATGTCTGAGTGTTATTTACAGTCTGCTTCAGTCCATGACAGCAAACTGCATGTGGTAATGGTTTAGTCTGCGTCAGTCATTTGCTCTTTTGCCCTGTGAATGATGCATTTTCTGATCATGTTTGTACATCCATCTGAAAATGAGTGTGCTTCAGTATCAGGGCTGGTTGGCAGGTCCTTTTGGTTTGAATTTTCTTCTTTAATTTTGTTGCTTCTCTTGTTATTTCAATGTTTCTTAAGAGTAAGAGGATAAAAAAGCTCTCCAAGCATTGTTTGCCTCTCTTTCCATCTGCAGTGCACACCATGTGGCCACTTTCTCTAAACCAGAAGATCATTATGGGATGCTGTTGTCCATAGTGCATCATTGTTTTACCGTTCTAAGATGGTCAATACGGTTCTATTTGTAGCATCTATGCTTGAACCTTGTTAATGATCCCTTTGCACTACTTATACCCACTGCTATGTTTAGTTATTTATGCCCGCCATGTTTAGAAGGCAGCATGTTTTCTTTTCTTTTTTGTGTTTGTATTCTTTTAATTTATCTTGCACATATTGTTGAGTTTGTGTGTGCCTTCATGAAATTATACTGTGTTGTGCCTCCTGGCCTGTATAATGTTTGAATAAAATATAGACGGTTCAGAAAGAGCTTCTTCCGATTGTCTGATTTATACATTTGCTTCTTTGACCTCTGGGCCCCCCTTAAATAATATGGTAATCAAGTATCTGGATACAGATCGGATGTGCAGACTGTAGACATATTACTAATTTAGACTTAAATGCATTAAGCTGACATAACAGCTTTTATCATCTGATAATGTTTTTCTCACCCCATGTTTGTGTGACAGTCCACAGCTTAGTTCCTATGTACATTTGATGTAACCTCTACAACATTTTTGTTTGAAACATTAAACAATATTTTCGACGTCCCTGAGGTTATTGATAAAAGTTCAGTTTACAATGCTCTTTCTGACAGTCTTTACCTTTCACACTTGCAGGATTTGGATATCAGTCTGAACTCGAGCTAAGAGTAGCAGAAGCTGCCAGGAGGCAATACAACAAGCTGAAAATGCAGACGAAAACAGAAATTAGACAAACTATTGATCGTCTCCTTGTGGGAGATTTTATTGTAAGTTTCTACATTAAACAATCTGGGACTACACTTCTGTGGTTTATTAATCTTCCAAGATGGGCATTAAGTGGAGTTGGGTTTGTTTAATTCTTACGGTATATAGTATTCGGAAGCTGAATGAAACCTGTTCAAAGAAACGAATCAGCAGACTCTATCAGAGCAGATTTTATTGCATACATTTACAAGGACAGCTGACGTTTTTCATCCCAGAAAAAAAGGGCGACTTATTTATACTCTCATGAGAAGATGAACTGCCAGAGAATCTTTCAGTACTCCTTTATCATTCAGGCAGACATCTCTTGAAAAACAGTTCTGTTTGTCAAAATGATCTGCCTTAGTGTTACATCATGGTACTTCAGTGTTTTGCTGTACATTATTTTCAAATATGTGATATTATAAACATAGCTGGGAGTAAAATGATAGAGGTTCCTTGCTACCGGTGACAGTTGCATATCTTCATATTTACCTGAGACTGAACCGCTCAGTATAAAACTGCAACCTCCCCGTGCAACTGAGACATTCTGAACTATCTGTATTTGAAGTGCCCCAAATTTGAAATTGGAAACCAGTCATGGCAGATTTTAGCCTGGTATGTAATTATAGAGGACAAATTGCCAGGCGCAAATGCTGTATTTCTATAAGAAATAGGATCTGCTTAATGCACATCTCTCAATGCAGAGTTAAAGAGAAGCTTTCCTGTGCAAAAGAGTTCGGAATCCTAGTATCAAGTATTTAAAAAGTATTGCATTTAGAGAAGAATTCCAGACTGACACTCTCTCTTGCCCGTTAAATCATTGGTTTAATATGTCCATAGTCAGTATACCATCTGATGTCAACATCTAATTGAGCATAATAGTTTTTGTCTACTGACACACTAAGGAGATTTTTCTTAAAAACAGATGTGAGTGTAGTGAGTCAGCACATCTTAACTACTGCACTACACTATCATCATGGGGCCATGTATTCCTCGTGAACATTCATAGACCCCGAATAGCTCTGCCTTTATGAGAGATACCATTGACACTTATTTCAAAGAGGCTCTTTCAAAATGGTCTGACTTGCAGCTTCAGAACATGAGTCTCCAAAACATGGTAGACCTCTGATTTTAGCTTTTTGACTGCTCTGTTTGTTATCCTGTGGTGGACAATCCTTTAGTCAACTGGTGAGATCGGAACGGTAGTGTATTCAGTCTTTTTGGAGAAATTACTCACAGTCAGAATGCATAGCCATCTGAAATGACTATTGAGGTGGTATTGTTACCATTATACACCTTCATGTATGTTGATTTTCATTGTTACTTTAATTATTATCCTAGGACTCATGTAGGCTGATACTCGCCAGTAGGATCCTGGCTTGGAGGATCACATCTGTGCATGTCCGTCTGGTAGTCTGAGGAAGGTTTGTACTCTCAGTGATCCTCCTTGAATGGGCATTACCTTGTTCAGAAGGTCTGACTTTCATGGATCACACATGGTCTTCCTTCATGATATAATGCCTCGGAGGCCCTTCTTTTCTACCTAACCTAATATAATTTTGGCCTACTATAGATATACATCTTAACCCAAATGTTTTGTTCCAGTATTTTTTTCCGCATCCATGTAAACTGGCACCAATTTCTGTACACATTTTAAATGCTCAGTAAGTCCTAAACTATTATTTGAAATTAGCCTAAAGCATTTGTGAACCGAAACATCTTTTTGTCAATTTTGGAGCTGCTTGCACTGATTTGGCTTCTTTATAACAGACAACAGCTAGCTAGCTGGGAAGTCCATCATTTCTTAGCTGTCTAATGTGGCCTTTCCTGTAAACCAAAATTCCGTTTCACCAGATGGAAAGGAGCTAACTCTGTTCTCAAGAGATATGTTTCAGTCATAAACATCTGTTGGGCTGCTATCTAGAGAACAGTGCAAACGTTCGCAAAGGAGTACTGTTTATATTCTGACTCTGAGAAAGATACCCTGGTTGGTCAGGCATCCCTTGGTAATCTATTTGCAAAACCATTTAAAACCATGCTTCGCCATATTCTTTTTCCCCTCCGAGGTAATCTTTTTACTCTATTGAAGTGGTAAAAGAAATGTTACTTATAGTCCTGGTTGTGCCACATGGTTTTTCTCTCTTAGGTTTTAATCATTCTATCCAGTTTCCTGTGAATCGGAAACCTAGTCTAAATTATAGTCTCCTTTGATTCTCTGTCTCTACATGTGTCAGACAAAACTAAACTGCCTAACTGACTTTGCACAGCAGTATAGCACTGGTCAGCTCCTAGAATATTGAAAGTGGTAGTGTCAGCTTTAGTACAGGTGCTCTTTAAAGTGCTGACAGGTTTAGGGTGGCGATATCAATCGAATGTTGTTTGCAAAGTCTGATGTAACTGGAATTCACTTAAGAACCAAAAAGTAAACAGTGAAAACGTTGCCTCATCCATGCATATTTTCTTTATTTAAATAATTTTTAGATTTGAATAAAATACTTAAACTTGTGTTTCGGGATCCTGCACATTCATGTAGGCATTTTTGTGTTAATACCAATGATGGAGAACCTTGATTACAGGAAAGTTACTGTTTCTTTCCAGGTAAGTTAAATTTATCGTTTAGCCTCATAGGACAGCCCTTGATAGTCATAAGGACAGTCATACATATTAGAATAATTCCCCAATAGATGCGCAAATCCAGAACACTACATATAAATATGTCCCAGTGCACTGGAACACCCTCCAAATGCCTATCACAGGCTAGATTTTCCAGATTTAGACTATTTTTCTAATAGATGATCTGAGTTGAAAAAAACAGCCAGTCCCTTTAAGTCTCAACCAGCTTTTACTAACCATAATGCCTTGTACTCATGTTACCTCAGAGTCAGTTCTTTTTAGGTCTCGCCTGCGTTGCCGCGCATGCGCTGCTCGCCTTGGGGAGATCTATTGTCGTTGGTTTTCTGTCTGGTGTCTTTGGAAGTGGGGTTGGTGACCGCCTTGTCTCCCTTAGACCCCGCCCACTCACCTAGCTTTTCAGCGCATGCGCGCTGCGTCTCTTCACGTTGTGTCCTTGCCTCACGCTCCAGCCCCCCTTCTCTGAGAGGCTTGCGTTGGGTCGGTTTTATTTTGTTTCAAGAGGCAATGGATTACAATAGCAAAATTAAAAGGTAAAATACATGTGTTGCCGCCTCTTTGAACACAGAAAGGTGTGGAACAAAACTGTTGACTATTAGAGAAACCACGAAGCAGGTTGTCGTTTTACAGCGCGTGCATTCCCACAGTGATAATTGACGCCAACACTGCTTTAGATAACTCGTATCTTGTAGTTTAAGTGTCCCCTTACGTTTAGCAACACCCCCCTTATGACCTACGCAGACTAACACGAAACCCTAATGTATTTCTGCACAGAAACCGACATGCACTCCTGGGTGCTGAATGCCAGCATTTGTCACCCATGTACAGAGCTGAACAGAGGCGCAGGCGCGTGCAGTCCAACCCGGAGTGTCTCATTTGAAGAGAATTCACGTATACGTACTGTACCAGATAAAGCTCAAAGGGTATTCGAGAGATGATTTTAAGATGGACAGAAAGAAGGCTGTATAGATGCATAGATGTAGGTTTCATGTGCACATTATGCACGGGAAATAGAATTCGAAGTAGAGAACAGAGCAGAATGCAGGCACCCATACAGTTCTTGGCCTCTCCTTCGTACGTCCTTTCACATCTAGGTGTCAAAGGCCATAAAGTGGAGGAATTTTTTTCTAGAACTGGGGGGAAAAAACAGTCACCATGAACAGCAGGTGCTAGCCTTGGGCTATCTTGTAGTTTATGTTTCTATCATCTGGTCCTATTTGATTCATACTCGATACTCTCTCATTCTTTGAGGGCTTCCCACATGATTACTGGCAAATTTGAACTTCCGTTAAAGATTACTTTGTTAGGTGTGGCGAATCGGAGTGTCCAAAGGATTACTGAGTGCTGTGAACTTTAGAAAAAGAAAATGACTCAGTTGTTTTTTAAAATGTTGCCCCTTGTCATCCTGTTTCAGTAAGGACTCACTACCAAGCAATATGTAATCTGGGAAAGGTTGAAACTGGTCCTTGAGCAAGAGGGATGGTATCCAAAGATTGGGACAAGGAAGACTTGGAGTAATGCAGATTTTCATTCCTGCATTGGGGCGCTAGTACATTTAATACTCAACTGAGCCCATTTGCTGAGGAACTCGCATTCAAAGCGGAGAATGAGTAGAATATCAATGCCTAGTCCCCTTACAGTTAAATCCCTTGCACAACGTGATAGAAGGCTTAGTTGTAAGCTGAAATTTCAGGGACCTCAATAGACTTCCCTTGGCTCCAGGCTGCAAAGAAAACAGACTGGTGCCCCATAACTCCTCCATCAAATCTTACATAAAGTACACATCATTTGCGTTGGACAGTCCTGTCAGAGAATGGAATGGTTGTTGGTGAGTTCCCCTCGGCCTGCCCTCCTGGTTAACACACAACTGAAAACATATGGCTTGGAATACTAATGGCTTTTATTATACACCTGTTATGGATATTGAAGCCCTCACACAGCCATCGGGATATTGTGAATCACATACCCCTCAGGATGTAATGAAACATCATCGGGCTGCTCCTACGTCGAGTCGGCTGGTGCAATACCCGACGGGCTCTTGTTTAGAGAGCACTCTTATGGAGATCTTCTATATCCACGATAGCCGATTGTTCAACTGTAACGAGTGTGGGGCTTGGTGAAAATGTAGATGAATGTTAAAAAGGGGAGAGAGTACTATCTGAACAATTTTATTACGATGTCTCCTCGCCTGATTAAAAAATATGAGGTAGAGTAATAGTAGCTCAGGTCTATGTTCTGGGTTAACTATACTGCCTCGTCTTGGTCAACATGTTTCTCACTATTGTAGAGCTGTACTCAAGTGATTCGTCAGGACCATGAAATTCTATCTACAAGTCTATCCAGGAGAATCAAGTGATAGACAACTGGCGTTAATATAAAACTGGTATTATTACCTGCTCCTCGGTCTACCTGTATGGAAGGTTGGAGACCAAAAAGGTGTTAAAAACGCTCATTCATAAGACAGTTATCATACATGGTGCTGGTGGAACGTGCATTTGCATTCAAAGTGCACATTCTGTGTAGGGAGGGGGGGGGGGAAATGTTAAAAAACACACAAAACCACGTGAAGTGATCACTCTAGAGAGAATTACATCAGAACTAGTTGGACTTACCCTATCTACTCCATAGAATAAACCTCAGCAGTTCCTGGTAGGCTTGCGCAAGGAGTTCCTTGCGTTCTGTGATGGTGTATAGGAGCAGTATTAAATGGGAGAGGTTAGGTAAATACAACACTCCAGGGTCATTAACACCCCTTCTCTTGAATGTTTGTTGATTCATAGCCAAATGAGAAACGGTAAAAATAAGTATATATACATAGAGAGCTCTAGGGTTACTGAAAATCCTTCACCTAGATCCCTATCAATCACATATTCTAATACGGGGCTGTAATCTAGTATAACTGAACTGAACAAGAACGTTACACGAGCATGGCTTTACTATACCACGGGACAGTGGGAGCTCATCTCTATAACGTGCCTAGAGTGTTACTTTATTAATTCCCGTGTGTGTGTGTCCGTCTCAAGCCACAATGAACTAGTGCCTAAGCGTGAGTTGGCCATGTAGTATGTGGAGTATTGAACCGGAAAAATACAACGGTTTACTCGCACACTGGAGGCGTGTCACTTGTCGGTCTCGCCGGCGCTGTCAGGCACTCGGCGGGGGTAATAACGAGCTCATCAATGTTTTATGAGACAAAGCGTCTCGGTCCATAAAAATAATGTCCGTTAATGGACGTGCTTATGGTTGGCCAACAAAGGAGTGATCGGGCGAGAAACCGAGAATGCATTATCCAGGTGGGTATCGGTATACAGAGTCTACAATATATGAACCGTAAAATGACGAAACAGTAAGACAAAAGCAAAAGGGTTTTCTACTTACTGACACGCCGAGTCCGTGTCGCTCATAGACCTACCCCGCACTACCAGGGCTGGGGGGTAAGGGACTGTGAGCTCGTGAGAGTTTAAAGCCGACTCGGCATAACAGTCCAGGTGAATCTAGAATGTGAATTTCACTCATAGAAACGGCTAACTTGGCCGCCATGTTGGGTGTCCTACGAGGAAACCTATTGTGTGTATGGTTACTGTGTGAAAATTGCGTCACTTCTGAGGGGACCAGAGTAGTACGGGAGATCTTAGAATCTCTGAAGGTGAATAGATCGTGAAATGCACTCATAGAATCGGCTGACTTGGCCGCCATGTAGGGTGTCCTACGAGGAAACCGATTGTGTGTGTGGTTCCTGTATGAATATTGCGTCACTTCTGAGGTGGCCAGAGTTGTGTGGAGAGATCTTAGAATTTCTGGAGGTTACCTGATCTAGTCCGTGAAGTGGATTACCGTACTCAAAATAATCCAGTAAGCAATATGAAAATTAATAACCAGACTGACTAGATCTAAAATTATGCGTACGCCACGCGTATATCGAGTCGGTAGGCTATTGTCTCTATATTCTGCCAGAATGTTAAGGCTTGTCAGTATAAGTGTACAAATCACTATATAGTTAAGACTATCGGAAGTCATTTGAGAAAATAGTCTAAGCCATGTATTCACTAAGTCATTCAGTGTGGCTTACAGGAAGGTGTAGTACAATGCAGTGGTTGAGCTACCTATATGTTAGGAGGCAAGAAAGTTGGCTCTGAAAATAGGTTTATCCTACCTTTCAAGGGGGCTTTAAGGAACACCATGGGATGGCGTCATTGAGTCCTGAGTTATCTGTGCCAATTTTAAACACCCACCTTTGTTCTTTGATCAGTAAGGCCTCCTTGGTTATCGGGTATTGCACCAGCCGACTCGACGTAGGAGCAGCCCGATGATGTTTCATTACATCCTGAGGGGTATGTGATTCACAATATCCCGATGGCTGTGTGAGGGCTTCAATATCCATAACAGATATCTTCATACATGGTACCCCTTCCCCCAACCCTCTTAGGAACAGCTTTGTCACTTGTTGTTTACATACGTTGGGCACACTTAGCTGGACCTTACCAAAAGCCCGTTTTGCCCCCCTCCCCTTCTTGTTGCTTTTATTATACACCACCATATAAAACATATATACCAAAATATAAAAATTACAAGTAATTACCCACAGCATGTGTAAACTAGCATTTTCTATTCAATAGGTCTCGCATTTACACGAGTTTAAGCTATTGGCATTATAAATGACAATGCTTTTTATTTATGTTTCAAAAACAAAAACATCAATAGAAGGCATTGTCATTTACAATGCCAATAGCTCAAACTCGCGTAAATGTGAGACCTGTTGCATTGCAAATGCTTGTTTAGAGCTCCTGTGAGTGGGATACGGGAACACACTGGGTGTATTCACACCTATTTTTCTTTACGAAATCTCTCTCAGAAGTCTATTTTGTTTTCACTCAACACCCTTTCCATCTTGCCAGTTGAGCAAGACCTGTTTCTCTTTTCTGTGGGTGTCTTCCTGTCATAATGCTTTACGTTCCATTCACGTGAGAAAGAAATGCTGCCACAGTCCCACACCAGGTATGTGTGGGGTGCCTGCCATCCTCTCATTCTATTAAGGATTGAAACGTTTGTAAATAATTGAATACAAATAAATAAATAAATAGTAAGGAGGGCACTTTAAGAAGGAATAAGACTCGTTGGCAAATTAGATGATTTAAGAATGAGGCAGAGCAAAAAGATGGAAAAGCCCTAAAGGGAGCACTTTGTTCCACTGTGATGGTGTTTGCAAACCCAAAGAGTCCCCACAGATGGAAAGTCTGGGACAAAATGTCAGAAAGAGGTTAAAAGGCTGAAAGAAGACATCATCATCATTCTCATTAACCTTCATTCCTGGTCAACATTGAAGACAACAGTATTACTATTGAGAGTCTCTGATGCGACCTGTGTTGAGAACCAGCTCGGCGTTAAAGCACAACCATCCCCACTGGTCCAACAGGTCTTTGCCCTCAAAGCACAAGACAGCATCCCCCTTCCTGTCAAAACATTTTAAATGCATGAGGGCGTATCCTTTGCCATGGATCTAATTCATCCATTCAACGTTGCCACAGCATTCATCGTCGCAGTAGCTACCTGCATTTCCCAGGTAGTAGTTTAGATTATCATCATTTGCCTTCTCTCCTGAGCTTCATAACCAAAGAAATGGCTAAAGCAGAGCTATCTCCACAAAATGTATCATTTGTTTTGTCATCCCTAAAGAAGATCCACTGCTTCCTCCAATTTTCCCACCTCCTCTAAATATGGTTTCACAGCAAATGTGAATGTCTCCCATAAAGAAACTGCCACTCTCACCATGAAGCTCGCTGGTTGAGCATGTTTCTCCTCAATCACCTCAGTCTCCTTTTAGGGATTAAGGCTTACCACGCACACCTAGAAGACGTAATTGACACAGTCATTATTACCCTTGATGTCACGGTCAAATGGTGGGGAACCAAGGTCTTTTTATAGTCCCATATCTTCTGCAGGCTCACCATTGAGGGTCCCTCAGGTGGATGATATAACCGCCTTTCACAGTGTGACAGTGAGTGGAGCGTTGAGATTGAATATTCCCATACAGGCACCTCAGGCATCCCTGTCTCTGATAATGTAAACCCTTAAGGCCAAAGCACCTCCAAGACCTATTTTTCCAGTAGTATTGGGCTTCCTGTAATTGGTAGGGGAGAAATTTCTCACACCTGCCGCTGTCAAAGCAACAGCTCCATGTCACCTGCTTCTGAAATAGTGTTAGGTGCTCATAGAAGATATGCACCTGTTTCCAAATCCTCCGCACCACCTGACAAGGAGCACAAAAGAATGGATATGGCTGGTAGGGAGATGTGCGAAACAGCAGGAACAGCACTAAAAATTGGCAAGGGCATTGCCCTTGTAGAACGGTATGGCATAGAAGTTTTGGATGGTCTCAAATTCTCTGCAAAAGGCCTTCCAATACCTCAACGGCAGGACTTTGAAGGTACAGGAGGACTAGTGGTGTCCAGTAAGGTTACTATTGTGGCTATAGATTGAGCAGAGTTTGCAGCATCTGGTTACTTCCATAGATTCACTCTGTTCTGTTCATCCTGTTAATGCCTCACTACCCTGAAGACTGATTTACACCTTAAGATGCTCAGTCTGCCATTCTTTGGTGGATCATTGTTTCGTAAATATACTGAAGAGAAAATGGTGGAGATGAAGAAGGAGGCCAATAAACATAAGACTCAGGGTGTTGAGAAGAAAATATTCTTCAAGTCTCAATAGAAAGATACCCCTTTTAACATAGACGGTCTAAAAATAGAACGGCTCAATCACAGCCAGCCAACACATTGAGGCGGCTGCCCTCCCCTCATACCCACTCTCATAACATAACACTGTCTAACAAGTACACACATAAAGGCATGCTTCTTTACCACCCTCCTGGACCTAGAGGTAAATTTGTAGACAATATTAGTTCCCTCCTTGAGGCCATTGCTTGTGAAAGGGACATCACCATACTAGACGAATTTAACTTTTACCTGGATGCTTCATTGGACAAAGACCTAGAGGCCCTTCTGGATACATTGGGCTCGCTGGGGCTTACTCAAAAAATTAATACACCTACTCACTCGGCCAGACAGACAACCTTTTTACTAATAATACCCAGATCTGTATCAAGAATGTTTTACCTCTAATGTGGTCCGATCCATATGCTATCATCTTTGAGATAAACATGTTAGAACAATCTAGAAGCATCAGGCCAGGCCACTCAAGTCCGTTTCGGCCTTGGAAAAAAATAAACCGTTCTGTCCTCACCCAACAGTTGGCTAAAACTCAACCTGATCTCACTTCTGAAGTACATTAGGCCTCTCAACACTACACAAATTGGCTTCAGCCCGCCTTTTCTAAATTAGCACCTATACCAAAGCCTCCAAGAATAGGAATATCCCCTCCGCCCCTTGGTTCACAGAGGCATTTAGGCTGGAAAAGCAAAACTGTAGGAGACAGGAGAGATGCTGGCGGTCTCAATGCGATCTGTTAGAGAAATCTCGGTAAAAGCAGGCTTTATCAAAATATTTAAATCTCCTAATTAAGGAAAAGAGCGACTATTTCACTCAAGCAAATTGAGACAGCTAAAGACTACCAAACAGCTTTGGCAAGTGGTATCCAAATTCACCTCACTTTCCTGGCAATAATTCCAGCAAGTTTTTTTAGTACACTTTGCCGCGATGCTGTAAGGACAAGGTCAATCAAATGTATTCCAAGTTTGAGATCTCTAGTCCTTCTGATGTTATAACTGATACCTTTCAGGATACTCATGAGGTATGCTCCTTCTCTGAATTTCCCCCTGTCGCTATGGAGCAGATAGCCTTCATGATCAGTAAGGCAAAGTCCGGCTCGCCTTCCAAACGTTGTTCTCCCTGCAGTCCTGAAACTTGTTCCAGATATGATAGGCGCAAATCTTGTAGCCATCTTAAACTTCATGTTTTGTTTCTGAAGGTTTTCTCTCTCAGTGGGAAAATGCCTAGATTCTCCCGTTCCTAAAGAAACTCTGCCTGAACCTAGTTGATCCCAACAATTACCAGCCCATCTTGCTATTTCCGCCAAAATAGTAGAAAAAGTTATGAACTCTAAGTGCACACATTACATACAAGAGAACCAATTGCTGAATGAGCAATTTGGTTTCAGGTCTAGACATAGCACAAAGTCAGCTTTGATTAAAGCAATGGAGATGATTAGGGTCGTGCTGGACAGAAGAGGAGCTGTGGCACTTATTCTCCTTGATTCTTCGGCAGCATTTGACACGGTTGACCGCAAGATGCTGATCAACCGTCATAGCATCTTGGGTATCAAGGATAAGGCCAAGTCTCTACTTACTTCTTTTCTCTCTGACAGACTCCAATCAATAGCATTGAGTCAATTCAAATCGTCTTTTTCCCCCCGTGTGGGGTACTTCAGGATTCATCTATCAGTCCAACACTTTAACATTTTTGTTACAGCATTGGCTCTATTAGTTACATTTTTTGCCCTCTCTTTAACATCGTTAGCGGAATATACACAAATTGTCCTGTCAGCTTTCAAAAACGGTATTGAGGCATCTGCCCATATTCATGACTGTATGTTGGCAATCAGTTCCTGGATGAACAGACACTGTCTTAGACTTAACTCAAATAAAACCGAAGTTGTTCTGTTAAATAATCTTTCTCCTGCTTGGTCTCCTATTTGGTGGCCAGAAGAAATGGGCCCTCCCCGATTCCAGTGACCAAGACAAACAAATTAGGAGTCTTAATAGGTGAAAAGCTAAATTTTGACCCTCAACTCAATTCGACGGTCTCTACCTGCTTAGAATGATTAAGAAAATATTTCCTTTCATTCCAGCCTATTCTAAAAAGACAGTAACTACTGCGTTCGTTTTTAACAAAATTCGATTATTGCAACGACCATTTAGTTCATATATGCAGGAAGAGCACATTAATAAGTTGCAGATGAGGTAGAATGCTGCCGCCAGGCTCCTTTCTGGCATTCCTAAATTCAAATCTGGTGCTAAGGAAATTCGGCAATTACACTTGCTCCCAGTGAGAAGCATATTAAATTTAAGACCCTCTGCAGAAGCTTTATTAGAGGAACCACTAAGCTTTGGAATCACCTTCCCCCTCACATCAGAGCTATGTCCACATTGATCTCCTTTAGGGAGGAGCTCAAAACTGTAGCAGAACATAGCTCACTGTTCGTCATTCTAGTGACTTTGCTCCTTAATGAGTGGAAAAGATCACTTAGAACAGGTGGGTGCTTAATTTTTTATTAGATGGCTTCCTCTGTACTTTAGGGCACCTTCACTGCCTGGTTCGCCACAATCAGATTCAATCATCAGTTTAAGAAAAGAGACCTACAGGTTGCAGAAGATGCATCCAACCATACCAGTCTCTGCCCCACAAAGGTGGGAGGTATTTAGTTCTCAGGATTTTTTATGGATCAGAAAAAAGGCTAAACACGGGGTTTCTGATGGATACATCTGCCAGTGGATTCCTCACCTTGTGAATATCCCCTGCGCCAGCAACATTCGAATTTTGTCGTAGCTTTCACGCTGACGAGGACGACGTCACAGAAGCACGGCTCCGCATGCGGCTCCTCTGACGTCACTGGATCCATAAGAAGACCTCGTCGGCGTGATGACGTCAGTTCCCTTTTTTTCGCGCCGTCGATGCTAACGGTTTTCTGGGACTCTCCGTAGCTTCTTTGGTTACTTTGTTTTTCTGGATTGTTTCTGGTCCTCTCTTGTTTCTTCCAGAAGATGTCGTCGAGGAAGTCGGGGTTCAAGCCCTGTAGAGAGTGTGGTAAATATGTCCATCACGGATCCGCGTGAAGATTGTGTCTGGTGCCTTTCTTCGGATCACGACGTCGAGGGGTGCCCTAGCTGTCGCAAGATGAACCCTAAGGCTTTAAAGGAGAGAGAGGCCAAGCTGTTCACCGCGAAGATGAGGAAGGAGAAGAGAGGTCGAAGGCGGTCCAGGTCGGGTTCGAAGTCAACGTCAGGTCCTGCTTCAAGATCAAAGAAGCATAAGAAGAAGAAGAGGCATGGCTCGCGACGCCGTTCGGATAAGGAGACGGCTCCGAAATCGACTTCGCCAGTTCCTCGACGTCGTAAGGACTATGTTTCACCTTCTCTTTCGGCTTCGAATCCGTCTTCTCCTGTTTGTCCGACCTCGCCTGCAGCTTCTCCGGAGCATTCTCCGGCTCCATCTCCGACGCCGACTCATTCTCCGGCTCCGGTGGAAGAGGCTCCGTTACCTGATGTGTCTTCGACTCCATTGGCTCCACCATCGGCGCCGATTAGCCCGAGTCCGGTAAGGCCTCAGCCTGAGCCTTTATCGAGCCCTTACCCGCCTTTCCCTGGTCCGGGTCAAGACCCATCGCATTACTTGAATGCCATGTATGGGGTCTTTATAAAAGCAATGTACCCCCCTGGAGCACCTTCGGGTCCCATGGGTCCAATGACCTTTAATCTGGGGGTTCCTCAGGCCTATGCTCAGGCTCCCTTTATGCCTTTCCTTCCAGCGGTGTCGTCCTGGCATTTCCCGGCGCCGAAGACGTCGACGCCGATCCCTTCATCTCTGGCTCCAGCTCGACCTCGTTCGACTCAGGTTGTACCTCCGGATCCGTGTTTGACGCCGGCTCCGGCGCCGTCGGATTCGTGTGCGGCACCGCCGACGTCGGTTCCCAGGATGAGGTCCAGGCGTGAGGCGCAGAGGATTTTGGAGGAGCAGAGATATCAGGCAGAAGAAATGGAAGGAGTCGGATGACTTTTTTGAAGAACTAAAGGAGGCAAGTGGCCTTGATATGTCCCCAGAATGGGAGCTATCTCCTCCATCAGATGCTCCCTCTAAGGATGTGGTTCCTTACCACACAGTCATAAGGAAGGCGGCGGAGCTCTTAGACTTGCAGCTCCCAACGGCTGAATTTAAGTCCAACATCTTGACGGAGGTTCTTCATTCCCCCTCCACTGTGGTAGAACCTTTGCTTCCATTTAATGACACCATCACTGAGCCAGTTATGGAGGTTTGGCGTAAGCCCTATTTGGCTCTGGCAGTCTCAAAGTCTGTTGCTAGAAGGTACAGGGCGGCTCCAGGAGATCCGGACTTTCTAACATCCCATCCTTCTCCTGAGAGTCTGGTGGCTCAAGCTGCCTGTTCGAAAAAGTCTTCAGGGGATTTTCCTCAAGTTCCTAGCGATAGTCTAAGAAGCTCGACTAGTCGGGCAAGAAGGTGTTCTCCTCGGCAAGTATGGCCTTGAAGTCAACAAATGCCACCTGCCTTTTGGGCCGTTACATCCACGCCCTGATAGATTCTGCAAAACAGCTGGCTCCTAAGTTATCAGAGGCGGACAGGCAGAATTTTAATGAGGTCTTGTCGGACACTCAAGCAGCTGCACAACAGGTTATTCAGAGTGGTTTGGACACTGCGGACTCTGTTGCCAGGATCATGGGCTCTTCGGTTGCCACAAGGATAAGTGCTTGGCTTAAGTCATCGAAGTTCTCTCCGGATGTGCAGGCAACACTTCTAGATCTTCCATTTGATGGTCCTGTACTGTTTGGGAAGAAAGCAGATGCAGCCTTGGAGAGGTTCAAGGACAGTAATGCCATGGCTAAGTCTCTGGGCCTGCAGTCTCAGTCTAGAGGTTCCTCATTCAGAAGGTACAGAGGTTTTGGGAGGTCGTCCTTTCGGACCTACAGGTAACCTCAGCAGCAGCAGCAAAATACCCTGTATAAGACCTACAGAGGCAGGAACAGAGGTCGTCCACAAGGCCGTCAGCCCTCCTCCTCCTCCTTTTCCTCCCTCCATCCTACCACTGCAAAACAGCCCTAGATCCGCCATTCTGGATCATGTTGGTCCTGTGGGGGGGGTCGGCTTACCCATTTTCTGCAAGATTGGGAATCGGTCACTTCAGACCTTTGGGTTCTAAATCTTGTGGAAAATGGGTATGCTCTTCCCTTTCGGGAATTCCCTCCAAATTACCCTCCTTGCCAAGGTGCTTGCTCGGAGGACCACCTTCTTCTCCTGCAGGAGGAAGTCCTAACGCTACTGAAAAAAGGTGCGATAGAAGTGGTTCCAGAGCGGGAAAGGGGTCAGGGATGCTACTCCCGGTATTTCCTGATACCCAAGAAGGATGGCAATGTTGCGACAGGTCCAAGGAGGAAGGACCCTCAGTTCTGACTTCTACAGGAGCGAAGATTTTGTCCCCCACACTTTCAGAAGATAACTCTGAGTGAGACAGGACAACTCTCTCGTGAGATCTTGTGAGCTAAAAGTGAGGGGAATAACCCAGGAGTGACCACCACTCTTCCCCTAAGGTGTTGTGTCAGGTACTGGTGGTAGCTGATCATGGAAGTCCTGAAAAGGAATACAGGGAGAATTCAGATGGTCTGTAAACCAAAACATTTGTACATGTCTACTCTCATCATATAGTTCAATTACTTCTAGTGTGTCCTCCGTGAAGTATAATGCTCAAACGTGTGTCTTTTGTAGTCAGGTAGATCAAATAATTCAGGCTATAACGTTCACCAGGCTGCTTGGATATTTTTGAGAGGAACGATTCCTGATATAAAAAAGAGTACCTTCCCATTCATCACTATACACACCAGGGTCCAGGGGGGGGAAAAGGACTATAGATCGGGGGGAAGAAAGCTCCTCCGCTAGCAGGGTATGTTACGGTGGGGCAGAGAAAGGGGCTCAATGCTGAGTTAGGCTGGAGATCAATCACACACTAGGAAACCTTGATTACCAAGACAAGTCCCGCTGGCCGGCTCTACCAGTGTATTAAGAAGAGCGGAGCAGCCAAGACTGGTTGGAAAGCGTCCCGATGTCGTGTTGGCCGGCTCTTGCCAGGCGTTACAAAAGCGGAGCAACTACGAACATCGGCACTGCCCAAAAGGTCCGGACGGGAGTGGAGCAGGCAAGCTTTCCCCACCTCCCAGGAAACGCGCTGCGCTGACGGGCTCAAAAATAAAATGCGAGCGGAGCAGACAACAAACACGCTTACCTGAGGAGAGGGTGTGCCTCCCTGGCCGGCTCCGGTCGGGACTAGGCAGGCACTGGGACAAATGTTCTCAATGAGGGATAGTACGGAACGTTGGTCGCCGCAAAAGGGTTCTAATGGCAGCTTAAACAATTTCTGACGAAGGAGGGGGAACAATTCTCCGTCAGAGTGCAAGTATCAGACCAAGGAACGATGCTAGGCAGGGGACATTGAGGAACGGGTCTGGAGAAAGTTCGTAGGTCGTAGAAACACACAACCTCGAATTGAACGCGGGGGGGCGTGGTCACCAGTCGAAAGACGGATCAGTAAGCCAAGCACTGATTCGTGGGATCGACGTCAGTTTAAAGAAGTCAGGGAGCATCTCTAAATCGCCTACCTCCATGGAGGTCTAGGGATCCTCTCAGAAGTAAACGCCCTCAATGAGCCAATGAGGAAGTAGAACATGCTTCAATGTCACGACTCATCTTACAGTTCTGTATGAGCTAACGGGGAACCCTAATAGGCAGGCTACGTCCAATCCTGGATCTCAGGATCTTGAACCTTTTTCTGAAGCAGGAGAAGTTCAAGATGCTCACCCTTGCGCAGGTTCTTCAAGCGCTGCAACACGAGGACTGGATGGTGTCCATCGACTTGCAGGATGCGTATTTCCACATCCCTATCCTGAAGCCGCACAGGAAGTATCTCCGTTTCACGGTAGGATCGCAACATTATCAGTTTGCGGTTCTCCCGTTTGGTCTTACTACTGCACCTCGAGTCTTCACTAAGGTGATGGTGATGGCAGTGGCGGCAGCCCATCTCAGAAGGTCGGGTATTCCAGTTTTCCCCTATCTGGACGATTGGCTATTCAAAGCGGAGTCGCCAGAAAAGGTGCTTCATCATCTGCAGGTTACAACTCAACTGTTGTACAAATTGGGTTTTTCGATAAATGTGCCCAAATCTCACCTGGTGCTCTCTCAGCGCAACCTGTTCATAGGGGCGCTACTGGACACTACTGTGTGTCGCGCATTCCCACCTCCACAAAGGATTCTCGACATACAGGAAATGATTCCCTTGTTTTACAATGGAGCGGTCATTCCAGTCCTGAAGGTCCTTCATCTGCTTGGTCTGTTTGCTTCCTGCATTCTGTTGGTTAGCCATGCACGCTGGCACATGAGGGCGCTCCAGTGGTGCCTCCGCAGGCAGTGGTATCAGCACACCGGAGATCTGAGGGAGTCTGTGACGATCTCCAGAGAAGCTGCAGCGGATCTGTCTTGGTGGAGCGTGGAGGGCAATCTGTCTCATGGAAAGCCCTTAAATCTACCTCCATCGGTGGCCACAGTGATAACGGATGCATCCACTTTAGGGTGGGGTGCGCATCTGGGGGATCTGAAGATCAAGGGTCTTTGGTCTCCAGAGGAAAGGTTGCTTCACATCAACCTTTTGGAGTTGCGGGCGATACGTTTGGCACTCAAGGCCTTCCTCCCTTCCCTTTGAGGTCAGTCGGTTCAAGTCCTGACGGACAACACTACTGCGATGTGGCATGTCAACAAGTAGGGATGGGTGGGGTCGCATTGTCTCTGCAGAGAGGCTCTGCCTCTCTGGTCCTGGGTTCACGATAATCAGATTTGTCTGATGGTAAATCATCTGGCCGGAGATCTGAACGTGCGTGCAGACAGTCTCAGTCGGCAGTTCTCTGCCGACCACGAGTGGAGGCTCCATCCGGAGGTGGTTTGTCACGTCTTTCGGACGTGGGGAACTCCTCGGGTGGACCTGTTTGCCACTCACGAGAACGGTCACTGCCCTTCATTCTGCAGTCTCCAGTATCCGATGCAGGGAGCTTTGGGGGACGCGTTTCAGTTGAGATGGGACTCACATCTCCTTAACGCGTTTCCTCCCATACCCTTTATTTCTCGGGTTCTGACGAAGATTCGCCAAGACCGGGCCCAAGTCATATTGATCGCCCCGGATTGGCCAAGAAGGGTGTGGTATACAGATCTTCTCCACCTTTCCTCGTACCCTCCGCTCCGTCTCCCTCTCAGGGCAGACCTTCTCTCACAGTCGCAGTGGCAGGTTCTACACCCCCACCTCCAGAGCTTACACCTTCATGCCTGGAGATTGAACGGGGCAACCTGAATTCTTTTTCTCTCCCGCCTAACGTGGTGGACGTGATTTTGTCTGCCAGGCGTCACTCCACCAAGTCTATCTATTCCTATAGGTGGTCCAAATTTGCCCATTGGTGTGAGGAGAAGTCTATTGACCCTTTGAGGGCTCGTTTATCCAACATCCTTCAGTTTGCTCTTTCTCTAGCTCAGCAAGGTTTTGCTATGGCTACTGTGAAGGGTTATTTATCGGCTTTGTCGGCATTCCTTTGCTTGCCGGATCAGCCGTCCTTGTTTAAATCACCTATTGTGTTACGGTTCATTAAAGGCCTTCCCAACAAATTTCCACCCACTCCATTTATTGTGCCTCAATGGGACTTAAATCTTGTCTTAACTTACTTGATGGGTTCTCCTTTTGAACCCTTGCACAAGTGTCCCTTGAGGCTATTGTCTTTGAAAACCGTGCTTCTCATTGCCATTACCTCGGCAAGGAGGGTAAGTGAGCTTCAAGCTCTGAGTTCGAAACCCCCGTTCTTGACCATTCATGCTGAAAGAATGGTACTCCGGACCAGGGCTGCTTTTCTGCCTAAGGTGGTAACTCCTTTCCATCTGGGGCAGTCCATTACCCTTCCTACCTTCTATCCTCCCCCTCACCCTTCCAAGGAGGAGGAGCGGCTTCACCGCTTGGACCCTAAAAGAGCAGTGAGTTTTTACCTTGATAGAACTAAGGACTTTCGAGTGGATGACCAGCTCTTCGTGGGCTTCATTGGCTGCAGGAAAGGCAGAGCGGTGCACAAGAGCACCCTTTCCAGATGGATTATCTTGTGCATCAAGATCTGTTACTCTTTGTCTGGTAAGGAACCTCCAGAGGGTATAAGAGCTCATTCTACCAGGGCAAAGTCTTCTACATCTGCCTTATCTAGAGGTGTTCCTGTGGAGGACATTTGTAGAGCGGCAACTTGGGCCTCCCTCCACACTTTTGCGAAGCATTACTGCTTGGATACCGAGGTGAGGAGGAACGGACACTTTGCTCGTTCCGTCCTTCAGGACTTCTTGGTATAGAAGGGTGGACACCCTCCTCCGGGAGTGGGGACTGCTGTGGGAATCTATTCACATGGTGAGGAATCCACTGGCAGATGTATCCATCAGAAGGACAAGTTACTTGCCTTCGGTAACACTTTTTCTGGTGGATACAATATCTGCCTGTGGATTCCTCACTGACCCACCCGCCTCCCCGTTGTCCACCCTTGTATACCTACAGGAGTGATAAAGTGTCAAATGTATCTGTTACTGTCAAAGGAAGTGTATTATTTCTTTTGCTTTCCTGCATTGATTTCACACTGTGTGTGTTGTTTTGAATATTATGTACTGTGTATACTGTATATATATTGTTGTCGGTCCGTCCGTGTGCCTCGAAGGCACGGAAAAAAGGGCAGAACTGACGTCATCACGCCGACGAGGTCTTCTTATGGATCCAGTGACGTCAGCGGAGCCGCGTGTGGAGCCGTACTTCTGTGACGTCGTCCTCGTTGGCGTGGAGAGCTACGAAAAAATTCTGAATGTTGCTGGCACAGGGGATATTCAGAAGGTGAGGAATCCACAGGCAGATATTGTATCCACCAGAAAAAGCGTTACCAAAGGTAAGTAACTTGTTCATCAGAGCAATACTTAATTGACATATGGCCAACAAGTGGATCAAGAGGGAAGCATTTCATATGCTAGCTCTTAATAAAATGTGTCCTCTCCTCAGGCAAAGGGATTAAATCTGCATTGTAGATTTACAAGATGCCTGTTTTCACATTCTCACAGCAAATAAGCCCAGGTAGTACCTCAGATTTGCAGCATCATACTACGAACATGCAGTGCTTTCGAAATGCATGACAAATCTCCTTCGATGTAAAGGAACATTAATTTACCCATACCCAAACAAATGACCGATAAGGGCATCCAGAAATCGGTAACATCCCGACTAAGTTCTAGCTTATCTTGCACTAACTTTAGACTGCTAGGAAAAGTGTTTCTTTCAGAGGAGAGAGTGTCATATATCTTAGAGAAATTTCAGCTGCTCCTCCAGAAATCAATCCTTCAGCCCGATTAATCTCTCTCCACTAGGGTCAATTGCTTCTTGCATTTATATTGTTCTGAAACAGTTGTCTCAAGAGGAGGATAACTGGAACGACAAACTTTGCAACTAAGCAACATCAAAGCAATCTCTTTTGTGGTGGTGCAAACGTCTGTGCAAGGGCGTTGGTCTAAAAAAGAGAGTTCCCACTACATAAATTAGCTTGGCCTCTGTGCCCTGCACTCGACTCTCCAGGTCTTCCTAACATCTGTGATGGCGAGCTAGATTCTAATTCAAATAGACAACACGACGACTATGCACTGCCCAAACAATCATGGGGGCTTAAAATCACTATCACTGGAATCACAGAAGATTTGATTGTGGGCCTTGTCCTGGAGCCTACCAATAAAGGCAATTCACATGCCAAGTATCTTAGACATCAGTCAGGTTTCCTAGGCCGATTTTATAAAGGAAATGACAAATAGGTTTGGTACAATGGCATTCTTCTCTGAATTTTCACAGAATGGGGCTATGCAACAATAGAGCTCTTCTCAACATCTCAAAAGATGCATGCAGGCTACTAGAAACAGGTTCTCTGGGCAATGCCCTTTTTATGAACTGGTCAAAGATATTACTGTAGACTTTACTCTGATTCCTTTAATGCCAACAGTCATTCCCAACTGCCAAATTGCAAAGCAGCAATGATCTTCATTGCATCAGACTGGCCAAGGCCGTGGTGGTACCCAGACTCGCTACATGTGCTAGTCAAGCTATAGAAGCAAAGCAAACTTAAAAAAAAAAAAAGAATCTCTTTATTTAACAAGTAGTCAATCCTTCCTTACAAATAGGAATCATCAAACAAATGCGTTTTGTGCAACTTCCGTAACAGGAAAAATAGTATTATGTATAAATTGAAAGGGGTCTCAGACATCAAGCCTCCTGTAGTTGGTTCTCCATCCCTACCACTCGTACATGCCCATGCAAAGCAAACTTATTAACCAAATTAGAGGGTCAAATTAGTCTTGAATTTAGCAGTAAAGCTTACAAGACCAGAAAATATGGCCATCTTAATTTGCCCCTGACATGAACGGGACGTTCGATGAGAGGTGAAACAGCCATTGACTAGAGCTTACTATTTGTTTTAATGGAAGATGTTTTGATTATGGTGTAATGAGGAAAAGGACAACCCTGTAACCTGCCAAGAGGGGGGATACCTTTTGCATTTGGCCTTATTAAACTGCAGTTTTCTTCATTCAAGATCCACTTTGCTGCCGTTACAGTTTGCAGGAACAGTCCTAATCAGACATCAATTTAAAAAAAATATTTGGTATAGAATACTTTTTTGAAGACGTCAATAAAGTCTTTCCTTCCGTAAGGACCCCTTTTCCTGCAACAATTTGATGTTGTCAAAAGGAATGGGTCCACCTTTTGAACCTACTCACAAAGGTTGATTTCAGCATCTTTCTTGGAAGACTGCTTTTCTATTGTCTGTCAAGTCGGATCGTAGGCTTAGTGATAATCAAGCCCTTTCAGCGGGTGAACCGTATACTGTGTTTTAGCTAAATAGGGTAGTAATGTGTATGCACACTTCTTTCCTCCCTAAAGTGGTATCAGAGTGTCATATTAATCAGACCACTACTCTTCTGGCTTTATTTGGCAGTCCATCTTCAGCAGCAGAGCGTTTATTACACACTCTTCAAGTTAGGATAGTTGGTAGTCTATATCTAGATAAAACAGACCCCGGTTGGAGCATGGCAGGCTCTCAGTGCGGGGCTTTGGGCTGATCGGTGGCGGTGGAGTGAGGCCTCCCGTCTCTGCAACAGCTTGAGGCGGCGGTGGGAGATGTCGAGAGTCGGCGGAGTGAGCAGCGGCCCACTGAGGAGGCGAACTACGATGCAGCGGAGCTCCCGATTGTGACTCGACCCTCGGGTACGTAGCCTTGTGGACCGGGCGGCCCTGGCTGCTTTTTGCCCGTTTTGTGCTGGGGAGTCGGGGCGGTGCAGGCCCGGGAGGAGAGCTGAGGACCTGCGTGGAGCGGGTGCCTGAGGCGCCATTTACTGCGGAGGGCTGCGGAGCGGCCCGGACCCCGGGGAGTCCCTCTCTCTGCCTAGCTGGTGCCCCTGGTTCCGGAGACCGCCTGATAGCCCAGGTCTGAGTCCATCGAGCGGCAGCTGCGTGGGGGCCGGCCTTGGTGCGGGACTTTGTGTGGCTTGGCGGCACCTGGCCTCCTGTCCCCACTGTGGCGGGGGGGGTTTCGGGGTGCCCCCCAGGAGGTGGTGGAAGTCACCTGGAGCCTGGGGGTAAGCCTGAGGAGGTTGGGGCCCACGGCGCTGCGGTGCCACTGGGAGTTGGCCGCCGAGCGCCTTGAGGATTGAGGCCACGCGCTTGAAAAGGGGGGTCTGTCTCTGAGGCCTGAAGTGTCATCCAGCCCGGGGACTTCGGGGGCTGACACGGAGGTGAGGAGCATTGATGGCCCATGGCGGGGGCCTCTGGGACTGTGGGCATTGAGCGGGGAGTCTGCACTGGACTGGGCGGACTTGGACTTCTTTCCCTCCCCCTTTGTCCCAGGGGGGTTGCGGCCGCATGCCTCAACATCGAGGGGGGTGCCCCCGTCGCTGCCGGCCTCAGGGGAGAGAGGGGTGAGGATTGCCCTGGCCACAGATCCGGTGGGGGACCGACGCACAGGAGTGTGAGGAGACCCAACAGGGGCATTGCAGCACTGGAGTGGTGGGCGTCGAAGAGCCTAGCGAACGTACCTTGCCCCCCTAGGAACCGTAGGGCGCGGGCCAAGACGAGGGAGCGAGTGGCATCTGAGATGGGGAAACTGAGGGGAAAGCAGCTTGGTCCCCCGCCGGAGTAGGAAGACAGCAAGCTTGACACTGCTGCGAGAGAGTCCGGGGATGATCAGCCAGAGGAACCTGTGCATCAACAGCTGGCCAAAATCCTTGCAGCCATAGCAGACACCAAGGCAACCCTGCACCAAGACAACCCTGCACCAAGACATCAGCACGGTGACGGTGGGCCTTGGCCTGCTGCGGGTGGAACATTCTAAATTGTCAGATGTGTGAAGCAGACTGAATCGGCCTTGGATGTATTGGCCCTGGCACAGCAGGCTCTGACGTTGCAGGTGGGCGAACTGGCCGGCAAGGTCCAACAATTGGAAAAGAGGGCCGAAGACGACGCAGAAGGGTGCAATCGACGGAATAATGTGCAGGTGGTGGGCCTTCCAGAAGGCGTGGAAGGGCATGACATGGTCGCCTATTTAGAACTTTGGCTGAAAGAAGTGGTGGCCCCTCAGGGCCTTTCCTCGTTCAATATTCTGGAGAGAGCCTACCGGGTGCCCGCTCGCCCACCGGTGCCTGGCCATTCGCCCCGTGTAGTGGTGGCCCGGCTGCTGCACTTTCAAGATCAGGACCTGCTGCTCAGGTGGGCACGTGAGTCAGGCCCGTTTACTGTGGACAGCAGTGTCACCTTGTTCCCCGACCACACGCTGGAGGTGCTGCGACGCCGCTCCTCCTTTCAGGAAGTTAAGAAGGCTCTCCGCGAGGAAGGAGTGCAGTACTCTTTGATGTTCCCGGCCCTGCTTAAGTTGATGCTGGAGGGAAAGACGCACTTTTGTGAAGCCCCCAAAGATGCCTGGGACTGGGTTGAATCTTATAAGGTGGAAGATCGCCCCGGGCCCCATGCGGAGCGCCCACCTATCAGAGTAGAGCATCCGGGGAAGCGGACGAGGCGCTGTCAAAGGAGGAGGGAGGTCAAGAGACCGAGCCCGTCCCAGACAGCGGTGGAAAGAGCTGAGGCGCTGGGGGCGGTGGCCCATCTGATGCACGCTAGAGACTCCTAGTCGGAGAAGGACTCTGAGGCGAAATATGGGGAAGAGGAGACGGACTCGGATGCTTCCCAGGCCACAAGTGGAGTGTTGCCTATAGTGACCCCCAAACCTCAAACGAATTGTAGTGCTGGCTGTTCTGCAGAGGGCCCTTTTTCCCCCCTGTTTTCATTTTCCTTTCTCTCTTCTCTCTACTGACCTCCAATATGCTTTACATTCTCTCTTTGTCTGGTGGTTTGGGAAAGCTGCCGAGGAGATATAATTTTGCTGTTGTCCGATAAGAGTGGAGGGGTGGCGAGTGGAGGGGGCGGGGGGAGTGCCCCCGGGCTCGGGCTGGACCGGCCCCTTAGGGCTGACACCGTAAGAATGTGAGAAATCTTTTTATATAGAGTCAAAGTACATGGAACTTGCTCGATACGCCCCAGGCAGGTCCTAGCCTGGATTGTCTTGGGCCTTTCCGAACTGGTATACATTACCACCATGCGAATTGTGCGTGAGTTTGGGCAGCTTACCGTTGTCAGTCCGCTCTTGGGATGGGGAGTTGGTATTTTTGGGTTTGTTGTTTTTGGCCGGAGGGTCTGGAGTGTTGGCGCTGGGGTGGGGGAGTCTGGGGGGAGTGGCGCGAGATCTGATGGCGGGTTCTGATTGTCATCTTGAGGGGTTTAAATTTATGACCTGGAACATCGAGGGTATGGGGTCCCCGTCTAAGCGATATAAGATCCTGAACTATATTAAGTGCCGGGGGGCACACGTGGTGTTACTGCAGGAAACACACCTTACTGATGTGGAAGTTTCGCTCCTGAGCCGAGGGTGGTGAGGGCAGCTTTTCACAACTATGTATTCAGCCTTCTCCCATGGGGTTTTGGTGTCGGTTCGACCGGGGGTCCCTTTTCAACTGTCCCGAAAGGTGTTAGACAGGGAAGGGAGGTATGTAGTGATTTCTGGCACGTTGAAAGGAAAATAATTCACGGTGGGTAGCATATATGGGCCCAATCGAGACCAGCTCTCCTTTCTTGATAGGTTATCTGGGGTGGTGGCGGGATTCCCTCATGAACACTTGTTGTTTGGAGGGGATTTTAATTGTGTGTACGATATACAATGGGATCGATCAACTCCACCTCTGCGGGGTACTATGGTGGCCACCACAGCTAAGGGGCTCCGGGGCTGGGCCATGGGGTGGGACCTGCACGATGTTTGGAGGCTACAACACTCTACTCATAGGGAGTATTCGTTCTACTCTCACGTGTATGATTTGCACACTTGCCTTGACATGTGTTTCTGTTCAACCACGCTCTCCCCCATGTTGTCTGGCACGGAATACCTGGGCAGGTCCCTTTCTGATCATAGCCCGTTGCTCATGGAGTTTGCCCCAGTCCCTGAGAGAGCACCGATCCCACGATGGCGTCTGAACCCGAACATGTTAGAGGATGATGGCTTCCGGCAGGGCTCATCTGAGGCCCTCATTGACTACTTTCTGTCCAACCATGGTACCGCTAGCTCTCCCTTGGTGGAGTGGGAGGCATTTAAGGTGGTGACGAGGGGCCATTGTTTGGGCAGGGCAGTGGGAACGAGGAGATTGGTCATGCAGGAACTGGATGACTTGGAGGCCCAAATTCTGTTATTGGAGAGGGAGATAGCTGGAGGGGCCCAGAACCAAGGGAAACTGGTGGAAGTGAGGAGCCTGTACAATTCCACCTGGGACAGACTGCAAACCCTAGATTTCAAAGCGTATCTGGCCGTGCCGCACAGGGAGGGAGGTAGGGCCGGGAGACTACTAGCATGGTTAATTAAACCGGATGGTAGGGGATCCCCTATAGTGAGTGTCACGGATTTCCAGGGCCACGTTCTAACTTCCCAGAAGGCAATCAACGACGCGTTCAGGGAATACTATGAGATGCTCTACGCCTCCCCGGGGCCGCTGCATGGGGAAACACTGATGATGTACCTGGCTGAACAACGTTTGACACAGTTAGATCGTGACACCAGCGAGCAGCTGGCCTCGCCTCTTAAGACGGGCGAAATTCGAGCGGAAATTCAGGAAATGGCCTGTGGGAAAACGCCTGGGCCTGACGTTCTACCAGCTGAATTTTACGGTACTTACGTGGACGTCTTGGCCCCACAGCTGGAACTTATATATGCCTCTGCATTGCACGAGGGACTGCTGCCACCCACGCTTCGGGAAGCCTTAGTGATTCCGTTACCCAAAACTAAGACGGCCCACTCTCCCTTAACCGATTTTCGGCCTCTATGTTGATCATGGACTTTAAGATTTTAAGCAAGGCTTTGGCCTTGAGGCTCCTCCCTAATATGCGTACGTTGGTCCATGCAGATTAGAGTGGGTTCATTCCTGCGCGCTTAATGTCCAATAATCTTCGAAGGCTTTACCACGTTATGTTTCATCCAGACCTGCGCGATTGGCCAGACACAGTGGTGGTGGCGATTGATCTGGAAAAAGCTTTCGATACCCTGCGTTGGGATTTCTTGTTGGCGGTAATGGCTGAGATGCAACTGGGAGAGGGGTGGTTGAGCTGGGTTTGACTACTATATGGGAACCCCACAGCCTAAGTGTGCACGGGCTCCGCAATATCGGTGTCCTACCCCATTCACAAAGGGACCAGACAGGGGTACCCTTTATCCCCGCTGATCTTCGCCCTGGCTATGGAGCGAGTCCGGAGAGAGGGTGAGAGGCTGGGGATACCCCTCGAAGGGGTCTATCATGTCATTTCGTTATATGTCGAAGACGTGTTAATCTACCTGAGGGATGGGAAGACGGGATACATCCGGTACTGCCCATCCTGGACGAGTTTGCAGCTTTTTCGGGCCTGCAGGTGAACGGGAAGAAAACATTTGTGTTCCCGCTCCACCCCGAGATTAGCAGACCCTTAAGCCTGCCGCCCACGTTGACTTGGGCACCAGTGTCTGTCAAATACTTGGGGATTCAGATTTACCATACGCAGACTGATTTGTTTGAGGGCAATCTGGGAGGAGCCAATAATGGCCCGTTTGGCCTTGTCTATAATGGCCCGTTTGGCCTTGTCTAAAATGATAGTCCTCCCTCGGCTATTGTATTATTTTGTTAATCTTCCAGTTTTGATCCCGAAATCCGGGTTTAAGCTGTTAGATGAACTCTTAAGGGACCTGGTATGGGACGGTGGCCGCAATAGGGTGACGTCTTTCGATTATAGATGGCGGTTTGGGGGGCCCGGATTTTTAAGCCTATTAATTGGCGGCCCAGCTTTAGTGGCTGTCCAGATGGTTGGAGGGCAGAGACTTGAGCACGTTCTCGCTTCCAGAGGGGGCGACCTTTTCTCGGTTGATTCCCAGGCTATTAAATAAGCGTCAGAAGCTACACCATATGGGAACTCTACTCCCTTTGGCGGTGTAGTTTTCCTAGGCTAGAATGGGCTCCCTATTATGCAACGTCAACTGCCGGGGTGGGAAGCGGTTGGACTGCGGAAAATTGGGGACTGTTATAGGGACAGGGAGTGGCTTCCACTAGATGATTTTTTAGATTATCATTAGCTTCCGGCGGGGCAATTCCTGAACTACCACAAGGTGGTGGGGGCAGTGTCGAAAGTGTGGGGGGTGGGTACCGCCAAGCCAGATACACACACAGTACTGGAGGCAGTCAAGACATTGGGATTAGCGGGCATCTGTTACGATGGCTCTACCTGGCGATCAGGGATCTGGCGCCTCGAGAGTCGCTGGGCTTGAGGGGCTATTGGGAACAATTGCTAAACAGACAGCTAACTGATAAAGAATGGCAAAAAGCCCTCGCAGGCCCTAAGAAAGTTTCCCGAAATACAGCGTTTAAGGCCCTTCAATTTAACATTCTCCATAGAACCTATTTGACTCCACATCGGCTAAATGTGATCTATCACAGAGATGACCAGACCTGTGCTAGATGTTCACTGGAGGATGCTGACTTTGACCATAAGCTCTGGTCCTGTCCGCGACTTTCCGAATATTGGGGTAAAATAGTGGCCATGGTCAACAGGACGCTAGCGCGCACGTTGTCCTACAGTCCTGCGGTTTGCCTCTTGGGCCTCTTCCCGAGGCCCAAGTCGCGCAAGCTGGGGCACCGGTTAGCTGATTTGCCCCTCCTCCTGGCTAAAAGGAGGATAGCTCTCCATTCGAAATCACAGACTGCGCCACTGGTGACTGCATGGGAGGCAGATGTGTCGAGCTGTGCAAGAGCAGAGGAAGGGGCGCTGATAGCAGAGGATAGGATAACTAAGAGGTGCAAGCCATATGCGGAACCCTGGGGGGACATAATTCAGGCATGGGAGTCAAGGCAGACGGTGGACCCTGACAATCAGAACGAAGTGGTCAGGACTGGGGAGTAGACTTACCGATGGACAAGGGTCTGGTTCCTTACCCTGCTGGCTTACTGGGCGGGCTTGGACGTTTTACCCCTTCCTCCCTGTCCCCTCCCCATCCCCTCCCCTGCACAGGACAAACAGTTGGATATTTCTGCAATTTCAGGTGGTGAGATGCATGGACCTCCGGCAGTTATGTAATAGAAGGTTTTTGTAATTTTCCTTTTGGTTACTGTGACTATAAAGTGATTTAACCTTGGGTTGGCCTTCCCTACCCTCGACCATGGTTAGGCCGCCGTGGAGTAAGTGAGGCCCTCCACTATTGAGAGATTCAGGGAGATACCCCAAATTCTTTACAGCTGGTGGGCTCAACGGAGGGTTGGGCCTTGGGGGAGAAAGTAGACTGGGCAAGGACCTATGTTTAGGATATCGATGGTTGGAGGACCTTGAGTTTCCCTTGAATGTCTGGAGGGAGGGAGGGATTGGTGACTCTACATACAAGTTACCGATGATAGTCGGCTAGAATGGGGAGGACCGTACCCAGATATAATCTCCTTCCTTGATAACATGACTCCCTGTCCATATACGGGGGAGAAGATTGTTGATTGTGTTTATTTATGTGCCTAGGAAGATGGTGGGATTCCTTGTAATTATGAATATGTCTGTAAAAGTCAATAAAAAAAGTTTCACAAAAAGTGCATGAGCAGATGTCAGAGCGATACTTGCGCCAGAGGATGGGGAAGCGGGTGAGGACCGTTTGTGGCAAAGCCGTTTTATTTGCCCTGATATTTACTCCACTGATAACAGTGCATGCTTTGGCCTGCGTCTACTGGGGTGTTGTTCACCTGACTGAGTACATAGTGTGTGAAAAATAAATGTATTAGTAGTACCCACGAGGCTTGAATTCAGTTGAACACAGAATAAGCAAAAAATATACATTTTTCTAGCTCTATCTTAATTGTGCCAAAGGACGACTTAATAAACGGCCTAGGCCATTTTGCAGACTTCTCTGGAGTGCCAAATAGTGCTTGACAGTGGATGCTATTCAACATGGCTAAAACAGATTCATAAAGCAAAAGATCTTGCATAGACGACCCCTGTAGGCTTTACTAATGCTTGTTTAACTCTTATAGGGTAAACCTTTCTGGCTGCACTTTTCCTCATTACTTAGACATGTGGACAGCAATTGTTGTTCTGGGTGCTGCATTGTAGCTGTGAGAAGACTCTATGGTTCAACAACCCGTATAAGATTAAAAAAATCGTGCCTGTCATAGGCCCTGTGAGCATGTGTCTCAACATCTGGACATGTTGGAATCTTCACCCTCTTTGTTGGTATATGGACATTTATATTGCTATGAAGTGTCCTAACCCCGGGAAGGGAGCTATTCTAAGATTTATGACTTCACTTAAGATTCCTACGATGCAAAACCAGGACTACAAATAAACATTTTATTCCAGTGTTAAAATGTTGCTAAATGTCTTCATTTGGTTTTGTTCCAGGAAAACAGTAAACGTTGGACTGTAAGCCTTGATATCTCAGCTCCCCAGGTTATCTTTCCTGATGATTTCAAATTCCAGAACCCAGTGTTGGTGGTAGTCGATTTGGGGAGAATTCTACTCACCAATTCCCAAGGTAGATAATAATTTTGTGTATCCTTAAACTCTTTTTGTATTTGGTGTCAGAGTTTCTTGTGTACTGTTTGGAGTATTTCCTTTTTTGGTTGGTGCCCCACTTTGCTTTGTTGCCTATTATTGCATAGTTCTTAAAATGTCTTTAGGCCAAGCTTATTTTCTTCATGTTTTTAATATAGATTAAATGCCACTTTATGACCACTTTGGAGTGCTATTTACCAAAGACTGAAAGCACTGGGATTCCTATGGAGGTATTGTAAATGCGTTTCCTATGATTATTATCCCCTTGAAGACTGTGAATACACCAAATAGAGTGGTTCTAAAAAGTGCCCATAGAAGGGTGCTGGAGGTAAATGTCCATAGAAGTGTTCTGGGGAGGAATGTTTTCCTGTTTTATTTTGCAATCTTTTTATGGTGTGGGTCTCTTGGAAAAAAATATGTAGTTGCATGGGGATGAATTTATCACTTTTGAAAAATAGTCATACTCTTCTCTTGCCATCAGTGCTTCTGTATCTTTTGGGGCTCAACACATGTTGCATTTTTAATTTCTTCAGCAATAAATCTTTTATAGAATCATATACTGGAGTCATTCCCCATTGTCAAGCTGTCAGCCTTACTCTAACTGTAAAATTGCTGCAAACCATTAACATGCTTGCAAGGCTTTAGCCAATGCCTCTTTAGTACTGTCACCTCGTTTGAAAAGGCCCAAACTTCAATCAGTGATGTGAAAGTGCATCAAACTCTCTCTGATGTCCTTAAAAGGTATAAAATGTAGAATATCTCTTCACATGTGCGAGATCCCAGAACATACATTTTCTTTCATGTTTTACGCTCAAACAAACAAAAAAATAGAATACATGCCAAAGAAAGGCAGTGTTTTCTGTTATTATTATGCTGTTATTATTATTTTTTTGTTACCCATTAGACAAAACATAACACAAAAACGGTATGTTTGGCTCAACACACCTGTGGGAAGGTAGGATCCTTCTAGCATGGTTACCCCCACTTTTTACCTAGTGTCAGTGTGGTTTTGACTTAGTCTGCTGGGATCCTGCTGATCAGGACCCCAGCAACCGTGCTTTCTCCCCTAAATTCACATGGTAAGTACTTTGGTACCTCCACAATTGGCTACTGTGTAAGTCTCTAGTATATGGTACTGAGGTACCCAGGGAATAGGTACACCAGGGGTCTCCCATTGGCTGTAGCATGTATAATGCCACCCATGGGAGTCCAGTTAAACTGTGACTACAGGCCTGCCATTGCAATCTGAGTGAGTTGGTGCTTGCACCACTCACAACAGATATACGTTTCCTTATAACTGATGTCACTGCACTTAAAACCTATAAGTCACCCCTGTGGCAGGCTCTTCAGTCCTGAGGGTAGGGTCTTTGGTTTTAAGTGTGAGGTTGCCTCTGCATGAGCAAGGCACCCTTACAAACCCCGAAGTCGATTCTCCTGGCTTTGTAAGTGGGGTCAACCATTTTTAGACATATAGTGGACATCAGTCATTACAAGATGTCTAACTATATAGTGACTGCACCATGCTTGGTGTCAATCATGTTGGAGACATACCCCAACACCGATTCCAGTGTTGGAAGTATGATCCCATGAACTGGGGTGCTCCTTAGGGGACTCTCTTGTGCTCCCGGTGAAAGCCTTTCAGGGTCTGAAAGCAAGCTAGTGCTGCTGCCGACCACAGACACGATTCTGCACTGCTGCTGCTGCTGAGTCAAGCTCAAGCAGGGGAAGGTAGAACAGTAGGTTCCCTGTCTCGGGGTTGTGACCACCTCCCCGAAATGACTTAGCGTATTGGGCTGGGGTGGGGGCTCTTGCCAGCACCACCAGACTGCTTTGAAGGGCACATTTCTTGCATAATCCAGTTTAAGCCAGTTCAGGAGCCCTTGTTTCCCGCTCTGGCACGAAACTGGACAAAGGACATGGGAGTATCCTTCCCTCTGTCCAGCCCCTCCTCTGGGAGGACCCCCGAGTTGTTCCAACCCTTTCCTTGGGGTACTTAAGGGCTTTCCTGTGGGTGGGTCCTTAGATTCATCGTGGGACAAGACCCAGCCCTGAAACAACGTCACTCTTCCCCTGTCTGGACACTTGGACTTCTTTGGACTTCGACTGGAACCGAGACTGCACCAAGGAAGACTCCTATTGCTCCTGGTCTCGCTGTCCTTCAAGTCTTCTTCGTCGTCTCTGTCTGTGCTTCTTCCAGGTTCTTCAATAGAACTGTGTGCATCAAGAAATCTCCCTTGAAGTGAAGGAGTCACTCCCCTGCATCTGCAGGCACCGCAATGAAGTTACCCAGTCAGCTGCTCCTGTCGTCCTACAGACTTCATGAGGCTCAGCAACATAGGTGGTGGTTCTGCAACTCCTTTGTGTCCTCTTTGCCGTTTTGACGCCAGTATCCCTCTTCAGAACCGCTGGGACCAAACACCTGTGCACCACGTCGATTTGCCGTTGCCAAGGCTTGTTGGATCTGCGCTCCAGAGAGCTTCGGACTTCAAGAATCTCCAGCACCTCTACCCTCCAAGATCAGCGCCCTCGCTGCATCCTCTGCACTGTGTGCCTCCATCTTTGGTGAGCTGTTCGAGGTCCTCTTGTGACTCTTGTGCCTTCGGCCTGTGGGTCTTCCTGAGGGACTTCTCTTGCTTCAATAGGCTCCCCTGCTTGCTCAGGGCCTGCTCTGACTCTCCTGCTGTTGGTGAGTTCCTTGGACCCTGCTGTTTCCAACTTGCTTCTTTTTTGTCATCCACGCCAGTTGCGGCTACCAGGGCTAGTTGGTGCTCCCGCCAGACTCCGACCACCTAGCCACCGACATCCGACATGGGACAGCTTCTGCACAGCTCTTGGTTTTCCTCAGCGTCACCTGGTCCTCACAGCTGTAGCAACAAGGTCACCATTGACTCTTCAGAACCTCCAGACATCGGTGGGCATTGTGTCTCCGTGCCTCCTGGTCACCTCCGAGTGAGATAGAATCCCTTCCCCTATGCTTGCAGGTTCTTCACTTCCAGAATCCACCCTTGGATTCTGCTGCAGTCCTCCGCAGTATTCTCCAGAGGCATCTTCATTGAAGTCCAATCAATCAATCAATCAGGGAATTGTAAGCGCGAGTATCCGCAGATCTGTTTAGCCGAAGAGCCCGGTCTTGAGGGTCTTCCTGAAGGTGTTCAGGGAGGGAGCGCGTCAGATGTCTGCCGGTAGCTCGTTCCAGGTCTTGGCTGCAATGTGAGAGAAGGATCTTCCGCCTGCTCTGGCTCTGTGGATGCGTGGTGTTTCGGCCAGTGCGAGGTTGGAAGATCGGAGGTTTCTTTTGTGTATGTGGAAGTTGATTCTGTCGTTGATGTATATGGGTCCGTGTTGTGTAGGCATTTGTAGGCGTGAGTGAGGAATTTGAAGGTGACTCATTTCTCCACCAGGAGCCACTGGAGACTTCGTAGATGTTGGCTGATGTGTTTGTGTCGGGGGATGCCGAGGACGAGTCTGGCGGCGGTGTTCTGTATCGTCTGGTGTTTGCAGAGTAGGGACTTGTTGATGCCAGTGTAGAGTGCGTTTCCATAGTCCAGTCTGCTTGTGATGAGTGCGTGGGTGACTGTCATCCTTGACTCAGGGGGGATCCACTTGAAGGTCTTGCAGAGGATGCGGAGGGTCTTGAAGCAGCTGGAGGTGACGGCGTTGACCTGTCGGTTCATGGTGAGTGATGATTCGAGTACGATGCCGAGGTTCTTGGTGTGGTCTGAGGGGGTAGGTGGGCTTCCGAGGGTGGTCGGCCACCAGGTGCTGCCCCATGCAGAAGGGGTGGTACCGACGACGAGGACTTCTGTCTACTCGGCGTTGAGCTTCAGGATAGTTGTTGGTCATCCAGACTGCAACGTCTTGCATTCCTTTCTTGAAGTTGAGTTTGACAGTGGTGGGGTATTTGGTGAGGGAGAGGATGAGCTGGGTGTCGTCGGCATAGGATACGATGCTGAGGCCGTGTTGTCAGACGATGGCTGCGAGGGGGCCATGTAGATGTTGAAGAGTTTGGGGCTCAGTGATGAACCCTGTGGGACTCCACAGGTGATTTTCGTGGGGTCGGAGAGGAAGGGTGGGAGTCTGATCCTTTGGCTTCTTCCGGTGAGGAATGATCGGATCCAGGCCTGGGAAGGTGCCAGTTTTGAAGGTGGTGTTGATGGTGCGTTGTAGTTCGGGTGCGATGGCCAAGTCCTTGCTGTCTACGGCAGGTTCTGACGTCACTTCACCCATATGCACCCGGCTTCCCTGGTGCAGGTAGCCTGGTTCCTGGGGCATCTTCTGGTGGAGTGGCTCTCCAACCTTCTGTTTTCCAAAGGGTTTCTTCGGGATCCTCCAGGAAGGGTCCTTCTTTAAAACTGCAACCGCGACTTCTCCTTTGACTACTATTGGACACGTAGCTGTGTTTCTACTCTGCACACAGCTTCCGTGGGGTTCCTAGGTACTTACCTTTGGTGGTTCCTTGTGTCCCCACCTCCTCTGGTCCAAGTCCTGTCCTCCGTTGCAATTAGCATTCCACTTTCTTAGTATATGGGTTGGTCTTCCCCTGGAGACCACTGTATTTTGTGCTGCTTACCTGATTGCTTTTGCAGTATTCTTGTGCATTGTGTTGATATCTACAGGTAGGAGATATACCAATATGATAGTCATTGTGTGTTGTAATAAATAGACTTATTTTTGCTAAACACTGCGTGGTTTATTTTCATCTAATCTACACTACAGATTAAACTAGTAAAACAAGCTGCTTTACACTCCTTTAAGATAAATCTGAGGGTGGCTCTCCACAGCTTTCACTTTGAGAGCTTTCTATGGTTATCTAAGACTACTAAAATCACTATACGGCTTGCCTGGATTAGTGCAAGATGCATCACTTGAATGAGTGTGAACCATATACTAAGCCAGCCTCCTGCACCACCATTCTAGAAACAGTGCATATAGAGCCAAAAAAACACAGGAAAAAGTGCCAAACACACACAAACACTTGGAATATTGCACTCTCCCATCTTATAAAGTAGTGGTTTAGTCTGACAGTTCTGGGTTTTTTTTCGATCTGTTTTTTTTCCCCGATCTGTGAGGATGATCCTGAAGACAATCTTGCTACACCCAAAGCTGTTGGCTAATAACTAATGTTTGAGGGGTTTTAGCTTCATTAAAACATTCTCTTTGTTTTTACAGCTTTGTCTGTGGAAATAGTTTTTATTTTTCTGGACTTTAACTGGTGGTGTTTCATCTCCCAGTGTTATTGCCACATGCCTGCCTTTTTTGATAAATGAATTCATATTTAGGTAAGGTGTCCGCAACATTTGTGTGGTGTGTTTTCCTGCCTGGCGCTCCATCAATTACTATAGTATTTGTCAGAAAATGCCATATAGTAAGGCTAAGAGACAAGGAAGGGGGTTGCGTCAGAAAGTCACCATCTACTTTTATTTCTGCTTTTAGGGTGAAGGATAGAGACCTCCATTCCAATTGCTCTTCTTCCCAGGCGGCCGCTTCTGCCAGCAACTCGTTATCAGCACTCCTCATCCTGGTTGATATTGATGTGCTTAATGTCAAGGCATTTGGCTTCGAGAAGCAGGAGGTCGACATCAAAGCAGTGTATTTCAAGGGATACCCATTTATCGATGTTGAGGGTTTATTCACATCCTCTTCATCTAGTCTTAGAAGTCTCTTCATTTGGTTGTGTGCACAAAGACATAGAGAACATAATGATCCAGCCAGAAATAGACGTCATGCTGACTCCTGATGTAAACCTCCCATTCCAGGAAAAGGAAGATGGCAAAGTATTTTCTTCAGGACTCTGACTCAGATGGGTCATCTTCTGCTAGGCGGGACCTCATTCCAGTGTCTCCGGAGTCTGTTCCATCCAGGAGCTCTCCTAATGATAATCTGGTGGCTTTCTATGAGCTGTTGAAAAGAGCTGTGAGGAACTTTAATCTACAGATCACAACACCATAGGTCAGCTCATCAGTTTTTGTTTAGATAATCCGAAGAAAACTTCAAGCTTGTCCTATAGTTCTACTTTTTCCTGGTCTGCTGGAACTCATAAGGGATACTTTTGTTAAGCTTTACTTTGTCCGAGCTGTTAAACAACATTTGCAAATGGAGTTTGGAACAGTTGACTCAGATCCCAAGCTTTTGAACGAGGTAGTTCCTGCTGATTCTTTAGTCATGACTCCCTCAAGGAAGAGATATAATGTAGTTGGCTCGCTTTCCTCTATTCAACCAGAAAAAGGGAGAAGAAAATAGGATTTGTGGAGACGCAAAGTAAAATAAACAGTTCCTCTTCCCTTTGAGCCGCTTTGATTTCTCTCCATGAGACCTGGGAAGTACGTTCTTGGAATCCCTTCCAAGAGAGAAAATTGAGGATTTTCTGGAACTTATGAAGGAAGGAATACAGACTTCTGACAATCGGAGGTGGGAAGGAAGAGACACAGTTGGTCGCGCCACAGTTTATATATCTTATAGCAACTTTTTGAGGTGCTACTCCTGGCTTATGCTTACTTCTTTGTCCTCTCATACAGTAGAAGGTGTTTGAATTACTTTTTTGGTATCTCGTCTCCCCTTTCATGCAGATGAGAAAATCCAGAAAAGAAGATCAAGACAGATACATTTAAATCTCTTGGACTGGAGAAAATAAATTCCCAGTGGTACTGTTCAAATCATACATTGAAAACAAACATTCACATATTGCCTTTTGGAAGCATCACAGCCAGGATCAGAAACAACAGAAGCAGTCCTTTTCGGAAGAGTATTGTTTTCTAAAGATTGGTGGTGGCCAGCAGCCTTCCACTGACAAAGGGAAGGGTAAGGGAAAGCAGTGACTTGCTTGTGCTACCTCCACCGACCAGAACCGCAGTGGAAGGGAGTATTTCAAACCATCTCAGTGGAAGGTAGTATTTCAAACCATCTCCTGGAATGGAAGGAAATCACAAATCTGAAAGAGACACGTTAGTGATAGATTCCTTACCTTAGAATATCCCCAGGCATCAGACTGGATCGGGAAGTTTTTCGTCAGCTGTACCCCTGCGCGTTGGAAGGTGGCGTCGTGCGGCTACGTGTCTCTCGCTGGCGTCGTAGGTGCCGAGATGACGTCACGGAGACTACTTAGGCGCCACCCATGTGTGCTGACGTCAGTTCTTTCTTTTTCTGCGCCAGCAAGCGCAGATCCGGTTAGAGCACGTACCCTAGTCACTTTTTGACTAAACTTTGAGAGACTTGTTGTCTTCCACTTTTGAGTCTTTGACCCCTGATGCCACATAGGGATGCCTGGATTTAAATCCTGTGGGGCCTGTCGCCGTATGATGTCAGTTTCCGACTCCCATTGCACCTGTCTCTACTGTCTGGAGCGCGACCATGAATCCTGGTCATGTTCCGACTGTCTGGCCATGGCTTTGAAGGCCTTGCGGGAGCGGTCCCGCAAGCTGCTGGAGGCCTGGCAGTCGTCCCCGCGCCGTTCGAGGTTCAGGGGTCGTTCAAGGGATCGCGCGTGGAGCCATCACCATCGCTCCTCGGGGTCGAAGTCTTCACACTCTGAATCGGGTAAGAGACGTCATAAGAAGAAGTCGAAGAAGTGTTTTTGCTCCCCGACGTCCCCCCGTCGGTCTCCGGACGCGGACGAGAGGGCCGGGGTTCCCACCCCCGCGGCTCCTTTGGAGCCTGTGAGTCCCGTGGCCTACCCACCTTATCCGTGTCCGTCGGCAACTCCTGCCCAGGTGCAAGATTTGCTTGCTGCCATGGACCGCCTTTTCAGGCCTTGGTCTTCCGCCGGCGCGCCTTCGGGCCCCGCGGTCCCAGCTGAGGACCCTCCCTTGCCGCCAGCTCCGCTGCCGGCGGCTCCGGCCCCGGCGCTGCAAGGTCCTCCACCAGCGGCTCCGGCCATGGCGCCCTAAGGTCCTACGCCGGTGGCTCTGGCCCCGGCGCCGCAGTGGGTTCCGTTTGTTCCACCACCGCCCTTGGCCTGGTTCCCGGACAATTTTGTTCCTGGTTGGGACCCTAATTGGGACGTTCGACCATTTATATTCCTCTGTCCCTCCCCCACTGCCACAGCCTGTTCCACGGGCAGTGGAGGAAGGGGACGACTGGGACGGGTCAGAACAGGAATGGACAGAAGAGTTGGAGGATGCAGACGGCCTTGACTTCTCATCTGACTCTGGTTTTCTTTCTCCTCCTGCTGTGGCTATGGAGGAGGGCGCCACATACACTGTTCTGCTCCGTACAGCAGCTGAGGCCCTTGACCTCGACCTTATTATGAGTTTGAAGTGCTTCCTTTTGAGTTCAAGTCCACTACTAGAGATTTTTCAAAGGTTATAGCAGTAGTTCAGCTTTTCTTATAGCAAGAACGTGTTTATTTTCCCATACTTGAATGATTCGTTGCTCAAGCTTCTTCAAAACTTGAGTTGGCACTAGACTTGGGGCTTGAATTACAGTTTGGTGTGTGGACTACGGTCTGTCAGGATGGCCAAGGACATTACCCCCACCACCCTAATAGAATACTACCTACTAGATTTATAGCAAACCATCAGCCCAGCTGTCATCTCTGTACATTGAAGGGAACCACCATCACAGTGGTTTCTTTCAATGTAGTTTTTAAAAAACAAGCTCCCAAAGTTTGAGTTTCTGTTTAAAAAAACCATTGACCCCCCCACACCCTGAGTTTTATAGCAGGGTCTGGGGGTCATTATAGTTTTTTTCCTATTAAACCTGCAGTGACGGACAGGGGAAAAAGGCAATGCACCATCCCCCCTAAATATGGCAGGCGGTGTAATGTCCTTCCTCCAAGGCCTCTACCACACAGGGCCGTCGGAGGACGTATTCTGGCCACAACCACACAGGGCCGTCGGAGGAAATATTCAGTTGACTGAGTAAATAGGGGCTCTGTAGAAGGACCACTTAAGGTTGGCCTGTCTCTAATTGAGGTGGGTAGGCAGAATACTCCTTCTGGTTTGTGACAGAGTACCCTGTCCACTAAACTCTAAATTAAACCCATCATTTTTAAGTTGAATTTTTAACTGAATGCAAGAACAATTGTTGTAAATACCTACACAAAGAATGCCATACTTAGGTGTCATTTTAGACATGGAAAGTGAGCAAGTGTTTCTTCCTCAGGAGAGGTTGCTGTCAATACGGCATAAGTGCCTTCAACTGTTTCAGTTTCTTTCAGTCCGTCAGATGTCTTTACTTTGAGGCTCAATGACTTTAGGATGAACGGTTACATATGAGGCCCTGGCAAGAATGTTTAAATGATCATTGTTTCCTGAAGTCGGGAAACTGGGATGACAAAGTACAGCTGTTGTCACATGCAGTACAGACCTTGCGGTGTTGGTACAAGAGGAGGACCCTACAGTTCGAGGACCCCATCTCCTCTACTGCATTCACAAACATTATTAACAAATGCCTCTGTGGATGCCTAGGGACCACACATGGACAGAATAATTACTCAGAGACTTTTGTCACATGTGAAAAAGTGGTGTCTTATCAACATGCTGGAGTTGAGGGCTGTACACCTGGTGCTGAAACCTTCCCTATTGGTGCTCAAGACAGACCATTTTCTGCTTGAGGAGGACAATATTTTAACCAAGTACTATGAAGAAGCAAGGGGGTACAAAGTCCAGAGGCCTCTCGCAGGAAGCTCAGATATGTCCGCAATCATAATTGGCAAGAGACTGTCCACTTCCTTCCAGGGTTGCAAAACACAAAGACAGTTAAACTGAGTCAACACTTGACAGAACAGCATGAATGGGTTTTAAATGACAAACAACATTTCCTATTGGAGACACACAGAAGTAGACTTTTTTGCAACCAAAGAATACACACAATCATTGCTTACGCCTCTAGGTTTAAGGAAAATCAGACTGTGGGGAATGCACTTTCTTTGAGCTGGTAAAGAGGATTTTTACTTCTTTTCTTCCGATCCCACTCTCCACAGGGTAATCACAAAGTTGAGCCTCAGCAAAGCAAAAGTGATTCTCATCCCTCTAAGATTAGCCACGCTGATTGTTTCATGTGTACCTTCTACATGGCCAGACTCCTTAATTTGTTCAGTATAAATTCTTGAAGCTAAATGATAATTGCAAGCCTATTCTGAGAGAAGCACAGTGTCTTTCTACAAGGTCTTAATATGCATTCAGGGTCTGCTTATGGTGTATCAGCTAGCAGACGGGCCCGAGATCCAGCAAGAAGATTCTGCACTACCTTATTTTTATTTGTCAAAGTCTGGTTTAGATTTCTCCTCCATCAGAGTGCTTTTGGCTGGCATCACTGCTTAACCTAAGTCTCCTTTGCAGAGATCCTTCTTCTCCATTCCAGTAATTTAGGATCTCCTGGAGTTTTGTTTTCACTAGTTAAAAGGCATTTCCCCACCTGGAAATTGAATGTGGTCCTCGCTATAGGTTTTGGTTCTCTGTCTAAACCTATGCATAAGGCTGATTTACAGCACTTTTTTGTGGAAGTGTGCTTTATTAGCACCAATTTCATTTGCCAGGAGGATGAGTGAGTTTTAAGCTCCATGTACCAATGAACCATACACCGTGTTACATCATAACATATTCATATGAGGAACTCACCCTTCTTTTCTGGGAAAGGTTGTTTCTGGTTTTCACATTAAACAGACCATTTATTTGCTTACATTTTTCAAATTCCAGAATCCCCGGCAGAGGAGTCTTTGCATACACTTGATGTTGAGGAATCTATGTTATTATTTGGAAAAATCAAAGACATACATAGGATCAAACAGGTATATGTCAATTAAGGTGCTGTGTGAACAGTCCTGGCTTCTTTCAAATAGACCAATTTAGGAGTAGTTTCATGTATCTTTGACTGATATTAAAAAGCTAATAGTCCCTGCCTGGCAAGCTTAGGGCTCACTCCCAAGACGGAAAGCTGCGACTGCTGCTTTGATTAATGTTCCCATCCCTGATATTTGTAAGGCTGCCTTTTGCAGATCAATCCATTCTGTTGATAAACTTTTTTGTAAAGCCCAGACTTCGAGAAAGATACTTTAGTGGGTCAGGCTTTCCTTCAAAATGTATTTGCGTATGAGTTCAGTCAGTAGCCAGAGAACACCTCACCTACAAATGTGCCACTCACTAGGCCTCCTGGACACTGAAGGGGAAGATTAGGGTCCATTTGGAGACACTTGCAGTTCAACATAACTGCAGGTCAGATTCCAAGATATGGACAAAGGGGATACCAGAACAGGTCAAGAGGATCAGGCCAAAAAAGGATGACAGCCCCCGATTAGCTAATCATTGCCACCTCTTTTTTATGAGGAGGAGGCTAATTGCTATTACTATGGTCAACCACATTATGATTGCTTCTACTACCTTTTTTTACAATGAATTCTCACACCATGAGAAAACTACTACATACCCTTGTGCTCAGTTATGTCTAGTATCTTCTTCAGAACATGATTGTCTAGTATGCTAGGTTTCTTTCCTGTAAGCATCAGCCTCAACAGTCACATTTGCCATCACATAATGGGATCCTGCTGTATCACCACCGCTGTTACTGCCTCCCCACAGCCTTCATTGCCAACAGACAGCCTCCACCAGAGCCTCCTGGCCTTTGACAAAAACAAACATTGTGAGAATGAGGACATGGATAAAGAGGAAGAAACGAAGGTCTTGAATGATGCCCCTCCAGGAGCAAGAGCAGAATGGGATGAATAAACCACTTCAGACCCAATGTCTTCAACAGCAATGCAAGTTTGTTCACCTACAGACACATTGCCAGGCTTCGTTCACTCATTGAAAAAGCATTCAGGCAGTTTAAGTTTTTTTTTTGTCCTCATATATCTTCCATAGTATAGTATAAGCGTCCTCTTGGTACTAGCCACCCAATTGCTTATATCTTGGGGTCTGATCTCAGCTGATGTTCTATGGGAACCAGCCCATGCTGCACATCATAAGCTGACCAAGAGGTGTAATCATTAGACAGTTCATACCAGCCATACCAATTACTCGGGGTCTAGTAATTTCCAGAATAGCCCAAGCTCGTTTCTGTTATTATAGGAGTTAACCTTTTGATCTTTAAAAAATCTTACTGAGTTCCACCATCCCCTCCAAGATGGAGGGTCTGCCTGGCGCCATCTTTTGCTAAGAGAATTAAGTAGAACACAAGTTTACACTGTTCACCTGTGAAGTCCGCCTCACCCTCTGAAGGCTGTGCAATGCCAAAAAAGATTAAAGTAGAGCTTACCTCCACACGTTTGCCCAGTGCTTCTGACAAGGTCTTACTCACATTGTCCCAATATTCTTTCAACAATGGACAGGTAGAAAACATGTGGATGTCGTCTGCCTCATGGATACGGCATCTTGTACATCTGGCGTCTCCTCCTCCCCTTATTTTGGATATCTTAAGCAAAGACCAGTATATCCTGTTAAGGGTAAAAAGGTGTTTTTTCCTTAGTGCAGCCGATTTGATTAAAGGGTATAGTTTATCTAAAGATACTTGCCATACCTTTTGCAGCTCTTCATCCGGCAAGCACTTCTCCCTGACCAAATGAGGAGGATCTAATCTAGCTTCTTGTTTGCAGCAACAAGGAGATGATTATACCAGAGAGCTATCTCCTTTTTCCTTGGGTTTGGATCTTGGAGGTCGCCCTCCATTGCATTATCTCCGGGGAATTGCCAATGTTGGTTCTTGCACCAGGTTGAAATTTGGTAATATTTAAATCTAGAGAGCCTGCCGTTCGTTAAGTTCTTCCAAGTGTCCCAAGGCAGACAACTGCTTTCTTCAACTATATCGCCCCAACGCAGAACACCCTCCTCTTTCAAAGGTTGAGATAAGGCGTCATTCAAGCACTCAGGGGGTGCCCGGTGAGTCCCAAACGGGGGCCCCACTCGCTGTAGTAGGATATACCTAAAGTTATGCGGCAGTCGAATCGTAATTTGGCAGCAGCGTATAGAACCTTTAGGTGGACTTTTAAAAAAAATTTAGGGGCACCGAATTTGTACATGAAACCCTCAACTGGACTATCGCGCAGCATGGCCTTAAACATACAACCAATCAAGGTATCGTCTGGTCTGGAAAGGAGCATCCTGCTGTTCTTTAATTGGTATGCCCAGCAATATAATTGTAGATCTGGTAGACTGAGGCCACCATGTGTGAACTTCCGTCTAAGCTTTTTCCACGATAGTCTGATCCCCTTACCAGTCCAGATAAAAGTAGAACTCCTTCCCTGAATTTTACTTAAAAGGCTTTTATCAAAAGTCAGGGGCATGTTATTAAAAAGATAAGCAAACTTAGGCAAAACACACATTTTGACCAGGTTAGACCTCCCATAGTGTATAAGTGGAAGATTCTGCCATCTCTTCAAAAGAAGATTAACCTCCTTAGAGACTCTAGCTATATTTATTTTGGGGAGTTGTTTTAATTCTTGTGTGATGATTATTTAGATACCTTAACTCCTTTGAGACCCTGAACCCCCCACACTACTGAATTCCAAGTCATGATTTCGGTCTTGCTACTGTTAATCTCGTACCCTGACATTTTCCCAAAAACCTGCACTTCCCTGAATAGAATGGGTAGGGCTTGATTAACATTAGATATAAAGAGTATCAAATCATCAGCTTACATTGCTAATTTCCTTGAAAACCCATTTGCGATGAAGGGGGAAATGTCTTTATTTAGCCTTAGACTTTGATCTAAGGGCTCAATATATAAATCAAAAAGAATAGGAGACAGCGGGCACCCATGTCTGGTGCCACGCCCTATTGATATAGGAGCTGAGAGGTTACTGTTCACAAAAATTTGAGTTCGAGGATTTTTGTACATTTTTTTAAGGACTTCTCTAAAAATCCCATCAAACCCAAAAGCCTTTAATACTCTAGAAAGATAACACCAGTTGACCCGATCGAAGGCTTTTCCAGCGTTATCATTGATAAAGGTACTTTACCCACCGTTTCCAAATCTATTGCGTCAACTAAGGTAAGAACAAGATCTTTCATCTGACGCCCAGGGAGCAAACCCTTCTGGTCTTCGTGTATTATAGCCCCTGCGATTTTACATAATTGGGCGTTCAGAATTCCCGTAAAATGTTTATCAACGCAGTTCAGCAATGATATCGGACGGTAAGATTGACATTGTGAAGGATCTTTCCCAGGTTTTAAAATCAGTGTAATTATTGCCTCTTTCCAATAATCTGGCAATGGAGAGGACCCTCTCAGAATGTCATTAAATAGTCTTAACCAGATGGGGATGACTTCATCAGCTAGTATGCCATATATCTCATTAGGGATCACGTCCAGGCCCGCAGCTTTGCCTTTCTTGATTTTCTTAAGGGCTTCCACAGTTTCACTCCCTGTTATATCTTGATTAAGCAGCGCTAAACTTTCAGAGTTCAGCTTTGGAAGCTGTTTTCCAGCAAGCAATTGATCTAGGGCAGGCTTATCTACCTCTAAATCCTCCTTGTACAAGTCCTGAAAGAATTTACAGAACTCCGACTCTATCTCGCCCATGTTGTCAGAGAACTGATCAGAAGGCTTGCCACCACTTTCAAGTCTGATCCTTCTGACGAGATTTTGCGACCTATCTGCTCTTAATTGCTAAAAGTTTACGGCAGTCCTCACCTTGACCAAACTCTCTCATTTTACTCGCTTCCCATTTCTGTAACATAATTCCTTCCATTGCCAGCCTATATTCCCGTTGCAAATCCTCAACTTTGCCCACTAGGTTTTCTTTCACCCCCCCCCTCCCCCCCCCCCCTGAGCTTGATCAAACTTTAAACTTGCTTCGGCCTTTATTAACCGCTCCTCCAATAAGGCTATCTTTTCTTTTTCTAGTCTGACCCAGACTGCCTTTAACATCCCTCTCAGTCAGGCTTTGAATGAGTCCCAAACGAAATGTAAGGGAGCAGACTAGGTTTTGGTTGAAGAAGACAGCCGAATCTAGTTTAATCTTATCCATAACATCGGATTGTAAAAGCAGTCTTCTATTCAGGGTCCACCTCCTAACTAAGGAACTTGAAGGGAGTTCCATGATTAAATCTATTGCTCCATGATCCGAAATATGAATAGGCAGATATTCAATTTTCTTAACCTTGTCCACTTCTGAAAGATCCATAAACATATAATCAATCCTTGAGAAGTGGCCGTTCTTTTTGCTAAAAAAAGGAGTAGTCCCTTGCATCTCCCTTTTTCTTCCACCATACATCGCATAGATTTAAATTGTCTAACAGAGCAGGCTCTGACTTGAGGCGCATTAATTTGAGTGCGGGGTGAGAATCTATCCAACTTGTTGCTTAAAAGTAAGTTAAAATCCCCGCCAATTATTAGAGGGGCTTCAAAATCAAGCAAAGAAGAGCAAAGATTATTCAAAGATGTAACATTGTCCTTGTTTGGACCGTAATAGCTAGCCAGCGTATAGGTCCTAGCACGGGTTTTTATTTCCGCTACCACCCAACGCCCTTTAGTATCCACCTCTGTTTTACCCAGTTCTATTCCAGTGTTTGCTTTAATAACTATAGCAACTCCTTTGGAACAGCATTGCTGGTCTGTAGCTACCACCTTATTCACCCATTTCTGCTTATTAAATAATGCTAAGCACTCTGATCTTAAAAGGTGAGTCTCCTGGAGCATAAGAACGTTAGCGGAGGTGTCCTTCAGATATTGTAGAACCAATCGCTGTCTCCTTTAAACCCTTAGACCGTTCACATTCCAACATAATATTCCCATACGTTCTCTTCCTAAAAACGTAACCCTGTCCCCCATCCTCAGTATTCCTGATCACTCTACTTTCAATAATATCGGTTATATCAAAGGAGGATGCTTTTTTCATTTTTTTTTCTTTTTATCCCCATGCTTCCCACCCTGCTCCCCACCACCACTCATGTGCTCCCCTTCCCCCCTCCTCCCCTGGGTACCCTCCCTGACTACTTATTGGCTAGTGCCAGTTCGAGCCGCTATCCAGCACCCGCCTTCATTATCTACCAAAAGACGAACATTAACCTCCCTGCATTAAGTAAAACATTTTTATTTTATTATTATTAAACTCACTCAGCTAAGTGCGTGCCTTATTGCTTAACAAAAAACTGTCAACCTCCTTTGGGGAATGGAGGTTGTACATTTTGTTGGCCCACATCACTTTGAGGAATGCTGTAAACCGTAACTGAACTTGGACACCCAATTGTCTCAGGGGGTTCATCCTTTTGCCCAGCTCCCACCTTCTGTCTTCTGTCACTCTGGATACTTTGGACCTTATTTTAAACAATAGTTCCTGAACCTGAATAGATTTCAGTTTTAGAGCCGCCCCTAAAAGTTTTTCCTTAAGGGAGTACGATTGTACGTACACCAGGATTTTCCTGGTCTTCTTCCGACCGGGATTAAGCCTGAAAGGGTCCCGATGCATTCGTTGAATTTCCGTGTCCCAGACTGAGGCAGAGGCGACTTGAGGGAAGGATTTAGACAAGATCTCTACTACAAAAGCTTTAACATTTTCACCCTTCGCGATATCAAGAATCCAGGTGTTATTCCTTCTAGAGTTGTTTTCCATCCTTTTAATTCTGTCTGATAGATCCTTTTCTCTTGTCTTAAGCTATTATCCAGTTCCTGAGAGTGGTCTTGTAGGTCTGTCCCTAGTTCTAGAACTTTGTTTTCCAGGACCTCCATACGTTTTGTTAGTACTGATAAGTTCTCCTCCAAGCTGCTACAAGTATCTTGAAATTTTTTCTGATTGGTTTTTGAAGTAGCGAAGCGATCTTTAATCTCTAGCGAAAGCTGGCTCAGTAACCCCTGCACTACTTCTAAGCCTGAAGTATCTTTAGTACCCTCCTTAGCTGACTTGCCAGAGATCTGGTCGGTCCTCCCTACCAAATTAAGATCCCCCGGTTCCGGAGTAGGAGTAGAGGTGGAATCACTCAGGGGCAAGAATCTGTTTGAAACTGAAATAGCTGATGAAATAGCTGGTTGTGAAGTCGAGATACTTTGTGGCATGACCTCTGCCTCCATAAGGGGTTCCATATTGCACTGTGAATTAACCTGCGGACTTAGTTTAAAATAGGACCTAAGTGAAGGAGTCACACTAGGGACTAACGGCACTGATCTCTTTTTCCTTTCTTTTAAAGGGGTGCTCTTCCCTGTCTTAACAGGGAGATTCTTGTTCTTGGTTTTACCTAATGGGAGGGCTAGTGGTTGTCTTGTTTGTACCTCTATCTGAGAAACCACCGCTTAGCCAAGAGAGTTATTAAATCTTAGTTTATACCTTCTGCTCAGTATTGCCTCCCTGTCAGTTTTAAGAGAGAAATCTTTCCCCTTGGATTGACTTGCTTACTCATTCCCTTAATCAGTCAGACTTATGTTCATGAGGGGCGGGGAGACAGTATCCATACACTGTATACTCTTGCCATTCTTCTGGTTTTCCTCCTTTATCTGCACTCTCCCACCTTGACCTATTTTCCAGGTGCCAGGCCAGGACCCCTTGAAGGAGGACAAAATCCAAGCCGACTTCAACTCTAAAGCAGCTGTTCTGGTTGTTGTGTCTGACTCCAATTCGGCTCCCTGTAGATCTCCCTGCGAGCCGTAAGTGCTGACGCTACCCAAGGTGAACCCGGAGCCAAAACCGGCCTCTCCGAGGCTAGGGAAAGCGCGGAGCGCAGCTCGTGATTCTCCGATGCGCCCGCCGCCCTGAAGAGTGCCTCTCCGACACACATCCGGCCGCAGACCCGAGAACGAGAAAATCAAAGCGGGGAGGACCGCTGATGGAAAACACCACTGCCGCCGGTCAAACACCTGGGAGTGTTGCCTCAGAAGCGGGAATGGGAGCGGGCAAAAAAAAAAAAACAAGCATGCGGTAAAGGTTAGTCCTATAAGAATATTCCATTATTATAGTGCGGGTGGCGAAAAGCAACTCTCTGCCGGCTTGCTAGCGGGCCACCATGTTCCCTCGTGGGCGTGTCGAACCTCTCAGGCAGTTTAAGTTGGCCATACCATCCAAGAAATCAGATTGCTTCCTTTACGACTAATTTGACTCACCTATATAGACGGTCAAAGCAAACTCTATTATAAACCACATCTGTCAAGAAGCTCTCAGCATGGCGCAAAATCTAATTATAGTTGCTGTCGTAGTGGCATGCCTGGCCAAACAGTAAAAGGTCCAAAATCACACGCCTACCTGCCTTCTCCGCTGTCCTAATCCAGACTCTGTAGGACAGAGGTTTCCACTGTGGTTTCATCTATTAGAGCAACTAACTTCTTGGCTGTTCTCAAAATGTATGACCACTGAATGTGGTCGAATATTTTACCTAGAGCTGATCTCGGAAGACAAGCACAGTAAAGCCAGAGCCAGCCTTGAAGAACGGAGAGTGTATTGACAGCATTCCATAACTCTGCAATGTTATGGCCAACACATTCTTAGACACCCAGCGGCAGTAGTGGTCCTACTTAGTGCTGCTTAGGATGTACGTTCTTAAGGCCTGAAGTCCAAAACATAATGCTTGACATGCTGTTTGATGAGGAATCCCTCTCTGGATGATAAATAAATGATGATGCCCTACAACACATTGTGTATAAGATGGACCTGACCAGGTCTTCGGGAGTTCTTATGAAACCCCGCCAGTAGTCCTTTTGTGGAGCCAAGGGTAGAAGCCAGTCCTTGTTCCATGGACATTTATCAGCCTCACCAATATCAGCAGCAACTTTACAGTCAGTAATACCTCCTGCAGTCACAATTTGGTGGCCCACAAACAGCTTGCTTTCTCAAATAGCAGACTAGATATAAAGGTGGTTGGTTCAAATCGCAGGATGCAAGATGACACTGCTTTGTTTCCAGCACCTGTCCCTTAGTGCGCTATATTTCCCTGGGAATCTAAAGCACTGGACAGATGGTTCCCATTCAACATACAAACACTCAAATTTACCCAGAGACCTTCTGCATAATTAAGTCAAGTACCTGAAGTCCTATCTGTAGTACTGTGTCCCTTTCCCTGCCTCTTACTAGGAGCATTTCTTATTTTTTGAAGAGCACCCTCTTGTTTATTGTGCGCATTTCTTGAAGCCCCGTGGGAAGTGTTGTGTCCATTTCTATTGGATTCATTCAGAGCATTGCATCAGGTGCCTAAAGACTCATCAGAAATATCCTGTGCAGTTCATTATGTTTCATTGGTAGAGCTGCAACTACTTTCATCTGTCACATCTGGAGTGTTGTGTCCAATTCTAGTGCCCATTTCTATGGTATTGTGTCCAGCTCTGGAACACACCTATGACTTGTGTCAAGTCTGAGTAGGCAGCAGAACCTATGTGAGGAAATCAGGTGTGTTATATGGTGTGGTTGTTTGACCTCACCAGGTAATACACTTACCAACCCTTTAGGACCCTTAGGTTTTGTTTGCTAAACCCTCAGCTCAACCCTGGGTAGCTGTGGCTCTGAGCAGCAAGTCTAACACAAAGGAACATGTATAAAACATTAAAACAACACTAAAACAATTGAAGACGAAAACGACAAAACTCCAAAGAAGAGGAAGAGGTGTGGCGCCGCGGCCAGGGCGACTGACTCCTGAATCTGGGGATCACGGTTCGATCCCCAGCGCCAGATTAGCCAAGCAACATGTGACTCTGGGCAATAGCTTGCTTAATCTTCCAGACGGCCCCCAGCGCATAGAGACCCTTACGGGTGATTGTTCGCGCTTTACAAATGTGGATTATTATTATTATTATTATTCTAAAGAAATCCGACACAAGTTTATAAAAATAGAGGGTTTTCTTAAGTATTTTTAGACACCAAAATGAAAAAGATCCACCAGAAGATTCCGAAGATGATAATAGTTAATCAGGTTATTTCACTCAACCGTGAACAAGCATCGGCAAATTCAGCAAATTTGACACTTTGAAAAGTTTTCACCAAAATGTTTGGGCTAGTTTGAATGCTGTCACTTAGAGTCACTGTAGGTGACCAACTCCAGCAGAGAGTCAGTCAGGGGAACCAGCCAGGTCCCCAGAAACAGTTTGTGTTACACAGTAAGGGACCCACAGGGCCCCTAAGAGGGCAGAGAGGTCCTCAGTGAAGAGGTAGGAAGGGACACATCCTCCCCATTATATATGTCCAAACATAAATGGGTGTCCCTTCAAAAAAAAGTAGAGTATTTTGTTTTAACAGAGAGCGTTTTCCTAAAAGGAGAGAAAGAAACAGGGAGGATTTATTTCGTAGTTCTATGATGGTTGCCTCTTCATTGAAAATACCACTGAGAGTACCTATGCCCAATCTGTAGCCGACCCAATACTATGGGTGGGATGGGTAAAACCCCTTTTTTAAATTTTAGCCTTCACGCTACTATTATTATGATTCACAATTGGGCTCACCCCTACTCCTAAAGGCCGGGGTGGGCTCAACCGTATTTCAGGAAGCACTTAGAATAAGGGTGTATGGGGGCGTAACTTTAAAGATAAAATTCCTCACCCACTCCTAAAGTCTCCTTTATTCATTGAGTGGGAGGGAAGAGTAGAAACAGTAGTAGGGTATTCTGGATGCAATGGTCCTATGACCCTAAACTAAAACACCAACATGTTTCAGCCATCTCTAGTGGCCTAGAAATTGGTCCTGAGCTTTCTTTAGGGTGGGATGCGAAGAGGTCACTTCCCCCAAAGATGTGAGGGCACTATAAATGAGCAATTTGCATAAGGCACATTAAATAATCTTGTAGAAACAAGTTGAATACTTGCGCTGGTTCCTAAGAGGAATTACCCCACATTAATAGGGCAATAGCTCTCTAGGGGGCATGAGGAGGAAGCCTTGTAGTCACACATTCATCAAAGGTCTGTCCCCGCTACAACCTACTTGGTGTTCTGCTCCCCTGCTTGTCCCTCAGCAGGTGAAAAAGCCTTCAGTCAGTTCCTGGCACATTTATCCTTTACAGAGCTTTCTTATGGAAGTGGTCCTGATGTAAGGGAAGAAGGCTGATGAAAATGCCCAGAGGATGCTGTGGATGTGATGCGATCAACAGGGTTTTTTTTTTTTGCATGCAGAGTTTTCTATAGCACGAACTTGACCCGAATCCAATCAGGTATCAGAGCGCTTTACATAGCACCAGTTACGTTACATGACACACATTCATTTTTGTTAGGCACAGGGAGATTAAGTGATTTTCCCAGAATCACAGGATGTTCAGCGTCATTACCGAGACTCAAACTCAGTTCCCCAGGTCTGAGGTCGAGCGCCCTAGCCGTTAGGCCAACTCCTCTCCCCAGCTAGCTGCGTCTACTCCTTGGTCCACAAAGGGGTTGAGGCGACAAGGTCGACATGCCTCGAAGTCCTCTTGGTGCTGGCAGAATTCCAGTCGTCCAGTATCGCAGTCACCAGCCAATCCTTCCTGGGTGAATAACTTGTCCTCTGGAGGTCTCAGCTGCACTTCGATGACACTGCCTGGCTCAGCAAACTCTGGTTTAATTTTGTGCATTGGGCCCTGGTTCTTGGTGCTGCATGGCAGCGGTTGGCGGCAGGTTGAAGACTTATTGCTACCAACCTGCCCCAGCAGGCTTCTCAGTTGTTATGTCCCTTTGCCGTGAACAAGAGGCCAGCTCACTGACCCTTGGAGTCTTAACTTTGGCTGAGCTCTGGATACGACTTCTCCTAGAGCAGTACACAGCAAGCACAGTTCCTCTCCTCTTCTAGGCACCAAGTTCAGCTAGTGCAGTCCACACCAATGCTGCCTCTCTTTGCTTGCTCCATAGTGCAACAGGGAGGTCGTTCTTCAGTCGTTTTTCCAGTCCAGTTGAGATCTGAGTTCGGGGTGCCAAGGGTGCCTTACTTATGCTCAGAAAATGCCCTCAGGATAGGATGCAATTGGTAGCCAATGGGCTACCGTGATTTTTCCACCTGAAAACCACTTCCTGCGCAGTGTGGCATCTTGGTATCCCAGGATTCACCATTCTGCCCACTTCCAATATGGCAGTCCCCTCTCTCGGTGTGTGGCGCTCCCTAGCCCTACCCTGAGATGTGGCTACCAAGTGGACTATACACCCCTGGAAAACTAGTTTGGCAGCTGGTTTTCCCTCTCCTGTGCCAAGATCCAGCCTGTCTGCCTGAACAATGGAACAGCCCCTCTCCCAAGTGTTAACCTATTTGTCCTTTAAAGATGGCTTCTCTTTTGAAGCTCGCCTTTTGGACCAACACCCATGTGGCTTCCTACAGGAGGGAGGTGACACCTCCTTCCAGAGTAGGCCCCTATTGTGTCCTTTCTTGGGAGTCGTTAGCACATCTCCCCAGGAAGGCAGGAAGCTATCTCAGCTACAGGACCCAGTTTGCAACAGGTATGGGCATAGGGTCTCAAAGTCAGGAAAGTGGGAACTTTGCTAATGTCACAGGAGACTGAGGGCAACACACTGCAACTTGTTGCATTAATTGCGGCCTGAGAAATTAAGTTGGGCTTATTGTAACGAGTTACATGATACCCTTGATTGCCCAGTTTGTCGCAGCGTTCAGCAGTTAGCACAGCGGAGGGGTCAGCAAGTAACTCTGTACACGCCAATTGGGAGACCAAGCTTTTTCACAATAAAAACAACAGTTCTGCGTTTTCACTGTTACATGTTCTGCCCATGGAATATGTTTGACCCTGCCTTAGGACATGATAAGCCTGCCATAGGGGTGACTTAACAAATATAGGAGGGAGAAGTCTGGCTTTGTCATTCACTTACATAGCAAAGTCAGGCCAGCAGTTTAAACTGCTTTTCCAGCCTGCAAGTGCAGACTGGGAGTCTCGTTTTACTCATGTTCTACCCAGGTTGTCACAACCAGTGCTGCAGTCCCTGCACTAAGGCATTTCCTTACACTATGCACCTAAGAGCAGCTTTGTGCATGACGTGTAATACTGATATTGCATTTATTCAAGTTTCATCTCTAGCCAGATTTGACTTCTTTTCATCCTTCTTGCTGTTACACTTTAGTATTAAGGATGGCTAGGTTTTTGGGCAATTACATTTCTTAGAGGGATTTCAAAATAAGATGAATGCTGTCAAATATTTTAAATGGCAGTCCGAAGCTGTCTTGAGTGTAAAAATATTATGATGGATTCAGAATGTGCAAGGCAAGACTTTTTTTTACACCAAACAGTTTACTCTTCATATATCTTTCAACAGTGTTACTCCCATGCACAATCAAATGCTCAGACTCTTATTCCAAAATGGATTAAAGAATTAAATCCTTGAATAAGAGTGCCTTCTTAAATTGGGGGTGACAATAACGTTTCATGCGATAAATTCCCACCCTCTGGATTTTCCCCTTTTAAGCTTAGGTAAGTCAAACCTGCCAGACTTAATGGAGGAAAAAGGTCTAGGAAAATATGGTGCATGCAAATTTTGGGTTGGAAAGCTCCAAACTCAGCATGTAATACCCTGTTTTTCCAGACAAAACGTGTCATTGATGCAACTTATATCACCTGCTGAATTCTGAACCCTGAGCTATCGGATTTTACCAGGTGCGATAAATCGCACCAAACCTTCTGGTGCCCTCGATATAAAGGCCTTAGATGTTGTTTACATTTGTAGGGTCAAATAGCTGAGGTGTATGAACAGACTGATAAAAAAAGTAACTTATCTCCACACTACAAACATTTTATCATACAGACTTGTGTATAATAAGGTCAATTATGATGTTCCGTCCGCTTGTTTTATTGCCTACATATTGTGTCAGTATGACATATAATTTGGAGTGCAATGATAAAGAACTAATAGAATGTACTTTTTTCTTTCAAATCTGATGTTCTGGAGATTAATTTAACATATTGTAATGTCATGATGTTATTTAACTAGACCACAAATTGTGGTGCACAACACTCTACTTGTTTTATTGCCAAAAATCATTTAACAGAGAGGCAACACTGTAAAGGAGTAATAATAAAGGTGGTACATAACGTATTTCAAAAAACAAGTATACACAAAAAAAATAGGTTCTTTAATTGTTGCAGGTTGAACAGGCAGCAGAGAAACAGCCAACGCGTTTCGCCCAACAGCGGGCTTCCTCAGGGCTGTAAAAAGCAACATACATTTTTCAGAGAGTGATATTTATAAAATTGCATTTAATATAATATAAACAACGAAGGTTGAATATTAACCATATTGCAAAAAAGCAATTCATCATTGGTGATTGATAGATAATCAAAGTCATCTTCTACCATAAATAGTGGCAGAGGGTAACATTGATAGAAATGTGAGTGCCAAGAATAGAAGTAGAATGGAAAACAATTAAAAGTGAGAGAGGAAAGAGAAGCGGAATGGGAGGAAGGAAAATACCCGTGAAAGGAAAAAAGGACACGACACCATCCACAATATTAAATAAAATCCATATATCCAATTGAATGATTGATGAGGAGTTTCTATAGAACACCAAGACGTAAAAAAGCCCAAAAATAAACAACACAGAGACCACATACCCACAAACCAAAAACCAAAGAACAAAGTGTTAGGCTGCTAGGGAGATACAATGAGTGAAGCCTATGAATAATCAAAAAGGCTCACCACATCTAGGTGAAACGAAAGGCATGTTAGTAAATCCCAAGTGGATAAACATCCACATAAAAATCTCACCAAGGATCAGAGTGTAGTCCAATCCAGTCCAGAACCTAACGATTTTCACGATATCGACTTTGGATCACTGTGTCAAAGAAACATAGTAGTATATGTAACAATACACTTGATAGAACTAATTATTAGATGCCAAAGACCGCCTATTTACTATATTCATGGTAACACAATTGTACCTCTGTTTTTAAGCGACAAGTCTCCTCAAGTGTCCAAATTAGTGAGAATGAATCCAACGGAAAATTCATCAATGAGTCACAAACAATAGAATTTTCTCCGAAAGTAAGATGTAGTTAACAAAGTTCACTTCGATTGGTGAAGTCTTTTCTGAGCACCAAAAGAGAAATGAATTATAAAAGGTTTTACTTGTAAAAGCGGTATTCAATTCTTAAATGTGCTCTTTACTCTTCTGTTCTTGGGTTTGTTCTCTTTCTCATTGTCATGTCTTTTTGTCATGCTTTCGCGAACTATGAACCCTTGGCTAAATGCTGTGTGAATGGTGTCCGCATTGTTCCGAGTGTCTTTGTCATGGATCTTGGGTGTGTTACACTGCTGATGATTTTTGGAGTTTGTGTATTGTGTTCGCAGTGTCTTCATGGGTGATGGGAATGACGAAAACAAGAAATGTTTTCCAGACTGGCCTTAGTTGAGTTTTTACCTGGGCATTGTTGTATTGTTGTCCTTTGGATGATTTTTGGAGGTTCTTTTGTCCGTGTTTGTATTGTCACTATAATGTGATAAAAATGATGAAATTAGGAAATGTTTTTGGAATGGGTTGTTGCGTATATACGCTTTTGAGCTGTGTGCTCGGGATCGAGCTGTCAAAATAGATAAAGTTTTGTTGAAATTGCTTGAGTTGGTATCGCGGAAAAGCTCAACATACACGTTCTAGTTGTTTTTTTGTTCTTTCAACATTAAACAACTTCCGAGTTCAGGGCAGTGAGCTCGATCGTATCAATAGACTAACCCGTTCTGGGTCATGTGGCCAATGTTGTACTTCCGTTTTACACTTTGAAGATATCTAAGTTACTGTCATCTATTAAACAAATTATATAAATAAATAAAGAGTTTTTCTTATAATGAGGAAACATGGCGTATTGCCATCTAGTTATGTACTAGTTATCGTTGTAGCAACAAATAATTTTCACTTCAGGTCGAGGAAGTAAATACGCCTATCGAATCAGGTAGACCATTTAAGGACACGTGGCAACTGACACATTTCCGGTCTACACTGGAGGAGCATCGGCGGTTCCGTGATCCTAGAACTCGGAGTTTTATGGAGTCGCTTTCTTAAGAAGTATCGAGTAAGTGCTCTTTTGCCAGTACTTGATAATATCGGAACTCGTGTTTTTTCATTTACCTTTGTAGGAGGGTTAATCGAACAGTTGCAACCACTACTCTGCCTTGAGTTTACTATATATGTGATTACAAGTCAGCTTTTATATGTAGTCTGGCTGACAATATTTGAACGCCGTATGTTTATTTGTCTCTAAAATATTGGCCTACTTAACCTAATAGACATTGGTAATTTAGACGCGGTGTTGAATGTAGTGTATACGCGATTACACGTGAAGGCCACATTTTAAGCCTTTAAGCCTTTATGACTTTATATTTTTTCCTGGATGATTCCTAAATACGCTAAATTAAAATGGCGTTAAGGTTCATTCAATGCTCATGGACTGAAATAATGAAATATTTAACAAGACGGGGCTTTCTTAAACGTTATTGGTATAATATATATCCATAAAGGCCTGTCATTCTTTATGTTTTTTTCTTTATTTGAAGCAAATTGAGAATATTTTGCGGATTGTTATTGCTATTTACCATTGTTGAGTGCTCAGCACTGCAACATTTGGGTCTTTTTTTTCCCGAATTCTTTTCATTAGTTGTATCTTGTATTTCTTCGTGTTTCTGTCTTTAGAGTATGTTAGACTACTGCAGCTATTCTATGGTGTTCTTATTCAGCATAGCATGCATTTAGGACACCTTTTTTCTAGTTTGGCTCTTTTTATCAACTTTAGAATCAGCCAGAAGTTTTTATCTTCATTTAAGAATTGAATACCGCTTTTACAAGTAAAACCTTTTATAATTAATTTCTCCTTTAGTGCTCAGAAAAGACTTCACCAATCGAAGTGAACTTTGTTAACTACATCTTACTTTCTGAGAAAATTCTATTGTTTGTGACTCATTGATGATTTTTCCGTTGGATTCATTCTCACTAATTTGGACACTTGAGGAGACTTGTCGCTTAAAAACAGAGGTACAATTGTGTTACCATGAATATAGTAAATAGGCGGTCTTTGGCATCTAATAATTAGTTCTATCAAGTGTATTGTTACATATACTACTATGTTTCTTTGACACAGTGATCCAAAGTCGATATCGTGAAAATCGTTAGGTTCTGGACTGGATTGGACTACACTCTGATCCTTGGTGAGATTTTTATGTGGATGTTTATCCACTTGGAATTTACTAACATGCCTTTCGTTTCACCTAGATGTGGTGAGCCTTTTTGATTATTCATAGGCTTCACTCATTGTATCTCCCTAGCAGCCTAACACTTTGTTCTTTGGTTTTTGGTTTGTGGGTATGTGGTCTCTGTGTTGTTTATTTTTGGGCTTTTTTACGTCTTGGTGTTCTATAGAAACTCCTCATCAATCATTCAATTGGGGGGGAGGAGCCTAGCGCGCAACCAAGATGGCCGCGTAGGTGCGAGGCTCCCGAGGACCTCCGCGACCTCCTAAGATTATCCTGAACATATCCTGTCCCAGATGAGGGGACTGTGTTGGTGAGCCTGAGCTGAGGTGGCACCCGTTTTCCGCTTCCAAATCGGACCTCGGACACCGGCTTGAGCACCGATCGAGGTTTGCGGCCTTCTCCTAGCCGAACCCCGGATTTGCGTTGTGGGGCGATCCAGTGACAAAGTGAACAACAGCGGCGGGCAGGGCTTGGTGGCTCGCGTACCCCGCACTTTCACTTTCGCTTTCGCACCCCCCTTGCTGTCTCTGCGAGGTTGGGTCGCGGGGCTTTGTGTGTTGGTGTGGCCTCGCCGGGGGACCCTGCCTGCCCGCCGGCTGTGATCCGCCCCGCAGATCTGAGGTGGCCCCCCCCCCGGAGCCCGTGGACCGGCTTGCCTGCCCTTCACGACGTGGCTGGTGCGACCGGGAGACTGGGACCATGGCCACGAAACAAGATGGTGACCGTGCAAAGATAAAATCGACCCGGCGTGGCGCAGTCCATCAGTCCAACAGCATGGACCGATATACCCTCCAGAAGGGATCTCCCGAGGTGCCACGCAGGTCCCCTGAGGGCCCTACTGATGCCCCCGATCTGCCCACGGATCTGACTCTGCGGGATGTCATGGGCGCCATCGCCGAGATGAAGGCCTCGGTGGGCCAGCGTTTCGATACACTGGCGTAGAAGATCGACTCGGTCCTCGTGGATGTTGGCCTGGTAAGGGCCGATCTCTCCAAGACCAACGACCGAGTCGATTCTTTGGCCCACACCGCATCGGGCCTTACGACAGATGTGGCGGCCCTACAAACGGAGGTGCGCCGGCTTGCTCGGGCAAGTGCGCTGATGGATCGCCGCCTGGAGGACTCCGAGAGTCGGGCCCGGAGGAACAACATCCGTATCATCGGGGTGCCTGAGGGACGTGAGGAGGCGGCGGCGGACCTTTTCGTGGAAGACCTGATTGTTACCCATCTCCAGCCACGGGGGCTGAGTAAATTCTTTGCTGTGGAGAGGGCCCACAGGGTTCCCGGGGGAAGGCCTAAGGTCGGAGCCGCCCCGAGACCTCTCATTGCCCGGATTTTTAATTTTCGGGACAGAGACGCTATCCTGCAATCCTCCAGACTACAGGGACCGATTAGACTTGACAATATGGACATAAATTTTTATCCTGATTTCACCCCAGCGGTCCAGAAGCAGAGACTGAGCTTCCTCGGTGTCAAACGCCGTCTCCGGGACCTAAACCTCAAATACGCCATGCTTTTCCCAGCTAAGCTGCGAGTGGAGGTGGATGGTCGCACGCACTTTTTTGATCGTCCCGAAGCGGCCGGGGACTGGCTGGATACTCTGTCTGGGGATCGGGATCGGGGGGGCGGGGGGGGGAGCGGCGGGGGGAGAGGGCTCGCCGGATCAGGACTGAGGGACTAATATTAGGCCTCGCTCGAGACAAAAATGATGCCACTTTTGACCATACGTCTGTTCGCTTAAGTTCCCCTCCTATGGAGGTTGTGTGGGGTTTCTTGGGGGTTCTCCCTCCTCCTCTGGGGGTCTAGTTAGTTTAACTATCTATGGGGCGACAGGCACACTGCACGTTGGGGGGGCTGTTTGGGCTCATGCAGGGGTGCAGGGAGGGGGGAGTTCTGTTGGGGTTGGTGGGCAGGGATGGGGTGTGGTTCGTTATTATCACAAGGCAAACTTATTTTTGTGTTGGTTCTAAGGTGCTCTCGAGGGGACGAATGATGGTTTCTGTGTATGATGGGGGGTAGGGAATTAACTTTGTTGTCTTGGAACGTTAATGGACTGGGGGACAGGATCAAACGAGGTGTGGTCCTGCAGTTTTTGAAGTGACTCTCGCCCGATGTAGTCTTTCTGCAGGAGACACACCTTATTGGCAATTCCTTCTGTGCCATGAATCGGCGTGGCTACCGCCTCGTGGCCCACTCGGGCTTCACGTCAGGCTCAAGGGGTGTGGGTATCATGGTAAAGAACTCGCTCCCGTTAGAAATTGATGAGGTGCTCCACGATGATAGGGGACGTTACACTGTCTTGGTGGGGAGAATGGAGGGCAAAGTGGTTGTCTTTGTGTCAGTGTACGTCCCACCGGGGCTGCAGTCGACCACCTTTGCAGACCTGGGGCGCCTCCTCCTTGGCCTTCCGGGGGGGCTTCTGGTGGTGGGGGGGGATTTCAATGCGGTGGTTTCTGGGACTGTGGATCGTCACCCCCCTAGGGACCTCCCCCGGGCACAGGCGTGGCTATCCGGCCTCTTGGACACACTGGGATTGGTGGACTGCTGGCGTTTAAAACATCCCACGCAGCTGCAGTACACTTTCCACTCGGGGGCCCATGGTAGTCTCTCCCGGCTTGATTATGTCCTTGTCCCGGCGGCCTATGTCGGGAGGGTGGGGGAGGTGCGCCATTTGGCACGGGGTATCTCGGACCACTCCCCGCTCCTGTTACATTTCGAAGTCTTTCCGAGGGGTGAGGGCAGGGTGGTCCCAATCAATTCCTGGTACCTGCGCGACCCCACCATTCGCGCTGACTTGATTAAATCCCTCCAGCGATATTTTGATGAGAATGTGGGCTCAGTGCCTTCGGCTATCTCCCTGTGGGAGGCCTTCAAAACAGTACTCAGAGGGGAGGCCCTATCCCTTGTTTCCCACGCCCGGAGGCGCGAGCGGGAGGAGGTGACCCGGGTGGAGGCTGAAATAGCCGAGTTGGAGGGTAATCTAGAAGATGGGGTGACGGATGCTGCACTACATGTCCTCCAACTCAAACAAGCGGCTTATAGGGCCCTCGTCACGGAGGCGGCCAGGGGCCTTAGTAGAGAGCAACAGGGGCGACTGTATGATGTGGGTGATAAGGCTGGTAAACTGATAGCGTGGTTGGATAAAAAGGAGAGAGCGAATCGTGTGGTCCCGCTGATTGAGAAAACGAATGGTGTGTGTGTAACTGAGCCAGAAGAAATTGTCTCCTGTTACGCGGATTATTTCCGCGAGGTGTATTCCCCGGTCTCTTCTTGCTCTGAAGAGGATTCCCGTGCCCTGCTCAGGGATATCGCGCTGCTGTCCCTTTCCGGGGAGGACAGGGTGTCGCTGGACGCCGCTCCCACCTCCGACGAAATCGCCCTCGCCATACGCTCGGTCGCTTCTGGCAAGGCCATGGGCCCGAATGGTATCCCTATCGAGTTGTATAAGTTGCGACCGGATACACTGGCGCCCCACCTCCGCGCAATGTTCCTGGCGGTCCACTCGCTGGGCTCCCTCCCGCTTGACCAACGTCTGGCTACAATCGTGGTGATCCACAAGGAGGGGAGACCTCGGGGCCTGGTTACTTCCTATCGGCCTATCTCACTACTGAATGCGGAGCCCAAAATTCTCGCCAAGGTACTGGCCAATCGGCTGGTCGGGGTGGTGGGAGATCTGGTTCATCAGGACCAGTCCGGCTTTATTCCCCACCGCAACACAGCCCTTAACCTGCGGCGTTTGCATGGGGTGCTCGCGCGCGTCCCATTTATACGGGAACCGGCCATTTTGGCGTCCTTGGACGCCACCATGGCGTTTGATACGCTTGAGTGGCCATACATCTGGGCGATGCTTACGAAGTTTGGATTTGGCCCAGGATTCATCAGCTGGGTCAAATTGTTGTACTCGGGCCCATTGGCGCAGGTGGTGGTGAACGGAAGAGTATCGGCCCCGTTTGAGCTGGGCCGGGGCACGCGACAGGGCTGTCCCTTATCGCCGCTTCTTTTTGCGCTTGCCTTGGAGCCCCTGGCGGAGTGGCTGCGGTGGGAGCCTTCCATCCGTGGTCTCCGTTGGACCCCCGAGTATGAGGACCGCGTATCCCTATATGCTGATGACATCCTTCTGTACCTAGCCTCCCCACGTAAATCACTTATAGTGCTGGTTGATGTTTTACACTCATTTGGTCGTAACTCCGGTCTCGTCATCAACTGGGCTAAATCGTGCGTGTATGTTCTCTCTGGGGAGGCTCCTATTCTCCCGCGGGGCTGTCCGATCCAGATCGCCCCGCAGGGATTTCGGTACCTGGGTGTCTTCATTACTCTGGACCCGGAGGCCCGGTATGAACGCAACCTGCTTCCCCCCCTCCAGCGCCTGCAGGTAGATGTCGCACGCTGGCGGTGCCTGCCGCTTTCGCCGCTCGGCCGGGCGGCATTGTTCAAGATGATGTCTCTGCCGCGTTTCCTGTACGCTTTGCAGAACACTATGGACTTAGTCCCGGCGCGCTACTTCCGTGAGGTGGAGAGTCTGCAACGCCGCCTGTTCTGGGACGGGAGGCCGCGTATTGCCCTGGCGAAGTTGACGCTCCCATGGTATGACGGGGGGATTGCCCTCCCGGATATTAAACGGTACTATTGGGCCTCCCAGCTCGCTGCAATTAACCATGGCCTATACGGGCCCGCCTTAAACCCGGCATTCGAAATGGACAAGATGCTCCTGCCAGGTGGCGACTATAATCGAGCGCTCTATTCTAGCGCGCCCGACGCTCGTCTGACGGGCCCCACGCGTGTCATGGTGCAAGTGTGGCACGCAGCCAATGCAGCTATGGGGTGGAAGGACCGTTTGACCCGGGCGTCACCACTATACGCGTCTGAGCGGTTAGGCTCCCTGTGGACCTCTAAGGGCTTTGAGAAGTGGGACATAATAGGTATCAGTAAAGTGGGGGATCTCTAGACGAGGGGAGGATTTAAAACGTTCGATATGCTGCAGACGGAATTTCAGTTGCAGGGCAGTGAATACTTTCGGTATTTGCAGGTCCGTCATGCGCTGGGCTCCGTCTTCTCGGACGTTGCCTCCATCCCGGAATATTCCCCCCTGGAGGATAGAATGCTGGATGGGCACGTCCCGGACAGCACGATCTCACTGATATACAAAAAGCTGATAAATGACCGCTCGGGCCTGTTGACTGCCCTTCGCGCGGCTTGGGTTGCCGACGGGCTGGAGTTGGACGACGAGGACTGAACCTCCGCGGTGGCCTCCCCGAAGGAGGTGGCCATACCGGCTCGCCTTCGCTTCGTCCAGCTCAAGATACTCCACCGGGTCTACATGACGGGGCCAAAGCTTCTGCGTATGGGCTATGCTGGAGATGGGTTGTGTAAGCGTGGGTGTGGTGCTTTGGGGACCTTTTTGCATATTTTGTGGGAGTGCCCGGAGGTGGAGGGGTTCTGGCGTGGTGTACATGAGGTGCTGCGACTGGTTACGCATGTGGCGCTGTTGCCTGAAGCGAGGAGATGCCTGTTGAATGTGTGGGAACCGACTGATTACTCGACGCCGCAGACGTGGTGGGTGACTCTGGGATACATGATAGCCAAGCGTGATATTGCTCAACTGTGGGGATCCCAGAGGCCCCCGACGGTCTCGGCCTGGAAAGAACACATGGACTGGTGCATGTTTCGAGAAAAGGTGGTGTATGTGGCGAGGGGTAAGCCTGGGACATGGGTGAAAGTATGGGGCCCCTGGAACGCCTACCGCGGGGGTATCTGTGCACCACCGTTGCTGCCTGATGCCTCGCCAGCCCCATCCCCCTAGCCGACTCATTCCCCCGCTGCCGGGCATTGGGTTCCCCCAGTCCTCGCTCTGCTCTCTTCCCCCTCTTTAGACTTCTGTGGATAGTTGGGATCCCCCCTCTAGGGGAGCACGTGCTGCTATTTCCGATTGTGAGTTGCCTTGTGGGTGTGGTTTTCTTGTTGTTCTTAATTTAAAATGAAACCGTATAGTGGGGTCTGGATGATGTGGCTTTTGACGTTGTTACCTCCTGAGCATGCTCCTCTGCAACACCACGTGTTCCATAAATGTATGTTGTATGTTCCTGTCATTGCTAGCGGCCGGCCGGAAGGTTGTAGGCCCATACTTGTATACTCTTGAGACTTGTAATAAACGGTTTACAAAAAAACAAAAAAAAAATCATTCAATTGGATGTATGGATTTTATTTAATATTGTGGATGGTGTCGTGTCCTTTTTTCCTTTCACGGGTATTTTCCTTCCTCCCATTCTGCTTCTCTTTCCTCTCTCACTTTTAATTGTTTTCCATTCTACTTCTATTCTTGGCACTCACATTTCTATCAATGTTACCCTCTGCCACTATTTATGGTAGAAGATGACTTTGATTATCTATCAATCACCAATGATGAATTGCTTTTTTGCAATATGGTTAATATTCAACCTTCGTTGTTTATATTATATTAAATGCAATTTTATAAATATCACTCTCTGAAAAATGTATGTTGCTTTTTACAGCCCTGAGGAAGCCCGCTGTTGGGCGAAACGCGTTGGCTGTTTCTCTGCTGCCTGTTCAACCTGCAACAATTAAAGAACCTATTTTTTCTTTGTGTATACTTGTTTTTTGAAATACGTTATGTACCATCATTATTATTACTCCTTTACAGTGTTGCCTCTCTGTTAAATGATTTTTGGTGTCTAAACATATATGGTCCTTGGATAGTGGACCTTTGAGGTGGGCAACCTGAACTATTTGTATTATTGACATTGTGTGTATAGTAGGGTAGTGCAGCTGTGGCTTTCCCCAACTATCCACTTGCTTTATATTGTTTTATTGCCGATTGAGTTATGCAGATTAATCTTGCATAATGTTGTCAACATGGGTTTTGCCCGAAGTAAGAGTGCTGGAGGCAGTAAATAAGACAAAGTTGGTAAATTTCACTTTGGGGACATTTGTGGGTGTGATGACAAGATTTTGGGAGATTGCCAGCTAATTTGTTTTTATCCTATGTTACACCTGAGTATTGAGTGCATTGGCTTTATGCACGGTTTACAATTTATTTCTGTGTCTACTGAACATGTCCATGAAAAATATTAATTAAAAAAGTAGCTGTCTTTCAAAATAGTAGTGCATTCACAAAATGTTCCTAAAGTTAACAAATATTTCATCTTTAATTTCTTTTTGATCCATAGATGAGTGTAAAAGGGCTGAAAGTGCACAGGGGCCTGATTTAAGTGATGAAGAGTATAAAACACCTTTAGCAACTCCTCCGAGTACTCCGCCACTACATATGAACATTGACATTGAAAGCAAGACTTCTTATGTACCTACTGCAGCACATCTTGAAGAAAATCTGCCAACACATTTGCTAAACCATAAAATGTATGAAAAATATTCTCTTTCATTTAAAGATCTTCAAATTATGGTTGGACGAGTAAAGGATAACTGGAAACATGTTCAGGACACCGATGTAGGCCCTACTCATGTGGTAGAAAAATTTGATGTGCATTTAAAGTTAGAGCGTAGGTTGATGTACACTTCGGATCCCAACTACCCTGGGGCGCTCCTGTCTGGGGCATTGCCTGATCTAAAAATACATGTAAACGAGGATAAGATATTGGCTTTAAATAACTGTTTTTCTAGGTTAAGTTCACCGGAATCCAAGATCTTTGAAGCGCTACCTTTAAGAAAAGATAAAATCTTTATGAACACAGATAATCTAGACCAGTCACAGGGGTCTGTTCTCAATTTGACACAGAGCATTGTAACTTTGGAGCAACATACCCGGGAAGTTCTTGTAGAATCAAAACTGCTAGTGGCTGAATTTAAAGTGAATTATATGCAGCTTGGGGTTGAAAGCAGTGGTCGATACATCTCTGTGCTTAAAGTCCTAGGCACAAATGCCCATTTTGTGAAACGACCCTATGATGCAGATATTTCACTAACTGTTCATGGCTTGCTTTTGGTTGATACTATGCAAACATATGGGTCTGATTTCGATCTTCTGATGGCATCTCACAAGCATCTTAGCTTTGATGTACCAACCGGAAGTCTTCTTCATAGCAGAGCACAGTCACCAATTTCGCCACTGAATGAGACAATTCTCTCTGAAGTAATTGGGGTGAATGACAAATGCACTGAAGAGTCTTTTCACCCCCTTCCCATCAAAGAACAAGAAGCATTAATTAAACTGGAGTATCAGTTTGTGAGTTCTGAGTGCCCTTCGATGAACCTTAACAGTTCACTTCAAGTGATGTCACTTCAAGTGAACAACTTGGATATTATTCTTAATCCTGAAACTATGGTTGAATTGATTGGTTTTCTTCAGAAATCTTTCCCTAAGGAAGACATTACCAGCCCTCAGCCATTAATGACTGACTATGAAAAGCTTTTACGAGAGCAAGAATCTTTTCAGGTGACATATGAGCAGAACACAGAGGTGGCTGTGGACATCAATAGATTAAACATACTTCTTCTTCGGACAGTTGGAATGACAAGTGGAGAAAAGTGTGGAAGAAAAATTGCAACTGCTAGCATTGGTGGCACAAGAGTAAATGTTTCCATGGGAACAAGATTTCGTGTAAATGGTTCTCTTGGTTGTTTACAGCTAATGGATTTGACACAAGATAATACCAATAACCAGTATGTGGTTTGCATTGGGAATAAAACAGGTTTTAGTAGCCCAAGTGTTGAGGCAAATTTACTGGAGCCTGAATGTATTGAGGACCATGATGCTGGCAACCTCATAGAGGCTTTATCATTTACATTCATTGAGCAGACTAAGGAAGAATGTTCCTTAAACTTAAACATGGCATCATTACATTACAACCACTCAGCTAAATTTCTAAAAGAGTTAACATTGTCCATGGATGAACTTGAAGAGAATTTCCGTACCATGCTCAAAATGGCAGCTTCAAAGGTTTCCACTGTACTTGTCACAAAAACAGCTGAATACAGTGAAAAGGTATCTCTCTTTGAAACTCACCGGAAGGTTAGGGAACCTTTTCATTACAACGGTAATCAAGATGCTGAGTTTGGACATGAAGATGTTAAAACTGATACAGTAAAACTAATTCTAAACTTAAACATTGAATCTCCAGTAGTCTCAATTCCTCGGAAGCCTGGTAGTCCTGAGCTCCTTGTTGGACACTTAGGTCAAATAGTCATTCAAAACTTTGTTTCTGGATCAGATGAATCAAGAAGGGACATTCTGCAATTTGAAATTAAAGATATCAAACTATATTCATTAAATACCAGCCATCGGAGAGGCAAAACAGAAACTAAGTTAGACCTTTCTGGATCATTAACTCCAACCTTCGACAGTGCAAGCATCAACAGCCAGGATGAGAGTAATTTTACCAGACATGATTTCTTTGAATCATTAAACAAAGGCCAGGGTAAGTTTTGCAAATTAAATCATTTTTGTCCGGTTTGGTTGATTGTTTTGCTCTCCATAGTGTTTGCTCGCAAAAGTTTGATGGGGGGAAATGGAGAAGGGTGTTTTGCCATTCATAGTCTTTTTACATGATAGAGATATAAGTCTTTTAACATATTTTATTTGGTCCATTTGAAGATGAATGTCTTGAAATTAGATTAGGCAAGCATTGAATTGTTATTTCCGATGGATAAATCTTCCTTCAGGTTCCTCAAGTAAAGAATATCAATCCTAGGTTTTACCAAACAAAAATCCTAAGCTTTAGCAACAGCTAAGTCAGATGTCTCTGAAAGTTGCAGGGTTCAAGTGCATGTCTATTGGCGAGACACAACATCTGCATGTGGTATCTGAAAGATACTATTAGCTATAGATTCCTTAACTTAGAATTACCCCCAGGCATCAGACTGGATCCGGAGAATTTTTTCATAGCAATACCCCTGCACATCGGTAGGTGGCGTTGGTCGACTCCGCGTTCGTTGTTGTGGTCGCCAGGATGACATCACGGTATCTACTTTGACGCCACCCTCACGCGCTGACATCAGTTCCTTCTTTTTCAGCGCTAGCCAGTGCAGATCCGGAGAGAGTGGTACCTCTAGTCACTTTTTGACTACTATTTTTTGAATTTTGTCGACTTCTTTTCGACTTGTGCGACTCCTGGTGCACGTAGGGATGTCTCGTCCTCGAACCGACTTCAAGGCTTGTGAGGCCTGTCACAAATTGATGTTGGTTACAGACCCGCATCTCGTGGGGCTCTGGTGTTTGGAGCGCGACACGAAGTCGTGCTCCAAATGCCGGTCCCGAAAGCTTCTCGAGGCCTAGAAGTCCGTTCCGCGCCGCTCAAGGTCCTGGTCGATAGGGAGGTCGCGGGACTGGTCTAGGAGCCATCACCACCACTCATCGTCAAAGTCTTCGTCTTCGGGTAAGTCAAAGCACAAAAAGAAGGTGAAGAAGCATTGTCGCTCTTCGCTTTTTCCCCGTCCGTGGGCGGACGCGATGCAAGACGCGGATGGTGGTCATCCTGCGGCTCTGCCTGCGGAGCCTGGTGGGTCGACTCCGAGCTTACCTCTGTTTCCGGGAGCCGGAGCGACCCCTGCCCAACTTTGTAGTTTTCACGAAGTGGTTTACTCGATCTTTGGGCAGCCTGACTCCGCTGGCGCGCCTTCGGGCCCCGTGGACTCGGCTGGGGGTTCTAGGCCTTCGAACCCGGCAGCTCTGGCCCTGGTGCCGCAGGGCTCCCAGGAATTGAGGCCTGGATCATGATCAGCGCCGGTTGACCTTATGACACCTCCTCTGGCGTCGAATCCACTGATGACACCTCCGCCTCTTCCGACGCCGGTTCTGTCCCCAGCCGGCATTAACCCCGGCCTCCACCCTGACCTGGAAACGGAGACGGACCCCGGCCTCCACCCTGACCTGGACACGGAGACGGACCTGCGTCGACCGACGCGGGATCTGGTGCCGGGCAGTACTTTTGTACCCTTGTTCTATTCTGGTGTTTCTTTTCGCCCTGACTGGCAGCCAGAAGAGGAGGACTGCAAGGGGTCCGGTGACCCTTTTACTGACCAGTTGACTGAACCGAACTGGAGAGAGGAGTTAGGTGATGCCAGTGGCCTGGATACGTCACCAGACCCTGGTATGCTTTCTCCCCCTACCGTGGGTTCGGAGGATGGAGCCTCATACGCAGTGGTGTTGCATGGGGCGGCTGAGGCCGTGAACCTTACTGCCATTCAATGAGGCCCTTACTGACATCCTTCTGGGCACCTGGTCCAAGCCCAGCACAGGGGCTCCTGTGGATAGGATGATTGCCCGACGCCGGCCCCGGGCGACCCACTTTTCCTCTCCCAACACCCTACCCTGTCAGCTTGGTGGTCCAAGCCTCTACTTCTAAGGATACATTCCCTACTACTCCCCCAGATAGGGAATTCAAGAAGCTGGATCATCTTGGGAAGAAGATGTTTTCTTCCGCCTGCTTGGGGCTGCGGTCAGTGAACATCGCATGTCTTTTGGGCTGTTATTCCCACTCTGTGTGGGATACAGTTGCGCAGGTGCTGCCACAGTGTCCGGCGGAGGCCCGGGTCACTCTTTCCCATGCAGTCGCTGAGGGCAGAGATGCAGCAAAGTTCGCCATTAAGTGTGGGCTGGACACCGCCGACTCTCTAGGCAGAACAATTCCAACGTCGGTAGCTCTACGACGCTAGGCCTGGCTGAGGCCCACTGGCTTTTCGGGCGATGTCCAATCGGCTTTTTTGGACATGCCCTTTGATGGCCGTCTCTTGTTTGGCGACAAAGCGGACAATGCGCTCGAGCGCTTTAAAGATTCTAGGGCTACGGCCAGATCCTTGGGCCTCGCTACCACTTCTCGGCCTGCGCAGTCTGCTTTTTTGCCCCTTTCGTGGCCACGGAGGGGGTGCCCCAACATGTTACGCCCAGAGCCACAGGCCTGCGCAAACTGTTCAGCCTCTGCGTGGTCGGGGACGTGGAACCCAGTGTCGTGGGTCAGGGGGCCAACGGGCTGGGCAGTCCACCAGCACCCCCTCTGCAGCAGCCTCCAAACCCTCCTAGTCTGACATTTCAATGCCATCACCTCCCCCACTGGCAAACCATCACGTCAGACAGGTGGGTTTTGCAGATAGTCCAAAGGGGCTACTCACTCCCCTTCGAGACTACCCCTCCATCCATGCCACCACATTTCCATCGCATGTCGGAGGATCACTTGGCCCTTCTCACTCAGGAGGTTACAACTCTCTTAGTCAAGGCGGCTATCGAACGAGTTCCTGCCCCAGAAGTAGGTCGTTGCTGTTATTCTGGTGCCCAAGAAGGACAAAGACCTGCCTCTTATCTTGGATCTCAGGAACGTCAACCGCTTCCTCCGGAAGGAGAAGTTCAAAATGTTGACATTGGCTCAGGTCCTGTCTGCCCTTGAGACTGGATGGTAGCGTTGGACTTGCTGGACGCCTATTTCCACATTCCCGTCCTGCCAGTCCACAGGCGTTACCTACGGTTCACGGTAGGCCACGCGCATTTTCAGTTTACTGTGCTCCCCTTTGGCCTTACTAGCGCCCCTCGGGTGTTCACAAAAGTGATGGCGGTGGCCGCAGCTCATCTGCTTGGATCAGGGGTTCCAGTCTTCCCCTATCTCGATGACTGGCTGTTGAAGGTGGGCTCGCCCAGGCTGTTGTCTCCCACCTCCAGACTACGGCGGACCTCCTGAATTCGCTGGGGTTCACTATCAATGTGCCGAAGTCACACCTGATTCCCTCTCAGAAGCTCCTTTTCATCGGAGCGGTTCTGGACACAGCGCAGTTTCGGGCCTATCCTTTCGAGCAGTGAGTCCGGGAGATTCGGGCTATGATACTGATGTTTCAGTCTCCCTCCCGGGTTTCGGTCAGAATGACCCTGAGGCTGCTGGGACTCATGGCTTTCTGTATCCTGCTGGTGGATCATGCCAGGTGGCATATGCGCGCTCTGCAGTGGGACCTGAAGTTCCAGTGGGCACTGCATCAGGGGAATCATTCCGATTGCGTCCAGATCTTGGAGGGCACTGCACACCAATTGCAGTGGTGGCTAGCGAACCGGGATCGGGTCACAGACAGATCCCTCTCCCTCCCCAACTAGAGTTCACAGTGGTGACAGATACATTACTTCTGGGGTGGGGCGGCCACATGGGAGAGGCGGAGATCAGAGACCTCTGGAGCTCCGGGCGATTCGTCTTGCACTAAAGGCATTCCTTCCCTCTGTCCAGGGAAGAGTAGTGCAGGTGTTCACGGACAACACCACCGCCATGTTGTACTGCAACAAACAGGGCGGGTGGGGTTGTGTACCCTATGTCAAGAGTGTCTCTGCCTCCGGATGTGGCTTGAACATCAGGGCATATCCCTGGTGGTTCAACACCTGGCAGGTTCCCTGAACACCAGGGCGGACAAACTCAGCTGCCGGTGCATGATGGACCACGGATGGCGTCTTCACTCGGAGGTGGTGCAAGGTCTCTTTCAGAAGTGGGGAGAGCCTTGGCTAGATCTGTTTGCCTCCGAAGAGAACGCACAATGTCAGCAGTTCTGCGCATTTACAAGGCGGCACTCGCTCGGCAACGCTTTTCGTCACAAATGGAGCTGCAGTCTTCTATACGCCTTTCCGCCTATACAACTTCTGTCCAGAGTGCTGAAGAAGATCAAGTGCGACCGGGCCCAAGTCATCCTTGTGGCTCTGGTTTGGGCACGAAGGGTCTGGTATCCCGAGCTCTTACACATGGCCATCGATCCTCTGATAAGACTGCCTCTTCAGGAGGATCTTCTGTCGCAGCAGCAGGGGACGGTCCTCCACCTGAACCTGTCTAGCCTTCACCTCTTTGCGTGGAGATTGAGCAGCGACAGTTGACAGCTTTCGACCTTCTTCCCGAAGTCTGTAATGTTATTTTGGCTGCCAGGCGTCCCTCCACTAAACCGGTATACGCCTGTAGATGGAACAAATATATAGTGTGGTGCACATCAAAGGCTGTAGATAACCTTTCTGCTCCTGTTTCTGAGATTCTTCTTGGCCCAGCAGGGCTCTGCTCTGGGCACCCTTAAGGGCTACCTGTCGGCTATTTCAACATTTCTTCGGCTTCCTGAGCAGCCTTTTCTTTTCAAGTCCCCTATTGTAAATTTATTTCTTAAGGGCATTACTCACCTCTTTCCTCCTATTACTTTCGTAATGCCCCAGTGGGACTTGAATCTGGTTTTGACCTAACTTATGTGCGCCCCTTTCGAGCCACTACATAATTGTCCCCTCTGACTCTTAACTTTAAAAACAGTTTTTCTGATTGCCATCACCTCTGCTCTCAGGGTGAGTGAGCTTCAGGCTCTGTTTTCTAAGCCTCCTGTCCTTGCCGTTCATCGGGACACGGTTGTCCTTCGAACCCGACCTTCTTTTCTCCCCAAAGTGGTTACCTCTTTCCACATTGGACAGACCATCACATCACCCACCTATTTCCCGCCTCTGCATCCTTCAGAGGAGGAGGAGAGGCTCCATTGTCTGGATCCAAAACTTGTGCTAACAATTCCGGGTGGATGATCGGCTTTTTGATGACTATGTGGGCGCCAAGAAAGGTCGGGCCTTGCAAAGACTGACCATCTCTCGGTGGGTCGTTCTTTGCATCAAAATGTGTTATTCCTTTGCAAAGAAGGAACCTCTGGTAGGACTGCGTGCCCATTCAACCAGGGCGACAGCTGCCACTACTGCTTTGGGACGTGATGTCCCCCTTCATGACATCTGCCAGGCAGCCACGTGGGCATCCCTGCACACATTCACGAAACACTACTGCCTGGACAGCCAAGTCCGGAGAGACGGCTTCTTTGGCCATTCAGGTCTCCAGGACTTTCTGGTTTGAACTTAGTTCGCAGACCCACCTCCGGGGTTGGTATTGCTGGGTTATCTTTTCTAAGGTAAGGAATCTATAACTAATAGTCTCTTTCAGATGAACAAGTTACTTACCTTCGGTAACAATATATCTGTAAGAGACATATATTAGTTATAGATTCCTTACCGCCCCACCCATCCTCCCCATTCTGCAAACTGATTTATAGGGTAAGGGATTCCCTTTCAGGACCCTAGTTTTTTGCCACCAGTGTCTAGCATGACTCTGCGCTTCCGGCGTGGAATGTCGTGTAAAGAACTGACGTCAGCATGTGAGGGCGTTGACTGACGCCACCTACCAATGCGCAGGGGTACTGCTACAAAAAAATTCTCCGGATCCTGTCTGACTCCTAGGGGTAATTCTAAGATAAGGAATCTACAACTAATATTTGTCTTTTACAGATATATCATTACCGAAGGTAAGTAACTTGTTCATCTTGGTTCCATTTGTTACTGAGCAAATGCGACTCATGTTCCCATGTGTCAGAAGCTGGTAGTAAGTAGTCCGGAGCCGGAGGTACCAGAACCAGATATGTGGCTAAGAGGCAGTCCTGTGTTCCTCAAATGTCATAGATGTAAAGAAAGCCAACATGGTCTGAATGCAAAAGAAGTCCAATCGCTGTTATTAAAAAACTCCACTGAAGATACGCAATTCGTTTAATTGAAGGAGCAACCATGTTGTATATGTGTTTCAATGTTCCTGCCCCAATATGTATATGGGGAGTACCATACATATGGTACATGTGAAGGTCCTACAACATACGTGTAGCAGTGGATTATAGCACCAAAATGTATCCGGTTGCTAGGCACATGAATGAAGTACATAATGGCAACTTGAATGAACTGGCCAACTACCTCATTGATTCAGTCTGCAAAAGTAGAAGAGGTGGAAATAGGGATCTTAAATTGAGACAATTAGAGTCTAAATAAATTATTATGCTCAACAACAAAATACTGGACGGCTTAAATTCCGATGAAGATCTATATGTTCATCTTTAGAAAAATAGTCCTCTCTCAAATTGACCAATTGTCGATTGATGAACTCAACAGTATCATGATTTGCATACATTATTATACATCTTTGAGACACATTTGGTGCTACACATTTGCAATGCACTTTAGGTGAATCTTACATCTGAAAGAGACTGTAGTTATAGATTCCTTACCTTTAGAATTACCCCCAGATGTCAGACTGGATCCAGAGATTTTATTTTTAGCAGTACCCCTGCGCTTCGGTAGGTGGCGTCAGTCAACTCCGCATCCGTCGTTGGCGTCGTGGTTGCCGGGATGACGTTGCAGAGTCTACTAAGACGCCACCCCTGCGCTCTGATGTCAATGATTTTATTTTTCGCGCCAGCCTTGCGCAGATCTGGAGAGAGCTTCCCCGTAGTCAATTTTTTACTTTTTCTCGATTTGTCAAATTCTTTTTGAGTCTTCCTGACTCCTTGTGTACGAGGGATGTCCCAGCGACAGACCAGGTTCAAGCCATGCGAGGCCTGTACTGCCTGATGTTGGTTATAGAACCCCACCATGTATGCTACTGGTTACTGAAGCGCAACCACGACCCGAAGTCGTTCTCCGAATGTCGGGCCATGAATCTAAAGTCTTTGCGGGAGCGGCCCCGAAGGTTGTTGGAGACCCGGCAGTCGGCTCTATGCCGCTTGAGGTCCCGGTTGAGAGCGAGGTCTTGGGACCGGTCGCGGAGCCACCACCATCATTCGTCATCCAAGTCTTCGAGATCTTCAGGTAAGTCGGAGCACAAGAAGAAGGCGAAGAAGCAGTGTCTCTTTTCACCTTCTCCCCGTCGGTCGGCTGACGCGACGCAGGACACTGAGCGTCGTCATTCTCCAGCTCCATCTTCAAAGCATGCGTCTGAGACAGCTCCGAGTTTCCCCCCTTTTCCCGGTGCCAGAGCGTCCCCTGCCCAGCTTCGAGCTTTCTATGAAGCGCTTTATGGCATCTTTTGGCAGCCTGACTCTGCCGGCGTGCCTTCAGGCCCTGCAGACTCGACTGGGCCCTGGGCCTTCGATACTGGCGGCTCCGGCCCCACTGCCAGACGGCCTCAAGGATCAGACCTGGATCCGGATCAATACTGGTCGACCTCACTGTACCTTCCCCTGCGCTGGTGCCTACGACGGCATCCCCGGAGCCGGTCGTGCCCCCGACCGGTGCTGACCTTAGCCACACCCCAGACTTGGACACGATGCCGGACCGACATCGGCCGATGTCAGCGCCGAAGGGTACTTTTGTGCCTCTGTTCCTCTCTGGTGTTCCTTTCAAGCCTGACTGGCAACCAGAGCAGGCTGAGGAGGAAAGGGAAGTGTCTGTGGACCCTTTACCTGACCAATTTGATGAGCCTGACAGGCGAAACGACCTGGGTGACACCAGTGGTCTGGATACCTCCCCAGAGGCAGCGTCGTATGCAGTGGTGATGCATAGGGCGGCTGAGGCCTTGGTCCTGGAGTTTCCTACGGTGGCAGTCAGGGCTAACCTCCTAACAGAGGTGCTTCATCCGGCTGCCGCCTCTTCGGAGCCCCTTCTGCCTTTTAATGAAGCCCTCACTGACGTCCTTCTGGGCACTTGGTCCAAGACAGGCACAGGGGCTCTTAAAGGCTAATGAATGAATGAGTATTTTATTGCTGGTTACTTAAAACCATAACATAAAACCTTAGCATGTAACAAAGTTGTAAAAAAGATAACAGCATTTAAAAGAAGGCAATAATTAAAATCCATGGACGTCAAGCAGACTTGCAATTGACTGGGTCTCTAAGTGGTGGAGCCGTCAGCAATAATCGAGTCTGTTTGATGAATTTGCCAAACGAAGCCATATGTTTTACTGTGTTCAATGTGTACAATTGAGAGATCGCCTCCTTGGCTGTACGGGTGCCCAGTTGTAATAGAATTGGCCGTAGATAGAGACGGCGGGCTGTGCGCAAGGCCGGGCAACAAAATAAAAGATGGGCCAAAGACTCGTGTTTGTAATTGCAGAGCCGGCAGCCCTTGATCGCCGTTGTTCTCCGTTTGGTATTGTATATTTCTTGAAGTGGCAGAGGATGTAATCTGGATGCCAAGATCCTAAGTAAGGCTGCTCTGCCCACGGCCTGCGTGAGATGGTGTTTGGAGTTGAACTCTTTTTGTGGCAGGGTTTGACTTTCATGATGGCCTTTTTTGTCCAACAGTTCCAGGTCTAGTGCGCGAGAGAGGATGCGAACTTGTTTTTTAAGTGTGCATTTGATGGCGGAGTACATAATGATCTTAGGGTTCCAATTCTCCAAGGCTAATTTGAGCTGGACTGCTCCGGCTGCGAGGGCAGTTGACCACGGGTTCCCAGGTTCGCAGAAGATATGTTTTAAAACTGCCTTCATAGATTTCTCTTGGGCCGCAATAGTAAGAAAGTAGTATTTACACAGAGAGGCCGTCTCTTCCAGCATTTGATGGTTCAAAGAGAATTCTAGGCGCACCAATGTGTTTCGGGTGCACGCAGGTATGTGAAACAACCTTTTGTGGGCACTGCAATGAATTTTTTCTAGTTCTTTCGTTAGTTTTCCAGGGAATGCCAATTGAGCGTAAGTGAGAGCGGGCATTAATTTTGCGCATAGGACTCTTCGGATGGCCGTCGTGGTTGGGCTGTGCAAAGTAGCTTGTAATTTGCAGAGAGCGTAAGTAATGCATTTCCCTTTCATTTGAATTTTGTGCAGTTGAGCACACGGACCACCCGGATTCGGTGAGCCAAACGCCCAGGTAGTTGTATTTTTGTGCGCTTTCCAGAGTCAGCTGGCCAAGGCTCCATCTTGCTAATTTCTTTTTCGGGTGATGGCCGAAGATGACAACTTTAGATTTGGATTGGTTGGCCACCAATTTGTGGGCCGCGTTGTAGATTGCCAAGGCCGACAGAGCTTTTTGTAGACCTATTTTGGTGTGGTCTAAAAGTACCAGGTCGTCGGCATATTGGATGAGCTGTATCTTGGTGTCCCCGATCCTCGGCGTGGCCAGTGCTGCTCCTGTCAAGGCTTGGCCCATGTCGGCGGTATACAAATTAAACAAGAGCGGAGCTAAGACGCACCCTTGCTTTAAACCCCGGTCTGTTTTTATTTTCTCTGTTGCTGAGATATTGGAGAGTTTAATTCTGACCCACGTTTTATGGTATAATGATTGTATAGCTTTCAACAGCGCAGGGTTAATGTTCCAAAGGATTGTTCGGTCTACACCATCGAACGCTGCTGAGTAATCAATAAAGCATGCGAAGAGAGGGAGGCCTTTGCGAATAACTGCTTGATGGGCCAGGTAAGAAAGGGCTATTATGTTATCAATCGTCGATGCCCCAGATCTAAACCCTGTTTGAAAGAATGGTAAAAGACCTTCGGAACTTGCCCAGTGGGTTAACTCTACCAAGATGGAACTGGCGTAGGCCTTGCCCTCGATGTCCAGAAGAGCGATCATGCGATAATTGTTTGGGTTGGATTTTGGGCTTTTCTTATGGATTGGGTGAAGGAGCCACCCTCTCCAGGAGTCTGGCACATCCCCTAGAAGCCGGCATTCTGCATAGAGAAGCGTCAGAGTCGCGGACCAGAATTCTATGTGTGCCCTAAACATAGAGCCGGGCAAGCCGTTGGGACCCGGGGCTCCGTTGTGTCTGATTTTTTTTAAAATTCTGGTGACTGAAGCTGTCTCAAGGTCAACTTTAAATTTGGCGGAAGAGTCTGGTTCGCCAGTCCCAGCATGGTCGTTATTTGAGTGGAGACTATGTTGGTCGTCTTGATATAATGTCTGTACGTGACTGATCCAAGAACGTGCATCAAGAGAGTTTTCTCTGTGATTATGACCTTGAGCAAGGGTGTTTAAATAGCTCCAGAACTCTTGGGTTTTACAAGGACTTAACAGATCAAAAACCCGCAGCCATTGAGCATCTAAGTGGTCGCGCTTAGCAGCCCACACCGTTTTTGAGTGATTTTTTGCGGTTGTTTTTAATCGCCTTTTGTCTTGATCAGAGCCGGTTTTTCTGTGTGTTCTACGTAAGGCGTTTAGTTTTCGGGCGCTTTCTTTAATTGCCGTGTTGGTTCCTGGTTTGTGGGGTACATACATTCGGGCACAACCTGCTGAGTTGTCACGGAGCACAAGGGCTAGATCCGGAGCTAATCTGTCCCATTCTTTTATAACACCCCCCGGGTTGGGACTTATTGGCCAGCCTTCCCATGCTTGTTTCCAGACCTCGAACTTGGTGGCCGGCACAGGCCCCCATTTAATTCGTCTCGGAAGGTTGTACAGTTCTTCGCCAGTGGAAGTCCCGAGGCAGATCATCTTAGGGCAGGTTTCCATTGTGAGGTTCAAGGTAATTGTTAGGGCAGCGTGGTCGCTTTCATTGCGTGGGTGAACTATGTAGTTTGACAGTAGAGGTTGTAAATTTTCGCTTAAAATGATATAGTCAATCGTTGTTTGATTGTTGAAAGTGGGGGCTATGGCGGCCATTGGATGAGTTTTTAAATAGACCACATGAGCAGTGGCCAAGTTATATGATTTAATTAAAGCATTGAAGACATTTGTTGCCCCGGAGGGATGGCTTTGGATGGCCCCTATGTTGTGAGTGTTAAAGTCCCCAAGGATGATGGAGTCCAGTAGGGGGTATTGCAGAAGTAAGGCTTCTAGCTGGCTTGTCAGCTGTGACCTGGAGTCCATGGACCCCTGCCCATGGGGGTTATAATATACGCTGATTAAGAGTATGGGAAGTGGGCCATTGGACGAGTGAAGCCCTTTCAGGATGCCCGCCAGGAACAAATGTGAGGTAAAAGGTGTTTCAGTGAATTCGATTCGCAACGAGTGCTTGATGTAAATCGTTATCCCTCCTGAGGGTCTTCCGAATATGTTGGCTTTTATAGCTGGTTTGCAAAATTCGGCGTACCCCCTTAAGGATATGGGTTTGACTGCCCAGGTTTCTTGGGTGCAGATTATGTCGACGCCTTCTAGAAAGTCCACTGCCGCTTGATTTTGAGTTAATTTGCTTATCCCTGCAACGTTCCAGGACATGATGTTTAAACTGCTAATGGTTGGTGGTCGTGCAGAGTGTTTTTTGGGGGGGGCGACTATTAGGTGCTGGAGTTTAAAACGTGCGGCAACCAAGACCAGTCTTTGTTGATATTTCCGTTACGCAGCAGAAACGTTTGCCCTGACCCAAGTTAGTTGTTATTTTAATTGGGGTTTCGTTGGCTGGGCTGGAGGTCGTCCCCCCTTTGGATCCAAGTAGGACAGAGACTACATGCGGTGTTGGTTCCCGCGCAGCACTCGTGCCCTCCTGCCGCCCTGTGTTCCCCTCTGAAGAAGCCAGACGGGTCTCCAAACCGCAGGTTTTCAGTATCAGTGGATATTTTTCTAAGGGTTGAATCTTTATTTTTATGCCCCAGCTGTCCAGTAGCGTATGGTGATTTTTCATAATCTCTGCCGGAATTGGACTTATAAAGGTTAGCTCAGTGGTTTTGTTGGTCTCATAAGGGCCTCGGGGTAGAAAAGAGACGCTCTCAATGTCTGTTGTTTTTATCATTTCCAGGCCGGGGATATTTGCACAGAGTTTCAGAAGGTTGCTGCGATTGAGGGTGTCCCATTTACCTTGAGAAACATACTCTGGATATAGCAAAATTTTCCGTTCCTGTTGTTTTGTGTGGGACTGGGTCTGAGTCCCAGTTACCGGGATTGTGACAGTGGCCAGTGTAGAAGGGATAGTTAGGCTGGCTGCCGTGCCCTCAGTGGCTCGTCTCCGGGGGGGCGTGACTGTTGTTGTCCCAGCGGAGAGCCCTGGCATTGACCTAGGTGGCACTGAGCTTGTATCCGAGAAGGTGTCCAGGTCGGTTTTGATTAGCGACTCTTGTGATTGTCTGTTCTTACTTTTGATTAAATAATTTCTGAGCAAAGGATTTTTCAGCTCTGCTAAACGATCTCTAGGGGAGCCCTGTGTTGCTTCATTCACCTGAGTAATATGTAACACAGTTGAAGTCTGTTGGGCACCCGGACCCGAAGGGGCTGCCCAGCGGGGGGCAGAAGAGGCAGCTGGGCCCAGAATGGGGTCGAAAGTGGTCGTGCCAGGAGCATCGTGACATGCTGAGATTGTTGTTATTATATTGATTGCGGATTGCGACGTGGCCCCCTGGGACTCGTTGGAATGTTCGAGCGGCTCTGAGCAGACGGGCAGTAGCCATTGTCGAATTGAACCATTCGAGACAGACTTGTGTTTGCAATGCTTGTTGAGTTTTTTAAATCTTTTTTTATTTTTTCGGGAGAGATGTCGAGTAACTGAGCTTGCTGGTTTTTCAATAGTGTATTCATCGTTGTTTTTCTCTCGGGGGAGATTTGGAAGGCAGGTGATCTCGTCAGATTTGGCGCTGGGCTCCAAGCCGAGTCTGTTGTCTACTTCAGCTGGATTAGCTGGATCAGGTTTGCCTGAGTAAGCGTCTGTGATGTTAAATAGCCCGTCTGTTTTTTGGTGGGCGGGTTCATTGTTCCGTATTCTTCGGGCTTCGTCTTTGAGATCGACGATTAGCGTGCTCATTATGTCTGGGAGTTTTTCTAGCTTGAGCAGTATGGGGCTGGAGCCACAGCTCACTGGTTTGATCGAGTCCAAGACAGGCACAGGGGCTCTTAAAGGCTACCTTTTGGCCTTTTCTGCCTTTCTTCACCTTCCTGATCAGCCTTCTCTTTTCAAGTCCCCTGTTGTAAATAGATTTCTGAAGGGCATTACTCATCCCTTTCCTCCTTCTCTGTTCGTAATGCCCCAGTGGGACTTCAACCTTGCCTTGACATTCCTTATGTGTGCTTCTTTTGAGCCTTCACATAACTGCCCTATCAGGCTCCTTACTCTGAAGACTGCCTTCCTTGTCACCATCACCTCTGCTTGCAGAGTGAGTGAGCTTCAAGCTCTGTCCTCAAAGCCTCCTTTTTTGTCTGTTCATCTGGACAAGTAGTCCTTTGCACACTGGTCTCTTTTCTTCCTAAAGTGGTTACCTCGTCCTACATAGAACAGACCATCACTCTGCCCACCTTTTTCCTCGCCTCCGCATCCATCCTAGGAGGAGGAGATACTCCACCGTCTGGACCCAAAACGCAGTTGTATTTCTATCTAGACCGCACAAAAGATTTCTTGGTAGACGATCAACTCTTCATTGGCTATGTGGGCGCCAAGAAAGGTCGAGCTGTGCAAAAGTACCATCAGTCGATGGGTTGTCCAATGCATTAAAATCTGCTACTCCTTGGCAAAGAAGGAAGCCCCAGTGGGATTGCGTGACCACTCTACCAGGACACCGGCAGCTACTACTGCCTTTGGGCGTGGAGTCCCACTCCTTGACATCTGTCAGGCGCCCACATGGGCATCCCTGCACACGTTCACCAAGCATTATTGCCTGGACAGCCAAGTCCAGAGAGATGACTACTTTAGCTGTTCTGTTCTCCAGGACTTTCTGGTGTGCACTTAGTTTGCAGAACCACCTCTAGGGTTGGCATTGCTGGGGTATCTATTCTAAAGGTAAGGAATCTATAACTACAGTCTCTTTCAGATAAACAAGTTGCTTACCTTCGGTAACAATGTATCTGTAAGAGACATATGTTGTTATAGATTCCTTACTGCCCCACCGATCCTCCCGGTTCTGCAAACTGACTTCTAGGGATAGGGACTCCCTTCCAGGGACCTAGTTATGTGTACCAGTGGTCAGTGTCTTGCATGGCTCTGCGCTTCTGGCGTGGAAAGTTGTGTCTGTGCTGACGTTAGCGCGTGGGGCAGCTTCTGAGTAGACACTGCAAAATCATTCCGGTGACCGCGACCTCATTCCGGTAACCACGACGCCAACTACGGACGCGGAGTTGACTGCCGCCACCTACTGACGGGCAGGGGTACTGCTAAAGAAAAAATCTCCAGATCCAGTCTGAAGCCTGGGGGTAATTCTAAAGGTAAGGACTTCTTAAGGTAAGGAATCTATTGCTACATATACCTCTTACAGATACATCGTAACCGAAGGTAAGTAACTTGTTAGTCTGTGCGCTTGAGTATGAATTCTGATTTGGTGCCTCTTATCAGGGAAGAGTAGAACTTATATAGATTATATGTGATGGAGCACAGCATAAAATGGAATATAGGAACAACAATCCAAATCCAAGTTATGGTCTTTAAGACAATAGCCCTAAAGAAAATAGCAGCAAGAGAGGGATATGCCACTTTGAGTAGGGTTGACTATCAAGGTTTGTGGAGATAGAGAAAGCCCACTTGTTGAACCCTCCACAACCTGGCATATACAATAATTTATTTAGAATCAATAAAACGTGCTTGAGATGTGTATATTCTGATTCTAAGCCTCATTTATTAATGACTCTGTTTGCACACACAACGAAAGACATATTTTACCCAATACAATATTGTGTTCAGAATAAGGCCGTAGAAGATCTATATGACTTTATTCCATGTTTTATTATGTATGATAGAGGTACTGGCCACAGATATCTATGTGACACATCACTGTACTGCATATGGCGTAATTACACCGAAAAACAGGTGATGCGAAAACTTGCACAGCACTAGCACTTTTAGTTCCACATGCACTGAGGGAATTGTGATACATTAAGATTGCAATTTGATTGGCTGCATAGCACGGGCACTTTAAATGTAATTTTTCTGCACTGATTCAACATGAAAGAAAATACATTTTCAATGAAAGAAAAAAGATTGAAATAAAAAATAGAAAAGACTGAACTAAAGAAAAGTGCATGAGTATGTTCTCTATGTCTATTATACCTTATGAACTACATGTCATGGTATATATGAGGCAACAGCAGTGGCGTCTACTGTGTGTGAAAAAGACAGGAGATGCTGCTTAAGCGTGTTACGCTGTAGTTTGGATAAACTGTGCAAAGAAGAAATAAAACCCGGTGGTGTCAGTACCTGTTCTTCAAGAAACTGGTGTTGGAAGTCATATATGTGTATCAAGGCCGGTCTGGGCTGACACGGGATTTCAAGCTGTGGTTGGAGTGCGCAGATATATATATATATATTACCTACTGGCGGTCGCCAGTAGGTAGTTATAGTTAGGACCCTCTTACCATAGGAAATCCGCAACATTCTATTTTGAATAACTTTGGCGCCGGTCGAAGAATCCTCGCGAATTTTTCAAAATAGGTGGGGCGCTACGCTCCGCTCCTACCCTGAAAGTCTCGGGGGGATTCGTCAAGCGGGGGCTGAGATAAAAGGGGGGTCCCAAAACGCGTTTTTCCCATGCATTTTTCCATAGGACCTTTAGACACAGCTACAGCCTGAACGGCTGAACAGAATTACTTGAAATTTGGCAGAGAGGTAGTCCTCAGGTCAAGGAAGTGCCTTTTGTAGGTTTGGTGTAAATCTGTTCAGTAGATTCTGAGAAAATAGCCTTTAAATCAATATATATATATCTGAGCCAGCTTACGGTGCGCTTACCGTACGCGTACGGTGGCATGCGCGAGCGCGATTTTGATTGGCTCTTAGATCTTAGTAAACATTCGAATCGGTCGAAACCAGGAAGCGGCGGCCGCCATTTTCTCTCTCGCTCTCTGAGTTTGGCAGCAAAAATGAAGCCAAAAAATGTCTATAGGGGCAGTATATTAAGATCCTAACCACCCAGCATCGATATAGGGGTCCCCAAACAACCCCCAAGCCCAAAAAAAAAAATTTTGGTTTTTTTCGGAAAATCGCCGATTACGCTTACCGTACGCGTACGGTAAAAAAATTTTTTTAAAAAAATTATCCACACTCTCTCCAACCCGTGTGCAAATGGTGCCGAAGGGCATCATTTGTGCATGGCATAGGAAAGATGTTAAATTAATAAGGAATACATTTCACAACGATGCGCATAATATGTCCCCCATGTGCGCACGGTGCGCGAAGCGCATCGTGCGTACATGGACCATCCCGCATAACGTGGGCACGCGGTGCGCGCAGCGCACCGCGTGACCACCGTGCGTGCATGGCACTAACTGCGTAAAGTGGGCGCGCGGTGCGCGAAGCGCACCGCGCGCACGGAACGAACTGCGTTAACTGGGCGCGCACGCCACGAATGGCGTAAAGTATCTTAGCATTTAAAAAACCGTACAAATTCACTGAAAAAACCATAGGTTTCACACACGTTATAGTTAGGAATTAGCATTTAAAAAACCTTGCAAATTCACTGAAAAAACCATAGGTTTCACACATGTTATAGTTAGCTGTACATTTCACTCGTAAAAAAACAATGAAATTCCCCCGTTATAGTTAGTGCAGGCAACTATAACTCACGCGACCGCAATCTTCTGCTGATGACATATGTGTCTTTATGAAAAAAAAGTATTTGTAATATATGTATAGCTAAAATTTAATGGAAGAAGACATGGGCAAATAAGTGTCTAAATACAGTATTAGCATCAGCAGAGGATTGCGGTCGCGTGAGTTATAGTTGCCTGCACTAACTATAACGGGGGAATTTAATTGGTTTTTTACGAGTGAAATGTACAGCTAACTATAACATGTGTGAAACCTATGGTTTTTTCAGTGAATATATATATATATATTGCGGAAGCAACAAGGGCAGTGGCAGCCGCCAGGAACTGGATCCTGGTTTTGGCCCCCAGCAACTCGAAAGGCAGTATGCAGGGGATTAGGTGAAAGCGCTTATCAGCGTGAACAACTTCCAAGCATCACCCACCAGGGGTAACAACTACGGGACAAAAGTGAACTGCATATACCAGCATGCCCTACTCAAGCCTAACGAGGAGTCCACCAGGGGGCAAACATTAAAAAACGACAGTTCACCTTGTTCTTCGTGCTTCTGGCTTCCTTTGAAAAAGATCAGTGTCTGACCGAAATGCATCAGGAACAATATGCCAGCGCCAGCGCTTTTAAAGAAATTAAAGGATTTCACTTCACCTTCTGTGTGCGGCTCAATCTCTTCTCCTTGTGAGAGACCTGCTGTTGTATGTATCGGCGTGGTCCTGCCGAGAGCGACGCACCACCAACGAAAAGAGCGCCATTTCTGCCCGAAATCGGACCTCTCATGATTTTTTGCGGAAGCAACAAGGGCAGTGGCAGCCGCCAGGAACTGGATCCTGGTTTTGGCCCCCAGCAACTCGAAAGGCAGTATGCAGGGGATTAGGTGAAAGCGCTTATCAGCGTGAACAACTTCCAAGCATCACCCACCAGGGGTAACAACTACGGGACAAAAGTGAACTGCATATACCAGCATGCCCTACTCAAGCCTAACGAGGAGTCCACCAGGGGGCAAACATTAAAAAACGACAGTTCACCTTGTTCTTCGTGCTTCTGGCTTCCTTTGAAAAAGGTCAGTGTCTGACCGAAATGCATCAGGAACAATATGCCAGCGCCAGCGCTTTTAAAGAAATTAAAGGATTTCACTTCACCTTCTGTGTGCGGCTCAATCTCTTCTCCTTGTGAGAGACCTGCTGTTGTATATATATATATATATATATATATATCAAAGAAATACCCTTTCAGGCATAGAGTGACGAATAAATTATGCAAAAAAGAAGCAGAGAACTCTGGGTAGTTCTCAAGTTTAGGTGGAAAGCAGCTCCTGTATGGAGCACTCTCAACACCAGCGACACTCTAGATCTGCTCACCTCAAATGTCTGTTTTTCTATCAAAATCTTTAAGCATAGGATTAGCACAGTGCCATCCACGCCGAGATAGAAAAGGACAAAGTCTTTTGCCATTTGTACAGCAAAGTCTTTAAGCATAGGACTAGCACAGTGCTGTCCTTGCCGAGCTGTAAAATGACAAAAGCCAATTACCACTCCAGGCACAGTATTACAGCTTTGAGTTGGTAAAATACCAATCAAGCCAACCTGAAATGAGTAAAAGCAACCCTTGACACAGTGTTTCGCTCTAATTAGAGCTCTTCAGAGAGGTATAGCTTTGTCCAGACACAAGGGAGCACCCAGTATAAGTCAAAGAAATACCCTTTCAGGCATAGAGTGACGAATAAATTATGCAAAAAAGAAGCAAAGAACTCTGGGTAGTTCTCAAGTTTAGGTGGAAAGCAGCTCCTGTATGGAGCACTCTCAACACCAGCGACACTCTAGATCTGCTCACCTCAAATGTCTGTTTTTCTATCAAAATCTTTAAGCATAGGATTAGCACAGTGCCATCCACGCCGAGATAGAAAAGGACAAAGTCTTTTGCCATTTGTACAGCAAAGTCTTTAAGCATAGGACTAGCACAGTGCTGTCCTTGCCGAGCTGTAAAATGACAAAAGCCAATTACCACTCCAGGCACAGTATTACAGCTTTGAGTTGGTAAAATACCAATCAAGCCAACCTGAAATGAGTAAAAGCAACCCCTGACACAGTGTTTCGCTCTAATATATATATATATATATATATATATATATATATATATATATATATATCCCCACACAAGGTTGCCCCTTTAAAGTTCGCCCACTCAAAAGGTTCTCCCTCTCGATGCTGAGGCAGCCTCATCACTCAGCCTCCAAACTTCCATCATTCGTTCGCGGCTCTATGCGTTTCGTATCTAATCACCTTGATCACGAGCCTCTGAATGAAGACAGCAAAATAATGACTTAGACCTTCTGCTCAATTTAATTAGTTTAGCCTCAGTGGGCGTATGCAAAAGTCCCGCCCCAGTGGGCGTAAACAGCAGAGCATGCTGGTACTTACAGTGTCTATCGTCAATTCAAATCCCGTGTGGGTGTTGCTGCATGCATCAAAGTAGCAGTTCAATAACATCCCCAGTGGGTAGATAAAAGCAAGGAGAGCTGGAAATGTTGCCCTTGAAACCCTCAGCAATGGGCCTTTTGTCCAAACTGGCATGACAGCATCTCATCGCCATAGGTCCGCCTTAACACGCGGCGGGGCGTCCTCGTGACCAGGCCAGCCGCTATTAAATCCACACACAAGGTTGCCCCTTTCGAGTTCGCCCACTCAAAAGATTCTCCCTCTCGATGCTGAGGCAGCCTCATCACTCAGCCTCCAAACTTCCATCATTCGTTCGCGGCTCTACGCGTTTCGAATCTAATCTCCTTGATCACAAGCCTCTGAATGAAGACAGCAAACTAATGACTTAGACCTTCTGCTCAATTTAATTAGTTTAGCCTCAGTGGGCGTATACATAAGTCCCGCCCCAGTGGGCGTAAACAGCAGAGCATGCTGGTACTTGCAGTGTCTATCGTCAATTCAAATCCCGTGTGGGTGTTGCTACATGCATCAAAGTAGCAGTTCAATAACATCCCCAGTGGGTAGATAAATGCAAGGAGAGCTGGAAATGTTGCCCTTGAAACCCTCAGCAATGGGCCTTTTGTCCAAACTGGCATGACAGCATCTCATCGCCATAGGTCCGCCTTAACACGCGGCGGGGCATCCTGGCGACCAGGCCGGCTGCTATTAAATCCACACACAAGGTTGCCCCTTTAGAGTTCGCCCACACAAAAGGTTCTCCCTTTCGATGCTGAGGCAGCCTCATCACTCAGCCTCCAAACTTCCATCATTCGTTCGCGGCTCTATGCGTTTCGGATCTAATCTCCTTGATCACGAGCCTCTGAATGAAGACAGCAAACTAATGACTTAGACCTTCTGCTCAATTTAATTAGTTTAGCCTCAGTGGGCGTATACAAAAGTCCCGCCACAGTGGGCGTAAACAGCAGAGCATGCTGGTACTTACAGTGTCTATCGTCAATTCAAATCCCGTGTGGGTGTTGCTGCATGCATCAAAGTAGCAGTTCAATAACATCCCCAGTGGGTAGATAAAAGCAAGGAGAGCTGGAAATGTTGCCCTTGAAACCCTCAGCAATGGGCCTTTTGTCCAAACTGGCATGACAGCATCTCATCGCCATAGGTCCGCCTTAACACGCGGCGGGGCGTCCTCGTGACCAGGCCAGCCGCTATTAAATCCACACACAAGGTTGCCCCTTTCGAGTTCGCCCACTCAAAAGATTCTCCCTCTCGATGCTGAGGCAGCCTCATCACTCAGCCTCCAAACTTCCATCATTCGTTCGCGGCTCTACGCGTTTCGAATCTAATCTCCTTGATCACAAGCCTCTGAATGAAGACAGCAAACTAATGACTTAGACCTTCTGCTCAATTTAATTAGTTTAGCCTCAGTGGGCGTATACATAAGTCCCGCCCCAGTGGGCGTAAACAGCAGAGCATGCTGGTACTTGCAGTGTCTATCGTCAATTCAAATCCCGTGTGGGTGTTGCTACATGCATCAAAGTAGCAGTTCAATAACATCCCCAGTGGGTAGATAAAAGCAAGGAGAGCTGGAAATGTTGCCCTTGAAACCCTCAGCAATGGGCCTTTTGTCCAAACTGGCATGACAGCATCTCATCGCCATAGGTCCGCCTTAACACGCGGCGGGGCATCCTGGCGACCAGGCCGGCTGCAATTAAATCCACACACAAGGTTGCCCCTTTAGAGTTCGCCCACACAAAAGGTTCTCCCTTTCGATGCTGAGGCAGCCTCATCACTCAGCCTCCAAACTTCCATCATTCGTTCGCGGCTCTATGCGTTTCGGATCTAATCTCCTTGATCACGAGCCTCTGAATGAAGACAGCAAACTAATGACTTAGACCTTCTGCTCAATTTAATTAGTTTAGCCTCAGTGGGCGTATACAAAAGTCCCGCCACAGTGGGCGTAAACAGCAGAGCATGCTGGTACTTGCAGTGTCTATCGTCAATTCAAATCCCGTGTGGGTGTTGCTGCATGCATCAAAGTAGCAGTTCAATAACATCCCCAGTGGGTAGATAAAAGCAAGGAGAGCTGGAAATGTTGCCCTTGAAACCCTCAGCAATGGGCCTTTTGTCAAAACTGGCATGACAGCATCTCATCGCCATAGGTCCGCCTTAACACGCGGCGGGGCATCCTTGCTACCAGGCCGGCCGCTATTAAATCCACACACAAGGTTGCCCCTTTAGAGTTCGCCCACACAAAAGGTTCTCCCTCTCGATGCTGAGGCAGCCTCATCACTCAGCCTCCAAACTTCCATCATTCGTTCGCGGCTCTACGCGTTTCGGATCTAATCTCCTTGATCACGAGCCTCTGAATGAAGACAGCAAACTAATCACTTAGACCTTCTGCTCAATTTAATTAGTTTAGCCTCAGTGGGCGTATACAAAAGTCCCGCCACAATGGGCGTAAACAGCAGAGCATGCTGGTACTTGCAGTGTCTATCATCAATTCAAATCCCGTGCGGGTGTTGCTACATGCATCAAAGTAGCAGTTCAATAACATCCCCAGTGGGTAGATAAAAGCAAGGAGAGCTGGAAATGTTGCCCTTGAAACCCTCAGCAATGGGCCTTTTGTCGAAACTGGCATGACAGCATCTCATCGCCATAGGTCCGCCTTAACACGCGGCGGGGCGTCCTCGCGACCAGGCCGGCCGCTATTAAATCCACACACAAGGTTGCCCCTGTAGAGTTCGCCCACACAAAAGGTTCTCCCTCTCGATGCTGAGGCAGCCTCATCACTCAGCCTCCAAACTTCCATCATTCGTTCGCGGCTCTACGCATTTCGAATCTAATCTCCTTGATCACAAGCCTCTGAATGAAGACAGCAAACTAATGACTTAGACCTTCTGCTCAATTTAATTAGTTTAGCCTCAGTGGGCGTATACATAAGTCCCGCCCCAGTGGGCGTAAACAGCAGAGCATGCTGGTACTTGCAGTGTCTATCGTCAATTCAAATCCCGTGTGGGTGTTGCTACATGCATCAAAGTAGCAGTTCAATAACATCCCCAGTGGGTAGATAAAAGCAAGGAGAGCTGGAAATGTTGCCCTTGAAACCCTCAGCAATGGGCCTTTTGTCCAAACTGGCATGACAGCATCTCATCGCCATAGGTCCGCCTTAACACGCGGCGGGGCATCCTGGCGACCAGGCCGGCTGCTATTAAATCCACACACAAGGTTGCCCCTTTAGAGTTCGCCCACACAAAAGGTTCTCCCTTTCGATGCTGAGGCAGCCTCATCACTCAGCCTCCAAACTTCCATCATTCGTTCGCGGCTCTATGCGTTTCGGATCTAATCTCCTTGATCACGAGCCTCTGAATGAAGACAGCAAACTAATGACTTAGACCTTCTGCTCAATTTAATTAGTTTAGCCTCAGTGGGCGTATACAAAAGTCCCGCCACAGTGGGCGTAAACAGCAGAGCATGCTGGTACTTGCAGTGTCTATCGTCAATTCAAATCCCGTGTGGGTGTTGCTGCATGCATCAAAGTAGCAGTTCAATAACATCCCCAGTGGGTAGATAAAAGCAAGGAGAGCTGGAAATGTTGCCCTTGAAACCCTCAGCAATGGGCCTTTTGTCAAAACTGGCATGACAGCATCTCATCGCCATAGGTCCGCCTTAACACGCGGCGGGGCATCCTTGCTACCAGGCCGGCCGCTATTAAATCCACACACAAGGTTGCCCCTTTAGAGTTCGCCCACACAAAAGGTTCTCCCTCTCGATGCTGAGGCAGCCTCATCACTCAGCCTCCAAACTTCCATCATTCGTTCGCGGCTCTACGCGTTTCGGATCTAATCTCCTTGATCACGAGCCTCTGAATGAAGACAGCAAACTAATCACTTAGACCTTCTGCTCAATTTAATTAGTTTAGCCTCAGTGGGCGTATACAAAAGTCCCGCCACAATGGGCGTAAACAGCAGAGCATGCTGGTACTTGCAGTGTCTATCATCAATTCAAATCCCGTGCGGGTGTTGCTGCATGCATCAAAGTAGCAGTTCAATAACATCCCCAGTGGGTAGATAAAAGCAAGGAGAGCTGGAAATGTTGCCCTTGAAACCCTCAGCAATGGGCCTTTTGTCCAAACTGGCATGACAGCATCTCATCGCCATAGGTCCGCCTTAACACGCGGCGGGGCATCCTGGCGACCTGGCCGGCTGCTATTAAATCCACACAAGGTTGCCCCTTTAGAGTTCGCCCACACAAAAGGTTCTCCCTTTCGATGCTGAGGCAGCCTCATCACTCAGCCTCCAAACTTCCATCAGTCGTTCGCGGCTCTATGCGTTTCGTATCTAATCTCCTTGATCACGAGCCTCTGAATGAAGACAGCAAACTAATGACTTAGACCTTCTGCTCAATTTAATTAGTTTAGCCTCAGTGGGCGTATACAAAAGTCCCGCCCCAGTGGGCGTTAACAGCAGAGCATGCTGGTATTTGACGATATTGACGATAGACACTGCAAGTACCAGCATGCTCTGCTGTTTACGCCCACTGGGGCGGGACTTTTGTATACGCCCACTGAGGCTAAACTAATTAAATTGAGCAGAAGGTCCAAGTCATTAGCTTGCTGTCTTCATTCAGAGGCTCGTGATCAAGGAGATTAGATCCGAAACGCGTAGAGCCGCGAACGAATGATGGAAGTTTGGAGGCTGAGTGATGAGGCTGCCTCAGCATCGAGAGGGAGAATCTTTTGTGTGGGCGAACTCTAAAGGGGCAACCTTTTGTGTGGATATATATATATATATATATATATATATATATATATATATATATATATATATATATATATATATATATATACATACATACATACAGACAGACACACACACAAACAAACTGCAAAAAGACTTGCAATATTTCCAATTTAATTTTACATTAAATGTAAACAATAAATAGAAATGTTTTACTAAAAGTATGTTAAACATTACGTACATTTATTTAAAAATATAAAATTAAATACAAAAACATTTATCAATTAAAACAAATATTATTAATATAATTGAAATACCACACTATATTACCACAAACATAAGTCAACAATTGAAATCTAATGGAAATAAACAAAGTACAACACAATTAACATTTTAGATAATAATAAAAACAGTTTTTAAGTAATGGATAAATATTTTCTAATTCATGATTACTAAAATAACTGTCATCTGCTGATGCCTCAGAGTCGATTTGATGCTCAATTAAGGGTCCACCTCTTGATCGTCTCAATTCTGCTGGTAAACAACACAGAGTCTTGATCAGATCAAGTGAGGGAAGGAAGGGAAGGGATCATCAGCGCAAGGAGACCTAAAAGAGAAATACACACATCAGATACCTTAACCAGCACCACAGATATGCAAACTCAAGTAAGAAGTTCCTAATACCTGTAACGGAATATATATGCAAGCTTAATGGTAATGCGTCCTTGTTGAGCAAAGATAAGAAACATAATAAAATAATCCTGTAACCTACAAAAGGCATAAAAATGATCATGAACAATAATAACCCTCAATAAAGTCTTGCTAGTATCCAGTATAGCACACAAAAGAACTTCCAGTACCTACCCAAGGTATCTGTTGCCCAGCGTCACAGGGGAAGAGAAAGAAACTTCGTACAATGTTCCTCCCCTGTTAAATGGCAATAGAAAACATAGAACTATTAGCTCCACAAATCGGTCTTGGCTTAACATTCAAAATATATCAAAAGACAAAACGAATGTAACACCTGCAGGGTTGTTCCCACCGTACAGAAGATGAAATGGCAAGGTCACAAATAAAAAGAATCCAGCAGTTATTCCAAAGATAGACTACTCCAACGAAAAGGAACCAAACTCCTCCGGGTCTCAACGGGTGACTGAAACCATTCCTTGAGGTCAGGGATGTCAATAATTACCTGACTCCCCCGAGTCTCAACGGGTAACTCAAACCTCTCCTTGAGGTCAGGTATGTCAATAATCCAAGTAGCACGAAGGAACAATAGGAAAGCTAGCGAGCCACCAGAAATGAGAGATACTGGGCGGGAACCAACTGTGGCAGGCAATCGCCCATCAGAACCCTCTCCCAAATGAGTGTCAAGAACAAGAATATTGCTTGTAACCACACAAGCACCAAACAATACTTTACCCTTCCGGACAACGGTTGTGAATGCGGGTAAACTGCTCACGGCCACGGAAACACTCGACCGGCAGGATCGAATAATCTGCCTCGAGTCTTCTGTGTCGCTATCTTTTGCGGATTCCGGCCGGACATCCTCCCAGCAGTCCTTGCAACGAAACAGGAAGCAGCCCTCCGAGACTTGTGAAATGTAGTCCGGAACACTCAACACTACCCACAGAAGCAGTACAAGAAAGCGGAAGACAGAGTCCACTCTAAATCTAAATCGTGACAATAACTTCCCACCCTGTTCCTCTGCAAAGTAAACAACACACATCTAGAATATAACTGAACAAATATGATCATTTCACAATTAACATAATTATCAATTAAATAATTATTAAAGTAATTAGCGATAAATTAATTCTTAATTAACTTCCCACCCTGTAACCCTAAAAGCACAACCCACACCTATAGTATATATTAAAAATTGCACTTTTACAATTTACTTAATTATCTATCAATTAAACAATTAATAATAAATAACTAATAATTAATTATTTATAATTACCGACTTCCCACCATATACCCCAACAAACCCAACAACCCACACCTAAGTGTAATTTAAAAAATACCTTAATTACATAGTTTGCATAATTGTCAATTAAATAATTAATAATAAAAATGCTTATGATTATAATTATATTTTTTCCCACCCTGCACCCCTACAAACCCCACAACCCACACCTTAAACATAACTTAAAAAATTAATTCCACAATTTACATACCTAATTATCGATTAAATAATTAAGAATGAAAAATGTATTAATTATAATTAATTTACTTCCCACCCTGTACCCCTTCAAATCCCACAACCCACACCTAAAACATAACTAAAAAAAATTAATTTAATAATTTAAATAATTATTAATTAAATCATTCAAAATGTATTAATTATAATTAATTTACTTCCTACCCTGTACCACTATAAACCTCACACTCCGCACCTAAAACAAAACATAAATTAAAAAATAAATTAATTACACAATTTGCATAATTATCAATTAAATAATAATCTTAAATTAATTAATTGGTTATATTTAATTTACTTCCCACCCTATACCATTACAAACCCCACAGCCCGCTACAACACTAGAAATTTCAATAAACAATCACATTACATTTAAGAACAACTACAAATGTACAAACCATATTTAAAAAATAAAAATAACAATAATTTTGCAAACAATTTATAACATAGAATTAAAACATATACTAAAATTCATAAAGATAATTAAAAAAATAGTAACTATATTTTTGTTAGCGATATTAGCAACATACATATTATTAACATAGATATTTGTGTAAATATATATTACTCACCTTAGAAAATTGATATTCTTGTCAACTATGTTCCTGCATCATGCTATTTGTGAATCATGATATTAAAAACAAGATATTTTTGCATCTCAATTTTTTTTACTCAATATTTTGTCCAAATACCCATAACTTCATCTAGCGCAAGTATGTCAGTCACCCAATTTGCAATAAACAATGTAATATCTCAATCTTCCGTTCGGAATGTTTGTCCCAGGACGCCGATCTGGTTTGCCTGACCACACATTTCTTGAGGAGCTCTGTCCTTGCAGACAAGGCTTTATTTACTTTTATAATTAAAGTTCCTTGTTCCTTCTTTCTGCATTATCATAAATAAAAGAAGCAGTCTATGTCATCTGTTTGTCTCAGCTTGTCGATAAATCTGAATACTGTACCTGTCACTTTAGGTATGTGACTCAATCGGTTACTTTATCTTATAAGTGTAAATATTGTTGTTTCAGTTTTGCTATGGACAGTCGTAACAGGGTCCTGAACAAGAGACTATAGGAATCGGTATATGCACAGCCACTGGTTCAAAACAAGCTACAGAATTGTATCGTGCTCCAGGGTATCACTCTCTGAACCGTAGTGTAATGAAGATCAAGCTGGGTGCATCCCCATATACGTGGGGTATGTCCCCCGGGCACTGGTGCAAAAATTCCTGCGAAGAGGTTTCACTGTTTAGTTACGTTGTTCAATGAGACACTCAACTTCCATTGGCTTCAATTTTTAATATTGTTATGCCATCACAATATTATGTGATCCATTTTGTATGGAGTTCAAACTTCATTTCCCAGAATGCAATATTACTGGTATGCTGGTTTCATGAATCGCATATTTCTTGATGAAGCGGTAAATCAAAGTCATAATTGTTCCTCTTTAGAAACCTCTAACAGGGAGGCAGTACACCCTGCCTCATCTCCTACTAACAAGGAAACAGCCAGAGAACCAGCAGATAATACTGGAAAGATTAAACAGACCGGTAATTGCCTGGTGGATGTGCCGCCCTAGGGTACAGGAATTTTAGGGCTGGACTTGCATGCAAAGAATAACTTGCAAGGAAATACCGAATGCCCCCGACATTCAAGAAAAACTTTGTTTAATGACAGACGACTCCGAAATGTATGAAACCGGGATATCAACATCTAGTGAAGAGGGAAACGAAGGAGGAAAGCATGAATGGGGCGAAAGCCCAGACTCAGATTCCGAGTCTCTATGGCAAAAGGCTTCTTCGTTAAAAGAAAAAAAACAAGAAAAGAAAAAGGGGAAAAAGACACGCAAAAATTGCAAAACCGGCGACTCCACGGACCAGGGTAGCAACTCCGAACTTAGATGGGATTACTCTTCTTCCCAATTCGCGACACCATCAGATTGCACTGTACAGGACAGGTCATATTATTTCTGCATCTACAAATCCGAGCGGGAGCTCCAGAAATATGGAAGAACCTACCCTTACGGAAGTGTTACAGTCGATCAAGGGCTTCCAAGAAGAAGTCAAACAAGATAATCGCAAAAACCGGCAAGCCACGCAAAAACTCCAAGGCGCCATCAGAAAAGTGGGGTGAACTTGCACTGAAATTGCAGAAAGGATGACATCAATGGAAATTCGAGCTGAGAATTTAGAGAAGGACGTTTCCGTATTGAAAGAGCAAGGGGATGCTCATGATGCTATAGTGAAAGAGCTAATGGGGAAGATCGAGGAACAGGAAAATAGAATGCGACGCAACAACTTACGCATTCTTGGGATACCGGAGGGGGGTGGAAGGAAATGATCCCAGGGCGTATATAGTATCACTCTTCAAAGGCACATTTCCTGAAATGCAATCTTGGGACTGCGACAAGGAAATACAACGAGCGCATCGATTCCCCTTGACACCCTCGAAGCCACTCCCTTCACAAGAACAATATCCCCGCGCTATTTTAGTGTATTTTGGAAATTTTCTTTTGCGTCAGGCTCTCTTCGATATTGCTAGACCTACAAATAAAAAGGAATAGAACGGTGTCACCTTCTTTACCAAGCCAGACTTCGCCCATGCCACTGTCGACCGACGATGGAGATTGAGGCAGTTATTCACACCATTTCAGCAAATTGGAGCAACTGTATACCTACAGAACCCAGCACGATTAAAAATCATCTTTAACGGGGTCACTCGTAGCTTCATGTCTGAAATCCAAGCTCAAGCATATCTGCAAGAAATTACAAGGACAAATAGAGACAGACCTAAAGTTTGAACTTTTAGAGGCTTAACATCTAATAATTAATGTGTACCCTCGAAGTTTCGATTGAGTGACATTACTATAAGAGTAGATTTAGGCAAAAGGGGCAGTAGAGGGCACGGGCCGGACCATGGGGGAGACTCGGGACTCCGCCTTTTCAGATGTCCACACCCTGGTTCAGGCTGAACCAGGTAGGCCTCAGTGAGTGGCGACGGGGAGGGGGATGGGGGAGGGTCTTTTGGGGTGGGGGAGGGGTTGTCCTTAAGAACATTCGTTTTTTTTATACTCTAGTTATGAGTTCTACTTATGGTTTATCTATAACCTTCTATTACTCTTTCAAAATTTCTTTGGTCTTTATGCTGGGGGTGGTCAGGAGAAACAATCATGACTCGTCCAGGGCTTTAATGAAAGGACTAAATTTGAGTTTTAGAAATGAGTAAATTGCGTGTAGCCACATTAAATATTTGCGGCTTGAATGATCCAAAGAAACGTCGAAATGTCGCTATTGCTCTTAGACTGCTTAAAGCAGATATCCTATGTCTCCAGGAGACACATATTGACAGCACACAGATTCACCTTTTAGGTACATTAGGATTCACAATAATAGGTGCTACATCACAGAGTGCAAGGACACGGGGGGTCGCAATATTATCTGCCAAAAGTACACTTCAGTTCCCACGCACAGCAGCGGATCAGAATGGGAGGTGGGTTATAACCGAATGCCGTAGAGAAAATGGGGATGCAATTACGATGTGTACAGTGTATGACAGTATTGTTGATGATCCTGCAATCTTTGAATATTTAAATAATGAATTGGCTGGGAGGTCCTTTCCTATTATCATCTGTGGCGATTTCAACATAAATATACCATCCCACCAAAGGACTGCATCTGATACAAATTGGAAGTACACTGGTAGGAAACCTAGAGTCTTTAAAGTTCTGAAGACCTTAAGTCGGGAACAAGCATTAATAGATGTCTGGCAATCACATTATCCTACATACCCCGGCTATACTTTTTATTCTTTCCCGCATAGAAAACCGGTTAGACTAGACTACATTCTTACATCTCATTCTATTCTTCACAAGTGCTCAATAGAAAAGCATACACGAATCATATCGGATCACAATCCTTTGGTGCTAGAAAAACGAGGGGAAATAAGGGTTAGTCAAGACAGGATAAGCTGGTCGTTTGATCGTTCCCTACTCTCTAATGAGGAATACTGTAGATCCATGAAGCATTGGATACCGCAATTTATTAAGGAGAACCTGGACAGTACCAGGATCGAAGTGGTCTGGGATGCACTCAAAGCAGCAATAAGGGGAGAAACAATGAGCTTCTCATTAGCCCTCAATAAGAGAAATCGTCAATTATTGGATTCCTTACAATTACAATTGGCAGCCGCAGAAGGAAATTTGATTAACGTATATAGAGACAGTGAGGATCCCACAGAAGCACTGGCGAAAATATTCTCAGCCAAATCATTAGTTATGGAAGTTATTGCCAAAAGAGCAGCAGACAGATTAGATGCTTGGAGAAAAGAAGCGTATGAGTGCAGTGAGCAAGTAGGACACCACCTTGCGATTAGGGCCAGACATAAAGCTACAAAAAATTCCATTACGGCAATTAAGGATACCTTTCAGATCATAATTACAGATCCAGAAGGTATACGTAATGAGTTTTTTAAATACTATCAAAGCTTATCTCAAGAGACCACTAATTTTCACTTAGAGAATATTATGATTTACCTTAACCAATCTCCAATAGAACAATTACCTTCTGAAGATCAGGCACAACTTGAAGAACCCCCAGTATGGGTAGACGCTTTGCTATGTATTAATAGTCTTCCCAATGGTAAAGCAACAGGCTTAGACTGCATAACGGCAGAATTTTATAAAAAATTTGCTACAGAAATAAGAGAACTCATTTTTCCTCTGTTTGTACATGTTTTTAAGGGGGGAAGATCACCAGAATCATGGTCTGAAGCAAAGATCATTGTCTTCTTAAAAAAAAAACAAATCCTCACTAGACCCCGCATCTTACCGGCCAATTACATTAATGAATGCAGATAGTAAAATTTACTCTAAAATATTAGCAACCAGATTAGCAGGGGTGATTCACAAGGTAGAATCCCCAAGACAACATGGGTTCATTCCTGGACATGGGACTACAGATCATATAAGAAGAACCATCTCACTTTTTGATAATGCACAAATATCTGGAAATCCTATGGCACTCATCTTACTTGACGCAGAGAAATCCTTCGACAGAGTTTCCTGGCCCTTTCTCTGGGAGGCTCTGTCGAGGGCAGGGTTAGGGCAACATTTTATACAGGCATTTAAAATGCTGTACTTTCAGCCAACTGCAAAACTATTTATAAATGGTATATTTACCAATTCCTTTAGGATAAGTCGAGGCACACGTCAGGGATGCCCTAGCTCACCTCTCCTATTTGCCATATGCATCGATCCCTTCTTACGCATGTTGGAGCTTAATCAGAGGATTAAACCGATAATCAGTCTGGGTGGTGAAACAAAGGTATTGGCCTTCGCTGATGATATCGCGCTTGTAACATCCAACCCAATTGAAGCTATGGCAGAGGTAGAGGTAGGCGATGAGATTCGGTCTACTGGCTGGATATTCTTTAAATCGAACCAAAACTCAGATTATTTGTAAACATGTTAATATGGGTGACGATGTGAGACAGGTAGGAAATGCCACTTACTTGGGGGTAGATATAACCGCTAATATCGAAAAGCTAGTAGAGGCAAATTTCGACCCCTTGACTGACAAAATAAAATCAGAATTGAGGCGACTACACAGTTTACACCTCTCAAAATTCGGAAGATGTAACATAATGAAAATGCTTTTTTTCCCTAAAATCTTATATCTTATAAGAGCAATTCCATTAGAATTTAATCCCAAATGTATTAAAAAGATTTTCCCGGTTTATTTGGTCCTATGGGAAACCCAGAAGAGCATACAAGTTTCTCTCTCTCTCTCCAGGGAAAGGGGGGGGGGGGGGGGGGTTTGGCACTCCCAAACATCAAACTTTATTATTGGGCAACTACTATTTTATATAATTAAACCCTTTTTTTCAGATAAACCATTAGATGACTTACCAAGCCATATCCCCACACCCATAGAATTAATAATGGGTAATCAGGCATGGGAGTGGGCCTGGAGATTCCTGAATGATTCTTACTAGAAAAAAATACGGGATAAGACGCTGGCTGCTGGATATAAAACCTTGAAGGTAATCCGGAAGGTGTTGGGGTTGGGTCGGTTGAATTACTATACGCCGATTAGCAATAATACTAACCTGCCCGGAATCTTTAAAGATTCCACAATCAGGAGATGGATTGACAAAGGTCTATCCAAGCTTGGAGATTTTTATTATCTCACTGATATAATTACCTTCGAAAATCGCAATATGGACTAGATTGGAAAGATTTTTTTAAGTACTTGCAAATACGGGACTTTTTAAATAAGAAGGGCGGAGGCCCAATAGGATTTTTAAACAACTCCATCATTGATAAACTGAGACAGAATAATCATTCAAGTGGAATGGTATATAACTCACTTTACTCCTTGATGACAGATGATATGGGATATCGGGCTAGAAAACAGAAATTGATGTTTCAGAAGAGCTATTTCATTATTCCATCGAACTTGCACAGAAGATTTTAATACCAGCACGACTCCTGGCGCAGTATTATAAAACCTGTTTCTCGCTTTATTACACGCCAAAAAGGATTGCCAAATGGGGAGCTGGAAAGGGGACTTTATGTCCTCGATGTGCATTGCCCCAGGCGGATTTAGATCATATGCTGGCATCCTGTCCCACTTTAAATATCCTAAAATCTGATATCAGGAATTTTTTTAAAGAGGTTATAAGAAGAGATATAAACCTCTCATCAGCCCTGATCTGTTTAGGGGTTGATCAAGAGACTCAAGGGAAGTATGGAGAACAACAAATTTTTATAAGTATGGCAATATATCGCCTTACCCTAACATCAGCCTGGTTAGACTCAACCTCACCAGTCTATTGTCAATGGCTGACACGCCTAGTTGCTAACTACAACTTCGAAAAAGCATTATATGGGAACAGGGGGATTCGATCTTGCTCTAAAGGGTTAAAAATTTGGTAACCACTGACCAAATGGCTTCTGAGATAGAAACCGGGGAACATGATATTCTTTTCTTTTTCTTTTTCTTCTCTAATTTCTCCTCTCTCACTCTGTTTTACACAGATACACTTTAGAACATTTAAGATTTATGAACACAATATTACCTTTAGATAGAAGGTCAACGTCGGGGTGGCAAGAGGCGGGAGGGGGGAGGGAAATAAAAAAAAATCTGAAAAAAGTGCATGAGATTATATTATTGAATTGATACAGATTTTTTCTTTTTTCTTTTGCTATATTTCTGCCATAAAGTTTATTGGTTTTAAAGACATGTAACGTTTTGAATAGGGAATATTATATAATATATTCATGTTCTTGTGAAACCCGTGAACTTTAAGATTATCATTTTGCTATATTGGAAACATGCACCAATAAAAATATTTTTTTTTAAAAAGAACACCGTATCGGAGGGGAAACAAAGTGTGCTTCCTCCGCATGTGCATGCACACAAGGGATTACAAGATGCATCCCTCTGTGTGCATGCACACCAGTTCCTGCATGAAATGGACTTCTCAGTCCATACCGTGCAAGAAGTGTTTTTGGCATTCCCATTGCGTGCCCATTTTCTGAGGCACTGCCGTGGGAACGCCAAAAACCAGGCTTCCAGACGGGAGGAAACTCCTAATCTGGTGGGCGGTGTGGCGGCAGGGCAGACCCAGCGCCGCACCGCCAAAGTCGTAATCAGGCCCTAAGTGTGGTGGAGCTATGCAGCAGGATACTTTGTCTCTTAGCCTTTTGACTACACCTCTTACCTTAGTTAATAAGGAATTAGATTTTTTTTTTTTTTAAACCAAGCCCAGACCCTGTAGATTGTATCTGTGTTGCTTGTTCCCTTATCCTAATAGGCTATTGTTTGTGAAGCATCATATGTGATGGACATCTGTATTAATTTCAGCTTGACCTAATCTGACTTTGCCAACAAAACAGAACCCAGTATGCTTCACAGAAACATCAGTTGAATACCCAGGTGTCTTGATAATTCTTTTTTTTGCAAATTTGGAATCAGCACAATTTTCAAACCAGCTAATTTGAGAACCCGGCACTGCATATTGTCAGATTTGAAATCAGCACAATTTTCAAACCAGCTAATTTGCGAATCCTGTACTAACAAAAATTAGTAGCTGTGCACTTTTCACTCGAAAATGTGAGTCTTTCAAGATCAGGCCCCTAGTAGAACAGAAATGTAGGTAATAGCTAGTCATCTTTAACAGTGGAGAAAATGCCACATCAATGTATACATCTGCGTTTAATAGAGAAAAACTATAACAAAGGATGACTGAGTGAATGACAAAAATGAGAGTACAATGTTGTGTATTTGAGCATGCAAGAAATGTAGCCGGTACTCCAGGGATATTCTCTTCCACCTTTTCCACTGGTTGAGAACATATTCTGTCCCGGCTGTTAAAAAAATGTGCAGCTGCTTTAAAATTAAAAGATGGTAGTGTCAGGCCTCCTCCCTATACAAGTTTGTTACAAACTTGCTATATCTACTTTATTTCTTTTCCAGTGGGTGACGAATGAAACATTTCTATGATGGTTTCCTTTGTCTGTGAAATGCTTCTCAGCAGCATCCTTTTTGTTCTTCATTTTATGTTTCTAGAAAATAAACCAGACTCAATCCCATTCCTGATGGATACTTAGCACAAGGGTGGGTTTGTTCAATCAGTGTATTGGTTTCTGAGGACAGTTCTTAGTGGTTCCCTATCACAGACTATGTGTCTCATGACTGTGGTTGGTGCATGGCAATCCTTTTTTTTTTTTCTTTTTTCAGAGTTTTATATAGCACGAACTTGACCCGAATCGGCTATCAGAGCACTTTACATAGCACCAGTTACGTTACATGAGGACACACATTAATTTGTTTTTTTTTGTTAGGCACTGGGAGATTAAGTGATTTGCCCAGAATCACAGGATGTTCAGCATCATTACCGAGACTCAAACCCAGTTCCCCAGGTCCGAGGTCAAGCGCCCTAGCCGTTAGGCCAACTCCTCTCCTCGAATTTGTTCTTTAATCAACTGTCCCAAGAGCTCTCAGTAGTCAGTATGAATATTTTGTATATATTACCATCTTTTGTATGTCCATTTGCTTAATGAATTTCAATATATTTTCCAGACACATTGACACCCATTGGGACTTCAGTATGTCTGATTCAAGTGCTCTGGCTTGAATACCAGCCTGCACACAAATATCTACTCTGTGGGTCTTGTGATGTCTTTATTCATCTGACTACATCTACATAATAGAGACAGTATATTTAAAGTGAAGAAGCCTTTTTAGAGTATCTCTCCCTCCGAGCATATACTTGATTTAAAGACTTGACACAAAGAGTAATTAGTTTACATCAGATTATATTACAGATTTTCCTATATTTGTACCTTTTTCAATGTCATGATACCAGCCTCCTAAAAACAAACCCCACTACAAAAATTAAATCAAAAGGATCAAATAACTCTTCACAGCTCCAAAGGTCTGGGAAAAACTAAATCCCAGAAACTCCTGTAGACACTGAAGATCAAGAAGATTCAATTACGGCTGTGACTCTGTTGCAGAATACTTTAGAGACTACCTAAAATTCCAAAGGGCAAGCTTCCTCACCACTTGCAGCATCAATACGCAACTTTGTGTTGAAATATACTGGCTCCACTTGGAACCAATCTAACCTTACTTTGCCTTCACCCAAGCCAGGGTTTCCTGAGGATCTCTTATTGTAGTGTAGCAGAGATGCTTTCTCCAGTTTGCTCTAAACAGTGCAACTTACTTACCCCATTCCAGAGGAAAGGGGCCTTGGCTTTCATCTTCCTCAAGTTTAAACCTCAATTTCTCCAAAAGTGTCTGTCAGGGATCTGTCTTATGTGGCCCCATAGAGGCACACAAGACAGGCTTTGTCCCTAGGCTTTGTCATTATTTTTAGCCTAGCAAGACGACCAGCCTGTATGTGAATTCATTTAATTTGTTGTGATCTCTTTGAATGCTACTGCATCTCCCTCTTTCTCAATGCTGGATATTTTCTTGTTAATGCAGGGAAGTTTGCATTGAATATTGGAAACTTCAGTAAATTGCAATTGAAAATCAAAGTAGATCTCGGACTGATGTGCAATAGAAATATGAACAGAGCTGTGCTTTATTGATTAGTGTATGCCTCCCCAGGTAAAGCCTATTTTTGGAGTAGATGATGTAAAGAGTGCTCAAACTAAAAGAGAGCATGCTCAACCAAGTGTTTTCTTGCAACTGTCTATCACTGACCTGTGATTATTTAAAAAAACAAAAACAAATGATGGGACGGACTCAGGTACTTCTTTTTTCTCTAATTCCTTAATCTGCACTCTCCAAAATAAAAAAAGTATTAAAAAAACACTAAGGACTTAAAATAGAAAGGCAGACATTGGTGCAATTATCTCAACAAAGATTGTCCCTGCTTCTACTTAACAAGAGGAAGTCACCAAGTTCATACAATTTCTTAAAGAGAAAAGTTATTAACAACAATAGTCCATTAAAGACAAAGGATCCCCAGTCAACTGAGAGATTGAATGAAAGGGATAATCCCCAGAAAGACTCCCAAGTGCCTCTTAAAATAGTGTTTTTGATGACTCAGAGGATATTGTAGTAATTTATCTTGATGTCAGTAAAAGAGAGAATGGTGCAAGAAAGCTCTGTCCCCTTAATAGGTCAAAAAACGTGTCCTTATTCAACAAAATTCCTTTACTCATTTGTATGACTGATAGATTTTTTTTTACTGTATTTACCAAACAGAATTGATAAAAGAGATGTTACAAAACTTCAGTTCCATTCCTACTTAAAGAAGAGCTTGGTTTTGAAAGCACAGAAATTTCTTAGGATGTAGGTATATGTGTAATACTGAAGGGGGGATAGGACGAGCTTCAGTATTAAACATGCCACTCCGGTTTACTTCCGATCCAAGTATTGTTTGTGAATTGAAGAGCCAAACAAACATTTCTTCATAATATTTGAAAAATCCTTGTGTCTGCAAATTCTACAACTTTGAGAATTGTAAATTATAGGATATTAACCTTAAATTAGGTAACTCTTTCTCCAATTTAGCAAGAATCACACTGAAATTGTTTTGCAGCTCATTCTATTAAAACCTCTTCCTCCTTAGAGGACCCTTGCTTAAGTGATGGCTCACAATATGAGAAGAGCTCCCATAGTCTTAGCCTCCTTCTTTGGAATGTTCATGGTTTAGAGTGAAGAAAGGACTCTGGTCTCCTTAAAGATGTGTTCGATATAAATGTTCTGTTATTCCTACAGCAGACTTGGATGCAGGAACCTCTTCTTTTTGAAGGTTTCGTATTCATGAGTAAATAAGCTGATGCATCAATGCATGACACCCACACTTGTATCAACTACAATAGCTTGAAATGTGAACGTATTACTGACTGAATGTTCTTGGATACTTGCTTGTGAAGTTGGTGTATAGTAAGAAAAATCTAATGTCATGAACATAAGTTTGATAATTGTTTGTAAAAATTTTAGATCATGTAAAGACTACCAATAGTTTTAAAAAGATGTAAAGGGAAGAAATGTAAATACACATTCAATTTCTGAGTTCTTTTATTAATCATAGCCAGTGATATTAGTTTACAAATAGTTTCCTTGTTTACTGATTCCTCAGCAATAGATTTACTACAGTGTTGTAATGTTCTAGAAGCCCAATTCCTGTCTAGTACAAAATCTAAATGGTCTTCTAAGATGTGCACCTTACTGACCTCCTATGGGATTGTTTTCCTGAATGGACAGAGTCCTGTAGATTTTCCCTTCAGGATAAACTGTAATTTGGCTGGCAATCTTGTCCCATTGTTTGCATTATTGTCCCTTCTTAGTGTTAGTTGTGTTTTTAATAGTTCAGAATTGTAAATACAATTATGACAGTGGTCATTGGCCTCTCAAATTGAAACTTTAGAAAGATCTAGGGTCTATATAAAGTAGGGTCCTCCCTCTCTACACTAAATTAGATAGTAAACATCTAGCGCAATTAGCTCATTTGCAAACATGCTGACCGGGTGTCAAGGGCTTCTCATGTCAGGAAGATCAAGTAAACTGGTATCACTGTTTGATCAAAGCAATAGCTTCATGTTTGTAAGTTCGAATTAAGTCAGATTTAGTTCCCCCCAATAAAATTCCACAGGGACTGAATTGTGCCATAGGTGTTTCGATATAGTTCAATTCGATAATTTTCAATATACCAATGAGCCCTCATATGTTATTCAATTCTAATATTTATGCCTGGAAAAACTTTATTGTCCGATTTCTTTATTATTTAAATTATCGAGTAGACTATATCGAAATTTGGGTATTTGCCTAAAAAAATGCAGTAATGGTTCGTGGTTTTATATATATTTTCATTGTAATTCCCATTTAAGTTTGTGATAATTTGATGTTACACTAGGTGGGACAACATATCCCAGATTAAACTACAAAAAAACGAGTTAGTTGCTGAGTAATCGACCGTGATCAAGGTATAAGGCTATACCGAAACGCGCTGGTTAATCGCCTGTTTTCTGTACTTAAAATGGATTGAAGAATACATAAATTTTGCTTAAAAAAGAACTGCAAGAGTGCGACCTCTTTGTCTTTTGGGATCAAAGGACTGCGAGTAAATGAATAAATATATGTGTATATATATATATATATATATATGTGTATATATGTGTATATATACATATATATGTATACACACATATATATATATATATATATATATATATATATATATTACCTACTGGCGGTCGCCAGTAGGTAGTTATAGTTAGGACCCCTTTTCCATAGGAAATCCGCAACATTCTATTTTGAATAACTTTGGCGCCGGTCGACGAATCCTCGCGAATTTTTCAAAATAGGTGGGGCGCTACGCTCCGCTCCTACCCTGAAAGTCTCGAGGGGATTCGTCAAGCGGGGGCTGAGATAAAAGGGGGGTCCCAAAACGCGTTTTTCCCATGCATTTTTCCATAGGACCTTTAGACAGGGCTACAGCCCGAACGGCTGAACAGAATTACTTGAAATTTGGCAGAGAGGTAGTCCTCAGGTCAAGGAAGTGCCTTTTGTAGGTTTGGTGTAAATCTGTTCGGTAGATTCTGAGAAAATAGCCTTTAAATCAATATATATATCTGAGCCAGCTTACGGTGCGCTTACGGTACGCTTACCGTACGCGTACGGTGGCGTGCGCGAGCGCGATTCTGATTGGCTCTTCGATCTTAGTAAACATTCGAATCGGCCGAAACCCGGAAGCGGCGGCCGCCATTTTCTCTCTCGCACTGAGAGTTAGATTGTAAAATAAAGTCAAAAATCATATAACGGGGCTGTTTAGACAACTCCCACACACATAGCCATGTTGAGGGAGTCCCCAAAGACCCCCCAAGGGCAAAAATGCAATTTTTATTTTTTCGCTAATTTCGCCGATTACGCTTACCGTACGCGTACGGTAAAAAAACGGAAATAAAAAAAACACTATCCACACTCACCCCACCCCCTGTGCTTTTGGTGGCCGAAGGCCACCAAATGTACATGGCTTATTTGTGGTGACAAAAACTAAATATTTTAAACAAAAATAATAAAAGAAAAAATTATCCACACTCTCTCCACCCCGTGTGCAAATGGTGCCCGAAGGGCACCATTTGTGCATGGCTTACCGTGCACGGAACGAACTGCGTTAAGTGGGCGCGCACGCCACGAATGGCGTAAAGTAACTTAGCATTTAAAAAACCGTACAAATTCACTGAAAAAACCATAGGTTTCACACACGTTATAGTTAGGAATTAGCATTTAAAAAACCTTGCAAATTCACTGAAAAAACCATAGGTTTCACACATGTTATAGTTAGCGGAAATTTTACTGATAAAAAACCAGTGAAATTCCCCCGTTATAGTTAGTGCTGGCAACTATAACTCACGCGACCGCAATCTTCTGCTGATGACATATGTGTCTTTATGAAAAAAAAATATTTGTAATATATGTATAGCTAAAAATGTATGGAAGAAGACATGGGCAAATAAGTGTCTAAATACAGTATTAGCATCAGCAGAGGATTGCAGTCGCGTGAGTTATAGTTGCCAGCACTAACTATAACGGGGGAATTTCACTGGTTTTTTATCAGTAAAATTTCCGCTAACTATAACATGTGTGAAACCTATGGTTTTTTCAGTGAATATATATATATATATATATATATGTTAGGCATTCCCAAATGCATGGAAAAGGGCACAGACTCCACAATTGAGTGCTAATTATAGATTCATTGATCCAAACATGTAGGTATGACGCGTTTCGGCCACCACATGTGGCCTTGATCACATACTGCCCTCGCTGCAAATTGAATTCGAATAAATAAAAAACCTAAAACACCACATGATAGACATTTGCCATGGCCATAGAAAACAGACTGTCGAGATAAGCTTGTCTATTTCATATTTTGTAACTTATCTTACACATTAAAAACAGGAAAAGCAAGTAATGTAAATTACTCCAATTTGACAGGTTAATAAAAGTATTGTCTGTTCCTTTCACTTTCTCCTCCATCTGTTTGTTGCTTGCTTTTTGCGTTTGTTACACTGCCTTCTAGCGCGTCTTCTCTGATTTCTCCTTTGTCTTGTGGTTGTTTGGGATTTCGTGGTCTCAGGGTTTGAAGGCCGTCCCGCCGTAAAAAATCAAGTTCTTCTGCCAGGGTTAGTTTACCTAAATCCCCTCCCTTATTGCTGGATACCCTGTTGCCGTCCTCAGAGTCTGTTGGTGGTAAATAACGAATCCCCACACCCACCACACAGTCCCCCTACATCTCATTACTGTATTCGGTATTTACCGAAATGGTAAAATTACCGATTCGGTAATTTTACCGATTCGGTAAATTACCGAATACAGAAATGATCCCCCTACATGTCAACAGCCTAAATACCGGTCGGTAACGGTATAATTACCGAAAATCGGCCGTTACCGACCGGTATTGGGCTACCTACATGAGGCCCTAAGTGCGTTGTCTCTGCCACATCTACTGATATAACTTCCTCCACACCGCAATGCAACTTTTGTCATTTGGAAAAATGCTCATCATTGGATAAAGATCATCAAATTCTACTGGATTGCTCATGAACATGTCAGCTACAATACGAAAACACCTTCATCGCAGAAATTTGGCAGGATAGGCTGGGCTTCAAGCTGAGCACACATTTTGGAACGTTTTCTAGAGCTGTGTACACTGTTGCGTAGTTTGTGACCGGAGATGGATTTACTGGTAAAAACCCAACCATCTTCAGTGGGACGGTATTCTGGGAGATCAGAGCATGAGTTCCAGCCCACGGAGGAACTTGCTTTTCATCATCCTTCAGTCCGCACAGAATAAACGATATGGTAAATTCAGTTAAAACAGCTTTGTGGATCACTGAAACAGATAGAAGAAGATGAATGTACTCAACCACTTTGAAACTTTCTGGTAGACTGGGATGTGTTGATTGCTTATAGTGATTTTGCACATGTTGGCAAGGCGGTTGGGTTATAAGTTTGCTGCTTCGTTTGTTTATGCCTACAGCTGACACAGCATGTTTTCCAGCAGCTACTTCATTGGTGCAGTCTTGAAAAAGCACCATGGCAGTATCATGTGTACTGGATGTTCCAGATAATGAAGAGCTGTCTTCAAAATTATCAAGAGCAGCAATTGTAAATCCTTTCCTGGTAAAGTGACTTGGAAGTGATGTGCTATTGGATTCAAAAGATTTTACAGCATAAGCTTCTAACAAGTTCCTGCTCCGTACTATGTCATTATAACTTGTTGACACCAATCATATTCATTGAAGTGATTAGCTCTCTACTTTTGTGCTTGTCATAGATTGCGTGGGCAGTCATTATGCGTAGCAGAGTTTTCTTTTTGCCGTGATGTAATTCATAAAACATGATATGGAGAAGACAGTAAATTTGCACAGCATAAGCCTTTCGGTTCATGGGCTAATCTTCCACTTCTTCGCTTCTATCTTCAAAGCCATCATCAATGTTGTCAGCTTCTGTTTCAAACTCAAGAACTTTAGTTTATAACAGTTTGCTATGCTGATATTAAACAATGATGTAAACAAATTTAAGACTACATCAGACATTCTTGTTGACTCTCATGATTTGTGGCGATCTGGGGCAGCACAAAATCTGTCATGAAGTCCAAAATTTAAATAGTTTCTTTAAATGGTTCCTGCTAATTTTACTGCATCCTGTGATCTTACTTGGGCAGCAAGAACTTGAGGCGTCAAATCAGCTGAGAACCCCACAAGTCATTCTTTTTGTTAGACTGACAGAAACTAATTCTGTCATTGCACACTCTCACCAGAAAAATCTTAATCTCATTATTATTGATCAGTACACTTTCATAAAGGTTGACCCTTATTTCTCTGACCTCACGGAGTATGAACCCGTAGCAAGCACTGAAGAGTGACTTTAAAGCTTAAATTGCTCTCTCAAAGAGTCCAAACAACTGAAGGCTGGCGCTTACGTTACAGATGGGAGCTCATTGTACATTCATATTTTCGAATGTATGCATGCATGCAGTTCTGATGGGCTTATGAATCCGTTGCAAATACATTCACCTCACTGTTTAGATCAGCTACTCAACTGAAAATACTAGCTGCAGATAAAAACATGTTTTCCCTTTCAGACTCACATACTCTATACTTTGTTCTTTCGTCAATCCCTGTGGCCCTTGTTCTAGCTTAACTGCAGATAACACATTGAAGATCTTCTGCTTTCTGAGCAGTTGTTGGAGGTGGGCGAGGGGTAGCCATCGATCTTCTAAGTGGATGGGCATTTGGTTTGGTTGTTGTCGCTTTCTCAGAAGACTGGTATTCTTGTTGCGATTCACTGGTGTCTGCTATTTATTAACAATTTTTTACCAGGCTCTTTTTCCATTAAATTCGACTTGTAGCACTTGTTACAATGATGAAATATTTGATCCTCTTCACCCATCAGTTTCAATCTTTTGTGAACTTTGTCTTTCCGTATTTCTGCAGCATCTCAAACTCTCTTCTGTCCAGCTGCAGTTGATGTTAGCTTTTCTTTCGGATTAGTTTGGAATATGACACATTATTCTTTGATTGAAGGAGTCCTCAGACTTTGTAGTTAGGAACACTCTGAATCAAAGGAAAACCTGAAACAAAAACAATATTACAAGTAATTACCAATATTATGGCTAAAACACATCATTATAGAGCTGCCATTTTGGAAAATGTCAGAAGGGTCGCTCTGAGGAGTTATTTTTTGTCTCTGTAAGGCTACATGACCCCCAAAACCTATGTTTTGACACCAAAGTGAAGTATATAGGTCTCATGTTCCTGAAATATTACATCATCACTGCAACACATCTGTCATTTTTAAAAATGTCATCCAGAAAAATTCTGCCCTGATTAGGAATGTCTACCCAAGCTAAATTACTTCTTTAATGATACAAAAACACATTCAAAAATAAAAATCTCTGGACAACAGAGGTATATCAAGGGGCCAGGACTACGTCCTATCCTAGACCTATGCCCTCAACTACTTCCTGAAAAAAGAAAACTTCAAGATTCTCAGTTTGGCTCAGGGACTGTCTGCCCTCGGCCCTGTAGATTGGTTGGTAGCGATGGTCTTGCAGGACGCCTACTTCCATAACCCTGTTCTGCCTGCCCACAGAGCATTATCAGTTTGTTGTGCTCCCCTTTTGCCTGACCATGCGCTACGAGTTTTCACCAAGGTGATGGTGGTGGTTGCAGCACCTATACAGAGGTCTGGGTTTCCAGTCTTTCCTTACTTAATGACTGGCTGTTGAAGGTGGGATCGCCCCATTCAGTTATCTCTCACCTCCAGACTGCGGGGGATATCATGCATTTGATGGGGCTCAACATGTCGAAGGTGCACATGACTCCCACTAAGATGCTCCCTTTCATCTGAGCTATTCTGGATACAGTGCAGATTCAGGCTTATCCTCTGGAACAGCGTGTCCAGGATATTCGGACTATGTTTCAGCCTTTATCCAGGATTGCGGTGAGATTGACTCTTAGGCTGCTGGGTCTCATAGCCTCCTGTATCCTGCTGGTAAAACATGCCCATTGGCATATGCGGGTATTGCAGTGAGATGTGAAGTCCCAGTGGGCACTGCATGAGGGGAATCTCTCTGATCTGGTCCGGATATCGGAGGAAACTGCAAAAGATGTGGAGTGGTGGCAAACGACCGTAATTGGGTCAGCGGCAGACCCCTCTCTTTTCCCCATCCAGAGCTTACAGTAGTGACTGATGCAATACTTCTGTGTTGCGGCGGCCATTCAGGAGAGGTGGAGATCAGAAAATACTGTTCTCCGGCGGAATCTCAGTTCCACATCACCCTGCTAGAACTGAGAGTGATGCGCCCTGCATTGAAAGCATTTCTTCCTTCCATCAAGAGAAGGCTGGTTCAGGTGTTCACAGACACCACCACCACCATTTGGCATTACAATAAGCAAGTCGGAGTAGGGTCGTGGACCCTGTGTCAAGAATCCCTGCGTCTCTGGACATGACTGGAATGTCAGGGGATTTTCCTGGTGGTTAACATCTGACGGGCTCTCTGAACACCACAGCAGGCAAGCCATCGATGCCTCGTGAATCACGAATGACATCTCCATCCGGAGGTAGTGTAAGGTCTCTTCAAAGATCGAGAAGACCCTTTCTTTGCTATATCTGTATGCCACTGCTGAGAATGCGCACTGTCAGCACTTCTGTGCGCTGGAGTTTCTAAATCTGGTATTACTCGAATGCATTTCATCTCCAATGGAGCTAAGTACTTCTGTACGCTTTTCCATTTATACCACTCCTATCCAGAGTTCTTCACAAGATCAAGAACAAACGGGCCCAAGTCATCTTAATGACCCCGAATGGGCAAGGAGAGTATGATATCCCGAACTCCTCAGCATGAGCATCTGTCCTCCGATCAGGCTACCCCTTCAGGAGGATCTCATGTTGCAGCAGCAGGGCAGGGTCCTTTACTTGAACCCGCATACTCTTCATCTACATGCGTAGAGATTGAGTGGTGACAGTTAATGGTGTTTAATTACTCTCCTGGAGTATGCATTGTCATTCTGTCAACCTGGCTCCCCTCCACTTAAACAATTTATGCCTGCTAATGGGATGAGTTTGTGGTGTAGTGTACTGTTAAATTTGTTGATCCTCTGGCTGCAGCTTTTGCTGAAGTCCTGTTGTTTGCCGTATCCCTTACCCATCAAGGCCTTGCTTTGGGCACAGGGTACCTTTTCTGTCGTTACAGTTTTTTTGCAGTTGCTGGATCAACCCTCCCTATTTAAGTCACCTGTTGTGACTCGTTTCTTGAAAGGTTTGCAACATATGTCTCCCGACGCCCTTCATTATTCCCGAATATGATCTTAATTTAGTTCTCACCTTTCTCATGTTTTCACCATTTGAGCCTATGCACAGCTGCCTTCTGAGACTGCTGACCAAAAAACAGGCTTCCTTGTGGCTATACCATCTGCCAGAAGGGTTAACAAATTGCAGGCACTTTTGGTTCAACCCATGTACACCACCTTTTTCTAGGATAAGCCGTTCCTTCTACCAAAAGTGGTTACACCTATTCATGTCAGGCAGAACTTACACTGTCTACTTCCTAACACCTCCTCCAAATGCCCCACCCCCCTCTCTCCCGACCCCTGGTAAAACAACAGTCTTAAATGTAATTTCAGCTTTGTGATGCAGATCCTATTTAAATATGTTTTTCTGTCCATACACTCTTACTGCAATGGGCTGTATCTAAATTTACACGTGCAGTACCTAAATAAATTGCAGTCGCTTCAGAATGTTGCAGCGGGGCTTCTGTGCGGAATTCCTAAATCCCAATCAGCTAAACCAGCCTTACGGGTTCTTCATTGGCTCCCGGTCAAACACAGAGTCCATTACAAACCTCTGTGTATCACCTTTAGACTTTGCATGATAGTGGCCCAAATTATCTGAACGATAAGCTAAAATGGTAACTCCCAGAGAGGCCGCTCCGTTTAAGCGCGGCAATAAACATTATGATTCCTAGGTTCAGGTGCGCCACTTGGGGCGGCAGAAGTTTTGAAACAGGGGGGTTCAAAACTCTGGAACTCGCTACCACTGCATATTAAATCTCAGACAAACTTGCTTTCTTTTCGTAAGTCATTGAAGACATGGCTCTTCACCTATTAACTCAGTGTATACGCTCCGTTACTCAGCAGCGCCTTGATGCCACCAGGCAATATTTTGCTCTCTATAAAATTATTTAACATAAAATAATGAAGTGTCCAATAGATTTCGTATCTGCCCACTCTCCACAATCAGCTACTATCTAATACCAGTAGCAGGAATTTTGACAGTGGGTGCTGCAGATTACTTCCTGGTCTGTGGGCACCTTTTCTCCAGTTTCCGGGAGTCTCTCCCTCTGTGCCAGATCCAACATGCCCCCGGAATCATCCAGCTTCCCTCCGCAAGACTTTCCAAATCTTGTAGCCAAGGTGTTAAGTCTAGAGTGATAGTCTTCACTTGTGAGTTAGTAGTCACTCGTGTATAGGATAGTAACTTCTTTATTACTTGTTAGGCCCTAAATCTGCGTGTGAATATCACTTTTACTATCCATCGTCTCAGAAAGCACACTATCAATCAATCAGTACTTATATAGCGTGGCTTATCACCCGAGAGGGTATCTAGGCAGTGGCGGTTGGTGACATTTGAAAGTGGTGAGACATAAATGTTTGGGATGAGTGACCTTTGGCGAGCAAGCCTGACCGTAATAAGAGGGGTTCGGGAGGGTTCTCCATCTGAGACAATTTTGAAAAAAGAGTGGGCAAATGGTGTATTTTTAAGCAAATTTGAGCAAGCGATAAGGTTTATAAGGCAGTTGTTAAAGTGTAGTTATGACATCAATAAAGAGATTTTATATGTTAATGATGTAGGTGGCTATTTATTCAGTATAGCCACAGAACGTCATAACAGACTTTGAGATAAGAATGCTGAGTACCTCACAGATTTCTTTATTTATTGATATATCTTTATAAATGAAATCTCCTGAGCAAATACAAGTTATTATGATTTGTCGGACTAGACACAATGAGCCAATTTGTCAATAGGGAATTTAAATATGCAGTGGCATTGCACTTACTATGAAGTCTTTGCGAATGGGAAATTCAATTTGAACTCCCCATTGACAAAGTAATGACCAGTCCTCAGTCCAACTGTGGGTTAGGACACATGCAATCTCAGAGAACCGTTAGTCTTATTGGCTGCTTATAATGTTTCTTAACCTGAGGTGGGACCAGTTTGTGTTTGAATTTACGTGTTAAAAATAGTGACGTTCCCATTCATTCATGCAGCCCCCCCATGTAGCTTTGTCTCATAATTATGTTGAAAATACTTTCCATTTAATATTTCTGTTTTACAAACACATCATAACCACATCTTTTAAAAAGGTTTTCAATTTCTGTGACATCTTTTAAGCGCATGCTCTCTACTTTTATCAGTGTAAGTATTCTACCATAAAAAAACAGCCTATAGAGGGAGGATAGAGGCTTTCTTACACTAGGCCTCAGGCTCAAAAGTGGCGCAAAGTTTGGATATGTGCTGGTCTGTTTTTTTTGTGCTTTTGATCATACAAAAATCATTAGTATTATTAGGCGGGCTGCATATTGGAGGCTAGACATGGCACTGACCTTAGTGGCATTCTATGAGGGCCTACCCTCTATATACAGCCACGGCAGCACTTCACTGTGGAGGAGGGACAACATCTGGTAAAATAGTGCTGAAAAAGTATGTGCATGTGTGACTCCTGCTGGCGCTAATTACAGTTTCTGTTTTTCTAACTGAGTTGAAAGACAAAAACATTATTTGGCGCCAGCGGTGCTTCCACCTGACGCCATGTACTTTTCTGTGCTACTGCCAGTACTGCCTGCTGCACTTATTGCCAATGCCATCAGCACTGTGTATGCCATGACCATTGTCTTTACTTTGTCAATGGGTAATTCGACCCACACGAACTCCCATTGACAAAGTAAAGACCACCAGTCGAAGGAAGGGGCCTGGCGTGTGTGGCCCGGCAGTAGTGCTGAGAGAGAACATGTGAGCCACGCCAGCGCTATTTAGTTTTAGGTCTCGCCTGAGCCAGCGCATGCGCTGCTCTGGCGAGACATTTAGTAAGCGGCTTCTCGAAGTGCTACCAAAGCGGCCACCAGCTTGCGGTCACGCGCACAAGCGCGTGCGCCACGCTCCGCTTCTCCAATAAGTGCTGCGCGCGCTTCCCTTGCGTGCTTTGCACAGAGCGCGTCATCGCGATGGTGTTCACTTTCGCTTTCACCGCGATCGCGATGCCTTTTGTTTTCACGGCTGTGCGGCGTTACTTTTACGGCTGCGCGGCCAATGCTTGTTCCCCATTTCCCGTGTGTCTCTGGGCACTTTCATTTCCCTCCTCTCCCATTTTTGTTCTCTTGTCGCCTATACCGCTATTCCCTGTCCTGCAGTTTCTGCTCTTTCATGCTTCGCCCCTTGCCGTCCTCTTTTTCCCTCCCCTCACATCTCTGCTCCTATCGTTACTTCCCTGGTGACCGGTCTTATCTACTCTCCTCCCTTTCAATTTCCAGTCACGTCGTCCTTCTACCCTTCTTATTTCTCCTACCTCCTTGAGTCCCCTTAGTATATGTTCACACACGCCTGCCATTTATAAACGTCGTACCATCTTTCTCTGCTCCCACTGTTTCCCTAAACTGGTACTTTATATTGTCTCCACAGCCTCCCTGTATCTGTTCCCCTCCCTTTGAGTTCCCCTTACCTCCGTTCACCTATCTTGCCCTCCTCTGACACTCCTGTTTGCCTGCTCATATTGCTTCCTCCCCAAATGTCTTTGCTCCTCGCTCTTAATTCATGTGTTTTTGTTTCCTCTCCCCCCTGTCTTGATCCCAATCACTACCGTCTACTCTTCATTGTGGCGAGGGCCCTTGCTCACAGGGGCCCATGAATTAGGACTGGCCCACTGACGAACACCAAGCATGCTTTCTGCTTTCTACCGTACTCTGACCCAGAGCGAGCCGAGGCTCTTTATTTATCACGTCTGGCTGCGTGCTACGTCATCTGGACGTCCTGTGGCCGGGTGGCTCACTACACCCGTCTTTTCTCCCACCTCTTCACCCCGCCTGTCTGTTCTCCTTGCACTCCTCTCTTCCATCTCGGCTTCCAGCCTGCTCTACCCTCCCCGATGACGACGACTCCTGTTCGCTCCATCCTGTCTGCGCTCATCTCCCTGCTGCCATTATTCCTCCATACTCTTGGCACCTCTCCTCTTCCTCCGCCTGTCTGCTTCTGCTTCTCGTTCTTCCTCCCTCTATTTCACTTCCTAGCGGGCTCCCCCCTTCCAGCTGGCACTGTCTCTGGGAGCCCTTTGGTACAATTTGCTGTCTCCTCGGGAGACATATACAGTTGTTGGACAGCTTGTTGGAAGCTGCAGGGAGCCCTCAACATGGGAGGGAGGTGCGATTGCCTGCTTTCTTCTTTTTGGCTTCTTAATTTTACTTAGAATCTCCCGTTCCCTTGCCTCGGGGTTAGAATTTGAAAGGCACAGATGTAGGAAGGAAGCCGTGCAGTTTTTGCAAATTGTCAAATATATTCTCTCTTGTTTTCTGGAAGAAAAAAAAAGTCTGTTGACTTTCCAACATTAATTCTCAAATGAAATGCAGGCTAAAAGGCTCACAAGCAATTTAATGATGTAGAACTGAAGCTAGAGACGTGTACCATGCCTGTTCATGTCTGCTAGTACCACCTCAGTACTGACCTGCTGCTTCGCTGGTAGTGTTCCAGCTACAAAGACGACTTTACAGACTTCTTACCAAAGCTGAAAGGCCACGTTATTGGCAAATGCTACGCAGTACAAAACCGCATAAGATAACACAGTGTGTCACTGTGCAGGGGTGTCTAAATTAAGCATCCCCGTTAGGGTTCTTTCATTAGTCAATATAAATGTCTTCTAAACCATCTTCTTCTGCTCTTAATGAAACCTAAGCCCATCTCCTTATGCTAGTGCGACTATTGGGACCAATACAAACTTCAATCGTCCTTCCCAACCCTCTCAATCATACGCCACAAAGATTAGATACTATTTTGAATTCCTGTAGTAGCATTTTCGACATAGCACACCCTAGTCTGGTATTATTGCAATATTCATATAGTAATATAAGTGATGGATCATGCTACAATACAGAAATACTGCTGCAGTTGCATCATAGACGAATTTAGGTAACAATTCACACTCCTGACAAGGCAACGAAGCACATAAGCAAACAGCACACTACCCCATGAGGGAGTTCTCACTTGGGAAAGAAATTGCCTGTGTGGGAAGCATTTTGGTGTGAATAGTGCTCCTATCTTGTCTTAGGTTGCTGTATCTACGGACGTAATCGGAGGAGGAGGTGTTGATTCTGCTGGTCTTTGTAGATCCACCTGTAAAAGAGACTTGTCCATAAACTATGCTATTGCTTGAAATCCGACGCCCTTCTAAACAACTACAACAATTTTTTAGGAATCTATATGAGCATCCATACTCCAGTTGGCATATGCAAGTGCAAGCCAAAGCCATCACCACCCTAGTACTCGAAAGACCTTGCTAACAATAAACAATCCATCTGCAAGCAGGAAAGAAAATGGAGGAAACAGAACTTTCAGTCCCTCCGTGTAACATGCAGACACACCAGCCACTGCAGTTCTATACCAACAATATCAACGGAGACACCAACTGAAGCAGAATGCTGTACAAGACAATCAATGTATTAAACACCTGATGAGCCTACCTATTCCTCACTCCACAGATAGATAAGATGGATACATTGTTATTGTTTCAAGTTATTTAACCCCTTCGACGCGCATGACGGAACGGTTCCGTCATGCACGTCGGTTGTGCTGTGCGCATGACGGAACCGTTCCGTCATGGCCCCGCCCGCGCACGGAATCTTCAGCGTGGCGCGGAAATCCGCGCCGCGCTGAAGAGGTTAAAACCATCACAAGATAAACGAGCATTGGCATAGCCAATAGGTCTCACTTTTGGGACCTTATAAGTATTTAGTTCTGCAGCACAATATCTTTGGTGCAATAACATCAACTGTTGCATGGCTAAAAACTGATAAGGTCCCAAAAGCGAGACCTATTGGCTATGCCAATGATTGTTGTCTTTCTAACTGAGTAGAAAGACAAATATCAGAATTTCGTGCCGGCGGTGGTAACTCGTATTTTTTTGTGTGCGATGTCATATATGCCAATCCATAACATAATGCCTAGCCAGCATCAGCCTTCTCAGAGTCGGACTGTCTGAGATTTTATAATATCTGCGACGGTGCTGGAATACATGCGAGACTCGCATGACGGCAGTCACGGCACATTTATTTTAAACGTAAAAACTTTCCATCATGCAGCCATTTTCTCCATAATTAAAAATCATAAATAGGTGGCTGATTCATGCCTACTATCAATTCAACTGAGAACAAGAATTTTGGAATGCCATTCATAACAAGTGGCGGAGCACACAACATTGACGAAGTAAAGTAAAGAGACTGAGCGAGAGGGGAAGGGTAGTGTGTGTGGGACAGCAGGGGTGCGAGTAAGAAGCAAGTAGAGAACAGGAGGAAGGTTTCCAGGTGTGATCAGTCATGAATCAGATGACTAGAGAAGCGTTTAAGCAGCAGTGGAACTGGGAGTGCTGATTGGCGGGTAACAGATTTTGGGGTGCAGGTGAGGCACGAGAGAAAGGCTGGAGAGGCAGAAGAGGCAAGACAGAAGTGGGGGGCTGGAGGAGTCAGGCAGGGTGAATGGAGTTCAGGAGAGGAAGAGTCAAGGCAGCTGTGGGACTGACAGGCTGAGCTGGGGGGATCTGCTGCACCAACAACAGCAGCAGGAAATTCGATGAATTAATAAGACTTCAACTAGGCTGCATCAACAACAGCATCAAGGGCTTGGCATGTGAATCATCGGTACTGTATCGATAAAATGTACTACCACATGAGTGACCTTTTGAAAATCTGTACTACTCAGCTCGCTGTGCAGCTCTTGTGTTTCAGTCAGGAATGGTCAAGTTTAGTTGGCAACTAACGCCTGTGGCCTGCCACCTATGATCTCTCCTCCTGCCGCACAAAAAGTGACACCAGGGGAGAGAGACAGCTTCCTTCCACACCTGCACTGCCTCACGTCACATGTGTACATTGAAATGAATCGAGAGGCCGCTAGCAACACTGCCACGTCTCAGTCACAGTTAATCCTAACGCTGCTCCTGCTGTTGTTGCAGCGCCAGGATTGGCTGGGGCATGGGACCTCACCGCTCATACTGAGACCGCAGGCTGTAGCTTTGAATCACCCTCGATCTCACTAATATGTGCTGTGTTGCCGAGACTCTGGAGACCTAGTGCGCATATTGGGCTGGCCGGAGAAAGTCTGCAGTTAAACCCGGCATGCACACTTAGGTGCACTGGGGCTACATAGTACAGCAGTCACGCCGGTGTCTGGGACTCACTGACTGGCAATTTTGTTTCAATTTAAGCCCCACCCCCTCAGTTCCACACTGGCTTGGCTTTCCAGTACCTGCCAGGTGCGCTCCTCACCTGATCAATTGTTTAGTTATGCTGCAAACTGCTGCAGAGATAATAAGGTTTACTAATCATTTATTAGGGGGGAATAAGAGGGCCAAAATAATGAGTGGGACAACGCCTCAGCGCCCTAACAGAGGCACCACCACTGTATCCTGGTGCTGTTCTGTGGGTATCAATCAAAGAGCCAGGTCTTGTGTCCGTTCCTGAAGTGAGTAAACACGGATAAAGCATGGAGGTGGAAGGGAAGGGTGTTCCAGGATTTGGCAGCAAGGTGGGAGAAGGAGCGTCCTCCGGTGCGGCAGCGGCAGATGCGTGGTATCTGTGCGAGTGCGAGGTGGGCGGAGCAGAGGTTCCTGGGAGGTAGATGGAAATTCAGGCAGTTGTTCATATAGGTGGGTCCTTGGTCATGGAGGGCTTTGTAGGCGTGGATCACAAGTATCGCATTGGCATCTTTTCTGGATAGGGTGCCAGTGGAGGTCTTTGGGGTTCCGGGTGATGTGGGTCCTCTTGGGCAGGTTGAGGATAAATCTGGCTGCTGCGTTCTGGATCATCTTGAGTCTTTTCATGAGTTTGGTTGTGGTGCCTGCATAGAGTCCGTTGCCATAGTCTAGCAAGCTGGTGATGAGGGCCTGGGCCACTGTTATTCCTGGTGCTGATGGGGAGCCACTTGAAGACTTCACAGAGCAGGCGGGGTTTGGAAGCAGGCTGAGGAGACAGCATTGACCTGACGCTTCATGGAGAGTTTCCTGTCCAGGAGGATGCCGAGGATACGGGCATGGTCTTTCGGAGTGGGGGTGGTTCCGAGTTCCGATATCTACCAGGAGTCGTTCAGAGGGAGGGGTATCTGCCGATGATCAGTACTTCAGTTTAGTCCATGTTAAGCTTCAGGCAGTTGTTCCTCATCCATGCTGAGACGTTCTTCTTACATTTGTGGAAGTTGGTCTTCATCGTGGTGGGGTCCGCTGAGAGCGAGAGGACGAGCTGGGTGTAGTCGGCGTAGGAGATGTCATGGGTTCTGACAATGTATGCGAGTGGTGTTATGCAGATGTTGAAGAGGGTTGGACTGAGGGATGAGCCTTGAAGGACGCCGCAGATGGTGCGATTTGGTTGTGAGGTGAAGCGAGGGAGACTGATTCTCTTGATGTACCCTGTGAGAAAGGATGCCATCCATCTGAGCTTATCGTCTAAGTTCCTGATCTCGCACAGTTGATCGATAAGGTCGAGCAGGATCAGAGCAGCTGATTCCCCTCTGTCGAGAAATGTGCGGAAGTCGTCTGTTACGGCGATCAGGGCTGTCTCGGTGCTGTGCTTGGCTCTGAAACGTGATTGGGAAGGGTCCAGCAGGTTGTTTCTCTCCAGGTGTTTAATGAGTTGGAGATTGACGGCTTTCACTACCCACTACTTTTGGTGCCCTAATCCGGCAAATTCTTTCAAGCACTACTCATGTCGTATCTGCACTGATTCACTTGGCCACAGAATTATATTTAAAAAAATCACGTATAGGGAATGAGGACAAATAAAATTTGAAATAGATAAAGCAAATTAATGCTTAATACCAGCCCTAGCAAAGTCATACACTTGAAGAGTATAATCCCTTTAGTACTCTGCGTGATTGTAAAAGAGTTTTTAGAGCCATTAAGCAGTTTATTTTATCTGATGAAGTTACATTGACTAGATGAGTAACCGTGGAGTGCATGCAGAAGCAGATGTACAACTAGCTTATAACAGTAAGCGATTGTACGTATAGATATGGCATTGACGGGGCTTAATGGGAAAACCCCAACGTCAGAAGATGGTGGGAAATTATAGACAGCATAGGCACTGGGTATCAACGTATTGCATGATTTGAATCCATAAATCCTGGGAAATCGTTAGGAAATGAAAGGCGTTCACTTGGGTAAGTATCAATGACCTCCAGATTCATAAAGGAACCAGCTAGCAGCTTTCTATCACAGCAGAAAAGTAATTCGATAAGAAAGAACAAGCAGCTGAACAGTATGCTTTGGCAAAGCTTGTTGCAAAGTAGAATGTCTGGTGTCATGATAAGCAGGAAAGCGGTGGAGTGTATGGTACTGCTTATCTGCCTTTGTATCCAGTATCTGATTTATTTTCACGTGCTAGATCTATGAACCTAAGGATCTGTGTTAAAGAATTTTGACTTCACTATGTCCGTGTTTTTATTAAATCATTCACAGCTGTACCTATGAACACATGAAAATGTTATTAATAATCTGTCCCTCCAGCTTTTGACATTTTGAACAACACTACTATCACGTTAAAGATGGAAAAGATTACAGTCGAGGCCGATTCAGAAGTTGCTTTTCCTATCAGCACGGATTCTTTGAGCCTAACAAACATCATGAAGATTGAAGGAAATTTTGTCAATAATGTTCAGGTATGTCGTAGTTTTAATAAAGGGTGTTTTAAAAGTGCATCATTTGTATTGCAAAAAATAATTGCATAATTAAGGATAACACAATAATTAGTTCATTTTCTAACTGGGCGGCATTCCCAGATATATGAAATAAAAAAACAATATGTTTTTTGGAAACGATTTTATGTTGATTCCCATGATATTAAAACAGCAATTTATTTTTGTAATTAGTCATACTTTCTTACTATCCTATTGAAGATTCTGAGTTTGTTGAAATAAACCTAAGTGTAGATAGGGGATTTCCAAGAAACATTACACAGCTGGATGCTAGGTGCACAAGAGATACTAAAGTGGTTAATTATGGTTTGGCAGGCCACTAAACTGATTGGCCAGTCTAGGCCCGGTGCTGCCTACTTGGCGGAAGCCGTTCCCCTGAATCGAGACCTCTCCGCCAGTTAGCAGAGCATTTTAGGCCAAAAATGGTTGCCTTTCAGGCCACCATCTCGTGGTAGCCTGTTCAACCGTGTTTTGGTTTCTCTGTGTTTCTTAATTTATTTGTTTCTAAGAAATACAATGTTATGGTGGGCCTTCCAACATTCATTAGTTGGCGGTACTCTAGTGGATGGGGTGCTGGATAATTGCTTTCACAGGTAGAGCCAGCTACCCACATCTAAATGGGGGGAGGTGGTGTGGGCGTGGATATGGCAGAGCGGAAAAACAACAAGTTTACTCAGATTCTGTCTGCCAAATTGTAATTTACCCCCTAATTCTGCTGTCCATCCCCATTGCGCCTATGTTACAATGAGTACCCCGATGTGAAAATACATGGTGACTCCTCAGCATCCTTTCTTCACTTCCACTTCTCAGCTCAGATAAAAAGGACATCCTTCTACGCATGTCTACAACGAGCAAGATTATTTACTATAGCTGCTCTTTAATTTTTGTGGTTTAAACAGTGCTAACCCTGACTGGATAGCATATCGTTCAAATTAAGAGACTGAGGCTGTATTAAACCAGAGCTGTGAATGGACTTGAAAAGCCAGTTTAACACTTACCACAGCTGAAGATGTGAAAAAAGTTAGCATTTTGGTCTAGATCTGAAGAGTGAAGTTTTCCTGTTCAGACTTCAGTGTCTTCCTTTGGCCGCTATTCCGACTCCCTGGAGTACAAGGCTTTAAACACCCCAATTCACTTCATGTCCCTTCAGTCACGCTAAAAGAAGTGAGTAGTTGTCCCTCAGCCCCCAAGCATACCTGCTTGACATAGGAAGCACAAGTGCAGTGATGATCCTTCACGATCGAAGTTTATTCACTTTATACACAGTGGTTCCTATTACAATCTCAGTGTTCCTCTCTCTGGCTCTCTGATCCTGATTATCAGGGCACCATTGATGCCACAACTTCCCTATGGCTCCATGTATTATCTCCCTTTGCATACATTTTTAACTAGGTTCCTGCTACTACGCAACCACCAGATGGACTCACGATTTTGGCATTGTCTCTCAATGGCTTCCAATAGCATTTATTTTATTCATATTTTGTCAGTTTGCCCCCACTCATGCGCACCTATTTTCATTGATGCAAGGTTGAACCTCCTCTCCTCTTGGGCATTGTCTCTCATTGGCTTCCAGAAGCATTAATTGTATTCATATTTTATATTTTTGCCCTTACTCATACTCACCTATCCTATTTTTGTGGTGGAAGGTAGAGCCTCATCTCCTTTTGAAAGAACGCAAGTGTATCAATTTTCAAATATTCAAAGTGGTATCAAAACTGTTGTAACAGAGAAGTTCGTTTTTGGCTTTAAGAGGTTACCGCTTTTTATTTTTGGCCATATCCCTGAATAGAATATAAATCAATCAACATGAATTGAATCAGGATGGAAAGGAATTAAGGGACAGTACCGAAAAGACCAACAGTAAAGTTTTAATAGATTTTAGTTAACATCTTTTCTAATGAATACTCACTCAAGCAGACTCCTTATAAGTGCCAGGCTGGATCTGAAACAATTCTGCAATGTAGAGGCGCTGGTGCCAGGTGGAGGTGCACAGCAGCAAACAAACGTCCACAGTACTTTACCGGAACTGATGAAGAAAGTCCATATAAGGTGCCACCGGATCCTCATCTGTTTTATACCGTTGTTCTGACTGTTTCGTGTTCCTCTTTTTCGGTACGTTGTCACCAACATTTTCTGACTTTTTTTATCCTGTTTGACTTGTAGAAACTGTCGGTGAAAGACCCAGATTGCCTTTAATGCCTGCGGAAGGCATAAAATACCTTGTTTTGTGGCTTGTGTTCTGCATTGAACATGAAGGCTATTCTTAAGCAGGAGGACACGTTCATTCTAGCCTCTCTAAAGGTGATGCTGATGACCCCTTACAAATTGTGTGCACTACCTAGGAGATATTCACCAGAAAAAAAGAAACGGAAGACACCGCAAATATAATCTGTCCACTTCTTCCTCTTGTAATTAATAAAGGAACACTCAGACTTCTAAAAAAAAAAAATGTTTGTGTTGCATGAAATTTCAACAAAGGAGGTGTATTTTGCCCCTTCAAAAGCCTTTCATAGTCAGAGTGAAGCTTTTCAAAATATTTGACTGTTCTGGGGGTCCTGGCACCCACTGGCATTCCCTTGCAGAGGCACTATGTCACAACCTGTGTCATTTGTACCATGCTGCTTCGCTGCAGTGTTGGCAGCTTCAGCTCCAACAAATTCCACTCCAAAGCAGGTACGTAAGACACTGGCAGATGATTAACCTGAGACACAGCCTTCAGAGTCGATGCCTACCGTGCTGATACTGGCATCAAAGCCGCTTAGGACATCAATGTCAAATTTATTTCTGCGATATGACTAAAAGAAATCTAGCACCTACCTTTAGGAACAGGAGATGCGTCCGATACCACCAGCCACTTGACCAGAGGCTTTTACCAGATGTCATGAACTGTTCAGGTTAACCTCTGTCGCACTGGATTTTCCAGTATCAACTCCCCCTCATTAGGATGACGATAACAGCGAGGCATACAGCTTGCCTCCACAAGTGTATTTTGATTCTGATTTAAATGCTGGTTTTCTAGACACCTACCTAGAGTCTGATTTTCTAGTCTCTGATGAACCCTCTTCTGACGAAGCTCAGTTCACTATGGTGAATAAAAAAGCACCAGCGACTTTCTCAATACTGTTACATTCGTAACAACCTGAATCCAATTTCTTTAGGCAGATGCTTACAGGGAAGCAATCTTCAGAGGCTATTATGCTCCTCAAAGTGACAATTATTTATGGAGTATCGAAGACCGTTACAAGGTAAGCACATGAAATTCAAGTTTGCTCTTGTCACTAATGAGTTATGTTTTGAAGAAATAGCATAGGTTGAACGTGCGTGAAACAGAATTAAGATAAATATTTTTCATTTTCCAGTATAATTTCTAAGTCAAGCCTGTAACAGCCATGACGCGTCCTTGACCATAATCTCAGCATAATCTTTGTACTTCTGTATTGCTTTGACGAAACTCCTAATGTAAAGTACTTATTCGTGTAGCTTTTGGAGCATACACTATCAATTTCAAATATTGGCTTTTGATAACCGATAAGGGATGACAGTTTGAAAAGCCTCATATCCTTGATTTGTGCTACAAGACAGCCTTCGAGATATATATTTTATTTTGGTCATGGCCTCATACATGGGCTGAGGCATGTTTTTCAATTGCATCCTTCCTTACCTTACACCTAAATAGTCAGAAGGCTACTTACTTGGTCTTTTCACTAATTAGTCGGAAACCATTGTCAGACATTCCTGCCCCATGTCTTCCTTATGTTTGCATTTATGCATCAATTAGCAGATCTTGCTTGAAGCAAAATGTTTCAAATTTCCTCAACATACATTTTGGAAAGGTGTTGGAATACCGGCTTTATCTGCAATATATTGGCATCGGCCAAGCCAATGGATCTGTCTCTCCTATAGTGCATGTTTCCACATAGAACAGACACAGACAACATTTACAGTCACACATGCGCACACACAGCCCATACTATCCCACAGACACACTGACCACACAGACAGCACATACTAGTCTCCACAGGCACAGAGGCAAGTACTCTTGCATATGATGCTTGTATCGTGCATGTATGGACATTGTGTGCCTGTGGGATAGCTTTTCTTTGCATATGTAACTGTACATGTTGCCTATATGCATGTTTTCTGTGTGCACATATCTACCTGTTGTGTGTGTGTGTGCAGTTGTGTGTGCATGCAGTAAAGGAAAGCCAGTTAAGTTATTTTTCTTAGTGCTTAGTGTATACGGTTGCCACTTTACCTCATATCACAGCAAACACAGTTCTCTTGGAAAGACCTTATGCCTCATGGATAATTAAATGAACTTTAGTACTGCATTGCATTACTACGTAAAAATAAAGTTGATCCTGCCCTCTTGCCTTCAGTCTTAGACTTTGGGAGACCTTTCTAAATTATGATTTGGTTACTACTGCAATTCTTTCATTATTTTGCATGTAGAGACAGCTGCAGCTGTATTTCACACAAGGGTCTGGAAAGCTAAAAAATTGTAACAGGCAGTAAGTTTAGACGTGATTTTACTAGTTCTTTTCAGGGCAGAAGACATGTTGTGGTACTCAGCTCTGTCATATAGTCTGATATATAAGCTCCCAGAAATGAAGATCACCTATTTTCAAAACTGGGTGCATACTCACCACTTTACACTAACCCATAAAGATTTGAAGATAGTGTCTTCGGTTGCAGACCCATGCAGAGGCCTGGCCCTTTAAGGAGTTATTTGGTGGGCCTAGGTTACTGGAGTGCATTAACAGTAGAGTTGTGGCACACCTGGATTGCATTTGTAGTGTGCTTTGGGTAACTGGACTATGTGTGCAAGATCAGAGTGGAGGCAGCAGTGTGACCAAGGTGAGGAAGCCAGAGTAAGTGGATTGCACTTCAGCGAAGTAGGGGTGAACTCTGTGAATGCCATAGACGTGTGGCAGCCTCCTGAATTAAACAAGTATCTGGCACCCAATTATGGATAGAAGTGAGCAAAACAGAGGACCAGGCAGACTTCATCAGTTCACGCTCCTGTGGTCCCCCAGCAATGTGTGCCTGCTCTGGGATGTATGACGTTACAACGTATACTTTTACAACGCATGCACTTACAACGCAATTTTTACATCGCAACATCCACTACAACGCATTCCATTACATCGCATTACACTACAACGCATTTTAAAAAACTACCTTTACAACGCATTCCATTTCATCGCATACTACCTTTACAACGCATACCATTACAACGCATACTGTTACATTGCATTTAAGGTAAGTATTGGATAGTATAGGGGTAAAAATTACTATTCTAACTCCAGGGGGTGCAACAGTAGGTTAAGTGTTGGATAGTGTAGGGGTTAAAAATTACTATTCTAACTCCAATGGTATGCATTGTAATGGTATGCGTTGTAATGCCTGCGTTGTAGTGACATGCGATGTAGTGTCATGCGTTGTAATGGTATGCGTTGTAATGGTATGCGTTGTAGTGTCATACGTTGTAATGGATGTTCCGTTGTAATGCCTGCGTTGTAAGTGTTGTGCGTTGTAATAGTTGCGTTGTAAAGGTTGTTTCCCCCTGTTCTGTAACAACCTGATCAAACCAGTCCCATCCAACCACCGTGGTCCCAGTCACAGCACCAGCACAAGGAGAGATCAGCACCCCATTGCTTTGGTCTCATTTGAGACTTGCAGTGAGCAGGAACATTGATGATACTCTAGAAGAAAATAAAGAAGGTTGGCATTTTTGGTTTAAAACAATATTTGAATAGATAGAATAATGATTTGTTTGCAATGTGACGAACAGTTTGAATAGTACAAGTTGTTTAGAAAGTGGTGGTTTACAGTTGTGTGTCACAACTTGCTTTGAGGTGCCCAAAGGGACCCTCCCAAAGTGTTTAGGTTACATTCAAGAAGGGTAAGGCAGCAGCTTTTGCCCTCTACAGGTGATTTTGTTAAAAAAATTAGTCCGGCTGCCACCTGCTGTTAGGTTCAGTCCTTTGCAAAACTTTACCATTTTGACCTGGTTAGAAGGGAGAATCTCCGTGTAGGTGAGCATCAGTAATGCGTATTGGCTCTAAGTCATCAGCCGCCTTCATTCATAGGTGGCTTTAGGAGTGGTTCACATGTGGTCTTTCCAGGAAAGAGTTTCTGTTAGAAGAACCAAGTTATTTACCTTTAGTAAGTTTCTTTGCAATGTGTACACAACTTCCCAAGATTTCTTATCACTCTCCCAACTCCATTCTCTGAGGGTGTTTATTTCATTGAGGTTTTGACTTTTATTTATTTGGGGGAACATGGGGAATCTTATATCACAGCACCCATTAGTAACTTTTATGGATCTACTGCGTCCCTTCCTTGGGGGCCTGAGCGTATCTGCAGCTGCCCATCACCACCTGGTGCCCATGAAGTGCATCTGCTATGAAAAAAGGTTGAGTCCCTGTCTGCCACTTGGGATTAGTTTCATATAAGGATGCTAGTTGTATTCCTGAAGATAAGTAACTTTTCTATTGTTGTCTTAGTTTTCTTGCATTGGAAGGCCAAATGGTCCTGCCTAGCAAGCACTAAAGTGCTTGCCACTGAAAATTAAAAGGCTTCTGCATTGATCTATGCGGAGAATGGAGTTAAGCGCCTACGGAAAACCCTGTGCAAGTCATATAGAAGAAACATTGATCATGTTGTCTTCCACTTCATTCTGTGGCTGAGCTGCTGCGCTGGCAGGACTAGCCTGGTGTCTTTGTGCTTGCAGCCAGCAGTGTGGTCCTTTAGCTTTCTGGAGTACAGAACAAGAATCGCAGCAGTGATGCAGCAGAATGCAGCACTGGGTGAAAGATGTCAAACTTGGACTTAATCTTGCCTTCCGAAGCGAATTCCACGATTTACATAATGAGAGCCTCTTCAAGCCTTATATCTATGTTTAAAACGTTTTTATTGAGACAAAACAAACCATGGGGGAGGGGGACAGGAGGCAGGATACGTGGAATACAGTCAAAGAAGAAGGGATGCATCTCCAGAGGGTTGGCAATAGGTGAAGCGTTGGCTCAGAGGGAAGAACACAGTAAATGAACGCTAGAATTACAAGCTGTGGAATCCCACGCGCGTATCCGACACCCAAAAGCAGAGCAATAAACCCCCCCCCAATCAACCCCTCAACAGAACACAGTCCCCCCCCTCCCATCCCCCATCCTCCCAGTACAAAAACAACAACACTCCCCCCTCCCCCCGTCCTATGGTCCCGCAGCAAAGTAGCCCTAACCAGGAAGCCCCGCACAGCCCCCCCCCCCCCCGCCGGGGGTCCCCATCTCACATGTAAGCTAGTCCGCCGGGGTCACCGGCGGCCGCAGCCTGAGAAGCCTAAGATACCTCGGGCAGGTGAGCTCCCGGAATTCAGTGGACAGCAGCGCTAGAAAGGGTTGCCATAGCTCCTCAAATTGGTCTATCTCCCCCGCAACCGTAAGCGACAGCTTCTCCATCCCCAGCACATGCCAGAGTCTGTGCAACCAACCGGTGATGGAGGGGGCGGTGGATGTGCGCCAGTGGATCAGAATGTTCTGAACCGCAGACCCCAGCGCTATCGCAATCTGCCTACCCCTGCGGGACTTCAGTGGGTACATTAGGTCATTGGGGAGGCCCAGCAGGACATACGCCGGGAGGCGCGGCAGCTCTATGCCAAAGTGCTCATCCACCTCGTCCAGAACTTCCTTCCAGTAGGCGGTCAGCACTGGGCAATCCCATAGGATGTGTGTAAGGGTACCTTCCTGCCCGCAGCTCCGCCAGCACCCCTTGTCAGTGTGTCTATGCATTTCATACAGTCTCTCCGGGGTGTAGTACCAGTATGTGGACACTTTAGTGAAGGTTTCCGTAAGGCCCGTGTGGTATGCAGAGTGCCGCGCCCGATACGCAATTTTATCCCATTCCTTGTGGCTGAGTGTCCTACCCAATTCCCTGTGCCAACGCTCCCTCCCCGGATTGTAGTAGTGAAACGGCGGGGGTTGTAGGTGTTTGTACAGATCAGTGATCAGTTTAGCGTCGGAGGTCCGAGTAGCCAACCACCGCTCATACGGTGTAATTGGACGGGCAGCGGCGGCACGCACCTGAGGCTGGAGGGCCCAATGCCGAACTTGCATGTAGCGCAATCTGTCCAGCTCCGTCAGGCCGAACTCCTGGCGGAGTTGCTGAAAAGGAACCACTCCTTCCGGGCCATAGATCTGGAAGAGTGCCCTGCAGCCCGCCTGCACCCAGTGGGAGAAAACCCCCGGCTCCATCCCAGGGGAGAAGTCCGGGTTGCCCGCAATGGGCGTGAGCGGCGAAGGGAAGGTGGTAAGGCCCCGGGCCTCACAGACCGCGTCCCACACACGCAGGGGGACCCGCGTAACAAAGGAAGCGTAAAGATTAGCGGGGCGGTGCGCGCGGCGCAGGAATGGAACCTCTTGTAAGGTGCGGCCCGCCACTGCCTGGTCTTGGAAGAGCCAATGTTTGTCGGACTCCCACCTGCTCCACTCCACCAGATAGCGGAGCTGTGCCGCCTGAAAGTACTTACGGAGGTCCGGAATGCCGAGACCCCCCGCTTCCGGAGCAAGCGTGGAGAGGACCCTCTTCATGCGTGGCCTGCGGCCCTGCCAGACAAAGCGGGAGATGTCAGCCTGCATTTGTCGTATCCAGCCCACCGGGGGTTGGAGTGGAAGGGCCCGGAAAAGATATAGTATCTGGGGCAGCACCGTCATTTTGACCGCCGCGATTCGCCCCAGCCAGGACAGCAGGCCCTTGTTCCAGCGGCCAAGCTCGTCCTTGATCTTCCTGCTGAGGGAGGCATAATTGGCCGTAACCATCTCCGACAGTGTAGGCGCCAGCAGAATCCCCAGATACGGCACCGTGGACGAGGACCACTGCATGGGGAAGAGCCGTTGAAGATCCCTCCTGGTTTCCGCAGCCAGGGACACGTCCAGTGCCATCGACTTGCTCATATTCATTTTGAAGCCGGCCACCCCCGCGAAGGCGTCCAACTCTCGGAGGCAAGTAGGCAGCGACCTCCTAGGGTCGTCCAAAGTCAGCAGGACATCGTCCGCATAGAGACTGACGGTGTGGACGTACTGGCCCATCCGGACCCCGACAGCATCCGGATTGTCACGAATCCTCTGAGCAAACGGCTCCATGTAGAGGGCAAACAGGAGCGGCGAGAGAGGGCAGCCCTGCCGCGTGCCGCGCTCGATGGCAAAGCTACCAGAGCTACACCCGTTTACCCGCACCGACGCTGAAGGATGCTTATAGCAATTAAATACCATGGTGCGGAACTTATCGCCGATTCCCAGTTTCTTAAGGACCCGCTCAAGATACGGCCAGTGAACTCTGTCGAAGGCCTTCTCTGCATCAACGGACAACAACATCCGCTCCCCCGAGATCCTTGAGGCCTTCTCCAGAACATGTGTCACCCTCTTGGTGTTGTCAACCGTCTGTCTACCGGGCACAAAACCAGCCTGGTCCGCCTCCACCAGGTCGGGGAGGTGTGGACCCAGCCTGGCTGCGAGAATCCCCGTGTACAACTTGAGGTCGACATTTAGGAGAGAGATGGGCCGGTATGAGCCGCAAAGGGCCCGGTCCTTCCCAGGCTTCGGGATTACCGCGACCGTCGCCCTCAGGAGATCCGGAGGGATGGCTCCCGGTGCGGAGAAAGAGTTAAACAGCCGCGTAAGGACAGGGGCCACGGCCGTGCAAAAAGTCTTGTAGAATAGCGACGTGAACCCGTCCGGGCCCGGGGCCTTGCCATGTTTCAGCCGCGCAATAGCTGAAATCACTTCCTCCACATGGATGTCCCGCTCCAGGTGGTCAGCCTGAGCCGGGTCCAGTACCGGGAGGGTCACCGACTCCAAATAGCTATCGGTCTCCCGTGGCGGGGAGGGCTCCTCAGCATACAGCGCCTCGTAGAAGCCGCGGAAAGACTCCGCTACTTCCGCGTCCCCGGAGACAACCCCCCCGTCCGCGCCCACCAATTCTTTCACGACGCTGCGCTGTTGCGCGACCCGGAGCCGGTGTGCTAGGAGCTTGCCACATCTGTCCCCCCCAGTGTAGTAGGCATGTTTCAAACGTAAGGCGGCGTACTCCGCCCTATCAAGATCCAGAGCCGAGAGGAGCTTCCTCGCTGCCTTCAACTGCCTCCAGACCCTCGGCGCTCCCGTACGGCGGTGGACCTGCTCAAGCTCCCGAACTTGAGCCGTCAACTCATCCCTCTTCAGTTGTCGCTCCTTATTCTCGGCTGCAGAGATAGAGATGAATTCCCCCCGTAGGACGGCCTTCAATGCCGCCCACTGTGTCGCCTGCGAGGTGTCAGTGTTGCTATTGTGAGTGAGATAGTCCTGTATGACCTCCCCGATGCGTTGCACCACCGATTTTTTGTGTAGAAGTGTGTCCCGGAGGCGCCACACCCCCCGAGAGGGGGAGGCCGCCGGCCACTGGAAAACGCCGATAACTGGAGAGTGGTCAGACAGGGTCAGGACCCCGATGTCCGCCGCCGTGGCAGCGGCACGCATCGGTCCACTCACCAGGAGGTAGTCCAGCCGTGAGTAAGTGCGGTGTGCGTGCGAGAAGAAAGAGTAGTCCCTATCCGTGGGGTGCAGGGAGCGCCAGAGATCATGCAAGTCCATGTCCGCAATTCGGGCCTTCCCAGCCTGGGACAGTTCCCCCGTCTGCGGGAAGCGCTGCGCCGATCTGTCCATCCCAGAGTCAAAGACAATGTTGAGGTCTCCGCCCAAGATAACGTGTCGGTCCGGGGAAGCAGTGACATCCACCAGCGCGGAGTCTAGGAAGCGCTCCTGGTGCTCGTTTGGGCTATAAACGGAGCCAACCGTAAATGCTATGCCTCCCAGGCTCATGCGATACGCAAGGAGCCTCCCCTTCTGTTCAGCACACTTATGCAACACCTCCCCCCGAAAGGAGCTCGCTAGGAGAATGGCTACCCCTGCCGTCTTGTTCGCTGCCGAGGAAAAGAACTGGGTGGGGAACTTAGCAGAGCGCATCCTGTGGCAGTCTCGGGGCAATAAGTGTGTCTCCTGCAAAAGGCAAATGTCCGCCTGCGTCCCCTCCAGCAACGACAGGATCGCCCTGCGCTTCACCGGGTTATTCAGACCCTGAACATTAAGGGTCACTACCTTTAGGCCCGGCATTCCTCGCAGGGATCGGGAGCGCCATGCAATGGGTAGGGAATCAGCGGGTGGGGCGCGCGGGGCCGCAGCGCGGGACAAGCCAAGACAAAGCGGGCAAAGACAACATCGGACGGGACCTTCCCAACCCCAAAACAACCCCCTCCCCCACCCAAAACACAACCTTGGCAACTAGCCATCCCCAAACTCAAACACCCCATAGTCTCAGTCAAGCCCCAAAACGGGCAAGTCCGTAGAAAATAGCAAAGTGGACGTCCAGCCACTCACCTCCGCCCGCTCCCCCCCAACCCCCCCGCCCCGTGCCAAGCATGTTAAGAAGCTAAAGACATCTCCCCCCGGAGTGTATGTTAGGCCGTCAAGGCCACGCTAGAGGAGCCGATCGAGTCCCCGGCCGCCGCCCTCAGGGCGTCTGCCATGTCCGCCCTAATGGTAGGGGAGTCCGGGCGCCCTGCACTGGTCGCCGAGCGCCGCCTCGATGACCTCCGCCGATTCCGTCCCTCCGAGGACCTCCACGACGGCGTAGCTCCCTCTTCCTCCGCTGCCGTGAGCCCCAGGACACCACAAATGTCTTGCAAGGAGCGTAGCTGATGCAATACCCCGTTCCACCGAAAAATCAAGCGGAAGGGGTGACCCCAAGAGTACGGCGTCTCATGCTCGCGCAAAAAGTCAGTGGCAATCCTAAAGGACCTGCGTTTCTGTAGAGTGATGGCAGAGAGGTCCTGGTACAGCGCCACCGGCCGATCCCGAAAGGTCAGGGGCTGTTTCCTGCGGGCTTCAGCCATGATACGCTCCTTTAGTGGAAAGTCGGGCAGGAAGGCCAGAATGTCCGGTGGGGGTGCCGATGGCTGGCGCTGGCGGCCAACCCTATGCGCCCTGTCGATGCTGATGGGAAAGTCCGCGGCCTCCCCCAGGATTTCTCGGAACAGGGCCCGCAGATAGCCCCCCAGATCGGACCCCTCATCCGCAGTCGGCACGCCACGCACTCGGATGTTGTTCCTCCGAGATCTGTTCTCGAGGTCCTCAGAGTGGGCCTGGAGCTCCACACACTGTTCCCGGAGGCGAAGAACGTCCTGCTGGAGGTGGACTATCTCCTCCGCTCGCTGTTGGCCCTCCGTCTCCACCGCCTCCACACGCTCACCTAGGCCCTCCACCTCTCTGCGCACTTCTCGGACCTCGCTGGCCACCTCCCGCTTCAGTGTCTGGAAGTCCTCCCTGAGGGAGCTAAACAGTTCCTCCATGAAGGCCCTCGTGACGGGTGGCTCCCCTCCAGTCACATCCGCCGGAGCCCGGGAGGGCCCCGGCGAGGGCTGTGTCCTGTCCCGCAAGTGCTGGGCCCTGCCAAGCATGTCCGGCAGAGTACGGTCCCCTTTCTTCGGGCCTCCTTTCCCAGCCATCGTCAGCTCCGCAGTCGGGCCCCGATCCAGGCGCCCCAGAGATGCTCAGCCGCCGGCAAGCACTCGGGCCGGGGGATCCCCCACAAGTGAGGTCGCTGCGTCACAGGTGACAAAATGGCGGCCGAGCCCGGTCACCGTCAGCCGCAAGAGCTAGCGTGAGACAACCAAGGGGGCCGCAGCGAGGGGGTCCCAACAGCTCATCCCTCCGGTAGTCAAGACAGCAATATCGGGAGGTCGTGTGCAGCCAGCATCCAGGGCTCAGCGGAGGTCGCCACCACTGCTCCTTCGGGGACAAAATGGCGGCCGGGCGGAGCAAGCCACACCGACTAGGCCCGGCGACACCCCCGGGGCCTCCGAGGTGCCCCGCCGTGAAATAAGTTCCACCACCGGCCCCCGTTAGTCACGCACAGGGGGCCAGATGATCCGGCCCCAACAAGGAGTCCGCCGTACCTCGGCTAGGGGTCAGGGCCTCCGCAGTGCCAGGTGTCGCCGTCACCAGTCCGAGTGCCGGGGCACCCGTCCCAAGCCCTCCACACCGTCGGGCCCCTTCCCGCCAGGCTCCTTCAGTCACCGTCGAGCGGCGGGCCAGATCCCCTCCAGACCGCAGCTTTCAGCACCAGGCCCAACCGAGGCGCCCGGACAGCTCTCCAATACGCTCCGCCCCTCGGGCTCACCGCCGTCGTCCCCTGATCTCAGACGAACTTTTGGGGGGGTTCCCCCGGGGCGATCCGGACCAAAACAGCACCAATGTGTGCCCCTGATGTTCCGCCACGCTCCTCTCCCGCGCTGAGCCTCAGCGGGGGGAGAAAAGCATAACAAAAAGGCTTTAGCTTGGCCGGGCCGGAGGAGCTACGGGAGGAAGCGTCCGCTCACCCCGCCATCTTGGCCACGCCCCTCAAGCCTTATATCTGATAGACTTCTAGCCACAGATTCCTTACCTTAGAAACCCTCAGGTGTCATACTGGATCCTGAGGATTTTGGAGCACTAGGTGGTGTCTTTCAAATCTGCGTCTTCAGGGTCATCTGCACCGGAAGTGATGTGTGTGGTACCTATCTAGACACCACCCTGGGGCACTGGCACAGTTCTTCCCTTTCCTCACCAGATAGCGCTAGTCCATTCTGGGCTACATTCAGTGATTTTTTGACTGACTTTTTGTTGACTCGTTTTGAGAGTTTTTCCTCTCTTGGTGTGAGGAATGTCACCCAAGAAACCGGCTACTGTAGAGCCATGTGGAGCCTGTAACAGGCAGATGTCTGTGACAGAGCCCCACTTGGTGTGTTTGTGGTGCTTGTAGAATGACCACTCCAAGACCTGTGAGGACTGCTGCACCATACACCCGAAGGTACGCGAGGGAGCAACCCCTCAAGCTCCTTGTTGCCCGCCATTGGACGCCTCTGCGACCGTTAAAATCTTGGTCATATGAAAGGTCCAATGATTGTTCAAGGAGCTGCACCCGGGGATTGTCTTCTCACTCCGAATTGTCGGGGAAATCAGGTGAGCCCCACAAACACAAAATATCCAAGAAGTAGGAAGAGGTCTATGACTTTACTGCGCCCGTCGTCATCTGACAAGTCGCGAAGCGTCTGCACTCCAGGCGTTGGGCTTCGGTAGAGCCTGAGTTCAGGGTCTGTACTGCGCTTCCCTGACTTTCCTGGAGCCGGAACGACCCCTGTACAGCTCAAAGAATATTATAAGGCCATGCACCTCATATTTGGGTGGCCGAGACCCTCTGGAGCACCTTTGTGTTCCATGGGTTCGGGAGGGCCCCTACTGGATCCCTGCCGGCAGGTTCGCCCTTTGTGCCAGTTGAGCCCCATGAATCCTTTACTGGATCCACAGCAGAGTCACTGGCGAGACTGAGACCATCCTCAATGCATGCTCCAGTGTTGACGCCCTACTGAGGCACACTCCCTATCCTCATTCCCGACTCCTACACGGCACCAGATGGGCATCGGCTGACGCCTGTGCAGACGACTATGATCTACAAAGTGGAGCCAGTGCCTTTTACTCTTGATAGACCTCGAGAGGGAAAGGAATGGGAGGGGTCTGAGAACCCTTATGGTTACCAGCATCCCTTAGATGAGGAGGACAACTGAGGGCCAGTGGGCTAGACACTTCGACGGACATTTTCTTGGTTTCTCCTCCTACCGTGGCTACGGAGGAGAGAGCCTCTTTTGCCAACGTGGTACATAGGGTGGTTGAGGTCTTGGACCTTAACCTGCTCTCAGTGGCGGTCAAGGCAAACGTCTTGACAGAGGAGCATCAGCCGGGATTCACCCCCTCTGAACCCTTACTCCCTTTTAATGAAACCCATACTGATGTCCTAGGTGGAGCCTGGTCCAAGCCCTGCATAGGGGCTCCTGAGCATAGGACAATTGTCTGCCACCATTGCCTCGCTCATTTGGATCCCAGTTTCCTTACTCAGCAAAGGGGACAGTGCCCAAAATGCTCTTTTTTTGACACTCAAAGAATTTCCAATCCCCCAATTGACATTAATAATAGGATGAATGTTAAATGGCCTGTTATCATGTTGCACCCTGACATTCTTGCTAATATGAATACTAACATAGCAGATAAATTGAGCCATATGTGGCTGAGAATGAGGTTCTAATAATTGAAATACATTCCGTATTATCTGCGTTATTAAAAGGAATTTTTGATGAAGAGGTTAAAGTTCAACCCCTAAGACCCAAAGAAACATCACGGTTTGATAGGAAGTGTAGGGAAGCAAAATCCAAACTGATAACTGCTGTCAAAAAAATGACAGATGAGCTATCCAAGAAAGCAGGAAGGATTATAAAAACACAATTTATCAGCAGAAGAAAACAAGTGGCGGGACTTTTTTAAATACTCTAAAGTGTGGTGACAGTGGCTCATTTTTGCACATTCTTGCATTTGGAAGCTCCAAAATAACTAGGAGCAAAGAATTTTTTATCTAGCCACACACATGGCACCAGCCCTTTTCTGATGGATACATCTGCCTGTGGATTCTTCACCTTTTAAATTACCCCCATGCGCAGCAATCCACAGAAACATTTCTCCATAACTCTCCCACGTTGACAAGGACATCACAATGGAACGGCTCTGCACGCGACTCTGTGGGACATCATCAGATCCATAAGACGACCTTGTTGGTGTGCTGACGTCAGTTCCCTTTTTGCGCCGTTGACTTGTATCAGTTTTTCCAGGGCTTTCCATTTCTGGGAGTTTCTCTGTTGCAAGTACTTCTTGTAATTGTAGCAGTGATCATGGCTACCCAGGGGAAGCCCGGTTTTAAGTCATGCAGGGGATGTGGGGGTCAAATGTCGATTATTGACCCCCATGAAGATTGTTTATGATGCCTCTCTTCGGACCACGACGTCTGGGAGTGTTTGTCATGGAGGCACATGAACCCCAAAGCCTTAAAGGAGAGGGAGGCCAAGCTGTTCATGACCAAGGCAAAAAAACAGTAAGAGGTTAAAGGAGGTCGAGATCCAGGTCCAAGTCACTGACTCCGCATACTTTGAAGTCATCGAGGAAACATAAAACGAAGCAGCACCATGGATCTCGGTGTCGGTCCTCAAAGGATGAAATCCTGAAAGAGACATGTTATTGATAGATTCTTTACCTTAGAATATCCCAAGACGTCAGACTGGAAAGTTTTCGTCAGCAGTACCACTGTGCGTTGGTAGGCGTCGTCGTACGGCTCCGCGTACGTAGTTGACGTAGCTGGAGCTACTTAGATGCGCCCACGCGCGCTGATGTCAGTTCTTTCTTTTTCCGCGCCAGCAAGCGCAGATCCGGAGAGAGCGGTGCCCCCAGTCATTTTTTGACTTAGTTTTTGGGGGGATTTTTGTCTCTGTTTTTTGACTACTTACACTCCAGGTGCATAGGGATGCCCGGTTTCAAGTCTTGCGCTGCCTGTCCACGTATGATGACGGTGACGAATCCACACCGTGAGTGTCTCTACTGCCTGGGGCGCGACTACGACTCCGAGTCGTTCTCCCACTGCCAGGCCATGGCCCTGAAAACTCTGCAGGAGCGGTCACGTAAGTGGCTAGAGGCCTGGGAGTCGGCTCCGCGCGGTTCCAGGTCCTGTGGGTGGTCGGGGGACCGGATGCAGAGCCATCACCACCATTCGAAGTCTTTGCACTCGGAGTCAGGTAAGGCGAAGCACAAGAAGTCGAAGAAGTGCCGTCGCTCTTCACCTTCCCCTAGCCGGTCGCGTGACGCAGCTGAGGGTGCAGGTGGCGCCACCCCTGTGGCTCCGGTGGAGCCTCCGCAGTTGCCGATGGCCTACCCGCCGTTTCCGGGTCCATCGGCGACTCCGGCCCAGCTGCAGGAGTTCCTGTCAGCCATGGCACATGTCTTCGGACCGTCCGGCCCCGCTAATGAGCCTTTGGGCCCCGCAGGCCCGACTGGGGGTCCTCGTTCTTCGACGTCGCCGGCTCCGGCCCGACGTCATGGACGACTTCGGTCTCGATGCCGCGAGACCCCCAAGGATCCCCGTCCATGTTGGTTGGCCCAGTGTGACCTCCATCGACGTCGCCGCTACTGGCGTCGGCAGACGCCGTCCCTGGCCTCCTCCCCGACGTGGAGACGGCACCGGAGGGGTGTCAACCGACTCCGATGCCGTTTGGGAATTTCTTTCCGTTTCCTCACCCACCTCCTTCTGTCCCACCTGTTCGGCAGGCTGTGGAGGATGGGGAGGACTGGCAGGGGTCTGAGGACCCTCTCGCAGCACAATGTGAGTTAGACCCGGACTGGGATGAGGATCTGGGGGATGCAGGTGACCAGGACTGTGCTCCTGAACCTGGCACACTGTCTCCTTCTACCGTGGCTACGGAGGAGGGTGGTTCCTACTCTATGGTGTTGCGTAGGGCGGCCGAGACTCTCCACCTCGAGCTTCTTACCGTGGCCGTATGGACTAACCTCCTGACAGAGGTGCTTCGGCCGGCATCTTCCTCTACGGAGCCGCTGCTGCCCTTTAATGATGCACTCTCGGACGTTCTTTTGGGCACCTGGTCCAGGCCCAACACAGGGGCTCCTGTGGATACAAACGGGGCCGGACAACATTGCCCGGCCCCGGGCGACCCCGTTTTCCTCTCCCAACACCCTACCCCTGAGAGCTTGGTTGTCCAAGCCTCTGCGTCACCGAGCGCGTTCCCTTCCGCACCACCGGACAGGGAATCCAAGAAACTGGAGCAGTTTGGGAAGAAGATTTTTTTTCCAGCCAGTTCAGGGCTGCGGTCTGTGAACACCGCATGTCTCTTGGGCCGTTACTCCCATCCTGTGTGGCCTCAGTGTCTGGTGGAGGCTTGGACAGTACTCTCCCAAGCTATTGCTGAGGGGAGAGACGCAGCCAAGTTCAGGATTCATTGTGGTCCTGACACAGTTGACTCGCTGGGCAGGGCGATTTTCATGACAGTGGCGCTACGCTGCCACGCCTGGCTGAGAACAACTGACTTTTCTGGGGATGTCCAGAACACATTGATGGACATGCCCTTTGATGGCTAACGCTTGTTTGGCGGTAAGGCGGATTGCACGTTGGAGCGTTTTAAGGACTCGCAGGCTATGGCCAAGTCCTTAGGCCTTTCGGCTACATGCACTCCTTCTGCTTCTGCTTTTCGCTCCTTTCGTGGTCAAGGAAGGGGTGCCCAAGCACGTTCGTTTCGTAGCCACAGGCCTGCGCAGCAACAGTCTCAGTGCAGCCGCGGATGTGGGACCCGCCAGTGGGTGGCAGGATTCGCCATCCACCAATGGCGCACCATCACATCGGACAGGTGGGTTCTGCAGATTGTCCGAAGGGGTTACTCCCTCCCCTTCGAGACAACCCCCCCCAACCATGCCACCACAGTATCACCGCATGTCGGGGGATCACTTGGCGCTTCTCCAGCAGGAAGTTACGGCCCTCTTGGCCAAGGGGGCCATCGAGCGCATTCCGATGCCAGAAGTAGGTTGTGGTTGTTACTCCCACTACTTCTTGAAGGACAAAGGTCTGCGTCCCATCTTGGACCTTCGGAACGTCAATCACTTCCTCCAGAAGAAGTTCAAGTTGCTCACACTTGCTCAGGTCTTGTCTGCCCGCGACCCGCAAGACTTGTTGGTAGCGTTGGACCTGCAGGACATGTATTTTCATATCCCCGTCCTGCCGGTCTACCGGCGTTATCTGCGATTCACGGTAGGGCAGTAGCATTTTCCATTCACCGCGCTCCCCTTTGGCCTTACCAGTGCCCTCGGTGTTCACCAAAGTGATGGCGGTGGTCGCAGCTCATCTGCGCTGATCAGGGGTTTCAGTCTTCACCTAGCTCGACGACTGGTTGTTGTGGTTGACTCCCACCTCCAGACTACGGCCGACCTCCTGCATTTGCTGGGGTTCTCCATCAACGTGCCGAAGTCACACCTGATTCCCTCTCAGAAGCTCCTCTTCATCGGAGCGGTCCTGGACATGGCGCAGTTTCGGGTTTATCCTCCCAAACAGCGAGTCTCGGATATTCGGGCTATGATTCCGATATTTCAGCCCTTGTCCTGGGTTTCGGTCAGGACGACCTTGAGGCTGCTGGGCCTCATGGCCTCCTGCATCCTGCTAACCAACCATGCCAGATGGCATATGCGGGCTCTGCAGTGGAGCCTGAAGTTCCACTGGGCACAGCATCAGGGGAACCTGTCCGACTACGTCCAGATCTAGGAGGGCACTGCACAACAATTGCAGTGGTGGCTCATGAATCCGCATTCGGTCAGCGGCAGATCCCTCTCCCTTCCCCAACCGGAGCACACAGTGGTGACGGATGCGCCCCTCCTGGGATGAGGTGGCCACATGGGAGAGGCGGAGATCAGAGGCCTCTGGTCTCCGGCGGAGTCCCGGCTCCATATCAATCTTCTGGAGCTTTGGGCAATCCTTCTTGCACTGAAAGCATTCCTTCCCTCTGTCAAGGGGAGGGTGGTGCAGGTGTTAACAGACAACACCACTGCCATGTGGTATTGCAACAAACAAGGCGGGGTGGGGTCATGGACCCTATGTCAGGAGGCTCTGCATCTCTGGACATGGCTGGAACGTCAAGGCATTTCATTGACGGTTCAACACCTGGCAGGTTCTTTGAACGCCAGGGCGGACGAACTCAGCCGCCGGTGCCTGATGGATCACGAATGGCATCTTCACTCGGAGGTGGCGCAAGGTCTCTTTTAACAGTGGGGAGAGCCTTGGTTAGATCTATTCGCCACCGAAGAGAACGCGCAGTGTCATCACTTCTGCGCGTTGGAGTTTCCAAGGCGGCACTAGCTCGGCGACGCTTTTCGTCACAAGTGGAGCTGCGGTCTATTGTACGCCTTTCCACCTATACCACTTCTACCCAGAGTGCCGAAGAAGAGCAGGCGCGACCGGGCCCAAGTCATTCTTGTGGCCCCGGACTGGGCTCGAAGAGTTTGGTATCCCGAGCTTCTCAGTATGAGCATAGATTCCCCGATCCGACTGCCTCTTCGGGAGGATCTTCGGTCGCAGCAACAGGGGACGGTCCTCCACCCGAACCTGTCCAGCCTCCACCTACATGGGTGGAGATTGAGCGGCGACAGTTGATTCCGTTTGACTTGTCTCCTGAAGTCTGTGATGTCATTCTGGCAGCCAGGCGTCCCTCCACTAAATCGGAATACGCCTGCAGGTGGAACAAATTTGTGGCATGGTGCACAGGCTGTGGATCCCCTGTCTGTCCCTCTTTCGGAGGTCCTTTTATTCCCTCTTTCTCTGGCCCGGAAGGGCTCTGCTCTGGGCACTATTAAGGGCTACCTTTCTGCAATCTCTGCCTTTCTCAGGCTCTCTGATCAGCCCTCTCTTTTCAAGTCCCCTGTTGTAAACAGATTTCTCAAAGGCATTACTCACCTTTTCCCTCCTATTCCTTTTGTGATGCCGCAGTGGGACTTGAATCTGGGTCTTACCTATTTGATGTGCGCTCCCTTTGAGCCGCTGCACAATTGTCTTCTTCGTTTATTGACTTGGAAGACCGCTTTCCTGGATGCAATCACCTCCGCTAGGCGTGTGAGTGAGCTCCAGGCTCTTTCCTGTAAACCTCCTTTTCTGTCGGTTCATCCGGACAAGGTTGTGCTTCGCACTCGTCCTTCTTTCTTGCCAAAGGTTGTTACTACCTTCCACATTGGGCAAACTATCACCTTGCTCACTTTCTTTCCGCCTCCGCACCCTTCCAGAGAGGAAGAAAGGCTCCTCCGTCTGGACCACAAACATGCGCTTTCATTTTATTTGAATCGCATACAACAGTTCCGGGTGGATGACCAGCTATTTGTTGGCTACGTGGGCTCCAAGAAAGGCCGGGCTGTACACAAGAGGACTATGTCCTGCTGGGTCGTCTTGTGTATCAAAGCCTGTTATTCTCTGGCTAAAAAGGAACTCCCGGTGGGGTTGCGCGCCCATTCTACCAGGGCGACAGCAGCTACTACTGCATTGGGACGTGGTGTCCACCTGCAAGACATCTGTCAGGCAGCCACGTGGGCCTCGCTGTACACTTTTACTAAGCATTATGGCCTTGACAGTCAAGTCCAGAGAGATGGCTTCTTTGGCCGTTCTGTTCTCCGTGACTTTTTGGTGTGATCTTGGTTCGCAGACCCACCATCGGGGTTGGTATTGCTGGGGTATCTATTCTAAGGTAAGGAATCTATCACTAACGTGTCTCTTTCAGATGCACAAGTTACTTACTTGTGTAACGATATATCTGTAAGTGATAGATTCCTTACCGCCCCATCCATCCTCCCCGTCTGCGAACTGATTTCTAGTGTTAAGATCATCCCATTCAGGGCCCTAGTTTCAATGCACCAGTGGTCAGTATCTTGCATGGCTCTGCGTTCCTGGCGTGGAAAGTCGTGTACAGAACTGACGTCAGCACCCGTGGGCGCGTCTAAGTAGCTCCAGCGACGTCATCTCGGCGACTATGACGCCAACGACGCACACGGAGCCGTACGGCGACACGTACCGACGTGCAGGGGTACTGCTGACAAAAACTTTCCGGATCCAGTCTGACACCTGGGGATAGTCTTAAGGTAAGGAATCTATCACTAACTAATGTCTCTTACAGATATATCGTTACATAAGTAAGTAACTTGTGCGTCAGGGCCTCCGGTTCTCCAACGTCACTGCAAGGACGAAGTCTCTCTTTCCTCTTCTCTTCAGGTGACTCAGGCGCCCAGAGAAACTACGCCTCCACCAGGGCTGCAGCCAGAGGCTATTATATTGCCTCCTCGAGTGGTCTCAGTACCAGCGGTACTGGATCCAGGATATCCAGCCTTTCCGGCTCTAGGTACAGATCCGTTGCATTTCCTTCCGAGCGGTGTGTCCAGGATATTTAGGCTATGATGCTGATGTTTCAGCCTTTATCTTGGATTTTGGTGAGAAACACTCTGGGGTTGTTGGGCCTCATGGCCTCCTGCATCCTGCTGTGTAACTCAGGTCTGTTGGCATATGCAGTCTCTGCACAGGGACCTTCAGTCCCATTTGGCACAGCATCAAGGGAATCTCTCTGACATGGTCCAGATCTCAGCGGGAACTGCGAAAGATCTGCATGCAGTGGTAACTGACGAACTGCGATTGGGTCGGTGACCGACCCCTCTCTTTTCCCCAACCAAAGTTGACCGTAGTGACAGATGCGTCACTTCTGGAATGGGGCGACTATCTGGGAGAGGTGCAAATAAGAGGACTCTAGTCTCCAGCTGCGTCCTGGCTCTACATTAACCTGGTAAATCGTCAGGCGATTTGCATGATGTTGAATGCCTTTCTTCTTTCGATCAAGGGAAGGCTGCTGCAGGTGTTCATTGACAACATTTCCATGTGGTACTGCAACAAATGGGGGGTGGGGGTGGGGGGGGGGGTGGACCCTTTGTCAAGAGGCTCTGCATCCCTGGACATGACTGGAGCCAGTGCATTTCCATGATGATTCAACATCTAGCGGGCTTTTTGAATGCCTGGGCGGACTACCTCAGCTGAAAATGCCTAGCAGGTCACAAATGGCGTCTCCATCTGGATGTGGTGCGAGGAATCTTTTAGCAGCGGTGAGCGCCTTGGTTAAATCTGTTCGCCACCACAGAGAACGGGAAATGTCTGCAGTTTTGCACGTTGGTGTTTCCAGTGTGACTCTTTCTCTGAGATGCTTTTTGTCTTAAGTGCAGCTCTGGTATTCCTGCACGCCTTTCTGTCAATACCGCTCCTACCCACAGTTCTCAAGAGGTTCAGGGGTGACAGGGACCAAGTTATTCTTGTTGCTTCGGATTGGCAATGGAAAGTTTGGTATCCCGAGCTGTTGAGCATGACCCATCAGGCCTCCGATAAGGCTGCCCCTTCGAAAGCATCTTCTGTCGCAGCAGCAGGGGAGGGTTCTGCGCCCGAACCTGCACATCCTTTACTTTCATGCGTGGATATTTAACGGAGACAGTTGACAACTATTGAACTTCCTCCTTAAGCCTGTGATGTCATTCTGGCAGCCAGGCATCCCTCCACCAAGTCAGTATACGCCTGCCGTTAGGTTAAATTTGAGACCTTGTGTTGATTCCCACAACATCAACTTACTTTCTGCCCCTTTATCCCAGGTTACTTCTATTTGCTCTCTCTTTAGCCCAGCAGAGCACTGCACTGGGCACAGTTAAAGATTATCTTTTAGCCATTTCAGCTTTTTTTGCGTTTGACGTATCAACCTTCGTTATTTAAGTTACCTGTTGTGGCTAAGTTTCTTAAAGGCTTACAGCACATGTTACTCTCCAGATCATTCATTAAGCCCCAGTGGGATATGAATCTGGTTCACATCTTCTTGATGGGTGCACCGTTTGAGCCTCTGCAATTAGTCTCTTGGCCATCAAAACTGACTTTCTAGTGGCCACAACACTGGTTAGAAGGGTCAGCAAATTATAGGCTCTCTTGGCACACCCTCCATGCGCTACCTTCTACTCAGACAAGATCCCTATGAAATTAGGGACTTTTTCTTGGGATGCCAGTTTCCATTAGAACCATATACATGGCAGCAGTTCTAAGTGAAGGATGTGTCGCAACACCTTCACTCCATTATTTTGCATTGTGTCCTTAGTCCCCTTGGTTTCATTCTTGTACTTTACTTTTTCTCCTTGCAGCTGGAGTTTCCTACTGGGATTTACGTCTGGAAATTGGCCTGGTACTTTTCTCCTTCCTGTTCCTTTAGAATGTGTTTGGTGCTTTGCTATGCGTTTTGTTTCTAATCTTCATCTTCAATCCAGATTTGTAAAATTTCTAAGGAGGTTTTTTCCTATGTGGGTTTTCCCACTTATTTGGGATACTCTTGAGAAGATACTTGGCACCGTTCAAGTATACTGTATTTAGTAGCCCTTTCTTTGCGCAGTCTAGAAGGAGAATCAACAGACCGTCCAAGTATCCAGTCCTTGACAGTAACGGGGACTTGCTTCTTTCTACAGGTTAAGGTCAGTGAAAGAATACAAAGACTTTTGTGTAGATCATACCTCTCTAATTTCTTATAATTTCTAACTACTTTATGTTAATCACCTGCTTTGTCTAAAACCTCTATGGGCAATGAGGTTGCTGTTATTGTTTATGAATATAATTGTTGGTCTCAGCAAGGAGAAGAACATGTTTCTAACTTTTTATCCTAGTTCTCCATCTTAGGTATCTTCATGAAATTTGTAAATAACGACTCACCGCCTGCCCTGTTTAATCAGGAATGAGGTGCGTGTAACATATTGACTGACATCTTATTTCTTGCCCAGCAAAGTGAACAGACTTTGTCACAGCACTCCGTTCTGAGGTGCTGCAGCATTGACAGGAACAGTGCCAATTTCTAATCACTGATTCTAGTGCGGTCATGCGCTCATTTCTAGCATGGTTTCGTTTTGCTAGATGAAAACTAAAAGGGATTTTTGTATCCAGTTAATGTTGTGTCAATATTTTTAGTTTTACAACCAAGAGAAAAGATGGGAAATGCTGGCTTTGGATTGGCAATGTAAAATGATTTGTTTTTAAAAGAGGAACTTGCCTTTGAAATGCCTGTTTGTGCGATTTTGCACATAGGTGTCAATATTCATTGTTTATTCATTCAATTGAGAATCCCGTGATGAGGAATTAGCATTACAAATAAGTAACTTTCCCTTGTTGTTTTCAGGTCTCTTTGATAACAGAATGTGTTCAACTATGGACGGTAGAATCTATTTTAGCGATGCAGTTGCATGTACAGTGGTACTCTGTTGAGGACATCACTTAATCAAGCACTCCTCTAATGGCACTTTCAATCACCCGAACACCAGGGAATCTTCATTGAGTTGCATGTGCATCAAAATATCCAAAAATGTAAAGCTTACTTTAAGTTGAGAGTAGCACATTCAGCTGGCTTTGTTTTGCTTTCTTTTTCTTGCAGTGTTTCTTTTTGTATTGCAAATCCAGTACTACGAATACCATTATACATATAAAAAGCCAGAGAGAATGTGCTGCTCACGCCTTACGTGGACAACTCGGAATTTCTCTGTGTTCCCTGCATCAGACATTCTATGCAATATCTCTTTGGCTAAAATGGCTAAAAGGCCTTGATTAGCACCTCCAAAAATCACATGCAATGTGAGTGCTTTGGCTCATCCAAGGATTCAAATAACAGCAAAACCCCATCAACGTACCATCTCCCATATTATTTCTTATAAGTGATCAGGCATTCTCATACTTACTAAGCATTCCCACATCTTACAGTAAGCCACTGCTACTAAACTTGAGGAATTTCACATGCAGCTACAGAAGTTTTTCGCTGATTCCCTTTTCATCTGTTTTCGAAGTCCAAACAATACACTTAATAAATGAACATGTTGAAGAGCGGTCCTCTCCAATACTGGTAGCATGTAAACATTGTATGCTATGCAATCTGTGAAAATTAAAACATGGATAATTTAGTTTTGAGTTAGAGATCAAAAGATGTTGTATCATAGCCCAGTTTATGTGTGATTACAATATTAATACTTTTTTTTTTTTACTCTTTAGGTGGTTCTTGCAAAACATGTGTATGAGCAACTTTTAGAAACACTTGATAACGTGATCTACAATGAAGATGTAAACAAGTTGCTCCAAAGTTCTGCCTCCCCTTCCGGTCCTAGATCACCTTTGTCTGTTCCCAGTGGATGCATTGATGGCATCAGTGAACAGAATGAGAAAGGGCTCTTTAGTCACTCCAGCTTCGCTTCTTCAAACAAGTATGTTTCAGTTCAGGAATCAACATCCTTCACACAGATCCAAGCATATTTTCACATTTCAGAACTTCAAGTTAAATTGAGTGGCGACCTAACACTAGGTGATCAGGATTTAGTGAGTCTAAAGTTTCAAGATTTTGATATTGAGTTCAATAAAGATCATCCTTACACACTAGCAATACAGATTGCTTTGCGATCTCTTCTAATGGAGGATCTTCTAGATAAAAAAACTGATTCTAAATATAAAAACCTCATGCTATCCAGAGGAGCACCCAAACCATCTAACCTAACTCCTAAAGAATACCTTTCTCAGTCTTGTCCTTCAGTTGCAAATGTGGAATATCCAGAGATGCCTCGTTCACTTCCTTCCCATATGGAAGAAGCCCAAAATGTATTTCAGTTATACCAAAGACCAACCTCTGCAACCAACAGAAGGCAAAAAGAAGAGGCTGATTCGGAGTATCCCTTTACCCCACCCCCTTCTCCCACCTCCAATAAGTCCACCAATTATGATGAAAAGAACCCCTTTGATGATTCTTTAGTTCATATCAATGTGTTCCTAGTGGATAAGAAGCACCCCGAGTTTATTACTCAGTATGGACAGATGAACCGCAGTGTGGATGTTGATTTTAACTGTCTAGATGTTTTAATAACATTGCAAACGTGGGTGGTTATTTTGGATTTTTTTGGAATTGGATCTACTGCTGACAACCATTCTCTGAAGATAAAAACTGAGGAGATACAGTTCCCAGCCAAGCAAGAAGCAAGTGTCATTGAAGGCTCTTCTACACAGGACAATATAAACAGCAAAATAGATATCAAGGTAAGAAAGGTATTTACTGTATGGTATTTGGAATGAGAATGATAGGTTTCCAACTTATCACACCTGCTGCAATAATATTGATACAGTTCTAAGATGAATATCATTACTTACATATTTAGTATATTCAAAATGTAATAAATTATTAAAGACTAGATTGTGGTGATGAATACCTCTAACAAAAAGGGGGTCCTTGTTTCTATGTGGTAAAGGGATTAAGGAAGGTTGGTATAGGTAGGAGTGTTCTTTAATAGGAAGTGATGCCCTCACATACCTATGCAGATGTCATGCTTCATCATTGCGATACCAAAGGGGATGATGGACGGAGCGCTTGAGCAAATCAATCACTCGCCCCCAGTCAACTGATCTGGGTTTAATCCATCATCATTCTTTAGCTCACTCCACCACCCCAGTTCAGACATGGCCATATGCAAATCAGTCTGACCCTGTGCCTGGTCAGTTGACTGGGGGTGAGTGTTTGATTTGCTCAAACGCTCCGTCCATCATCCCCTTTGGTATCGCTTTGTTCGCCCTAAGTTGGCAGGGTATGTCCAGACGTGGATCCCTTGCTCATTTTGCCACTGGATTTAAGATAGCCTGGCTGATGAGGGTTATGAACCCGAAACCGGACCCAGGATGCTTGTTTCCAATCCAGGGAAGACATGGCTTGGCAGTTCGGGCTGGACTGTTCCCATGAGGCACAGGGTCAGACTGATTTGCATATGGCCATGTCTGAACTGGGGTGGTGGAGTGAGCTAAAGAATGATGATGGATTAAACCCAGATCAGTTGACTGGGGCTGAGTGTTTGATTTGCTCAAACGCTCCGTCCATCATCCCCTTTGGTATCACTATGCTTCATCATTGGGCTTTTTGCTCCTCGTGGGTCCGGTGTTGCAATGGCCCACAATCCCCATGAGAGGGTTCTTTGTCTAAGTTCTTTTCAAATAAAACAGCCGTGATGATGTGTGAAAGTGTGTGAAGCTGATATGCGGATGTGCCAGTGGTCTAAAATTACAGAATGTGACTCCGGCATCCAGACTCCTTTTCTGCAAGCGTACTCGCTTCAGGGACTGCCACATTAAGTTTTTATCGCGATTGGAGCACTTGGACAAGCCACAGTATTTGGGATTTTGCAACAGTCCTATGATAAGGTTGGATTTACTAATCTCCCTCATAATTTGGATCACAGTCAATTTGGGATATATTGACCAGCCGGGTTGGAAGTATAACCGGCGGAGAGGACTTAAATATTAAGACCTAAAGAGCCATACAGTCCTGAAGAAGGCGTGGGGTCATTTCCAGTCGACGAAACACGTGCTGGCTGGGCATTGTCGAATTAAAAGAAAAAAGGAAAAGACAACAGAACTTTATTCCTCTTTTGTTTACACTTACTGTGTTGTGAAATTTCACTTGTAAATAGAGCATGTGCATAGGATAACAATTGTCACAATATCGGCCTGAGGGCTCAACGTATTGAGGGTCTAGGGTGTACTCCCTCACCTTTTTGCGGCGCATAGAATAATAGGATTTAATACTGACGCAAACCCTATAGGCGCCATTTCTCCTAGTGTATGACACTCCCTCCGGTGATGGTACTTAAGGTCTAAAATTACCTGAAGGGTATTCAGTGATAAATGTATTCAGGGGTCCCTTCGGTAGGGTTAAAAACAGTAAAAATATGGACAGTCGGCGCAAAGTTAAGAAGCGCGACTGTCTGGTATGTGATTTTTAACTACTATTTAGTTTTAATAGGTCAGCTTGATATGTTTCACGCCCTGGTGGTCCAGGAGGGATCTGCAACTTTTTTTCTGGACCAGATGTAGACAAGTACCCTAGCCTTAATCAGGGCGGGTGTCAAAGTGCAATCATATGTAACATTCCCTATTGATGAAGCATATGGTCAAAAAAGTACCTGATGTATGCTCACTCTATCTTGTTGCTTTATCCAACCTAGAGAGTAAGAGGAGAGAAAAAAAGAGAAAGACAACCACAGAACAGATTAGTGCAGTCGGCGGGGCCAGTCGAACCTGGCCACAACATATTGTAACATTGTAACATTGTGCAGTGTCATGCTGTAGTCTGTAGGCATCACATGCAGTTCTGCCAACATAGAGTGGCCAAGAGGGTGCTTACAGTAAGACTACGGGCCCATGATGATCCGGTCCGTCTCCTCCGGCACTCTACTCATCACAGTTTGGTGGTACAGGCTGCTTCGGCCTCCCGCGATGCCAACTCTCTTCCAAATGTCCCACATGACAGAGATTCTGGCAGACTAGACGCTTGTGGCAGGCATATTTTCTCCTCATTTCTGCACTTCTATCCATCAATACGTCTTGCATTCTCTGACGTTATTCCCCGTGCATTGTGGAAGTTATTGACACGTCTGCTGCCTTCGGTTCCGGATGACACCTGGTATGAACTTGCCCATATAATCCGAGATGGGCAACAAGCAACTAAATTAATAATTTACTGTGGTATGAATACCACTGATTCAGTGGGTCGGGCCATGGCCTCTTCTGTGGCGTTATGTCATGGCTACGCACCTCTGATTTTTCAGAGGCCTTCAAGCCACCTCGATTGATATGCCTTTTGATGGCGCCAGTCTGTTCGGCACACATGCCAACTCTGCTTTGCAGCAATTGCGAGATAGTCGAAGTGGAGCAAACTCTTAACTCTACTGTCTGCTTTCCTTGTTCTCCCGTATTAGGTTTGTATGTGGGAAATCCCTTTTTTATTCACATATGAGCCACTCCAGGGTAGAACCCATTGGCTTTTCTTTTCAAAATTCCCTTTCTATCCACAGGTGATACCCTGTGAGGTGTTCCTGCCTTCTGCAGGTACTTGTATTCTTCTTATACTGTGAATGACAGGTTATGGTTCTCGTTATCTGGGATGTATAATTTTTTGTTGCTCTATGTGCGCCTGTTCTAACAGGTTTCTATCTGAAGCTAGTTTTCCACCCATGTTCTTATTCTATAGAGGTTATTTTGCTTTCATTGTGTGGATGCACTGTTGCCTTGCTCCCTGTTCTATGGGAACCATCTTCTGTATTCCTTATAGGCATTTTGAGATCTGGTTCTGTCACTTAGTATACCTTATGGGGACTTCAGTTTATCTGCTTCTGAAAACATAGTGCTTGCGCATTTCCCCTTGCACCAGCGCAATATGCCGCCTCAACAAAAGGGTTATCTCTCATCACCATTTAATGTCGTCCTTCTTTCCATAGCGAAGGCAATGGAATGAGTTGCATGATCCTTGGCCTGGGTAGATTTTCTGCTCTGGTCTAAGACAGGGTTCCCACTTAGGACCTTTATTAGTGCGTTGGCATTTCTTATTGTCCTGCCACTGATCTTTCAGGTTCCTTGGTAGGTTATAGCTCAGTGGTGTATTGGGTATCAAGGGCCCGCTAATGCAATGGTTCATATCCCACCACTGCCGCAAGGTTACTTTGGTCCTGGGCCAACGACCTTGTTGCCTTTACTCTGCTTCCTCCAGGAGAGGATGTTATTACTTGTTGCTTTCTGGAATACCTTGTAACTTGTTATCCATAGTCATTATTTATTTGCCAATTCAGATCACAGCCACGGCATTTAGTTACCGTATTGGTTGTTCTTCATGTGCTGACATCTCATCCCCTTTTTTCGATCCTGTGTCTGATTTTCATCTTCAGTTTTCCTTCTGGAACATGTGCCCCTTTGACATTATGGTTCCATTTCTCAGAAGATTGGTTTCCAAGGGAGCTTGGGACTCCCTTAGCATACTATTCCCGAAGGTTCTTCTTCCTCCTCATAGGATGTGATAAAGTTTCTTACCCTCAAAGGCTCATTAAACCACTTCCACCTTATTTCTGCAGATTCCTTCTGCTTGAAGGAATTTTTTGTCTCTTCCTTTCTTCCTTTTTGAAGATGTGGATCTTTTCCCCTTTTTAATCGTAGTATACTGAAGATTTTGCTATGTATAGATCCTGTCTCCTGTAGAGACATTCTTTATTGGCTTTAATCTTTGTGCGCACAGCCATCCATTGTTTTTAGCTTTTCCATTTCTTGGGCCACGGTCCCTACACGACAGTGTGCTCAATGTTTTATCTGATGCTTCATTCATGTCTTGCTCTGCCTGATATCTCTGCCTAGTGGATTTGAAATTGGTTATCTGTCGAGGTCTTCCAAGTCTTGGCCTTTATTTCAACGATAGGTTTTTATGGACCCCGGTGGTGGTCTTCTTTCCCTTCATAGCAGGGTTTTCACAACTGCTGGTTTTTTGCGATTTTCTGTCAACCACCTGATTGTAGCTTCGTCAGTCTGTAGCGTTGTTTCATAGGCAATTGCCATTATTTTTCCGGGGTGTGTGGTGGCCTTCAATCCATCTCTCCTCTTATACAGTACCATGTTGCTGGTTATCCAGCTCAGTACTAATTTCTTTGTATCTCTAATTTTCTCTCGATTGTTGTCTCTGCTGTGGTCTATTGCCAATGTATGTGTGTAATTATATGCATCTTTCGATGACTACTTCTATTCTATAGGTGTTCCTCGTTCCTACACTGGTCAGTATCCTCCTTTGTCACGGGAGACCAGGGTTCACTTTCCCGAAGGTGGGGGATATAATTTTAGTGTATTACTGATATACTTGTGTGTGTGTGTATATATATGTGTATATATGTTCACGTATATACAGGTATATATTGCAAGTATGGTTGTGCTGAACTTCTTCCACATGGCGCACGGATTTGTTTTTGTAACTGTCTTTCTTGGTGCTCTATTACAACTTTAATTTGATCATTGCCTATGCATTTCATTTTCCTTTCTCCTCTTGGCCTCTACATAACATAGTTCCAGATGGTTACCTTTCCACAAGAGCAGTTTTATCCGGCAAAAGGTGGTCTTTACCAAAAGTTGTTGTTCTTCTTCTCGCAATGCTTTTGTTTCAACATTGATTGTTTTTCTCAATTTCTCCATCATGGATGTGCTCTGAGTTTCCCTTTTTCTCTGGGTTTCACAGGGTTGGGTTAGCTCGCAAACTAGTTTCCACGACAAGGAGCTAGAGCTCTATCTCAGTGGTATGTGCTGTAGTTCTTGATCCTTCAGCCTTGTCCAGTCATGGTTGGAATACCTTCGGCAGGGCTACAGAGTATTATTGTTTCTATGACGTGTTCTCTCCAACACTTTCTTATCCCTCTGCTGTGGGTATTGTTTTCCACATGCTTTTCACGGTCTCGCAGAGGTCAGCTCCCTACGGGCTTCACACAGTCCTTCTGGTGGAGCTTCTCCATTTCCTCATCTATATTCTTAAGACAGACTGGTTGCTTCATCCTGTTACAAACTGGCTAGCCCTATTCAGGGATCTTTTGTGGGTTCAGTTCGCAGAAGCTCCTCCAGGGATGGTGTTGCTTGGTTATCTAATTCTAAGGTAAGGAATCTGTGGCTAGATGTCTCTATCAGATGAATAAGTTACGTACCTTGGGTAATACCTTAGCTGGGCGAGACAAGATCTAGCTGCATATTCCTTACCGACCCACCCATCCTCCCCGTTCTGCTTGTCTTGTTGCCTATAAGATCCCCATCTAGGCATTCTAATGCCTTTCTTTAGGACTTCGTGTTTGTTTGACATAAGATGTTTTTTTTTGTTTCCATAGGCAGTTTCTATAAGTGGCTCTGCTTTTTTGGTGCGAAAAATAGTCACAGAAAAAACTGGCATTAGGGGAGGGCTTAAATGGACTCCGTCTACGTCACATCCGGAGAATCACGTCACTAGAGAGTTGCTTGAAGCCCTCTAGCAACGCTCAGAGATACTGCTGTAAAAAAGTTCCAGATCCACTCTGGTGCCGGTGGAGAATTCTATGGTAAGGGATCTACGGCTAGATCCTGTCTCTACTAGATAAGGCGTTACTGAAAGTAAGTAACTTATTCAGTAAGTCCAATAATTGGAATACACATCAACCATTCCTGTGAGACACGTAGCTCTCAAAGCAAAAGTATGTCCGTAGCCACCTATGTACTCAATAACATACCAAAGATAGAATCAGCTAAGGTTCAATAGCAAGCACTGTTAATTTATATTTGCCATTTTAAACAACCAAATTATTAGAACTCTCATAACAAACAAAACATATTGAAACTGGTTTCAAAATATATTATTTAAATATTTAGTAACAGACTTTATACTTCAATATACTTTATTTTTAATTACCTGCAAATAAAGCTGTAAGTTGAAGGTAGCTGAATACGCCAATTTTCTTTACTTAAAAATCAAATGACCTCTGCTGAGCACAAGTCAAAGAGATAACACTTCCTTTACCTCCAAATCACCAATGGCAATCTTAAGTGTCTGAGGTTGTGCAACAGATAAAAGTGTCTGAACCCTCAAGCCTTGCAGCCAATCATATTGTACCTTTTTAAAAAAAGAGGGAATGTCAACTATTATTTAACCCTAATATAACCTCACTCTTGAATTCATCACACAACAAATCTATGTCTTTCATAGTACATGTTCGACATGTACCATAATCCTCTTTAATTGTGTTTCTAAACATTTATTTTAGCTTAATTATTAACATTGACAACCTCGGCTTCATTTATATTACTTCATGGTTGTTAATAGCACGTGTACTTTAGTAATACACACTATTTTCTCTCCCTGTAGAATAGAGCTCGCGAGATCAAGCAAAGACCTCATGGCAGGGTCCCTCAGTAAATTTCCATGCGACTCTCGCAAGAGTCTCGTGGGATCGTACGAGGTCCCACAGCAAGCTTTACCTACAGAAGCTTGTATATGACACTCACAAGAAAGGGAACACACAAAGGCCTGCCTCCGCCCGTATATTTTTGTGAGTCTCACAAGAGTATCGCAAGCTCAAACACTTAGCATATGTGTCATGGATGATTCCGCGGGGGACGCTAGAGAGCGTACTGCAAGATGGCTGCGCATTAGTGCTGCTCAGCCGGCCGTTTCATAATCCAATCACTATCCGGCATCCAGATGTGGCAGACCTCTACATCAAAAGAGGTACGACGCCAGTAAAGAGCCCTGGAACAGATTGGCGCTGTGTGCGGCCCCTTGTGGCGAGACGGCATTACGCTAATAAAAAAAGAGGCCATGAAATCAAGATGGCGGCCGCGTATCGCTGCTGAGAGCTGTGTTCTCCCCAGTTGGCAGTTGGAGCTGCTAAGCGTAGCGGGGTGTGTCCGGGAGCTACCGCACAGCCGACGGTGCATAGCGGTGAAAACTTTGAAGCGACTGCCGATTGGCGTTCTGAAGTGGAGCCGCCTGCTGCTGGGAGGCATTCCTGGCCACGTAGATACTGCCGGACCGGAGGGGAGCTGGGCCACTGATCAGCTGTTGGCTCAACGCATCGGAAAGCGGCGAGAGGAGTAGAAACGAAGGAAGTAGACTAGATCTGTCCCTGCAGTGAACACAGTGAGTTACTCTTTGGTGGCGGTGGCTGAGAGCGGGACCCGTGGATTGTGCGGCACCCGCCTGTATGTTGGGATCTGAAACGAGAGACCCCCTCAGAGCCTAGAACCAAATTGGTGGCCTGCGCTGGGAATGTGCTGTGCCCCACTGAACTTCGGTTGTGGTAGCCACTGTGTTACTCCCCTCGAAGACTGACTACCATTACTGTGCGGCGGCCCACCGCAGGGGAATCGCACACTGGCCTGGCACCTGCACGGGGACACAGGCTAACCATGCGATAGCGTACCAAATTCTTTTGCAACTATCGAGCCTGAAGGGGGGACGGCTTGATACGCACGTAGTTGCAGCGTTATTGAATAATTGTGCACTCGCATACCGGCAAACTGCTTTGGTGTTTACCAGCCCTGATGATAAAGCCATACTGTTCGAGGCATATGAGCTGCAGATTACACACTTGTGCATAGATCGCCATCTGGTGTTGGGCCCGGATGTTTGCAGTTGTTTTTCCTCTTGGAAAGTCTTTGGAAGTCACGAGGTCGGTGACTCCTCCTTTGGATCGTATTGCGCATGGGCTTCGGCTCCATCCTCAGATTGTTTTTTTCCGCCATCGGGCTTGGAGGTGTTCTTCGCGCTCCGGTTCCGGACAGGTTTCCAGTTCAATCGACGCGCAATCCTCACCCCAATTCGCGGTATTGTTTCGATCGCGATCTCCACACTCGACGCGGCTCTCATCGATCAAGACCTTCGATTCCAGTCGTCGACGCCGGCCTTCGGGCCTACCAAAGCTCCGGTCCTGGCTCATGGAAAGGACTCCCTTTAAGAAGTGCCCTCGATGTGGGTCCAAATTCCCCCACACTGATCTCCACGAAGTATGTAATCTCTGCCTCTCCCCTGAACACGAGGCTCGAGACTGGCATGCAAGTCCTTCCGGTCCAAGAAAATGATTCGAGACCGAAGAGCAAGAAGGACCATGGCGCACTCGTCGACGGTAATTCCAGATGACATCTTCGGAGAGGGCGTCGACGCTCCAGAAGAACACCACACCGACGAGGGTCTCATCAGCGCCTCCGAAGCCGACGATTCTGATGTGGAGGACATCACTCCGGCACAGAGGGTCGTGAGTACCAATTTGCCCCCCCCCCCCGCCAACACCCTCGCCAGCACCGAGAAAGGCTTCGGTCACGCCTTCGCCTCCGGGCCTAGGTAAGACCAAAGACACTGCTTCCCACACCGCACCTTCGGGACCGGTAAAGAAGCCGATGAAGCCTTCCGGCGGCTCAGACTCGAGCCAGCCCACCGTCGGTGCCGACAAATACCCCTCCGCAACGACACCGAAAAAGAAAATGGCCTCTTCTTTGGCACCGAACCCCATACCGAAACACTCGGTGCCGAAACCCAGTTCCACCTTCTCGGTACCGACTCCATCCCCGGAACCGACAAAAGCACACAAGGCCACCGGCACCGAGATCTCGAAGCCGAAACACATCTCGGCACCGACCAAACAAAAAGCCCTTTCTAAGCCGCATACTTCCAAACAGAACACTAAAGCCAGAAAAGCAACGGCCCGACGCCCTCGGCGCCGACTGATAAATCACCTTCAGAAGAACTCTTTACACTGGATCCCTTGCAAAAGACATTGACCAAGGATCCTAAAACCGGACATTTGATGCTCAGCATCAAAAAGAGACAGCTGGAAAAACCTGCCCCAGATCCACCTCCCAAGAGGAAGGGCTCTGCTGCCTCACCTTTCAGAATGCCTTCCCCACCTCGTCCACCTTCTCCCCCTCCACCTTCTCCTTCTCCACCCCCTCCTCATCATTCCTCAACACCCCCTCTGGATGATGATGATCATGATGACACATATGATGACATGGGGACGTGCCCCATGCTTTACCTACAGGGGACCCCACTCCCACAGGCTCCCAGACCCATGGGACGACTATAACATCCCGGACATCCCTTACGTCCCACAAGATGATCTCTATCCTTCGAGACCATCCCCACCAGAAGACTCATTGGGGTTCAACCATTTACTCCAAAGGGCTGCACACTATCACGGGGTAGATCTCCATACCGACCCTGTGGAGGAGGATTTCCTCCTCGATACTTTTGACACCACGCATAGGGCCAACTCCATACTGCCCATGCTCAAAGGAGTTGTAAAACATGCGCCAGAGGTCTTTAAAGACCCAGTCAGAGCCAGGGTCATTAACCCGTGCATTAACAAAAAATACAAAGCCGCCATCAGAGGGCCAGCACCGCTAGATTCACTGGTAGTGTCCACAGCACGGAAGAGGGCCAACTTCCAGGCGTCAGGAGAAGCACCACCACCTGACAAAGAGTCAAAACTTTTGGACGCATCCGGCAAGCGCACTGCATCACAAGCTGCCAACATATGGCGTATCGCCAATACACAAGCGTTACTGGCTAGATATGACAGGGCCCATTATGACGAATTAGAAGCCATAATGCAACACCTCCCTGACAAATACAAAAACAGGGCAAATGAGTTAATTCAGGAGGGCAAAACCATTACTAATACCTCCATCCGTTGTGCCCTAGATGCAGCAGACACCGCCTCCAGGGCCATCAATACTAGCGTCCTCCTCCGTCGCCATGCCTGGCTCAGGATCTCAGGATTTAAACCAGAAGTGCAAGCTTCCATCTTGAACCATCCTTTTGACCAGGAACATCTGTTTGGCCCAAAAGTGGATGAGTCCCTAGAAAAAATGAAAAAAGACACCAACACGGCGAAATCGATGGGAGCCTTACAATCACACCCTCCCAGGCGTTCCTTTCGCCGTTCCTTCTTTCGGAGCACATCCAGAGGCTACTCCTCTGATACCGCTTCCACGTCATACAAAGCTCCTACCCAATCCACCTTCACAAGGGGTTACCAAAGAGGTGGCTACAGGGGCAACAATAATAAAGGCAGAGGCAAAACAAACACCCCCCGCTCTGCCTCCACACCTACCCAATGACTTCCCTCCATTCCCCCCAGACCATCCCACTCCGGTCGGGGGCAGACTCCAAAATTTTCTTCATGTCTGGGCTACCATCACCTCAGACAAATGGGTGACACAAATAATTTGTTTAGGCTACTGCCTAGAGCTAATGTCTACCCCCCCCCAAACATTCCACCCAGACAATGCCCAATGTCACAGGAACATCTAGCATTACTAAAGCAGGAGGTAATCTCCCTCCTACTAAAAGGGGCGATAGAACACGTTCCTACCAACCAACGAAATCTGGGGGTTTCCTCCCTATATTTTCTCATACCAAAAAGGGACGAGACTCTACGGCCCATCCTAGACCTCCGGCCCCTAAACACATACATACACTCGGACCATTTTCACATGGTAACACTTCAGCAGGTACTTCCCCTGGTCTCCCAAAACGACTTCCTCACCACTGTAGACCTACAAGACACTTACTTCCACATTCCTGTACATTACGCTCACAGGAAGTTCCTCAGATTCGTAGTGGACAACCAACACTACCAATTCAAAGTACTCCCATTCGGAGTCACAACAGCACCACGGCTATTTACCAAGTGCCTAGCAGTCGTGGCAGCACACCTCAGGAGACAACACATCCATGTCTTCCCATACCTAAACGACTGGCTAATAAAAGCCAGCTCATACAACCAGTTTGTACAACACACGCATGCCACTTTCCAGCTACTTCACCAACTGGGCTTCACGGTAAATCACGCAAAGTCCCATCTGCAACCGTCCCACGTAAAACAATACCTTGGTGCCACCATAGACACCTCAAAAGCGCTAGCCTACCCCAGTCCGGCCAGGATCACAAGCATTCAGACTCTACGCACAAAATTTACAGCACAACACTCCCTTCCAGCTCGAGTGTTTATGCAACTAATCGGGATGATGGCCTCTTGCATATTCATAGTACCTCATGCAAGACTCCAGATGCGTCCTCTCCAAGAGTGCTTAGCGCGCCAATGGAACCAGGCCCAAGATCAATTAACAGATCTGGTGTTGGTAGACGGTCGTACCCATCGCTATCTGCAGTGGTGGACCACCAAAAACCTTTCCAAAGGGCGACCGTTCCTGGACCCGGTTCCTCAGATAATACTGACAACGAACGCATCGCTCTCAGGCTGGGGAGCTCACCTGTTACATCACACCATGCAGGGCAGATGGACACCTCAACAAACGTTACTCCACATCAACCATCTGGAGTTACTAGCGATATTCTTAGCCCTGAAATCCTTCCAAACACAGATTTCAGGCAAGGCAGTCCTAGTCCGCACAGACAACATGACAGCCATGTATTACATACAAAAACAAGGCGGCACACACTCTCCACAGCTCTCTCAGCTAGCACAGAGCATATGGAGATGGGCCATACCCCAGAAAATCTTTCTCCTGGCCCAACATGTCCCAGGAGTCCAAAACACTATCGCCGATCTACTCAGCAGACAGACACAACAGATCCACGAGTGGGAACTACATCCACAAGTTCTTCATCCGTACTTTCAACTGTGGGGGCATCCACAGATAGACCTCTTCGCCACCCACGAAAACGCCAAATGCCCAAGCTTCGCCGCCAGATATCCACACCCATTGTCCAAAGGCAATCCGATATGGATGAACTGGTCAGGCAGATTTTCGTACGCTTTTCCGCCTCTCCCACTCATTCCATTAGTGGTGCGCAAACTACAACAACACTCCCTCACTCTCATACTAGTAGCTCCAACTTGGGCCAGACAACCGTGGTACACCACACTCGTGGAATTATCGGTAGTACCACACCAAAAGTTACACCTCTCTCCACACCTCTTAACCCAGAACCATGGAGAGATCAGACACCCGGACCCAGCTCAGCTCAACCTAGCGATCTGGCTCCTGAAATCCTAGAATTCGGTTACCTCAATCTTCCCCCTGACTGTATGAACATCATCAAAGAAGCTAGGCGACCCAGCACTAGAGCGTGCTACGCCGCCAAGTGGAAACGTTTTGTTGTCTACTGTCACAACAATACCATCAATCCCCTAGATGTGTCCATTCAACACATCATAGGCTATTTACTACACCTGCAAAGATGCAATCTAGCCTATACGTCTATAAGACTGCACCTCAAAGCCATAGCAGCTTATGTGCAAAACAGGCAACATCTATCACTTTTTAGAGTTTCTGCCATTAAAGCCTTCATGGAAGGCCTTAAAAGGATAATTACACCCAGACTGCCACCCTCTCCTGTGTGGAACTTAAACATCGTTCTCACCAGACTAATGGGGCCTCCCTTCGAACTTCTGCACAAATGTGAACTCCAATTCCTAACATGGAAAACCTTCTTGTAGCCATCACTTCCCTCAGAAGGGTCAGTGTGATATAAGCACTTACCATTCAAGAACCTTTTCTGCAAATGCACCATAACAAGGTTGTTCTCCGTACCAACCCAAAATTCCTCCCTAAAGTCATTTCTCCCTTTCACATAAACCAAGCGGTAGAACTACCAGTTTTCTTCTCGCAACCACAAACCGTTGCAGAAAGAGCTCTTCACACACTAGATGTCAAAAGAGCCTTACTCTACTACATACAGAGAACACAACCTTTCCGCAAAACCAAACAGATGTTTGTTTCTTTCTCTCCACCACACAAGGGCAACCCCATCTCCAAGTTCGGGAATAGCTAGGTGGATTGTCAAATGCATTCAGATTTGCTACCACAAAGCAAAACGAACGCTATCCGTTCCCCCTAAAACCCACTCTACACGAAAAATAGGGGCTTCAATGGCATTCTTAGGGAACATCCCATTAGATGATATCTGCAGAGCAGCTAAATGGTCAACACCGCACACTTTCACTAAACACTATTGTGTAGATGTGCAAACTAAGCAACAAGCTAGTGTGGGCCAGGCTGTACTCAAAACATTATTTCAAACCACTGCAACAGATATGGGTGGTCGCCGCTAAGGGTGGGTACTGCTATATAATCCATGCACAAGTGTGTAATCTGCAGCTCATATGCCCCGAGCGGAATATGCTACTTACCAGTATGCATCTGTTCTTGGCATGTAGAGCTGCAGATCTACATACGCCCACCCGCCTCCCCGGCTACCTTTATCTGTTCCAGTTTATCTTATTTAGATACAACACACATAGGCATCTTCACTGTTTATTACTACGCTCCATCATTTCCCCGCTGGCGAAAATCAATCTGAGGATGGAGCCGAAGCCCATGCTCAATACGATCCAAAGGAGGAGTCACCGACCTCGTGACTTCCAAAGACTTTCAAGAGGAAAAACAACTGCAAACATCCGGGCCCAACACCAGATGGCGATCTATGCACAAGTGTGTAAATCTGCAGCTCTACATGCCAAGAACAGATGCATACTGGTAAGTAGCATATTCCATACTGTGAAGAGTGCGGCGGCTACCCGTGCAGGACTAAAGATACAGACACACCCTGAGCTGTGGTGTTTTATTTAAACATATCCTTCAAGTACTAGTGCAGAGTATGTGGCCTGTTGCACTGTGAGGGGGCTGTCCGCTGGACTGGGTTGAGGTGAGTGGCGACTGCCATTTCTACTGGTGTACTGAACATAATAGGCAAACCAGACAAGATGCAATCCCGCCTTACATTTGAAATGCGCAAGACAGGCAGATCGAAGCATAAACAGTCCTCGGATTCAGAGGCAGAACCTCCCTCAGATACTGCCCTGACCATGGAATCTACGCTCCTGGCGATGCTGCACAGCCTGCAATCGATCAATGGTAAGATTGATGCTTTAAATCTACGCATGGATCATATGGCGGTGAAGCTCGACAATCAGGGCACCAGGCTGGGTGAAGTTGAGCAACGAGTCTCCACGGCTGAAGATGACCTTCACACTGTCTCGGATTAAAACCCTGAACATGGAAAAAGTGCTTACTGTCATTCAAGCTAAGAATGAGGACTTGGAGGCAAGGTCGAGGAAAAATAATCTTAGGATCACGGGGCTGCCGGAGTCGACCAACGAATGGAAAATGGAGATATATGTGGAGGAGATGGTCAAATAGATTTTTGGTATGGATAATCTGTCCCCTATGCTGATAGTAGAGTGGGCCCACCGCTCACTGGCAGCACGCCCAAACCCCTGAGCCCCACCGCGATCCATCATCGCGCGACTGTTAAACTACAGAGATCTGGGCACGATCCTTTGCCTGGCCTGTGAAAAAGGTCAGATCACACATCAGGGGAATGCATTGGCGTTCTTCCTGGACTTCACTGCTGCAGTCCAGGCAGCTAGAAGGGAGTTCATTCCAGCTAAAAAGCTGTTGCAGGTTGAGGAAATCCCATATGCCATGCTCTACCCGCACGTCTGAGGATTGACACTGATAGTGTTTCCAAGATAGTCAATAATCCAAGGGCCGCCATGGAACATGCAGAACTGTTTAAAAAAAAAAAGTGGCACCATAAAACTACTACCAGATGAAGAAGAACAGTGAGACTCAATCTGTAACTGTAAACTGTAAGTGTGAAGCTGGGTTTGAACGTTGCTGCCTCTTCATTCTGTTGGTTGCGATGTGGCTGGTTTCTCATAAGATTGGAACAATTGTCACAAGACCCATAATGCACTGGGGAGGCCTCACCCCGGATCTGTGTCCCGCCGTTATATGGGAATGTTGCGTGAGGCTGAAAAGATCGAAGACTTAGGAGCTGTGAACACTGAATGTGCTGCCATGTCGAACTATAGACAAATTTGGCCACCTCCCCCTCTAATAGGGAGGCTGTTTGCACTCTTGTGTCCCCTAATGGGTGTACCCCAACTGTTTATCTGGGTTATTTTAGTATTGAGATGTTTATTTGTATTAGGCTGGGATGTCTTTAGCAAGTTGGGGGTGTTGAAGTGGGTAAGGGGTGGGGGGTAATCTGGCAGTTACGGAACAATGTAAATGCAGTGTACTTTTTAATGCTTTGGTCCCATCAAGGTAATTCATGTGGTGGAATTTTGCAAGTGCATTGACGAACGCTGGTCTGGGTGGTACTGTTAAGCTAATAACATGGAATGTGTGTGAGCTCAATAACCCCAAAAAGATCCGTAATGTGCTAGCTTTTTTAGATCGGCAGGATGTGCAGGTTGCGTTTCTTCAAGAGAGACATCTCACTAAACACACAGAACTAAATGTGGGGACCCGATGGGCTGTGGTGCGTGCAGCGGCATCGTTTTCCTCCTGTTCTAGAGGTGTTATGATACTGCTTAAGAAGGGAACTCCTTTCACTCTAATCAAGTCTGAGGCAGGTGAGCAAGGGAGGGTGCTGCTGGTTATGGGCAAATTAGGACACAAAACAGTGCTATTTGTACACATGTGTGGGCCCAACACTGATGATACCTCTTTCTTCAATGATGTTTGGAGGCTTATCTCATCCTTCCCGCCCTCTGTTGTAATATGGGGTGGTTATTTAATTAATAGTTTGGACCACCGATTGGACCGCTCCACTGACGTGGCGGGGTGTGGAAAACAGGCTGTACATGTGGTGGCTGAATTGATGGAGGCTGAGGGGCTCATGTATATGTAGAGGTCTCGAAATGCGGGTGGGAGAGAGGGCACATTTATATCCACAGTGCATGGCTCGTGGTCCAGGTTGGACTATTGGTTGGTCTCTAAGGAGGTGGCCCCCTGGACTGTCTTTATAAAGCACTTAGCTAAAATGTTCTCTGACCACTCTCCTGTGCTCCTAGTGCTGAAGGTGCCGGACTGTGTTAGGGCGCCTATCAACGGCAGCTACAGCCGTCCTCCTTACTAGACCCAGTGTTCTGGGCCAGAATTGGTGCTGCTTTCACGAACTATTTCTTGGAGAATGAGGGCACGGTAGACAGTGTAGGTACACTTTGGGAAGCCTTCAAAGTTACTATAAGGGGAGAGTGTATTGGAGCCCAGGCGGGTGTATTAAAAGATCTTCAGAACAGGATTCGGGCCCTAGCTGTTAAGATTAGTGCGCTGGCGCGTGAATATGAGCTGAACCCATCACCCTGGCCCACATAAGAGAGTTGGTATCCGAACCCAATCAAACAGCGGAACAGGAGGTGCTACATAGATCCAGGAGATGTAGGGCGCGTTACTATTGGGAAGGGGGTAGACCCAGTTGATCGTTGGCACATAAACTATCTCTGCCTAAGGGACAGGAGCATATCATTGAATTGATGGACGAGGACTCTTTTGCACGTGAGTCTACTCCAGAGATTAATAAGGTATTTATTGGTTTTTATTCCAAACTATACAGACAGCCTCTGATGATGAAGTCAAGGGATACCTAGATGACATTGCGCTAGGGCTGCTATCCAATGGTCATCTCAAGTATTTGACCCAACCCTTTGATGTGGAGGATGTCAAGGAGGCCATAATGGCCCTACCTACTTGTAAGGCGACGGGACTTGATAGTTTACCTAGTGAATTTTACAAGGCATACATTGAGGTTCTTGCTCCACAATTGCTGAAAGTCTTTGCCGCGGCCTACGAGACTGGTATATTGCCCCCACCCTTAGGGAGGCTTTACTTGTTAAACTTCTAAAGCCTGATAAAGCCGCAAATAAGTGTGAGTCGTATAGACCACTTTACCGCACAAATATTGATAGCAAAGTTCAAGCAATAATTATGGCCTGTATACTACAGCCCCTGATTCCCAATCTGATCCTCCCTGATCAGTTGGGATTTATCCCCAAGCGTTCAACCATACATAATCTCCGGACGATTTTTGTGGGTTACACCACTTAGATCCCGAGATCCCAGCTGTGGCGGTGCTGTTGGATGCGGCGAAAGCCTTTGACTCGCTACAATGGGGATACATGTTTGTAGTCCTGCAAAGAATGGGAATGCCACATTTTTTCTGAAGTGGGTACATCTACTGTTTGCAAGCCCAGTTGCTAGGTTGCGAGTCAATGGTTGGGTGTCTGATACATTCTCAATATGTAGGGGCACAAGGCAGGGCTGCCCTCTCTCTCCTATGCTTTTCTCTCTGGCGCTAGAACCACTGGCATGCAAGATTCGTCAAAAACATGCTGAGGCCGCTCTGGGGTTTAGGCAGCGCCCGCCGGCTATCTCACTTTAAGCGGACGATATGTTGTTATATGTTCGTGAGTTGGCTACACATCTGGCATCTCTACTACGTGAATATGTCTTGTTTGAGAGGCATTCAGGGGTAGGGATAAATTGGGCAAAGTCTACGATCTTTCCATTAACAGACTTTACTGGAGTACCCGCTCTCCTAGTCCACAGACCCCATGAAGTACTTAGCGGTTTAGGTACATAGAGACCCTGAGACCGTATTAAGTATGAATTATGGGCGGGCTGTCACCAAAATCCCAGATCTGATCTCCCGCTGGACGCGACTACCGTTGTCACGGGCAGAAGAGGACTATCCTTCCTAAGCTCCTCTATTTGTTAATATTCCAATAAAGTTAAATGTAACATTTTATAAAACTATGCAGTCCTGCCTGCCGTCGCTGGTGTGGGCTGGCAAACAGTCTAGATGTAGCTGGAGCACTTTAACGCTACCGTTTGAGCGCAGGGGGTTTGAAGCACCTGATCTGCGTCTCTACTACCTGTGCAATTTGCACATTATTGGTATTTCCCTCAGAAGTGTCTACCGCATCTGGTCGTGGAGGCGGACGCTGCACATCTAACACCATTAATTGCTAAGTTTCTATACAGTCGCGAGGGCGGCACTAGGAAGGAGATCAACCCTGTCAACTGTACTGTCTGGGCGTGGAGCACCCTGGCTACACGTGCGGGAAGGGACTATATATATATATATGCTCCAGACATGCCAATCGCTGTATTACAGCGGCGCAGGAACGCGGGGCTCTGAACATTCTGCAAAATGCAGTGGTTACTAAACTAGGGGACATATGCAGGAACGGGGTGTTTCTATCATTGTCTGATTTTCAGGCCGGTCAAACATATAAAGCAATGCAGGACTTCACATAGACGAGGCTGAGAGTGGCAGTGCGCTCCTTATACCCTGATTTCCTTCAAGAACCTCAGGAGTTGAAAGCGCTATAAATGGTTCTGAAAGGGGATGAAAGTAGATGGCTGATAACTAGTGTATAATGCTTCCCAAAGGGAGAATGAATGGTCTGACTTCTCCCCGCTAGAAAAATGGAACAATGTCCTGATGGTCCCTTTGTCCCGGGAAAACTGGGAGGCCTGCTGTATATTGACTGGGCGTCTGACTGCTAATTGCCGAATTATCCACTTTAAGTATTTGCATCAAATATATTACACCCCGCCCAACTGTTGAAATTTGGCCTCCGGGAGGATGCAAGATGTCCTAGATGTAGGCAGGACGGAGCTGATATTATTCACACGGCGTGAGGTTGCCTTGCTGTATTTAGTTTCTGGCAGAGGGTGGTGAAGGTACTCACAGACATGACACTTGATGAAATTGAATGCACGCCAGAGATGTATTTGTTGGGGCTTCTGAAAATGATCAAACCGTGTAATCGACGTATTGTGGCTATATCTACCTTGTTTGCCAAACGCGCTGTTACAATCCATTGGAGCACTAAGTCGGTACCCACCTTGGTAAAGTTGATTAGAGACCTTGTTTATTGCATATAACAAATGGACTCATATGCTGAGGAGCTCCCAGTGGCTTCTAGGCCTAAGGACGTTTGGGTGCCACTCACCACGTACCTGTTAGAGCACCCGTACTTCGCATAAGTGACTGTGGTAAAATGGGCCACATGGGATGTACACTGTCTGTAAGATCTAATAAGTTTCACTGCTATTAATTGTGATACAAGTGGTATACCATGCCTTCTCTGATCTGCCTTGGTTTGTTGGGATTATGGGAGGGGGGGGGGGTTATGCGGGGATAAAAAAAAAGATACTGTTCACTATGTGATTTTCTATTATTGCTATGCAGTGTGGGCTTAGATGCACGCTACTGAATGTACCTTGCAGTTCAATAAATAAAGTTAAAAAAAAAAAAAAAGTCTCATGGATAACTGAACTGTATTCTTGGGTGTCGATAGTAGAGTCTGCAAACACATAAGCCTCTCTCCTGAGACCTCTCTCTTCAAACAGATTTACTCTACCACTCCCTACTTTTTTACAATCCCGGGAGAGTCTCCTGAGATCTTTTGGGGGGAATAGATTTCACTCTTTCTTTTACTACAATACTGATACCTTATAGTACTAGGGTGTGAGAAGAAAGTGGCCTCTCCACTCAAAGCTTTCCAGAGTATAACAGGAGTGTATAGTATGGTGTAAGGAGAGACTGAACTACCCGCCAACACTTCTCCTCAGGGTGACCAGTATGCATAGTAGTATGTAGGAGGGACTGGCCTGTTTCCTGACACTTCACTCTCAACTGTTCGGTAACCATAGTACGGTGTGTTAAAGGACTGGCCTCTCTGCTGAGACCCCTCTCTTGGATGATGGGTGTGTTTAGTAGAGTGTGGGGAGGGACTGGCCCCTCTGCTGAGACCTCTCTCTGTAATGATGGATCTGCATTGTAGCATTTGGGGAATGACTCTGCTCTCCTCTCGGACCTCTCTCTCAGATGACGGGTGTGCGTAGTAGGGTGTGTGAAGGGACTGACCTCTCTTCTGAGACCTCTATCCGTAATGGTGTGTGCACTTAGTAGGGAATGGGGCAAGACTGGTCTCTCCTTTCAGACATCTCTGTCAGATGACGGGTGTTTTTAGTAGGGTGTGTCGAGGGACTAGCCTCTCTGGTGAGACCTCTTTTTGTAATGATGGGTGTACGTAGTAGGGTTTGGGGAGAGACTGGGCTCTCCTTTGACACCTCTCTTTCACATGATAGGTGTGCATAGTAGGGTGTGTGGATAGACTGCCCTGTACTTTCAGGACCATTCTCTCAAATGACATCTGTGCGTAGTAGTGAGTGTGAAGGAACTGGTCTCTCCTTTCAGACATCTCTCTCCGATGACGGGTGTACGTAGTAGGGTGTGTGGAGGGACTGGCCTCTCCGCTGAGACCTCTTTCTCAAATGATGAATGTGCTTAGTAGGGTGTGGGGCGGGACTGCCCTCTCCTTTCAGACCTCTCCCTTAGATGACGTGTGTGTTAGGGTGTGTGGAGAGAGACTGGTCTCTCCGCTGAGACCTCTCTCTCAGATGATGGGTGTGCGTAGTAGGGTGTGAGAGTGGACTAGCCTTTGCTTTCAGACCCCTCACTTAAATGACAGGTGTGCATAGTAGTTTGTGGGGAGGGACTGGCATCTCCTTTCAGACCCCTCTCTCGGGTGACTGGTGTGCGTAGTAGCGTGTGAAGAGGGACTGGCCTGTCCGCTCAGACCTCTCTTGGATGACGGGTGTGTGTAGTAGAGTACGGAGAGGGACTGGGCTCTTCTTTCAGACCTCTCTCTCAGATGACAGCTGTGCATAGTATGGTGTGTGGAGGGACTGGCCTTTCTGCTGAGACCTCTCTCTGTAATGATGAGTGTACATAGTAGGGTTTGTGGAGGGACTGTTCTTTCTTTTCAGTTCTCTCTTTCAGATGAAGAGGACTAGCCTCTCCTTTCAGACCTCTATTTCAAATCATGGGTATGCGTAGTAGGGGGTGCAGATGAGCACAACTCTTCCGAAGCCAATGAGCATGAATAGTAAACTTAGGTTATCATCATCTCCAGAAAGACCTCCTCCTACTGTAACTAGTGTGCATAGGGGAGTGTATTCAAACAACACCTGCTACTTCCTACTTTTCACGTTCCCGCAAGAGTCTCGTAAAATGGTTAAAAAAAAAATTGAATATAAATTAACTATTTACTCATCAAAGTACTTCTCTGTTACACAATTATTCTAAAAAAACAAAGACCACAATATGCATTCCTTCTAATAGAGTGTACTGAAAACTCATCTACTCCTTTTTACTATTCACGATCCCGCGAGATCATTAAAATGAGTTTAAAACAATATGCATTTATTTTCTTCACAGTAGTTATCCCTTAGATACCTCCTAAATCTAGGGGGACAGCATGTCATGCTGATGCCCCCTAATATAGCTTTGTATTTCATTTCCACAACACACCCAATTTTTCACAGTAATCAGTAATGGCACCATTTAATTTCTAACTTTCCAGTTGCTAGCCAATCATATTACTCGCAGGAATCGTGGGAGCCTCTTGCAAGAGTGTGCAGGCTCACGAGAAAAACGGGCGTCTTGGCTAATCAAAGGGCTACATTTTTGATTTGTCGCGGGAGGATCGCAGGAGCCCGACTGCCAAAATATACAATTATTTTTCAACCTTCATTTCCTAAAATCTACTGACCGGATTTACACTAAATCTCAAAAAGCACATTCTGCAGACCAAGATCTAGCTTCCCGCTGAATTTGGTGTAATTCATTTCAGCAGTGTTTGCTGTACCACTGCCTAAAGTAGTCTATGGAAAATGCATGTAGATTTTACGTTTTGAGAGCTCCTTTCTTCTCGACCCTCGCTTGATGGATCACTTCGAAACCTTATAGGAAGGCGCTGAGGTGGATGAATGCTCCGTCTATGGAAAAGCAGACCTAACTATAACTTCCTAGTGGCAACCGCCACTGGGTAATATGGTCCACTACCACATGGGTCAGTTGGTGAGCCCACCTCAGCCATTGGCTAACTGCACTATCAGTGACGGAATTGTAGACAATGCTGTTTTTAGGTCTGGCGTTTGACAGCTTTAGCTGTTTTGCTAGACTAATATTTTAACAAAATATTCATACATAAAATAAATAAATAGAAGGGCGTTTCCGTTGGTCTATTAAAGTCCTATTCACATTTTGGTCAGGCCCACCACAGCATGGGGCTCCCTTCACATTGAGTGACTCCTCAAAGCTTGTGCACATTGTTCACATCCACCTAAAATTCTTTCCTTTCTCTTCAACGATTAAACTCCCATGAATTGTGCATTTTAATTTTTTATATAATTTTTTTATATTGCCTCCTTCACAAATAATAATAAAGTGCGTGCTACTACAGAATGGTTTGTTATTTAAAAGCATAACTAGTAAACGGCCACACCAGTGAAAGATATTTAAATTACAAAAATTAATGTAGTACTCGTGGCAGCTACATTTAGGTGAAACAGCTGCTGGTAGAGTGCCCACTTCCCTGTCTCAAGATGCGCTAGTTTTGACCCGTAGGTTCACAAAATATGTGACCAAGTCTCACAATGATTATGCGCAAAGAATTTTTGCTGTTCAAGTAATTTATTTAATGTCGATTGTATATCTTAATTGTCAATCAGTGTGGTTCCATCAAATTCAAAACGCCTCCTCTGACATCCTTGAGATTGCCCTTTGTTAACAATGGTGATAGTGACATCTGGCTGCAGCTTCCTTACCTTTGAATTTCCCAGGTGTCAGATATTGTGTCACCTGCTTGGCCGCAAGCAGCTTTAGGGACTGCTCTCTCAAAGCCTTCGAGGCTAAGCCTGGCAGTCTGAGCATGACTCCAGAACCAAACCAAATGCCGGTCCTTCACCAACATGGCACGGTGACAGGTGCTGCATAGGTTGAACCCTGAGACATTCATTCACACCAAAAAATGGGTCAACAAAAAGTCGAAAAACCCTTTCAAAAAGTTACAAAGGGTAGCTCTCTTCATGGATCAGTGTTTGACTGGCGTGGAAGGAAAAGAATTGATAGCCGCACACCTAGTTGGCGCCTATATAGATGAGGTGGATGTCATTTCCGGCGCGAACAATGCTGATGGTGGCACGCAGACCCGACCAACACCACCTACCGGCATGCAGGGGTATTGCTGGAAGGAAAATGTCGTATCCAGTCTAACACCTGGGAAATTCATAGGTAAGGAATCTGCGGCTAGATCATGTCTCTTCCAGATAAAGCATTACCAAAGGTAAGTAACTGGTTCTTCATGGACACCCAATGCTTTGCAGGTATGAAAAACCCTTCATCAGGTATAACTTCAACAACAACCCAAATATGTGTATAGCGCTGGGAACTGACTGACTATCAACAACATGCCTTCCAAAATGAAGTGAATCATGCATGTGAATGAGTGGAAACTTGATCCGCAAACCGATTTCATCTGCTAAACAGAATAACGGGTATCTAAGCGCCGCTTCAAACATAACCATACCCTTTTGATGTTAAACCTCTGCTTAGTGTAAAAACCTGATGCGAACATTGCTACCATATTAATACGTAAACAAAACTAAAACACTTAAAAGTGCAGTATCAATTTCAATTTTATGCCAATGGGGGCATTTACTGGTATAAACCCACACAGTGCCATGAATGCCGATCAGTGTTCGTGCTCCTCCCAGCACCCGGTACTCCACATGCGTACACCTGGATGTAGTAGCCTCAACTTCAGATCACCCACATTTTAAAAAAAGACGCCCATGCACCACTAAAGAGTGTAGACGGATTACTGATACAAAAAGTTGATGCAAAAAGTTGCTTGCACACAACGACTACGATCATCTCTGCTTAACCTATGAACTGGGTCACTCCATGCATGTGACTACAAATTCTACCGATGTCAGAAAAAAACTCAAAACCCTGACAACACCCAAACTCAAATACATCAGCAACCACATATAAAAAAAACAAAATAATTAGATGCACCCGCATCATCCCTGGATGACCAATATGTATGAAAGTGATTTAAAAAATGAAAAGCAAAAAAAATCACCTGCAAAAAACAGCAAACAATGTGTTCATGTTTTTGGTTTTGTCGAAACGGGGTATGTGCAAGTTGCACCTTGGCCACATATTAATTAGCATGGTGATACAGTGAATGGTAAGAATTACTTCACAATTGCATTGTCGCATGTGCTTGGGGACTGTGCATGTTTTGTGGTCACATTTTTTTTTTATTGGATCAGGTTATTATTCTAAGTGAGGGTTTGACATTTTGAGGGTAAGGTTATGTTTGAAGTGGCACTTAGATACCCATTCTGTTTAGCAGATGAAAGCCGTTTCCAGGTCAAGGTTCCTCTTGTTTACACAAATTCTTTTTGGAAGGCATGTTGTTGACATCAGTCTGTTCTCAGCGCTAAACACATTCTTTTTTGGGGGGGAATTACCCCTGATGAAGGGGTTTTCATACCCAAAATGCATTTGATGTTCTTGAACCAGCGGATTATATGTGTGAATGTCACCATTGTTAACAGTGGGCCATCTCAAGGATGTTAGAGGTGTTTTGAGGCATATTGACTTTGATGGAACCGCATTGAATGACAATCGATTTATAATCGACATTAAATGAATGAATTAAACAGCCATAAGTCTTTGCACATATTCTTTATAAGACTCAGTCATATAATTTGGTGAACCTATGGGTCAAAACTTGTGCATGTTGGGACTGGGGAGTGGGCACACTACCAGCAGTTGTTTAAGTGTTTACAGTGTATTATCAGGATACACACCAAGAAAACTGCACAGAAAACTGATCATTTGCAGCCAGAATATGTTTTGAGTGCATGCACAGGAGATTATGAGCTACATTTAAGTGCCCATGTTTTCTTTTTTTACATGTGGTTTCTACCATTATGCTTGCAATAAAAAATACATTATTCATAAATTAAACAAAATAATAATCTTTGCCAAGGTCAGATCTATTGGCTTTTGGAATGCTGGATTACATTGAGCAACCCATCACCCTCCCAACGTTCTTTGCTCCCCCTTTGAAACAGGAGCAAAGACTCCATCAGTTGGATCCCAAGAGAGCGTTAAGCTTTTATATCAGTTGCACCAAAGATAATCAGGTGGATGATCATCGCTTTGAATGGTTCTTTGGGGCAAGGCGCTTCAGAAAAGGACTTTGTCCATGTGGATGGTCCTCCTTATTAAGATCTGCTATGCATTGCCAAAGAAGCAGCCTCCAGGATGGTTGAGGGCTCATTCCAACACGGCCTACAATTCTACCACTGTATTGGCACATGGATTGCCTGCTCTGAAAATTTATTAGGCTGCGACATAGTTGTCAGTGCACATGTTCAACAAGCACTATTGCCTTGACAGCCAGTTGTGATCATAAGGACATTTTCGCCCGTTTGTTCCTGCTGAACATTTTGGTCTGAGCCCTTTCCACCAACCATCCACCTCGAGAGGTACTGCTTTAGTATCTAATCTAAAGGTGAGGAATCTGCAGATATCAGTATCCATCAGAACAATGAGTTACTTACCTTCGGTAATGCTCAATCTGATAGAGACATCTAGCTGCAGATTCCTTAACTTAGAATATCCCCGGGCGTCAGACTGAATCCGGAAAACTTTCCGCAGCAGGACCTCTGCACGCCGAGGGGCGGCGCCGCACGGCTCTGCCCTGACATCGTCCACGGACGTGACGTCAATGGAGCCATATATGCCCCTTCCCACGCGCTGACGTCAGTTTTTCTTTTTTTCCGCGTCCCAACGAGGATCCTGGAAAACCAGCCGTTCCTTGGCCTGTCTTTCGTGCCTTCTTAACGCCTTCGGTGCCACGGACAGTGTGCGATGCCTTCGGGCTTTAAGGCGTGTGAGATCTGCAAGCGACAGATGTCTGTCACGGATCCACACACGATTTGTTTGTGGTGCCTTGGAATGCACCACGACTCCGAAGAGTGCGACACCTGTCAACAGATGAAGCCTAAGTCCCTTAGGGAGCGTCTGGCCGCCCGGATGTCCGGTCCTGCTTCTTCACGCCGTCTATCTTCCCCTCTGGTTCAGCGTTGCTCGCGGGGTTGTTCCCACGAACGTCGTTCGAAGGCAGGTAAACATAAGCGTAAGTTGCGGAGGACATCCTCTGGTCAGCGTGATGCTGGGGCCATGCTCTCGGTCCTTGCCAGGCACGGGCGCCCAGCAGTCGTCTACCCCCATACCCACCTTTCCCGGGTGTCGGGTCGACTAGGACACAAATGGAGGCCTACTCTAAGGCACTCCAGTCTTTCTTTGGGGTACCCCCTCTGCCTGGTGCACCTACGGGTCCCACAGAGGAGGAAGGCACCCATGTCGGATCTTCGCCGTCAGATTCGTCCTTGGCATCGGCTGTGTGCATCGACTCCGGCTCCGGAGTCGATACGACGCCAACGGGATATGGCCCGGAGGAGCATCCGGGTCGTCTGTCCAGCCACCCATCCAGTCAACGCATAGCCCCGTGCGGCTTCCTGCGCTGATGTCGGATGCGGCGCCGGGCTCCGCACAGCTTTGGCGCCGGTACCGGTGCCGCTGGAGCCGCCGGCTCCTGTACTACAGGAGCTCCCAAACACACCCGGTAGCTCTCCCTCCTCCCCCCAGGTGGAGGTCGAGTCGCCGTCCATTGACGCCCACATCGATTCCCCTTTCACGGTTCTCAAACTTGAGGCGGCGCCGGTGCCGGAGCCGACAAAGCCCTTGAATCCCCTATTACAGGAGGATCAGCTCCCAATGGTTTCACCGTACACAGGGTCGGTTGCGAGCCCCTTGATACAGGTGCCTAGTGTTCCTTGGCCCTGGGATCAACCCCAAGCTGTTCCGCTCTTGTTCTCTAGTGGATGAGTTAGCCTTCAGCCTTACCCAGCCAACGGATTGTTGTCGCCTCCCAGGATGGTGACAGAGGCTAGTGCGTCCTTCGCAAGGGCTATTCGCAGGGCTGTGGATATCCTCCGCCTGCAACCCCCTGAGGTTTCCCTTCCCACTGGTCCTTTACTGGATCTCCTCCATATGGAGCCTGTGGACGTCGAGCCTTTGCTGCCCCTTGGTGGGTCTTTATTTGATATCATGCTTGGGGTCTGGGTGCCGCCCTCCTCTGGTGACCCTGTTGATAGAGCCATTGCTCGCCGGCACCGTCCTGCCCCGGACGATCCAGTCTGCTTATCTCTTCACCCTAGAGCTCAGGGTCTGGTTGTTCAAGCGGGTTTCGCCCTACATCCTTATTTCGCTTTACAGTTGCTCCCTCCCACTAGGGAAGCTCGGTGGCTGGAGACCTGTGGACGCAACATTTTTGCCTCCACCAGTGCTGCCATTCGTGCCTTAAACACGTCTAGCGTTTTCGCATGTGCTTCCTTTGCCCTTTGGGATTTGGTTGAGCTCATTCTTCCTTCTCTCCCGGAAGCACCCAGGGCAGACTTGCAGCGTCTTCTTCTTGATGGCCGTGGATTGGCACAATATTCCATTAGTTCGGCCCTAAACGCTATCGACTCTGTTAATAGAGCAATGGCACGGTCGGTTGCTTTGCGCCGCCATGCATGGCTGCTGGATAGTTGTTTCCCCGACAACGTTCGGGAGACTCTGCAGGATCTGCCATTCAATGGTGTAGACTTTTTTGATTGTCACCCTGATTCAGCGGTCTCCCGCCTTATGTCTGGTCTCCCATGATTCGCTGGCCCTTGCGACCAAGCATTCTTGACTTGGTGAACCTGTTTGTCACACTATGTGTGACTTTATATTGCTCTCCTTAATAGGCAGAGTTGCCTTCCTTGTTTAGGACCTTCGGTTCATGACGTAAGACACAGTTTGTCTGGGCGGATGTGCCGCCCTGTTTGCCTTGGTTGGTCCAGAAGAGGCCCCTTGCCGGAGTTAAGTCTTACCCTATGTGGGGTAATTAATAACGTACACTCCTGAGGAGTATTATTCGCAGGGATCTTTTATAAATCGCCCTGTCTTCTTTTTCTGCTGTATGCGTCCCACATGTGGGTGTCGTTGTATAGCGCTTCAAAGGTTGTGGTTTACTGTTCGCCGTAGTACTCGCAGGCATTGGCTGTTTTTCCCTTTTTGCCAGCCACTGTCCCCTGGGAGCCTTGTTTGGTTCCGTCCAGGCGCAGTTCTTCCACAACTGACGCCCTGTCTTGTTAGCGCCAGGAAAAAGTTGCTGCGCTACACGCTCTTCCTGTTGCACGTGATTAAAGTGCACCCTGGTGTGATTCGCTTCATAGGGTGGTTATGTTATTTCTCCCGCTTCTTGCGGTGCTGATACTACCCTTCACTCTTCGGGTTGGGTATTACTTTCTCGTACTTCAGCCCTATCTGGGCTGCTTCTTCTTCAAAGGGGCATCGTTTCCCCATGTACGTCTATGCTGTGCATTACCTTATGCACCCCATTTCTGGCCACTTCCTCAACAGAAGTTTATTCCTGATGCATTCTGCTCTGGTGTTTTCCACACTTCTGCATTGTGTTCCTGCTGTAACACTCTCAAAGGAGTGTTCTCTTCAGGATACTCGCTTCTTGGGTCCCTGGGCCATTAGGATAGTCCTAAATGTTCCCACTATCGTGTCTGGCTCCAGCTCTTCATCTGTCTACCGGAGGACCTTGGCTCCTCCCGGGAGGGTAGCTGTTGTCGCTTGCAGCTCTGGACATTGCCCTGTCCACTTCTGCTTCCATATAACTGTGGGTTCTTTCAAGTACCCATGTCTTTCATCACGTAAAGCCTCATTTTACACGTGTTTTTTCTTAGTCTATATCAACTTTGTGTTCCTCATACAACGGACTCGCGTAAGCTTGTCCCTTCCTGCGGTGTGTCTTCGCGCAGATCGGCTCAGCCAGCAAACTCATGGGTGGGTGTCCTGCTTGCCAGATACCCCCGCTTTTTTAACAGTTGCATACCTTCTTATGCATCCTTCAACTCTGTGGCTGCTCAAGCTACCCTAAAAGGTTTTTTTTTTCCTATACCTCGGGTGGTTCTACCGTCCTCAAGGTATACTTATGTTCCTGTCTTCCACATGACTATCATTCGTCCTGTAGTCCTATGTTGGGAACTTCTCATGGTTGCCATCAGCCCTCTCTCATGTCTTGTGAAGGTGCGACTGCGTGCTGGAATATATTGTGTTCCTGGTACTATCAGCACTTTCTGACCATTGGTCGGTATCCTGCCAATGCTATCCCACGTCTCTTAGACGGTGCAGGTTCTATGGTGCTTGTTTCCACTGTTGTGCATACTGGACCGGTATGCGCTGACTGTCATACCAGTTTGTAATTTCTCTGAATTTCATTTCATTCGACACATCGGATTCTGCGGCTCCATTGGACCCTAGGTTCAATTTTTATCTGGGCAAAGCTAAGACCTCTCACTTCCGCTCCGGCATTCTAGCTTTACTCTTTCTTCTCTCAACCCAGTATACATGCAGGGTTTTCCAGCTGTCTTGGACGGCTTGCGGTGCCCTTGCCTCCCATTGTTAACGCTCTTTTCAGAACTTCATGGTCTGGGGTGACTGCGCTGGCTTGCGGTCCCCACTGTATTTAGTCATCTTGCTGACGGCTCAGTTCCCTCAGGAACTTGGTGGAGTTCAGTCGCAGACCCGCCTCCTCTATGGGTATGGCTTTGGTATCTATTCTAAGTTAAGGAATCTGCAGCTAGATATCTCTATCAGATGAATGAGTTACTTACCTTCGGTAACGATGTATCTGGTAGAGACACAGTCTAGCCGCAGATTCCTTAACGCCCGCCCGTCCTCCCCGCTCTGCGAGGACCTTTTCAGGTTGGGCTTCCTGCATTCGTCTCCCTAAGGGAGGCTTTGTCTTTCTGCAGTGAGACATCTTTCACTTCACTCCTACACCGAATGATTCATTCTGTTTTGCTTGCTCCACTCCGCCCGTTCTCATAATTAGGCGGTATGCTCATGTGTCAGGTGTCCTTTTACATCCCTACGCCCTAGGTTGTCCAGTGGAAGATTTACTCCTCTTCCCCCCACCCCCTCTCTCCCCTTCTTCATCGCCTTGGGGTCTCTTACCTCCCCGGTGGCCCATTAGTTAGACATCCATTTGCTCTGCCCCTGTCTATAGGTCTCTTACTGGGGATACGACGTCCCTTTCTGGTGCCGTCTTGTCATGGATTGTCTTTGCTCATGGGTTCCAGACTTGTTGTCCTTCACAGTTATATATTGTGGTTGCAGACTTCTGTCGTCTGCCATGATGTTTTTTCTCGCATCTTCTTCTACCTCCAGGGGAGGTTTGGCATTCGCTTTTGTGGGATTGCTCCTCAAAGCGGTGCTGTGCTCTTTCCCTTCGCCAGTTTTCACTATACAGTGCCTGGCTCTGTCCTTTATGGTGCTGTGTTTTCACCATTCGCTTTCTTTTGCATTTTCTATCTTTTACGCACACTGTTACCATATTCTCACAGTTTTTGGTGGTGGCTCCTCGTTGTGACGCGGAAAAGTCTCTCTGGTCTGACGCCTGGGGATATTCTAAGTTAAGGAATCTGCGGCTAGACTGTGTCTCTACGAGATACATCGTTACGGAAGGTAAGTAACTCGTTCTTCTGTTGGATATTCTTGCCTTCCTACTTCCCATTTTGTGGAATTATGTCTTTTCCCATCTAAAAAGGTTCTAGTCTAAGTATTTGGCTCCAAATCTTAGGGCACAGAGAGAGTTAATAAAGGAACTGATGTCAGAGCGTACAACTGGCGCCTATATTGCTTCTGTTCTGTCACTTCTATGGTGGAGCAAAGTCAATATGGAACCACACAATGTGACCTACTGACGCTTGTGAGAACTGCTATTAAAAGCTTCTGGATCTAGTCTGGAGCAGACTTGATCCAGAAGCTTTTAATAACAGTGCTGGTGCTTATTCTAAAGGTGACAAATCTGCAGTTACATAGAGTATCCACCAGAAAGAATTTTACTGAAGGTAAGTAATTGTTCATCTAATGATCAAGATAGTGTTGTGTGCACTATAATTTCTAAATTTCCAACTACTGACCTTGGTTTTGGCGTGTAACAATGAGTTTCGTAAGAGTTCATGTAAGACTGAGTTATTATGGATCAGAAGGATTTCTGTTTTGGATGGTATGATTAAATTTGAAACCGCTAGCCACTATTTATGGTTCAATGTCTTCCAAAGTCAGTGGTAAATCAGAGAGATTTTGATCAGTATGATTCTGTAAGTTAAACAAAATGTGTCTTGTTTGCATACATATATACATTAAGATTGTTACTATTTAGTAGATGAACAAGCAGACATAGGTAAAGATTAAATTGTAAAAGGGAAGTAGACGATCCCTAAGAACTGTGCATTTCAGTGGCCTTGCCCCCTAAGAAAATGAACCCAGCTAAAGTGTCTCATTTCAGCTGCTAAGTGTTTTAGTCATGTCAAAGAAGAGCCAGAAATGATGGTGAAAGCTAATCTGTGAAGGAGCATGATATGGTAGACTGTGTCAGGTTAGGTCGAGAGCTTTAGCAAAATGACCACACAGACACAGCTGCCACTCATATTCACACGCAAGACTTCCACTGTAAGCCAGATACTAGATTGAGTATCTGTACCTGGTCTGTATCCAGATTGCTTGGCAGTTAATAAACAGTTTGATTCATCAAATTTTGATTTTGCAGAGTGACCTTCTTTCCCTCACTTTAGCAAGATCAGACATAAGAGAAATGAGACAGAAATTCACTGGACTGTTCGCATTAAGAGTGGATCTGTTTAGGAGAGGGTGCACAGTGGCAGCTTTTAAATGATTTACAACCGATTTAGTGCTCAGTAGGCATTCACCAAGGGGCAACATCCTCTTTTATGGAATTGAGGATAAAGCCATAGCAGGTGTCTAGCAGATAGTTTTTTTTTGTATGCTTTAAAACCGCTGGACAGTCTGAATGGGTAGGCAGTTCGTTCTAGTGAGTTGGAATATCTTTCTCTGTATTAATATCTGTCCACTCAAACAAAATAGATAAACTTCACCAGTGCCATAGAAGGGTGGTCTGAGTTCCTTGCACCCACCTGATGACATCAGTCGTAGGGGCTTTGCTATTTTGTTTTGAATAGTAAGAACTGTTTTTTAAGCCATAATTTTGATAATGCCAATCAGCCATATGACCCTAATCATTGGTCATTTGTTTTAGCAATGTCATATTCATTGGCAGCCTTCAACTTAACCCTTCTGAGGGAGGTTAGGAGTGTTATAAATATCTTTCTCAATATTATGTCTCCTTCACACCAGGTTAACTTCATGAGGACTACCCTAAGACTAGTAGGGTTACCTAATTTGGTTTCATAATAAGAGCTTTTGATGGTCTGATGTGCCTCAAATTTCAGTTATATTGTAATGCACATATAGAGTTTGCGTAAGCTTTGTCAACAAAGTATTAGGAATGTGTGGTATTTAAGATCCCTACCCCTCTAATCAATGATGATTGTGTGGTGGTAAAGACCCTTGAAGTCTATGAGGCTGAGTTATTTTTTGCTCTTTATAAGCATGAAATACATTTCTTTGAGCAGAATTAGATTTGTATTTAGTATAGTAGCTGAACACCTCTATGGCTGTGTATCACCAAGACTCTTGGCAAATTCACCCCACCCCAGCCCCACCTGATGGGATTTCCATAAGAATAAAAGATAAAGTGAAACATTAAAAGGCATTGCAGAGTGAATGAACAATACCAGAAATGTATAGTGTATTGAGTACATGGGCTACAAAACTGAACGTGTAAGCTAGAGTTCACTCTGTTAGGACCCCTTCCTCAACTCTTCATTCATTTTGTTTAGAAGAGCTGTGTCTGCACTCTCTTCCTGAGTGTTGCCCTAGTATCCCCACTGTCCCTCTCTATGCTGTTCTTTCCAGATGTTGTTTCGAGTGACTCTTTGGCAAGACCGTACTTTATATTTACTTTTCCATCTCCATCTCCAGAACCTCAAATCCTGAATTTTCTTGAATAGTGGTCTGAGGGTCAAATTCTAGATTTTTGAAGTTAGTACCAGTTGGTGCGTAATTTATTTATTTGACCCAGCTGTCGACCCACTCATCATAGTTACAGCATCTAAATAATGCACAGAGAACCTTGGGTTTCTTCCAGGGGGCGTTACTCTTTAGATTAATTCAGTAGGACATATGAATCACAGCGTTCACTCACCACTCTCCTTCCAACCTGCCTTTGGGAATTTCTACTCCTGTGGTCGTTCTCGGAGATGGGCTGCCTCTTGTGCCAAACTGTTAGCGCTCTCAAAGTTTCTTAGTTCTTCAGTAAGCAGCCTGCTCTGTTGATCCGGAGAGGCTCTCAGTGAATAGACTGGGTTGAGGTTGCCTTGCTGGGAGGCACTGAGGCGACATCTTTTAGCAAGTTATGCCAAGTTACATTAGATATCGCTTGTGTAAAAGTTTCTTTTGAGGTGTGCCGTGTTTAGTTTATTCCAGAATTAATGGTTGACTTTGGTTATAGGATAAAGGCTCTAGCCCAGATAAATTAGAAGAGCACCTCTTATGGTCTTTTATTTCAGAGATGTGAGTATTGACTTGCCTTCCTTCCTTGCACCTCTGTTTGGTCTCTTTACTGCCAGTTACACATCAGAGTTTTTAAGCGCAGCACCCCATTGACAATTTTGTTTGTAAATTTGGTCAGTTTGTAAGGGGGGATCTGAAAGAAACACGTTAGTTAGATTCCTCACCTTAGAATATCCCCAGGCGTCAGGCTGGATCTGGAAAGATTTTTGTAGCAATACCCCTTGTGCGTCGCTAGGCGTCGTCTGCGGTTCCGCGTCCGTCATCGGCGTCGTGCGCCGGAATGACGTCGACGGAGTACTTAGACGCCGCCCTCACGCGCTGACGTCAGTTCTTCTTTTTTACGCTCCAGTAAGCGCCGATCCGGGAAGAGCTTATCCCTAGTCATTTTTTGACTAACTTTTTTGACTTATTTTGGTCTATTGACTCGACTCTGGTGCCGGTAGGATGCCCGGTTTCAAAGCCTGTGACGCCTGTCATCGCCTGATGTCGGTGACGGATCACCATCACCGGTGCCTTTATTGCCTGGGAGCGGTCCCGTAAGCTACTCGAGCTTCGGCACTCGGCTCCGCGTCGCTCTCGGTCCCGGTCCAGGAGGAGGTCCAAGGACAGTTCGCGGAGCCGCAGCCATCGTCATCACTCGTCGGGGTCTTCGGGTAAGTCGAAGCACTCCAAGAAGTCCAAGAGACGACATCGCTCTTCGGACTCCCCTCGCGCGACTCGGCCGAGGGTCAGGGTGGTCCCACCCCCGCGGCTCCGTCGGAGCCGCAGGAGCCGCATCCGTCCCCATACCCGCCGGTCCCTGGGACTGACGCGACTCCGGCGAAAGTCAGTGCCTTCCTCTTGGCCATGAGGGGTCTGGCTCCGCCGTCGACGCCTGTAGGCGCGCCTTCGGGCCCCGCAGGTTCGACTGGGCGACATCGCGTGCCGGCGGCCCCGGCGCCGTCGACGGCTCTGGCCCTGACGCCGCAGGTCCCCGAGGGATCCAGGCCTGGATCTCGGTCGGCGCCGGTCGACCTCACGACGCCTCCTCCGCTAGCGCCGACACCGGTTCCACGGACGACGTCGTTCCCCAGTTTAGCCCCGGTCCAGACCCGACGCCGGCACGGCGCCGATTGGTGAACGCTTCATCTACTGCCCGGCTCCGATCATTCCTCCTGTTTATTGGGAATCGGATGACGAGGGAGACTGGGAGGGGTCTGAAGACCCTATGGCCGCTCAGGCCCAACTTTCTCAGGACTTGGCAGAGGAATTGGGAGATGTTAAACTGTTGACATGATCTTTTATTTTCATCGATGTTCTCCTGAGAACTTTCCTCCAATCACTGGGCCCAGAATAGATAGAAACTCTTCAATGGGAGCTTTGGCCAACTCCTTACAGTTTGCTTTCCTGGTCTTTCCCATCTGCCCCTCTCTTGCATTGTTACTTACCTGCCCCATTACCCCGTTATCACTTGCCTGCCCCTTTCCCACATTGTTGCTTTCCTGCCCCGTCCCACCTCCTGTGTTGTTGCTTTCCTGCCCATTCCCTGTTGTTGCTTGCCTATCCCTTCCTGTGTTGTTGCTTTCCTACACCCCTCCCACACAGGTACCTTTGTACCATGGTGCAAGGGTGCCTGCGTTGAGGGGATGATTATTTTTGTGCAGGAAGGAAACCTGCACAAAAATAGGTCTCGCATTTGAGAGAGATTAAGCTATTGACATTGTAAATAACAATGCCGTTTCTTTAAATGTTTTAAAAACAAAAACATAAACAAAAATAATGTAATGAGCAATGCCAATAGCTCTGACTTTAACAATGCCGAGACCATTGCATTGTAAATGCTTGTTTTGAAATAAATGTAAACACCAAACAAATACAATCTCTTTGCTTATTTGGATGCCGACTGTTGCAGCTGTTTCCGTGAGACATCCTGTGCCACGATCTGGCTAAATGTTCATCAGATGCACAGCAGCTATTCTAGATGCCTTGCCTTGTGGATTGACGTAGCTTGAGTGGCTGATTCCTAATTCTGTTTTTGCTTAGCCCTTACTGGCAGAACCTTCCCTCTAAGATTCAGAATGCTGAACCGGATTCATACATGGCTTGATGCTCCGTATGAATGTTAACTGTCCTCATGATGACCGAAAACAAGGCTAGGGTTGAAATTTTTCGACATAAAGGGGCAATGTAACTTATATGATTGTATCCATTGATGGATCAATAATTGAATGAATATTAAAGAGCGTCAATTATCTACTCCTTTGGTCATTTTGCTTGTGTACACACTCTATTATTTGTTTGTCATTAATCACTGCGTGAACACTCACGAGCCCATAACACTTTTTGTATAGCAGCTAAACATTTTGAATACTTGTTTAAGTGTGTCTCCCTGCTTTATTGTTTTGAAATTTTCAAAATTCTCATCTATTGATATTTGTTGAGTTTCTGGGGAAAAAAAACATTTCTTAATACATGGAACTGTTGTTTGTTTAGCATGTGCTCCAGGTTCTAGGTATTTTAAAGGGCAGCCCCTGTTTATTAATTACGTATAGATTTGTATGCAAAGCTTGTTTGTGAAATAGATGTAAACACCGAAAAAATACAAAGTAATATTATAAATGTTTGTTTCATCCACGTTTCTGTAACCACAAAATGAAGAGTTACTTCTTAATGAGTATTATGGTTCTTAAAATATATAAATTGGGTTTGCTTTGTTTTAAACCATTTCCCTTCAGATTTGAGAGCTGTGCACCAATGTCTTCTTTGTTTCTGATTCACCAGGTTCACTCATTATCTCTAGTTCTAAATAAATCAACAAATGAACTCGCGAAAGCAAGTGTGTTGAAACTTGTTGCTCACCGTGAAGTTATAGGTACGTTTTCAGAAATGTGCTGAAATGATATTGTGCGTCAGGCAAAAGCTACTCTGACTAGGTACATAGTCTTACCATCTGAAAAATATGACTGAATTTAAAGAAATAACAATGTCAAATTCTGATTGTTATATTTTATGCACACCTGTTTTCAGGGTATGTGGGATTAATTAAATGTGTTCTCCTTAATTTCAACATTTGAATGAGTTTGTAGCTAGATCAAGGATCTTTGCAGATAGCTAGAACAAAATAGTCGTTTTTGTGCAGCATTTGGGTCAAGAACAAGTATGTTGTCTTACTGTACATTAACATTACTTTTGGAGTCAAGAAAATTGAAAGCGTTTTTATCTAGTGTTTGTGGTATTGTTTTTGTAAATGAACTTAGCAGGTGGTATTGAGAAATAGGTATGTGTTTCATCTTGTGGCTTATGATCTAAAAGGGCTTATATTTAATGTGTTTGAGTACAATCAACCCACAGTCACAGCTGTCACAGCAAATGAAGAGAATCAAAATAGCTCTTCTGACATGTATGAAGATATTTCTTACATTTAACAAAGGCTGTCTATGTGGTTCTCAATATTTTGCAAACCTTCCTCCTCCTCGCATTGTTGTGTACTACTATGCCTAATCATATCCTTTAAGACTTCAGCGATAATTTTCATGGTACTAACCTGACTGGACTCTGCTAATGGGCATTACCCAGGGAGGATATCGCAACGGCCAAGTCAGAGGGGTTCCCTGTTCAATCTCGATTATCGGGTCCAGTGACATTAGGCCGGTTTCATCAGGTGCAAACCCACACCTAGTAAACTGCATGCAGGAAGATGTACAGTCCAGCCTCGTCAACCCCCTCCAACTCCACTGGGGGTGGCAGACAACATTCTGAGAGCATTTCTCAGCCTTGGTGAGCACTCTCCCCACCTCCATGTCCCCAGCTCTCCGGTTCTGACTCCACAAAGCTGGTGGTATATATCAGCTGTAAGGAACCAATTTTCAGCTCATAAGGAAGAGTGACCTGCAGAATAGTACCCGGGTTCCCTGTGTTATTCCCCATTCTGCATGGAATAGCTTGTGATGCATAATATTTGGTGAGTGGATACTGGTCGGAATTGAAGACATCGCCTTGGTTTGCCTCCACCTAATAATGGGCAAATTCCAATGGGACCCTTCGTAATTACCCCAGATTTTGATAGAAAAATAATCTGCTTTGCTTTGTAGCTTGTAAGATATCTTTTCCTTTGAGATGTGGATGTCATTTAGCCAACTTTCGATAGAGATCTTAGGTTTACATTTCCAGTTTCATTTGATGTGATTAACAGCTATGCATAATGTCAAGCCCTGCGTAACCACGACTGAATGGCATCCTTAGACCTACAAGATGTGTATTCCTGTATCCCTATTTGGGAATGGCATAGAAAATACGTCAACTTGTAGTAAAACAGAAGCACTTAAATTTTGATGTTTTACTCATTGTACCCAAAACAACTTTTGGGCCACCAAAATGAAATAGCCTTCCTAAGATTATTAGGTTTTCTATAGTTTTGTTTTTTCTAGTCCTTCGGACAAGAATGTTGCATTGTAGTCTCAGACTGGTGTCATGTGTGATGGTGACTACTGTTCTTTCTGTCACGGATCCGGAGACATTGAAAATGTTCAATGATTATTCTAAGTTTTTGTTGTTTTTCGCATTGTTGCTGCTTTTTGATGTCATGTCTCCTCGTAAGTCTACAAACTTCAAGCACTGTAAGATTTATAGGAAATGGTCATCTATTACAGACCTTGATCCCTCTTTCTTAAGGTGCTTAGGGAAGACCATAATCCTGCTTTATGTGATTTAAGACCACAGCGGGAGCTTCATCAATGGTAACAACGTCGTCGTCAACGAGGCCTTCACCGTCAACGAGAATTTCACCGTCCACCACAGGTTCGTCGATGATTTCAGCGACGACGTCCCCGCAGACGAAGACCATCCACGCACCGACGACAGTACCACAGACGATCGCTTCAGCTGTTGCACCGTCGTCAAGCCCGTTGGCGGGACAGTCTACGGAGGGAGAAATCTGTCTCCTTCAGCCCAAAATATCTCCTTTACCTCCTGCTTGCCTTCTGGACTTCCAAGAGTCAGGGAATGAAGGTATGTTTGGCCCTGCACACAGTCCATCAGTTTAGGGTCAAGTGCCAAGATTCTGATGATGAGGACATTGAGGGCAATGATCCATCTTCTTTCTTGACAGGGGAATTTTCTTTTGCGGAAAGAGACATATCCGTCATGCAGAGACAGGATTCCTTCCAGGAAGGTGATCCTTACGATGACAGAGAGGAGGAGCGTCATCAGTTTATAGAACCATCAATGAATGTTCCACTGTCTCTGGTGTCTGATCTCGGTCACATGCTTAATGACTACTACAAGCATTTTCTGGACGCTCCTCAGAGGCCTTTACCTCTCCAAGAGATACCCACTATTCTTCCGGGTCAGAGTACTCCCAAATCCACAAGGGAGAAACCCCTCCCTCCTCCTATAGTCATCACAGAGGATACTCAGGATGCTCATACAGAAGAAGGTGAGATACAAATGGACACAGATGCCCATGATGAATGGGATGACTACATAGACCCTATGCCACCATCTACTAACCCTCCTGCTGCGGATTCCCCTCCGGCAGATACCAGGGGATTTCATGATCTTCTAGAGCGGGCCTCCAAACATTTTGATTTGCCAGTACCAACTAAACAAACTGAGTGTTTTCTATATGACTTTAAACCAGGCACTCACGTTCAGTTAGAGCAATTCCTATAATTGACTTTCTATGGCAAGAAGGGCTAAAGTTAATGAAAACACCTGCCTACGTTCCAGCTGTTATTTCAAAACTGGATAAAAAATACAAGGCTCTTGACGATTCTCCTGCATGCCTCATTGGTCACCCGAGGCCGGACTCTGTGATCATGCAAGCAGCACAGAGAAGAGCCAAGAATCCAGCATCTCCCAACACTGCCACACCGGACTAGGAGGGCCGTCGCCTCTACAGTATTGGAAAGAGGTTCTCGGTTCTGACGGCTACCTCCATTAGAGCCTCTAATGCCACGGCCATTTCGGGGAGATATGACCGGCAGATGTGGTTGGACATCTCCACTCTGTTGGAGTATCTCCCGGAAGATAAAAATAAAGAGGCAAAAGATATTCTTGTGGAGGGAGAAAGAGCGTCTTCGGAGCCCATTGAGATAACTATGGACGTTTCATCCTCTTCAACAAATGGCAGGAGCGGCAGTTCTGCATCGCCAGGGATGGCTAAAAGCAACCACCTTTCGGCCAGATGTCCAAGCTGAGGTTTTAGACATGCCTTTTGATGGGGAGTGCTTGTTTTGCAAGAATATAGACGAGGAGCTACAATCTATAAAGAAAGACACAGATACAGTCAGCGCCTTAGGCAATCTCTAGCAGCGCCGCTTTCATTCCTTTCGGGCTAGAGATCAGGGGCAATTCTTATCCTGTCTACAATTTCAGCAGCGGTTCCAGCCATATCTGCAGAGTACCTACTGTAGGAGAGTAGGGTCTGCTTTCTATGTTCACCCCCACTTTTTGCTTTTGCTTTACTGGTTTTCGACTTAGATGTGGCTGTGGGCCTGCTAATCAGACCCACAGCCCTGCTGTTCTCTCTCTAAATTAATACTATGTACTTTAGGTGCATAACCCATTTGGATAGGATCACCTTATTGGCCCCTGTACAGTGTACCCTAGGTACCCAGGGCATAGGTGTACCCTAGGCCTACCAGGGGCTGCAGCATGTATTGTGCCACCCCTGGCCTGGCCTTCCATTTTGACACAACTGGCTGATCACTCAGCTGGGGCAAGGTCGTGTACTCACCCCTTGCTTAGGTGTAGTATTCCTATACCTAACTTACATATAGACACATGTGTACCTATCAGTCACTCCTATGGCAGGCCTTGACAATCCTGGAGGCAGAGTGCTTGGTAACATGTGAGATGGTGCTCTAGCATGAGCTGAGCCTGTCTGCAGCTTTCGGAACCTTGTCCTTATAGCTGTTCTATGATATAGCCTACCATATACTCTTAAAGTGCCTTATAATCTTAGACGGTTATGGTAACTATGGTTTGGCTTTATCAAAACATGTCGTGTAAGGTGTCTAACACTAGGGAATAATACCCCCATGCCATTTCTGGACATGAGAATATTATTCCCCCCTTCTAGAGGGAAAGACATGTTAAAATCATACTTCAACTGTTAGCCTCTGACCAAAGCCTCAGCATCACAAAATGGATGCTGCTGCCACGACACAAGTCTGACCTCCTGCAGCTGGGGGTGATCCCAGCCAGGGAGGCCTGGACAATAGGTTTCCTGCTTGGGGAGGTGCTAGCACCTCTCCAGACAGCCTTTAGTGTATTGGGGCAGGGTGGGCTGAAAGGAATGAGACATGCCTGGGGCACACAAGGTGTTCCTTGCATAGTCCAGTTCAAACCGGCGCTGGGGCACTCCAGCCCCAGCTCTGGCGCGAAACTGGACAAAGGGAAGTGGGTGTAACCACCCCCTCCCAGGTCCCACCCATAAGGCGTGACCTAGCAGGTATCCCAGCCCCCCAGATTAGTATAAGAGTGGGAGTTGGGCCTCAAGACTTTAGATTATCCTGAACCTGCTAAACTGAACAGAAACTCTGGACCTTCGACATTCGACGAAAGAAGAAGACTGAAGAATCTCCCTTGTAGCCAAGGAGTGGCTACCCTGTGCAAACAGGCACCATCAAGAGACTACCCTTTGCTTTGCGACCGTTCTACGAGGAACCGACTGCAGAGCCCGACCAGAGCCTTGATTTCCAGACTTCTCCGACCCTCATCCACATCTGCAGCAGAGCTGAGATCCGTGGAGGCGACGAGCGACGTGGGACCGGCTACCTGGGAAAAGTGGCTAGTAACTTACAGCGCAGCTTCTGAGGTACCCTCGAAGTTGTGCACCGGGGATTGAGAAGCCCCAACCCCAAGCACCATCTGCACCGAAGATCAGCCCCCCACACTCCACGAGTCCTGCGTGGGGCCCTTCAGCATTTTCCTGCCTGCCGCGTCTGTCCGGTTGCTTGCCCGCTGGCTAGTGGCCTCTGTGACGACGCACCCTGAAATCTTCAGCGCTGGTTTGGCTCCTCCAGACTGGCTCCCGCTTCTCTGCAAAGAAGAAGCACCCCAGACCTTCCTGGTCTGCACCAGAAGCAAGTCCTTTGTTCTTCGTGGGTTCCGCTTGCCAAGGCTTGGTGAGTCCTAGTCCAACTTCGACGCCGCCGACAGCAAGAGCCTTCGTGGGACAGCTCGCCTCCTGGTTCTGGTCGTCCTCGACGCTTCCTGGTCCTCCTGGCTGCAGCGACAAGCTTCACCTTCACCTGCAACTCTTCACGACATCGCCTGGTTCCTTCCTGGTTCCACGTGGTCACTGGCTAGTGACCTTGACTCTGTCCCTTCTGCTTGCAGGTTTCTTCTCTTCTTGATCCCAGCCTTGGGATCCACCGGACACTCTTCACTGACTGCCTGTCAGCATCTTTCTTCAGGCATCCATAGGAGTCGACGACGAAAACGACGCATCTTCACCCCTATGCACCCGCAGCCTGTGGGCTAGGTAACTTGGGTACTCCGGTGCTCATCAGGATAGTGACTATCCTAGTGTCTAGTTTTCAAGTCTCAACTTCCTAGCTACTCCGGAAGTGTCCTAAATCTATCTATTTCTAAACTGTAATATTGCTATTGACTTTTACGCATTACGCGTGAGTGTTTCCACTCTGCACACGAATCCCGTGGGCCTCCCACTTCCTAACTAACGCTAGTGTAGTGTAGCCCCAGCGATTCCCTAGGCCTAGGCCTATTCTATTTCCGTGACAGTGGTTCTTATACCACTTATTTAGTATATGGTTTGCGTGGCCCCTAGGGCCTAACTGTATTACTTACCTGTGTGACTTACTGTATGCATTAATAAGACTGTGTTGTACTTACCTCGAATCTCATAAAGAGTGCTGAGGGTTTGCTTAGAATAAATACACTTTATTTTATATATATATCTGTTGTGGTGTCCTTTCATTTGGTATTCAATGGATTATATATGGTATCACAGCTGGCTTCACATGCCATTCAGAGTTTAGCCTAAGACTGCTCTTGTCCATGCTACCACTAGGATAGCTGGTCTATAAGGTTGACTTTACAACCAATCACCATAAGGGTATTTGGACTGATATAAGGTGTACACTATAACTAGTGACATCATACATCAGGCCAACTTCTCACACCTACCAGCCATACAACCTGCCCTTCCAGTCCAACACCGCTCAGACTTATTCAAGACTGGCAGGATGCAAGAGGCAGCACTACTGGAAAGCCCCAAGACTCCAATAGGAGACAATAAAGCTCATCAGGGCCCTGCTACCATAGTCTTAATGGAACTCTATTTCTTCAGACAGATGGGTTGTAGAAATCTTCCAGCATGGCCACACGCTAGAATTCATTCAGCATCCTCCAAATGTTCCACTGCGCAAAGTTCTTCTCCGTCACCTTCCAGATCTCAAAAAGGAAATACATTTGCTTCTTCCCAAGCAAGCGATAGAGGAAGTACCCCTCAACCAGCAAAACTGGGGGTTTTATTCCCACTTCTTCATCATAAAAAAGAAAATGCAGGCAGGTCACGGACCTCAGAATGCTGAACAAGTTCATCAAGAGTCATTCTTTCAGGATGCTCTCTCTTAAGTAAATTCTTCTTCTCATGGAATAAGGAGATTTTCTGGCCTCTCTCGATCTCCTCGATGCCTATTTTAATATTCCCATCCACCCTCAACATCGAACATTCCTCAGGTTCAAAGTGGCAGGGCTCCATTTACCAATTCAAAGTGCTTCCATTTGGTTTGAAGTCTACTACCAGGGTGTTCACAAAGTGCATGGCACCGATAGCAGCCTTCTTAAGACGTTCAGGTCACCAGGTGTTCCCATACCTGAACGATTGGATCATAAAGGCTCCATCTTTTCAAGCGGCAGAAATTTCAACAAGGACTTGCCGGGTTCTCTTCCAGTCTCTGGGTCTTCGCATCAATCTGGACAAAATCGTCCACTAACCCGGCCAAATCGTTGTTCTTTCTGGGTGCACATCTCGACACAGAGCTGGGCAAGGCCTTTCCCACTCAAGAAAGAATAATGTGGATATGTGGATTCTGGGCATGACAATGTTTCTTTCAACAAAAAGGTTTGTTTCCGTGAGGCAGTGCAAGTCGATGATGGGAATGATGCCCTCTTGCATCCCGGTCATTCCCAATTGCCGACTTCGCATGCGACTGGTACAGGAACAGCTGGATGCGCAGTGGGTTCAGTCTCAAGGCTCATTCAATGACAAGGTTCGCATTTCAGCATCAATGATGGCTGCTATGGACTGGTGGATGGTCAAAGACAACCTGTCGCAAGGCCTCTCTTTCATTCAGTCTGTGCCACAGCTGGTGATGACCTTGGATGCGTCGGTGGACGGCTCACCCTAACAATTACAGGTTCACGACAAGTGGTCCAAACAGGATTCGGAGTGTCATATAAACATTCTGCAGCTCAAAGCAGTGTTTCTAGGTCTGATGGTCTTCCTGCCTCGGATCAAAGGTGCGTCAGTGCTCGTCAGGACGGACAACACTACGACAATGTTTTACCTCCGAAAGCAAGGCAGAACGAGATCTCGAGCGCTTTCCCTTCTTGCTCAGCAGATATGGGAATGGCTCCTTGCAAACCACATCTCCTTGCGAGTGGAGAACATGCCAGGGATTCACAACGAGAAGGCCGACTCTCTCAGCAGGGACTCCAAACAGTACCACGAATGGGAGCTCAACTACCAGAATTTGAAGGAGGTTTTTCAATCCTGGGGTTACCTTACATTAGATCTGTTAGTTGCGTTCGGGAACAAGAAGTGTCCTCTTTTTGCAAGCAGACATCCTCATCAAAATTTATGGGGAGATGCCTTCCAGTTTCCTTAGACAGGGATGTTCGCCTACGCATTTCTTCTGTTTCCACTCATTCCTCGAGCACTTCAGAAAATGAAGCAAGAGCCTTGTCGGATCATTCTCATTGCTCCATGTTGGGCAAGACAGTTCTGGTACACCGAGCTGCATCGCCTATCAAAGTGTTCTCCGATTCTCTTCCCTCCAAATGAGGATCTTCTATACATGAACCAGGGCCAAGTGGCTCATCCACAAATTCCCTTTCTTCATTTGTCGGCTTGGCTCCTCAACGCGCTGACTTTGGGGATTTGAGGCTTTCCAAGTAGTGTTCTAGGATACTACAGAAGTCTCAAGCTCCGTCTACATTGAAATGTTACTCAGCTAAATGGGAGAGATTTTGTGCTTGGTGTATCTCGTAAGCATTACATCCATTCTCATCATCTCCGGAGTAGGTGCTGCCTAATCTCTTGCACTTAGCAAATTCAGGACTTTCTCACTCTTCCATAAGAGTTCACCTTGCTTCAATTTCTAGGTATAGAAGATGCTCAAATCAAACTTCTCTGTAGTCTAACCGACTCGTCAAAGAATTTATGATGGGACTTTTAAGAGCTATTCCGGCTGTTAAGCCTCCTACAGTTTTGTGGCAATTAAACACAGTTCTGTCACAACTGATGCATCCTCCCTCTGAGCCAATACACAAATTGAAGTTCCTTTCCTGGAAATGGCTATCCTCTTTAGCCATTACATCAGCCAGACGTATCCGTGAAATCCAAGCTCTCACTATAAAAGACCTGTATCTGCAATTTTTGCCAGACAGGGTTATCCTATGCACTAACCCTTCTTTTATACCTAAGGTGCCTTCAACTTACCACCTCAATGAACCAATTGTTTTACCAACGTTCTTTCCTAATCCATCCTCAGCAGTGGAAAGGGCCTTGCATTCTTTGGACATTAAACAATGTTTAAAGTTGTATCTACAAAGAACTGATACCTTCCTAAATCCTCTCAGCTACTGATCTCTTTCTCGGCACCTAGGAAAGGACAAGCCTTGACACGGGTCAGCATTGCTCGTTGGGTCACCTCCATGATTTCTTTCTGTCATGAAAAAGCTGGTCGTCCGCTTCTTGCGAAGGGAGGCAATGTGGGCGAACGCTCACACATTCCCGAAGCATTACCGCCTTGCTGGTTGGAAAAAGGCCTATATTGCTGTTGGGCAAGCTACGTTCCGACATCTCTTTGCCTAAGGTAGGCAGCTTTTCTTCTTCTATGTTCTTTACATGCTGTTTGTAAATTTGTATGATATCAATATTGGAGAACCACAGTGTACAGGTAAGTAACTTGTTTTTTTTTTTTTGATAAACAAATTTTTATTGTGTTTTGCGGCATAAAGAACAATATCAAGAATGATATACAGCAGTGCATTGAACAAGGCATCAGTAACTGCAATCAGGGAAGCATCAACAAGCAATTGCAAAAACCCTCCCGTCTTCCCCCATCCTCCATCCCCACCCTCTGCGCCCCCACCCTTCAAAACAGGCCCCCCAGCCATTTCCCCCATATCTTGCGGAATTTTTTGGGGCAGCCCCGTGCAGCGTATAGCGATCGCTCCTGGGCCGCACACCAATCCACCCCTCTACTCCAGGTAGCCATTCTGGGCGGGTCTGGCTGTGACCACACTGCCGCTATATCTCTCTTAGCCACCATAAGGGCAGTGGCGAGGAAGTATTTCTCGTTACGGGACCCGTCCATCCCGTCCATGATGCCCAGCAGGGCCATTCTAGGCTCGTGGGGAACCTCCCATCCCAGGACCTCCGCTAGCTCGGCTTCGATCGCTGCCCAATAGTCCTCCAGACGGGAACAAGACCACACCATATGGAAAAAGTCCGCCGGAGCTACCCCACAGCGAGTGCAGGAGGCGTCCGCGCGGAGGCCCGCACGATACAGGCGGTCCGGAGTCAGATAGGCAGTGTGGAGGTAATAGAGTTGGATAAGCCGCAGCCTAGCGGAGGTGGTAAGCGACCGAGGGCCCATAAGTGCGTCCCTCCAGTCCGCCTCATCCAGGGGTCCCACCCAGGCCTCCCATCGCTGTTTTAGCCCGCTCCAGTCCACCGGGGTATTGTTAATCAGGGATTTATAAATGCGGGATATACCCCCCTTCCCAAGATACCCCAACATCACCTGAGCCTCAGGCGGGCTATGGGATGGCAGTCTGGAGTCTAGAGGGACGTGAGCCCGGACCGCGTGGCGCAATTGAAGGTAGCGGTAGAATTGAGAAGGCTGCAGCGAGAAGCGGGTCTGAAGCTCCTGGAAGGAACACATGCGGCTCCCACGCCATATATCGCCCAGACAGGAGATACCAAGAAGATCCCACTGCCGAAAGCCCGCTAGTCCCACCACCTCCCGCAGCCATGTCCCGTGCCAAAGCGGAGTGAGTTGCGTGGACGTCCCTGACCATCTGGTGTGCCGCAAGGCCGTGCGCCACGAGAGAAAGGGAGCCCGTACGACGTCGGGGAGTGACAGGGGGATCGTTGTGCATAGAGCATGTTTTGGATGGAGGAGAACCCGAGGCAGTGCACCTCGAGTCGATAAGCCGGATCGCCCCAACCACCCGAGAACCAGTAGCTGGGTGGCCAGATAGTAAAGGTAGAGGTTAGTCATGCTCAGGCCGCCGTCCTAGGAGGGGACCCTGCAGCGATCCAAGGCCAGCCGAGGCCTACCGCCGCCCCAGAGGAATTTGGTCACCATCTTATCCAGGTCCCGGAACCACGGGCGCGGAAAGGGGCATGGAGTGTTTTGTAGCATGTAAAGAAACTTGGGGAGGATCATCATCTTATATAAGGCGACTCTCCCCAGCGGATTCAATGGGAGGGACTGCCACCGGAGCATATCTGATCTGGTTTTGTTGACTACTGGAGCCACATTGAGGGCCCAGCAGAGTTCCGGAAGGAGGGTGACCCAGATCCCCAGGTACTTAAAGGAGAGTCTCCGGAGGGGAATATCCGATTGCCAGTCGAAACATTCCCGCGACGGGTGCAGCGGGACTAGAACGGATTTTTGGGGTTCAGATGGAGACCCGACGCCTGGCCAAACCGATGGAGGATCCGGCGGACCCGGGGCCCCGAGGTCGCTGGATCAGAAAGATAGAGGAGGACATCGTCCGCGTATAGGGCAATCTTATCGGGGGCCACATCTGGCCATTCCCATCCGCGAAGAACGGGATCCGCGCGAATCAGCACCGCCAGGGGTTCCATGGCCAGAGCGAAAAGGAGGGGCGAGAGCGGACATCCCTGGCGCGTCCCCCGGCCTATGGGAAACGGGCGAGATAGAGCCCCATTGACCAACACACGGGCCCGCGGGTGCGCATACAGGACCGCTACCATGGCACGGAACCGGAGACCGAAGCCCATACGCTCCAGGACGTCACCTAAGTACGCCCATCCCACGGAGTCGAAGGCCTTTTCAAAGTCAACCAAGAGGAGGGCCAGATAGGGGGACAGGCGGCCACGGTGCGTCTTCGCGAGGTGTAGGCGCCGCAGGCAGTGTCTGGTCCCCCGCTCGACCGGCGCAACCGCTGCGCCAGGACCGTAGCATAGATTTTGAGTTCGGTGTTGATAAGGGATATCGGCCGGTAGTCGGAGCAGGACCGCGAGGGAGGCTGTGTCTTGGGGAGGGCAACTATGGTTGCTGTGTCCGTTTCGGGCCGGAACGAGCCCGTCTCCACCACGGCCGCAAATAGGTCCCGAAGCCTCGGGCCAGAGTCTCACGATAGTGAGCGTAGTACTCCTGGGGGAACCCGTCGGGTCCCGGGGTCTTCCCAGGCGCCAGGCGGCCGATAGCCTCTTCAATCTCCTGCAGTTCGATCGGCGAATCAAGGGTCTCAGAAACCTCAGGCTGCAGCCGCGTAAGCGTCGCCCCGTTCGTCCCCAGCAACTCCTCTAGGGAGAGCGTGGACGGCCTGTGACGGTACAGCTGGGAATAATAGTCAGCGAACGCCTGGGCTATCGCCACCGAGGCCGTGTGGATGCCACCCGCCGGGTCCGCGATGGCTGGAATGATCCTTCCCGCCCGGGGATAGGTCGCCAGTCGGTGGAGAAGAGTGCCGTTTTTGTCTCCCCAGCCGTACACCCGGGCCTCCGAGGAGCGCCATAGAATCTTCGCCGCCTCCAGGGAGTGTAGGCGAATCTCTTCCCGCGGGAAGGCCAAGCGACGAGACCGTGCGGCATCATCCAAGTCCCCCAGACTGCGCTCCAGTTCCAAGGCTTGGGCTTCGCATTCCGCGAGCTTCTGGGATTGGGCCCGCCGTTGGCGTTGCAGATGCCCCTTAGCGGCGCCCCGAACAGTCGCCTTGCCGGCCTCCCACAGGACGGCAGGGGAGATGACAGATCCCTCATTATGAGAGTAATAATCTGCTATTTCGCCCCCGACCGCCTTCCGAAAAGCCTTGTCGTGGAGGAACCAGTTGTTCAGACGCCACATCAGACGGGCAGAGAGGGGGGTGGGCCGAGAGCGAGGAGCACCGGCGAGTGGTCCGAAAGGCCCCTCGGGAGAATGCGTACATCCCGCACCCCCGCGCAATCGGTGGATGGTACGAAGATGAGGTCGATCCGGGCATGGGAGTGATGGGCCGCCGACGTGTGGGTGTAGTGGCGCGCCTGCGGGTGCCAGATCCTCCAAACATCGCAGAGGCCCTGTGATTCAGCCCAGGATGAGAGCTGTTTTGCACGGGCGACGCGGGTCAGGGAGACCGGACCCGTCGAGTCCAGGTGGGGCGAGTAGACAGCGTTGAAGTCTCCGCCGAGAATGAGGGAACCCGCCGGGAATGTCGGGAGGAGACCCGCTGCGTGGGAGAGGGCCGACGGCAGGAGGGATGGCGCCGCGTAAAGGGACATCAGGGTAAGGGGCCGCCCCTCCAGAGCGCCAGAAACCACCACTACCATACCTTGGGGGTCCAAATGCACCCGGGTCAGGACAAAGGGGAAGGACTTGCGAAGCAAAATGGCCACCCCTCGGGATCCCTGTGCAAAACCTGAATGCCATACCCTGTCATAACCGTAACGGCCAAGGAAGGGGCAGTTGTTACCCAACAGGTGAGTCTCCTGGAGGAGGAGCACATCGATCTCTGCACGTTGAGCATATTTGAGGACCGCCATGCGTTTAAAACGGTCCAGAAGACCATTGACGTTCCAGGATAGTATGCGCATGGCGGCCCTAGGGACAGGTGGGTCAGCCATAGTCTAGGACAGAAGAGGGGGCCATTGGAGGCGCGTCTGAGCAGGTCCCTAGAGAGGAAGGACAGCGGGACATCGGGCGAGAGAACAGGACAAACAGCACATGATACCTTAGCACAACAGATAAGAGGGAGTCATCCCCCACCAACAAAATCTCCCCAACGAGGAAGAAACAACCCCAAACCAACCCCAACCCCCCACCCCCCACCCTATACTTCGAAAACGGAAGCATCTGTCGCCCGAACCAAATGGAAGAACCACCAAGCTAAAACGCTTGGGCTTGAGCGCTAGTGGACCCCTGATACAACTAAAGTCAAGCCTGATTTACCTGCCCTGGCCAAGAGCAACACTGATAGCGGAGCATTCCACCTCCCGCCCAGGCATCCCCCACCCCCCCTCCCCCAAAAGAAGCAAAGAAAGTCAAATGTTAGGGCTGCGAGAGAGGTCCGAAGTGTCCACCAACTCGGCCGGTTGGGTTGCAGGGCCCGTGAGCCGGGGTGACACGGCCCGCCGTCCATCTGCCACGGGACTGGCGTGTGCGGCCGAGGAGGCAGAGGAGGCTCTCGACCCCCGGCGTGACCGTCCCCCAGAGCGCGTGTTGATCGCCTCCCCCGCCGTGCGCTCCCGGGGTAACGTGCGGTGCTGCCGACGGGTCTTCGATGTCCGGGGCCTTCCCCGTCCCCCCGCATACCCGTAGGCGATCCGCGCCCAGAGCGCTGCAGGGGGTGCTCCTCCGTCAACCAGGTCCAGGCCGCCCGCGGGGTATCGAAGAACAGAGTCTTGTGCTGGAAGACGACCCGGAGGCGGGCCGGGAACTGGAGCTGGTATTGGAGTCCCAGGGAGCGCAGCTTTTGTTTCACTTCCATGTAGGAGCGGCGCAGCTCTTGGACTTCGCGGGTGTAGTCCGGGAATATCATGATTTTGTGGTTCTGGTAGTGGAGGGCACCCTTGCAGCGGGCCTCGCGGAGAATGGCGTCCCGGTCGCGGAAGTTCAAGAGCTTGAGGATGAACGGCCGGGGGGGCGCACCCGGGGGCCTGGGGGCCAGGGAACGATGGGCTCTCTCCACCACGAACGAAGTAGATAGGCTGTCCGCCGGCATCCAGGACCGGAACCAGCGCTCCATGAAATCGTCCGCCCGGCCCGATTCAACTCCCTCCGGAAATCCCACTAAGCGCAGGTTGCAGCGCCGAGCGCGGTTTTCTGCATCCTCGACCCGGCGGTGTAGTTCTTTAGAGTGGGTGGTCAGCTCCCGAACCTGGTCCTGTAGGTGGCGGATGTCATCCTCAGCGGTGGATATCCGGGACTCGGCTTCTGAAATGCGGGCGGTGGCATTCCGCAGATCCTGCCGGAGAAGAGCAACGTCCACCTTGACCTCTCCCACCATGCCCTCGAGGGAGGCGCGGGAGGAGTTGATGGCCTGCAGGATGGCAGCAAGGTCTGTAGCGGGGGCCGGGGCCAGCTCGGCCCCTTGTCGGAGGTCGTGAATTTGTCCATCCTGGTTTGGGTGGCCCCGGACGCCGGCTTATTGGCTTTGTCTTTACCCATTTCTGGGGCGGCCGTCAGCGAATCGGGGCAACGGACTGAAGATACACCAGCAGGATGTCAGCGGGTGCTCGGGCTGACGTGAGACCAGCAGGGGGACGGCGGGTGGAACCCGCGGTCGGAAAGGGCCTGGCACCACCAGCCCCAGCGGTCAATCTCCGATGAGCTCCTCAGCGGGGCAGCGAGTCCGATCCCCCGCCGCAGTCGCGTCCGTAGGCCTCCCCCAGCGAAGCGGGGTCCAGCAACGCAGCTCACAGTCCCAGGCCGGCGGATCGTTCCTCAAGAGCACCGCAGCCGGTAGTCGCCAGGGCCATCACTCCTGTGCACAGCCCACCTCTCCAGGGGGACGCCTCGCCAGTGCGTTCTCCCCGCCACCCCCGGGGGGGGGCACGGTGCCGCCTGTCGGATATCTTCAGCTGGGGCCCCGAACGATGAGGGGGGAGAGGGTGGGGGGGGGAACAGCACCGACACCCCCCCCCGACCGCCGATGTGCGGCCCGAGTCAAGGAGGGCCCCCCCACACCCGGAACCGGCAGCCAGTCTCGGAGCGATGGGGCCGGGTCCGCGCCGTAGCCAGGAGGAGAAGGTAGAGAGAAGGGGGGGGGGGAGCGGGGGTCCGGGTCCCCCTGGCCGCCGACGCACGGCCCGATGGGGGGGTCTCCCCTCCGCACCCGACCCCCGCAGCCGCCCAGGTGAAACGGTCCCACGCCGCCGCACTCACCGCCTAATCTGCCATCGGGTTCCGCACGGGGGGGTCCCATCACAGCACTCCAGGGGCTCCGGACTGCATCAGCGAAGCAGGACAGCGCCCAGCCGGTATCCACAGCACCCGCGGCAGCCTCGCGGCCGCCGCGTCCTCGTCTCCGGCCGGGTCAGGCCTGTGCCCCTCGTGGGCGCCGCGGGCTAAATTTGCTGCCTGCCCGGGTCGCGGCTCCGCAGCCGCCACCGTCCGCCGCCGGCTGGGCTGCGCGTCGTCTAGGCAGGCCCCCGGTGATCACAGCGCCCCAGGAGCAGGCGTGGGGCAGCAGGGCAGCTTCACACACCCCAGCGCCCAGAGCGTGGCCGGCCAGGGCAGTCCAGGGGGGAATCAGACGGATTTGCGGGGACCGGCGTCGGGAGCCTCACGGAAAGGCGTCCATGACGGTCGGGCGCCACCTAGCGCTCAAGTAACTTGTTTTTTACCTTTCATTTTTGCCTCCATCTAAAACGACATCAGGAGTCTGATGTTGTATCCTTTCTTGACTTGACTATTGTATTGTAAATCAGTCTTAATAGGACTAGAACTATGCCATTCAAAGTACATCTTTAAAACCTGACTTTCAAACTGGTTTGCAGTCTGCACAAACATGACCATGCCTCTTCTGCCTGAAGCTCCATTCATTGACTTCTATGTGAACAAAGGGTCCGTTTTATCTCAATGCCTGGTGCACCTGGCCTTGTACCAAACATGCTCTCCCTTTTTCTTGCACTCTATACTTTTTGTCCAGAACCTTAAGGTCCAGTTCTGTCTGAATGCTGAAAGCCCTGTGCTTCAGTTGCGTCCATTGCAGAGGCAGATCCTTTTGGGCTCTGGTTCTAAACTGTGCAACTATGTACCATAGACAATTTCTCTCTCTGCAGTGGGCTCTGAACACTTTCCCTTTTTGTTAAATATTTCTCATCCATTCACCCTTTATTTTCAGGCTATACCCTCCATGTTCCTCCGCTCGGTTTCAAGTGCCAATTTACCTTCTGTGTATGTGCACCCAGTAAATAAATATATATGGTTACATTTCATTCTGTATACCTTCTTCTGGGGATTTGGTTTTATTGTGGGTTCAGCTCCTTCACCTTTGCTGGAGGTTGTGATGCTGTCGATTTCAGTTTTGACTTTCCTGTTGACTTTGGCCTCAGCTCCAACTGCAGCGTCATGTGTTAAGTCCTCAATTATTTCTTGTTTGAAGTTAGTTTTGAAGTCAGATTTGGCTCCCGTTCCAGCGACTTCCACTTGATGGACACTGAATTCAGCTCTGGCATTGTTCTGCGCAGTTCCTGTTCCTCAAATGTTTGAACAGATTTTATATTTTGCCAAGGAAAGGTCACATGACTATCTGAAGGTCTATAAAAAAATCCTGGTAACCTGCTTTTAATAGAATGTAGAATCTTTTGCATCGGTATGCAATGTTTTGGATTTTCTGAATCCGCCTAAAAAATTTGTGACAATTCTGGTGATGGGTTTCTACCACCTTTAGACCCATTGGCTGATCTCTACACAGCAAGTAGTTTGGATACCAGTCCAGGGGCCAATCTCCTCAGGTCAGAAAGTCCAACTACTATTGGCACAGTGGTTAAAAAGGGGGCAGATACCGTAACATTCAGTTGTACAGGCCACAGCAGAGGGTCTCTATGTTCGAAGATTCATGTAAGTAATCAGTCGGCTGAAGAGGTTGTCCCATTAAATGAGGATTGTACGTAACAGGTTTAAGATTGATGGTCTAAATCTTTTTGTACTCCTTCAAGGGCATCCTCCAATAAATATAAGTCTGCACTGTCTGATGCATCTTACTTGCCTGCACATCCTATGCTAGAAAGATTGATAGTTCAGGCTTCTGCTAGTAAACTGAAGCGGAGTTCCAGCCCAGAGAACCCCACAAATAGGGAATCCAATAGGTTGGACTCCTGAACAAGAAAATATCTGAAAAAATATCTGAAAAAAGTTATAGATTCCTTACCTTAGAATTACCCCCAGGCTTCAGACTGTATCCGGAAAGTTTTTTCGTCAGCAGTACCTCTGCACGTCGGAAGGTGGCGTCAGTCGGCCTCCGCGTCCGTTGTTGGCGTCATGTTCGCCGGAATGACGTCGCAGTAACTACTCAGACGCCGCCCTTGCGCGCTGAAGTCAGTTCTTTCTTTTTTGGCGCCAGCCAGCGCAGATCCGGAGAGAGCGGTACCTCCAGTCACTTTTTGACTGAACTTTTTGAGTGACTTTTGTCGTTGTCTTTTTTGAGTCCTACAACTCCTGGTGCACATAGGGATGCCCAGCTTCAAGGCTTGCTGATCCTGTTCTCGACTTATGTCGGTTATGGATCCGCACCATGTGTGCCTCTTTTTGCTTGGAGCGCGACCACGACCCCAAGTCATGCTCTAACTGCAGGTCCATGGCTCTGAAGGCTTCGACTTCTCTCCGTCGGTTGGCTGACACGATGAGGGAAGCGGGCAGTGCCCCTCCCGCCGACTCCGGGTTTCCCTCCCTTCTCAGGACCCGGAGCGACTCCTGCCCAGCTTCGTACATTTTATGAGGCGATGCACGCCATCTTTGGGCAGCCTGAACCCGCCGGCACGCCTTCGGGCCCCGCGGACTTGGTTGGGGGGCCTAGGCCTTCTCTGCCGGTGGATCCGGTGCCGCAGGCCACTCATGAATCCAGGCCTGGATCCGGATCGGCGCTGGTTCACCTCATTACGCCTACAGCACCGCGCCCGCATTCGACACCAGTCGGCCCCCCAGCAGGCATCGACCCCGGCCTTCATCCTGATGTGGACCCGGAGCTGGACCGGTGCCGCCCGACGCCGGGTCTGTCGCCGAGCTGGGTTTTGGTGCCCTGTTTACTCCTGGGGTCCCTTTTAGGCCAGATTGGCATCCAGAGGATTAGGAGGGGGACTGGGAGAGGTCAGGTGAGCCTATGACTGACCAGTTAGAATGTGATCAGGACTGGAGAGAGGACCTGGGGGATGCCAGTGGTCTGGACACCTCCCCTGACCTTGGCATGTTGTCTCCTCCTACCGTGGTTTTGTAGGAGGGAGCGTCATATGCAGTGGTGTTGCGTAGGGCGGCCGAGGCTCTCAATCTCAAGCACCCTACAGTGGCGGTCAGGACTAACTTCCTGACAGAGGTGCTTCAACCGCAAGTGAGATTTTCGGAGCCCCTGCTTCTGTTTAGTGAAGCTCTCACCGACTTTGATCCAGGCCCAACACGGGGGCTCCAGTGGATAGGATGATTGCCCGACGCCACTGCACGGCTTCGGGCGACCCCACTTTCCTCTCCCAACACCCCACCCCTGAGAGCTTGGTGCTCCAAGCCTCTACCTCCAAGAGCGATTTTCTCTTTCACCAGTTTGGGACTGCGGTTGGTAAACACCACATGTCTATTGGGCCCTTATTCCCACTCGTTGGGGGACACTGTTGCGCAGGTGCTGCCTCAGTGTCCTGAGGAGGCCCGGACAGTGCTCTCCCAGGCTGTCGCTGCCAGGAGGGATGGGCGAAGTTTACCTTCCGTTGTGGGCTGGATACCGCCGACTCTCTAGGCAGGACGATTTCCTCGTCGGTAGCCCTTTGACGCTACGCCTGGATGAGATCGACTGGCTTTTTTGGGGATGTCCAGAATGCCCTCATGGACATGCCTTTTGATGGCCGTCGCCTTTTTGGCGATAAAGGGGACAACGTTCTAGAGCTTTTCAAGGACTCGCGGGCTACGGCCAAGTCCTTGGGCCTCTCCAGCCGCACTGCGCAGCCTGCTTTTCGCTCCTTTCGTAGCTACGGAAGGGGTGCCCTACTACGTCCCACCCAGAGCCACAGGCCGGCGCAAGCTGCACAACCTTTGCATGGCCGGGGACATAGGAACCACTGCCGTGTTTCAGAGGGCCAGCGGGCGGGCCAGTCCACCAACCCCTCCCTCTGCAGCAGCCTCCAAACCTTCCTAGTCCGACATTTCAGGCCCATCAAACACCAGTGGGTGGCAGGATCCGCCATCACCTCCCCCACTGGTGCACCATCACCACGGACAGGTGGGTTTTGCAGATAGTCCGAAGGGGTTACTCCCTCCACTTCAAGACTACCCCTCCAGTCATGCCACCTCAGTGCCATTGTATGTCGGAAGATCATCTGGGCCTTCTCCCAACAGAAAGTTACGGCTCTCATGGCCATGTGAGCCATCAAGCGTGTTTGTGCCCCAGAAGTAGGTTGTGGTTGTTATTCCCACTACTTTCTGGTACCCATGAAAGACAAGGGCCTGCGTCCTATCTTGGATCTCAGAAACGCCAACTGCTTCCTCAAGAAGGAGAAGGCCAAGATGTTGACGCTCGCTCAGGTCTTTTTTGCCCTCGACCCTGGAGACTGGTTGGTAGCGTTGGACTTGCAGGATGCTTACTTTCACATCCCCATCCTGCCGGCCCACCGGCATTACCAGCGGTTCACGGTAGGCTACATGTACTTTCAGTTTACTGTGCTCCCCTTTGGCCATACCAGCATCCCTTGGGTGTTCACGAAAAGGGATGGCGGTGGTCGCAGCTCATATGCGCAGATCATGGGTTCCAGTCTTCCCCTATCTCGACAACTGGCTGTTGAAAGCGGGTTCATCCCAGGCTGTCGTCTCCCACCTCCAGACTATAGACGATCTCCTGCATTTGCTGGGGTTCTCCATCAACGAGCCAAAGTCACATCTGATCCCCTCTCAGAAGCTCCTTTTCAGCGGAGCGGTTCTGGACACGGCGCGGTTTCGGGTTTATCCTTCCGAACAGCGAGTCTGGGATATTCGGGCTATGGTTCTGATCTTTCAGCCTCTCTCCTGGGTTTCGGTCAGAATGACCCTGAGGCTGCTGGGCCTCATGGCCTCCTGCATCCTGCTGGTCGATCATGCCAGGTGGCATATGTGGGTTCTGCAGTGTGACCTTAAATTCCAGTGGGCACAGCATCAGGGGAATCTGTCTGATTGCGTCCAGATCTCGGCGGGCACTGCACGACAATTGCAGTGGTGGCTCGCGAACCCGGATCCGGAACGTCAGATCCCTCTCTGTTCCCCAACCCGACCACACAGTGGAGACGGACGCATCCCTTGTGGGATGCGGCGGCCACATGGGAGATCAGAGGCCTCTGGTCTCTGGCGGAGTCCGGACTCCACATCAACCTTCTGGAGCTTCGGACAATTCATCTTACACTCAAAGCATTCCTTCCCTCTGTCTGGGGAAGAGTAGTGCAGGTGTTCACGGACAATACCACCGCCATGTGGTACTGCAACAAATAGGGCGGGGTGGGGTTGTGGACCCTCCGCCTCTGGACATGGCTGGAACATCAGGGCATGTTCCTGGTGGTTCAACACCTGGCAGGTTTACTGAACACCAGAGCAGACGAACTCAGCCGCAGGTGCTTGATGGATCACGAATGGGGTCTTCACTCGGAGGTGGTGCAAGGTCTCTCTTAGCAGTGGCGAGAGCCTTGGTTAGATCTATTCGCCACCGAAGAGGACTCGCGATGTCAGCAATTCTGCGTGTTGTAATTTCCAAGGCGGCACTTGCTAGCCGACACATTTCATCGCGAGTAGAGTTGCGGTCTGTTGTACGCCTTTCCACCTTTACCACTTCTGCCCAGAGTGCTGAAGAAGATCAAGCGCGACGGGGCCCAGTGCCCAAGTCATTCTTGTGGCTCCAGATTGGGCACGAAGAGTCTGGTATCCCGAGCTGCTCAGCATGGCCATCGATCCTCCGATCAGACTGCCTCTTCGGGAGGATCTTCCGTCGCAGCAGCAGGGGACGGTCCTCCACCCGAACCTGTCCAGCCTCCACCTCCTTGCGTGGAGATTGAGCGGCGGCAGTTGATGTCATTTGACTTGCCTCCCAAAATATGCGATGTACTCTTGGCAGCCAGGCGTCCCTCAACTATGACGGTATACGCCTGCCGATGGAACAATTTTGTGGCATGGTGCACAGCGAAGGCTGTGGATCCCCTTTCTGCCCCTGTTTCTGAGGTTCTCTTGTTCCTCCTTTCTTTGGCCCAGCAGGGCTCTGCTCTGGGCACTATCAAGGGCTGTCTTTCGGCCATTTCTGCCTTTCCAAGGCTTCCTGATTAGCCTTCTCTCTTCAAGTCCCCGGTTGTAAATCGTTTCTTAAATGGTATCACTCATCTCTTTCTTCCTATTCTCTTCATTATGCCTCAGTAGACTTGAATCTGGTCTTGACCAATTTGATGTGCGCTCCCTTTGAGCCGCTCCACAACTGTCCTCTAAGACTTTTAACTCTTAAAATTGCATTCCTGGTAGCCATCACATCTGCCATAGGAGTGAGTGAGCTCCAGGCTCTTTCATGGCTGTACATCCGGACAAGGGTGTCCTATGAACTCGTCCAAACTTTTACTTCCCAAGGTGGTCACTTCTTTTCACATCGGGCAAACCATCACTTTGCCCACCTTCTTTCCTCCTCCGCATCCTTCTAAAGAGGAAGAGAGGCTCCACCGTCTGGACCCAAAACGTGCGCTTTCCTTCTATCTGGATCGCACAAAACAGTTCCGGGTGGATGACCAACTCTTTGTTGGCTACGTGGGTGCTAAGAAAGGTCGGGACGTACACAAGCGAACCATCTCTAGATTGGTTGTTTTGTGTATTAAAGCCTGCTATTCTTTAGCTAAAAAGGACCCTCCAGTGGGGCTACGTGCCCATTCCAGCAGCGCGACAGCAGCCACTACTGCTTTGGGACGAGGAGTTCCTCTGAATGACAAATGTCAGGCAGCTACGTGGGCATCGCTACACACGTTCACCAGACACTACTGCCTAGACAGCCAAAGCGGGAGACACGGCTTCTTTGGCCTTTCTGTTCTCCAGGACTTTCTGGTGTGATCTTGGTTCGCAGACCCTGTAGGAGAGTATGATCTCCTTCTTATAGTTACCCTCACTTTTTGCTGATGTTTCACTGTTTTTCGACTTTAGTCTGGCTGGAGCCCTGCTATCCAGGGCCCCAGCCTAGCTGCTTCCTTTCTAAATTGATTGCATGTACGTTAGGTACACTCCAGATTAGATTCTTGGGCACCCTTGGAAGTCCCTAGTGTATGGTATACTATGTACCCAGGGCATAGGTACCCCAGAGGCCTACCAGGGGCTGCAGCATGTATTGTGCCACCCCTGGAAGCCATTTAAAATGACACAACAGGTCTGCTACAGCAGCCTGTGTAAGGTGGTGTATGCACCCCTTACTGAGATATAGGTTCCCTATATCTCTCCATATCACTGCACATATAAACTTATCAATCCTGAAGGCAGGGTGCTGGGATTTATGTGAGAGAATGCCAATGCATGAGCAGAGCCCCTCTGCAGCCTTCCGAACCTTTATTCCTGGGTTGTTTGTGATGTAGCCAGACCATATACTCTTAAGTGCATTATAACCTCGCGGTAAATGCTAACTTTGGAATGACTGCACGGAAACATGTCGTGTTAGGTTTCAAACACCTTGGAATCATACCTCCACACCAGTAACTGGTGTGGGAGGTATGATTCCACCCTACTAGAGGGAGAAATATGACGGCACCGGTATACCCGGTACCAGCTTTGCAAGCCCTGGCATCACGAAATGGATGCTGCCAGCCACAGACACGAGTCCGCCCTCCTGCTGCTGGACGAAACTCCGGCAGGGGAGGCCTGGACAATAGGTTTCCTGTCACAGGGAGGTGTGACCACCTCCCAGACAGGCTTTAGTGTATAGGGGATGGGTGGGTGCACTCCAAGAGTGCTTTGAAGTCTGCACCTGGGGGTACATTTGGTGTCCCTGTGCTTAGTCCAGCTCAACCCGTTTGCAGGGGCTACCAGCCCCAACTCTGGCGCGAAACTGGACAAACGATATGGGTGTAGCCACCCCTCTGTCCTGGCCCTCCTATAGGTGGGTCCCCAGAGTTTGTCCCACCCCTTCCTGAGGTATAAAGTAGGAACCCCTGACTACAGGACTTTAGATTTACCTGGATGAAACTCAGTTACAGAATCCCAGAACTTCTATCTACACGACGTTGGATGACCGAAGAATCTCCCTTGGAGTAAAGGAGTTACTCCCCTGCAAGGCAGGCACCAAAGACGCAACTGTCCGGTTTGCAAATATGCAGCTCCTTAAGGACTCCGAAGTGTTTGCAACACAGGAGGTGGGTTTTCAATCTTCCCCAAGGCTGATCCGTGCTCTCAGCAAACCCGAGATCCAAAGCCCTTGTGGGGACCGTGCAACCCCAACCCGTGGACACCGCGACAATTTGCAGCAGCATATGCTTTTTGGCGATCCCTGGGGCTGTGCTGTGGGCTACTTGTAGTACAGACCCAAGCAGTGATTCAACCGAAGATTACTCGCCTACACTCCTCGAGTGACCCGTGGGCTGGTATTGAGTGATTCCTCTCGAGGTCCCTTTGCGATCCCTTGTCTGTCGACTTGTGGGTCCCTGAGAAGGCTACTTCAACTTTCAACGGGCTTACCTGGTTGCTCCAGACGTGCCCTGACTCTCCATCGCTTGGGGAGTCCACAGGACCTTGCTGGTCCACACCGAAGCCTTTTTACTCTCACCGCGTGGGTTGCCGTTGCCAAGGCTTGTTGGTCTCCAATCCGGAAACTGACCCCCAGCACACGACATCCTTCATGGGACAACTCGCCTGCGGACTGTGGTCATCGTCGACGCCTCCTGGTCCCCGTGGCAGTGGGTCAAGCTTCACCTCTTCACACCTGAAAACACCCGACATCGGTGGGCATTCGTCTATCGTGCCCCTTGTCACTGGCAAGTGACCCAGACTCTGTCCCATCTGCTTTCAGGTTCTTCACATCTTCGATCCAGGCTTGGTTCACCCCGGACACTTCTCCTTTCCACGGCAGCAGCACTTGGCAGCACATCGCCATTGAAATCAACGACGATTCCCCACACCATTTGACACCTATGAACACGGCTTCCGTGGGTGAGGTAACACGAGTACTCCGGTGCACCTGTGGGTGCTGGCCCTAGAACCCTCTAAGTCTGAAAGGGTTTGCTCAAAGTCCTCACCTAAGTGTCCTTATTCTTTAAAATTTCAACCACGACTTTCCCATTGAATTGTACGGGGCTCGCGGCTGTGTTCTCACACTGCGCACGTCCCCTGTGTCACTGCCTTGGGTGGTTCCTTGGGGTCCCAGCGATTCTACGTGCTCTAGGCACTGTGTCTAGTCAAGTTGGGGTTCTTGTACCACTTTCTTAATATATGGTTTGGTCTCCCCCTGGGGCCAATTGTATATTGTGCTATTTACTGTTGTTTAATAACTGTATTATTGTGTGCCTTGCTCTCTAATCTCATAAAGAGGTTAGTAGAGAGTGTTTAGAAATAACTACATTTATTTTATATATATACCTTGTGTGATTCTCCTTTCATTTGGTCGTTCAGTAGGTTATAATCTGGTAAACCAAGCTGCTTTACATTCCTTCGAGACTTAGCCTGAAGGCTGCTCTCCATAGCTACCTCTAGGATAGCTTTCAATAAAGGTTGTCTTAAACCTAATCATCAATAAGGGTTGTTTGGACTGGTGCAAGGTGTCCACTAGAACTAGTGGACACCATATACCAGGCCAACTTCTCACAGACCCACCTCCGGGGTTGGTATTGCTAGGGTATTTATTCTAAGGTAATGAATCTATAACTAACTTTTTCTTTCAGATGAACAAGTTACTTTCCTCGGTAACAATATGTTCGAGGCATATGAGCTGCAGATTACACACTTGTGCATAGATCGCCATCTGGTGTTGGGCCCGGATGTTTGCAGTTATTTTTCCTCTTGGAAAGTCTTTGGAAGTCACGAGGTCGGGGACTCCTCCTTTGGATCGTATTGCGCATGGGCTTCGGCTCCCTCCTCAGATTGTTTTTTTCGGCCATCGGGCTCGGATGTGATCTACGCGCTCCGGTTCCGAACAGGTTTCCAGTTCAATCAACGCGCAATCCTCACCCCAATTTGCGGTATTGTTTCGATCGCGATCTCCACACTCGACGCGGCTCTCATCGATCAAGACCTTCGATTCCAGTCGTCGACGCCGGCCTTCGGGCCCACCCAAGCTCCGGTCCTGGCTTATGGAAAGTACTCCCTTCAAGAAGTGCCCTCGATGTGGGTCCAAATTCCCCCACACCGATCTCCACGAAGTATGTAATCTCTGCCTCTCCCCTGAACACGCTGGCGTGCAAGTCCTTCCGGTCCAAGAAAACGATTCGAGACTGAAGAGCAAGAAGGACCATGGCGCACCCGTCGACGGCGATTCCAGATGACATCTTCGGAGAGGGCGTCGACGCTCCAGAAGAACACTCCCCCCCCCCCCCCCCCACCACCACCACCACCACCCTCGCCGGCACCGAAAAAGGCTGCGGTCACGCCTTCGCCTCCGGGCCTAGGTAAGACCTAAGACATTGCTTCTCACACCGCACCTTCGGGACCGGTAAAGAAGCCGATTAAGCCTTCCGGCGGCTCGGGCTCGAGCCAGCCCACCGCCGATGCCGACAAATACTCCTCCGCACCGACACCAAAAAAGAAAATGGCCTCCTCTTCGGCACTGGCCCCATACCAAAACTCTCGGTGCCGAAGCTCAGTTCCACCTCCTCGGTACCGACTCCATCCCCGGAACCGACAAAAGCACACAAGGCCACCGGCACCGAGATCTCGAAGCCGAAACACATCTCGGCACCGACCAAACAAAAAGCCCTTTCTAAGCCGCATACTTCCAAACAGGACACTAAAGCCAGAAAATCAACGGCCTCGGCGCCGACGGATAAACCACCTTCAGAAGAACTCTTTACACAGGATCCCTTGCAAAAGACATTGACCAAGGATCCCAAAACCGGACATTTGATGCTCAGCATCAAAAAGAGACAGCTGGAAAAACCTGCCCCACCTCCACCTCCCAAGAGGAAGGACTCTGCTACCTCACCTTTCAGAATGCCTTCCCCACCTCTTCCACCCCTTCCACCTTTTCCCCCTCCACCTTCTCCACCCCCTCCTCATCATTCTCCAACACCCCCTCCGGATGATGAGGATGATCATGACGACACATATGATGACATGGGGGACGTGCCCCATGATTTACCTACAGAGGACCCCACTCCCACAGGCTCCCACACCCATGGGACGACTATAACATCCCCGACATCCCTAACGTCCCACAAGATGATCTCTATCCTTCAAGACCATCCCCACCAGAAGACTCATTGGGGTTCAACCATTTACTCCAAAGGGCTGCACACTATCACGGGGTAGATCTCCATACCGACCCCGTGGAGGAGGATTTCCTCCTCGATACTTTCGACACCACGCATAGGGCCACCTCCATACTGCCCATGCTCAAAGGAGTTGTAAAACATGCGCCAGAGGTCTTTAAAGACCCAGTCAGAGCCAGGGTCATTAACACGCGCATTGACAAAAAATACAAAGCCGCTCCTACAGATCCCTCCTACATCAGAGGGCCAGCTCCGCTAGATTCACTGGTAGTGTCCACAGCACGGAAGAGGGCCAACTCCCAGGCGTCAGGCGAAGCACCACCACCTGACAAAGAGTCAAAACTCTTGGACGCATCCGGCAAGCGCACTGCATCACAAGCTGCCAACATATGGCGTATCGCCAATACACAAGCGTTACTGGCTAGATATGACAGGGCTCATTATGACGAGTTAGAAGCCATAATGCAACACCTCCCTGACAAATACAAAAACAGGGCAAACGAGTTAATTCAGGAGAGTAAAACCATTACTAATACCTCCATCCGTTGTGCCCTAGATGCAGCAGACACCGCCTCCAGGGCCATCAATACTAGCGTCCTCCTCCGTCGCCATGCCTGGCTCAGGATCTCAGGATTTAAACCAGAAGTGCATGCTTCCATCCTGAACCATCCCTTTGACCAGGAACATCTGTTCGGCCCAAAAGTGGATGAGGCCCTAGAAAAAATTAAAAAAAGACACCGACACGGCGAAATCGATGGGAGCCTTACAATCACACCCTCCCAGGCGTTCCTTTTGCCGTTCCTCCTTTCGGAGCACATCCAGAGGCTACTCCTCTGATACCGCTTCCACGTCATACAAACCTCCTACCCAATCCACCTTCACAAGGGGTTACCAAAGAGGCGGCTACAGGGGCAACAATAATAAGGGCAGAGGCAAAACAAACACCGCCCGCTCTGCCTCCACACCTACCCAATGACATCCCTCCATTCCCCCCAGACCATCCCACTCCGGTCCGGGGCAGACTCCAAAATTTCCTTCATGTCTGGGCTACCATCACCTCAGACAAATGGCTGACACAAAATAATTCGGTCAAGCTACTGCCTAGAGCTAATGTCTACCCCCCCAAACATTCCACCCAGACAACGCCCAATGTCACAGGAACATCTAGCATTACTAAAGCAGGAGGTAATCTCCCTCCTACAAAAAGGGGCGATAGAACACGTTCCTACCAATCAACGAAATCTGGGGGTTTACTCCCTATATTTTTTTATACCAAAAAGGGACGAGACTCTACGGCCCATCCTAGACCTCCGGCCCCTAAACACATACATACACTCGGACCATTTTCACATGGTAACACTTCAGCAGGTACTTCCCCTGCTCTCCCAAAATGACTTCCTCACCACTTTAGACCTAAAAGACGCTTACTTCCACATTCCTGTACATCACGCTAACAGGAAGTTCCTCAGATTCGTAGTGGACAACCAACACTACCAATTCAAAGTACTCCCATTCGGAGTCACAACAGCACCACGGGTATTCACCAAGTGCCTAGCAGTTGTTGCAGCACACCACAGGAGACAACACATCCATATCTTCCCATACCTAGACAACTGGCTAATAAAAGCCAGCTCATACGACCAGTGTGTACAACACACGCATGCCACTATCCAGCTACTTCACCAACTGGGCTTCACGGTAAATCACGCAAAGTCCCATCTGCAACCGTCCCACGTAAAACAATAGCTCGGTGCCACCATAGACACCTCAAAAGCGCTAGCCTACCCCAGTCCGGCCAGGATCACAAGCATTCAGGCTCTACGCGCAAAATTTACTGCACAACACTCCCTTCCAGCTCGAGTGTTTATGCAACTAATCGGGATGATGGCCTCTTGCATATTCATAGTAACTCACGCAAGACTCCAGATGCGTCCTCTCCAAGAGTGCTTAGCGCACCAATGGAACCAGGCCCAAGATCAATTAACAGATCTGGTGTTGGTAGACGGACGTACCCATCGCTCTTTGCAGTGATGGACCATCAAAAACTTTTCCAAAGGGGGATCGTTCCGGGACCTGTTTCCTCAGATAATACTGACAACGGACGCATCGCTCTCAGGCTGGGGAGCTCACCTGTTACATCACACCATGCAGGGCAGATGGACACCTCAACAAACGTTACTCCACATCAACCATCTGGAGTTACTAGTGATATTCTGAACCCTGAAATCCTTCCAAACACAGATTTCAGGCAAGGCAGTCCTAGTACGCACAGACAACATGACAGCCATTGATTACATACAAAAACAAGGCGGCACACACTCTCCACAGCTCTATCAGCTAGCACAGAGCATATGGAGATGGGCCATACCCCAGAAATTCTTTCTCCTGGCCCAACATGTCCCAGGAGTCCAAAACACTATCGCCGATCTACTCAGCAGACAGACACAACAGATCCACGAGTGGGAACTACATCCACAAGTTCTTCACCCGTACTTTCAACTGTGGGGGCATCCACAGATAGACCTCTTCGCCACCCACGAAAACGCCAAATGCCCAAGCTTCGCCGTCAGATATCCACACCCATTGTCCAAAGGCAATGCGATATGGATGAACTGGTCAGGCAGATTTGCGTACGCTTTTCCGCCTCTCCCACTCATTCCATTAGTGGTGCGCAAACTACAACAACACTCCCTCACTCTCATACTAGTAGCTCCAACTTGGCCAGACAACCGTTGTACACCACACTCCTGGAATTATATGTAGTATCACACCAAAAGTTACACCTCTTTCCACACCTCTTAACCCAGAACCATGGAGAGATCAGACACCAGGACCCAGCTCAGCTCAACCTAGCGATCTGGCTCCTGAAATCCTAGAATTCGGTTACCCAAATCTTCCCCCTGACTGTATGAACGTCATCAAAGAAGCTAGGCGACCCAGCACTAGAGCGTGCTACGCCGCCAAGTGGAAACGTTTTGTTGTCTACTGTCACAACAATACCATCAATCCCCTAGATGTGTCCATTCAACACATCATAGGCTATTTACTACACCTGCAAAGATGCAATCTAGCCTATACGTCTATAAGACTGCACCTCACAGCCATAGCAGCTTATCTGCAAAACAGGCAACATCTATCACTTTTTAGAGTTCCTGCCATTAAAGCCTTCATGGAAGGCCTTAAAAGGATAATTCCACCCAGACTGCCACCCTCACCTGTGTGGAACCTAAACATCGTTCTCACCAGACTAATGGGGCCTCCCTTCGAACCTCTGCACAAATGTGAACTCCAATTCCTAACATGGAAAACAGCTTTTCTTGTAGCCATCACTTCCCTCAGAAGGGTCAGTGAGATACAAGCACTTACCATTCAAGAACCTTTTCTGCAAATGCACCATAACAAGGTTGTTCTCTGTACCAACCCAAAATTCCTCCCTAAAGTCATTTCTCCCTTTCACATAAACCAAGCGGTAGAACTACCAGTTTTCTTCTCGCAACCACAAACCGTTGCAGAAAGAGCTCTTCACACACTAGATGTCAAAAGAGCCTTATTCTACTACATACAGAGAACACAACCTTTTCGCAAGACCAAACAGATGTTTGTTTCTTTCTCTCCACCACACAAGGGCAACCCCATCTCCAAGTCGGGAATAGCTAGGTGGATTGTCAAATGCATTCAGATTTGCTACCACAAAGCAAAACGAACGCTATCCGTTCCCCCCTAATGCCCACTCTACACGCAAAATGGGGGCTTCAATGGCATTTTTAGGGAACATCTCATTAGATGATATCTGCAGAGCAGCTACATGGTCAACACCGCACACTTTCACTAAACACTATTGTGTAGCTGTGTAAACTAAGCAACAAGCTAGTGTTGGCCAGGCTGTACTCAAAACATTATTTCAAACCACTGCAACAGATACGGGTGGTCGCCACTAAGGGTGGGTACTGCTATATAATCTATGCACAAGTGTGTAATCAGCAGCTCATATGCCTCGAACGGAATATGCTACTTACCAGTATGCATCTGTTCTTGGCATGTAGAGCTGCAGATCTACACACGCCCACCCGCCTCCCCGGCTACCTTTATCTGTTCCAGTTTATCTTATTTAGATACAACACACATGGGCTTCTTCACTGTTTATTACTACGCTCCATCATGTCCCTGCTGGCGAAAAACAATCAGAGGATGGAGCCGAAGCCCATGTGCAATACGATCCAAAGGAGGAGTCACTGACCTCGTGACTTCCAAAGACTTTCCAAGAGGAAAAACAACTGCAAACATCCGGGCCCAACACCAGATGGCGATCTATGCACAAGTGTGTAGATCTGCAGCTCTACATGCCAAGAACAGATGCATACTGGTAAGTAGCATATTCCATCTGTAAGAAATATAGGTTAGTTATAGATTCCTTACCGCCCCACCCATCCTCTCCGTTCTGGGAACTGATTTCTAGGATTAACGACATCCTTTCAGGGCCTTAGTTTTGTGCACCAGTGGTCAGTGTCTTGCATGGCTCTGCGTTTCTGGTGCGGATAGTCATGTACAGAACTGATGTCGGCGCGTGAGGTCGGCGTCTAAGTAGCTACCGCAACGTCATTCTGATGACGATGACGCCAACGACGGACGCAGAGCCGACCGACACCACGTTCCGACGCGCAGAGATACTGCTGACGAAAAACCTTGCTGGATCCAGTCGGATGCCCTGGGGTAATTCTAAGGTAAGCAATCTATAACTAACCTATGTTTCTTACATATATATCGTTACTGAAGGTAAGTAACTTGTTCATTTATCCTGTGTAGCCTCACGTTATATTCCTTGCATGGTGCTTCTTTGCTTGTTGAAGTAAAAGCATGAGGGAGCTAAAAATGTTGGCTGTGCATTCCCTTCCAGACCATGATAAAGGGACCTTTTTAGGAGCTTCTTTAGGTTGGCAGAGACTAGTCTAGACAAATTATGCACATGTGTCTGAGACTGTAGACGCAGTATTAATATCTATGGGATCTTCAGTTGCATATGTTCCATGCATGGAAGTGGGTTTTTATTTTCTCTTTGATATTCAGAAGCAGTTAATTGACATGTAATTTCATGGTCAGAGATGATATGGCTCAAACGGAGTCATGCCACAGCCAGGGCTTTGGATCCTGCTTCCCTTTCAAGGAAACCATAGGCAGTACCAATTGAGGATCTCCATTTTCAGTTAATTGTTGCTCCCCTTAGGCCTATTGTCCACCAAGAGTGCTTACCTAAGTCAATGTGGGGGCTGTGGCTTTTAAGAGAAGAGAGAATTTGACTTTATCCTTAGGTGAACGATTGGTTGATCAAATGCAGTTCTGATTTGGTGTCTAAAAGCTTGGATTTCACAACCACTCTTCTGTAGTAGGGCATTATATCGATGAATTGTAAAAAAGTAATTTCTGGTCCCATCTTAGGTGATGCAATATACTGGGGCAATATTGAACACTCATTGCGTTATAGCTTTTCCATGTCCTGAAAGTGTTCAGGCCATTCAGGAAACAGAATTGCTGTTCATGAGAATCAGACTCTATTTGGCAGAGCTGCTCTTTGTTTTCTGGGGCTAATGGCCTCATGCCTGTTCCTGCTTTTCGGGGCTTAGTAGAGGATGCGGCCACCTCATGGAACCCTCCATCTCAAATGTAATTAGTTTTATGGGTGTCCGAGGGACAAGACCTGGCTCAGTGCTCTGTTGATGAACAAGCTGCAGTGGTGGAAGCATACAATGCATATTCAAGTGGGCGACAGAGAGTAGTTCTTTTATCCTCCATGGCCCGGCATGAGTTGTGTGACAGGATCCCATCTTCAAGATCTGAAGTACAGTGGTCATGGCATTTGAGGAAGCTGCACATGAATGTTCTGGAGTTGGGAATAAGGCCGACTGGAACTGAAGGTTTTCCTGACCTCCTTACATTATGTAAATCTCAATGGAAATCACCACTGCTGTGTGGAACATCAACAAGCAGTGTAGATTGGAATTCTCAACCGCCTTGCTTGGATGCTCAAGTCATTGGCAGTGGGCCCTAGCCAAAAAGATTGACCTGTCAGCAGTTCATATAGTTGGGAGAAATGAGTTAGTGAAATCTCTGCGCAGGGTAACACCAGTGGCATCTTCATCCATATTCCAGGTTTGGCGATTCCCAGGTGTGGATCTATTTGCCATATAGTTCAACATGCTGTGTCCCCTTTGTTGCTTGAGTGCGTTTTATCTGGGGACACTCAGGAGTCTATATGAGTTACTCAGGAGTGCTTGTTTTGTCTAAGTTATGCAATTCTACCTCTTACTCCTATGTAGGAAGAAATTTGCAAGATATGCGTTCACAGGGAACAAGTAATTCTGATTGTTCCAGATTGGGCTCTTCATGTGTGGTTTTTACATCCACTTGGTTTGAGCATCTCTCCATCTTGGCTCCTTGATTGCAGTCTGTTTTCATTGCTGCTGTCTAGTCTTTTCTTAAAACATCTCAGATCCTGGAGTTGGAAGGTTTTGCTCACTCTCTATTTTCTAGGGCTGTCTTACCATTGTTTCTGGTCTAACTTCCTCTATATGCATTCTTTTGTCCTTGGGCTTTGGCTTGGGGAGTGTTCAAGCAAGTATTCTGCATGCGTTACTATCCCTTAGAAGAGCAAGTTATTTACCTTCAATAACATTCTTTCTGACAGATATGATTACGCCTGCAGATTACTCACACGCTGCCATCCTCCCGTGATGAATTGTTTTTGGTATTGTTTCAATTAATACTCTGCCTTCTTTACATCTGTATGTTGGAAACATGGCAGTAGATGGAACATTCGTGGCACCTTACATTGCAGTCAAAAGACACACAATTGATGGACGGAATGCAGAACAAATCAAAACATTCATCCCCAGTCAAGAGATCTGGGTTAAATCCTTCATTCTTTTACTCACCATGCCACCCCAGTTTAGACCTGGCCATATGCAAATCAGTCTTGACCCTGTGCCTCATGGGAACAGTCTAGCCCGAACTGCCAAGCCAGGTCCTCCCTGGACCGGAAACAAGCATCCTAGGGCCGGTTTCGGGGTTTCACCCCTCTTCAGCCAGGATAGCTTGATTCCAGCGGCACAGTGAGTGGGACGGGTATGCCCAGACGTGGGTCCCGAGCTCTCCATGCCACTGGAATCAAGCTATCCTGGCTGAAGAGGGGTGAAACCCAGAAACCGGTCTTAGGATGCTTGTTTCCGGTCCAGAGAAGACCTGGCTTGGCAGTTCGGGCCGGACTGTTCCCATGAGGCACAGGGTCAAGACTGATTTGCATATGGCTGGGTTCAAACTGGAATGGCATGGTGAGCAAAAAAACTATGGATTTCGGCCCAGATCTCTGTACTGAGGTGAATGTATGACATTGTTCTGCATTCTGTCCATCAACTGTTGTTTTTGCCTTACATTGCAGTCAGCAGATCATGTCTGGTGTATTAATAACACACCTTTGTTGAAGCTATTGACACCAGTGATAGTGAAAAACATGGAAAACATTTTAGATTTGATTTCTAGATGATGTATGGCGCCTAAATAATCAGCAGAAGTAATCATATCTATCAAAAAGAATTTTACTGAAGGGAAGTAAGTTTCCCTGCAACATCTTAAAATGTCCTGTAGGTCCAGAGCTGTTTTTCCACTCAATTCCACCAGTGAACATAACGGTAGCACTTGGGTTCACAGGCATTATCATTTCTTACACAAACAGAACAATCCTTATCCGCAAACTCCACTTCATCGTTCATGTAAGTTGTAGCAACAGTCCTGTAGCCTGGACCTCAGATCATCTGCAAGTAAAGGACTAATTACAAAAAAAGAATACTTGGGGAAAAATATCTTGTTACGTTGTGCTTGATTGCGCTTTATATTTAAATGTTTTAGAAAGAAAGAGTTCTGAAAGCTTTTCAGAGCCCCAGCGCATCAACTTTGGCATTGAATGCTGGCACCAAGAGTGTACCAAGCTGTCGCTTGCTCTTTAGTTTATGCATTCAGCTGTCATTAAAATCTTGGTTCCAATACATGGAGTGAAGCTCAGTTTTCAGCTCAGTTCTGCAAATGATTGGTTTCAAGATGTTGATTCACCAATCTGTGTTACACTGTCTTTGTGTGAAACTGTTGTGGGAATCTTTCAAGATGATGGCTCTTTAGGTAATGCTTTTTCTCATGAATGTCACTCTTACCACATATTTCTTGTCACCGCCCTCTTTCTGAGGGCATATAAATAATTTGGTTACACTTTTTCTAACAATTGCTTGACGTACCAGCAATGTGATAGGCATGGAATGTTTGTGAGGTTATTGTCATTTTGTTCTGTGATAAACAGCACCCAGTGTCAAAAGTGTGAATTGCCGTAGAAAAATAATAATCCGGAATCTGACTGCAACCGGGGAAAAGGAGTCAGTGAGGAGATTTGTATCCATCTGAAAAAATATTTCTGAGTGGTCTGCTTGAGGTTTTTAAATAGTTGATAATGTGTAAGTTGACACAAGTATTGTCGACAACCAGAGTTGCTCCTGAGGCAAGTAACATGCAGGGGTGGCTCTTCTTTAGGGGCTTAAGGGCGTAGCCCTGCTACCGCTGAGCCGTCACATAATTCACCTCTGCCCAGACTTGTAATACCTTCATTTAGCAGTGTTCAGGCAAACATGACTTGCGTGTTTACATGAACTCTGCAGTGGACAGATCAGCCCTCTTAGCCTCTCCACCAGGCTCATGATGACAGGATGGGGTTGAGTGACCATCCAACTGCGGAGTTTTTTACACATTCCTGCACTGCTGCTGCCTAGGAGCCTCTGCGTTCCCAGCAAAGGAAGAAAAGTAAGTTAAAAAAATAATCCACTGTTGTTTCTCTGTGCATGTGTGAGTGAAAGTGTATTTGTGAGTGATTGAGAGAGAATGAGATTGTCTGAGAGTGTTTGCTAGTTTAGTGTGTTTGTGAGTGAAGGGGGGAAAATGTTTGCGAGTGCGAGTATTGTAGGAGGCTGGCTTAGTATATGCTGCCCACTTATTTAAGTGAAGCACCTTGCACTGATCCAGACAACCCTTATGGTGATTTTAGTGGTCTTAGACAATCATAGAAAGCTCTATAAGTGGTAGCTGTGGAGAGCAGCCTTCAGGCTTAGTCCAGAAGGCGTGTTAAGCAGGTTGTTTTACCAGAACTAATCATATAATGTAGGTTAAACGAAAAAGAACCACACAATGTAGTTTTAAAAATATGTCTATTTTTTGTACGCACTCACGATCACATTGGTATATCTCCTACCTGGAGATATGAACACCAATACACACAATGCTTCAAATGTAAACATGTAAGTAAGCACAAATACACAGTGGTCTCAGGGTGAGACCAAACCATATACGAAAGAAGTGGAATTCTAACTGTGACGGAAGTCGGACTTGGACCAGAATACTCAAAAGAACTGGGGACAAGAGGAACCACCTGAGGTAAGTACCCAGGAACCACACGGAGACTGTGTGCAGAGTAGAAAGACAGCTGCATACCCAATACAAGTCAATGGGAAAGTCACAGTTGCAGTTTTCAAGAAGAACCATTCCCAGTGGACCCTGAAGAAACCCAGTGGAAGACAGAAGGTTGGAGAGTCATCCCACCCGTGGATACCCCAGGAATCAGGATACCTAAACCAGGGAAGCCTGGTGCATAGGTGTGAAGTGACATCAGAAACCGCAGCAGACCACAATGGAGGACTTCAGGAAAGGTGGTGCTGGCAAAGAATGTGGAAGAGTCCGATGGAATCCAAGGGTGGATTCTTGAAGAGAAGAACTTACAAGCAGATGGGACAGAGTCTGTACCACTCGGAAGTGTCCAGGAGGCATGGAAGAGCAATGACCACCAATGATGGATGATGCAGGAGTGATGACGGTGACCTTGTCACTCCAGCTGTGAGGACCAGGCAACGCTGTGGAGGACCAGGAGCCGTTCGCTTGCATTCCCATGTCAGAAGTTGAAAACCTGGGGGTCGGTGTCCAGGGGAAGGACCAACAAGCCTTAGCAGCAGCAGCACACGTGGTAAACGAAAAAGATGCAACGTTAGGACTAGCAAGATCCAAGGCACCCACCGATTGCAGGAGAGTCAGAGTAGGCCTCGAGCAAGCAGGGGAGCCCACTGAAGCCAAAACAGAGCCTCAAGAGGACCCACAGTCAGAAGGCACAGCAGTCACAAGAGGATTTCGAGCAGCCCAACAAAGATGCAGGCCCACGGTGCAGAGGATGCGGTGAGGATGAAGATCTTGGCAGGAAGAGATGCTGGAGGCTGCAGCTTCTTGTAGCCCGGAAATCTCTGGAGTGCAGAGCCAACAAGCCTTGGCAACAGCAAGTCGACGTGGTGCACAGGGGTTCTGTTCCAGCAATTCCGACGAGGGATACTGGCCTCAAACTAGCTGAGAGGACAGGTCAGGCCTCGAGGGAGTTGCAGAACCACACCTGTGTTGCTGAGCCATTCGCAGTCCGTGGGACGTCGGGAGCAGCAGCCCGTTCAAGTTTGTTGCTGTGCCTGCACATGCAGGGGAGTGACTGCTTCACTCCAATGGAGATTTCTTCGGGTGCATTTGATGCTTACAGGCCTGGAGAGGAACCGGGATGAAGCACAGGCACAGATGAAGTAGAAGACTTGCAGAACAGCGAGACCAAGAGCAGCAGGAGTCTTCCTTGGTGCAGTCTCGGTTCCTGGCAAAGTCCAACAAAGTCAAAGGTGCCCCGACGGTCAAAGTTGAAGTGGTTTCAGGTTTGAATCTTGTCCCACAACAAATCTGAAAAGACCCAGTAAGAGGGGTAAGCCTTTTAGTAGCCTAGGGAAAGGGTTGGATCGATTCAAGGGTCCCTTGCAGAGGAGGGGCTGGACAGAGGGAAGGATAAGCCAATGTCCTTTGTCCAGTTGTGCCCCAGAGCGGGAGCCACGGGCTCCCTGAACTGGTTCCAACTGGAATATGCAAGGAGGGCACCAAATGTGCCTTTCCTAGCAGTCTGGTGGCGCTGGCAAGCTTTCCCCCCACCCCAGCCCAATACACTAAGTCTGTCTGGAAGGTGGTCACCCCTCCCTGTGGCAGGAAACCTGTTGTTCTACCTTTCCCTGCTCAAGCTCAGCTCTGCAGCAGGAGGGCAAAATCGGGTCTGGGGTCGGCAGCAGCACTAGCTTACTGGCCGACCCTCGAAGGCTGTTACCAGGAGTACAAGGGGCTTCTCGGAGGAGCGCCCCAGCAAATTGAATCATACCTCCAACACCGGTAACGGTTTTGGGGTATGATTCCAACATGTTTGATACCAAAAATGCCCAGGTTCGGCACTGCTAATGTATAGTTAGCCAATGCGTAATGGCGAATGGCCACTATATTGTGTGAAAATGGCTGACCGCACTTACAAAGCCTGGCGAATCGACTCCATGTTTGTTGGGGGTGTCCTGCTCATTCAGGGCACCCTCTCATTTATAACCTAGCACCCTGCCTTCAAGATTGAAAGGCCTGCCTTAGGGTTGACTTATAGGGTTTAAGGAAACATATCTGTAGTAAGTGGTGCTAGCACCAACTTACACAGGCTGCTATCGCACGTTGAGTGGTTTCTCATGGGTGGCATAATACATGCTGCTGCCCATCGGACACCCCTGGTTAACATATGCCCTGGGTAGGGACTTAAATGGGTCGCCAATTGGGAAGGTACCAAAGTATTTTCCACTGTCAAATTTAGGGAGAAAGCAAATACAAGGAGATGATGGACAGAGCGCTGAAACATTTCAGACACTCACCCCCAGTCACAGATCTGGGTTGAATCCATCATCATTCTTTAGCTCACTTCGCCACCTCAGTTCAGACCCAGCTATATGCAAATCAGTCTTGACCCTGTGCCTCATGGGAACAGTCCAGCCCTCCGTCCATCATCTCCTTGTGTTTGCTTTGTTCGCTCTAAGTTGGCAGGGTATGCCCAGACATGGGTCCCTTGCTCACTTTGCCACTGGATTCAAGCTAACCTGGCTGATGAGGGCTGTTAGCCTGAAACTGGTCCCAGGATGCTTGTTTCCGGTCCAGGGAAGACATGGCTTGTCAGTTCGGGCTGTACTGTTCCCATGAGGCACAGGGTCAATACTGATTTGCATATAGCTGTGTCTGAACTGGGGTAGCAATGTGAGCTAAAGAATGATGATGGATTCAACCCAGATCTGTGACTGGGGGTGAGTGTTTGAAAAGTTTCAGCACCCTGTCCATCATCTCCTTGTGTTTGCTTTGTTCGCCCTAAGTTGGCAGGGTATGCCCAGATGTGGGTCCCTTGCTCACTTTGCCACTGGATTCAAGCTAGCCTGGCTGAAGAGGGCTGTTAGCCCGAAACCGGTCCCAGGATGCTTGTTTCCGGTCCAGGGAAGACATGGCTTGGCAGTTCGGGCTGGACTGTTCCCATGAGGCACAGGGTCAAGACTGACTTGCATATAGCTGTGTCTGAACTGGGGTGGCAAAGTGAGCTAAAGACTGATGATGGATTCAACCCAGATCTGTGACTGGGGGTTAGTGTTTGAAAAGTTTCAGGACTCCGTCCCTCATCTCCTTGTGTTTCAATTTAGGGAGAAATCACAGTGAATGGGGGGGGGTGGTGTCCTGATTAGCAGGATCCCAGTCAGACTAGTCATAAAACAGAATATCACCAACAAAAAGTGGGGGTAACCATGAAAGCAGATCCTACTTTCCTACAAGTTTGAATACGTGAAAGTGTGGGCAAGGGAGTGAGTAAAGTGAGTGAGTAGTGTGAGTGAATTAGAATAAGTGAGTGAGGGGGAGATTGTGAGAGGGAATGGGAGTGAGTCAGGGGTGCCTTTATTAATAGTGCAGTAGGTGCATTTACACTAAGGCTCAGAGGCCCATGTGCAACTGCATCTTCTGCACAATTAAAGCTCAACACCTTTTCCCCAGGAGCTCATATCAGAACTCCTGTACACCAGTAGTCGTGAGTGATGGTCAGTCATTGTGAAAGTGAGTGTGTGCAAGTCTGTTTGTGAGTGAGTGTGAGTGTATGGGTAAATGTTTGTGTGAGGGCACCCAAGGCAATTTTTATAAAACAAAGAGGGGAACCTGTGTTAAGTAATGGGCCCCACCATTTTCAGGAATCACCATCTGTCACTGGTAACTTGTTCCTTTTTCTTCACATTTCTCATGTATTGGTAAAATTCCTCCGATTAACCTCTTCAATGCCCATGACGAGCTGGTCTCGTCATGGGCCGCGGTTGCGCTGTGCCCATGACGAGACCAGCTCGTCATAAACCCCGCCCGCTAATGCAACGGCCGGCACAGGCGGGGAAAGGGGCGGGCACTGAAGGGGTTAAAGTTATGAATATTATATCAACAAATGTAATGCTCAAGCTTTTAGGAGTTTTGAGCCCTGTGGTCTTAACTTTTGATATTTGTCTATGTTGATGTGTTTTATTGTTGCAAAAATACCATGATGCTCCTTCTTCTTCTATATTTTAGATGGTGATTTATCTATGCAGGGGAGCATTGGAAGCTTATCTTTAAGTGATCTGACGATCAATGGAGATTTTTACCGGGAACGTTTTACTACCAGTGGTGAAGAAGCGCTCACATTTCAGATTTTTAAGTAAGTATATGACACCGTCTTTGCCAAATTTAAACATAAGTAATGCAAGTGTGTAATGTCCCTTTAAAAATATGTTGTTCTCATGAATAGCTCTACACAGAAAAACACTCATAGACCAATCCTACAAAGAATTCTTTAAGGGATTTCACTGAGGAAGCAAGCCATGCACACATTTTGATTGCATGCAAATGTTCACTGAGAAATAATAATTTCATACTTCTGTGCTAATGCTCCAAATAATGTACATGTTCATACTCAAGCATTTCTTTATGACTTATTCGGGGCTGAAATCTATCTAAGATACACTGTAGTTTAGGTGGATCCTTCTATCTGTAGTGAGTGATGAAGCATTGTGGATTTGGGGGTCTCCTTGGAAGACCACCCAAAGGTGCATGGTCACCCTATCGTCCACGGGTCCGGAATACAAAATGAGACCAACACTGGAGCACGGAGAGAAAAGATATTTCTTGCAATCTCATGAGAGAGAGCACTAGTAACAGACACCCATAGCTGTCTGAGGAGGCAATCTGCTGAGTACTTTAGTTCCGCATCTTATATACCCTTCATCCCCACCCTGTGCGTGCAAGGAGAACAAAACTTACACAACAAGCAGTGGTCAATCTGATAAATCAGCAGTTGATAGCTGTTGGGCCCCTGCAGAGGTCAATCTGATAAATATGCAGATGTTAGCTGTGGGGCCCCTGCAGGGCATAGGCGAAAATCATAATTACACAACAAGCAGAGGTCAATCTGATAAGGCCGCAGATGGTAGCTGTTGGACGCCTGCAGAGCGTAGTGCGCAGGGTGAAGACGATAAGCATCTGGGAAACTCCCTGTCCGACTGGTTGAGCATGAGTTGGTCAGTTTGTGGCAGGCCGGGGCACGAACAGGATGTGGGCATCCGTGCAGGAATGAGGCAAGTCAAGAGTGAAGCCCCAGAGCGTTCGTGATACAGAGAGAAGGTCAGTGATGAAGGGTGAAGCACAAAATGGTGGAGCGAATGGCAAGATAACAGACATACTTTTCCACAGCATGTACAATGAAGAATGAGGCTGCAACATTGGCAATACATTGAAGGTTTGTAATATTTAATATACATATTTACATTCCTATACTGCTATTGATTGAGTGGCAATATATGGGAAAAGATTATTAGAGTATGTTTTCCACTTGAAGAGAAAGTAGGTTACATCAGTTTTTTGGTATTCCGTTACAATGGAGGGGTACAAGTAGGCAGAATTGTCTGGATCAGTATGAAAAAGTTTTTGTTTGGGAAAGGCTAGTAGATGGTGGTTGTGAGGCCTCAGATTTGATGAGGGGGCATAGTGGAAGAGGTTTTGTTGGACGTATGGATCACGGAGTACTATGGAGAGCTTTAAATCTCATAATGTAGAGTTCGCAGGTTTTTCTGTATTTTGGTTTCTTAGGTGCAGGTTTAAGCATCCTTAATGGTTGTGGTTGACTGTGTGGTACTCAATTCAACAGGGCAGTGTGTGCGTTGACCACATTGTATCAGGACTCTGAAAACTAATACCAGACTACATTACACAGTGTCATTCCACTCATGTGCCAGTGTGATGTTAAATAAACATCACATAATGTGCAGTATCTGTGACAACAAAATGTAACAAAAAACACTATAGCTTTCATTGCTGTTTCATTGTAGCTTGCATAGGTATGTCAAACCCATCATAAAAAAATAAGCATAAAATAATTTCCAACTCTAAGGATAAACCCATGACAACTTAAAACTTATGCTTCAGAAAAGCTGCTGTCAGGAGGCCCAGGAAATTTTATATAATCACTATATTGCCATATAGTTTTATAGTTCAAAACAGAAGACTTATCAACCATGAGATTTCACAGGTCTCAGGCTCCATTTTGTAATTACACGGTATGTAAATCCTAGCCAGAAACTTGTAGTTGTTTTGCAGCAAGACATCTTTTGCTCTGTTTTTCTTCTGAGGTGCACATGGTAGTAAAAGTGAATGCGTTTCTCAGGAAACGATTGTCAAGACATCCTCATTTTATGTAAAGAAATGAGGAAAAACACTCTTGCTTCTGAAAGATGTTGAGAGATGCCCAAAGGCTTAAAAATTAAACCGAATTGTTTGTCAGAAAAAGGTGACAAAGATCAGGGTCCGGTTTGCAGGAACTGAAAGAAAGGCCTTTAGAGGCCGCCAGTGCAAAGCATGATGGGATAGCACTGCCTTAATTGTGCTGTCAAATATCCGCCCTGGTGATCTGCAGATTACTTAGCTCAATTCCATCCATTTCTTTACTTTTTACGTCTGGCTTGACAGCACAGCTGTCCCATTGCCTTACGTGATCAACAGAAAAAGAGCTTCAGAAGAACTACCTAGAGGGGCTAAGACTACTTGCACCTGTGTGTTGGTTTTCCTGAGTGCACAGCATTTGGTCAGACAGTAGTGTGCTTCCACTGAAAAAAATAGTTATTTTTTTCATTTTTTGCTCTCTGTTAAAGCTTATAATTGATACAGCAGGACTGAGTTGGTTAAGGTGCCAAGCCAACACACAAGGCTATAGGCCTCATCTGTTTATTAATAAAAGCATATTAGGCCTGACATACGTCTTGTGAAAATGTCAACAGGCATTTAAGGGTTGATTGTTATTACTTTGTTTTAAAGCCTGTTACATTGCACAATAAAAACATTAGGCCTGATATGTTTCTTGGGAAAATAGCAACAGGCATTCAAGGGTCGATTGTTATTACTCTAGTAAAGCATGCAGACATATGTCTTATTACATGTAATCTCAGTGGGAGGAGGAGTCGACCTCGCATCTGGTGAACTGGGTTCGAGTCTCGGCAATGACGCTGAACATCCTGTGATTCTGGGCAAATCACTTAATCTCCCCGTGCCTAACAAAAATGAATGTGTCCTCATGTAAATGCAACTGGTGCTACGTAAAGCGCTCTGATACCTGATTTTAGTTCGCGCTAAATAAAACTCTGTAAAATAAATAAATAAATAGTAGGCAGGACTTTGATAGAAGATTCACACTATGATATTCCTTTTCTGATGGATACTCCCAACTGCAGATTTCTCATCATACTCTCCAGGGGCCAGAATGGATCTGGACGTTTTTCTTCAGCAGTGCTGCTGTATGCTGCCTTTCGGTGTTGTGCAGCTCCACTTTGAGTCCATACTGCCATGGAAGTGACAGAGCAGAGCCGCAGTTAACGCCACTCCTGCACACTGATGACAGTTCCTTTCTTTTTTGCAATTTCCAACACTGATCCAGACCTCCGCATCCAATCTTGTTAGATTTCCAGCAACTCCTAAAAACAAATTCTACTGTGATAGGGAATGATGTCGCTACCCAAAACGACAGGTTGAAACCATGGAACGACTTTAGAAAACAGATGTCAGTTACGACCCACATCAGGTGTGACTCTGGTGTATGAGTTTTGGCCACACCTCCGAGGAATACAATTAATGTGCCCTCACCCACTGGAAGATAATCCAGGACTATAAATCAAAGCTGTGTGTTGCCAGACACAAGAAGTCACAGCCTTCGCGCAAGTTCCACTTCAAGTCATGGGTTCAAGCTCATTCTCATTCCTGGAACTACTCCCACGAGTGGTCAACTTCAAGCGTGAAGTCCTGTAGTAAGTTAGAATTGATTTCCAAGTGTAAAAATCGAAGCAGAACTCAATGCCATCTGGCCACTCGGAACCTAAAGTGAAGATGAGAAGGCGTTACAATTTCAGTCATAGATCTTTGAGGTCTCCAGTCAGCCGATTCTGGTGTGCCCTTAGTTTCCTGAGCCATTGATGACATCACGCAAAAGAAACAATTGATGGACGGAATGCTGGACAATGCAAACATTCACCTCCAGTCACAAAGATCTGGGTTTAATCCATCATTCTTTTGCTCACCATACCACCCCAGTTTGTACCCAGCCATATGCAAATCAGTCTTGACCCTGTTCCTTGTGGGAACAGTCCAGCCCGAACTGCTAAGCCAGGTCCTCTCTGGACCAGAAACAAGCAGCCTGTGACCTTTTTCAGGGCATCACCCTTCTTCAGCCAGGCTAGCTTGAATCCAGTGGTGTAGTGAGCACGGGACCCATGTCTGGGCATACCCTTCCCACTTAGGGCGACAAATGCAAAAGTAACAATTGATGGACGGAATGATGGACAATGCAAACATTCACCCCCAGTCACAAAGATCTGGGTTTAATCCATCATTCTTTTGCTCACCACACCACCCCAGTTTGGACCCAGCCATATGCAAATCAGTCTTGACTCTGTTCCTTGTGGGAACAGTCCAGCCCGCACTGCCAAGCCAGGTCCTCCCTGGACCGGAAACAAGAATCCTGGGACCGGTTTCAGTACGACATCACAGCACATTGATGTCTTCAAGAAGGCTATGCTGCAAAATGTCGGTGTGCTTCTGGCTCCTTCTGGCATGTCTTTGGGCTCTAAGGAACCGCCGGGGCCCCCAGTCAGGTTACCACCGGCAGATCCATCCTCTGCTCAGTCTGACCCCCATGGAACCCGTTTCAGGACCCGTAATGACACCGGTACAGACTTCAATTCCAGCTCCCATGCTGTTACCGATGGCGTCAAAGAGATCCAGTACTGATATGGATGTCAGACACCAAACCCACTTTAACTTGATTGCGACTAATAGCACGCTGCGAAGTCACAAAAGCACAACTGGTCATCATGCATCCTGATTCTGACTTAGAAAAGAAGTATGCAGTTCCTCTGTGTGGTCAAGGACAGTGTGAGACAGGGAGAGATATGTCGGAAGTTCACAAAGGAGATTTATCATAGATAGGTGGATCGGAGGGGAATTCCTCCTGTCGGAACTAGGGCCCTCACACACCCAGCAAGCTAGGTGTCAGGCATCATCATATGGGCCTGCTCCTTGTCGGGTCGGTGCTGCAATACCCGACGAGTACTCATAGAGGGGCTCTTTGGCGGAGATCTTTTGTTCTTTGATGTTTGGTGCAGTGGGGGTGAGGGGCCTAGGAAGTGTAGATGTAGTGAAAGGCGATTAAAACAGGTTGGGTAGTCCAGTACCAACTTTTATTCAACTGGCTCTCCACCTGATTAAAAACGGGGGAAGAGTGGCGGCTATCTGAAGCAATGATTCAGGGTAACTACGCTGTACTCTTTTGGGTCAACATGTTTCATGCCGAATAGCCAGGAGGATCAGTGCAATTTCATCAGGACCTAGTGAAAAACTATCTACACATAGTGGTCGGTGCAAAACCTACCTACCACTTGTCTGGGCTGTGAGTAAGGTACCCGCAAAATCAAGGGACGACCTAACGTTAGAAAAATTATCGCCTCAACAGTCTCCGGCGGGATGATTAGCCACCGAAAATATAGTGTCCAACAGGCCCCGAAAGGTGAGCCGTCCGACCTACCCCTCTCCGCCGGCATCCTGATTCTGACCCCATACCTCTGTCCTTTTGTACACACCAGCAGAGGCTCCATTCTCTTTTGATTTTGTCACTGACTCTGACCTTATGCCAGAAAAAGGCACACCCCGGGATGGGGATGATTATGATGATGGTGGGGATGATGGAGATGACTTTCCTCCCTCATTACAAAGATGACGTTTTCTATATGGATTTGCAGGATGCCAACGGGCTTGACACCTCTACTGAGGTAGAACCTATCTTGCCACTTGGACCACTAGCAAAGGAAAGTGCCTCATTTTCATGGTGGTCTAGAGGGCAGCTGAGGTGTTGAATTCACAGCTGCCTTCAGTGGAGAACAAAATGAACGTCCACACAGAGGTTTTGTAACATGGGCCAGTTACATCTAAGCCATCGCTCCCTTTTAATGAGGCCCTCACTGATGCCTTGATGGGCACTTAGTTGAAGCTGACAACCTGCACTGGCAGTTCATAATTAGCATCTACATTCAAAGGTAGTGCAAGAGATCTTCCAGCAGAGGAGAGACCCTGGCTGGATCTCTGTGGCAGTTTCTCAACATTGTGCTCCTTTGCATCATGGTACATGCAGTCCACAAATGGCACTCCACTCTATGTTGACTGTAGTGTTACACCAGAGTTTGGTGTAACACTACAGTCAACACTGTGTGTGGTATAACACTACAGTCAACACTGAGGGGAGCTCAAATTGTGGACTGCATGTACCATGATACAAAGGAGCAAACTTTTCTGGGATGTGATGCAGTGTCTGGTCATACCCTTTTCCCTTCCCAAACTGATTTTCATGACCTCCTCTACCATTTATCAGGCGTTCCTAATGTTCCTTTCTGTAAAAATTGCGTTCCGGCCCATTGATTACACTTCATACAGCCCGAGCCGGAGATTTCGGCCAGAGCCGGAGATTCCAGCCCAACTGTCGACCTAAAGATACGACTCGTAAATGGCCTCTGTGAATACCAAAAGTCGTAAAGTTAGACTTTTGTCTCAGTTTGCCTTTGTGAATCGGGCCCACAGTCTGTTGTAATCAATTGGTGTCCGATTTATTTAGTGTCTTGTCAATTCGTTCTTCAATTGTGTTGGTGCTGTTTAAATGATTTACACTTGTTCCTTTCTTTAAGCAGCCGCTCAGAGCCACAGCTTTGCAGGGTTGAGCCTAAGGTTTGACAAACAAAACGTAAGGGTTGTAAGGAGGTTAGTAACTGTATCATACGGTGAGGTTGCGCAAATACACCATGTAATACACCTCATTTGCTCAGATTGCTGCCTAGCGGTAGGATCCAGAACTTGTGTTTAGCAGTACCAAACAGTTATTAAAGTTGAGACACTGAGAACCCACCTAGGTAGACACCTAAAAAAGAAATCTCTTACCCCCCTGAATACTTGTCAAGTGTGTTAAACTCCAGAGGTTTGTTTCCAAAGATTGGAAAAACCTTTTCAAATAGCTGGGTAAAGTTTGAAAAAATTGTGTCAATGTTTCCTGCAAGTTCAAAAGTTTGCGAACGTTTTCCAAATGTTTTGAAAAAGTTTCAGGAACCACTTTTTCAGCTGGGGAACATGGAGCTTGACATGGCAGACCTGTCCGCCTTCAATAGAGATTCGTTTTTTGCATTTTGCAGAGACTGAAAATCTTTGATGGGGGCCAAGGAAGTCAAGCTGATCAAGGATGTCCGAGCATGTGAGTTTGAAGAAGGAATTGCCCCAAGGTAGTGGGGAAGAAGATGATGGGGAGAACAACCACCGTATCCTGAGTGGAGCAAGTGCGGCAGGTTGAGACCTATCTTCGTTTTCTAGACCAGGGTTGGTCTAGAAGTACCAGCCAAGCAGGCTCTATCTAAAGCCAAAAATCCCTGCAAGAACAGCTTGCAGCCCTGGAAGTGGAAGAGAGAGCCTTAGCCCTGACTGAGAGAAGACAAGCCCTGGAGGAGAGAAGGGCCAGACTGTGCCTTGTATGCATGGATCAGGAGCTTGAAGGAGATTCTTTTGTCGATAGGAAGCCAGTGCAGGTTTCTCAGGTGGGGGGTGATGTGGTCGCGGCGTGGGACGTCGTGGATCAGGCGTGCAGAGGCATCTCAAGATGGGTACAAAACTTTGGGGGGAGCAATACTCTGGGAGTTAGTGCCAGTAGTTTGTAGGGATAGACTGCTTACACTTAAGGATGAGGTAGGAGAACTGGAAACGCACATGAAGTCAGCCTTTCCCAAGTTGTCTGATCTCATTCCATAGGCAGAAACGTAGGACACCACAAAAGGGGCAACACAAACATGGGTTGACTTTGTTGACACTTAAATTAGGGCACTGGATGGTTGGATTAAAGACAAAAAAGTAGACATATGTGACAGGCTCTGCAATTTGAGGGTTAAGGTGCACATTTTAACAAATCATCACTCAGAGAAGTTGCAACAGTATCTGTTGGACTCTAACCTGTCTAGTCCCAGGGAATTGGGCAAGATTGGGTTTGTACCAGAGTCCCCAAAAAATTCCCTAGGAATTGACCATAAGAAAGGTGGTCAGTACCCCCCCCTCCGGGGAAAGAGGGGAGTAAAGATAAAAGGAAGGCTAGCTCAAAAAAGACTGCAAAATATGTCCAAGGTGGGCAGCCCCGAGCCACATCCCAATCTAAGGGGTGGGTGTATCAGGGAAAGACGTTTGACCCCTTGAAGGCCGGGGTGTGTTTTGACTGCAATTTGCCAGGACACAAAAGCGGGAGATGCAGTGTGCTCCAAAAAGACACCCACTGGTGACCAGTTCAAGGGTTTGGCCAGTATAGGAACGGGGTTGGAGATTGCCCCTAGAGATCCCAAAGGGTACACAGAAGCCAACTTAGTGTCCCTGGGCGGGGATAATATTGAACCTAACTCAATGGCCTCCAATTATGGAGAAATAGCAACAGTGGCCAAAAATGAATGGGTTGGAGGTGAAGGCCCTGGGGGATACAGGTGCCAATGTGACCATGGTTATGGCCAGACTGGTTTCCCAAGACCAAATCCTACCAGAAGAGGTGAACAAGATTGTCAATGGTGACAATTTCACAAAGTCCCATCCTATTGTTGTGGTTGACTATGTGTGGGACATGTTACTAGCCCAAAGGAATTAGCTGTGTCCCCTGCCATCCCCATAGAGAGCTTACTGGGGAATGACTTAGAAACCTCTGCTTGAGCATAAGTAGAGAGAAGGACCCATGCAGCATTGCTGGGTCTACCTGAATGGGTATGTGTTACCACAAGAGCACAGAAGGCCCTAGAGGAGAGTCAAAGGTTCCTGGAACCTGAAACTGTGGACCAAGTCCCTAAATCCAACAAAAGGAGCGGGAAGGCCTGCCGCCAAGCATCCAAAGGTCCATAGGCCCAGCCCAACCCTCAGGGGGAAGGCCTGATGCCAGAAGAAGTGACTGCTCCTAGAAACTCGTCTGAGTTGGCAGAACTCCATAGAGCAGAGGATCCCTCTAGGGAGGACCTGAGTAATGGACAAAGGACCTGCCCTACTCTGTAAGACCTGCAACAGACATCTGTCAGACAGGAAGAAGGGAATACCAGTGGTATCCTTAAGGTATACTGGGAGGAGAGGCTCCTGTGCAGCAAGCCAAGGGACCTCGAACCAGGGGCATCGAGGAGATTGGTGGACCCTCAGCAGTACAGAGATTTTCTCCTTTACCTGGGCCATGATATCCTCCTATCTGGACACCTGGGTGTACCGAGACCTGGGAGAGGCTGGTTAACCATTTCTACTGACCCCAGATTCATGAGAACATCAAGGAGTTTTGTCGCTCCTGCCCCACTTGCCAGTGGCAAGGCGGGGTGAAAGCTAAAGGCTCCCTTGATAACCCTACCTGAGGAGGGGACCCTTTTGAGAGGGTGGGGAATGACGTTGGTCCCCTGTTGGTCCCTTAGACGCCCCTACTACCTCAAGGAATAGATTCATCTTTGTGGTAGTGGTCCATTGCATTAGATAGCCTGTAGCTATTCCCCTTAGGACAGTCACTGACCCTGTAGTGACTAGAGCGCTCCTTGGAATCTTTTTCAAGATTGGTTTCCCTAAGGCGATAATCTCAGATAGAGGCACAAATGTCAAGTTTGCCTATCTGAAAGCCATGTGGGATGAGTGTGGTGTGACGTACAAGTTCACCACCCCCTATCATCCATAAGGAAATTGTCTAGTTGAGAGGTTCAACAAGACCTTGAAAGGCATGATCCTGGAGTTGGCTGGGAAACTAGGGAGGAGATGGGATGTCTTCTCAAATGCCTACTAGTCGTATGTAGAGAGGTCCCCCAAAAAGGTGTTGGCTTTAGTCAATTTGAGCTACTCTTTGCACGCCCTGTAAGGGGACCACTAAGCTTGGTTAGAGATGGTTGGGAGAGCCCTCAAGGAACCAAAGCAGGACATAGTGGACTGTGTGCTTGGCCTTTGGTCCAGGATGACTGAGTACATGAAGAAAGTGAATACGAATTTGGAGGCCAGACAGGAGCTTGTGAGGCACTGGTACCGAAATCCTCTATGGTTGAGTACCAGCCAAGACAGTTGGTGTGGGTTTTGGAGCCAGAATCACCCAGGGCACTTCAGGACAAGTGGACTGATCCATACCCTATCTTAGAGATAAAGGGGGAAGTCACGTACTTGGGGCACTTGGGTACCCCCAGGAGCCATCACTGGGTCATCTATGTGAACAGGCTCAAGCTGCACCCTAACAGGGCAGACCTCACCATGTTGATGTTCACAGATGGAGGAGAGGAAAAAGAGAGTGAACCCCTCCCTGACCTCCTATTCTCTAATGGCCAGGATGGAAGTGTGGAAAGAGTATTGCTCTCCTCCACCTTGAGAAAACATCAACAAATGGACTGTCATCAGCTACCAATGCAGTTTGCTGGACTGTTCTTTTTGAACCCTGGTCTGACAACATGGGGTACCCATGATGTAGACATCGGTGACAGCTTATCTGTCAAAAGCTTGATATAAAGGTTTTCTGACCAGGTCAAAGGCAGTATCAAAACCGAGTATTCTAGAGTTGCGGGTGATTTAGCTCTCCAGTAGTCCATGGCCCGCCCAGTGGTACTGGTGCCCAAGCCCAATTCAATGTTGGGTAGTTTGAGATGATGATCTGTGTGGACTACAGGGGCCTCAGTGCAGTCACTAAGACCGATGCCCACCCCATACCATGAGCTGATGAGCTCATTGATAAGCTGGGGGCTGCCAAATATCTGAGAACCTTTGACCTGACATGGGATAATTGGCAGATAGACCTCACACAGGAGTCAAAGAGAGATATGCTTCTTCTACACCTTAAGGCCACTTTCAATTCAAAGTGATGCCTTTTGGGTTGACAAATACACCTTCTTCCTTCCAGAGGTTGGTAAATAGAGTATGATCAGGTCTGTAGAGGTTCAGTGCAGCTTATCTTGGTGACATAGGTGTATTTAGCTTCACATGTGAAGATCACTTGGTCCACCTCAAGGAAGTGCTGAAGGCCCTGCAGCAGACAGTCGTGATTATCAAGGCAGGTAAGTGCCAGATAGGGCAAGGCTTTGTTGTGTACTTGGGCCACAAAGTTGGTGGGGGGCCATGCACAACCTCTTCTGCCCAAGATCCAGACAGTTCTGGCTTGGGAAGTTCCTAAGACCCAGACCCAAGTCAGAGCCTTTCTTGGCCTGATTAGATAATACAAGAAATGTGTAAAGAATTATGGTGCCATAGTGGCCGGCGCTTGCAATGCCTGACACGCCTGGGGGAATCTTTATCAGAGATCTTTAGATCTGGAGATGCCATATAGATGAATGCAAGTGAGGGGGAGCCCTCAAAAGGGGGCACAAGTAGATTTTTCCTAGGTCCTGATGAAGTGCCGCCTGATTTTGGGGCATCCTATGCACGAAATATGTTGACCACACCAAACTAGTGACCACACTAGACTAGTAGCTATCCTTGTACCTGAAGGCTACTTTAGTCCTGGTAAGCTTCCGTTACCATAAACATTTCTTTAGGCTACCAGAGTCTATTTTAGTTATCACTCACCCAAAAACCCCTATCTCCCCCTCAGTTGCATTCATCTATATGGCATCTCCAGATCAAAAGATCTCCGATAAAGAAGCCCCCAGGCCCATCAGGCATTGCAAGTGCCTCCAAGACGAGGAGTGCCCAATGATGAAGCTTGACACCCTAACAGGTGGGTGTGTGAGGGTACCAAGATCTGAATATCAGATCTTCCAGCGACACATACCATAGCCTTTGGATTAAACTGGTTGTATACACTTGGCATAGGAGGAACTACCCCTTTTTTTATGACTAATGAACTACTCTCAGGAGTAGCTAGGGTGTAGCACCTCGGTAAATGATCTTGCTCTTCCTTCCCTCCATTTGATTTAAAAATTTATGTACGGCAGATGTGTCGTGGGAACTACCTAACAATCACTATTTTTTCTATCATGGCAACATGTAGAATATTGTGACATCTTCTCTACAATTTAAAAAAAAAAAAACACACATTACCATACAGTACATGCAACTTAGATTCCCCATTGCCAAGCACAATGGATACACGGGGTCTTAGTTTTAATGATGACATGGTCACTGAGATACTGCGCCACTGTCATTACTAAACAACAACGGGAATGAACCATCAGGAAGCAGGACTGATGAGTGGAACTCAGTCACAGCCCAGAAGAAATAACAAACCAAAATAGCACTCCCATGGGGCTCTAATGACAAAATACTTCAGAGCTAATAAATCCCCGAACGTGCTCTTGGTTACCACAGCTCTTACGCATCTTCTTAAAAGACATTGGGTTTAAAAGGGAATGGTCACAAATCGCGTGGAAATGCACACGCGACTGGCTGATACTGAGCCAAACGACTCTCCGATGACCTTTTGATACAAATCGCAGTGGCGGAGAATAATCTTAAAGCAGGCATCAGCATCACCATCTTCAAGAACAGACTTGCAGAAATTAACTCCGAGATGGAGGAACACGAAGACCATCTGATGCATCAAAAGATCATGAAACTACAAAAGGATATAAAAAGAATTGATAAAGATCGGTCTACCCTTACATCAGAGAGGATTTCCAAGCTCCGGGTGGCGACAGCTCCTCAGATGTAGGCTCTTCAGACAGCCGCTCACAGCAAAGGTCATTCAGTAGCTCTTCAAGCAATGACAGCCGCAACAGCCACAGAAACAACAGAGGCCATCCGGCACAACCGACGTTTAGAAACCCAATGGGTCACTGCTTTGGAAAACAATCATCATGGAACCCGATGTTCCAGATGCCTCCCCCTATGCATCAATTTAAACCAAACCAACAGCCTTTTTAGGTCTCGGCTGCGAAGGCTGCGCTTGCGCAGTCTCGCTCCAAGATTGAATGTTTTTCAGAAGAGGGGCTTGAACCCGCCCCTCTTCTCCATTGGCTGGCCTCTTAAATGCTGGTCAGCCATTGGAGAAGAGCTTTGTCTCTCCAAACAAGCCCCGTCTTTTTCGGATTCGGGGGCGTGTTTTTTCACTTCTTTCGCGTTTTAAGCCCCGCCCCTTTCCGCCCCTTTTACACGTGGTGGGCGTGTTTTTTTTTGTTTTGTTTTTTACCGTTGGAAGGTTCGTCCATTTTGTGCGCGGTCGGAACGGAGCGGGACGTGGGGTCGCCTCTTCCTTGCTGCAAGACTGATCTCGGCGTTTCCTGGATCGGCGTTTCAAGTCCGGTGAGTAAAAGCGTTAAGGTAACAATGTTGTTCCTGCTTGCATTTCACATGGTTCACAGGCGGCAGAGAAGTAACAGGACTCTGTCTTTTCCTTCTTAAAGAAGAAAATACAGGGTCCGCTTCTGTTCTGACGCGATGCCTTCTGTGCTGCAGGGTTTTTGCGGGTTGGCAGGGGTTCAGCTGCAACCTTTAGGTTTAATTGTCAGTTATCTTGCCCTCCACGCCTCCACAATATGTTACGATCAACGTGTGCTTGTTTCTGCATTTGCTTCTTTTTGCCCTTATTGTCAATGCGCCAGTAACCTTCCTGCTCTTCTGTTTACGACTAAACTGATTTTTTTTAATGCGGTTTTTCCATCCGCCTTGTGTGTCTTTTCTCTGGTGCCCTTCTTTGATGCCCTGCCTGCTCCCATTGTCAAATGCTTCTATTGCTACCCGGTACAGCGCTCCGAACCCCCATCCATTACTCTGCGCGTTATATAACACAATGCATACATAGATAAAAATAGCACAGCAATATCGAGTTTACACCACACCCTTCCTTATGCAGCACGGTTGCCAACCAGTAATAAATGCAGACGCCTTTCAAATTTCAAGTCGTTCCAGCTTATTAACTCGTGCTCTGTTCTCTGGTATGTGGGTATGTTTTGTTCTGCTTCGAGCTTCTAGAATGACAGTAAAGCCCATTCAGCCCGGAAGAGCGGCCAGTCCATACTGGTCTGAAGCATTATGTGTGTGTGCTGTGGAAACCACGCGTATCCTAAAGGCAGTGATGAAAACACCGACTTTTGTTAGAACACGCTCGCTGCAAAGCTTCGCAGGTTTCATTTGGCAGCGGTTCAGCTGCTCAGCTTTAAGTACACGTTTTATATAGACATATAGCCAAAGCTGCTGCGAGGAAGTATTCTAGCAAAGAAACCTTCAGTTTTGTTTGTATTTTGAGCGGAATAAACCTTAAGCAATTTCGGTAGAAGCAGGCTTAGACTGGAAATGCTGGAGAAGCTTAGCTTTGCTCTGAAAGCCCGAGCCTGGGTGTAACCTAACCAGCTGGTGGATATGCAGGCTGCTGATTGACAGCAGGACTAGCATTATGCAAATATGTAAGAGGGCCGCAGCTCGGCAACAGCGATATGGGGCTCGGCGAGGGAGCTCTCTGCGCGCCATGCTCGCCTCTCTCCGGCTTAGTTGTTTGTTTTCCTCACAGCACTGACCTTTCAGTTTAACAGGGGATTAAATCACATTATTGTTGTTGCGTTTTGTCCCAATTAAACAGTCATTTAGTGCTGTCTGTAGTGTGTCCTCTCTGTTTGTTATCACTGCACAAAAACAGACATCAGCCCTTCCTGAGTTGTACCATTTTTCAACTGCAATGTGTCTTTGTTTTCCCGGGGCTTGCAACTAGTGCTCCAATCCTGGAGGTACTGCAAGGTGTGGATTGGAAAACAAAATGTGTACTGCGGCTCTGCGTCCAACTGCTAACGTTTTGTAAGGATATCAGCAATGGACATTGAAATGGGACCATTCAAGGCCCCTTTCAGGCAAAAGCACTCACTGATTTCTGAATAGTGAGTGTAAAAGCGTTTAGGTAACAATGTTGTTCCTGCTTGCATTTCACATGGTTCACGGGCGGCAGAGAAGTAACAGGACTCTGTCTTTTCCTTCTTACTTAGAGAAGAAAAATACAGTGTCCGCTTCTGTTCTGCCGCTTAAGCTGCCCCCCCCCCCACTCTTTCATTCCTCCCTTTCTTTCTGTCTAGCAGTTCTTCTCTTACTGAAGTTCACCTCCAGTCTTGCTAGCAGGCCTATGAAGCAGCACAGCCAAGAACAACAGTGACTCTGTCACTTAGGTCACAGGACCCTTGAGAAGGGCCAGCTCTAGGGCAGTGCAACCGGTGAGACCGGGCGCTGACTTTGGGTGGAGACATTATGTTTGCAAGTAAATTAAGGTTTTAAAAGCGCTTGCTGCCTCCTTCCTGGCCTCCAGCAATTTTCGGCAACAATAAAAAATGTCATGATGACTCTGGTGTTTAGTGTTCTTCCTAGAGAGAGATTGGAGTTTTGTCTAGTGGAAGTTTTGACTCCTGGAAAGGTAGCACATAGGGTTAATGTGCCTGCAGCAAAGAACATGTACCATGCAGATCACAAAGTGCATATAATGTAAATAGGTCATTGGGCTACTGCGTGTGTGTGTGTAGGTGGCTCTATTTGTGTGTGGGTTGCTCTATGTGAGTGGCTCTGTGGGTAGCTCTGTGTGTGTGGGTGGCTTTGTGTGTGTGGGTGCAAATGCAATAGGTCTCGCATTTGAGAGTGATTAAGCTATTGACATTGTAAATAACAATGCTGTTTCTTTAAATGTTTTAAAAACAAAAACATAAACAAAAATAATGTCATGAGCAATGCCAATAGCTCTAACTTTAACAATGCAGAGACCGTTGCATTGTAAATGCTTGTTTAGGAAGAGGCCGGGGCAGAGACAGACGAAGAGGAGGACACAAACATGTCCAGTGGCAAGATCAACCAGAGCCACAGTCACGGCAACAAATGGAACTCAGGAGCAAGAAAAACAAACAAAGCTAGTGTTGAATCTCTCACCGAAGGCATTGACCCCCACTGAACTAAAAGTGCTAGAAAGAGGTCCAGGATTTGTTCCAGCTCCCCATGAAGACAGTTTTTGACTCCATAACAAACTACATGGCTTCTTTAGGAAACTAAGGTTGAGGGCTTTTATTCAAGACAAAGAACCCAGCACCGAGACAGACACAGGCCTCAGAACCGCCTCCAGGTTCACCCCCACACGAAGATCCTGACCTTTGAACATGCGGTTATCAAGAATATTGGCACCATGGATACAAAGAAACAATTTAGTAACATCCCTTCCCAAGAAAAGAAAGCCATCAGACAACTGACGGACAACGAATCAATCACGATAAAGTCAGCAGATAAAGGGGATGCTGTTGTCATACTACAGACTACTGATTACAACAAAGAATGCTTGCGACAACTCTCGAAACAAAGCTATTACAAACGTATCAGCATTGACCCAACCACCCTTTTGACCACTAGGATCAAATCCATGGTAAATTCAGCAAAAGCCCAAGGATGGATTTCCAAGAGAGAAGCAGTATTCCTTGTCAACTTGGAACCGAGGACTCCATACTTCTACATCCTCCCCAAACTCCACAAAGGAATCCTCCTGCCCCCGGGCCGTCCCATCATTTCAGGCATAGTTTCCTCCTGGAACCTTTAGGTAAATTTTGTGATCACTTCCTAAAACCCCTGGTAAGAAAATTTCCTTCATAGGTCCAAGTCACAGGAGATGTTTTTAATCTGATTGCAAACACTGAGAGAAGTGATGAAATAGATCTCTTGTTGACTTCAGACGTGAAAGCGTTATACACCAACATCCTCCAAGAAGCCATTCTGAATGTTGTGGAGATGTGCCTGCGAGCAGAAAACTGGACCTCACAGACCCCGATCAGCTTTATAATGGATAGTGCTACCATAGCAATGCCGTAGAACATCTTCCTGTTCCAACACACCCTATACCACCAGATTCAAGGGCCATCAATGGGGAGCACCGTCGCCCCTAGTCTGGCATGCCTGTATGTGGCGGAATTTGAACACATCAACATCCATAACAACAGCCCATATTCCGCCAACATCCAGATATGGGGCCGCTACATAGATGACATTCTCATCTATTGTTAGGGTGAGACAGCCTCCTGCGACTCCTTCTTTGAATGGATAAACACATGGACCCTTTCTTAAGGTTCACACGCACCGTGTCCCCTACAGAGATCCACTTCCTGGACCTCATCATCACTCTGGGGAACAGTGAACTGTCAAACAACACCTTTAAGAAGCCTATGGATTGTAATAATCTACTGCACTATGAGAGTCACCACCCAAAGGTACTTCGGGACAACCTTCCCTTCGGCCAATTCTTACGCTACGCAGGAATTGCAATTCCATCTCGAGCTTCAAGAATGAAGTGTCCTCTCAAGCAGGAACCTGTTAGCCCACAGCTCTCCGACATCGATCATTAAAAAAATCTTGTAAGAGAGCATTCAATAACAATCGAGAGGCATTACTGGAACCCAAACAAAAAGAAGAGGGATATACCATCACCTGTGTGACGACATACACACCTGACTCCAACAGAATCCATAAGGTGATCAAAAAAATACTGGAGGATTATTGAATCTGGCGACCTGAGCATCCTGAAGCCATGCTTCGCATTCAAACGCACAGGCAACCTACGGGATATGTTGGTCCACACTCGCCCAGTCACTAAATCCAAACAAACACAAAGCACGATTTGGAATTCAATGTCTGTACAAGGACATTACCTGTGCGGCCAATGCAGGATGTGCCACCTTACCAAACATACGAAAGAAGTCACTCTTTATAAAAATCAGATCTGGACACAACGGGCACACACCAACTGCAATACCAAGAACTGCATCTATTTGATTGAATGTCCCTGCCCTTTAAGATACATCGGCATGACCACCCAAACAGTGAATACTCGTATTATCAAACATCGGAGCAACATCCAATGTCAAATAACCACCATGAAAATGAGGGCATACTTCCTTGATCATCCGCACACTGCAGAGGAAATGAGCTGGACGGTTCTTGAGACAAATACCTCCTGGAACAAGCAAACTCTTTTTGACATGGAGCAGCGTTGGATTTTCCGCCTTTCAACACAGAGGACATGCCTGATTGATGACATTCCAACGCATGAACTCAACATGTAAGATGAAACCGCCATGTGGAACATGTTGTCTGTACACACATGAAAGCTCAGGTGCAGATCATTTGCAGCACAGTACAAATATCAAACACAAACCTTGTCTCCTAATGGGCACTGCAATTATAGGACACCTATACGACTCTGGCTCCACATACCATAGGCCGCAGTAAACGACTAACTACCTAACACCCAACGTATATTACTATACGGGGGCTATGTAAAGTGGCCGTTTAACAACCTCTTTAGTTCCACATTACTCCGCAGTACATCAGATCTCTCACCGCACATTAAAATGCCCTGGGGTATTAATAGGCACAGTATGACGCTATGTTGACTACTCTTTCGGATACAAGTTTGTACTAAGAACTAGCGCATAACTTGCATACCACCATCCTATACCAGAAGACACTACTAGGCCCACACTTCAAGATGGCCGCAGCGACTCTAACTCCATTTATGCACACCAGAAATGACCCGTATGTATCACGTGACCAACATGGCTATGAGAGAGAGACCGTCACACCGCCTCACCGTTCCAGGTCGGATGGAGGCGGATAGGTTCAATTGCATTGTCCCGACCAGCCATGAAGTAAGTGTACTGGGAATTGGGGGCACAGACCGCGCTTAAAATGGCAGACACTGTGGGCCGCATTTAATTGGACCTTACCACTTCGTGCAATACCTTCACGGTCACGTCACTACTGACCGCCCGACTTGCTGGAGCAATCTCACAACCGTTTCAGCATATGTTTTAACGTTTACGCCATTGGGAGGGGTCGATATGTTTATATGAGAATACTTGAGTCACTACCACGATCGGGAGTTTAGAAACATGGAGGGCATGATCTTATCTCCCTCTATGGAACCACGATCCGGCTAGCATGAGAGATCACTCTTCGAGCATGTTTCTCCTCGTTCCCCATGATATGCCCAGAAGGCCCTAACTTTTGAAACCTTTTTCAACACCACAGGCTAGCAACCATTAGAATGCTATCCCCATCCAACCCGACATCACAGAGTGCGAGAGACATCAGTACTCTCGAAACACACTTCTAGATAGTATCACTGAGAATATCTTTATAGCATGGGTATCCCAATTTACAAAATAAGATAATTTTATGGGCTGTAACGTAATTGATGACACTCACTATTAACTAAATAACGATGCCCAGTATGTCTGACTACGACCACTCCTTCTTTTTCCTTCCATGAAGGTGTCCCTCATATTGGTCGGGACCCTCCATTACGCCTATGAAGCACTATCTAACCTCAATTGAGGTAAGTCACAACCATGCCTATAATGGGTCATGCAAATGTTGGAAGCCCTGCACTATATATCATTACTCTGTAGATGTCCTTATTTTATGTGCTGCACATAAGAACTTTTAATGGGATTTTAATTAAAATGTCTGTTACGCTTTGGACAGTAAGGAAAAGATACTCACTGGATAAGCTAGCAGGCACACATCATCTTGATACTCAAATGTATACAGTAGTGCACTTTAAAACTCTACTGAGCCTGTATGAGGCACCTTGTCTCCTTTTGTCTAAATTGTGTCGCTGGTACTTTTCCACCTTGTGTCTCCTTCTTTTAGGTGGAATCACTGATCGGCACCCACCATGGGGTCACCGGTAAACACAACAGACCATCCTTGTTAGAAAGGAGAGCCCTAGTCATCGAAAGGAGGCACAAATAGATTTTTCCTAGGTCCTGATGAAGTGCCGCCCCATTTTGGGGCATTCGGGCACGAAACATGTTGACCACACCACACTAGTGACCACACTAGACTAGTAGCTATCCTGGTACCTGAAGACCACATGATAGCACCTTTGTTTTTACTTTAGTCCTGGTAACCATTATTTAGCATAAAAATGTCTTTAGGCTATCAGAGTCTATTTTAGTTATCACTCACCCAAAACCCATATCTCCCCCGCACTTGCATTCATCTATACGGCATCTACAGATCAAAAGAACTCAGATAAAGAAGCCCGTCAAGCATTGCAGGGCCGTCCAGATGAGCAGCGCCTAATGATGAAGCATGACACCCTAACAGTTGTGTGAGGGCACCAAGATCTGAATTGCAGATCTTCCAATGACACATACCATAGTCATTGGATTAAACTGGTTGTATCCACTTGGCATAGGAGAAACTACCCCTTTTTAGGTCAAGCGCTGATCGACCTGTTAGATCTCTTTGGGGTTTGGCAAACCCACCGATTGCCATTGGTTACTATCTGTGGCATTCACAAATGCTTGCTTGTTACTGGTGCAATCTGAAAGAAACAGTTAGTTATAGATTCCTTACCTTAGAATTACCCCCAGGCTTCAGACAGCAGTACTCCTGTGTGTCGAAAGGTGGCGACGGTGGGCTCCCCGTTCGTCGGTGGCGACATGGTCGCCGGCATGACCTCGCGGTAGCTACATTGACGCCGCCCTCGCACGCTGACGTCAGTTCTTTCTTTTTCCACGCCAGCTATCGCAGATCCGGAGGGAGCGGTACCTCCAGTCACTTTTTGATTGACTTTTTGCCGACTTTTGTCAACACCATTTTCGAGTCTTCGACTCCTGGTGCACGTCGGGGATGCCCGGCTTCAAGGCTTGCCGTTCCTGTAGCCGACTGATGTCGACCTCATTACACCTCCTCCGGCGCCGAATCCACCGGCACAACGTCCGCAGCATACGCTGGTTGTGTCCCCAACTGGCGTCGATCCCGGCCTCCACCTCGAGGTAGACACAGAGCCGGAGCAGCGCCGGCGGGTACTTTTGTGCCCCTGTTCTACCCTGGCTCTTTGAAACCTCGAGCTACCTACAGTGGCAGTCAGGACTAACCTCCTGACAGAGGTGCTTCAACCGGCAGCGAGCTCCTCAGACCCCTGCTACCGTTTAATGAAACCCTCACCGACATCCTTTTGGGCACCTAGTCCAGGCCCAACACAGGGGCTGGATACCGCTGACTCACTAGGCAGGATGATTTCCACGTCGGTAGCCCTTCAACGCTACGTCTGGTTGAGGTCGACTGTGTTTTTCTGGAGATGTCCAATTCACTCTTATGGACATTGCCCTTTGATGGCCGTCGCCTGTTCAGCGACAAGGCAGACAACGCGCTGGAGTGCTTTAAGGACTCTTGGGCTACGGCCAGGTCCTTGGGCCTCTCCACCTCCCGCCCCGCGCAGTCTGCCTTTCACTCCTTTTGCCACAGGCCAGCGCAGGCTGTTCAGCCCCTTCGCGGGCGGGGACGTGGGAACCACTGGTGTGGTTCTGGGGGCCAGCTGGTGGGCCAGTCCGCCACAGCCCCCTCTGCAGCAGCCGCCAAATCCTCCTAGTCTGACCTTTCAGGGCCACCGAGCAGCAGGATTCGCCATCACCTCAACCACCGGCGCACCATCACGTTAGACAGGTGGGTTTTGCAAATAGTCCGAAGGGGCTCCCCCCCCCCCCCCCCCCCCCCACCTTGAGACTACCCCTCCATCCATGCCACCTCAGTACCATCGCATTTGGAAGGATCATCTGGACCTTCTCCAACAGGAAGTTTTGGCACTCTTGGCCAAGGGAGCAATTGAGCGCGTTCCTGTCCCAGATGTAGGTCGTGGTTGCTATTCCCACTACTTTCTGGTTCCCAAGAAGGACAAAGGCCTGCGTCCTATCTTGGATCTCAGGAACATCAACCGCTTCCTCCGGAAGGAGGAGTTCAAAATGTTGACGCTCGCTCAGGTCCAGTCTGCCCTCGACCCCGGAGACTGGATGGTAGCGTTGGACTTGCAGGACACTTATTTTCACCCGCAGCTCATCTGCGGAGATCAGGGGTTCCAATCTTCTCCTATCTCGCCGACTGGCTGTTGAAGGCAGGCTCGCCCCAGGCTGTCGTCTCCCACCTCCAGACTACGGCCGACCTCCCGCATTTGCTGGGGTTTTCCATCAACGTGCCGAAGTCACACCTGACTCCCGCTCAGAAGCTCCTCTTCATTGGGAGGTTCTGGACACGACGCAGTTTCGGGTCTATCCTCCTGAACAGCAAGTCCAGAATATTCTGGCTATGATTCGGATCTTTCAGCCTCTATCCCGGGTTTTGATCAGGTTGACCCTCAGGCTACTGGGCCTGATGGCCTCCTGCATCCTGCTGGTGTACAATGCCAGATGGCATATGTGGGCTCTGCAGTGGGACCTGAAGTTCCAGTTGGCACAACATCAGGGGAAACTGTCCGATTGCGTCCAGATCTTGGTGGGCACTGCACACCAATCGCAGTGGTGGCTAACGAACCAGGACTGGGTCGACGGCAGATCCCTCTCCCTTCCTCAACCAGAGTTCACAGTGGTGACCGATGCATCACTTCTGGGATGGGGCAGCCACATGGGGGAGGCGGAGATCAGAGGCCCCTGGTGTCCGGCGGAGTCCGGGCTCCATATCAGCCTTCTGGAGATTCGGGCGATTCATCTTACACTCAAAACATTCCTTCTCTCTGTCCGGGGAAGAGTAGTGCAGGTGTTCACGGACAACACCACCACCATGTGGTACTGCAACAAACAACGCTGGGTGGGGTCGTGGGCCCTATGTCAGGAGGTCCTCCGCCTCTGGACATGGCTGGAACATCAGGGCATATCCCTGGTGGTTCAACACCTGGTAGGTTCCCTGAATGCCAGGGCAGACAAACTTAGCCGCAGGTGCATGATGGTTCACAAATGGCTTCTTCACTTGGAGGTGGTGCAAGGTCTCTTTCAGCAGTGGGGGGAGCCTTGGTTAGACCTATCCGCCACCGGAGAGAACGCGCAATTTCCGCAGTTCTGCACGTTGGAATTTTCAAGGCGGCACTCGCTAAGCGACGCTTTTCGTCACAAGTGGAGTTGTGGTCTTCTATACTTTTTTACGCCTATACCACTTCTACCCAGAGTGTTGAAGAAGATCAAGCACGACCGGGCCCAAGTCATCCTTGTGTCTCCAGATTGGGCACGAAGAGTCTGGTATCCCGAGCTATCACACATGGCCATCGATCCTCCTATTAGACTGCCTCTTCAGGGGGATCTTCTGTCGCAGCAGCAGGTGACGGTCCTCCACCCGAACGTGTCCAGCCTCCACCTCCTTGCGTGGAGATTGAGCGGCAACAGTTGACAACCTTCGATCTTCCTCCCGAAGTCTGGGATGTTATCTTGGCGGCCAGGCGGCCCTCCACGCCTGCCGATGGAACACATTTGTGGCATGGTGTACAGCAAAGGCTGTGGATCCCCTTTCTGCCCCTCTTTCTGAGGTTCTCTGAGGTTCTCTTGTTCCTTCTTCCTTTGGCCTAGCAGGGCTCTGCTCTGGGCACTCTAAAAGGCTACCTATCAGCCATTTCAGCTTTTCTTGGGCTTCCTGATCAGCCTTCTCTTTTCAATTCCCTGTTGTAAATCGCTTTCTTAAGGGCATCACTCATCTTTTTCCTCCTGTTCCCTTCATAATGCCTCAGTGGAACCTGAACTTGCTGCTGAAAAAATTCTCCGGATTCACTGTGATGCCTCGTGGTAATTCTAAGGTAAGCAATCTATAACTCATCTATGTCTCTTACAGATATATCGTTACCGAAGGTAAGTAACTTGTTTGTCACCTCTAAGGCAGGATGCAGCATAGTTCACTGGCAGAACATTTATTTTACACGTTCTGATGGTAAAAACATGAAAATTCTGTTTTTACTGTGAAAGACTTGGTTGCCTGATTGACGAGTACCGAGTTACATGCTGACCCCTCGGTTGTGTAAACTTGTGGTATGGTGTGACCAAAGTGGGTTATCCAAGGTATCAAACAACTTGTTACATTAAGCCTGAGTCTAATCGTAAGCTGAAATAAATGTAACAAGTTGCAGTGTGCTACTTTAGCATAGTTGCCACTTTTTTGCCTTTAGTCCCTTGTGCCCGTACTGGTTACACACAGGTTCCTTTCGCCGACACCGGTTTTCTGCCTTCGTGGGGGAGATGTGCTAACAACTCCCAGGAAAGGATACAATAGGGGCTTCCTCCCTCCTGCAGGAAGCATCAAGGATGTTGGCCTAAAAGACTATCTGCAAAGGAGAAGCCACCTTTGATGGGCAAACGGGTAACCCTTGGAATAGGAGCTGCTCCATTGTTCAGGCAGAAAGGCTGGCACTAGGGACAAGAATGGGGAAACCAGTTGCCAAAGGCGTTTTTCCAGGGGACTGTAGCCCCCTTGGTAGTCACACCTCAAGGCTGGGCTAGGGAGCTCCACACACCGAAAGAGGGGCCCTGGCATATTGGAAGTAGGCAAAATGGTGCATCCTGGGATGCCCAGATTCCACAATTCATAGGTATGGGAAGGTGGGAGTGAACCTGGTACCCATTGGCCAGCAACCGCATCCTGCCCTGAGGGCATTTTCTGAACTTAAGTAGGGCACCCGAACTTCGATCTCGGATGGACTAGAAGAAGGACTGAGGAAGGACTGCCCTGCTGCACAGTGGAACTGGTAAAGAGAGGCTACACCATTGTGGACTTCACCTGCTGCACCAGGTGGCTAGCAAAGGAGAGGGGTTGTGACTGCCGTGTCCTGCTCAAGGAAAAGTAATCTCCAGAGCCCAGCCAAAGCCAAGAGACTCCAAGGGCCAGTTGACTGGCCTCCTTTTCGCAGCACAGGGGCACAATAGCTGAAGAAGACTGCTGGGTTGGTGACCCAAAGCCTTCAACTCGCTGCAATCCACCACCGTGCAGCACCCGGGACCTGGACCCTACGCACAAAGTTGCACTAGAGTTCCCTGAGCCCAGGAGTGCCATTAGAGAGCTGCTTGGACCCCCTGACGGCGAGTTATCGACCCAGAAGGGTCCAGTGGCGATTTGACTTCTGCCAGCACCGGGAGCACTTCGACGGATGCCTTTCTGAGGACCTTGCTGGTCCCCCTGGCCAGCTTTCTTCTGGAGTTGGCTGTCTATGGTGACTTCAAGTGACCACATAACAACTAGCACAGACATTTTAGTGAAAAAGTTTCTAAGCGGCAGATTTGTTGAATTTGCCAATGCTTGCTTCCGATTGAGTGAAATGCTTTGATTTATTGTACCTTGTAAATTCCACATCTCCTGACCCTTCTGTGGATCTTTTTCTTTGTAGTATCTAAAAATACATAAAAATACCGTCTATTATAATAAATTGGTGTCAGATTTCTTTAGTGTCTTGTTGATTACTTCTTCAATTATTTAGGTGCTGTTTAAATGATTTACATTTGTTTAAGCCTTGCTGCTCAGAGCCACCGCTAACCAGGGTTGAGCTGAAGGTTTGACAAATGAAACCTAAGGATCCTAAATAGGTTGGTAAGTGTATTACACTGTGAGGTCGCACAACTACAACATATAATACACCCCATTTCCTCGCAGTACTGAATCGGTATTTGAAAGAGGTCTGCTTACGGCCACCCTCTGAAATCACAGATTCCTTATGATTTGTATTAATGTTTTGTGAATTAAATCTGGTCACAAAGCATATGTTATTCACTAGATAAAGGTAGTGGTAAACCATTCACTAACAGTAAGGGGTCTCCAACGGACCTCCTCCCCCTTTGTGAATGTGAACAGAAACATTTTTTAGGAGCAAGGGAGTAAGTTTGGAGGACCACTGCCTAGGCTTAAAAAAGGTTTGTAAAACCTTTCATTTTTTTAATGCATTCCAGGGCTGCATTTGAGAAAAAAAAGATTGTTTTATTTAAAAGCAGTCGCAGACATGTTGGTGTGCTGACCCCAGCAGGCCATCCCTATGATGGCAGCGGAATGAAGTGTGCTCCAATTTGCGACCTACCATAAATTATTACTGTTCATGCAGTAGGTCGAATTGTGACCCACTATAATTCAGGATTTTGTGAACTGACCTGTCAGTTCATTGGTCAGTTCGCAAAATACCAAGGCATTCATAGTTGGTGCAGAAATTGCGGGTACTTTTACTAAATGCATTTTTTGCACTTGAGACCCTTAAAGCAAAGTTTATCTTAAATGTACTGATTCATCCTATTTTTTGTAAAGCATATATTATCAGTACACATAGAAGGAGACAGTAAGACGCCCCCCTCCACATATTGTTTTTTTTTAATGTCTTTGACATGTTGAATGGTCCATATCGCATCCATTGGCTGTTTTAAGTGTCATTAATTTTCACAGTCTTACTGATGTATGAGACTTCATTAGCCGGCACACTTTCAGAATTTCCTGGGTAAGGTCGTTATTTGAAATCCATTGTCAATAAATACTTTATTAATCAATTATTTATGTCTCATAGTTACTGCTCTTCCACGGCTTTAGGGCCTGATTTAGATCTTGGCAGACGGGTTACTCTGTCACAACGGTGACGGATATCCTATCCGCCGAAATAAAAATCCTGTTATTTACTATGGGATTTATATTTCAGTGGGCGGGATATCCGTTACCATTTTGTTTGTAATATTTTTATTTGCATTTTTTCCTTATCACAAAACAAGAACAGCCAAACAGACAGGTCATCACTGGTCATCACACCCACTTTGCTTGTCTCCCACCGCCCCCCCTCCCCCTTCATAAGAGGAGCCAGTCCAATAATTGCTCCGCCCCAATGCACAATTGTCCGTAATGTTCTCATCTGCCCCGGCTCCTGGGCTATCCATGCCTTCCGTGGACCGCTGTAGGAACCCCCTCCCATCCGCCCCGCTAGGGACCCCCTTCCAGGCCATGATATTTCCTACATCTAGACCACACTCTGCTAAATTTCTTGGGACATCCCCGAGCCTTGTATGCAACCCTTTCTGCCGCCATGTAAAGGTCGAGACCCCTCCTCCATTCCTCCAGTCGGGGTGGCGCGGGCGCCCCCCAGTATTTCGCCACGTCCCTTTTAGCCACTACTAGGGCCAGAACCAAGAAGGTCAGCAGTGGGCGAGTGAGATCTACATCGTTGGTCATGCCCAGCAACACCATTTTGGGATCTTCCTGCAATGGAACCTCTAGCACTTTACCTAGTTCCCCCAGGATCCCTCGCCAATATGTCTGAATCTGTGGGCAGTTCCAGAGTATGTGATAGAAATCCCCCCCTTCCCTTCCGCATCTCAGACAGGTCGTGTCCCCTATCTTCCCCATTTTGTATAATCGCATTCTGTCGAAGTAGGTCCTATGCAGGATATTAAATTGTATCAGCCGCAGCCGAGACTTAATCGCCACTTCTCGTGGATGCATGAGCACTGTGTTCCAATCCACTTCATCCATCTCACCCACTACTTTCTCCCAGGTGTCTCTAAGCGCCCCCAGAATGTCAGGCATGTTGTTCATGAGGGTCCGATATGTGAGGGACACCGCTTTCTCTATCATGTGTTCCTGTAATAGACGCCCCTCCAGGGGTGCGTATTCCGGGAGTGAGGCCGTCTGCAGCCCTCCCGGCCTCCATGCATGCATCAGCTGAGCATATTTGTAGTATTGCGTGGGGAGTAGGCCAAATTCCGTCTTAAGTACCGAGAATGACTTCAGTTCCCCCCGTACTAGTACGTCCCCCAATGTCGAAATCCCTATGGTGTCCCATTGTTTGAACCCTTTCAACTTATTCAGTTCAGGTAACCACGCGCAGTGCCACAAAGGCATTTGTCTAGTAAGTTTCTGATCCCATCCAATCACCCGGTTCGCCCTTTTCCATACCGCCAGGGTGAGATCCCCCCCGCTATATTGGTGTCTCTGCAGGGTCTTTAGCGCTACCCTGGGTTGCTTGCCTAACCAAAGGAAGCTACGGACCTCTGAGTCGATCTCCTGGAAAACCCCTCTGGGGACTGGATAGTATTCATTTTGGAATGCGTACAGGAACCTGGGCAGCGTCATCATCTTAAACATGGCTGCGCGCCCCAGTATCGTAACCCTAAGTGGGATGCGTATTCCCAGACGTGGGACCCGTGCTCACTACGCCACTGGAGTCAAGCTATCCTGTCTGATGACGGCTGATAGCCAGAAACCGGTCCTAGGATGCTTGATTCCGGTCCAGGAAAGACATGGCTTGGCAGTTCGGGCTGGACTGTTCCCATGAGGCACAGGGTCAAGACTGATTTGCATATGGCCATGTCTAAACTGGGGTGGCGTAGTGGGCAAAAGAACGATGGATTTAACCCAGATCTCTTGACTGGGGGAGAATGTCTGCATTGTCAGCATTCCGTCCATCATTTGTTTGTTGTAACGCTTTTCGCCCTAAGTGGGATGGGTATTCCCAGACGTGGGACCCGTGCTCACTACGCCACTGGAGTCAAGCTATCCTGGCTGATGACGGCTGATAGCCAGAAACCGGTCCTAGGATGCTTGATTCCGGTCCAGGAAAGACATGGCTTGGCAGTTCGGGCTGGACTGTTCCCATGAGGCACAGGGTCAAGACTGATTTGCATATGGCCATGTCTAAACTGGGGTGGCGTAGTGGGCAAAAGAACGATGGATTTAACCCAGATCTCTTGACTGGGGGAGAATGTCTGCATTGTCAGCATTCCGTCCATCATTTGTTTGTTGTAACGCTTTTCGCCCTAAGTGGGATGGGTATTCCCAGACGTGGGACCCGTGCTCACTACGCCACTGGAGTCAAGCTATCCTGGCTGATGACGGCTGATAGCCAGAAACCGGTCCTAGGATGCTTGATTCCGGTCCAGGAAAGACATGGCTTGGCAGTTCGGGCTGGACTGTTCCCATGAGGCACAGGGTCAAGACTGATTTGCATATGGCCATGTCTAAACTGGGGTGGCGTAGTGGGCAAAAGAACGATGGATTTAACCCAGATCTCTTGACTGGGGGAGAATGTCTGCATTGTCAGCATTCCGTCCATCATTTGTTTGTTGTAACGCTTTTCGCCCTAAGTGGGATGGGTATTCCCAGACGTGGGACCCGTGCTCACTACGCCACTGGAGTCAAGCTATCCTGGCTGATGACGGCTGATAGCCGGAAACCGGTCCTAGGATGCTTGATTCCGGTCCAGGAAAGACATGGCTTGGCAGTTCGGGCTGGACTGTTCCCATGAGGCACAGGGTCAAGACTGATTTGCATATGGCCATGTCTAAACTGGGGTGGCGTAGTGGGCAAAAGAACGATGGATTTAACCCAGATCTCTTGACTGGGGGAGAATGTCTGCATTGTCAGCATTCCGTCCATCATTTGTTTGTTGTAACCCAGTATCGTAAGCGGCAGCCGTCGCCATCTGTTCGCGTCCTCTATGAAGTTGTTGAAAACCCTTCCTATATTCCTGTCATAGGAGACTTTCTGGTCAAGCGTTAGAAACACTCCAAGATAATGAAACCCTTCCTTCGTTGTCTGGAGCCTGTCCGGAAGACACGGCCATTGCTCTTGCCCCTTCGGATCGTACAGTACCGACTTGTGCCAGTTAACCCTGTCTCCCGAGTGGGCTCCGTACCGCTCCAGCTCTGAAAAGACTATCGGGATCGTTGTCGCCGGGTGGGTAACATAGAGAAGGACATCATCCGCATACAGGGATATTTTTTCCTCTATCTCGTCCTGCGGTCCCTTTCGAAAAACCCCAATCTCTGGGTGTTGCCTGACTACTGCCGCCAGTACCTCTATGGTCATTGTGAAAAGCAGGGGGGACAAGGGGCACCCCTGCCGTGTGCCCCTGCAGATAGGGAAATCCCCGGAGGTGACCCCATTTACTCATTCGCGCTCTTGGAGCCGTATACAACAGTCGTATCCATTGGCGGAAGATGGGTCCGAAGCCCATGCGTCCCAGGACCCCCTCCAGGAAGGGCCAATGCACCGCATCGAATGCCTTCTCTGCGTCTAGTGAAAGAAACCAGTGGGGGTCCTGCCGTCCACTCACCTCCTGCAACCAGTTATGCGTTCTCCGTAGATTAAGTCTCGTCGCTCTGCTTGGGAGAAAGCCCGTCTGTTCCAAGTGAACCAATCCCGGAAGCACCTTCCACAGCCTGAGGGCCAGCACCGTCGCCAATAGTTTCACTTCAGTGTTAAGAAGGGAGATCCGGCGGTATGAGGTGCATTCCTCCGGCCGCTTCCCCTCCTTAAAGATCGGGATGATTGTGGCCAACCGCAGGTCCGGGGGGAGGTTCCCCTCTTCTCTCGCTCCCTCAAAGAGCGCCAGCAAATGGCGAGCCAGAAGGTCCGCCGTCTTTTTAAAGAATTCCGCCGGAAACCCGTTCGGGCCCGGTGCCTTCCCCACCCGAAGCCTGGTCAGTGCCTTTTTGACCTAGTCTAACGTGAGGGGAGCCACCAGCTCTTTGAGGTCCCCAGCTGTGAGCACTGGTAGGTCAAGATCTGCCATGTACGTCAGTGCGTCTTCTTGCGTGCCCAGGTCCCGTGCCGCATAAAATGCCCTAAAGTGTGCCGCGAACGCCTCCGAGATCTGAGCATCGGAACGCACCAGGTTCCCCTGTGCATCTCTCACCTGCTCTATCCACCTCACGTCCCTCTCCTTTCTACTTAACCACGCCAGCAACTTGCCCGACTTGTCTCCAACGTCATATAGACGGTGGAGCGTCGCCATCGCCTGTTTTTTGGCTTCCCCCGTGGCGAGATCCCTGTATTGCCGTTGAACGTCCAGTAACTGACGGAGTGTCCCACGTGCCTGACTAATGTGATATTCTCTCTCTAGCTGTAATATGTGGCGTTCCAGTGTCTGCAATTCCCTCTGCATTTCCCTATTCTCTTCTGCAATCCTATCCTGGACCCTACCCCTCATGACCGCCTTCATGGACTCCCAGAGGGTCACAGGTGACGACACCGAGCCCTCATTTTCGGCTAAGCAGACTTTAACATCTGCTCGTATGCCCCTCAGTACCTTCGAGTTCTGCAGGTCCCACGCTGATACCCTCCAGTGCCCCTGTCCTTGTCTCCGGTTTCCTATTTTCACCACAAGGGGGGAGTGATCTGATAAACCCCTCGCTTTACACTCGGCTAAATCCCCACTAGCCAGCATGTGTCGAGCCATGAAGATATAGTCCAGTCTGGAGTACACCTTGTGGGCACCAGAGAAAAAAGAATATTCTCGCCTTTCCGGGTGTAACCATCTCCAAAGATCTGTCAAACCTATAGCCTCAATCATGTTGGCAAGGGCAGTCGGGGGCGGGTCACTCCCCCTTTCTCCCGTTCTGTCAAGCGTCAGGGCCATCATGTCATTGAAGTCGCCCCCAAGCACCTGCACAGTGTCTGACGTATCGAGCAGTATTTCCGTGACCCCTTTCAACGTGGCTGCCTGGAGTTTAGGTGGTGCATAGGCAGACACTATTGTGTATTCTTTCCTTCGCCACATGCCCCGGACACCCACATATGTCCCCAGCGAGTCCGTCCACGTCTGTGTCACCCTAAACGGATGTGTTTTCCTTATCAGGATTGCCACTCCCCTCGAACCTTTAGTGAATCCCGCATGTGCTAGAACCCTGTAATATCCTTGTGCTAGGAATCCACAGTTACTCCCCAGAAGGTGTGTTTCTTGCAATAATGCAAAGTCCGGGCCTAGCTACTTAATGTATGCGTTTACCAGGCCTCGTTTGATTCTGCTACCCAGCCCATTTACGTTCCACGTGAGGATCGAGAGCCCTTCCCGGTCCATTTCCTGTGTTACCTGGGCGTCAGGCATTGCGTCTCCATCTGTGATGAGTGGTGTGATGGCTTCCTGTTGGCGGTGAGGCCCCGTGCTGTGTCGTGTGTGCCTTCATTGACCTGTCTCCGTACCTTTCCCACCCTATCCCTCCAACAGTCCCCCCCCAACTCCCAAACCCCCCAAACTACGAACCCCCATCACTCCCCTGTACCCCACCTCCCCCCCTTCATTCCCGATTTCCACGGAAACAGGACCGCTGGCGGAGTAGGCCTGTCGCCCTCCCTTGCAATCCCCCCTGTAGTCAACCTATCGTGTACTCTTTGTGGTCAGTACTAAAACATTCCCGATCCACTTAGCCCCAGAACACAAGTACAGTGTTGAAAAGAGGAGAAACAAACAAAGAATAAAAGGGGGGGGGTGTAACCACTTGCGTGCTCCATCGGTTGTAGGCTGCAATCTTTACAGTTCAGTCTGTCTGCACTCATGAGTGGGAGTCTTGGGTGTCTGGTCTCCAGTCCTCCGCGTGACCCGTTGCGTCTCGCTCTAGGTCACGGATCGCTGCTTCCAGCTGGTGCATGGAGCTCTTCTCCGCCTCTCCCTTCTCAGATGCGTGTCCATCTATATCGTCTCCCTCCTCAGAGCTTCCGGTTCCCGCCAAACAGCTAAACCTAGATCCCGGTATCTTAGTCCCTCCAGGTGACAGGGAGTCCTGCTTTCGGCGTCTCGGCGAGCCACTATCCTGGTATGGCGTCTTTTGCGACCTCTTCCCATTTCTCTGCCTTGTCGGTCCCCGGGTCTGTGATGTCGCCGATGCCTTGGGCCGTGCGCCAGTGCCGGCCGGTCGCTCTCGACCGTCGTCTCGTTCGGATCTCTGTCTACGGAGTGTGGGTCGGTCCTCCAGCCACTGCCAGGCCTCTTCGGGGTGTGTGAAGAAATGGGTTCTGCCATCATATATCACCTTGAGCTTCGCCGAGAAGAGCAGCATGTATATAATGCGTAGGTCTCTTAGTTTCGCTTTGACCACATCGAAGGCTCGTCTCTGTTTTTGTACCTCTTGGCTGTAGTCCGGGAAGATCATAATGTTTGTATTTTCGTGGCGTATCTCGCCCATTTTCCGAGCCTCTCGCAATATCAGATCCCGGTCCGCAAAGTTGAGGAAACGTGCGATGACAGGGCGTGGTCGTGCGCCCACCGGCGGCTTCACCAGTAATGCCCTATGGGTCCGCTCAATCACGAAACAGTTCGAGAACTGGGTCTTTAGGAAGGTGCTCTTCAACCAGTTATATAGGTATGTCGCCATGTCCGTCCCTTCGATGCCCTCTCTAAATCCCACGAATCGCAGGTTGTTGCGTCTCGCCCTGTTTTCTGCGTCATCCACCTTCTATAGCAATTGTCTGTGCGAGGCCTGTAGTTCCATCATGTCCTTCCGTAGATGGGTGAGGGTATCTTCCGCTTCACTTATCCGGGTTTCTGCCGTCTGCACCCTCTCCGACAAGTTACGGAAGTCCTGCCTCAGCAGTGTCACTTCGGAGCCAACCTCTCCAATCTCGACCTCCAGCGCTGCCCTCGACTCGTGGATGTCCGTCCTGGAAGCTTGTATGGCGTCCATAAGCATCTCCATGTCCGAGCGGGGGGCCGGGGGCCGAGTTGTCGCCCCTGTTTGCGTTCGAGTACGCGCATAGTCATCCATGGTCCCTTGCCTGGTGGGTTTATCGAGCGGGGCCTTTTTTCCCATCTCCAGCCTTGGTGCACTGGCTCCGGCGCGGGAGGCCTGCCCGTCCGCCACCCCCCTCTCCCGGGGGCTCTTCGCCAGCTGTCTCCGCCCTCCGCAGTACACCGCCGCAGCGTCAACTCAGTATAGGCCCTGACTTTTTGGGCGCTGCTGTCCTCCGTGGGCTGGGCTGCGTGGGGCTTGGCTGCCTTGGGGTTAACTACCCCGGTAGAGCGTTTTTGGGCCGCCCTCTGTGGCCTAGTCTCCGTGACTGGCGTTTCGGGGCCACACTCCGATTGCCGAATCCTCCTCTTCGTGTGTCTGCCTGCCTGATGCCCTTCGCGGGTACGATGCCGCCAGTGTGGCGCGTTGTAGTCGGGCGGCTATTGCTGCCGCGTATGCGTTAGGTAGGGGCCCCCCTCCGTGGCCAAATCCCGGCGGCGGTGGTGTGGCAGGGGTATGTATCCCTCCAATCCTCTTTTCACCTTCCCCCGCTGTGGCGCTTCCACCACTGCCACTCCCTGTGCCGGTCCACCTTCCCGCTCTCCGATTCCCAACTCTCTGGGGGGTGGGGGTCCGTTCTCTGGCCACTGACCGGGGCGGAAGGTCCGGGTCCTCGACTCAGCCACCACGAGGGGAGAGACATCCAGGGCCCCACGTTCTCCACACTTCGCTCCAGTCAGGCTGTAGCTTCTCTCGGGCCTGCTGCAGCCTGCGCCCGTCGTGGGAGGTGCCGCCCGTCTTCCCCAGATGACCGCCGGTCGCACCCCAGGACGGCTCTTCCGTGTGGCGGACGTCTTACCGGCGTCCCTCTACTGTCAAGCCGGGTCTCTCAGTGATTACCGTTGCTGCGGGCCCCGGCCGTCTTTCGCGCGCGCCCGCGCAGGGGGTAGGCGACGATCACCCTCGTCTCCCCAATCCAGGCCGTCGCCGCTTACTGTGTGTTTGCGAGGGTTTCGGCGGCCCCTTGTCTTTCCACTCGATGCGTCCAGGCGGCCCCTCGTCTCCCAACTCCACACTCCACTCGGCTGCTTTGCGGGCTGCTAGCGCTCGGAGACCGGCCGCCATCTTGCTGCCCCTCGGCCTCGCCGCCTGACTCTGTGTCTGTCGCAGATCTGGTTCCGTGGCAATCCCATCTCCCCGGGACTGCCGGACACGTTATTAACTCGGCCATTTTGCTGGCCGCGCCCCCCTCCGTTACCATTTTGGTAGAGTAACTTATCCGTCAAGATCTATATCAGGCCCTTAGTCTAGACTATCTTCAGTGATGCCGTCTCGGGCTGAGTGACACCTGGCTTGTAGATTGAATTCGGATCTGTTGGCACGTTGTGTAGAAGGGCACCATTCTTTCAGCTGGGAAGCACACTTACCTGTTTCTGCCGTGCCGAAGAGCCACATTAACGAACGAAGAAAGATGTTGCAGCAGGAGTGTTCACGCTGACCTCAAGCACACATGCTGTGATACAGGTTGATGTGCATTGGATTAGAGGAATGGCCCAGAGTTATGGTTTCACTGCTGGCTGCCAACGTTCTCTGCAAATGCTGCTGGTGTCCTGTATATGGTGTGGTATGCAGTACGCTGTGAGAGACTGAGGAGACATTTCACATATTTGTGCTCCCCACTTCACACCAATATTGATGCACACTTTTGGGCATGGGTTGCAACTCTCTGTTCTTGCTGGGTCTCATGATGTCTATCACTATTTACTGTTGTGTTGATGTAATGGATTTTGCTGCAGGGGTGCTGAATTAAAACTGAATGAATTATGCATTTACAGCGATAGTGAGGGCATTCACCCGGTGCTGCCTTGTTTTTCTTATATGCTTGCTGATGTCCTGCATTACTTGGCTTTCCTTTATTTGCATTGACCCATGTTGCTGAAAGGTTGGTGTTCCTGTAGTAAACTACAGTCTCACATAACTTGAATGGAGTTGAATTACTACCATAATATTATAGAATTTACCAGAACGGTGTAGATCTACAAACGTATTTGGTTATTGCCTGTTACTTTCAGCGATTAACAAATAAGAGCCTCTCTCTCCTATATTCTTGTCCTAAATATCTGTGAATATTGCTGTTGGGTCAAAATGAGTGACGAGTGGTGTCAGTAAGCATTATGATGCTTATCAGTGCTGAACTCAACTCTTAAGTCAGTACTCACATTAACAGCAACACTAAAGCCAGCAGCCCCTACTGAAAAGGGTCAGAACAACATGTCTCCAAAATATGCTCAGGAAAACTGATATCCAGTCTAACACTGGGAATGCAATTGCCCTTACAAATTAAAGAATAAGAGAAGTATTTTCATAGGGGAATTCAGAAACGAGCCCAGTAAGTATAAAACATGCCGAAAGAATGGCCAGACCCTTGTATGTGAGATGAGATTTACCCCTTGCTCAGACACAGGGAGTGCTCCTCCGCACTTTTGGTTGCAGGAGGCATTTCAGAGAGAACTTAGCACAACCAGTGACAGTAGGCAGAGTTGTAGGAAGAACTTGTCCCTGACAGGAGGATCCACAGGGAGAGTTCATATCGACTTCAGGTGAAGGTGGTGGAGTGGCATAGAGTACTCACCATGGAAAAAGCTGCAGGAGAAGCATGAATAATGCTTCTGTTTTATGAAGGCAACTGGCAACAGCCAGATGGAGTAGCTTGCAAGTGACAGAGGCTAGAGGCATAGCATAATGGGAGTAGTCACCAGACAAAGGATCTTTAGGGAGTTCTCTCTGTCTGCACGGGAGCCACATGTAGCACTCCCAAACCAACAGGACCTTCCTGTGAGTGATCATGAGGTGGAGTGGAAGTTATATGTGTTATTTGGAGGTTTAGGGACAGCCATTCTGTTGCTACAGCAAGGAGAGAAGTAACTGCAGGGGCAGTGCCGCTATTTACGCTGTAGGGTGAGCCCCCAGCATGAGGGAAACGCCCACTTCATGCGACAGAGATACCTTGGTGAACATAACCTCGTCATCATTCTTTGTGTTTTTAGACGGGTGTTCCTACTGTAGCTTTTCTTCAATAGATAGAAGCACCTCAGTAGCTAAGGTGAGGGATCAGGGCACCCTGACCAGGACTGAAAAGCACTGGGCATCTGCTTGAGATGACAGAGGAAACTTAGTAACGGGGTGAGTTCAGATATGTGGGATGTGAGTGTTACAAGCATCATTCACATATGTATCAGCCCACTCTCATGAGCTATTATTTGCTTCTGTTATTCATTGTATGTGGATTTTTGCCAACATATCATCAATGTCATTAGTCCAGCACTGAGATGAGGCCGCACAAAGAGGGATAAGTGTTTTATTTTTTTACAGTTATTCAAGAATGCTCTCATTCACCTGTTCCCCATCCATGCACTCATAAACCTTTCCATGGCACTCAATCACGTACCATACCTCAGGGAGCTTAACTAGCTCTTTATACACAGATGCGCTTATTTAAAACTCCTCCCACCCACATTCAAGACACCATTTAGCTTAGGCCCCACATACCTGAAGAGTTGCATCTCCTTCCACCAACCACCCAGACACTTCCGCTCCACAGAACTCCATCTCGCACACACATCTCACATATACATAGAACCAGATCCTGAAGATGGGGGTTCTTTTACATCGCTCAGAAAGCGTGGATCAGCCTTCCGTTCCACTTCAAGGACCTCTTCCTCTTTTCTTGATTTATGCAAGAAGCGGAAGATATGGCTTTTCCGTTAACCAACCTTTCATAGGTAGGGCTAGGTACACACAACTGCTCAGTGTCAGGATCCCCTCGCGCGGGTCAGTATGCTTTGCAAATACACATAACATCATTTATCAACCTATGCACTTACCTATTTAAGCACCCAAACACTTTACAGCCACTCATTCATTTATCAAACCATTTATCATTCACCAACTTACGCAGCCAATCAGCCACTCATACAAGCTTGACAGTCAGTGAAGAAGCACTTTTATTTATGAAAAAGTCAGACCTTTTTGCATGTTTCAGGTTTTGGCAGTACATATTATTGTTTGATGTCGATGTCAAATTGAAACTACCTTTTGACTTGCTCTCAGCTCCTTTCCTCAGCTCCTTTCCTGCTGTAAGACCTCTATGACACTTACTACTTGATCACACTTATTTTCACTGTACTGAATAAACCTAGTCAACATACATACGAAGGATTTGTTATTTGCTTACTGAACTAAGTGGTTTTGGGTCTTAAAGCTAACTGGAAACATGGGTGTGTTTATCCTGCCCTGGAGAGAAGTTAATGGCTTCGAAATGGTAGTGATCATAAAGCTCACTGGCTCTGCCCGTTTGTAAATGTCACTAAATTCACTTTAAAAATCAACTGTTGACAGCATATTTCGCATCAGTGCATACGTTTGGAATGCAAAAGCAATTGTTTTCATTAGAAGTTACCATGAGGATTGGTTTTTGATCACTGCTGATGGTTAGGAAAATAAAGTTGGAGATATAATTAAACAAGTCCTATTTTTACAATCCTCGCATTTTCGTAAAATTTACATTTCCCTCAACTATTGTGTTAAAAAAAGACAGTGCAGCTGTTGTGCGTCTGCAATCCATTGTGTTTTCATTGCTTTCTGCATAGATACGGGCTGCCTGATCCTTTGTTGCACAGAGAGTATGATATCCGTGTAGTCCTACGCATGGCATCTGTGCAGTATGTTCATACGCAGCGCTTCCAAGCCGAGGTTGTGGCTTTCATCCAACATTTCACACAGCTACAAGATGTTCTGGGTCGTCAAAGGGCAGCCATAGAGGGTCAAACAGTAAGTTTTGTTTTCTTTTTTTATTAATTGCATGTTATACTTAAGAGATTGTGTCTGCTGATAGTCTTAGAAATTGTGTGTTTTGAGGCTTACATTAGTCTGTGATCTATAACACAGTATTGTCTCAAATGAGGTCAGGGTTTAACTTTAAAATTATGATGCTGTTTGCATAGGATACAATGTTATCATTTGGTTAGTGTTAATTTCCTCTGAGGGTTGTAGAAAATAAAATATTGCTAATAAAAAAGTGTATTTGGTTTCAGATGTGAGTGAGCGAGTCTGAACAGGCACTTGTATATCACATATATCTAGATTTACATTTGGAAAACACCTTACAGTGTTGATGATTTCAAGCATTCTTTGTCTGCTTGGGATCAAATTCTTCACCCCATTCACTGTAGTTGAGATAAACCTAGGGTTGGATCGCAGGAAATAGCCTCTATTTATACAACGTAAAGCATATAGTTTCAAGAAAATATATGTATATATATTTTTATAGCAATATATGTAGTGCCTTCAAGCGATTTCCGTGCCATAATAACATGAGAGTTTTCAAATATTCTCCTTAGACATGCTGAAGGATAGAGTGGAGATTTTCCTTTGCCCTAAATCCTATATCTTTGGAAAAAAGGACTCAGCAGCAAAGTGTCTCACTGTATGACAAAGAAGAAGTCCTTAGTCTTGTTGCTTGCAGAGGACTAAAAGTAAAACTTGTGTGCGTATGACAGGGCTCACTCCCCTAAACAAATCGGAGATTGTCTCTAAGACTCCCTATCTGCCATTGAAATTACCGGCAAAGGTGACTCTGTCTTGTTCCATTTCTGTGCGTCACCGTCGATTACTTTAAAGATGAATTCATTGTCTACACGTTTGTCGAAGAATACTTGGGGAAGGCCTGCAAAGGTATGTCAGTGGTCTCCCATCAAATGCATTGTTGTTGACGTCTCCTGCATATACGAGGAAAATAATATCACTGATGGCAACCACATTGTCAACGACTACCTCATCATTGACAGTTTCATATTTAGTGGGATTATTGCTGATGACTGCTTCGCCAACTAGTGCATTGTCAACTCCATGCTCATCGACATCAATCACTTAATCACATTCTGATTGACTTATCACTTTGGTGGGTTCTGTCTCTCCTGCTCACAGCAAAGTGGCTGCTAAAGATAATTGTGTTCCTGTGTGCACAAGTGCTGGTGAAACCTTCTTCCAGTCAGAAGGCCAAAAAGGATGAAGGAGGGGATGAGGGTGCAAGTGATGGCCAATTTTCTAACAGTGAATTATTGTGTGGAGCACATGACTTCAAGACCTGAATGTTAATTGTATTCCTACAGATGAGCAGGCAGATGAAAAGGTTGACAGGCAAACCTACAGAGATTACCAATTTGACTAGCACGGTCCATACTCTCCAAGCCGCGGATAACATTTGCACTTTGCTCCATAGAATGACCACGGCCCTTGTTGACCTCCTTGTCCACCTTTCCAACATCTGCACCCCTAGGTGACCTTATGTTGAAAGTTCCAGCTGATTTCTTAGATTCTTGAGGTACATGATTGAAGCCTAGTATTTTGGATTTCTACAGCTCCTGGTGCCCCTCAGCCACAACTGGCTGCAGTTCTTCTTCAGCAAGTGATGCCACCACCACCTGCATTAGTACCACACCACCTGCAACTTCAATCCACTATGAAGAAAAGTAAGAAGGGGCTGACAACACAGATGATAATGATGCCAGCTAGCATGGTGCTTATGCCCGTAGAAGACCATCCAAACTCACTGCAAAATGAGTAGGTTATCTTTATAGCACCAGATGACTTAATAGTGGATCAGTACAGAAGGAGACCCCACTGCACGATGCTTGGAAATTCCACATCCTCATTGAAAGAGCATCTCATTAATTTGAGCTGTCAATCCCTGCTAGAAAATCAGCCTGTCTGACTTCAAAACACATCTCCTAATTTGAATGAATGATTGAATGAATGAGATCATTTTTAAAGCACACGGCTACTCGAGTGTCCCGATTCTAAACATGTCAAAAAAGGTTTTTAACAGTTTCCCGAGGGCAGTCTCATCCGTAGTGTTTCTTAATTGCAATGGGAGCTGGTTTTCACTTTGAGGCTACTAGAAAAGAGAAGGAAGAGCATCCTTGACTCTTTTTCTTAATGGGCAGAACAGCCAGAAGTTGAGCATTCATGGAGTGCAGTGATCTCAGGCAGCACTCACGGATCCTTGTGTTCAGGTACTTAGTACCAGTATCATGTAGGGCGTGATGAGTAATCGTTAAAGCTTTAAAAATGATTCTTTTGTTAACAGGAACCCAGTGCAGTTGCTTGCAGAAGACTTTTACTGGCGAGTTTTTTGAGTTTGAATAGCTGTCGACTCGCAGTATTCTGAAGCACTTGAAGGTGGTGTATCAAGTAATCTGGAAGGCAGAGATAAAGAACTTTGGAGTATTCAGGATTGGATAAGATCAGAGCATGAACTACAGTTTTCTGAGAATCCCAAGGTAGAAAAGACAGGAATTTCTTCAGTGCTCGTAAGATAAAGAGACATGAATTGACTGCAGAGGTAATATGCCTCTTCATAGTCAGACCGACCTTAAATAGCACCCCCAAATTCGTGGCTACATTCGTAAAAGGGAACAGTCTGCAGGACAGCAGCTCATCCATGTCGACAGAGGGTCAGGGCCGAACAGCAGAATTTCAGTTTTATAAGGATTACACTGAAGGTTGTTGGCACTGTGCCAGCCCATGAGAGCTTTCATACAAGCTGTGAAAGCCATCTTAGCTTCCGTCAAGGTACATTTGTACGAGAACAACAACTGTGTGTTGTCTGCATATAAAATACATTTGAAATCAAAAGTCTCAACCAAGACAGCAAAGGGCTACATATAAATATTAACAAGCATTGGTATAGCCAATAGGTCTCACCTTTGGGACCTTATACGTTTTTCGCCATGCAACAGTTGATGTTATTGCACCAAGGATATTGTGCTGCATAACTAAACACTTATAAGGTGCCAAAAGCGAGACCTATTGGCTATGCCAATGCTTGTTTTTAATTGTTAGTTTGCGTCTTTGGCGTTTAAAATGTCTAAAGTGGAGCCTCTTTTACTGTTTTTTTCTGAGGTGATTTGCTTTTAAGAACGTTATAATTGTTTTTATGGAGCTGAGAGATATGTGGCTCCCCTAGGAATAGTGAAATCCATCAGAACACGAATGAGGGCTGCAAACGTCATCAAGGGAGAACATTTCATTTTCTATTACGTTACAGCTATTGTGTTTGCCATCCCAGTGAAGGATACAGTACCATCGTCGGTTACTAGAGGGCCCAGGAGCCAGCCACCCTCAGCGGGCGAGCAAGAGTCCGGTGTTCCATCTGCTGAGGTCCTGAATGATGCTCAGAATAGGCGGAAGGCAGAGAATCTAATGAACGAGAAGCCTGGGCCGTAACGATCAGAGCAACAGAGCTCTGGCAAGGGAACGGGCAGTCCTAGACGAAGAAAAACAGTTAAAGCCTGCAGTTACTGGTACTAAAGCGCTGAGTGAAAGCAACCCAAGATTAGCGTGGACAGTGAGGGTCAGTCCCATTACGGATTTAAACATTGACCATGCCTGTTAACTCGGGAAATCAAATATGCAGCATGGTCTGCAGAGAGCGCAGCACCTCACTGCCAACACTCTTAGCAAGCATTGGCCACGGAAGTCATCGCGATCACGATCGCTGTGAAAGCGAAAGTGATCGCGATGACGCGCTAAAACACGCAAGGGATGCGCGCACAAGCACGCGTGCTTCTTGCAGGGGCTGCGAGACGCGATCTGTCACGAGACGCGATCTGGGGGGGTAGGGGGAGTTTTGGTGAAATAGCAGCAGGGAAGGGGGCGGAGAGGAGGCTATGAGGGAGAGCGGCGTAAAGCCATATGGCTGCTTTGCGCGTGTGCACGCCTCATGCACTGTAGCTCTCTGCCAGCGGTAGCACTTTGAAAAGTCCCTTACAAAATGTCTCTCCGAGCCAGCGCATGCGCTGGGCTCAGCGAGACCTAATAAGGGTAGTGCTGAGTGCAGAACCATGAGGGACCCCCACAGTGTAGGGTTTTCACCTCTGAGTGGAAAGGTCTCATCCAGACAGCTTGCTCTCTAGATTCAAGAAAAGAGGTGAGCCTACGAAGGGCTGAGCCATTCAGACCAATTACAGAGAGATAATGTAATAGAATCTTGTGAGAGACTGTATCAAACGCCACCGGGAGATCCAGTAGAACCAGAGCAACATTATAGCTGGGGTCCATGTTCCACTTTATTAGCTCTGAGATCTCCAGCAGTGCTGTTTCTGTGCTATTGCAGGCTCTAAAGCCCGTTTATGACGGCACATTAGAGGTTTCAGTAAATTTGGAGAGCTGAATATTGACCACTTTCTCCAAAATCTTTGAAGGAGCCGGAAGCAGAAAAATATGGCAAAAATTGAACAAAAGTGCTGTATCTGCATTTGGATTTTTTCAGAAAGAGAACCACATTAGCTTTTATTTTCCAGGATCTGGGCACAAATCCTGAGCGTTAGGAGGCAGTGAACAGTTTCAGATAAATGGGGCAGATTATATCGGCGATCTGATGCATATTATAGGGAGGAAAAGGGTTTGAGGCGGAACCCGGTTTGCAGCTCAGGAAGCAATCTTTTAGGTTGTCTTCTGAAGTGGGTAAAAAACATGTGAGCTTATCAACCATCTCAAATACTGAGGAGTAGTTCGTGGGTGCAGAAGCATCCAACTTAACTTAAAGCATTAAGGTTCTGTTGAATTTTTACAATTTTTTCTTTAAAGAAATTACGCAACTTTCTACACAGATTTGCGTCCGCTACACATGGTGGAGCAGACACAGAAGAATCAGAAAATTGCATTAAAATCTTACAAATTTCCTTAGGCTTGTTCTTAGCCTCATTAATCAGTTTAGAATAGTAATTGCCTCTGTACAATTTAGTGTTGTTAGGATATAATTTCAATGCTAACTTATAAAGAACTTTGTCTTCACTTTTGTAGTGACGTCTCTAACTGCGTTCCAGTCTTTTGCAGGATTGTCTTTCTAAACTTAGCTCTGCTGTAAACCAAGCAGCAAATGTGGAGTGAGTATTTTTTAAGAGCAGCTATTTAGGGGCCACCATATCATCTTCTTGGTTGAGCCAGTTGTCTACTGCCATATTATCTACAGCTATATCACCCGAAAGACAGGGCATAGTAGAAACAAAGTATTCCTTTAGCTTTTGGATTGCAATTTTGTTCCAAGCATGAACAGGGCTACTTTTTGCCTTACAGGACTCTTTTTAGGTCTCGCTGAGACAGCGAAAGCTGTCTCTTTGAGACATTTTGTAAGTGGGTTTTCAAAGTGCTTCCCCCGGCATAGAGCTACAGTGCACGAGGTGTGCACGCGCGCAAAGCAGCCATATGGCTTTACGTCGCTCTCCCTCGTAGCCCCTCTCCGCCCCCTTCCCTGCTGCTATTTCACACCAGTTTATCAGAACTCCCGCTTCTCTCCCCCACCCCCCCACCATCGCGTCTCGCGCGTCCAATGCTTGTTCATTCTCCCCGCCCCCCCCCCATCGCGTTTTGCGCGGCCAATGCTTGTTCATTCTGTTTCATGTAACACGTACCGGGAAATTCTGCTCCGCTGGCTGCGAGCCAATCCCTTAACCACTGGGAGTCGAGTCTCCCCCCCATCAGTGGGCCCCTCCCCTCCACGGCGCCTCGCCTGACGTAGTTTGCGGGGCGCACTAGGCTCGGCACAGACTTTCAATTCTGGCTTCAGTGGTAGTGCTATTGTCTGCTTCCCTCTCCTTCACCGAGTCGTGGATTAGAGCATAAGAACATAGGGGCTTCGCCTCACCGACAAAAAAATATAATCAGGTTTAAATTTGTCTTCACGGTGACTTTATATCAAGACCCACCGTCCGCCGCTATCGCCAGCTCCAGGTTAGAAAAGAGACGCTAAATACAATAGTTTTAACTGTTTGCTTTTTCGCGCGTAGCTTTTCGGCACGTCTTAAACATCTATTTTTTTGAACCGCCGAGGAGAGCGTACGTCCTTACCGTAGCCGTTTGAGACCACATAATTACTCATTCGCTGCTACTTATAATAGCGGGGTTTTGTTTACCGCTTAATAGGACACTACTACGCTTTCTAGGCACTGTAAATACTGGGTATATTTATGACCCACTTTTTACCTACCTCGCAAGGACTGAGGTTCCATTAGCATGTAAATCACTATTAATTGGTCTTCTGCCTGGGACGGAAAGCTCCCGGCTGCGCTGCCGACTTTGGTGCCGACTTTGGTGCCGGAAACCAGGGTTCGAGCCTCGGGGTCGCGTCCAAATCCTGTGATTCTGGCCAAATCACGCAATCTCCCCGTGCCTGAATGTGTAATGTAAATACGGTGCTCATGTACAGCGCTCCAATACCTTCGGGTCGAGTTTGCGCTATATAAAAGATGCAGAAAAAAAAATGACACAATGTGACCAGTTTGAAAAGCTTTGCTGTTTTTCCATGGGGGTCTCCCAGTCCTGATAGGACAGGGCCCTCTCACAAAGGTTATAGGCGAGAACTTGCAACGAAGTCCTGTGCTTGATACTGGCTTCAATCTGAGCGAGAATGGCTTGGATTCGCCTTCAGGTCAGAGTCGGATACCAAATTACAGGTTCTACTAGTGGGACGAAGAAACTCCAGATATTCGAGTGGATGACGACTTGTGCTTAAAGGCGGGAACATTTATTTTGCTCTAATTTTATAACTTTTGTGCTGATCCAAGTAAACTTGGAGATCGAACGGTAAATTAGCCCTTAATAGAAGTCAGTGGCTGGTCGCCACCGTGTAAGGGGGAGGGGCAGGCTTTAAGATACCACGGAAAACAGAAGTGCACAAAGACAATGGACGTTCCGGAGTATGTGGCAGACCCACTGGTGTAAGATTATGCGGTTAAGTTACGTTGGCACCACATGTGTGTGTTTTAAGACCACAATCATCTCGAAGTACAAACGCAAAGTATTCACTGTTGGGTCTGAGGCATGCTTGAAGGGTACATGCGCATCACAATATGTGGAGGTTACATGGCTGCTGCAGGCCTTGTAGTATTACGTTGTGTCGATGAAGCAAAAAGCGATCATGTGTCTCAGACAGCACGCTTGTGAGTTCTAAGAGTCCACTCATGGGTGGAACAGCTCCCCTGCAATGGAAGGCCATCCATGCATGGAATACCGTCAGGGAGGTTCCTATGACGCTATTTGTGACAGCATTTGCGAAGGTCATAAGGGGAGCAACAGATAACAAAGCTCGATTCAAAACCTTAAAAGATTATTTTTTAAAACTTTTGAATTTCGGGTTTAAACGTAAATGTCATTGAAGTGTTTTGAATTATATATGAACATTAATCAGAGCGCCTAAGATACACAGACGGCGAGCAGCGCTTTATAAAACTCCTACACAAACAAACAGTAGTATCCCTTCTCGGTGATCTAGAAACCCTTCCTCCCTTCTACCATCACTGAACTCTACAAAACGGCAGATTGTAAAATCGCCTCTCTTCTCTGCAGACGATGCTACAAAGGACTGGAGATTTACAGGCCTCTGCTGCAGAGCAGCGGGAGGAACAGACAAGAGCCGTGCGCAGTCTGCAGCCAGGACACCTTGTATAGCAGGCCTGTCTGGGACTCAAGGCAACCACTTAACTCTTCCTCCTGTCCCTGATAAAGTCACCAATCACCAGAGTCGCTCTGTCAGCCCTGCGCGAGGTGACGTGCACGAAACGTCCACCGCAACCTCCTAAATTAGCAATTAGGCGATGCAAGTCTATCTATCCTGCATACAACTCGAAGCCCAGACATGAGCCTCCTTCAAAAAAGAAGTAAAAATGCATCTAATTAACAAATTCACATCCTAAGACTTTAAATCATACGTGACTGTTAGCAACATAATCCTATCTACCACTGTCTACCTCTTTTTGTATTGAATGTCGATTATTGACCTGGTTTTTCGAGCAGTAGCGCCCCCCGCACCCAGCGCCTTGAGACCTCACGGGTGAGTAGTGCGCTCTACAAATGTTCCTGATTGATTGATTGATTGTATATTACCCCTCAACCATCTAACGTTTCTGAACGGTGTAATGCAAAGCACTCTGATACCCTCTAGGATCATGTTCGCGCTATATAAAACTTTATAAACTGTATAGGAGAGGTTGACAAATCAATATTGTCACACGAATGCATATTATACCTCCTTCAACCATTTCGGAATTCCTTGCCAAAACTTTTGTGTTGCATGTTAAAATGAATATATACTGTGCTTAGTGCTGCTGAGTCAGCTGCAAGAACCACTGACAATTACTGAAGTACGAGTTTGTACTCATCGCGAAAAGCATGTGTGTGTTGAGCATTAAGCGGAGCGTTGTGTTTTGCTAGTGTAATATTACTTAAGCAATGCTTCCAAATGCTTCCAAACATACACAGACGCAGTGGGTGGCTGGAGATCATTACGCACAGTCTTCTTCATAACAATGCCTTGGCGTGTGAGGACATCTGCGCCTGTTTCTGACTCCTGTTTTTACTTCTACTGTTTGTTTGAACCATTCTCCGGTCCAGTTATCCACAGGTAGCCTGCTGGCTGCAAAGGAGCTATAACACGATGCTGCCATGCTCCTCAGCGTCAAACTCCGCTGTATATGAATGCATGTTTTGTACATGTACAGTTATGGTATTTTGGTAGTCTTGAAGTCTTTGAAGTGAAAGTAGGCTGCTAGGCCACTGCAGAGGTCAGGTATGGACAGCTTAGAAAACATTGCAAGAATCCATAAACACAAATCAAACTGCAGTGCCGAGCTTTTTCAAAGTATGTTATAAAAACAGAATTATGAGAGCGACTTTTTATGGCTTGAAAAAAATTGATTTCTAGTTACAGGCTTCTTTTTCTGACATTCTGTGTAATTAGCTCTCACTGTTCACAAGCTGCTAATCGCACAGCAGCAGACAGTCTTCCACCTCGTGCACAAATCTCAGGTTATTTCAGAATTCATGGTATTCAACGCACGAGGGTTCAGCCAAGGGTAGCGGGGCCGTTCAGCTGTGGGTTGCTGATTCGTAACTAACTCTGGGTTTGCCATCCTTGGAAGACTGAGAGTGTCTTGCCAAGACTGGAATTCCTGATACGCCGATGTCAGCAGTGAGCGTTTAACTCCTTGGATTAACTGGCTGTCAGGTGCAGAACACTTTGTGTAACAAGTCAAGAAAGGTGCATCCCACTCCCAGAATGCATTGCTTATTCGGTAAAGGCCCCTGACATGGAATAATCTGGTGAGTCTGCCTTTTTAATCACTTGTGATGATTTGATGCACACACTAGTGACTATTGTGAGAAAACTAAAATTCACTTTGCACGCGTATGCAGTGTTCTAATTGTAAACGTTCTATGTCCGTAATTAGTAAAATATATTTCACATTTGTATTCCCTTTTCTCTTCATAGAGTACTCTTATTTAAATGTTTTCCCTTCCTGCTGCCACCTTGTGGCAGTATTGAATATTATTACTCTTGCCTGGATTGTAAAGGTATACCCGTAGAAGTGCAGGTAAGTGCTGGAAAAGCAGGCCGAATGTTTGTGAATAGCCACAAATGTGTCTCACTCACCCTTTTCCACTGCATTGCCTTTAACTCGGTGTTGGCATTACCCTGAGAAGGCTCGTCTACTCATCTTAGTGTCACGTACAAATGTAAAGGTTGCCCGTACATTGTTTTTGCCTGATCACCCGATCACAAACTTTTTAAATGTAGACATTCCACCACTGGGACAGGCAGATAGAAGTTGCCAGCATTGACAGGACAAAAAACAACCTCAAGACATTATTTATTATTAATACTTTTTTAATATGGTCATTCAGTTGTACATAATGCTTTCTTGGTCATAATCAAGGTAACTAAAATGCTTTTGACACTTCTTTATTATAACTTTTCAGCATGATGCAGACTTCTGACAGCACAGCTTAAAGACACAGGCAAAGTCAATATCTCTAGCTAAACAATTATAAGGTCCCAAAGGCGAGACCTATTGGCTATGCCAATGCTTGTTTATAAATGGGGAGAGGCCTGGAAAATTGTAAAATAAAGTGGTCGGGCCATACCACTTTTTTAAGGGCTTCCAAAGCGATAGGTGTGTTTGAGAACATTAAATCAATGATGTGTCCAGGCTCATGAGTTGGACCAGGAGTCAAAGGGAGACCCAGGGCTGTTAGTGTTTCCAGAAGAGGTCTACCCAGAGCGTCTTCAGCCCTGTCCATATGTAAATTAAAATCTTCTAATAACAGGGAATTTGCATAATTAATGATCTTATGTGCTAATGCTTGATCAAGTGAGTTGATGAAATACCCTGCGTACCCTGGGTGCCGGTAAATTAACACCCCCAAAAGCGAATATTGAGTGGAAGGCAAAAAAGAGAAGTCCAAGGCTTCTGCATATGTATTTTTTTTAAAGGTAATCGCAATCCCACTCTGCGTTTCTCTTTCCTATCTGCATGAAAACAGGCGTACATGTCCAGGAGAGGAGCTAGTTGTAAGTCAGGGTTAGAGTCATCCTTCGACGAGCTCTCAGTAATTAAGAGGATATCAGGCTGGGTATCAATTAGGTGATTATAGATATCTAAGGCATGTTTATTCAATTAGCAAATATTAATTATCCAGCTTTGATGTGATGACTCTCGTTAACCTTAGACACCCCCTCCTCGGTGCTAAAACATTGCAGGTTCTGTATCCTACATATTGTACACTCAACCTACTCCAACAGTCTTTCACGGCTAATTTACAATCGCATGAGGTGGGGTATCTCAAATTTCTGACTACCTCAGCTGGGTAGACAAGCCTTGCATTGTTACCCCTCATAGCCATGCTTTCACTCTTCAAACCTATATAGCTGTAATTTGATCAAGAAAATTCCCCAAAAATCTAAGACCCCTGAAAACTTAATGGGTTGTTTTGTGAACCAGATTTAAAAAACATTTGGTAATAATTATACTTGCCCAACACAGGTCTTGGAACCCAGCCTTCCCTGTCAATATACCAAGTAGTGATAAAAGAAGAACATGTTCATTGTAGGCAAACATGTAGACAACTTTGCAAGTGCTCAGGCACCATATGGAGTACTTTGGTCTGCACCTTGGGTACTAGCTGACCAGAGAAAAGTATCACTCACAAGGACTGGTAGGTGTGTCACAAATGCGTTTTTCACTCAGTTCATAAACAGATCTCTATAGAGCATGCCACAGTAACACCATGAATAGACAGGGACACTAAACTTGTCTCCCAAGCCATATTCTTTAATCACAGACCTCTGTTTGAAATTTGAAAGACCTGCTGGGATGCATGCCAACCTGGATTCATAGTCTCAGAACTGTAATCTCCACATCACATAATTACTTGGAACAAGTCAACATGTGTCCCGCGAAAGACAACTGTCACCCTTCCTTCTGTTGTGTAGAAGGTTGTAATACAATGAGCAATATGATGGCCATCAACCTCATTTTGTGCTTTCTTGCAGCTACATGATGGGAATGTATTCATTATTCATAGAACTTCACAGCACAGAGTAAAACAGTTTCTGCATGTAGTGTGGGATGTGCAGTTTATATCGTTCACAAGCGTGAAATAGTAATGTACTGTCTTGCTTCGGAGCAAACACTGTAGCCTGGCCTGCATGTGACCTCAACGCAGACTGGTGAGGCCAGCTTTGATTTCGCAACCAAAGGAAGGGGGAGAAGATTATAGAAATCTCTCCTTGAGTTGAGTAAAGGTATTAAAGACGGGGGCTCTTGACTCTCAGACAGGAGCTTCCCTGTGGAACAGGCACATTGCCCAGGGATCCTGATTGAGACTTCTGCCTGACTGTGAGGGCTCCCCACTCGTGCTGGCCAGAATGTTGAAGGACACTTAATCAGTGATGTATACTAAGTTTAGATTTTTTTGCTTAGTTTAAGAGAGTGTGTGTGTGTGTGTGTGTGTGTGTGTGTGTGTGTGTGTGTATATACATAAATATGTGAATATATATTTGCTATGCTTGGTTATTTTCATTTGACCTCTGGGAAAGTGCAGTAATAAATATATTTTGTCTTCCTCTTACAAGTGCCGCATTAATAAAGGCATTTGCTTCATTTTGACAGTACATTGATAAATCAATTTGCCTAATTTTGAAAGTGCTTTAATACATTTATTTGCCCCATTTTGAGAGTGATGAGTTCCTTTTTCTAAGTGTGTCCTATCGTTTTAAGTCTGAGACAACACAGAGGTTTAAATTGAATTCTCCACCTATGAACAGCTGCATGCCTTGTGGCATCAAGCACTTGAAAGTTGGGAAGATGAACTTTGCGTTTGACATCCGTTCAGACGTGCTGAATTGGTAGCAAAGCAGGTATAGCCTTTTGAAAGGCATGATTGTCCACTAGCAGAATCCCTAATTATTCCTGACTACCAGTGCCTCGCTGTCAGAACAGAGAGTCTATTTTAAAGAACTGCATACAAAGTGGCACTAGTTCAAGGGAAAACATCTCTGCACGCCAACATCTTGGAGCTCGGAGCAGTAATATTGGCTGTATAGGTCTTTGCCTCCTTATGATTTTCCATCGCCCCTGGGAGGGTTAAACCATTGTATTGACTACTACAGTGGTTCGTAACCTTTTGGCTGTTGTGGACCCCCACCTAAATCATTACTGGAATCCAGGGACTCCCACTGAATCATTATTGTATTCCTGACTCCCCACTGAGTCGTTATTGGAACCAGAAGACCCCCACCCCAACTTGAGAAATTCCAGAGAATTGAATTGCAAAACAATACACAAGCATTCATAAAACAAATAAACATATGCTGAAATATCTTATTTAATTCAGAAATATCAAAATGTTAATTTGAATGGGAAGGTTGGAGATTTTCTAAATTCAACTGGGGCCACCCACAGTTTATATTACATTCAGTTTGATGCACTTGCACCGCTCCCATGAATCAATATGAGAATGGCAACTTACTTTTTAGCCTCACATTTCAAATTCCTTCTCATTTACAGAACATCTTAAATTTGACAGTTTGCTTCTTTATTTATATAAAGCGTAATAATCTCTAAATATAATCTAATTATCTGAGCACCTGCGGACCCCCTGTGTAGGAGTCGCAGACCCCCAAGGGTCCCTGAAACACAGGTTAAGAACCACTGGACTACTACATAATAACGTACATACTTTCACTTTAATATCATTAAAAAAGAAACTAAGCTTCTGGTTTAGCTCTTGTTCTGGTATGCTTAAAGTATCTCCTCAGTTGTGCTGCACAACATCCAGCACAGGGCCAAAGTGTCTCAGAAGTGACATTGAAACCCCATATAAGGGATCACTGGAGCATGGGGTATAATTTGTTTTATTTTGCTGTTCAACAGACATGGCATCCAGAACCTCTGAGAGTTGTTCTGTGTTCTTCCGTCTTTTGAGGTATTTTCTGAGATCTGATAGAGACATCTAGCCGCAGATTCCTTAACTTAGAATATTCCACAGGTGCAGACTGGATCCGGAAAACCTTTTCCCCAGCAGTACCTCTGCACGCCGGGGGGAGGCGTCGCCTGGCTCCGTCCTGAAGTTGTCCATGGTTAGCTTAGCTTATCCTACAGCCGTCCCCAACGGATGACTTGCTGTCTCCGTCTTGGATGGCCACGGAGGCTGGTGCTGACTTTGCACCGGCTGTTCGCACGGCTGGGGATATCTTGCAGTTGCTGCCGCCCTCTGTCTCCCTGCCATCAGATCCTTTGTTGGATCTTCTCCACCAGGACACGGTGGATGTGGAGCCATTGTTGCCTTTTGGCGGGTCCTTGTATGATGTCCTTCTGGGGACTTGAGCCAGACCCTCATCGGGGGATCCCATGAGTCGCGCTATTGTGCATCGTCATCGCCCTGCTCCAGACGACCCTTCTTGTTTGTCCCTACATCCTAGGGCTCACGGACTTGTAGTCCAGGCAGCGTTCCCTTCATCTCCTCCTCCGTTGCTTCCTCCCACTCAGGAGTCTAGGTAGTTGTAGTCATGTGGCCGCAGTGTCTTTGCGTCCACCAGCTCAGGCCTTCGATCTTTGAACACGTCCTGCGTGTTTTCTCGGGCCACTTTTGCCCTTTGGGACTCTGTCGAGCGGCTCCTCCCCTCTTTGCCGGAGGCCCCTCATGCTGACCTGGTCCGACTTGTTCTGGATGGCCGTGACATGGCACAGTTTTCCATCCGGTCGGCCATGGACACCACTGACTCCGTGGGTCGGGCTATGGCCAGGTCAGTTGCTCTGCGTCACCAGGTGTGGCTCCGTGACTGCAGTTTCCCTGACAATGTTCGGGAGCAACTCAGGAACCTGCCCTTTGATGGGGTCCATCTGTTTGATGGGCATACCGACTCGGTGGTCCGGCGTCTCCTCTCTGGATTTTGATGGCTGCCAGGTTTTTAGTCCTTTTGCTTTCATAATTTCCGTCTCTGCTAAAGACACTATTGCCCAGACGGTCTTTATGGCTGCTCAACCGTGTGTTTTTCCTCCTTATGATGCAGCTGGGTCAGCTGTTTAGGGTAATTCTTTTCGACCTCTTCTTATGAGCTTGCCTCAAGAGGTGTCCCTAGTTTTTTCAAGGGCTGTGACTTACCCTAGGTGGGGTATCTGTTGGCTATTGTGTAGCTGCTCTTCCTTGCCAGGAGGTTTCGGAGGCTCCTGTGGAGCTCTCCTTGTTATTTCCTGTCTCTCTGGGGATTTTTCTTGTGGCATTCCCCTTTGTTCTATGCTTCCTGCTGTAGTGGGAAATCTCCTCTGTTGAGGACAACGGGCTAGTGTGAATCTCTCCTGGAGCTTCTTTCCTGCCTACAGTTGTTCCGTGGCACTCTCCTGCGTCTGTGGATGCAGTCTGCTCCTGTGTGTTGTTCGGGTTCTACCGTTCTGGCTCGCCCCAAGGGGGATTCACATTTTTCTTGCCTTGCATTTGGCTCTTCTTTCCGCCTTAAGTTCTGCCCTTAGCACTTCGGCTGTCTTGGGCGTGGGTGCGCGTCCATGTGGGCGCTTTGTTCCATTCTGCTCCGGCCCGGTCCTTTCTGGGTTCTGGGTGGGCACGACCTGTGGGTCCGCACCGGGTGTGTGCGGTATCACGGGGGAACCATAGTGTTCCTTGAGCCACTATCTTGGCTGTGTTGTCGTCTTCCCTATTGTTGGAAAATGCTCGGGCGTCCCCTGTTGAGAGTTGCCTGTGGGCGGTAGGGTTTTTGCCAGGGTTGATCCCTGTTGCTTTTTCCCTCCCTATGCCAGTTCCCAGCCTAAACGTGTTTTTTTCTGCTGTTCCTGCACACGGCTCAGGTGTTTTTCCTCCTGGCCTCTGTTGCTTTTTTCTGCAGTCTTGTTCTATCCCTGGATGTTTTCTGGCATCATCCGGTCTAGGGCTATACTTTTTCAGGCATTCTATGTCTGACAATTGCTGACTTCCTCTTCTTCCTTAGTGTGGTGGTCAGTATCCCGCCTGTTTCGCGATGACTCTGCCTTTCCTATCCTGTTCGGTGGGTTTCAGTCATCTTCTATGTTCTTGGACTTGTGTGTCCTGCTACGTCCACATCGGTGCCTTTGGTGCCTTTTGGGCGACTCTCGGGTCTCTCCTAGTCTCCCCTGGGTTGTCACTTTCTTGACTCTTGTTAGACCTGTCAGCCCTTTGGGTGGTCCCTCCTCAGCATTATTTATTTTGTCCCACTTTTGCCTCAAACCCTGTTAGTATTTTTCCTTTTTGGGAACCACCAGACTTTTTAGTGTTGATGCAGATTCAGGGAGCCATTTTATCTACCCCTGGAACTTCTGTCTGAGGGCCTGGAGCACAAAATGGTGGCCACCTGTGACATCATCAGAACCCACTGGAACCTACTAGAACCTTCTGCAACATTCTGGAACCCTGTGACAGTTGGAGGCGGTTTGGAATGTTGGGAAGCTAAGTCAGAGAGTTGGCAGTTGGAGCTGGCAGTTGGCACCTGACTGGTGAAGAGAGAGCAGCAGAAACCTGAAGGAGGAAGGAGTGAGGCAGCAGGGGTGGAAACTTGTGCCTGGAGTGGGGTCCATAAACCCACCCTTGATACTAGTCCCTACTGACTGAGCCCAGCCTGGAGCCCTGTGTGGGAAGAAGCAAGAAAAACCATCTTAAGGACCTGGACAGCAGGAACAGGCCTTAGAAGCAAAGAACAGCAAAGTCCTGACCTGATTATTGGTTTTCCTGGAGTCCGACGTCGAGAAGCCTGGAGACCTGGAGCCCGAGGTGGAGAAGCGGCGCTGACTGGAAAAGCAGACGTCGTACCCGGAGCCGCCAGAGGTCGAGAGAGGGTGCCGACGGAGGTCGTAGAGAGTACCAGAGGTCGAGGAGGAAGTCACCCGAGGCTTTGCTATATCGCGCTGCTGCTGCTCTAGCGATTTTGGCGATACTTGCTACTTCATCTAGCATTTTGGGGATAGTAAGGGGGGTGTTAGAGTAGGCTCACCTGCATTTTAAATTGTGCCTTCACCCGCATTTTGCGGGACTCAGTCAGTGGGGTCGGGGTGCTTGTGCTCGTCCGCCATTTTGGGTAGGGCTGAGGATTGGATATTCACAGCGCCATTTTGGGTGGGGCTAGAGGCTCTACAGCCGGAAGCCCGCGTGGCGTAATATTATTAATAGGCATGGGGAAACAGACGCGCAGCGGATGCGCGCAGCGGTCGCGCCGTAGTTGCGCCGGAGGTGCGCCAGAGGTAAGCCCGTTTGCGCCCGTTCGCGTCCCGGGCGCGCTGGGGGCGCCTCTGGCCACTTTGCCGGTCGACAACCACGAGGTTGTCAACAACTTATTGTATCACACTGGGGACGTGGCTCAACATCGAGCGCGTTCTTTAGCGGCCAATAATCTTTTCTGCGGTCTACTGAACGTTCGTTCTCTGGTGAAGCATCATGCCGAGATTGCCCTGCTATTGGAGTCCTCGCAATTGGACATATTAATCGTTACGGAAACATGGGCCACGGCAGATAGTGGATTGGAACTAGGTTGGGCTTGCCCACCGGGCTATCTGATCAGACATGTACCTCGTACCTCTGGTAGGGGAGGTGGAGTAGGTTACATTTTTAAAGACTCGATTTCCCTGGTGGAGCTAGAGGTTAGGGAAGTAACGGGGTTTGAGCTTATGGCCTTTTCCATTATGTCCCAGGGTGGTTCGTTGATTACAGGGTTACTATGTTATAGGCCCCCCTCCTCGACCACAACCTCTATTCAGCCATTGGTTGATTTAATCTACGATCTCTCAGACTCCCATGCTAAAGTTTTTATAGTGGGAGACTTTAACCTCTGGCCGTCCGGCCCTCAAGACCTGGCCTATTGAGAGCTATGCCAATCGTGCGGTAATATTCAACTTACACAGTTGATTTCATCACCCACGCACGTTAAGGGACACGTGTTAGATCTGATCTTTGCTGAGCCGGAGGTGGTGGTGGTGAATGAGATCTTGGAACAGGATTGGACAGATCATTTCTTGATCACTATGTCCATTGGTGTACCTGGGCCGTTAAAATCAAATATTACAAGTGGCTTTAAGTTTAAGCGCCAATGGGCCCGACTGCTTAGAGAGCCAATTCGTCCTACTCTGCTGCCTAGGGGTTTTCGGGTGGAGGACAGTGTAGATAAGAGCTACGCTGCACTCTGTCAGCAAATCTCGGCATCCCTAGAAGAATTGGCTCCTCTGCGGAGGGTGAGGGACAGACCTAGAGCGACTAATGCCTGGTTTAACGACGATCTGAGACAGCATAAGATCCGCTGTAAACAGGCTGAGCGTACTTGGAGGAAAGGATATAAGGAGTTGGACAGGGTAGCGTATAGAGTGGCCTTACAGGTATACAAGAACCAGCTGAGAAGTGCTAAGGCAAAGTTCTTGGAAGATACCTTGGATAGGGCCGCAAATAAATCGCAAACCTTGTTCAAGCTGGTCAACAATTTATCTAACCCGTCCTGTACAGCTCCTGCCATTCCAGCCTCTCAGGTGCTGTGCGATTCGTTGGCCGCTGCTTTTGAGGAGAAAATAAGAACTATCTTGAATGGACTTTTAGTGCCCGGACAACTGGAATCACCGCCTCCTCCTTCACCGGAATCTCTCTGCCATTCGGCATCGCTCCGGGATAATAACAAGGTGGATACGTTCTGTTTACCTTGCTTTCCCATTCCTACATCGGAGGAGTTTGATTCACTGGCCAACGGAGTGTCCTCGGGCTCACCACTGGATCCAATGCCTCATAAGATCTGGAAGGCATTTCAGGATGAGCTGTTCCCTCCACTTCATTCCATCTGCTGTCAGTCATTGATGACGGCGACAGTTCCAGATAGCTGGAAAGTGGCAATAGTAACGCCACTATTAAAAAAGGCTTCTTTAGATCCATCCTGCCCAGCTAATTATAGGCCCATTTCGCTCTTGCCTTTTGTAATAAAGGTCCTTGAGAGATGGGTCACAAAAGCCTTGTCCAGCTATCTGGAATTAAACTCCTGCCTGGATACAGCTCAGTATGGCTTTAGGCCGGCACATGGCACGGAGACCGCATTGGTCACCGTGTTAGATGATCTGCGAACGCGTGTCGACAAGGGCAGATCAGTTTTTCTGGTACTGCTGGACATGTCGGCCGCGTTTGACACGGTTGACCATGCGGTTCTCCTGGAGCGTCTCCGTAGTGCGGGCGTAACCAGTCTAGCTTTAGACTGGTTAACGTCCTATCTCAGCGACAGACAGCAAGCAGTGGCTTTACCACCTTTTCAATCAGCCACTCGACAGGTGAAGCAGGGAGTTCCTCAAGGGTCGGCGATCAGCCCGATCCTGTTTAATTTATATCTTCGACCCCTTATAGCCCTGATTAAGTCATTCGGCATATCAGTCATCAATTATGCCGATGACACTCAATTGATTTTTTCTTTTGAGGGGAGTGAGTCGGTTTCGAAAGACATCTTTCATAGCTGCATGTCGGCCACGGCTGAATGGCTGCGAACCAACTCACTCCAGTTTAATGGGGCTAAAACGGAGGTTCTCCATTGCTCTCCTGATCGCCTTCCTCGGGCGTTGCCTGATGACTTTTGGCCACCTTCTATACTTGGCCCTGTGGCAGGAGCTAAATCGGCCCGTAATTTGGGAGTGGTGTTTGAACCGGACCTACAGTTGGATGGTTCAGTTAATAAGACCGTAGCGACTTGTATGGGCCTGCTCCGCGCTCTACGCAAAATTTTGCCTATTCTCCCTAAAGTCTTTAGAGCAGAGGTGGTGCGGAGTATTATACTCAGTAGGTTAGACTACTGTAACGCACTGCTCTTAGGAGCTCCTAAAAAATTGATCCTTAGGTTGCAGAGGATTCAGAACATGGCGGCAAAACTGGCTTTATCGCGCCCACGCTCTGCTTCCTCTTCGGCAGCTTTAGCTGAGCTACATTGGTTGCCGATTCAACAGAGGATCGCCTTCAAGGCGGCATGCCTTGTATTCAAGGCGCTGCATGGACTTGGACCAATACCACTCCAGGGCCTGTTTTCTTGGTATCAAGCTGCCCGGCCTTTGAGATCCTCATCGGCGTTTCTGGTGCGGGTTCCTAAGATCACCAGAGTTAGGATAGGTGGCCGAGCTTTTAGCCACACAGCCGCCTCATTATGGAATTCCCTCCCGCTAGTGCTGAGGGGTAAGCAAGATCTGACCTCCTTTAAAAGGGACCTTAAGACCTATCTGTTCCCTAGGGCAATGTAAATATTCTTCCGGTGGTTTAATTTGGGGTCTCAGTGCCAGGATACCCTCGGGGTGACAGATGCGCTTAATAAGAGCCAAATACATACAATACATACATACATACGAGTGAGCGGCGTCGACGGGGGAGTGAAGTCCGCCCTCCGGAGTCGCTGGAGACCGAGGTGAAGCGTGCCGGAGGTCGGGAGTGGAGATCGCACTCCGGAGTCGCCGGAACCTGAAGAGAATCGTGCCGGAGGTCGGGAGTGGAGGTCGCACTCCGGAGTCGCTGGAACCCGAGGACAGGAGCACCGGAGGTCGGGAGTGGAGATCGCACTCCGGAGCCGACGGAAGTCGACATCGAGCCAAGGCCGGCCGACGTCATCGAACCGGAGCCGCCCGAAGTCGACATCGAGCCAAGACTGCCCGATGTCATCGAACCGGAGGTCGACATCGAGCCGAGGCCGCCGACATCGAACCGGAACCGCCTTCCGGCGTTGTCAAGAACTGACATTGCGCCGAGGCCGCCGACATCGAACCGGAACCGCCTCACGGCGTCGACACGACTCCAGCGGCGTCGGAGCTTCATAAAAAGGGCAGTAAGTGGAATAGAGGGCGCCTAAGGCCCTGTGGAGCCCTAAGAGACCATCCTAGGGGATAAAGAGGTGTTAGGACCAGCCTGGGAGTGCCAGGGGTGGACTGAGACTGATACAGTGACCTGTGTGAGGGGTTGTGTAGTTTGGGAGAGCCAGATTCCTAGATTACCCTTGATCTACCTCAGTTTTAGCCTCAGCCTTACCCAAGCTAGGTGAGACACCCTCAGACCATCCACCTAACCACAAGCTGTGACTGGGCCAAATCAGCCCATAGTATTTCAAATGTGATCTGATTGTACAAGTGTCACTGTTGGCTTTTAATTATTTATTGAGAGCACTGTATCTATTGTATTTATCCTATTTATTGCTTCACCGTATTTATTGTTCCACAGTATTTATTGTCGCACAATATTTATTGTCTCGCAGTATTTATTGCCTCATAATATTTAATTGCCTGTTATGTAATGCACTTATATTTATGCCTTGATTTTTTATGATCTACCTTATTTATTGAATCGTTAAGACAGTATTTATTTGACCTGCACTTTTTAGAAGAAGCCTTGTGTATTGTGATTGTATTATTATTTATTTAATCAGCAACTAAGAGAAAAGAAGATAAACACAGAGATATTTTCATAATTTTTACGGTGTAGAGTCGTTTTTGGAACGGATGCACGCATGGTTATTGTGTGGGTATGACGTATGCTTAGCACGGTGCCTGATCCCTGACCACTCGAGCCAAGCTACCACAGCGTGTCTGGGAGAACACCACCATCACCCTTCCGGTGTGGGGGTGGGTTTTTCTAACATGATTGGTGTTCAGCGGTGGGATAGAGCTGTGCCTACGTATACTCAACAATAACTGTGGGTAGTCCATAGGCCTACACCGGGAGTTTTCTCAAAGCGGCCTTCCTAATTGTGAGTTTTTGTTTTTCCAAATTTACTCTGGTGGTGGGAGGAGGTATTATATAAGGTACCCCCCTGCATAGTTACTGCAAATAACTGTCCTCTGACCTGAGTGGGCAAGATGGAGTTTGTACTGGAGAATTTAGAAACGTACACTGTGGCCCAACTCAGGGAGTTTTGTCAGCGGGAGGGGGTGTATTGTCCCCCAGGAGCAAAGAAGGGTGCACTCCAAACCAGCTTAAGGGCTTGGGGGGAGGCACGACGAGAAAGCAAGGCTGAGGAGGAGGACAGGGATAGAGAGCCCGACAGTGAGGGAGCTGGTTTGTACCAACCTGAGGTGGGGAACCTGTCAGCGGGGCCCAGGACACTTTCCAGGAAGGGCAGCAGTGCCTCTAGCAGTGGCTTGTCTGAAGTGGAGTTAACAGACCGGAGGGAGAAAAGACAGCTCACATGGGACTTAGCAAGGCTGGAGAAAGAGAAGGAGGAACAGAGGATGGCTCACGAGTTAAGGCTGAAAGAGATAGATCTACAGATCCTAAGAATCGGGGCACACCCTGTTCCTAATGGTGGCAGCGAAGAAAGAGAGTTCACTAGGGAACCCAAACCCTACTTGCTGAAGGACATAGTAGCTAGCTATGGGGCGGGTGACGATATCGCCAAGTGGCTAGCGGCCTATGAGGTCTCGTTAAGGGCCCATGGGGTTCCAGAGAAGTACTGGGGAGGGGGATTGTACAAGTACATGCCTCCAGCTGGCAGGGATGCTTTATTGGCCCTCGAAGAGGATGAGCAGACCTACTACCCCACCATGAAAGTGGCGCTCATAAGAAAGTTTGGACTAACACCCGAAAAGTACAGACAGAAGTTCAGGGGTAGTCACAAACTGGGCACACAGAATTGGGTGGACTTCCTGGACTATGCAAAGAAGGCACTAGAGGGTTGGATTCAGGGCATTGAAGTGAGGAACTACGAGGGATTGTTTGATCTAGTACTGAAGGAACACCTGCTCGAGAAATGTTTCCCTGAACTGCGTCAACACCTGGTGGATAGCAAGCTGACCAATCCCCGGAAGCTTGCTGAGGAGGCGGACATTTGGGCTAGTACCCGGGTGTCCACAAGGGGGACTGGAGGGGATACTCAAAAGGCCGGACAGGGCGCCCCCCAGAAGAAAGAGGGAGGGGAAAAGAAAAAGGAGTTCTCCAAAGGCCCCCAAAATAACTTCCAAGGAAAGGGAACAGGATTCACCCCTAGGGCTAACCCACCCCGAAACCCTAATCCTGGCCAGAGTCAGCAGCCAAGGGTTGTCCATTGCTTCGAGTGCGGTGGCGTTGGACACTATAAGGGAGATCCGAAGTGCCCGAAACGACCACCCCCTCCCATTGGAGGAAAGACCCCCGGAGTAGCTAGTGCAGTGCTCGGGGAGGAGATGCCCTTAATTAAGGGAAGGGAGTGGGCGGGTGTCACTTTAGTGTCCCTGGGAGAACGGGAGATGGTTCCTAAGATCCAGGTGCCCGCAAATACTGTAAAGTATGGGCAGTGGGTCACCATCAACGGCCAAAGAGGGGAGGCTCTGAGAGACACAGGAGCCAGTATAACTACGGTACGTAGCCAACTGGTGTCTCCAGAGCAGGTAATTCCCGATGTACTCCACCCAGCCGCGATGGCTGACGGCAGAACAGGCCACTATCCAGTGGCCGAGGTTCCCTTTGAATGGGGGGGGGTTGCAGGTTCACTTCGCGTTGCCGTAAGCCCTGCCGTGCCAGTCGATTGTCTACTGGGGAATGACATGGAGCACAATGCTTGGAAGGAGGTGGAATACCGGACTCATACTGAGATGCTGGGTACACCTGACTGGGCCTGTGTGAGCACAAGGTCCGCGACTACCCGGAGAGGGAGTTCGTTTCGGCTGGAGCCTGGAACAAAGGCCCAGCCAGCTGCCAGTCAAGGGAAGAACCGAGGACAGGAGGAGCCTGCCTCGGCGTCCACACCCCGTAGGACGGATAGGCCACCGGAGGTGGTGGGCCAGGAGTCTGCGGTGGGGGATGTTACCAAACTGGAGGACCTACCCATCCCGGCCGAGTGGCACGTGGAGGGAGGCCCGTCCAGGGAGGAATTCTGCCAGGGCCAGAGGGAGTGCCCTACCCTTGAGGGGCTAAGGCGTCAGGCCCAAGCCCAGGCAGCAGGGAACGTTGAAGGGAACTACAGTGTTTACTGGGAGGATGGCCTCCTCTACAGTGAACCCAAGGCACCCCTACATGGATCGTCACGAGCCTTGGTAGTCCCTCAACGTTATCGAGCCTTCCTTCTGGAGTTGGCTCACGAGATCCCATTGGCAGGACACCTGGGGCAAGACAAGACCTTCGCCCGTCTTGTCCCACACTTTTATTGGCCTCAGATGAAAGTGTCGTCCGATACCTACTGCCGGACATGTGTGTCTTGCCAAGCCAGTGGGAAAACAGGGGTGAAGCTGAAAGCTCCCCTGGAACCACTTTCTGTCGTTAGCACCCCCTTTGAAAGGGTGGGCATCGACATTGTGGGTCCGTTAGATCCGCCTACGTCAGCTGGTCACAGGTTTATCCTGGTTCTGGTGGATCATGCCACACGGTACCCAGAGGCAATACCTCTGAGGACCATAACAGCACCTGTTGTGGCTAGGGCCCTGATGGGAATCTTTACCCGAGTGGGTTTTCCCAAGGAAGTTGTGTCCGACAGGGGGACCAACATCATGTCAGCATACATGCGGGCCATGTGGAAGGAGTGTGGAGTGACCTACCGGTTCACAACTCCTTACCACCCCCAGACCAATGGTCTGGTGGAGAGGTTTAACAAAACCTTGAAAGGCATGATCAGAAGTCTGCCTGAAAGCCTGCGGAGGAAATGGGACGTCCTCCTACCCTGTCTATTGTTTTCCTACAGGGAAGTGCCACAGAAGGGAGTGGGCTTCAGCCCCTTCGAGCTTCTGTATGGGCACCCTGTACGTGGACCTCTCAACCTGGTGAGAGACGGATGGGAAAGAACTCCCAGAAAGCTTCCCCAGGACGTGGTGAGCTACATGCTGGCCTTCCGGAGCCAAATGGCTAAGTTGTGGAAGCAAGCTTCTGACAACTTGGAAGCCAGCCAAGCAGTAATGAAGGCGTGGTATGACCACAACGCTCACCCGGTGGAGTTGGAGCCTGGCCAGAAGGTGTGGGTGATCGAACCGGGAGAGCTTAGCGCCCTCCAGGATCGCTGGTCAGGACCCTTTGAGGTGTTGGAGAAGAAGGGTAAGGCTACCTACTTGGTGGACCTGAAGACCCCTCGTCAGCCCCTACGGGTGCTGCATGCCAACCGCCTCAAACCCCACCACGAGAGGCCCGAAGTCATCTTGATGATGGTGACTGACGGAGGAGAGGACGTGGAAAGCGAGCCTCTCCCCGATTTATTTGCGTCTCAAGAGAAGGATGGGTCGGTGGAGGGAGTGATTCTCTCCCCCTCCCTAATTCCTGAACAGCAAGAGGACTGCCGCCAGGTCCTGGGACAGTACTCTTCGTTGTTCTCCCTTGTCCCGGGTAGGACTCACCTGTGCGTCCATGACGTGGACACAGGAGACAGCCCACCTGTGAAGTCCAAGATCTACCGGATGTCAGACAAGGTGAAGGCCAGCATTCACAGTGAAGTCACTAAGATGCTGGAGCTAGGAGTGATCGAACCTTCTAGCAGCCCCTGGTCCAGTCCGGTGGTACTAGTACCAAAAGCTGCACCACCGGGTGGCCAACCGGAACTGAGGTTCTGTGTGGACTACCGGGGACTGAACTCAGTGACCAAAACTGATGCTCATCCGATCCCTAGGGCGGATGAATTGATTGACCGGCTGGGAGCTGCCCAATATCTAAGTACCTTTGACCTTACTTCGGGGTACTGGCAGATCTCTCTGACTGATGGAGCAAGGGAAAGGTCAGCCTTCTCCACGCCCAATGGCCACTACCAGTTCTGTGTGATGCCCTTTGGGCTCAAGAACGCACCTGCCACGTTTCAGCGCCTGGTAAACCAGATCCTCACCGGAATGGAGAGTTTCTCTGCTGCTTATCTGGATGACATAGCCGTCTTCAGTAACAGCTGGGAGGATCACTTGCGTCACCTGCAAGCTGTTCTCCAGGCCCTGAGACAAGCTGGATTGACGATCAAGGCCAGCAAGTGCCAGATCGGGCAGGGGTCAGTAGTGTACCTTGGACACTTGGTGGGTAGGGGAGCGGTGCAACCCCTCCAGGCGAAGATCGAGGCCATCATGGCCTGGGAACCCCCCAAGACACAGACTGAGGTCCGAGCTTTTCTGGGCCTCACGGGATATTACCGCCGCTTCGTGAAGGGGTATGGTACCATCGTAGCCCCCCTCACGGAGCTAACGTCCAAGAAACAACCTCGACGGGTAGTCTGGACGGAGGCTTGTCAGCAGGCCTTTGTGAGACTGAAGAAAGCCATGTGCGAGGCCCCGGTCTTAAGGGCCCCAGACTTTTCCAAGAAGTTCATTGTCCAGACGGATGCATCAGAACATGGCATTGGGGCAGTGTTATCGCAACTCAATGAAGAGGGTCTGGATCAACCCGTGGTCTTCCTATCCCGGAGACTACTTCCCAGGGAACAGAAGTGGAGTGCAATAGAGCGTGAAGCCTTTGCAGTGGTATGGGCTCTGAAGAAGTTGCGGCCATACCTGTTTGGCTCGCACTTCCTAGTTCAGACCGACCACCGACCCCTTCGTTGGCTGATGCAGATGAAGGGGGAGAATCCCAAGTTGTTGAGGTGGTCTATCTCCCTACAGGGAATGGACTTTCAGGTGGAACATCGGCCTGGAGTGGACCACGCCAATGCAGACGGTCTCTCAAGGTATTTCCGCCTTAGTGATGAGAACTCCCAAGGGGTTGGGTAGCTCTCCCCACTTTCAGCTGGGGGGGACGCGTGTTAGACCTGTCAGCCCTTTGGGTGGTCCCTCCTCAGCATTATTTATTTTGTCCCACTTTTGCCTCAAACCCTGTTAGTATTTTTCCTTTTTGGGAACCACCAGACTTTTTAGTGTTGATGCAGATTCAGGGAGCCATTTTATCTACCCCTGGAACTTCTGTCTGAGGGCCTGGAGCACAAAATGGTGGCCACCTGTGACATCATCAGAACCCACTGGAACCTACTAGAACCTTCTGCAACATTCTGGAACCCTGTGACAGTTGGAGGCGGTTTGGAATGTTGGGAAGCTAAGTCAGAGAGTTGGCAGTTGGAGCTGGCAGTTGGCACCTGACTGGTGAAGAGAGAGCAGCAGAAACCTGAAGGAGGAAGGAGTGAGGCAGCAGGGGTGGAAACTTGTGCCTGGAGTGGGGTCCATAAACCCACCCTTGATACTAGTCCCTACTGACTGAGCCCAGCCTGGAGCCCTGTGTGGGAAGAAGCAAGAAAAACCATCTTAAGGACCTGGACAGCAGGAACAGGCCTTAGAAGCAAAGAACAGCAAAGTCCTGACCTGATTATTGGTTTTCCTGGAGTCCGACGTCGAGAAGCCTGGAGACCTGGAGCCCGAGGTGGAGAAGCGGCGCTGACTGGAAAAGCAGACGTCGTACCCGGAGCCGCCAGAGGTCGAGAGAGGGCGCCGACGGAGGTCGTAGAGAGTACCAGAGGTCGAGGAGGAAGTCACCCGAGGTCGAGTGAGCGGCGTCGACGGGGGAGTGAAGTCCGCCCTCCGGAGTCGCCGGAGACCGAGGTGAAGCGTGCCGGAGGTCGGGAGTGGAGATCGCACTCCGGAGTCGCCGGAACCTGGAGAGAATCGTGCCGGAGGTCGGGAGTGGAGGTCGCACTCCGGAGTCGCCGGAACCCGAGGACAGGAGCACCGGAGGTCGGGAGTGGAGATCGCACTCCGGAGCCGACGGAAGTCGACATCGAGCCAAGGCCGGCTGACGTCATCGAACCGGAGCCGCCCGAAGTCGACATCGAGCCAAGACTGCCCGACGTCATCGAACCGGAGGTCGACATCGAGCCGAGGCCGCCGACATTGAACCGGAACCGCCTTCCGGCGTCGTCAAGAACTGACATTGCGCCGAGGCCGCCGACATCGAACCGGAACCGCCTCACGGCGTCGACACGACTCCAGCGGCGTCGGAGCTTCATAAAAAGGGCAGTAAGTGGAATAGAGGGCGCCTAAGGCCCTGTGGAGCCCTAAGAGACCATCCTAGGGGATAAAGAGGTGTTAGGACCAGCCTGGGAGTGCCAGGGGTGGACTGAGACTGATACAGTGACCTGTGTGAGGGGTTGTGTAGTTTGGGAGAGCCAGATTCCTAGATTACCCTTGATCTACCTCAGTTTTAGCCTCAGCCTTACCCAAGCTAGGTGAGACACCCTCAGACCATCCACCTAACCACAAGCTGTGACTGGGCCAAATCAGCCCATAGTATTTCAAATGTGATCTGATTGTACAAGTGTCACTGTTGGCTTTTAATTATTTATTGAGAGCACTGTATCTATTGTATTTATCCTATTTATTGCTTCACCGTATTTATTGTTCCACAGTATTTATTGTCGCACAATATTTATTGTCTCGCAGTATTTATTGCCTCATAATATTTAATTGCCTGTTATGTAATGCGCTTATATTTATGCCTTGATTATTTATGATCTACCTTATTTATTGAATCGTTAAGACAGTATTTATTTGACCTGCACTTTTTAGAAGAAGCCTTGTGTATTGTGATTGTATTATTATTTATTTAATCAGCAACTAAGAGAAAAGAAGATAAACACAGAGATATTTTCATAATTTTTACGGTGTAGAGTCGTTTTTGGAACGGATGCACGCATGGTTATTGTGTGGGTATGACGTATGCTTAGCACGGTGCCTGATCCCTGACCACTCGAGCCAAGCTACCACAGCGTGTCTGGGAGAACACCACCACCACCCTTCCGGTGTGGGGGTGGGTTTTTCTAACAACTCTTTCTTCTGTTTTTATGTGCTTGTATGCACATGAGAGGGCAGGCATGCGTGTGGGGTTTCCCTGCGGTGGTTTCTGGGGGTTGTCCCAGATTTCCTGTCTGTCTCTCTCTCTCCCCCTCATGGGGATAGCTTGAGTGCGTCTGGCTTGCCGGTGGCCCTTCGTCATTGTGCCTGTGGGTGAAGTTGACTGGTTGACTACCTCCTGCTGCGCCAGCCTTTTCTGTCGGCACGCATTCTTCATTGGCGTATGCAGTGGTGTGGTTTTCATGGTACACACTGTCTGGTCTGTGCTTTCTTGTGATTCACGTCTGTGTATCTCCTGGTGGACGTAGTTTGTATGTCTCGGCATGATGCCTTCTGCTGCTGGTGTTTAATTTCTGGTACCTGATGCTGTGCCGCTCCTATTGTGTGTTCTGAGTCGGTCATTTTGTTTCAGTCCCTTCGCTGGGGCTTTTGCCTCTTACGACTTCTAGGATCCTGTTCTTAGTTTCCCTCTTTTCGTGGCTGCTGTGGCATTCTGCCATGGTGGACTTACTCTTCTGGTTCTGTGTTTTCGTTTCGTCCATGTCTGGCTGATAGTGGACTTGTACCGTCCTCTGATGGATTGTGGTACCTGGCTTCCCTTGCTCATGCACCACTTTTTCCTTCATGGCCTAGTGTCACCTAAGCTGGCATTGCTGAGCTTTGTGGGTCTGGTATCAGTCGCGCTGGAATTGCTGTCCCCACCTTGTTTTCGTCACTGTTCTTGACTGTTTACTTCCCTTGGGAACTTGGTGGCTTTCAATTGCAGACCCTCCTCCCATGGGGTATGGCTTTGGTATCTCTTTTAAGTTAAGGAATCTGCAGCTAGATGTCTCTATCATATGAACAAGTTACTTACCTTTGGCAGCGATGTATCCGGTAGAGGCACAGTCTAGCCGCAGATTCCTTAACCCCCACCCATCCTCCCCGTTCTGCGAGAGCCTTTCCAGGTGGGATGCTACCCACTTGCCTCCTTGCAGGTGGCATTGGTCTTCCTGAAGGGTTTTCAAGTTCACCTGCCATATGGCAGGGTGTGTCATTCTGTTTTGGCACAGTGGCTCTCTGCCATTTTGGCTCTTGGGTGGCTAGGTTCTGTGCTTTTCCGTGTTCCTCCACCCTGATTGCTCCGGTGTGGAGATTTTCATGTTCTGTCCTCCCTCCGTCCTCGTCTATTCTCCCCATTACTTTGGGGTCTCCTAGCCTCTGCTGCAGTCACTTGAGTTGTGCTTCTATTTCACTATGCTATAGTTCATAGGTCTTTGAGGGGGTTTTGGAGGGCATCCTTTGTTGTTGTTGCTCACTTCTGGTCCCTTGTCGTGAGTCATGTTGTTCTTGTCTTGTCCTTTACAGTTACAGTATATGGTTCCTGACTGTCTTTCATACTGTTCCATTCTGTGGTTACAATTGCCCTTCATTTGTTATGCCATTCATTTCCACTGCTGTTGCCTCTTCGCTTTGATGGGACTTTTTCAGGACAGGTGCTCTGCTTGGTCCCTTCGAGTATTGAGTGCTCTTTCAATATGGTGATTTTTCTCATCATTCTCTGATGTCTTCTCGTTGTTGTTGTGAGAAATTTGTTGTTTCAATGATTTTTACTCTGTTTTGGCACACTGTTCCTATACACTCACAGTTTTTTTGCAGTGGCTCCGCATTGTGGCGCCAAAACGTTTTGCAGAAAACTGACGTCAGCACGCCGGGGGGGGGGAGGGGGGAGGGGGGGGGGGACCTATATGGCTCCATTGATGTCACTTCCATGGACGACATCAGGAAAAAGTTTTCTGGATCCAGTCTGATGCATGGGGAGTATTCTAAGTTAAGGAATCTGCGGCTAGACAGTGTCTCTACCAGATACATCGTTACCGAAGGTAAGTAACTCGTTTGACAATATTTTCCATCCAAAGCATTCAGACTTGAAGTTATATGGCAACTGCTGCAAGCAAATGTTGGTCACTGACCTTCAGAAGGTCTGCTGCTGGTGCCTTGTGTCCACTTCCATGTTTTCCTCTTGTTAACTGTGTGCTTAGATACACTCAAACACAGTGAGCTTGAGCCAAAGCTGGCACTGGTACTTTGGAAGATGAGGTCGAACACCTTAAGCAAATTCAGGTTTGTTTTCCGAAGCCACTCCCATGAGCAGTACCAAAAAAGGTACCATAAATGTAAGTGCTTCTTATCCTACACAGGTAAGAGGTTGAACAATTCCTCTGAACTAGTTACCATTCTCCAGGACTTTTGTTAGGTAAGATATGCTTGAATTATTCCCTTTCAATTGTCTGGGAATCTAAAGCAATCAATTTTCAAAGAGCAGTATCTATATACTAACTTAAAATTGTTTGTCTTATCTTTTGTGCAATCAATCAAAATCATTATGTGTGCCATTCTTGGATATATGAGAAGAAGAGACTTGAGCTCACCACGCTTTAGAGTCTTCCTTGTCTCATATATTTTTACCACATGCAGTGTGCTGGAAGACTCTTCAAAGCTGTTCTCTGTATTAAAATATTTGATGATTTTATCTTCAGTTTCTTGATGTTTTGTTGCTGTGTCTACACCTTAGCCCTGATTTCCCAGATAAGGACTTTTTTTACTTTTTCTTTCTGAGCGGTTAAGGGCAGGAAGAAACAGTTCCCAGTTATGGCAGACACGCTCTTAAAAGCAAAGAACTTGCTGTTTTAGGCCAGTCCACGCGCGAGCCCAAGCAAATATTTGCTGACAACTTCCATGTGCATTACTTCATACCATCATCTTCCATATTATGCACAGAGTTGTGAAAAGTGAAAGTGTAAAAATATCAAACTAAAGGGAAAATCAATTGATGTTTCCCCCTCAAGAAAGTCTAATTGGATGAGAGTAGTTTTTGGAACACTCCTCCAACAGTAGTTAAGAAAAGAAAATTGGATGTGATAAACACCAAAATAAAAGTAATAACCTCTCCTTGCACTGAAAAGGAACAGACTTCTGGTTTCTTTGAGAAGGCAACATCAAAGATAAAATGATCTAAAGGAATGTTATCCTTGCTGATAGTGCTGACAACAGCCCATTTGTCTGCAGGTTTCTAGTGGGCCAATCTATGTAAAATACCAGCAACCACTTTGGTAATAGCTACATTGCTAATGACATGGTCATTAATGACAATACAGTTAACACTTCATCGCCTCAGTAAACAGGTCATCACCTCAAACTTTCATCATTGTCTTTGGTAGATTAGACGTTCCAGGTGCAACTCAACGCAAGACATAAATAAAGCTTTGGTGATAGGAGCCTTCTTTAATTCCATATTGAAGTGCCTGCAACCACTAGTGCTTGTCCTCAAAGGATTCACAATTCCATAATAAGGTTAATGTTAGGATTGGAACTAAGGAGCGTGTCTCCAGGCTGTGGGGGCTCTCGGTTAAGGAGCAGATACAATTTAAACTGGGTTGTTGGAGGAATATGTTACTATAATATTCTTCAGCCTCTTTAAATCATCACATTTTTCCCATCAGCTAATTTTAAGTTCAATGTAGGCGGGGTAAGCCACTATTGGTCATTGCTAGAATAAAACTGAAATCTAAGGGAAGCCAAGTTTTTTCAGTAGCCTGCCCTAATGTACTGAATGCCCTTCTTTAATAGATCAGAGGGGTTTCCATCTATTCATGTTTTAAAGGAGCTATGAAAACACACCTCTTTTAACATCCGGCATAAGAACAGCACTATGAGACCTTTCCAAAAGTAGTATGCGCACTATCTGATAGAGACATCAGTAGCAGTACCCCTGCACTCAGATAGGTGGCATCGGTCGAGTCCGTATGACGTTGTAGGCGTTTGGGACATCTGGCTTTTCGGGGAATGTCCAGGCTAACCTCATAAACATGCTCTTTGATGGCTCCCATCTCTTCGGAGACAAGGCCAATGCAGCGCTAGAACGCTTTAAGGACTCGTGGGCTACGACTAAGTCCCTGGGCCTCTCCACCTCATCCCGGATTGTGTCTGCCTTAAGCCTCTTTTGGGGTTATAGAAGGGGCTTCTAACTACACCAACCCTATTTCAGCCAGAGGACCCCACAAGTCCAACAACCTCTGCAGGCCGTGGACATGCTTCACCCCGACCTCGCGGATCGGGTGGCCAGAAGTCAGTTCGGCTACAACCCCCTCCTCCACCGTTAGACCTTCCTAATCCGATCCTTTCGGATCATGTTCGCTCAGTTGGTGGTAGGTCGGACAGGTGAGTGCTGCAAATCGTCTGAAGGGGCTACTCCCTCACATTCGAGACGAGCCATCCCTCCATGCTTCCAACTTACAATCAGCTGACGGAGGATCACCTTACCCTTCTCCGCGAGAAAGTTAAGACACTCTTTGCCAAGGGAGCTGTAGAGAGGATTCCCGGGCCACAAATAAGCTGTGGTTGCTATTCCAGCTATATTCTGGTTCCAAAGAAGGATGGAGGCCTCCGTCCTATCCTAGACATCAGGGCCCTCCACTACTCAAAAAGGAGAAGATCAAGATGCTCACCCTTGCTCAGGTCCTGTCTGCCCTATTCCCGGGAGACTGGATGGTAGAGTTGGACTTGCAGGACGCCTATTTCCACATTACTGTTCTGCCAGCCCATTGTCGCTATCTGTGGTTTACGGTGGGCCACAAGCACTTTCAGTTTACGGTGCTTCCCTTTGCCTCACCAGTGCCCCTCGGGTGATGACAGTTGTCGCAGCTCATATGCGTAGATCAGAGGTCCCAGTCTTTCCCTATCTCGACGACTGGTTGTTGAAGTGGGCTCATCCCAAGCAGTCGTCTCTCACCTCCAGACTTCGGCGAACCTTCTTCATTTGCTGGGGTTCACTGCCAACGTGCCAAAGTCAACCCTGACTTCCTCTCAGATGCTTCCTTTCATTGGAGCAATTCTGGACACGTTACAGTTTCATGCTTATCCTCCTGAGCGATGAGTCCAGGATATGCAGGCTATGATACTAATGTTTTAGCCTCCATCCTGGATTTCGGTTAGAATGACTCTGAGGCTGTTAGCCTAATGGCCTCCTACATCCTGGTAGTGGACCTTGCCAGATGGCACATGCGGGCTCTGCAGTGGTGTAGAAAAGTGCCCCTTTTTGCTTAGTTACCCCACACTTTTTGCCTGACATCTGATGCAACCTGACTTGGTGTTCCCTGGGTACCTGCCAATGAGGTTCCCACAGCCTGTGTTCTTTCCCAAAACTGTACCTTTATACCCTCAATATACATATCTGTGACCACAGGTAAGCCCCTTGTAAAAGGTACCATGGGTACCAAGGGCACTGTGACCAGGGAAGGCCTCTTAAGGGCTGCAGCACCTATTGTGCCACACTTAGAGGCCCTGTACCTTAACACCCACACACTACCATTCCAGGCTGTATGTTTTGGTGGAGAGAAAAGTGATGAGTCGACATGGCACACATCCCTGTGTGCCATGCCTGCAACCCACTGCCTGAGGCCTAGGTAAGTCACTCCTCAAGCAGGGTGCACTATCTCTCAGGTGAGGGCACTGTGGCTTGAGCCCTGTACCCCTACAGTGTCACATGATAAGTATAGTTAAGCCATAAGGAGTATATGGTTTGGGAGTTGGTCATTACGAACTCCGCAGCTCCATAATGACTTAACTAAAACCTGGGGAGTTTGGTAGCAAACCCCTCAGCACAATAAACCCACACTGATTCCAGTGGGGGATTTAATGTAAAATGCACTCAGAGGGCATCTTAGAGATGCCCCCTGAAAAACTGCCAGCCCTGGTCTGGTTCCTGAATGGCTGCCCACCATTAGCCACCACCAGACAGGTTTCTGGACCCCTGGTTAGAGATCCTCCGCTCTCTGGGTCCAGAAACAAAGCCCATCCTGGGCAGAGGTATCATGCCTCCTTTTCCAGGATGGACTGGATCCACGAAAGGGAAGCTTCAAAGGCCTGCCACATTTGTAAGCTGTCCCTTCCTTTTGCTGCCCCCAGCAACTGGCTCACAACTGTTCTGCCCCCACTTTGGGCGGGAGAATCGGCGGGAAAACCAAGCTAGGAGGAGAGGTATGCCCACATTTGCCAACCCCACCCCTCAGGTGGTGGAGGCGAGGTGAAGCACACATCTCCTTCACCTCCATTTTGCAGATGAGGGGACTCCACCAATTAGGGAGAGGCTCATGCCCCCCTCCCACTGGAGGGTGGCATAATAGGGGGTGTACCCACCCCAAGGAAGGGACCCATTAATCCCGACTTGCACACCCCTTTTAACTCTCCAAATTTAGTATTTAAGAGCAACCCTGAACCTTGTCTCCTCTCATTCGAGGAAGAAAGAAGGACCGAAGAACCGTGCTGACCCAGGAAGAAGAGGACGCGTACTGCTTTGGCCCAAGCCCTACCGACCTGTCCTGCCTTTAACCTGCCTACAGCAAGAACCCCGGCGAGTCCAGTAGCTAGCAATTCCCAGAGCCTGGAGGACCTGCCCTGCACTCATCTACCAGACTCTGTCTCCTTTGAGCTCCAGATTTGCTCAAGCCAAGACTCACCCTCAGGATCCGGAACCAGGTGGCTCTGCAATTCTGCACCTGACGCCCACGGCCTTAGTTCGAGTGGCCGAACACCACAAGGTGGTCACCCCAGCAAATCTTACCTGGGATCGGCCTTCCTCAAGCTTCAAGACGACGCCTGCAGCCTCAGCCTGAAGGGTCTCCCCGGATCACGACCGGGGCTGGTAGAGAAACCTGATGCCAAAAGACACCCCTGCACCCTATGCTCCACGGCCTTACCTCTCCAGTCAATAGTTGCCTTCAGGTAGCCAAAGCAAAGGTCTCCGTTGGAAACACAGGGTCCCCAACAACTTCTTGGCACCCTGTATCCGGCTGCCCCTTTGCCACTGGTGGCGCAGCTCCTGTGCTAATTGTTGGCCCCAGCAGTGCTGACCTTAACCCCAGGAGCTTTGCTACCATACCCGAGTGGCCTGCTCAGGAGCAGTCCCTGACCAAAAGCCCCCTTAGCCCCATTGGCTAATATTGGGCACCTGCACTCGGCCACCCCAGTGCCGCTGGTTGGACAATTGGAGTGCCTACTTAGACCTTGGGGAACCTTGGTCCTAACCCTCAAAACTCCCGCTTGTAAGTCCAGTACTTACCTGTAAAGCCGATAACCATTTTTCTTACATAGGAACCGATGTTATGAGTTTTTGTTCCTAAAATGTTTTGTGTTGAAGTGCTATTTTGTATGGAAGAAAACTAACTATCTCTTAAACCCAGAAAGTCCTACTTACTTTGTATTGTGAGATCCCACGGTATGGTGTCGAGGCATACCACCCGATTAGTCGAAGTAATCTGAAAGTAATCAAAAAGTATTCCAAAAGTAATTACTGTGTAATTTAAACTGATTTTTGAAACCATACCAACCTGTGACAATTGCAAATCCATTCCCAGTTGCATTTCTGTGTAAAGTTTTACAATTGAAAGTCCGTTTTGCCTACCTGTACCAAGTCCTGCTTGGTTTCTAGAAATAAAAATAAGTTTACACTTTTCATACTTACCCAATTGTTATGGATTCTGTCTCTGAGTGTGTGTAATCAGTCCTTGATTGAGTGAATACAATAAATGCTTAACACATCCTCTGGATAAGCCTAACTGCTCGCCTACACTACCAAAAAAGAGAGCTGTTAGTACGTACCTAATTTAGCTTCTGCTATACCTCTTGGGACTCCCTGGACTATGTGCACACTATACCTTACTTTGGTATAGTATGTACAGAGTAAGCTTTCTACATTGGTGGATCAACGGTGGGATGTAAAGCCTTGCATTTATTTGGCTAACTTAGTCAACCTCTGATCACATGACAAGAATACAAAAATTCTAGTATAACTCAATTGACTTCTTTACAAATTGTTAAAACGTTTTGTTAGGGCCTTGTATTAAGTCCATGTAGCATTTATTTTAGAGAAAGTAAAAGTCACTGAAGTTTGGGGGGGGGGAGGACTTAGAACATTTTTGTGTAGGTCTTCTAAAAAGAACCCCACTTTAGGAAAATAATGTGCAACACAGGGAATATGGCTGAGGAGCTCACCCTCACCCCTTACTCCAACCTAGGGGTTAGGGAGCTAATGTTGCAGGGATTCTGCACATACACAGAACTATGCGCAGGATTATGGGACCTCAGTGTATAGGGGCTATGCCTTGCTACCGCCTTACTACCCACGAGCCCAGGGCCGACTAGTTATAGTGTCTTACTCGCTCTCCTACCCAAATACAGAGAAGCAAATGATTAGACAACCCAGAACACAACACTCCCTGATCTCTCAGGAATCGTGGTGACAAGACACACTTTTTTGCTCACACTCTCGCACCTGTCCATAATAAGATCTGACCGAGACACAAATATAGTTTATAATGTTTATTGTAACTTAAGTGCTCTAACATGCAGTATACGTGCCACAACAAGCAGAAAAATACATAACAATAATACAGTTGGCATCACAGCCAGTCCATACATTATGGAGGGAGATGTCATCATATAAAGACAACGGAGAAAAGAACTATAGTGCCTAAACTCCCTCCCCTTGGCTAGAATATGTATTATTATATAATAGAAGATCTCTGGGTTTTGTTAGCAGACCCCATACCTTGGAGCATAGATGAGATTTCTACATCGAAGCTGGGTGTTGCTCTTCTCCCTGGAAAGGTCCCTCTTCAAGTGTGTATTCCCCAAAACCTGCATTCTCGTAATATCAAAACATGAGTCTTCAGCCGCAGCTGCAGTGGTATGTTTTGTCTAGGTGCTAGGGCCTGATCAGAACAGAATATCTTGTTCAGTGTTCAGACTAAACTCCAGGAAATGGCAAAGAACAAACACAGCAGTTCTCAAATGAAAGGCATAAACAGAGTCTTGCAAAAATAAAGTTATGTAGTAACGTGTGCAAAAGCAGCATCATGGCAGCTCTAGACATGCTAACTAAATGATGTTGACAATGTCCCTATCGGCCACTGGACACCCTCCCCTTGGCAAGGTTTTAGCATATAGCAAAACAGACACCAACAGCAAGCAGATCCAAAGACACTTGTGAAAAAAGGCCAAATTGAAGGAAGTCAAACTTTGGAATATGGAATTGAAAGAATTTTTCTTTTCTTTTTTTGTCCATGGTTAGTCTTGTAAAGATAAGAAAATTATTTGCACCTTGAAAGCAATACTTAGCAAAAGGTCATCACCATCGTTCAAAGCAAAGAGGAATACCATCCAGTTGAGCAGATCGAAGGAGCAGACATGCTCTTCAAAATCCAGTATGTCCAGAAGCATTGCTGGGTAGCTTGCGTGATATTCTATGAAACTTTGTTGCAGTAGCTGCTGTGCAGCCATACAGGTATTCCAGTGCCCCATAATTACAAGGGCAGCTGCACGCATCATAGCACTGTCCACAGAACAGGCCTGATCGGGTGCCAGCAAGGGACCCACCACCAGATCATAATCCGGGTCAGCCCGTGATTTATTGTCGGCAATAGAACACCAGTTGCACGCAAGTAAAAGAAGCAAAACAGTATGTAAGCCCAAAATTTACTCCCAGCGTCGCCAATAGCAAGCATCCAAACAGTTGTTGAATTCGATCACGGTACAGACGCGACGGGCCGGGTCTGTGCAGGACCACTTGATGGAAAGCCATGGCGCAAGAGGAGTTGAAGTACCAGCACACTGCACACCAGTAAGAGTAAGAGGATCACTGGTTACCTTTCCGAATGCACTAGAAAAAATAGAATCAGGCCTGTATGGATTAGAATATTGCAGCAGCAACCCCAACAACCTCATTGGTTCCTTGTAAGCCTTAGAGGCAAACGCTGGACCCTGATCAGAATGGAAGGTGCCGCTGGCAAATTTTCCGACAAACATGCAAGTCTCTAATGACATTTCGAGCATCAGCACAACGTTGCGGCTAAATCCAAACGAATTGTGCACAAATCCACTGCAACCAAAATGTATTTATACGCAAGGACCGCAGTGATCAAGGTATATACAACCAAACGGATGATTTGAGATGTAAAGCTGCATGTGTGGTGAACGTGGAACTGTGGGCGGCTAAATCTGTTGACAAATGTCGCAAGACAGAACATAATTACGTGTTTGTCTATACAGGCCACTTCGCCAATAACGCTGCTAGAGGGACACATTTGCTGATATCCCAGCATGCCCAGATGCCATGCCCTCATGAGCTGCTATGATCAAGGAAAGCCTGTGGTCCTCGTTGGGAATCAGTCGATCCCCAACGGTTGGTATTGTGGCAAACGGGACTTGCTCAGGTCACAAATTATAAGAATATTTGGAAGGAAAACCTTGTGGGAACGACGTCCCATCTTTCATTGCGCTATATCAGCAATACTATCATTGTCGATTTTAGGCATGGACCTTGTCACGGCTGCTACTGAACATGTGGCAACTGCAGATTTGGCTGCCCATCAGCCATAGAATTACCAACGACATGTGCTCCCACACGCTGATGGCCCAGAGTATGGATACATATGTGAGTGGCAGGTTCTCCTTAAAAGCCGCCACTCAAACCCAAAGCGTTTTATGCTTGATTGGGCTGCCTTTAGAATCTCGAAAATCAATTTGTGACCAAACGAACAAATTATCATTCAAGCATTGCGCACAATAAAATGAATCGCATACTATAAGATTGGGAACTGCAGGATCAGTGAATTCTAAAGCCAACAACAAAGCACACAGCTCAGCCAATTGAGCCGTACAGTCTCTCAGAGTCTGTGTGCACCAATGAAGATTTTAACTCACCGTCCACCATAGAACCTGCCACTATTGCGCAGGCCGCCGAGTAAGCATATCTGAAAGAAACACGTTAGTGATAGATTCCTTACCTATGAATTACCCCCAGGCGTCAGACTAGATCCGGAAAGTTTATGTCAGCAGTACCGCTGCGCGTCGGAAGGTGGCGTTGTGCGGCTCCGCGTCCGTCGTTGGCGTCGCCGAGATGACGTCGCAGCAGCTACTTAGACGCCGCCTTCACGTGCTGACGTCAGTTCTTTCTTTTTCAGCTCCAGCAAGCGCAGATCCGGAGAGAGCGGTACCCCCAGTCACTTTTTGACGGAGTTTTTCAAGGCCTTTTGTCTCTTGTTTTTCGAGTCGATTGACTCCTGGTGCAGTAGGCGATGCCCAGTTTCAAGTCCTGCAGGCACTGTCATCGCATGATGTAGGTGACGGACCTGCACCTCGTGTGTCTTTACTGCCTGGGGCGCGACTACGACCCCAAGTCGTGCCCCGACTGCCGGGCCATAGCGCCAAAGACTTTGTGGGAGCGGTCCCGAAAGTGGCTGGAAGTCTGGCAGTCGGCCACCACCATCGTTCGTCAGGATCGAAGTCTTCGCACTCGGGGTCAGGTAAGACGAAGCATCACAAGAAGTTGAAGAAGCGCCATCGCTCTCCGACCTCCCCTTGCCAGTCGAGCGACACGCTGAGGGTGCGGGTGGTGCCTCTCCCGCGGCTCCGGCGGAGCCTATGCAGTATCAGTCAGCCTACCCGCCCTTCCCGGGTCTGTCGGCGACTCCAGCCCAACAGCCGGAATTTCTGTCAGCCATGGCTCGCCTCTTTGGGCCCCACTGGGGCACCTTTGGCCCCCACGGGCCTGACTGGGGGTCCTAGCTCTTTACTGCCGGTGGCTCCAGCTTTGGCATCGCGGTCGGCTCCGGCCCCGGCGCCGCAGGACCCCCATGGATACGGGCATGGATCCCGGTCGATGCCGGTTGACCTTGTGACACCTCCATCGACGTCGACCCCACCTGCACCACCTTTGACGTCGCCCATCCCACTTGACTACTTGCCACCGGTTTCAGCCCCGATGTGGATACGGCGCCGGACCAACGTCGCTCGACGCCGATTCCGACACCAATGGGGGATTTCTATCCCATGTCCATCCTCCTTATTGTCGGCCTGTTATTCAGCCTTCAGAGGAAGGGGAGGACTGGGAGGGGTCAGAGGACCCTCTTGCAGCACAGTGCGAGTTTGACTAGGACTGGGCAGAGGAATTGGGGGCAGCCAGTGGACTCCATCTCGAGCTCCCTTCAGTGGCCATCAGGACCAACCTCCTGACAGAAGTGCTTTAGCCGGCGGCTACCTCTTCGGAGCCACTGCTGCCTTTTAATGATGCACATTCGGACGAAGCGTTGGACCTGCAGGACGCATATTTCCACATTCCCGCCCTTCCGGCCCACAGGCGTTACCTGCGGTTTATGGTAAGCCACGAGCACTTTCAGTTTACCGTGCTCCCCTTTGGCCTTACCAGCGCCCCTCAGGTGTTCAAGAAAGTGATGGCGGTTGTCGCAGCTCATCTGCGCAGATCAGTGGTTCCAGTCTTCCCCTATCTTGACGACTGGCTGTTGAAGGCGGGCTCGCACAGGAGAGTTGTCTCCCACCTCCAGACAACGGCAGACCACCTGCATTTGCTGGCGTTCACCATCAATGTGCCGAAGTCGCACCTGATTCCCTCTCAGAAGCTCCTCTTCATCGGACCGGTTCTAGATATGACGCACTTTCGGATCTATCCTCCCGAACAGCGAGTCCAGGATATTCAGGCTCTGATTCCGATCTTTTAGTCTCTATCCTGGGTTTCGGTCAGGATGACCCCGAGGCTGCTGGGCCTCATGGCCTCCTGCATCCTGCTGGTCAATCATGCCAGATGGCATATGCGGGCTCTGCTGTGGGACCTGAAGTTCCAGTGGGCGCAGCACCAGGGGAATCTGTCCAATTACGTCCAGATCTCGGAGGGCACTGCATAACAATTGCAGTGGTGGGTCACTAACCGGCACTGGGTCAGTGGCAGATCCCTCTCCCTTCCCCAACCGGAGCACACAGTGGTGACAGATGCGTCCCTCCTGGGATGGGGCGGCCACATGGGAGAGGCGGATATCAGAGGCCTCTGGTCTCCGGCGGAGTCCAGGCTCCATCTCAACTTTCTGGAGCTCCGGCCGATCTGACTTGCACTGAAGGCATTCCTTCCCTCTGTCAAGGGGAGAGTAGTGCAGGTGTTCACAGACAACACCACCGCCATGTGGTACTGTAACAAACAGGGTGGGGTGGGGCCATGGACCCTATGTCAGGAGGCCCTGCGCCTCTGGACATGGCTGGAACATCAGGACATTTCCCTGGTGGTTCAACACCTGGCAGGTTCACTGAACGCCAGGGCAGACAAACTCGGCTTCAGGTGCATGATGGATCACGAATGGCGTCTTCACTCGGAGGTGGCGCAGGGTCTCTTTCAACATTGGGGAGAGCCTTGGTTAGATCTATTCGCCACCGAAGAGAACACGCAGCGTCAGCATTTCTGCGTGTTGGAATTTCCAAGGCTGCACTCGCTAGGCGACGCTTTTCGTTGCGAGTGGAGTTGTGGTCTGTTGTACGCCTTTCTGCCTACACCACTTCTGCCCAGAGTGCTGAAGAAGATTAGACGCGACCAGGCCCAAGTCATTCTTGTGGCTCCGGACTGGGCTTGAAGAATTTGGTATCCCGAGCTACTCAGTATGACCATCGATCCCCCGATCTGACTGCCTCTTCGGGAGGATCTTCTGTCGCTGCAGCAGGGGACGGTCCTCCACCCAAACCTGTCCAGTCTCCACCTCTTCGCATGGAGATTGAGCGGCGGTAGTTGATTTCTTTTGACTTGCCTCCTGAAGTCTGTGATGTCATTCTGGCAGCCAGGCGTCCCTCCACTACGTTGGTATACTTTCTGCCCCTCTTTCAGAAGTCCTTTTGTTCCTTCTTTCTTTGGCCTGGCAGGGCTCTGCTCTGGGCACTATCAAGGGCTATCTTTCGACCATTTCAGCCTTTCTTAGGCTTCCTGATCAGCCCTCTCTTTTCAAGTCCCCTGTTGCAAATAGATTCCTCAAAGGCATTACTCATCTTTTCCCTCCTATTCCTTTCATAATGCCACAGTGGGACTTGAACCTGGTTCTCACATATTTAATGTGTGCTCCCTTCGAGCCTCTTCACAACTGTCCTCTTTGTCTGTTAACTTTGAATACTGCTTTCCTTGTTGCCATCACCTCTGCTAGGAGGGTGAGTGAGCTCCAGGCTCTTTCTTGCAAACCTCCTTTTCTGTCTGTCCATCCGGGCAAGGTTGTGCTCAGGACACGTCCTTCCTTTCTGCCAAAGGTTGTCACTGCCTTTCACATCGGGCACACCATCACTTTCCCCACCTTCTTTCTGCCTCCGCATCCTTCCAGAGAGGAAGAGAGGCTCCACTCTCTGGACCCTAAACGTGCTCTCTCATTTTATCTGAATCGCACACAACAGTCCCGGATGGATGACCAGATCTTTGTTGGCTACGTAGGCGCCAAGGAAGGTCGGGGTGTACACAAGCGGACTATCTCCCGATGGGTCGTCTTGTTTATTAAAGCCTATTATTCTCTGGCAAAGAAGGAGCCTCCGGTGGGACTGCGCTCCCATTCCACCAGGGCGACAGCTGCCACTACGGCATTGGGACGTGGTGTCCCCTTACAAAACATATGTCAGGCAGCTATGTGGGCCTCGTTGCACATTTTTACTAAGCATTATTGCCTGGACAGCCAAGTCCGGCGAGACGGCTTCTTTGGCCGTTTTGTTCTCCGGGACTTTCTGTTGTGATCTTGGTTCGCAGACTCACCACCGGGGTTGGTATTGCTGGGTTATCTATTCTAAGGTAAGGAATCTATCACTAACATGTTTCTTTCAGATGCCCAAGTTACTTACCTTCGGTAACGATATATCTGTAAGAAACATTAGTTAGTGGTAGATTCCTTACCGCCCCACCCATCCTCCCCGTTCTGCGAACTGATTTCTAGGGTTAAAGTCATCATTTTCAGGGCCCTAGTTTCAATGCACCAGTGGTCAGTATCTTGCATGGCTCTGCATTCCTAGCGCAAAAAGTCGTGTACAGAAATGACGTCAGCACGCAAGGGCAGCGTCTAAGTAGCTGCTGCGACGTCATCTCGGTGACTATGATGCCAACGATGGACGCGGAGCCGCACGACGCCACCTTCCGACGCGCAGGGGTACTGCTGACGAAAACTCTCCGGATCCAGTCTGACGCGTGGGGGTAATTCTAAGTTAGGGAATCTATCACTAACTAATGTTTCTTACAGATATATCGTTACCGAAGGTAAGTAACTTGTGCATTTAGAGCCTGCTGCTGGTTGAGCAGAACCGTCAGTATAAATGATACATTTGTACCGATCAAGAGGAAGTAATTACGACGTAGGAGGATGAACTTGTTCGTATTGTAAGAACTCTTGCGTCTGTAATGATCAGTCAAAGATGAAAGTGACATCAGCCCATGTCCAGGAACTGGCCCATTGAATCCATTGAGGATGCCAAGCTTTAGAATTTGGTACACTCGCCTTTGTGACTGCCTCAAGAGCTGGCACCGGCGAGAACATTAGTATGCGTTTACCTTGTGCAAGAGAGCATTCTTTAAGAATCGTTATCTGGATTGCATTAAGGATTTTTTCAATGGAAGAGAAACACATTTCCGCTGCATGTACAAGTGCATTTTGTATGCAGTGGGGACTGTATCCCCTTCATTGAACGTCAAGTACGTGAAACCCACTGTACTTGGTACGATTCATGTGACTACATTTATAGAATTGTCACATGTTAAGAGGAAATTGGCGCAAGCATGTCAGACTGCAACGCTCGAAGAATTGTGGTATGTTCCTGAAGCCAGCTTGAAGCTGCAAAAGAGGGTTGTATCAATGCGTAAAACGCTTTGATACGCTGGGCATATTCAGGAATATATGTCTGTCCGTAATTTAAAAATCCCAGCAAAGATTGTAACTTCTTCAAAGTTGATGGATGTTGCAATTGTGCACATTTCTCCAAGAAATGAGGGGCCAAACCCCTCCCTTCATTGTTGAGTTCATAACCCAAAAATATCACTGTCAAACAGGCGATGTGAGACTTAGCAAAATTGAATTTGTACCTCAGGTCGGCAAAAGACATAATAACGCGCTCAGCTCTAACAAGATGAGGTATCAACTCGACAAATAAATGTCTTCGACGTAGGAGAAAGCATCTGGGTCAATGTTACATAAAAGAGAGTCCACACGCGCCGTAAAAGCCCCTGGACTGTTCTTATAGGCCATAGGCAGACATGTAAATCTATTTTGCTTGCTGACCGTGGTAAATGCGGTTAAGGCACGGCTATCTGGAGCCAGATTGTGACTGTAAAACCCATTGGAAATATCTAGTGTGGTCTTATATTTTTTACGTTCAATGTTATTGATCAATGCAGAGCTGTGTGTGTTCTGTATGGCAAATGTGCAAACATGACTATTCAAATTCCTATAATCCAAAACAATCCGATAGGGACCATCATGTTTAACTATCAGAAAAAGAGGATTATTCATTGATGAAACACAGGGCTCGATTACACCCTGACATTCTAACTAGGTCAAGATTTCATTCACAGAGGCCTTGGCATCTCTTTTGATGGGGTACTGGGCTTGTGGCTGTGGCATAGAACGTTAAGGTGTCTCATGTGCCGGTGAACATTTGTCCCAGGCCACTTGATTACGATACACAGATGGCGCTAGCGCTAAAGCCCATTCCGACACGTAAGATGGTTTACCCTTCTCAGGGCTGTTACAAGAAAAACTTGGAAGAATTACGCCTTCGCCACGTGAAGCAGCCAAGATGAATTGGGAAGGCCAATCTGCCTCCGCCAACAAAATGTCATAAGCGGAAGTAAGGTTTTCCCAAAAGATCGCCCTTATCGTCTGTCTGATATTACCCTCAATTTGTATGATTGTCTCATAAAATCTATATGGGGGTGCAACTCGTGTATCTGCTGTTTCCACTGTTACAAAGGTATCAGTTGCTCTCGCCTCCAGACAAGGATGCAGTGTCTCCCGCACTATGGTGACTTCCGCCGCGCTGTCAAGGAGTATCACAGTCCATCTCCAACCGAGGAGCAGGCTTCTCACTGTCTGTGGCATTCTTCGCTGTCAAAGCAGCAACTTTTTTCTTTTGAAACTGGGCATGGTATGGAGGTTGTCCCTCCGTCTTCGGTTTGACGTCAAACTGTTTTGGCTGATCTTGTCATTGTTGACTGGACTCACCCTTTCTGCGATCCTGGCTCTCCCCTCCACCTAACTGTGGGTCCGATGAATCCTGAAAGGAACGAGGAGAGCGTTGATCAGGAACCTGAATCCTTTCAGGTGTTTCAAGTTTAGTGCGGTATGCAAATTATATCTACGCTCTGAAGCTTCAGGTGTCAGTGAACCTGCAGGCGAACCTTGCTTCTGCTGTTGCTGCCGCTTATTTTTATTCCATATCTTTATAGGAAAGACCGGACGTCCCTCCTTCTCTGGCGGGGGTTTATTTTTTTTCTTTCAACAAGGCAGTAACCTGGAATGTAATAGGTTGTATAGCCCAGTTCAATACTTAAGCATACTTAAGAGGGATTTTGAAGCTATAAAAGATGTCCATATTGCATTCCCAATAAAATGCTATGAGGGTTTTAAATGTTTTGTCATGCAGCGTTTGGCTGTTTTCTAATATAAAATGCATATTTTTATTGTATTAAACAGATTATGTACGAAATTGAATATATTGTTTGTTTGTGCAATGTATGCTTTAAACTGAACTCCTTCAAGATATTAGATTGCATTTTGTATGCCCATTTTTTTTGCGCAGGAGGGTTTCCATCTAGAAGGTTGTAGAACAAAAGTCAATGGCATAAGCGTCCTCGCAAGGCTTGCTAGGGTTACGATTGTGAGTAGTGCAAAGATTGCCATACCCACTAATTACCAGGTGTAACAAAAGTCCAAATCCCTGGAGGATTCCTCTTTTAACTCTCAGAAATCAAAACCTGCTGACATTTTAAAATAGTGTGGGGGGGGTTATGGTAATTTTGGAAATGGATGTTCCAGAATTCGCATATTATTCTGCACTTGAATCAGGAATCGTGTAATTGGTGATAAATATTGCTCCTGAAAATCTGAACCCCAATCTCTGGTAATGCCGTTAAGACCTGGTCACAAACCCCACTCAAATGGTGATAAGAGCCCCCCACAGGTTACTGACTCCATTGGGGATCTGGGCGTGTCTGTGGTCACGGTTGGTAGCAGCACTCATCAAAGTTAGTGGGGGCGCAGCAAGGGAAAGTCTGTACGGAACAGCACCTCAGGCTCGCAGAAGGGAGTTGAAGAGACCTTTTTTTGTATTCTATCGGTCCCTGTGAATCTCTTCTCGTCCGAGGTGACCACAAGCAGCAGTCACATTTGGGGCCTTAAGCGCAGAGTGCAATGCTCAAATGAGGGGATGCAGGTATATCTAATCCAGCACCTGGCAGGCTTCTGCAACTTCCTACTTGGTCAGATGTAACCACGGAAAGCACTCACACTTGGCATCTTCGGAGCATTAACCAGCCTCAAACATGCGGGTGCTCGGAGATGCACTCCAATAAGTGGTAGCATTGCCACACATACTGCCCTTTGGATGCTCACTACTGTGAGCACAGAGAAATGAGAGCGAGATATTTTGCCTTTATTTACAACCGTCAGAAGAATACTGTAGTAGTCTATGCTTGTTATGTCGACTCTTCCTTGGTTCGGAACCTCACTGCGTGAGAGATCCGAAAGAAACACGTTAGTTATAGATTCCTTACCTTAGAATTACCCCCAAGCGTCAGACTGGACCCGGAAAGTTTCTCGTCAGCAGTACCAATAGTAGCGAATCCAAGATGGCCGCGGGGAAGGAGCTCTAACACCGTAGCTCCTGGGCACTGGGATCACCGATGCTGTGTAAATCCCTGTTGCCCCCCCACCATCTCACCCCCAGCGAACGAGGACTCACCGGAGTCTTCCCGAAGCGGGCAAGCTTGAATCTCACTCATCGAACATCAAGAAGCGAAGAAACGAGGATCTGCGTCCCGACACCTCCAGGACTGCAAAGGGAGCCTGGAAGGTGATCGGCGTTCTGCAGACTTCGCTCGATTCGAGGACACACCGTGCTGGACCCACGCGAATCCTTTTGGCACAGGGCCTTGGACTTTGTGCTCAAGTCGTACTGGCACTGGAAGATCGACAAGGCATTTTGCAGGCTGTGGACGAGCGCCGCACCGGAGACGCCAATGCCTGATTTCAAGATGGCCGCTCCCGACGCAAAATCTGCAATGGCGAGTAAATTATACAAGTGACCCAGCAACTCTTAATAAGAACTTGCGCCACTAAATCTCCATCATCCTGACCCGCCGGTTGCAGCCAAGGAGTGATGAGGGCCTCGAAACACAACAACCAAACCACGAGCTTCAGATAGTACTGCCAGTGCCTGACCTCATGATGGCCGCTCCCGACCTAGAAATCTGCTAAGTGCTCAAACGGCACAGATGTCCCTCCAGCACTGCAAAATAAGTATCTACGCGGTCGCAACACCCCCATTCTGACCCGGCGGTCTCAACATTGAATCGTTAAGGGCCCTGTATCAGGGTGATTGCCGCCTCCCCGAGCCATGTGCCCACTGGCCTGACCACAAGATGGCTGCAATCAACTAACCGGGCTTTGAAGCGGGAAGACGATCCCACTGTAAACTGTTAAAGAAGTGCTTATGTTGCCACAGCACTCACATCCCGACCCGCCGGTCACAGCCAAGAAGTGATGAAGGCCCCGTAACTGAGGGAATATCGCTTCCCCAGCTTTGTGTCCATAAGGCCTGACCTCAAGATGGCCAAAATCAACTAATCCCTCGTAGCACAGCACCAGGGATCCCCTTTGGACACATGAGACCCAGCTAGCAAAATCTCAGGACTAAATTATTCAACAAGTTAGTCTATGAGAGGACCTTTATACCACGAGCACTATTACACACCGCCTACCCAAGCCGCTTGTCATCACGGCCTGACCCAAGATGGCCGCCAAGTGCTAATAGGAGGACAACTACACCAGGGGCCTGCTCTAGACCCACGAGAATCCCCCCAATTCAGGACCCTGGTCCTAAGCTTGATCCTAACGGGATACAGAAGGCCAACAAAGCTAATTCTGAGATAGTGACGTGCCCTGGAATGGATCCTCAGGTGCCTGACCATAAGATAGCTGCCATAGGATTTGAACCCTGAGGGTTACTAGACAACATAGGTAAGCCAACTCCATTCCTTAGAGAGGCGAACGTGCCGCTGCTATTCTCTCACCCTGACCCTTTGATCGCAGCCAGGTAGTGATGTGGGCCCCGACAACATAGTGATTACCGCTCCTAACCTCCTTTCTACTTCACCGGCCGTCCAGACCTGCCGCTCACCTATTGGGAACCAGCCCCCAGTCCAATAAAATCAATATGCCTTCGGTCACGCCTAACCACCACATCCTGACCACTTCGAACTACTTAAAACTGCATGGCCCGAACTCCCACTCGATCAACTTCCCCCATAACCTCTCACCCAAAGCGGAAAAAAAAAACGTAACACAAACTGATCAGACAGCACCCAGAATCATTATTCGCGTACATATATCACTGCTCCTCCAAAGGCAAGATTAAAATGGATTTCATCTTTCACACGGAAAGACCTGATGAGTGGACTTCCATCATTAGATCACAACTTCACATTTCCAAAATGACGAATACACCCCTCAGCTGCAAACTAACGATTTCTTTCCCCAACCGCTCGAGGCGGAGGGGGAATACTTCTGTGACCATATACCCCAACGGCACAGTCCTAATCCAAGCTAGCAACGACAACCTTGAGGCTTTTGACGCACTCTTCCCCTCACTTCGGTCTACCTCCTCTCACGCCCCCCTTCCCGCCCTACTCACCCCCTCTCCCTGGACAGTCGGTCCCTCCAGCAGTGCACCCAAACCTCTCCTGCACACCCCAAGAACAACACTAGCCTCCCGGCACGTGACCCCACCCTCTCAGCTGCCACCAAGAACGCGGCTCCCCCCTCCGATAGTCTCCTTGACCACCCCCCGCCTACTACCCTCCCCAATCGTCTATGATCAGCCACAAAACTCAGTCCATGACCCCCAGCTACTTCCTTACACCCACACTCATAAGAACGCGGCAACCACAACATAGCCCTCCTCCCGCTGGCCCCTCCCAATGACCACACAGACAGCACACTATCTACCAGACGTCAAGGCAGCAGTGTCAGGACTACCCCTCTAGGGAGGGCCCCTCTCAGAACCTCCCTACCCCATCCCTTGACGAGACGGTTCAACGTCTTACCCTGCTTGAAAACCAGCTAGCAATTGTTATCAAGGGCTTCTACGAAATCCTTACCAACCTCGCCTCGCTCCGTAAACCACACACAAATTCCCACTTCTCCCCCACCGTCAACAACCCTACTCACCATTGGCACCCCACGACTCCCCTCCACAGAGAGACCCCAACCCCCCCCTAATCAAAATCGGTTCTCAGACCGTACCAGCAGAACTAGAATAGCTATGTCCCTGAGTGAAACCGCAGATCTGGCCGCCTCTTACGACATCCCTTCCACCGCCACCTCTCTGTCCAAAATCCAGGTGATCACCGGATTCAGAAGGGACCACTCCCCTCCTAATCACCCTAGACCCCCTACCTCCCTTACCAACATCCCCAGGGCCCCCCTTAAGAGGAACCCCAATAAAGAGGCACCCACCACCAACTGCAGATCAGCCACTAAATATGCAACTGAACTAGCAGAATCCATCCTCACCCATGACATAGACTTCATCACAGAGACGTGGCTAAACGATTGCTCGACCTCTATCATGGACACTCTCGTGCCACCAGGCTTTATAATCATCAACAAAGATCAAAATTACCAAAAAGGCGGAGGTTTAGCTATCATCCATAAAATCAATATATCTGTGACTGAAATCGACACCTTTAACTATAACACCTGTGAATGCCTTTCCCCCAACATCAACACAAGCGACAACAAGTCATTCCAGTGTCATCTTCTATACCATCCCCCAGGAAACACCACCACATTCACCGAACATCTGTCCGACATGATTGCTCATTGCTCACTCTGATACGCCAACAACCTAATTCTGGGAGACCTGAACCTACACTGGAACGATAACAACAACACGGTAATCCAGAACCTAAATGAGCTGCCTACACAGCAACAACCTTACCGAGCAATGTTCAGAAGCTACCCCTGACAAAGGTGCGATCCTTGATGCCATCATCTCCCAACGGGACACTATCACAATCGATCAGATCCTACCTGTCGACTGGTCTGACCACCACCTTATCCTATTCCACTTCACTCAACCAATCAAACATCAACCCCCCACCCAAGACCCCCCCAAATGGACGAGAAATCTTAGACAGATCTCCATGGACGAATTTGAAAAAAGGGTATGCTCACTCCTGCCTACCTCCACGGATGATCTCTCTACAGCGGAACTCACCACTCACTATAACTCTACTATGACTTCCATCCTTGATCAAGTAGCCCCCTGAAACAAAAAAAAAACAGGAACATTCCGTCCAGATCATGGTGCTACTCTGACATCAATGCGGAAAGAAGACAACTAAGAGCCGCAGAACGACTATGGGGAAACAACCTCTCTAAAAGCCTCCACGAGCAACTCAATGAAACTCAAAGGAAATACAAAAAACACATTAACAACGAAAAAAAACCCTTCTTCTGCACCACCCTGGACACCGCGAAAAATAGACCCAAAGAACTATTCAACATCATCAGACAGCAAACATCGAAGCCCTCAGCTGCCCCTGGCCAGGCCTCCAAAGACCTATGCGACAACTTTGTCAACTTCTTTAAAGACAAAATCTCCAAGATTGAGCTCTCACTTGACATCAACCCAAACCCCTCATGCACTAACCCACCCCCAGAAATCGAAGCCAACTCACGCAAACACCCCAGTAAATCCTGGAAATCCTTTAACCCCATACCCGAAACCGAGATTCTCAAAAAGTCATTTCTCCCTTTCACCTAAACCAATCGGTAGAGCTGCCCGTATTCTTCTCTCAGCCACAGACCATCCTCCTCATCTCCAACAAAGAAGAAAATCCCCAAACCATGGAATGACTCAAAGCAATCGATGCTCTCAACGGTAATCTCACTCCGGCCAACTCCATAAAATCATTAGGATTCACCCTAGACCCAAAACTTGACATGGACAGACACATCAAGAACTCTGCGAAGAGTGCCTTCCTCAATCTGAAGCTTCTCAACAAAATTAAACCCTTCATGCCACCCAAAGACCTCAAAACTAGCCATCCAATCCCTGGTGATATCTAGACTCGACTATGGAAATGCTATCCTCACCGGTACAGCGAAATCCCACCTAGCCCCCCTCAAAACTACTCTAAATGCAGCTGCCAGAATGGTCACCGGAGTCAGGAAATTTGAGCACATTGCACCTGCACTCTAAGAACTAAAATGGCTCCCAGTAGAGATGCGGGCCAGCTTCAGAACTGCCTGTCTCATGCACAAAGCCCTCCACACATGAAAACCGGAATATCTGTCTTCCAAACTCAAAAAGCCCGGCCAGACAAGGAACCTAAGGAGCTCCAACTCCTTACTGCTCATCCATATGAAAACACGCAAACAAAAAACCACCGCACGATCCTTCGCTGGAAACGCACCCAGAATCTGGAACTCCATCCCAGCACACATTAGGACTATCCCGTTCTTTCTAAAATTCCCAAAACTCCTAAAAGACCTCTTCCTCAACCGTGCCTTCCCGAAACGTTAACCCTCGCTGTAGGGCACTTGCCGACTTCCTGCAGCACCATGCCGCTTTGTCACCATTATCTACCTCCTCCAAGTGCCCCTATGCCCCTCCACGCTCCCACCCCTCCCTGTAAATGGTTCCGCTCAAGACAGGGTGCGAGTCTCTCAGGACTGCCAAGCCTCATTTGTCGCACCTCATGCTGGGACTTTACGAACCAATATGTGTTCCTATGCCTTATTTTGAGACTCCTGCATTATAATCTGTTGTAAAGCGCTCCAATACCCTCGGGTCTGGCCAGCGCTATATAAAACTCCTTAAATAAAAATAAAATGAAATACCTCTGCGCATCGGAAGGTGGCGTCGGTCGGCTCCGCGTCCGTTGTTGGCGTCGTGTCGCCGGGATGACTTTGCGGTAGCTACTTAGACGCCACCCTCACGCGCTGACCTTAGTTCTTTCTTTTTCCAAGCCAGCCAGCGTAGATCCGGGAAGAGCGGTACCTCAGTCATTTTTTTACGACCTTTTTCTTGACTTTTGTTGGCTTCTTTTTCGAGTCTTCGACTCCTAAGGTGCACGAGGGATGCCCGGCTTCAAGCCATGTGGTTCCTGTCATCGGATGATGTTGGTGACGGATCCGCACCGCTTGTGTCTTTTTTGCCTGGAGCGTGACCACGACCCCAGGTCGTGTTCCGACTACCCGTCGATGGTGCTGAAGGCTTTGCGGGAGCGGTCCTGAAAGCTGCTTAAGCACCGGCAATCGGCTCCGCGCTGTTCGAGGTCGCGAGGGAGGTCAGGGACCAGTCGCAGAGCCACCATCATTCCGTTTTCAAATCTTCGAAGTCTTCGCACTCGGGGTAGGGTAAGTCGAAGCATAAGAAGTTGAAGTAGCATCGTCGCTCTTCAACTTCTCCTCATTGATCGGCCGACGCGACAAGGGACGCGGGTGGTGCCCCTGCCGCAGCTCCAGGCACAGTGCCCGAAGAGTCGACTCAGCGTTTCCCCCCCCTTTCCGGGACCCGGAGTGACTCCCACCCAGCTTCTTACGTTCTACGAGACGATGCACGCTGTCTTTGAGCGGCCCAAACCCGCTGGCACGCCTTCAGGCCCCGCGGATTCGGTTGGGGGGTCTAGGCCTTCTCCGCCGGCGCCGCAGGGCCCCCTTGGATCCAGGCCTGGATCCGGATCGGTGCCGGTTGACCAACACTGGGGCTCCTGTGGACAGGATGATTGCCCGACGCCTCCTCCCGGCTCCGGGCGACCCCACTTTCCTTTACCAACACCCCCACACTGGAGAGCTTGGTGGTCCAAGCCACCAGTTCCAAAATCGCCTTCCCTACCGCTCCACCGGAAAGGGAATCCAAGAAGCTGAACCATCTTGGAAAGAAAATTTTCTCTTCCGCCAGCTTAGGACTGCGGTGCGTAAACACCGCATGTCTCTTGGGCCGTTATTCCCACTCGGGGTGGGAGACGGTGGTGAACGTGCTGCCTCAGTGTCCGGAGGAGGGCCGGGCAGTGCTCTCCCAGGCTGTTGCCGCCGGGAGGGATGCAGCGAAGTTTGCGATACGTTGTGGGCTGCACACCGCCGACTCTCTGGACAGGACCATTTCAACGTCAATAGCGCTTCATCACTACGCCTGAATGAGGTCAACTGATTTCTCAGGGGATGTCCAGAATATCTTCATGGACATGCCCTTTGATGGCCGTCGCCTTTTTGGCAACAAAACAGACAACGCTCTAGAGCGTTTCAAGAACTCACGGGCTACAGCCAAGTTCGTGGGCCTCTCCACCCGCCCTGCACAGTCTGCTTTATCGCCCCTTTCGTGGCTACGTGTCGCGATTCTTCAGCGTAGATCAGGAAAGATGGGTTTCCCTGCACCTACAGTTAAGGCTCTTTTCCCTTTTATGCATGTTACCAGGTCTATTGGCAAATGGCGCACAGCAGACTACATGTCCCAGAATCCCTTGGGACGGAATGCTGGTAGATGGATAAGGAGACGCCTGGATTTCTGCTCCTATAAAGCCCCTCCCCTTCCTGGGGTCGGGGCGTGACAATCTCACCTGTTTTTAAGTTCGAGTAAGTGGATGGTATTCCCCACTGGATTTCTGGTTTGGATTTGTTGTTTCCTGCTGAAGTTCTTTCGACAAGCAAGGCAATTGCTTTGCGAGGTCCAGGCTTTCTATGAGGAGTTTTCCAGTTGGTTCACATGAAACTCTTTTCGTCAAGCAAGGCAATTGCTTTCCGAGGCCCGGGCTTTCTCTGAAGAGTGTTCCAGCTGGTTCACACTAATCACCGTTGCTGACATTTCTTCATTCCGAAGTGTTTGAAGGGTTGCTTTCAAGGTCAGAGGATTCTGTTTTTTACCAGCGCTGGAAACACAAGGTATTTAACCTCACTCAGAAAGAAAGGGCTGGAGTGCTCCTTCTGCTTTTTTGAGACAGTTTATTTTCGTAATTATTTCCACGCTGGTCTTCTCTTTTGGAGCCTGTGCTTACAATCTACACTGTGCTTGCAAACAGTGGTTTGGCGCGCAATTACTCAGTGGTATTGAACTTGAGCTTCTGACTACTGCATGCACAACTTTATTCCTTCGCTCTTATGCTGTGCTATTAACAGCGTTTTTATGCTTGTTTAGGGTGCTATTCATAGACCTCTGTAGGCACCATTTACCGTGACTTTGTTGATTGAAATCATCCTTGGGTTCAGTGAGCTCATAAACTCCCTGGCATTCCAGTTCATCGTCTCTCAGTGTATGGTCTCACTGGGATTGGATAGTCTCAGAACCTTCTCTAAGAGTATTGCTGCTTGTTATATTGTGAGTATCTGACTATAGGAGCATCCTGTTGTGTGATATAAATGAATCCCTGAGTTATTTCTCATATCCCTCTCTGTTCTTTCATCTCTAGCTTATGTTTGTGGGGTGACTTCTGAAGTTATACCGAGCCATAGACCAGACTTAAGGTGTAAGAAGACTCCAGCACAGCAGCAGAGTTTATTATTTTATCCCTTTTCCCTATTCCCCGGGGTGCTTCCTTGCATAGCAGTGTATATCTACTCTGTGTGTGGTTGTGCTCAGGGAAGTAGGGGGACTTCTCTGCACTCCGTCGTCCCCGCAGGTGGTACTAAAGGTTAGTGGCATTACTTGTTTTGGCACTGCTGACACATCCTGACAGATTGTCAAGCCCAAGACTATAGCCTAGCCTGGACGATGGATACTAATGCCGTTTTGACCTCCTCCTGGAGAGCCTATCGTCTCTTCAGCAGGAGGTGCAAACTTCTGATCAGAAAACCAGGAATTAAGGAAGGAGTTGGGTACGTTACGCAGGGAAGTTGCAGGCCTAACCAGGAAGGGTAAATCCGATAGTACAGGGGCAGGTGCCTACATAAAAGTTTGGACTCTTCCTCCTCCCATACAGGCCAACCAACCACACCCTCTAGGAAAGACGCAGGGAACAGGGTTCTTTTCTGCGCCACAAGTAACCACTCATTCTTCTGAGTCTATTCCCACGGCCCACGTAATACAAAATACAGGGATTCCCTTGGCTCCTCCTGAACGCTTTTTTGGGGACCCGAAAAAGTTTGAAACATTCCTGAACCAATGTAGGTTACACTTCCTATGTAAGCCTGCAGTTTTTCAAGATGAACCGGCCAAAACAGCTTTCATGATTTCTTACTTGGGGGGCAATGCTGCTAGTTGGACCATACCGTTGATGGAGCGAAATGACCCCATTCTACATAACTTCACTAATTTTTGTTTGGAGATGAGAAAGTTGTTTGATCGTAAATCCCACATGATGACTCTAGATCGGGAGCTTATAACCCTTAAACAAGGATCTCAGGATTTATTGACATATATAACCACGTTTAACCGTCTTGTTGTGGAAACTGACTGGCCCCAGGAAAAACGCACCACTCTGTTTTACCAGGGACTGCGCGGAGAACTAAAAGACATCCTGTCTCAAGTGGTGCAACTACCCCAGACTTGTGAAGAGATGATAGATCTCACGGTGCAACTGGACCACCGATTACAAGAAAGAAAAGGGGACAGAACCCGAGGAGAGAACCGTTTCTTTGTTCCCAGGTCAAAACCCGTAACTGAAGAACATACTAAAGGAATAGAAGGAACCGAACCCATGCAGATCGGTGGCATTCGAGGACCCCTCACAACTGAGGAAAGAGAAACAAGACGGAAGCTGAAATTGTGTCTTTATTGTGGGAAGAGTGGACACTTCATCAAGGAGTGTCGCGCCAGAACTAAAATTCCAGAAAGACCAAACACTCAACGGACACAAGCGTCATTACTTCAGCAATCTGAAAGGATTGAGGTGGCGGAAAACTGAAGAGCCTGAGCCAGGAAGAGATCTCTGGATCGGGTGGTGAACATGAAAAGATCTCATCAGTAATAGCCAACACCATGCAACCATCAGTGGCGCATTTGAATGTGTGCATAACTCTATGGATTACCGAAGAAACACCAGTAAAGATGTCTGCCTTGCTGGACTCAGGAGCAACTGGGAACTTCATAGACCAGAAGTACGCTCAAAACATTGGGGTACTGTGTGAGAAAAAGACGTCCCCTGAACCTGTGAAAGCCGTAGATGGGACGACACTGACGTCAGGACCAGTAAGGTACCATACTATTCCCATAACAATGCAATTCGGGACTGACATCTTCGAGACCATCCAGTTTGACCTCATAGATGCCCCACAATTCCGTCTCATTCTAGGGATGCCATGGTTAACCCTACATGATCCTGTCATTCGATGGGCGGCACGCACCGTTACCTTGAATTCCGAATATTGCAGAGAGCATTGCACCAAGCAATATGTTCACCAGAAAATGGATTGCGATACTCAGGCAGGTCATTTGGCCACTGGGTGCGAAGACACCCAGTATTGCTGTTCCACTACCTTGCCTAACGTCTATGAGGAATATCAACCTGTGTTCGATAAACAGAAGGCTACCCAATTACCTCCTCACCGGACCTATGACTGTCGCATAGATTTGATGCCTGGATCAGCTATTCCTTGTAGCAGAGAGTATGCCCTTACCGAGCCAGAAACACAGTACTTAAAAAACTATCTGGAAGAGAACCTTGCCTCTGGTTTCATCCGGCACTCCTCATCTCCAGCCTCGTCCCCTCTCTTCTTCATTCCGAAAAAAGATTGTGACGATCTTAGGACCTGTATCGATTACAGAGCGCTCAACAGGATCACCATAAAAAATCGGTACCCCCTACCACTCATACCTGTGCTTCTGGACCAGCTCAAGGGTGCTCGAATCTTCACGAAATTGGATTTACGGGGTGCCTACCATTTGGTGAGAGTTAAAGCCGGTGACGAATGGAAGACAGCATTCCGAACCAAATTCGGACTATATGAGTATCAAGTGATGCCCTTTGGGCTATGTAACGCCCCAGCTGCCTTCCAGTATTTTATGGATGAAGTATTTCGGGGGTATTTAGAAACATTCTGTATTGTCTGCATTGATGATATTCTTATCTATTCATCAACACCCCAAGAACATGTTGCCCGTGTGAAGGCGGTCCTGGATAGACTTCATCACCATTCATTATTTGCAAAACTAGAGAAGTGCCTTTTCCATGTAGAAGAAGTCGCCTTCTTGGGTTACATTATCAACGCTCAAGGGTTCCAGATGGATGCAGGCAAAGTAGAAGCAATTACGCAGTGGAAGGCTCCTCATAATGTTAAATCCGTACAGAGCTTCTTGGGTTTTGCTAACTTTTACCGGCGTTTCATCAAGGATTTCTCAAAGATCATACAACCTATATCCAGTTTGTTGAGAAAAAACACACCCTTTATATGGAGCAAAGAAGCAGACCATTTGTTTCAAACATTAAAAGAACGATTCACTCAGGCTCCTATCTTGCGGCATCCTGACTCTCAATTACCCTTTGTTGTAGAAACAGATGCCTCTCAGTACGCCTTAGGGGGAGTGTTATCTCAAAGACATCCGGATACAGGACAGCTGCATCCTGTGGCTTACTTTTCAAAGAAACTCACCCCATGTGAAGTGAACTATTCCATCACCGACAAAGAACTGCTAGCCATAAAAAGAGCCTGTGAGGAATGGAGGCATTACTTGTTAGGAGCACATCACACTGTCGAAATGTATACAGACCATCGCAATTTGCTGTTTTTGAAGACCGCCAGAGCCCTGACACCTCGACAACTCCGGTGGTCCCTCTTCTTCTCTGATTTTGATTTCAATATCAAGTATCGACCAGGTCCCCAAAACGGTAAAGCAGATGCCCTTTCACGTATCGAAGAACCAGAAAGGAGTACACAGGAAGATATTCCCGAACCGCCCACAATCCTCCCTGAAACAGCATTTCAAGGTAAAACACGTGCATTGATTACATCGCAAGACTTCTTGGAGGACTTAAAGGTGTCCTTAGCAGATTTGGATGTTGAGGCCTGGAAACAAGGAGACCCAGAACACCGAACAGAAACCGGAAATCTGCTATATCATTATCACGCTTTGTATATTCCTGATACTGTCTTGCAACTACGAGTACTGGCTTGGGCACATGATTCAACGTTAGGAGGACATGTGGGGGAATACAAAACAATTTCCTGCATAGAATGATCCTTTTAGTGGCCCAAGCTACGAAAAGATACACGAGAATACCTAAAGAATTGCGCTATTTGTGCACAATGAAAATCCGGTCTTTCGAAACCTGCAGGATTACTACGTCCATTACCCATTCCTCCTCGGCCTTGGCACACAGTGTCTATGGATTTCATTGTGGAAATGCCTCCCTCTGATGGGTACACCACCATACTGGTTGTCATGGATAACTTGACTAAAATGGGACACTTTATCCCCTTGAAGCATCTGCCCACCTCTTCCGAATTGGCCACCACCTTCCTCCAGCATGTAGTCAGAGCTCACGGAATTCCAAACGTTATTATCACAGACCGTGGAACTCAGTTCACTTCCCGCTTTTGGAAAGCCCTATGCGAAACCATGAGAGTTGAAGCCAAGCTCTCTACCAGTTACCATCCCCAGACAGATGGAAAGACAGAACGTCTTAACGAGACATTGGAACAATACCTCCGCTGCTTCACTTTACAGAACACCACGGATTGGTACACATTACTTTGGATGGCAGAATTCGCCTACAACAATGCAGAACATTCTACGCTAGGTTGCTCCCCTTTCTTTTGCTTAACTGGACATCACCGTAACATGCTTCCTTTTGAATGGCCAATAGTCTCCAAACATCCTTCCATACATGAACACCATGCCCATCTCAGAGCTGTGTTAATTGATGCCAAGCAGCATTTGGCCGCAGCGCAAGCAACCCAGAAACTTTTCGCTGACAGAAAGTGCGCTCCAGAACCCGTATACAAAGTGGGAGATAAGGTGTGGCTGGCAACTAGGAATCTCCATCTCAAGGGGGTAGACAAATTGAAACCCAAGTACATAGGCCCCTATAGTATTGAGAAAGTGATTAATCCAGTGGCCATGAAATTATACTTACCCCGGAATATACACCCTGTCTTTCACGTCTCACTACTCCATCCCTGTCTTATGAGTACAAGGTTACAGGAGAAACCTTTGCCCTTGGAGATAGATGGTCAGGAAGAATACGAGGTACAGGAAATCCTAGATTCCCGATTGGTGAGGGGACGAGTGCAGTATCTGGTAGATTGGAAAGGTTATGAGGTTGAGGATAGAACCTGGGAACCTTTACACAACCTCCATTGCCCTTTTCTATTGGAACTACACAACCTCCATTGCCCTTTTCTTTTGGAACGCTTTCACACCCAGCATCCGGGCAAACCAGGCCCACCGCCGAGACGACAGTTCTTGGGAGGGGGCTCTGTCGCGATTCTTCAGCGTAGATCAGGAAAGATGGGTTTCCCTGCACCTACAGTTAAGGCTCTTTTCCCTTGTATGCATGTTACCAGGTCTATTGGCAAATGGCGCACAGCGGACTACATGTCCCAGAATCCCTTGGGACAGAATGCTAGTAGATGGATAAGGAGAAGCCTGGATTTCTGCTCCTATAAAGCCCCTCCCCTTCCTGGGGTCGGGGCTTGACAATCTCACCTGCTTTTGAGTTCGAGTAAGTGAATGGTATTCCCCACTGGATTTCTGGTTTGGATTTGTTATTTCCTGCTGAAGTTCTTTCGACAAGCAAGGCAATTGCTTTCCGAGGCCCAGGCTTTCTATGAGGAGTTTTCCAGTTGGTTCACATGAAACTCTTTTCGTCAAGCAAGGCAATTGCTTTCCGAGGCCCGGGCTTTCTCTGAAGAGTGTTTCAGCTGGTTCACATTAATCACCGTTGCTGACATTTCTTCATTCCGAAGTGTTTGAAGGGTTGCTTTCAAGGTCAGAGGATTCTGTTTTTTACCAACGCTGGAAACACAAGGTATTTAACCTCACTCGGAAAGGAAGGGCTGGAGGGCTCCTACTGCTTTTTTGAAACAGTTTAATTTTGTTATTATTTCCACGCTGGTCTTCTGTTTTGGAGCCTGTGCTTACAATCTACACTGTGCTTGCAAACAGTGGTTTGCCGCGCAATTGCTCAGTGGTATTGAACTTGAGCTTGTGACTACTGCGTGCACAACTTTATTCCTTCGCTCTTATGCTGTGCTATTAACAGCGTTTTTATGCTTTTTTATGGTGCTATTCATAATCCTCTTTAGGCACCATTTACCGTGACTTTGTTGATTGAAATCATCCTTGGGTTCAGTGAGCTCATAAACTCCCTGGCATTCCAGTTCATCGTCTCTCAGTGTATGGTCTCACTGGGATTGGATAGTCTCAGAACCTTCTCTAAGAGTATTGCTGCTTGTTATATTGTGAGTATCTGACTATAGGAGCATCCTGTTGTGTGATATAAATGAATCCCTGAGTTATTGCTCATATCCCTCTCTGTTCTTTCATCTGCAGCTTATGTTTGTGGGGTGACTTCTGAAGTTATACCGAGCCATAGACCAGACTTAAGGTGTAAGAAGACTCCAGCACAGAAGCACAGTTTATTATTTTATCCCTTTTCCCTATTCCCCGGGGTGCTTCCTTGCATAGCAGTGTATATCTACTCTGTGTGTGGTTGTGCTCAGGGAAGTAGGGGGTCTTTTCTACACTCCGCCGTCCCCGCTGATGGTACTAAAGGTTAGTGGCATTACTTGTTTTGGCGCTGCTGACACATCCTGACACTACGGAAGGGGTGCCCCGCTACGTCCCGCCCAGAGTCACAGGCCGCAGCAAGTCACCCAACCTTCGCGCGGCCGGAGACCTGGGAACAACTGTCGTGGTTCTGGGGGCCAGCGGGTGGGACAGTCCACCAAACCCCCTCTGCAGCAGCCTCCAAATCCTCCTAGTCCCTCCTTTCAGGCACATCACACGCCAGTTGGCGGCAGGATCCGCCATCACCTCCCCACTGGGGCACCAGTACTTCGGACAGGTGGGTTTTGCAGATACTCCGAAGGGACTACTCCCTTCCCTTCGAGACTACCCATCCAGCCATGCCACCAAGATACCACTGCATGTCGGAGGATCATCTGCCCCTTCTCCAGCAGGAAGTTACGGCTCTCTTGGCCAAGGGAACCATCGAGCACATTCCTGTCCCAGAAGTAGGTCATGGTTGTTACTCCCACTACTTTCTGGTTCCCAAGAAGGACAAGGGCCTGCGTCCTATCTTGGTTCTCAGGGACGTCAACTGCTTCCTCCAGAAGGAGGAGTTCAAAATGTTGACGTTTGCTCAGGTCTTTTCTGCCCTTGACTCACCGGCGTTACCTGCTTTTCACGGTAGGCCACGAGTATTTCCAGTTTACCGTGCTCCCCTTTGGCCTTACCAGTGCCCCTCAGGTGTTCACGAAAGTGATGGCGGTGGTCGCAGCTCAGCTGCGCCAATCAGGGGTGTCAGTCTTTCCCTATCTCGACGAATGGCTGTTGAAGGCGGGCTCGCCCCGGGCAGTCGTCTCCCACTTACAGACTATGGCCGACCTGCATTCGCTGGGGTTGTCCATCAATGTGCCAAAGTCACACCTAATTCCCTCTCAGAAGCTTCTCTTCATTGGAGAGGTTCTGGACATGACGCGGTTTCGGGTCTATCCTCCCGAACAACGAGTCCGGGACATGCAGGCTAGGATTCCAATCTTTCAACCTCTGTCCCGGGTTTCGGTAAGAATGAGGCAGCTGGGCGTCATTCCTGGGATGAGGCGGCCACATGGGAGAGGCGGAGATCAGAGGCCCCTGATCTCCAGCTGAGTCCGGGATCCACATCATCCTTCTGGAGCTCAGGCTGATTCATCGTGCACTGAAGGCATTCCTTCCCTCTTGTGGAAATATGGATTTTTCTGGTCAGTTATGTCCCCTATCTTGGACCCCAACGGTTCTATGTGCATGTTACAAGTACATGTATGTTCCCTCCAGTTCCAGTTATGAAGACGCAAATACATGTGCGTCCACCGTTAACATGTCCTCTGTTGATCCGCCATGAATGGGCCGGATATTCCATGCCTAAGTACGAAAGGCCACCGCCTTTATATGGTTCACTTATGCCATTTTACAGTCCAGGCAAGTAGGCCCTGATTCTGTCATCAAGCTTTTCTTGCTTTCTGTCTCTGAAGCTCCAGTCCGAGCCTGCATCTGTGACCATGAACTTTGTCTCATCCTCTGCGCGGCTCACGATGCCTGACATCAGCTTGCTGCCTGCCAAGAACTGTATTTCACCTTCGAAATTATCTGCTCCGTTCCCTGCCCAATGCATTCCTGTCTAGTAGTTTAAGTAAACATTCTGCCAACTACCGAGCAGAGGCCCGGCTTCTCTGTCTTTATACAAGTAATTCATAGCCCTATTACCATGGAAGACTTCTGCCCTCGCATCTAGTGTAGACACTTAGACGCTTGTACACGCACTAACAGTCAGTATAGTCAGTATAGAATAAGATTCTACTCCAAGAAGGCCTCTCTTTTGGATAACATAGTTCTTTAAACATAGGATGTTAGATATGATTTGGGATTAGGTTGACTTGACCCTCCAGACATCTGTCGCCACATGTAGAGCTAAATGTCAAGTCCCCTTCACCCCCTAGCTGCACGTCAATCACACGTCATGCTGCTGCGCGCGCATCTCTGCCAAGTATTTCTGCTGACATTGCGAAATTCTTCCATGGAACCACCCCATTATGACATCATACCTGATGACGTTCCTTTGTTACGCCCAATCACGCCCATTGTCATTACGCATGAATAATGTTATCTTCCTTATCAATTGTTACGCCTCTCGCATTTGCTTCACTGTAATGCCTATTGTATAAAAGTAATTAATTATCAATAATGTATGTACTTCACTTCCTGAACCTCCGTGGTGATGGAACCTGGAGACCACGATTCCGAATCGTCCATTGGAATAAAGCCCATTCCGAACCTCTAATACCACGGATTCTGCCTCTTATTTATTGAGCTATTTTTATTATGTTCTGTATCAAATTAAGTCCCGGTAATTAAATTATTTACCACATAAATGGCGCCCGAACAGGGACTCTTTCTCATCTCACGCGCCGGCGGTGCGTTGCAGGCCGGTCTCCTGCCACAGCTGGACGGACAACAACGCGTACCAGCAGGATTTCCTGTATCTCCCTCCGGTCAAGCGGGGGCGACTGAGGCTGCGATCAACACCCAGACGAGGCGGTGAGAAGTGCGAAGTATCCCGACCAGAGCCTAGCTGAGAGAGCAAGATCCGAGGTATACAGAGGCCCACCAGGTTTCCGATGTCCCGACGTGTCTGAAGTTTTCGAGTCCAGTCCAGTCCAGTCCGGTCCAGTTCAGTTCAGTTCCGTTCCGAGGCCTTCCGTTCCGAGCTACCCGGTGAGTACCATTACTGGGGAGGCGTTCTGGCGTGCACATAAGTTGTGCCGGTCCAGACGGGTTTGGGTACACAAATCCGGTCCGCACTGTTTTAGCAGTGTATCTGTACTGTTTAGCAGTATATCTAGTATATCAAGTATATAAATTCAGAATAATTCAGTTAAATGCCGAGTATTATGTTTAGTGATTAAATTTTCTTAGATCATCGTCATCATCATCGTTGCTCATTTAAAATGTTAAATGTTAAATGTATTGATATGTCCTGCATATTGTGGTATGAATGACTGTTCATTATTGTGTTTTATTGTATTAAGTTTGTTCAAGACCAAGTATCAGACCAGTTTTCAATATGCCGCTCTTTTCGAAACTAAGACAGATCACAACTAGAAAAGGGGTACTCGAAGAAGCTGTTCCCGTTCCTCCTAGGGACACTCCAGGGTACTTCATGTATCATAAACACGGCCTAGACGCTATATTATTTCTTGATCTATGGGTAGACTACACTAAGGAATTACCAGAAAGTCAGAGGTGGCCCGCAGCTGGGACCTGGGATGCAGATTGCATCGTGAAAGTAGAGGAAGAATTATGGAAAAAGAAAGCTAGACAATCACAGAAAGACGCCATTGAATTATGGCGTAAAGAATCGTATAGACGCACAGAAAAAGCACGTAGACAGGAAGAGAAGAGTAAAGAGAATTCAAATGAAGTTCGAGAAAATCTATTAATTGAAGAAGGTACACGAGTAAAATCAGAACAAGTAGACAGACAAAGACATGCCCTTATGAAGGGTTTGTATCCCCTTCTGGCCGAAGGATTACCTAAGGCTACTACGGGGATACCAAAGGACTTGCCACCTCCATTATTTCCAATAAAAGTACATCCTAAGGGGCATCCTAGAACCGCAGAAGATGTTTTTCTTTCCTCATATTTAGATGACGCAGCTCCCGAGTATGCTAACCCCGCCCCACATAGACCGTTGGCCGGGGAGGTTCAACGCCAAGATCCTGTATCTGTATCCTTACAGCATCAAATCCTGACACAAGTTCCGGCAAGCACGTCCGTTTCCACATCTGTTCCTACAGCTACTTCTATAGCTGTGTCGTCCACACCTATAGTTGCTGTATCGCGTTCTACGAATCCTTTCACGCCCGATACTCCAGACGGGGCTACTGGGGGTGCTACCAATATTTTTTCTACGCCACCCAGAATAAATAAACTTACCTTTCAAGAGTCAGCACATCCACGTACCCCCAAACTCATAAATGCCCGCACGCTTAAGGAACTTCTAGTAGATTGTAGATATGACCCTGTGCCCGGCAAAGAGGACGAAATGATCCTGGCATCATTACGTATCAGACGAGCCGCGGTGTATTTAGGGAAGTTACCAGGAATGACTATGCATCTAGATAATATATATCATTTTGTCCAAACAGGGCGAGATTCTGAAAGTATTAACAGAGCTATGGAATACCAGAAAGTGGAGATACAGGGGGAACTGTTACGTTTCCTCATAAATTGTGTGATCAGAAATCAAGACCGACCGGGGGTAGATCCGGAAATAATGCAAACTCTTACCAGATGGAGCCAGAATATATCAGAAGGGAGACATGATAGGCAAAAATGTATAATAGCCATGTGCAGAAAGATCCGTAAAGAAATAGAACGCCTACACGAAGAGAGATTAGCGGTAGACCAGTTTGAACAAAACGAGGAGGAGGAAGGATCAGGACTGTCCACAGGACAGTCCGAAACCATAGCCTATGTAGGTAGAGGAAGATCTTGTAATAATACTAGATACTTTACTGACCCAATACGTCCGATATGTCCAGATAATAACAGGAATTTCCAAACACCTATAATAAATATAAGGTCCCCCGAGCATTCGTTCCAAGCCGCTGACAAATTACTGCGAGAACGAAGGGGTTATCATTTACTCGATTCTATGGATGAACAAGAATTAGCCAGGTCAGCCGTTCATTGGGTTGACAGTCCCGGAAAATATGGTGATGATACAGTAGCACACACATTTTTGAACCTCACCCCAGATGAACAGCGTTTAGCTGGTATTTATATGATTCAACAACTTCTTATACTATATAAAGGCCAACATTCAGATCCTGGTCCCTTACCTGATATATTGACTGAATTACTCACGAATAGATGGAAAGGTTCAGGTACTAAGTTAATTAAGGAAATACTAGAATCTAGAAAACAGTACATTTTTTTTGTATGTCCAGAACATGTTTCATTGCCCATCAAGGAAAGACCGATGTATTACATGGACAGACAGAATCCCTTACGAGAAGTGCACCCAATAAAGGGCGAGGACAATCAGTTTAAACGTGTATATGTATATACGCCCATATCAAAAATAGAATTGTTAGAAATGAAGAAAGTGGTACCCAGTCATGACAAAGACCCAGCGGGTTTCCACCGAGAAATTAAAGATATGTTACTCATGGGAGAGTATACCTATCCCGACATTATGACAATATTAAAGGTATTAATGCCTGCTGGCATTTATGAAAAACTCAAGGAAAAAGAGTGGGAGGTAGGAGACCAAAAGATAGATTGGACAGCATTAGAAAATGAAGAAAAGGCCCGAGGTCCAGGTTCGGGACTTGGGGACAAAACTAAAGCACTACCAGGTTTACTAGTACAGGTACTGCCACGTTTATTAACCACGAAAAAGGAAGACTGGGGTGCAATCTCAGCCTGTAAACAAAAGCAAGATGAAGACACTAGTGATTTCTATGCCCGATTCGAAAAATGTTTTGGTATAAATAGTGGTATAAAAGCAAGTAGCGAGTCATACCCACATCTGTTTGTGACAAAATTAGTTGAAAATTCCTTGCCCCAAGTGAAGAATAGAGTATTAAAATTCGAGAGTACCTGGCAAGGTAATACCCCATCACAAATGCTACAAATGTTACAGTACCATTACAATAGAATTAGAGAAGAACAAGAACATGAACAAAGACGCATGAAAGACACGAAAATGAAAATGCTAGTCTCCCAGACAGTTCCAGCTGAAGGACATAAAAAGGGTACGACACATTCTGGTGATTCAGCAGGACCTGTAAAAGGGACATGCAACTACTGTAAACAGCCAGGACATTACATACACGATTGCCCAGTCCTGAAGCGTAATATCGCCACAGGTATTACAAAAGAAAGACCACGGCCACCTAGACAGGATCAGAATGAACAAGGAGCACCGCAGCATGCACAGGCCATGCCAGCTCCACAACAGTCTATACAGTTTGTGCCAGCCGCACCAGCGTTGCCTGCTGCTGCCACACAAACCACGACACGACAGCTGTACCAGACCGCACAGTATGACTATCCTGATTATCAACGATATGCATGAACCAGCCTAGAGAGGGAAGTTGACTTACCCCTTATCGAGGTCCCTGTAGACCAAGAAGGACCTTATGTACATAGTGAATTATTAGGCCAAGATAGAAAATTTTTACTTGATACAGGGGCAAGTCGAACAACTATAAAACGTAGTGAAGTTCCAGGGGCACCCCTCTCAGGCTCACAGAATATTTCCCTTGGTTTTTCAGGAAAACCTATTGTTAATGAAGTATCACAGCCTCTTCCTCTTACGATAGGACCCTTGACCAGAACTACAGATTTATTGCTTACTAAATCATGTCCAGAAACCTTGTTAGGTATAAAAACACTGAAAGCTCTAGGAGCTATAATATGTTGTTCTCCGGAAGGAGTAAGATTGTTCTTGCGTGATTTCAAAGGTCATTATGTGTCTCGAGACATGGATTCCCGACTGCAGACTTTACCCACACATTTATGGGCACAAGGCCCTACAGATGTTGGTTGCATGAACATTACACCATATCGAGTCACACTAAAGGCAGGAGTGGTACTACCACGAATGCGACAATACAAGTTACCACCAGATGCTGTAATGGCTTTACTGCAAATCATTGACGAGCTTATTGGCCAAGGAGTGGTTGTGGAGACCGACTCCAATGTATGTAATTCACCGATAATTCCGATTCTTAAACGAACTGATCCAAAGGCTCCCCCAGTATATCGATTGGTTATTGATCTGCGCGAATTAAATAAATGTATTGTACCACAATACCCCGTAGTTCCAGACATCTCTTCATTACTGACAGCTATTGATTCCGAAGCAACATTCTTTACTGTAATTGATCTCAAGAATGCCTTTTTCAGCGTCCCGATAGATCCGGAAAGCCAATACTTGTTCGGATTTAGTTTAAATGGACGTAGTTTTAAATTCACACGCGCACCTCAAGGATTTACAGAAAGCCCCAGCATCTATAGCCAAGCACTGAAACGAGAACTTGACAGTATACATATGCCAGTCAACACTGCTCTGCTTCAATATGTCGATGATCTGCTGATCACCGCCCGAAGCGAACCTGAATGTGAAAAAGCATCACTGACGGTTTTACAATTTCTAGCCAAAAAGGGGCACAAGGTGTCCCCTTCTAAGCTGCAATTCTGTGTCCAGCGAGTTATTTACCTTGGTCACTCGCTGTCCAAGGAGGGAAGGCAGCTTACACCAGATCGTATCCAGTTAATAGCTAACATGCCAAAACCAAAGACACAAAAGGAGGTGCGGGCTTTCATAGGCCTCACTTCATATTGTAGGCAGTGGATCCCTCAGTATGCATTTCTAGCAAAACCACTCATTCAATTAACAACACAGGAGGCAGCCACATCGACTGTCCTCCCTTGGACTCAGGAACACACACTAGCTTTTGAAAGCTTAAAGAAAGCTCTATGCCAAGCACCTGTTTTAGCAACACCATGTTACAGAAAACATTTTACACTCTTTGTTACAGAACGAGAAGGTACTGCCTTGTCAGTACTCACACAGGAACAAGCAGGATCACACAAACCGTGTGCTTATTTTTCTAGTACATTAGATCCCGTAGCTCAGGCTCTGCCTGCGTGCCTGAAATCAGTGGCAGCGACAGCTTTAGCAATCAGACAAAGCGATGCCATAGTGTTAGGACATCCATTGACAGTACAAGTACCACATGCAGTAGAGGTTCTTGTGAATCGAACGCAAACACAACATTTGACTATAGCGCGACTTACAGGTTACGAATTAACATTGTTTCAGCCACATATAGAAATCAGACGTTGTAACACATTGAATCCTGCCACACTTTTACCTGTAAATGGAACAGACCCACTAGCTCATGATTGTATTGAAGTTATTACAATAACGACGAAACCCAGACAAGACTTGACAGATGTCCCATTGTCAGATCCAGACCTAACGTTGTATGTAGATGGTTCATGTATGAGAACAGGTACAGGAGAGTTAGTGGCCGCTTACGCAGTCACAACAGACACTGAAATTATTGAAACCAAGTGTATAAATACCTTGTCCGCTCAAGCAGCAGAGCTCGTCGCTCTGACACAAGCCTGTATTCAAGCCACAAATAAAAGAGTCAACATATACACTGATTCACGTTATGCATTCGGAGTTGTACATGACTTCGGCGTGCTGTGGCGAGAGAGAGGTTATTTAACTTCTCACGGTGCCCACATTCAGCACGGACCCCTCATTCATGCCTTATTAGATGCAATACACTTACCCATTGCAATATCGATTATGAAATACAAAGCTCATACGAAAATCACTGATATCATTTCTCAAGGCAATGATCTAGCTGACAGAACAGCTAAACAGACTGCTCAAACTCAAACATCCGATATGACAAAGGCAATAGTCCAGACACCAACACATTGCATGATGGTTAAGGATCCCACTCTTGACGTAATTGACATACAGACACATGCTACTCCAGACGAAATAAGGAAATGGACTGAATTAGGAGGGATCCAAACGGATCAAGGATGGATGACGAAGGAAAAATCTGTGTGGTTCCTTCCTGATTCAATGGTCCAAGTCATTATTAACACTGTCCATAGTCCAGCGCATCTAGGAGAGAAAGCTATGCTAGACAGCATTCAACACATTTGGTTCAACAAGCATTTACGAGCAGCAGCGAAACAAAAAGTTCGTACCTGTATGATCTGTTGTCAGTTTAACCCAGGAAAAAGCATCCCCGTAGAGCAGGGTGGATTTCAGCCTCCTGATCACCCTTTTGAAATCCTCCAGATGGATTATATCCAGATGGAACGATGTCGAGGATTCAAATATGTTCTCGTAGTTGTCTGTGCTCTTTCCCGGTGGACAGAGGCATACCCGGTTTCAGATTACACTGCCCCGACTACTGCCAAACAGTTAGTTCGAGAATTCTTCCCACGATACGGTTTACCACGTGCTGTCTACTCAGATAACGGCCAGCCGTTCTCATCCGAACTAATGAAACACGTTTCACTTCTGCTAGGATATCAGTGGAAGTTTCATTGTGTCCGACACCCCGAGGCAGCAGGTCTCGTGGAAAGACATAATCAGACCCTGAAAATTAGATTGTCTAAAATATGCAGGGAGAAAGGTGTCGACTGGGTAGTAGCATTACCAGTTGCACTCTTTTACATGAGAATGGTAGCACACTCTCGAACAGGGCTATCCCCGTATGAGGTGATCTTTGGCAGACCACCAAATATGTGGGGGACGCCTATACCACGTAAAATAACTGATATTGACTGTAATATGCTGACAGATTATTTGGCTTCCTTGATGTCTGCACTACAATCTTGTCGTTCACAGGTAGCTGCAGCTTTTCCTGACAACACTGAGGTGAAACCCCATGACGTAATTCCAGGGGATCTCGTTTTAGTGAGGAACTTTGATCGAAAGACTCAGCTGGATCCTAGGTGGAAGTCGCCTCAATTGGTCTTGCTCACCACAAGGACAGCCGTGAAGATCGAAGGCAGAAAAGGCTGGGTACATTCAAGTCATATCAAGAAATGTTATGGACTACCATCGGATATAAAAACTACACCTCGTGTGTCCTCACCCATTGACTCAAAACTTCCTTTGGTTGACTCAAGCAGTCACGAACATTATAAACTAAAACTCAGGTCTAATCAGTCGGGCAGTTTGATTGTTTAAGTCCTCTCCAAGGTGAAGCGGTTGAATTTGTCCCTGACATGTATCCCTTAGATCTGAATAGAGAAAAAACCCGAAAAATGTTGAAACGACATGCATACTGTAAATCACTGCGTAGTCATTGCACAGTGGCGTTATTGATCTTGTTTTTCTTAAGTCTTTTAATAATTATTGCAAGTATATTGTTGCACATATATTATCCTATTTCTAGACATGTTTATAATGTTACTGCTGAACATTCTTTTAGTGAATTACCTCCACATGAATTGTCTTACAGATTTGCGCTGCGCAATAACACTTTTATTAGTATGTTACATCATTCCCATCAGGTTAGCAATGCTACAAATTGTTGGATATGTGGCCGACTCCCTCCCTATCAGAACTATAAAGGAATTCTACCTCTTTTTCCATACCCGTTCACACACAACGGCTCCTGTGGAGCATGGTTTAGCTTAATTAATTCCTTAGATTCAAATTCTGCAGTTTATCAAGACAACTGGGTATGGGGAAATCTGAACTTAGTTTTACTTAAAGTCTGCCACCCCAACAAGGAGGGACTTCCCAAAAGAACAGGAACTGATCTAGAAAATGAAGTATATGGATTAGGTAATTTTACGCTTAATCTCCTGATCTTGAATGTCGAATCCGAAGCTAATCCAAGTTTGCCCGCCATGTCAGTATTTCCAGTAAAAGGTGAATTATGTGTGAGAAAGAATGGTTCCATACATATGGGCCATAGTAGATGCACCACTGTAATAGAATTCAGTGATCAAGGCAAGTCGACATTTAGAGCTTCCCGCCATTCCTATTTTATATGTGGTCAGACGGCATATGTACGTTTGCCTCTAGACTGGGATGGTACCTGCTACATTGGATTCCTTTTGCCACCTGTTTTTCTAGCTCCTCCTGATTATCACAGAAATACTCATTTAGTACACAATAGAGAAAGGAGAGATCTCCCAATAGTCGATTACACTGAAACAACATGGGAAAAATACACAGATTTCAATAAAGGTCTCTTTCCCTATATAGGTACCGTTACTAATAGTAAGCTGATACGTAGATTGACTAGAACCCTTGAAGCAGTAGTGAACGAAACTATTTCCGCCTTAGGCAATTTAACAGAAGAGCAGTCTGCCATGCGGATTGTTGTGCTTCAAAATCGTCTTGTCCTTGACGTCATCCTGGCTGATAGGGGCGGAGCTTGTAGGGTCATCGGATCAAGCTGCTGCGTATTCATACCAGAAAATTCGCCATCTGTATATAAAGCCATAACCCGCCTTCATAAGATTGTAAGCCAGATACACCAGAATCCAGGCACCTGGACTTGGTCCGGTTGGTTTTGGAGCGTGTTATCAGCCTGGGGATGGAGAGTTCTATCCTTCCTATGTATTGGCCTTCTCATACTATTCAGTTGCTGTCTATGCCTGCAATGTGGACCAGCGATTTGTGGTCTGTATGCCACATCGTGTATTCCACATCAAGATTTTCGTTCAAAATCCCGGAAGAAGAAAGAAGAACAAATGATGTTATATGAACAGATCAATGGATGGATGAAGATTGATATCTCTTGACGGGCAAGTAGGGGACAAGGAGGGAATGTGGAAATATGGATTTTTCTGGTCAGTTATGTCCCCTATCTTGGACCCCAACGGTTCTATGTGCATGTTACAAGTACATGTATGTTCCCTCCAGTTCCAGTTATGAAGACGCAAATACATGTGCGTCCACCGTTAACATGTCCTCTGTTGATCCGCCATGAATGGGCCGGATATTCCATTCCTAAGTACGAAAGGCCACCGCCTTTATATGGTTCACTTATGCCATTTTACAGTCCAGGCAAGTAGGCCCTGATTCTGTCATCAAGCTTTTCTTGCTTTCTGTCTCTGAAGCTCCAGTCCGAGCCTGCATCTGTGACCATGAACTTTGTCTCATCCTCTGCGCGGCTCACGATGCCTGACATCAGCTTGCTGCCTGCCAAGAACTGTATTTCACCTTCGAAATTATCTGCTCCGTTCCCTGCCCAATGCATTCCTGTCTAGTAGTTTAAGTAAACATTCTGCCAACTACCGAGCAGAGGCCCGGCTTCTCTGTCTTTATACAAGTAATTCATAGCCCTACTGCCCTCGCATCTAGTGTAGACACTTAGACGCTTGTACACGCACTAACAGTCAGTATAGTCAGTATAGAATAAGATTCTACTCCAAGAAGGCCTCTCTTTTGGATAACATAGTTCTTTAAACATAGGATGTTAGATATGATTTGGGATTAGGTTGACTTGACCCTCCAGACATCTGTCGCCACATGTAGAGCTAAATGTCAAGTCCCCTTCACCCCCTAGCTGCACGTCAATCACACGTCATGCTGCTGCGCGCGCATCTCTGCCAAGTATTTCTGCTGACATTGCGAAATTCTTCCATGGAACCACCCCATTATGACATCATACCTGATGACGTTCCTTTGTTACGCCCAATCACGCCCATTGTCATTACGCATGAATAATGTTATCTTCCTTATCAATTGTTACGCCTCTCGCATTTGCTTCACTGTAATGCCTATTGTATAAAAGTAATTAATTATCAATAATGTATGTACTTCACTTCCTGAACCTCCGTGGTGATGGAACCTGGAGACCACGATTCCGAATCGTCCATTGGAATAAAGCCCATTCCGAACCTCTAATACCACGGATTCTGCCTCTTATTTATTGAGCTATTTTTATTATGTTCTGTATCAAATTAAGTCCCGGTAATTAAATTATTTACCACATGCACATTTGCACTACTCCGGGGAAGAGTAGTGCAGGTGTTCATGGACAACACCACCGCCATGTGGTACTGCAACAAACCGGGCGGGGTGGGGTCGAAGACCCTATGTCAGGAGGCTCTGCGCCTCTGGACATGGCTGGAACATCAGGGCATTTCCCTGGTGGTTCAGCACCTGGCAGGTTCCCTGAACGCCAGGGCGGACAAACTCGGCCGCAGGTGCATGATGTATCACAAATCGCGTCTTCACTCGGAGGTGGTGCAAGGTCTCTTTCGACAGTGGGGAGAGCCTTGGTTAGATCTATTCGCCACCGACGAGAACGCGTAATGTCAGCCATTCTGCGCATTGGAATTTCCAAGGCGGCACTTGCTAGGTGACGCTTTTCGTCGCGAGTGGAGTTGCGATCTGTTGTACGCCTTTATGCTTATACCCCTTCTGCCCAGAGTGCTGAAGAAGATCAGGCGTGACCGGGCCCAAGTCATTCATGTGGCTCCGAGTTGGGCATGAAGAGTCTGGTAACCCGAGCTGCTCTACATGGCCATCGATCCTCCGATCCCACTGCCTCTTCGGGAGGATCTTGTGTCGCAGCAGCAGGGGACGGTCCTCCACCCGAACCTGTCTAACCTCTACCTCCTTGCGTGGAGATTGAGCGGCGGCAGTTGATGTCTTTTGACCTGCCTCCCGAAGTTTGCGATGTAATCTTGCTTGCCAGGCTTCCTTCCACTAAGACGGTATAAGCCTGTCAGTGAAACAAATTTGTGGCATGGTGTACAGCAAAGGCTATGGATCCTCTCTCTGACCCTCTTTCTGAGGTTCTCTTGTTCCTCCTTTCTTTGGCCCAGCAGGGCTCTGCTCTGGGCACTATCAAGGGCTATCTCTCAGCCATTTCTGCCTTCCTTCAGCTTCCAGATCAGCCTTCTCTTTTCAAGTCCCTGGTTGTTAATCTTTTCTTGAAAGGCATAACTCATCTCTTTCCTCCTATTCCTTTCGTTATGCCTCAGTGGGACTCGAAACTAGTCTTAACCTATTTAATGTGCGCTCCCTTTGAGCCACTTCACAACTGTCCTTTGAGGCTTTTAACTCTCAAAACTGCATTCCTGGTGGCCATCACTTCTGCCAGGCGAGTGAGTGAGCTCCAGGCTCTTTCTTCAAAGCCTCCTTTTCCTTCTGTGCATCTGGACAAAGTTATCCTCAGAACCCGTCCATCCTTTCTGCCAAAGGTTGGCACTGCCTTTCACATTGGGCAGACCATCACTTCGCCCACCTTCTTTCCGCCTCCGCATCCTTAGAGAGGCTCCACCGTCTGGACCCAAAACATGCGCTGTCTTTTTATCTAGACCGCACAAAACAGTTCCGGGTGGATGACCAGCTCTTTGTTGGCTGCGTGGGCGCCAAAAAAGGTTGGGCCGTACACAAACGCAGTATCTCTCGGTGGGTCGTTTTGTGTATCAAGGCCTGTTATTCTCTGGCAAAAAAGGAGCCTCCAGTGGGGATGCGCGCCCATTCCACCAGGGCGACGGCAGCCACTATTGCTTTAGGGCGAGACGTTCCTCTGAACACTATCTGTCACGCAGCTACGTGGGCGTCGTTGCACACCTTTACAAAACACTACTGCCTAGACAGTCCAGTTCGGAGAGACGGCTTCTTTGGCCGTTCTGTTCTCCAGGACTTTCTGGTGTAATATTGGTCCGGAGACCCACCTCCGGGGTTGGTGTTGCTGGGGTATCTATTCTAAGGTAGGGAATCTATAACTAACGTATTTCTTTCAGATGAACAAGTTACTTACCTTCTGTAACAATATATCTGTAAGAAACTGTTAGTTATAGATTCCTTACCGCCCCACCCATCCTCCCCGTTCTTTGAACTGATTTCTAGGGTTAAGGATATCCTTTCAGGGCCCTAGTTTTGGGCTCCAGTGGTCAATGTTTTGCATGGCTCTGCGTTTCTGGAGCAGAAAGTCGTGTACAGAACTGATGTCAGCCCACGAGGGCGGCGTCTAAGTAGCTACCGCGACATCATCCCGGCGACACGACGCCAACGACGGACGCGGAGCCGACCGATGCCACCTTCCGACGCGCAGAGGTACTGCTGACAAAAAACTTTCCGGATCTAGTCTGACGCCTGGGGGTAATTCTAAGGTAAGGAATCTATAACTAACTAATGTTTCTTACACATATATCGTTACCGAAGGTAAGTAACTTGTTCTTCCGTACCGAGCTTTGGAGCGGGAGTCAGTTTGTGGTTGTTGTCGCCTCCGCTGATCTACCTTGATGGTCCAGTTGATGGATTAATAAATGTTGTGTTCAACTTACCTGGCTCCTTTTCCTTATTCATGACATCATTTTTGGCGACGAGTGCTGGGCAATCACCACGAACCTGCATGTCTGCGATTCAGTGTCCATCTGTCTTCAAATTGATTTGCAGTTCGGCATTTTCGGCGTGGCACTGCATCAAAGTCATTGTCCGCGTTGATGATTAGCAGGATCTGACACTTCATTACCACATTGTGGGCAGAGCAGAGAAAATAAGGTCAGTGCGCAACGTTAAATGCGAGAATGGTCCTGCGTTTCAGCACGGAAGACGAGGAGTCGTGTATGATAGCGCGCACACGCACTGACATAGCATCGCTGTGTTTCAAAGCTGGAATGTGCACTTTACTTTCCGGAGCATCAGTTTCAGGGATTAGGGAACGTTGAGAGTTTCCATTACGTCACAAAGCCATCTTGAATAATCTACAGGAGAGGAACGTCACAGAGCCTGTTTGCTGCTTTTTGGTGCACAGCAACGTCACAAAGCCTGCTCGTCGGACCTGCATTGGGAAAGTACCACAGAGACAGCATTTCAAAGGTGTACAGATGTGCAGCAAATTACAGCCAGTGTGAGGTACTGTTGTATACTGGTTGCACGCTGCAAGTTAGTGAGCGCAATGTTTTCACAGAGCTAGAATATTTAAGGTGTACTTGCAAGTGTGCAGCAAAGTACAGCCAGTGTGAAGTACTGTCGTATACTGGTTGAAACCTGCAAGTTAGTAAGCGCAGTGTCTTATCTGGTCAAAAGTACAATTTTTGGGAGTGTGCATTGTGCTGGAGACAGTTTTGCTTTTCAATTTGCATTTTTTTTTTTTAAGATTTCACTTTTGGGTGTTCAATTCTTTCACTGTTTCCCATTACCATATTTTATACTAGTTTATGGTTTTCACTTTGAGAAGTGTATTTATTAATCTGTTCAAGTATGCAAGCTGTCACACCGCCTCCACCGTTTCTGGAGACACCTGGTGACCCACCCATCAAATGAAAACAGTGGTTTGATGGGTTTGAGACATATCTTGGTGCAATTGGTGCAATTCGATTCAGACCTGAGCGGAGGAAATACCTTTAACTCCATTCCTTGGGCTTTGAAGGGAGAGCAGTCTTGAAATGTCTTCCACCACCTCTCATTGATGGAGAAAACATTCTCGATGAATACCAAGACACTGTCAGAGTTCAAACCAGGTTTGACGTCCAACCCAGTTAGTTGTCTTGCGACACAAGTTTTTCTTGCGTGTACAAAACACTGGTAAAGATGTTGACAATTACATTACCGCTCTGAGGAGGTTGGTGTCGGAATGTCAATTTGAGAATTTCGAGTATCAGTTAGTGCGAGATCAATTCATTTGTCATTGCACAGATAAAACAATCAAACAAAAACTTATTTGTATGGGAACCCCAACTTTTGATGAAACTTTTAGAGTGGCAAAAAGCATTGAAACTTCTCAATTGTCAGCAAAGGAACTTGACACCAAAAACAGTGAGGCAGTTTCCTCTGTAAAAGTCAAGGAGTTTAAAGAAACTAGAGACAGTAAAACCTCTGACAGATCACGATCCAGTTTTGATGAAAAGCAAAACTCATTCTTTCTCAAAAAAACATTTGTTTTAAATGTGGGTCCAGGTCACACATGAGAGGTGGCAAATGCCTGGCTAAGTTTGTCACTTGTAGAATTTGTAACAAATCTGGTCATTTTGCAAAGGTGTGTCAAGCTGGTAGGAGCAAGACATTCCCACAATCCTCGTCAGTCAAGTGTATTATGGATGAAAGCATGCCTTGTGATGATGTAGAATTCATTGCTAAAGATCTTAGGGATATGGTCTCCGTGTTACAAGATGACGGACGGGGTCAGGGTGGGCAATGCGGAGTTATGTGTTGATCCCTATGTGGAGATCCTAGTCTGGGATAAGGTTCTGAAACTTTTAGTAGACTCCGGTGCTCGCATTTCAATGCTCACCCAAGATCTTATTGGCAAGACTTGGCCTTCTAAGTCCCTCTTACCCCCTGATCGTAAAGCAGTTTCTTACGAAGGGCGTGAGATCAATTTGTCTGGGTACATCGAGGAAATAATGGAGTTCAGGGGAAGGAGGATTGCAAGGAAAGTGTGTGTTGCACACAATGGTTTAAACACTCTGGGCTGATTTCACCAGGGGTTATTCGGCATGGTAGATCTGGAGAATGAACTTAAATCCTTGTGCGCAAAGGGGATAATAAAACTTATTGACTCCTCCCTGTGGTTATCCCCTTTGGTGGTTGCACGCAAACAGAATGCCGAATTAAGAGTTTGTGTTGACCTCCGTTGTTTAAACAAGGAGATAGGGGTGGATTCCCATCCTCTTCTGAACATTAGGGAACTTTTAGCAAGTTTGCAGGATGCTAAAGTTTTTTCTAAGTTAGACTTGGCCTCTGCCTACCACCAGGTAGTGTTAGTTCCTGATTGTAGCAAGGGATGGGCGTGCGCCAGGTAATGAGGTCCAGAGAGTCGGTATAGAGTTTCAAGAAAAGTCTTTATTTTAAATCGATTGATTCACATGATATAAGAGCATTACACTCAGCCAACGCATTTCGCTCTCACATGGAGAACTTCATCAGGCCTTGAATAGGGTGAGTATCCTAGCGATAATGAAGAGATATAACACAGTGGTGGGCTCCAGCTAAAAACGCTGGACGTGAAGCTGGAAGAACACAGGACCAAGTCCGATCTATGACCAAAGATCTTAAATAAGGTGAGGTCGATGAATCTGATTAAGAAAAATGCGTCACTAGCGATGCACGGACATTTACTCGACATTGGAAAGAAATTTGCACCTAGGCCGGATCTGGCCTTGGAAATTCCTGCTCTGCATCCTGTGTTACTACCTGGAGCACCAACCTTGAACATTTTTCTTAATTAGATTTGCGTTCAACAGAGTTAAAAAAAAAAAAAATTATTGCATTTCAAAAATAACAATCATCAATATTGCTACACAGAATAGCGTTTGCGTCAAACCAGCCATGTACAAATCATGATCAATCAACACCACAAGGGATATGTAGAACAGATCAAATTATGAAATCCAGTGCACGTCTGGTGCGCTAGGGCATTACCCTGTATTATGTTTAATCTGTTTCTGCCTGCGAGTCAGCCATGGTCTGTCGTTGAAGGAACTGACGTAATGGCTCCCATTTGTCCTTAGACTTGTTTGATATTGGCAGTTCCTCCGCATATAGTTCCAAGTTTTCTTTGCAGTAGACCATGTCTCTAATCCAATGCGCAACTTTCGGCACTTGCGTACCTTCCCAACTCAACGTTTAGCCAGGAGCAATGTGATTTGTATGAATTTTCCCAGGACCCCCTTTACATGAGGAATATATCAAAGAAGACATACCAACGGCACACATTGAATCTCTGACCCAGACATTTCCTGTATATTCTGCACCACTTGCTGCCAATAAGAGGCCACCCTCCCACATTCCCATGCGACATGTATAAAATCAGCTTCCATCTGACCACAGCGTTGACCACTACTAGTGTCTCTCAAACCATATCTGTGCAAGCGGAGGGGCGTGTAGTATGTCTGATGCAAGAATTTAAAATTAATTATACAAAGGTTTCCATTCGGTTTAAGCTTACCGGTAAGGCTTCACACATGTTCCCACTCCGCTATTGTTATAGGGGGGGATCAGCACGGCATTTCAAAGATTGAAACTCTTATATGGCCTGTTAGTCTTCTCAGCCCGTATTGCACTGTATAGCTTTGTGATTCATTTCTTTTGTGTGGGAGTAGTCAGTATTAGCTGTAGGGATTGGAGAGCCGGAGGCTCGACCGTGTATGTGTGGTAGAACGATTTTATAGCAAGTCTCAGCCTATGCACAGCAAACCGAAAGAGCAGTGTGGGATTGACAATATACTGCAAGTCCTCGGGGGTGAGGAAGATGACACCCGGATAGAGATCCCGCATAGTGCTCAATCCTGCCTCCTCAAGTAGGCGCATCGGGCCCACCTCTTTTGTCACCGAGAGCGCCATATGATGCTCCAGTGACATCGCCAGGGCATATATAGGCAATTTGTCAGCGATCTGCCCTATGGCTTGCCACGCCGCCCCCGTGGTGTCTATCGTGTTTATTTCCGTTTTTGGAGTGTCCCATCGCGTGTGTGTGATGATACTATGAAGAGAGATCGGAGAGGCATCGCCATCCTCAACTACCACGTGTGGTATGAAGTCATGTTTGTTGAACCAATAGTAAGCGTATTGTGCCTGTGCGCTCAGGTAATATATGTATGGATCCGGTGCACAGAACCCCCCCTCTCATAATCCAGGGTGATAGTGTCCCAAGCCATCCGAGCCTGCTTGCCTCACCAGATCAGTCGAAGTAGCGACGTATGCAGTGTAGCGAAAAATCCCTGTGTCAATTTTATTGGGATATTAGAGAAGAGATATAAAAAACGGGGCAATACAACCATTTTTATAATAGCTATGTGGTCCGCTAAGGACAATGGCAGTGCAATCCAGGTATCTATTTGGTGATCTAATAATAATAATAATAATAAACTTTTATTGTTTAGTTAATTAAAACCGTAACAAACGATTAAAAAGAAAAATTGTCCTTTACAATACTATTTGGTGATCTAGCGATACACAGGCCCGTCCATAATTCTCCCTTACGACAATATCAGGGTCTCGGTGGACCGAAATCCCCAAATATTTGACCGGGTCCGCTGACCATACGATCGGATATTCCACAGGCGGTGCAGGGGTGACTGCCGTCAGAGGGATAATAATCGACTTATCCCAGTTGATATTAAGTCCTGAGATCAGTCCAAATCTGATGTACTCTCTAAGTACCTGCGCCATATATCGGGCAGGTTCTCGTATGAAAAGTATTATGTCGTCGGCGTAAAGTGAGATACCGACGGGACGGTGAATACGATTTAAAGCTGTTTCTCTGTGTCTTTGTCGTATCACACACACTAGGGGCTCAACTACAATAGCGAGCAGAAGTGGCGACAGAGGGCAGCCCCGACGGGTACCTCGCATGATAGGGAAAGGCTCGGACGTTAGACCTCCTACTCAAATCATGCCAACGGGTCAGTATACAGTATTCTTACCCACCCCAGAAAAAGTGCTGGGAATCCCATATGCAGCAGAATACGGAACATGTAGTCCCACTCTATGGAGTCAAACACTTTGGCCGTGTCAAGCATGACCGCCGCAGCATGCAACTTGGGATCTAGAACATGCATCATCGCAAAAATAGTTCGTAGGTTATGCGATGTGGATCACTCCGGGATGAATCCCGATTGGTCTGGTAGGACCAAACATGACATCAATGGCTGGAGTTTTGTGGCTAGGATCTTGGCGAGTATTTTTGCGTCAATATTAATCAGAGATAGGGGCCGATAGGATTCACACGTGTCAGGGGCCTTGTCTTTCTTCAGAAGAGTGATGACAAGAGCTTGTCGAAGGGATGGTGGCAGGACACCAGCCTCATGCGCCTCAGCATACATCTCTAATAGGTGTGGAGTGATGAGGTCTGCATAGGCTTTATAAAATTCTACGGTCAAACCGTCCGGTCCCGGTGCCTTTGCATTCGGTAGTGCATAGATCGTGGCTTTTATATCCACCTCGTCAATAGGTTGATTCAAGTACTCCCGATGCCCATCCGCCAGCCACGCACAGGTAATGTCATTTAGATATTCCTCTACTGCGGAGTCGGAACCCGCCCCCAGAGAGGTATACATTTTGGCATAATAGCCTCTGAACTGCTCCACTATTTCCAAAGGAGCATAGTGTTCTCTTCCCTAGGCGTCAGTTATTTTATCAATACAATATGATAATGGTCATCGCGTGCTCTGATTTTCCCAGCCAAACTACGGCCTGGTCTGCCTCTCTCTTCATACTTCCTAGCCATGTGTCGGCCTGAAATATAGCGAATTTCCGACTCCGCAGCTGTGTCATAGTCCTGAATCAATGCATGACTGCGTGATAATGTATCTGGGGTAGGGTTATCTGTATATTCTCTCTCAAGGGTTTTTAGTGTGGACTCTATGTTGGGGAGTTGTGTACTGAGATCCTGCAGTATGCCGGCTGTGGTGCCTATACATACTCCCCGGATCGTCACCATAAACGCCTCCCAAAGTGTAGCGGCGCTATCTATAGAGCCTTTGTTATTCAAGAAATAGTTGTCTATCGCCTTGCGGACTGTGTCGCTATACAAGGGATCCATCCGATAGCGCCTCCGGAAACGCCTAGTGAATGGGTGGTGTGTCGTATGGGGGATACGTAGAGCCATTTGCACTGGATTGTGATCAGAGAGCGTGCGTGGGTAGTTGGCTATCTCTGTCACCCACCCCACCCCACCGCGTCCTCGCTGAGAAGCCAGCAGTCTAGTCTGGACCAGCTATTATACGCAGGCGTGGCGTGTGTTCCTTCCCTCGTTGTGCCGTTACGTAGTTTCCATACATCTACCAGTCCGAACTCCAGCTTAGCTTGGTTAATACTCCGGGCTACTTTAGGCGTTCAAGTGCTTTGTGGGTTAGACTTATCCAGAGCGGTCTCTAGATACGTATTCAGGCCCCCCCCCTCCCCCCCCCCCACAAAACGGCTGTCTCAGGCCACTGTCTTAGTATACCATACATTCGTTGAAACACTTTAGGCTCATCTGTTATGGGACTGTACACATTGATTAGGGTGATTAATGTAGTACCTAATTTGCCCTGACCCATGACGCAGCGACCTTCGTCATCAACGTGGGTCTTGTGTGGCGTGAAAGGGATGCCCTTTTTGATGAGTATGATGATCCCCCTGGCGTATGATGAATATGATGAGGCTAATTTGTACCCCACCCATTGAAGCGCAATGTTCGCTTCTGAGGCCTTGGTCAGGTGTGTCTCCTGCAAGAATGTAATCTGGGTACCTTGGCGATTCAAATATGCAAAAACATGGCAAATTTTCTTAGGCGAGTTTAGCTCTCTAATGTTCCAGGTTAGGAACCTATAGTCCTCTCCCATTGGCCCCCCAGGTGTGGCAAGTCTCAAATGAATCGTGCCGCTGTCTGACATAGTACCCTGAAATAAATGCACATTTCCCAAAATTGGTGTCATTACAACCACAATAATCAATCTTCACTGTGTCGATATATATACACATTGGCTAGTGTTTGACGCATGACACCCCAGGACCCACCCCCCACCCACTCCAACCTCCTAATTAGGTCGAGAATACAAACCCCTCCCCATCCAGACTTTAACCCCACTCCCTATATACAAAAACAATTAGGGGATCACTCTCAGGGGGGAAGGAACGACAGCAGACACCTACCAATCGGCAGGGTGGGCAGGCTGCAATAACACTATAACCACCTAGCTCTGCAATCCCTGGAAAAGGGTACATGTCTGAAACTGACAGTAAGATACCGTTAGCACAGCGCCGCGGCCAGATCGCGGGCTCCACTTTCATACAATAGGCTAGTCTGCGGACATGTACAGTTAGGTGAGTAAACAGGTATAGTGTGCATCAATTTAGCCAGTTATTGATCAGCATCACTGAGAGATGGCGACGTCGTTGAGCTCTTTGAGACGGCTTTAGAAGGTTTTACGAGGGCAGATGTGTTTCGTGAATTTCAGAGCGGACTTGCAATCCGTAAAAAAATGTGCTTGACCATCGAGGGTGATTTTCAATTTCGCAGGGTATAGCATTGCCCTCTCAACTATCATTACCGGGGATAGCACCGGACCAAACAGCTCGCGTAGAAGGTTGTCAATGAAGGGCTCCATTTTCGTGATGGCTGTCGATTCCGGCAGGCCAATTATTCGGAAGATTGTTCCGTCGGGAGCACGCATCCAAATCCTCGTTTTTCATCCTTATGACCTCCATCACCTTCTCCATGTTAAGGATTTGTGTTCTCGCTTCAGCAGTGGCATCGTGAGTAGCAGACAGCCTATTCTCCAGCACATCCAACCTGGTTTCGTGTGTCCCCTCCTTTTTTTTGACAGCGCCAAGGCTGGATGTGAGGGCATCAATTTTGCTATCAATAGTTTTAAGACCAGTGCGCACTACCAGCAATATGGACCGCATATCTTCCTCCAAGTCGTTCGCGGCGTCTGGTGGGGCGTGAGCGGCACCCTGCTCCGACGTCATGTCTACGGTACGTGTGTGGCGCTTACTTTCGAATGGGATCTTGGGCTGTTTAGGATCCGTCTTGCCCATGGTCGAGGGTTAGTGGCGGCGCAGTCAGCCGCACCCTGTGATGTGCTGCGCCAAGCCGGGACGAGCCACGCCGTCTGTTGTAGGCCCAATCCTGCCGTGGATCGGTGGAGCCCAAGTAGTACTTCCAAGGCAAGAGAGAGCGCTCCCTCCGCTTCGCCACAATGTCAAATGGCGCAACACCACCACAGTGGGTCAGCAAATGATGGGATAAATTCTAGGGTGAGCACAGGGGCTTGGTGTCAGCACTTAGTCACACTACAGTAGCACCCAGCAGGTAGTCACAGGAAGTGAGCACGTGGTATCAGCACACACACAGGCCGCTCCTTGTAGTCTCATTCACCGCCGTTCAGCTGGTGCCCCGGCCCAGAGTATTTTCCAGCGATAGATCAGGGGATCTCAGCCGGACCGCAGCGCGGGGGAAGGGCAGACCCGGAGGGCACGCACACTGCCAGAGCAACCCCCCTACGTTAGCTGCTAAGGTGGTGCCAGACAGTGCCCGCAGTCCTACAGTCGCACTCCCCCCCCCCCCCCCCCCTCTCTGCACCGAACAGCCCCACAGGGAACACACTGGGTGGAGGAAGCAGGGCAGGCCCAGGGCCCCCGCGTAGGCCAACCAAGACGCAACACTAGTCGAGGGCTCCGCATTACGATGCTGCCAGTCAAAGTCCAGGCCGCGCAGTGCTAATCAGCCCAACATTGACCGAGCCCCGGTTCTGCCGCTCTTACCTCATATCCTTTTGCGCCCTGGGGGGGGGGGGGGGGAGCGGACACCGTATCGATATCCGCAGCCATCTTCTCTGCACAGCTTCATGGCGTCCCCCAGCAGCTCGAAGGAGAGAGGCCTCCGATGTCTGCCGGTCGCCGCTCTCCGGATGTTCAGCGCTGGTGTCAGAGCGCGATAGGGCACAACGCCGTCCCCAACTGCTAATTCGGCCTGTCGTGACGCCCCTCGGCTGGTCAATAGCGCCGCAGCCGCCGCTCGTCTCTCACGCAGGTTCCTCTCATTCGGCCGTATCTCGATCGTTGGTGGCCATGTTCTCTTAGTCCCCGCCGCACAGCGCCTTCTACCAATTTGGCGGATATCCGTGGATTCCAGATTTGCAGATCACTGCCGCATGTCCCAGGTATGTCCACACGGCAGTACTCGCATTTTCAGCGAGCTTAGGTAGATTATAAGGATGGTAATATCAGGATTATATAGCCTGTCCTGCGGAGCTCCCTTAGCAGGCAGCCATCTCGCAATGCGCCTTAGCCATGCCCCTTTTGCACCCAACAGATTTGCCCATGATGCCATTCTTCAAGAAGTGTTGTCTAGGTTCCAGTCCAATGGTGTGCTGGGTAGAGACAAATGTGTCTTTCTTACCAGAGAGGTTGAATACTTGGGGCACTTGGTTACTGAACAGGGGATTCTCCCTAAATCTAGTCTTGTAGATTCAATAATCAAGCCAAAGGCTCCCTTTGACAAAGCTAGCCTCAAGTTCTTTCTTGGGCTGTGTGAATTGTATTCATGTTTCATACAAGATTTCGCAAGTAAGTTGAGGCCTCTTTCACAAATGCTTAAGAAGGGTGTTGCGTTTGAGTGGCGGGATGAATGTCAAAATGTGTTTGAATGGGTGAAGCAACAACTAGTTTCTCCTAAAGTTTTGAAGCACTATGATCCTTCTCTGCCTTGCACTTTGACAGTGGATGCTAGCAATGTTGGTGTGGGTGCTGTGTTATGTCAAAGGGGGTGAGGTCAGAACCATTGGCTTTTGCCTCTAGGGTACTATCTCCCACTGAGAAGAAGTATTCCATTGTCGAGAAGGAACTATTGGCTAGTTGGTGGGCTGTGATGAAATTTTGGAATTTAATTGGTGAAGAAGGGTTTGCCTCCACACTGACCAGTAGCCTTTAATTTTTATTCTGAGTGAAAAGAATGTCAGAGGTTTCACTCCTCGTATTGCTCGCTTGTCATCTAAACTCCTACAATTTGATTTTTGTGCTGAGTATACATTCCTGGAAGCAAGAATGGTTGTGCAGACTACCTTTCACGTTTTTCTGACATAGCAGAAGATGAACAAGTGTTGGGTGAGGAGGACAAGGAGGAGTTCACTGTTGCGGCTGTGAATCTTCTATAGTTGTGTGCGATTTCTGAGAGTGAATGGCGTCAGGCTCTTTAGTCTGATGTTTCCTTGACAATGGTCATGAAGTATGTGGAGATGGGGTGGCCTAGGGAGAGGAATCTGAGTTTTGAGTTTAAAATATATCTTCAAGTGGCAGATGATTTGTCCATTGAGGGTGGTTTGTTGATGAGAGCTGACAAACTTGTCCTTCCTCTTTGTTTGAGAGCTGCTTTAATAAGCATGCTCATGAGGGGCATTTGCGAGCTACTATGACTAAAAAAATGGTGCGTCTCTCTTTTTGATGGCCCTCCATGGACAGGGAAGTGGATGAAATAGTCAAGTCATGTGTGATTTGTTCTAGCTGTGATAAGACCGCCAAGTTGCTCCAATTGAGTTGCCCTCTGCACCTTGGGTGAAGTTGGGGCTCGATATTGTTGGTCCTTTTTATGCACTTGATGCTTCTTCAAGGTTTGCATTGGTCATGATGGATTATTACTTCAAGTGGCCAGAGGTCAGGTTTGTGAGGGAGGTGACTTCAAGACTTAAGTTTTCCCTGAGTTTCTTGTGACTGACAATGGTGCCCAGTTTGTTGCCAGTGAGGTTGAGGATTTTCTTGTGGACTGAGGCATCTTAGGAGTCCACTATATCACCCCCAAACCAATGGTTTAGTTGAGCGCATGAACAGGGTGTTGGGGGAGTGCATACAGTGGGCACTTGCTAATAGATGTGTTGTTGTTAACTCTGTGAAAAGCTTGCTTTGGTTCTAAATTACCACCCCACATTCGACCACTGGTGTTTCACCTTTCGAGTTGTTGCGTGGTCGGGGAGCCACCACCACCTTTTGTCCAAGTTGGATGTGTAAGTGGGCCAAAGGGGGACAGTAGTCTGATGTCTGTGTGAGGAGTCATGTAAGTGTGACTCAAGAGAAGCAGAAGAGGTACTATGATTCAAGGAAGAATGTAAAGGAGATGGAGATTGTCATTGGTGATCATGTTCGTGTGAAGAAACCTGTCCATGTGAGGAAGGGTGTTCCAAGTTTGGTCCTTCGTATACAGTTGTGGAAGTTAAGGGTTATTCCGTGAAACTTGCGAACGGTCAGTGGTGGAATAAGTGTTTGCTGGTGAAGTGCTGTGTCTTTGGTGGAGTTCTGATAGTGTGGGGGATGAGACGAGTTTTGCTTGTACAGGCCAGCCTCATTTGAGACGCAGTTCTCGGGGTAGGAAACTTCCTTCGCGTTACAGAGTATGATGTGTTTCCTGTGGAAGCTTGTTTGCTTCAAGTACTGTTGTTGGATTATTTATATGTGTTTTGCAGTATTTTCCTTTTCTCTCTCTCTTTTCCTTTACAGGTTCTGTTAGCTCGCTTTGTACTTTACCTTTCTCTTTTTTTTCCTGTTTTCCTATGTGTTATTCTTATGCACTTATTTTCTTTTTATTGTTTTCTTAAGGGAAGACCCATGTAGTAGTCTATGCTTGTTATGTCAAATGTTCCTCGGTTCGGAACCTCACTGCTGGAGAGTTCCTAACCGAGCGTTGGAGTGGGAGTCAGTTGGTGGCTGTTGTCGCCTCGGCTGCTCTGCCATGATTGTCCAGTTGACGGATTAATAAACGTTGTGTTCAACTTACCTGGCTCCTTTTCCTTCTTCATGACAAATACCTGTTTGGTATTTAAAAAAACAACAAGGGCTTGTGTTTGAGGTTCACCCCATATGTTCAATAGTTACTTTAGAACAAGGTATTCTCTAAGTATGTGCTATACACTCAAATGCGTTCTCAGATGTTTCATATGCCGCTCCAGTGTGTTTAGCAGTTAAAGAAAAAGTCAGTTCACTTGGAGATATTTTAATTAAATTGACCTGTCTCTTTTATTAATAGGTGACTGACCAGGCACAAAGAGGCTCTCGAATCTTTCTTGATATCGAGGCTGGGGCGCCAGTTCTTCTCATTCCAGAAAGTTCCACTTCTAATCACCTAATTGTTGCTAATCTTGGGAAGCTTAAAGTCAAGAATACGTTTTTTTTTGCTAATACTGCAGACACATTCTCGTTAAAAGACAAGGTGAGAAGAAATGATGCTTCATGTTTTGCATTACGTTGGTTGCCATAGTTTAAATTCCTCCATTGCCTTACTCCGACTCATTTACTCTGCTGTTTTTTTTGTAGTGTTTAGCCATGTTGGCATGTTCAATTAGCTATTCCAACTGGGAATTCTGTTGTATAATATCTCTGTTGGTGGCAATATTTGCTTCTTGCAAATGTGTTGTTTGTGATACTTTCACCTGCAGACTGCTCACCTGTATAATATTCCCAGGCCTCAGACTGGATCCGCTTACTTAAAAGCTTGCGGTCTGCCAGTATGGAGCACTAGCTTCATATGGGCACCAGAAATTATGTTGGGTGACGTCACTGTAGCCAAATAGTACCCACCCCAGTACAACAATGCCAGCTCCCTTTTTTTCACGACTCCGACGTCGATGTGGAGGTCGCTGTCTCCTGAGAGTTGTGAGATTTCCTCACAGAACAAAATTCTTGTAGTGCAGTTTTATGCCTCCCTCAAAGGGACAGATCTGCATCACGAACCCCTTTTCCATCTGCCTTTGGTGCATGTGATTGGACCATGACTCTAGGTCCTACGACTCCTGCCTCAGAATGCACCCCAAGGCTTTCAAAGAGTGGAGATGCCAAGTTGTTAGGGGCCCGGGCCCTGGATGGAGGCGAAGCCATTGTTATTCAAGACCGCATTCCAGGTCATCATGCTCACATTCCTCAAACAAAAAGAAAAAACCAAAAAAATATGAAACATGGAAAAGGTAAGTCACTTAGACACCCTCCTTCTCCCAAAGGATCTTCTTCCTGGAAACCAGAGTTGGCCATCTGTCAGGACTCTGACAGCGACTGGTGCCAGGTAAGACAAAGTAGGCAGAATACTGGGTACAGAGCTGCCCAAGATCACACAGCGAGTCAAAGGAGAAAGGGAATCCTAAGAGGAAGTTCTGTACAAGAGAATAAGAGCGTTAAGGCTCAGAAAGGAGCGGCCCAGAGAAGTGATTTGGCATTCAGAAAAACTACACACAGGACGGATATGCAAGACATATATATAAAACAACATTAACAATAAAGGGAATGTGGGGACAGGACTCGGGAGCTCTACACGGTAAGACTGAAGCTCAGTAATTCCTCACTCACAATTGCTGTTACAGATACTGACTGCAAATGCCCACATATAGGATATGCATGCAAATGCAGGATCTGTGGAGCTGATACCTATGGTAATGTTATAAATGTAACTCAGAAACAATACTCACAGTGAAGAAGAAACACCACCTAGGTTGTCAGCTGTGCCCACGGATCCTGGCGATCAAACAGGAACACACAAGGCAGTAACAGCAAGGGGGTAGAGCTAAACACAAGCACGACAGACAAGGAGCTAGCAAGGAAGAGTGCTTAATAGGAAAGGAAGGAAATCACAGAACACACTTGGCAGAAAGCAAGTAACAAACATTACAAGGTAATTAGAAGCAAAAAAGCAGGAATAGAAAGACAGCAAACTGGGAACTGAAACCAAGGAAATGGGAAGAGAGGCAGGGACTAGAAAAGAATATACAGAAGGGGAGACTACAAGGGTATACTAGAATAGTGCGTTTTCAGGAATTAAAGAAAACAAAGTAGCATTGAAGGCAGTGTTGGGGCAGGAACAAGAATTGAGCTAAGGCTCAGGAGTCAAGGTAGCACTGCAGGCAGTGCTAGTTCAGGAACAGGGAATCACTAAAGCTCAGGAGTCAAGGTAGCACTGCAGGCATTGCTGGTTCAAGAACAGAATTACTAAAGCTTCAGGAGTCAGGGTAGCACTGCAGGCAGTGCTAGTTCAAGGAAACGGGAAATAGCTACAGCTCAGGAAACAAGGAGTCAAGAGAGCACTGCAAGCTGTGCAAATCAGGAACACGAAATAGCTGAAGCGCAGGAACATTAGTAAAGAATAACTATAGCTCAGTAACTCAGGAAACAAGGTAGCACTGCAGGCAGTGCCACCTCAGGCACAAGCAATAGCTATAGGTCAGGACTCAAGGAACAAGGATGAACTATAGCTCAGGAATCAAGGAATATTAAAAGCTCAGGAAACAAGGATCGGTCTCACCGGAGCACATCTACAATGAAAATCACTGGACTGAAGGGAGCTGGGGCTTAAAAGAGCTCACAGTAATCACATGCATCATGTGTGAGCAGGCTAGCAGCAGTCAGCCAGAGGTGAGCTGAATTCCTCCACCCATCCTTGGCCTGCAGGGGTGGAGACAAGGCAGTGAACAGGGAATTCTAGGTAATGGAGTGTCAAACATGAGCAGGCTGGCTTTAAGCATGAGCAGGCTGGCTTTCATAAAACCCAGGATGGATTGGAAATGGATGACAATTTGCAAGTAGAATCCAAATGACTGGAAGTCAGTATATGCATGAAGGGGAGGGCCTGGAAGCTTATTAGAACACTGAAGAGCCCCACAATTCAGCCCCCTGCTGGTGGGCAGGAGAATTCAGGGAGTGAATCGTGACACCATCGTGGAGTCGTCAGATTCTCCTCCAGTTGGCACTGTGTCAGCACCTCTTCGGGACACGGCTATGAATCTGCTTGAATCCCCTCTTGTGTCCACTCCAGCGCTCCCTCCAGAGTTCCCAGAATTCCAGGCACTGCCCCCCTCATACCTAGGATTTCCAAATCCGGGTTTGGAGCCGCTGCATTCCTCAATGTGTGGGTTAAAATCTTCACAGGAGTCTCAGTGCCAACCAGCTAACCTACTGCCCCCATGCCGCCTTATAGACTGCCCATTTTTGATGGATACATCTGCCTGTGGATTTCTCACCTTCTGAATTTACCCCTGTGCCAGCATTCCACAGAAACATTTTTCATAGCTCTCCCACGCTGATAAGGACGTCCCAATGGCACTGCTCTGCTCACGACTCTGTATGACGTCACCGGCGCCTCAAGAAGACCTTGTCAGCGTGCTGACGTCAGTTCCCTTTTTTCTGCACCGTCGACGTGTAACGGTTTTTCTGGGACTTTCCATTTCTTTTAAGATTACATTGCTTCAGATTTCTATTTGTGGTGTAGCAGCACAATGGCTACACAAAAGAAGTCAGAGTGCAAGCCTTGTAGATAATGTCCATTACGGACCCCCACGAAGATTGTCTTTGGTGCGTGTCGTCAGATCACAACATTGAAGGATGTTCATCTTGTCGAAGGATGAATCCAAAGGCGCTTAAGGGAGAGGGAGGCGAAATTATTCATGACCTGGGCAGGAAAGAAAAGAGGACGCAAGAGATCCAAGTCGAAGTCGACAAACACCTCAAGGTCATTGAAAAGCACAAAAAGAAGTGTTGTCACTGATTCCAGCATCGTTCTTCAAAAGACAAGTCGTCAAGGTTGGTTTCTCCGGTCCAATGATGTCATGGTAAAGATGACACCTTGCCTTCTCCCTGTCCTTCTCTGCAGGCGATTCCGGTCCAGTCTCTGACACCAACGGATTCGCCAGCACCCAGAGATACTTCTCCAGCACCTCCCGCTTCACCTGCTCTGGCATCCCCGGCGCCACAGCCACAACCCGCCTCACGGCCTTGGTCGGATCCAGATCTGGCAGCTCTGGATCCATACTTACCTTTTCCTGGTCCAGGTGCGGATCTCTTGCATTTTCTAAATGCGATGTTTGGCATGTTCGCCAAAGTGGCTAACCCCTCCGGCATGCCAGCTGGCCCGTGGGTCCCCTCTCTTATAATTTGGGCATCCCCCAACATTATGCCCAGGCACCATTTGTGGCCTTTATGCCGATGACTCCATCATAGCATCTCCTGGCACCGAGATTCTCAATGCTGATCCCTCAATCTCCGGCGCCATCTGGTTTTGGGTCGACACCTTCCCGGCTTTGTGAGGCGCTGCTGGCTGCTTCTGAGAATCCTCCTTTGGCACCGATGTCACCGGCGCCACGCCTGTCGCTGCCGATTTCCAAGATGCGCTCCAAGAGGGAGTCCCAGAGGCTGCTGGAAGAAGAGGAGTTCCAGGTACAGCAGGAGCAAGCTGAGGAGGGTAAATCCTTGACTCTGTGGATGACTTTGAGGGTCTTCAGGAGGCCAGTTGTTTGGACACTTCCCTGGAGTGGGAACTTTCTTCCCCTAAGGCAATGCCCTCTCAAGACGTGGCTCCATATCAAACTGTTATCAGGAAGGCTGCTGACCTGTTAGATCTGCAATTTCCCACAGCAGAGGTAAGGTCTAACATTCTGACTGAGGTTTTGCACTCCTCTTCCTCAGTGGTAGAGCCTCTGCTAGCATTCAATGAGGCGTTAACGGAGCCAATTTTGGAAGTATGGCAGAAACCTATGTCTGCCCCTGCAGTTACCCGAGCTGTGGTAAGACGTTATAAGGCATCAACAAGCAAGCAGGAGTAGGGTCGTACCTTCTCTGCATAGAGGCTCTGCTGCTTTGGTCCTGGGCTCCGGACCATCAGATTTGTGTGATTGCAAATCATCTGGCTGGACTGCTGAATGTACATGCGGACAGTCTCAGTCGGCAATTCTCGTCTGATCACGAGTGGCAGCTTTATCTGGAGGTGGCCATCACATCTTCAGGATGTGGGGGTTTTCTCGGTTGGACCTATTTGTCACTCACATGAACGCGCACTGCCCGTCGTTCTGCAGTCTCCAGTATCCTATGCGCGGATTGTTGGGCGACGCGTTTCGGTTGGATTGGGGGCTCACAACTCCTCTATGCTTTTCCTCCCATACCCTTAATTCCTCGAGTTCTGAGGAAGATTCGCCAAGACCGGGCCCAAGTAATATTGATCGCTCCGGATTGGCCGAGAAGGGTGTGCTACACAGACCTCTTTCACCTCTTATCGCGCCCCCCGCTCCGTCTCCCTCTCAGGGCAGACCTCCTCTTGCAGTGTCAGGGGCAGGTTCTACACCCCCACCTCCAGAGCCTGCACCTCAATGCCTGGAGATTGAACGGGGAAACCTTTCTCTCTCCCAACAGATGTGGTGGATGTTATTTTATCGGCCAGAAGACACTCCACCAACTCTGTTTATTCCTGTTGATGGGCTACATTTGTTAAGTGGTGTGGAGAGAGTTCGATTGATCCCTTGAAGGCCCATTTATCTGATGTTCTTAGTTTTTCACTTTCTTTGGCCCAGCATGGTTGTGCTGTGGCAACTGTTAAGGGTTACTTGTCGGCTTTATCAGCCTTCCTTTGTTTGCTGTTTAAGTCTCCCATAGTTATGCAGTTCATTAAGGGCCTCACTAATAGGTTTCCTCCCACTCCCTTTATTATGCCTCAGTGGAACTTAAATCTGGTTCCTGCCTTCCTGATGGGGTCTCCTTTTGAGCCTCTTCATAGTTATTCGCTGGGACTTCCTACATTCAAAACTGTTTTTCTTCATGCTATTACCTCTTCCAGGAGGGTAAGTGAGCTTCAGCTTCTTAGTTCTAAGCCGACTTTTACAACCATCCATGCAGATAAGATGGTTCTTAGGACTAGAGATGCTCTCCTGCCTAAGGTCATTACTCCTTTTCATCTGGAGCAGTCTATCACCTTGCCTACCTTCTATCCTCCCCTCACCCTTCCAAGGAGGAAGAGAGACTTCACCACCTGGACCCTAGAAGGGTGGTTAGCTTCTACTTGGACAGAACCAAGGACTTGAGGCTGGACGATCCACTCTTCGTTGGTTACGTGGGAAGAATGAAGGGCAGAGCTGTTCACAAGAGGACACTCTCCATGTGGATCATCTTGTGCATCAAGATCTGCTAAGCCTTGGCCAAGAAGGAGCGGCCTGAAGGTAGTAGAGCTCATTCTACTAGAGCTAAGTCTTCATCTTCAGCTTTGGCTAGAGGTGTCCCTGTGTTTGACATCTGTAAGGCGGCAACGTGGGCCTGCCACCACACTTCCGTGAAGCATTATTACTAGGATTCAGAGGTGAAGAGGGACAGCTATTTTGCGCCTTTTGTGCTACAGAATTTTTTGGTATAAGTAGGTGGACACCCTCCTCCAGGAGAGGGACTGCTTGGAGATTCAATTAAAAAGGTGAGGAATCCACTGGCAGATGTATCCATCAGAAGAACAAGTTACTTACTTTCGGTAACTCTTTTTCTGGTGGATACAGTATCTGCCTGTGGATTCCTCACTGTCCCACCCTCCTCCCCGTTGTCTTCCTACGTATACCGAAAAGATTTTTGTGCATGACATTATTGTGTTTCTTTGTCATTTGCATTGTTATGGTGCTGGTCGTTAGGAAATGTCTTGGCTTTAGCTTTTTCCTGTTTTCTTTCTTCTCTCATTTATATACTGTGTATATTTGTGTATATATTATATACTATGTATGCCTGCGATATGTTGTCCGTTCGGCTCAAAGGCACAGACAAAATGGGTGGAACTGACATCAGCACGCCGACGAGGTCTTCTTGTGGCTCCTGTGACGTCATACGAAGTCGCGAGCGGAGCTGTGCCATTGTGACGTCCTAGTCGACGTGGGAGAGCTATGAAAAAGATTTCAGTGGAATGCTGACGCTGGGGTAAATTCAAAAGGTGAGGAATCCATAGGGAGATAGTGTTTCCACCATAAAAAAACATTACCGAAGGTAAGTAACTTGTTAGTTCATGCCCTCGACTCCAGCGCCAGTTCCTACCTTTACTTTCCGTACACAGATACACTGCGCCACTGCTATCCTTGCAGTGGCCAGCTCTGCCACGGAAGCCATCGACGTCTCCACCTCCTCCGGCGCCAGACGTGGAGCCATTGGCGTCACATTCATTGTTCGCTGAGCCTTTGCCTCAGAATAAGTCCAGGAGGAAAGCTCAGAGACTCCTAGAAGAGGAGGCGTACAGCCAGAGGATCCATGATATATATTACCAGATTCTAACCCTTTACCCTTATGGTGATGATGCAGGAGAAAAACAGCTACACAAATTGACAGGCCTATCACTGGCCAGTGGGCTTGATACCTCTCCAGAAATAGAAATGGAATTTGCCCCCTACATTAGAAGGTATGTCCTCCAACTCGGTGGTCAAAAAAGGTGAAGAAATACTAGATTTACAACTCCATACTGCGGACTTTAAGACCAACGTCCTGACTGAGGTCCTCCTTCCTTCTGCTCCATCCTCAAATCCGTATCAGCCTTCAATGATGCCTTGGTGTAAACAGACATGGGAAAAGCCCCCCGCAGCTCCAGCAATCAACAGATCAATACAGGACGCTACCGGCCCACCCCAGGATATCCCCCCTTCCTCTCTGCACACCTGTTGCCAGAGAACTTAGTCATTTAAGCTCCCGGTTGTTCAAGGCAAGTGCCGGATACCTTCCCTTTTGTCTCTTCAGACAGGAAATCTAAACGTCTGGAAGCGTGGGAAAATACGAGGTTTTCAGCAGGCAGTGTGGCGCTAAAATCACTAAATGCCAACTGTCTTCTAGTGTGGTAAATGCCTGTGTTATGGAACTTAGTACAGTTGGCTGCTCCACATGTGCTGGTGCAAATTAGGTCACATTTTCAGGATGTTGTCCGGGGCAAGCAGAGTGCCTCGTGAAATTTCATCAAATCTGGATATGGCACTGGATCTCGTGGCATGCGCTATGGGGACTTTTGTCTCTCTGTGGCACAACGCCTGGCTTTGTACTTCAGGTTTCTCTTCCGATGTAGAAATGAACCAGATGAACATCCTTTTTGATGGAGCATGCCTTTTTAGACATAAAGCCAATGCCACCTTGGAGCAGTTAAAGGTGAGCATGGCCACAGACCTGTCTGTGGGACTCCAACAACCCCAGCCTCTCGGGGACCACCATCTGTTTCCATGTTTTCGGGGATTTTTCAGATAGTTCCCCTTTTGTCAGCATCAGTCCCTCCAGCCTCAAGCTCAAACCTCAGAATCCCTGGTCAACCAAAACAGGGATAGAGCCAGAGGTCCCTCCTGCAAGCGTATTTTCCCCTGCACCACTGAGGAAGCAACTCTAGTTTGCTCCTCCAATCACACAAAGACCCTGTAAAGGGGGGAGGGGGTATTTTACCCTTTCTACCAACCTTGAAATCCATTAGTTATGCAGTAACTACATTCTTGGCTGTTGTTTATTATCAGTAAATTAAGAAAATAGGCTTACATCGCTAGGGATATGGAACGGGTATATGGACGTTATGTTTTCATTATACCCCCAAATATAAGAAAGGGTATTGTGAGAAAACGTTTTTCATCTTAACAGTAACAGAACACTGTTTGTGGTGGCGAGCGAGCCACCGATTCTGCCACATGGGTGTCCTATTCAAACCTGTAACAAAGGGTTTAAATATTTGGGTATCTTCCTCTCGCTGGATCCCTCTCTTCGCTATTCCCGCAACCTCCAGCCCACTCTGCTTCGGCTGCGTAAAGATATCGACAGATGGAAATCGTTCCCCCTTTCCTTGCTAGGTAAGGCTCCCTCTTTAAGATGATGTCTCTACCCCGGTTCCTGTATGCACTCCAGAACTCCATGGATCCGATACCCGCATCATATTTCAGGGAAGTCGAGAGCCTTCAAAGGGATCTATTGTGGAACTGCAGGCCCCGCATCGCTTTCGGCAAACTTTCCCTGAACTGGTATGATGGAGGCATCAGCCTCCCTGATATTAAATTGTATTATTGGGCGTCTCACCTGTCCTCCATCAATCACTGCACCTATGCCCAACCCTGTGACCCGGGTTATAACATGGATAGGTGGCTCCTCTCTGGAGGGACCTTCAGTAGAGCCCTGTACTCTAGGCCCCGGTGCTATCCACTTACGGGCCCCACTAAACATGCAGTGTACGTCTGACATGCAGCCACCAAGCGCCTTGGTTAGGGACGCAAGCTTACGCTTGCAACACCACTATGGGATTCTGAACAACTGGGTAATTTGTGGAGAAGTAAGGGATTTGACAAATGGGATCTCATAGGAATCACACGTATAGGCGATCTGTGGGAAAAATCAGACATCAAGTCTTTCGCCACACTGCAGCAACTGTAAAAATTGTCTGAGACAGAGCGCTTCCGTTACACACAGGTTCAACATGCACTTCGCACACACTTACAGCCCGGAGCCACACTACCGGAATCATCCCCACTGGAGGATGGAACACTAGATGGTCATCTCCCTGATAGCACCATTTCACTGATATATAAAAAACTGGTTAACAATATCTCGGAACCTCTCCGGGCTCTCCGAGAGAAGTGGACCAGAGACGAAATAGGTGACGAGGAATGGCAGGAGGCTGTTTCCTCTCCCAGAGTGGTGGCGATACCAGCTCGTCTCCGACTTGTCCAACTAAAATTTCTCCACAGGGTATATGTAACAGGGCCCCAATTGGTACGTATGGGGAGGGCAGATGGGGGCGCTTTTAGACGGGGATGCGGCCAGCTGGGAACTTTTTTCTACATAGTCTGGGAATGCGAACTGATCCAGCCCTACTGGCGCAACATTCATGACATTATTAACACTGTTTTGTCCGTGCGGCTCAGTGTGGAAGCCCGTAGGTGTGTTTTACACACCTGGAAACCAACCGATTTTAATGCTTGTTTGATGCAATGGGTTACATTGGGGCTAATGCTGGCCAAGAGGAATATTGCTCAGCGATGGGGGTCACCGCTCCCACCTACAGTTCAGGATTGGGAAAAAGACTTGGACTGGGCAATGTTCAGATAAAAAACTGTGTATGTGTCCCGTGGATGTCCCAATAAATGGTCTCTTGTTTGGGGCTTGTGGAACTCCTACCGTGGAGAAATATATCAGCCTCCTTTGACTCCTACTATCGCTGACCCCCCATCACCCTAGACCTTCCACCCTATATGATTGTATCCTTTGACTAACCTGCTGTGCCGACGATGCCTAATGTATTACTCCCTCTGAAATGTGGTTGTATTGCTGATGTTTGTTTCTTATTAATAAAAAATATTTAAAAAGAAAAAAAATGGTAACAGAACATGCACTTAGCGCTCCATTATCTAATCGTGCACAATGGAAAAAGCACCTTCTATACATTCATAAGTGATTATTCTTAGTATGGAAAATGTTAATGTTTGTTTTATCCAAGGGTGTGGGTCCTTGAGAGGACTGTTGAATTATAATTTCACCTCTAATACATTTTGACTCTTTTTAATATAAGAAACTGTTCTTTGTACTTGGTGATTCCTTTATCTAGTGTTTATTTTGATCACTTGCCCAACATATAAAAATACTTTCATCCATTAAATTATTGCTCTAGCTTGCACTGAAGTAGATTGTATTTTGCACAAAGAGGTTTTTTTTTTTAAACATATTTTATTCAATTTTCAATTTACAACCCATCAATTACGTCATGTGATAGATACACAATATCATAGTACATCGCAATCATCGTACAGTATACTGGCATTATCATGGACAGTGCGGTTATGACATATAGATACAACTATCCTAACCCTCCCTCCCCCAACTTCGTCTGGCACCAACCACTCATAGCGCATATGGCAAGATGTGCTCCTGTCTACTCCTGACTGCACAGAAACATTTAAAGTGTATGTATATACGCTCCCTATGGCGCAAGATCCAAAAAACAATGGAATACAATAATCATGGAACCTGAAGGACTGGGGCTATGCGATACAACAATTATTAAGTCCGGGCTACCAGCACAGGTGGCGGGGCCAAGGCCCTGAACGCTTCCAGAATGCTGTCCCAATCTAAAGAGATGACTCTTTTGCTCAAACCCGTGCTTCCTCCCGGCGAATGGCAGCACTCTCCGCTCCACCCCATGCCAGCCGTAAAGCTGTGGTGCTGTGGCCGATTTCCACCGCTTTGTAATGGAGCCCTTAGCCAGGAGCAAAGACAAATCTACAAAGCGGAGTTGCACTTTCTGCGCCTTGGGGCGTCGTATCAGTCCCAGAAGAGACAATGCAGGCGTGTCTGTTACAGGGATCCCAGCCCCAGCCATAAGCAGGAATAATACCTCTGACCAATAATGGGTAAGCACGGGGCAGCGCCACAGCATATGTAGCAAGTCAGCATCCTCTTATTTACATCTAGGACAACAGTGTTGTGTGACCGGAAAGATACATTGCAATCGGTGCGGGGTAAGATACGCTCTGTGTAAAACCATGTATTGGATGAATTTGAATTTGGCGTTCCGTGGAATTCTCTTAGGATATGCCAATGCTCTGTCCCAGTCCCTATCTGTCAGGTCTGTCTCCAGGTCTGCGGACCATCTATTACGTAGGTCCGTTAGCAGGATTCTGGTGTGAGCGGTAATACCTTTGTAAAGCCACTTGGTAAGGTGGCGGTCGTTGCCCATCAGGTATGTCATAAAGACCATTTTGTGGCGTGGGGGCTCCTCCCTGCGCGGGGCCCAGTGTTTCTTCACATATTGCACGAGTGCAGCATGTAATAGGTACAAGGCATCCGTGACTCCCTGACGCCGTACAAAGTTACCATGGTCCATAAGCATGCCATCATCAAATAAGTCACCCACTGTGGTCACACCGCCCTCCGCCCAAGGAAGCAGTCGTCTTTTCGTGAGTAGACCAGTGGAAGTAGGGATCCCAAGAAGTGGAGTAGTGTCAGAGTAGGGTAGTGAGTGGCTTTTTTCCAATAGGTGAGCGCTGTGCACAAAAGCAGTGGGGCATCTGTCGTTATCTTAGCCTGCGGGAGAAGCAGAGTGTGTAGCCGTCCTCGGTCCATATCGGCAGAGGAAAAATCTATTTCCTGTAAATTGCGCCCTGCCAGCCAATAAGAGAGCCATTGCAATTGGCCCACATAGCAGTATGCCCGGAAGCCAGGAGCACCCTGCCCGCCGTTATCTGTGTCCAATTGCAGCTTGGTTAGCCCTACTCTACGGCGGCCATTACCCCATATCAAAGCGGAGAGTATAGTGTTCAGGGAATTAAGCATCGGAGTCGGAATCACGGCTGGTAAGTTAGTAAAAAAATACAGGAGACGGGGCAGGACCACCATTTTCGACATCGCCTTGCACAAAGATAATGTTAACATTGTATTGAAATAATATGGAAGAAATGCTCCTGTAATAGGGGAGTTAAGATTTGTTGCTTTATCATGAAAAAGCAGAGATTTTAATGTTTTAGACATATTAGGGTTAGGATTAAAACAAATACTTGTTGAAATAGCTTCCAAGTAGGCGGGTAAAGTATATTAGTATCAAAACATTTTGTATTTGCAAAAGTATACTTTTTAATGTGATTTGAGTTTATTTTATGTGTGTACGTTGTAGGGAGGTCGGATCCTTTTGCATGGTTACCCCCACTTTTTGCCTGGTGCTAAGCTGTTTTTGAACTAGTCTGACTGGGATCCTGCTATTCAGGACCCCAGTCAATCTGCTTTCTCCCTTAAATTGTTGTGTTCAATACTTAGGTGCATCCCAGATTGGATACTCAGGTACCCTTATCAGTCCCAAGTATATGGTACTAAGATACCCCAGTGCCTAGGTACCCTAGAGGTCTCCCATAGGCTGAAGCATGTATTATGCAACCCATGAGAGACCATTCAAAATGGAACTACAGGCCTACCATTGCAGCCTCTGTGTGTGCTGGTACTAGCACCACTTACTAAAGATATATGTTTCCTATATCAAGGGTCACTGCACTTAAAACCTATAAGTCACCCCTGTACCAGGCCTTTGCACTCCTGAAGGCAGGGTGCATGGTTCTAAGTGAGAGGGTGCCCCTCCACGAGCAGGACACCCCTGCAGCCTACGAAGTCCATTCTCCCAGGTTGTCAGTGAAGCAGCCATATACTATATAGAGGGGCACCGCATGGTATCAAACATGTTGGAATCATTGTAAACGGTGTGGGAGGTATGATTCCAAGCACTGGAAGAGCCTTCCTTTTGGCTCTGTGTTCCTGGTGCCAACCTTCTAGACCCAGCTAGCACAAAATGGTTACTGCTGATCAGAGACATACTTCTGCCCTCTTGCTGCTGAGCCAAGCTCAGGTGTGACCACCTCCCAGACAGAATTTTGTGTGTTGGGACCGGGTGGGTGCGCTTCCCAGCGTCAAAAAGTCTGCATGAGGGGCACATTTGGTGCCCTCATGCATAGTCCAGTTCAAACCAGTTCTGGGAGCTGTTGGCTCCCGCTCTGGCGTGACACTGGATATAGGACATGGGAGTAACCTCCCCCCTGTCCAGACCTTCCCCTGGGAGGGTCCCCTGAATCTTCCCAACCCTTTCCCTAGGGTACTTCAGGGCTTACCTGGGTGCAGGTCCCTAGATTCGTTGTGGGATAAGATTCAGATCACACACTACTTCTACTGTCTGGGCACTGTGGACTTCGCTTGTCTTTGTTTGAGCCTGATTTTGTCTCCCCTCCAGTCTGCTGCATTGTCTGTGACTGTGCATCATACAGGAACCTGCCATGGCCTGAGAAGCATCAAAGACACCTGAAGAAATTTCCCTTTGAGTAAAGAAGTCACTCCCCTGCATTTGCAGGCACTGCAACTAAGTCGACCGGTCTGCAGATCTTGAGCTCCTGCGGACTCTGTGGGCTCTGAAACACAGGTGGTGGTTTTCCACAGCTCCCGAGGCCTGCCCTCTCACCAAGTTTGAGGCCAGTATCCCTCGTGGGGGTTCCAATAACCGAACCCCTGTGCACCGCATCCAACTTGCAGTTGCAAAGGCTTGTTGGCTTCCTTCCAATAAGATCTTCGGGCTCCACGTAGCCCCAACCTCAAGCATCTCTGCTGACCAGAATCTTCAGCCACACGCAATTGTGTGCATCGTGGCCTGCATCTTTTGGTGAGCTGCCTGAGGTCCTCTCGCGACTCCAGTGCCTCTGGCCTGTGGGTCCATTTGAGGGTCACACTTGTTTCTTTTGAGCTCCCCTGATTGCTCAGGACCTGCCCTGACTCCCCAGCTTTGGTGAGTACCCTGGACCTTGCTGGTCCCAACATTGCTCCTTCTTTGATTCCTGTGTTGGTTGCATTTACCAAGGCTTGTTGGTGCTCCCGCCGGACACCGACCTCTCAGCACTCAAATCCTTCATGGGACAGCTCATGCACGGCTCCTGGTCCTCTTCAGCATCGCCTGGTCCTCACAGCTGCAGTGTCAAGGTCCTCGTCATCCATCTTGCAACACCCAACATCGGAGGGCATTCATCTTACAAGTCTACTGATCACCTCTGAGTGACATAGACTCTGTCCCCTCTGCTTGCAGGTACCTCATCAAGAATCCATCCTTGGATTCCACCGGACTCTTCTTCTCTCTTCCAAAGCAGCACTTTCCTGAGGTCCTCCATTGGGTTGAACGGCGGTTTTCCAACACCACTTCACACGTATGCACCCGGCTTTCCTGGTGTAGTGTCACGATGGCCGGGGAATTCTCTCCTCAGGATGACGCTGAAGTTAATGGGGTCCACCTCCCATCCGTCCCCAGTCCGGAGAACATGTAACACACACGGACTATGGAGACAGGTGGGCGAGGGAAGGAAGGGAAGGAGCAGCTGGGAGAGGGATCTGGAACGAAACAAGCACACCGTCAGACACCCGTCAGTAGTGACCCACTTGTTGCCTCCCCCCTCCCACTATGCAGTGGTTTCTCACCTGTCACCTTCCAACCCGGGGTTTTGAGGGTTCTCTGGCCTGGCCTGCGTGACGCTCAGTTGAGGTTAGCACTGACGTGTCACCGCAGAGCCCGGGCGGACCCTTGGGTTCGAACCGGAAGGGCAGAGGGACGCTGCCCACTAGGAGCAAAAGCCAGCACTTGAATGGCAGTGCTTGATGCCCCCCGGAGCGCGTCCTGGATCAGGGTCACTCCCAAAAGAACGAGGAAATCGCCTCCCTGAAGGCTAAAGGAAAGAACAGTACTCACAGTTGTGCAGGGCTGAAAAAAGGAACGGGCGCTGCTACTCTAAACCCGGAACTCCATGGGCTGAGGAGCGCCCCAGTTCGCGCTTCCACTCTGGACCCGGTTCTCCGTGGGCAGAGGAGCGCATCAGTCCGCGCTACTACTCTGTACCCGGATCTCCGTGGGCAGAGGAGTGCGTGGAATGGATGAGGGAAGAAAACAGGAACGTGGAAGGTTGTTCCGACGCGTACCAGCGTCGGGGCTCACCGGCGAGGTTTTCACCGTCGCGCTACCACTCTGGACCCGGTAATCCTTGGGCAGAGGAGCGCTGATGGAGTTTCCCTGGAGTCTGGAACGTTGAAGCTTGGGAGCTCCCCGCGGTCTTCCTTGCTTCAGGGAAAGCGGCGAGGTAACACTGCTGGAGACGGAGAGTCTGGATACAAGGACGAGGGTAAGGCCGAGGACGCAGGGCTGGAACGTTGTTTCCGAAACAAGAGTGCGAACAGGACTGGCTGGAATCATCGGCACTGCTTGGTGTTTGTTGGCGGTTTTAACCGCTGTCGCGCTCGGCGCCGAACACGTGGGGCGTGTTCTGCCGGGCGTCCTGGGAAACGTAGTTCCCCCGCGTGGCGGGGATGCGAGCGGTGTACTACCGGTTCTCGCCACCTGACATGTAGGTAACGTGGGTACTAGGGTATCCAAAGAAGGGTGACTCTCCAACCTTCTGCCTTGAAAGGGGTTCTTCCAGGGTCCACTGGGAAGGGTCCTTAATCTACATTGTGTTTATCTCCGTGCGGGAGATGCTTGAACGCATTAGAGAGTATTATATAATAAATACATATTTTTATAAATACTTGGGGCCAGATGTACAACATGCAAAATAGTGCCTCGCAAATAGTGTCATTTGCGACTCGCAATTTGCGAGGCGCTATTTTGCATGTACAACAGTGTGTTTAACACTGTTTGCAATTCTCAATGGGGTCGCAAATTACATTTTTTGTTCCAAAGAAGGGCAGCGCTCTGCGTCTTCTCCTAGACAGTAGGGACTTGAATTTTATCCTCCGGAGAGAGAAGTTCAAGATGCTAACACTAGCTCAGGTTTTGTATGCACTGGAAACAGGAGACTGTATGGTGTCTCTAAACCTGCAGGAATGCAAAAAGAACTATTGATGAACAGAATGCAGAACAATGTCATACATTCACCCCAGTACAGAGATCTGGGCCTAAATCCATCGTTTTTTTGCTCCCCATGCCATTCCAGTTTAAACCCAGCCATATACAAATCAGTCTTGACCCTGTACCCAATGGGAACAGTCCAGCCCAAACTGCCAAGCCTGGTCCTCCCTGGACTGCAAACAAGCTGATGAATGATGGAATTAACCCAGATCTCTTGACAGGGGGTGAATGTTTTGAGTTGTTCTGCAATCCGTCCATCAATTGTGTGTCTTTTGCTTTCTCTAAACCTGCAGATGCATATTCCCACATTCCAGTCCTTACGCTTTCTGGTAGGTTCTACTTATTACCATTTTGCGGTACTCATATTTGGGTTGATATTGGCACCTTGAGTTTTGCCCGACGTGATGGTGGTGGTTGCGGCCCATTTCAGAAGGTCAGAAATTCCCTTCTGTCTGATAGAGACATCTAGCTGCAGATTCCTTACATTTGAATTTCCCAGGCGTCAGACTGGATCTGGAAGATTTTTCTTCGAGCAATACCGTTGCGCACTGGTAGGTGGCATCGGTTGGCTCCACGTGACATTGTCTGCGTCGTCTGTCGTTGTGATGTATATTGGCAGTGTAGAAAGCTGGCTCTGTATATTCTATACCAAAGTAAGGTATAGTTTGCACAGAGTCCAGTGGATCCCCAGAGGCTTTACAGAGGGTAAAATAGATAATACTAACGTTCTTTTTTGTGGTTGTTCGGGCGAGCAGTTAGGCTTATCACAGGGCTGTGTTAAGCATTTGTTGTACACACTCAGGCAAAAAATTATTACACACACTCAATGACTAATTCCAAGACCAATTGTTTGTAAAAATATTACTTTGTTACTCCTATTACTAGAACCGAAGAAACTTAGTTGCAGGTAAGTATAGTTTTCAAACTGGCAATACTTTTCAATGCAGTAAATGAATACTTAGTGCAGGACTTTAGTTCAGCAAGTTATATACAGTTTGTAGAAATAGCAATTCTGTGCAGATCAAGAAAAACATACACTTCTCTTGCAGGGGATCCTCATCAGTAGTCATAAGCACATGAATATTCCCGCCCATGCGCGGGGACTCCGGAAAAAAAATATATACATATATGTGAAGAACATATATGAAGCTCTATATATATATATACTTATATATATATATTTATATAAGAACAAATGCAGCCCTCCATACAGAAAAATAGCTGGGTAATGCTCTAAGAATTCCCTTTGCACATATACACACTCAAAAAGAAGCAATGAAGAAAAACAAAGAGCATTTGAACTGCTTTAATGCACAGCAGAAAATATAATCCTGCAAAGAGGAATGACAGCATTGCCAACTCACAGGTTGCATTGCAGAAACATTTTGTGTAAAAAGCTTAAAAGCTAACCTCATAGAACCACACATGAAAAAACTGGCACCGTGCCTTAAAGGCAGCCATGACCCCTAGCTTCCCATCATGCCTCGGGGTGACAGTTAGGTCAGTTGTTCTTTCCGGCTCCTTCTGTCAGGACCCTGGTTACTTCAGCTCTCTGTTTTCTGATTTCTGTTAGAAAATATCTCTTGTTTTTTTGTCAAAACCTACTTACTTCGACGTCTTTTGACTTTTAATGTAAGTTCCTGCTTTTTCTGAAAGAGTTCAGCATATTTTTTGTCTCAGAAATGCCGTCTCTTTTTGACTCTTGCTCTTCCTGTGGCAAGAAGAAGGCCAGATCAGACTCACATTCCGTCTGTATCCTTTGCCTTCCTGAGGATCATGATCCTAATACTTGCCAGCATTTTATGTCCCTCTCTAGGCATACTCTGAAAGACAGAGAGAGGATTCACCTTTATGGGCTGGCTGAGAAGGGAAGAGCTCCTTCTAGAGGCAGATCTCCGGTGAAGACGAGAAAGGAGAGAGCCAGATCTTCATCTAGGTGTAAGGTACCAGTCCGCTCACCTTCAGCGTCGGGATCGGCGCTGAAAATACTTTCACCGGCAGCGAAAACGTCGACAAGAAGACCATCGACGGCGGGCTCACTGTCGAGAGAACACCGGTTGTTGAAGAAGACTTCAGGTACGTCGCATCCTCCGCCGTCGTCAACCAGGTGACGATCGGCATCGAGGAATCATTCTCCGTTGGTGCAGGCTTGCACAATGTCGAGAGTTGGGTCTCCGTCACCACCGTCAGTAAGGCGGTCGACGTAGAGACATGCTCCGCCGTCGCCAGTGGAGTGGCGATCGGTGTCAAAGCGAGCGTCTCCGTTGCCTTCAACCAGGCGGCGGTCAACGTCGAGACAGGCCTCGTCGTCGCCAGGTGCACGACTTTTGACATTCAGAAGAACACCTCCGTTGTCGTCGACCACATGGCGTTCAACGTCGAGGCCCGAATCTCCATCATCGGCGAAGAAGGATTCGTCGTCGGGACCCAAAGTAAAGTATTCGAGACGACGTTCAACGTCGAGGCAGCGGTCTCCGTCGAGGAAGAGCTCAACGTCGAGAAGGGGTTCTCCGTCTGTTCACTCTACTTTGGGTTCTCCTAGACGCTCCGCGTCGAGGACGAGGTCAGTGAGGTCAAAAGCTTCAACGTCAGGACATTTGACATCGAAGCACAAAGAGATGTTGACGTCGAAGAGAAGATACCTCTCGAAAGACTCACCGGTGCTGGTCACACATAGTCGTTCGAAGTCGAGACACTCACCATCGACGTCGCATCGTTCCTCCAGACGCCGTTCAGCCTCCAAAGACCACATGGAGCTATCTGCATCAGTTATGAGCTCTCCTCAGGTATTTTCGACGAGAAGCTCTTCTTTTCCATCTCCTGAGGTGCGAAGGTCTCCTAAGCCAACATCTCCACGAAGACAGAGGCCACCTTCAGTTCATCTGTCGCCAAGATGGCTTCTTTCCCTCAGCCACTGGCAGAAAGATTCTTCTGGCCATGCTCGACGGCCTATGGACTATTCCAGTGCGCTGCACAGATCCCCGTTGGAACAACTGGTGCAGGACGTGGACAGATCACCTGTTGCTCGCACCAGGGATCGCCAAGACAAATCTCTAGAGCACAGACCACGTGCTCATCGGAAAAGAACAAGAACACCGTCTTGGTCTTCCTCTTCAACTCACTCCTCAAAAAGGGACTATTTACCTACCCTTACGGATAGCCCTTAGTTTAGAGTGTCTCCTATCTACGACATCAATACATTTCACGATGCCCTCACTAGAGGAGCGCAGAAGCTGCACATAGATATGCCAGCGCCTCAAGTTTCTACCTCTATCATCTTTGAGATTCTCCATCAAAGGTCAGTGTCTAGACCTTTACTCCCGCTGGTTCCTGGCATCCTACAACCAGTTATGGATGTTTTTCTCACCCCATCCTTGATTAAAGCAGCCCCAGCGAGGATTCAGAAGAAGTACAAACTGGCGGAAACGGATCCTTTATTTTTAAAATCAGACCCTCCACCGGATTCAATAATCATCGCGGCAGCAAAGAAAACTCATGCTGTCGCTTCTTCATCCTCTGTTCCTCCAGACAAGGAGAGTAGGGCTCAGGATTCTTGGGGGAGAAAGGTATGCGGTTCTGCAGCATCCTCCTTGAAAGTATCTAGTGCCGCAGCCCTGTTGGGCCGTTATGACAGATCTTTATAGGACTCTTGGGAACGTTTTAAGGAGAAGCTGCAGAAAGAGGCCCTCCAAGATTTTGATAAGATTCTTCAAGAAGGGCCGTTTTCCGGCACCTCTCTCTTTGGTTCCCACTCCGATGAGGAAATGGCCAGGATGAAGGCTGAATGAGGTAAGCCTGGAAAAGAAGAAAGAATTCAGGCGTAGATACAGGCCTTGCAATCGCTAGACCTACCATCAGAGGGTTCAAACCCCTCAATGGCAGCCGAGACAAAACCAACAGTCCAGGTCTCAGTTCCAAGGCCTTAGAGGCTCCAGAGGCAGAGGAGGTCAGCATCAGCAATCCTCCAGTGCAGCCAAGACTTTCTGCTTCCTCTAACGCCGTTGCCCACTCCAGTGGGAGGAAGTATCTCAAATCATGTGGCAGAGTAGTGCACAATCACCAAGGATCAGTGGGTGCTAAATATACTGAACAATGGATATGCTCTTCGTTTCATCGCACCCCCAAAGAACATTCCTCCAGCAAAATCACACCCCCATCAACTAAAATTTCTACGTCAGGAGGTGTCTATCCTCCTCAAAAAGTTGGCCATAGAAGAAGTCCCTCCTGCTCAAAGAGGAAGGGAGTTTATTCCTGGTACTTTCTAGTGCCAAAGAAAGACCAGACGCACAAATTCAGACCTATCCTGGATCTTCGATCTCTGAACAGGAACATTCGAAAGGAGAAGTTTTGCATGTTTGCGCTACATCAAATATATCCGCACCTGCAGAAAGGGCATTGGGTGTGTTCGATAGACCTCCAAGATGCGTACTTTCACATCCCAGTTGCTCCATGTCATCACAAGTTCCTGAGATTCATGGTGGGAGCAAAACATTACCAGTTCAGAGTCTTACCATTCGGCCTCCAATCCGCGCCAAGGGTATTCACAAAATACATGGCGGTGATGGCCGCGGCTTTACTTCGGCAAGGCCTGTTTGTGTATCCGTATCTGGACGATTGGCTGTTGAAGGGTTTGTCCCCACAGATGGTGAAGGAACACTATCGGATTTGCCTGCATCTACTTCACCGCTTAGGCCTTCATGTCAACATGAAAAAATCTGTCCAACAGCCGACCCCAAACTCTCCATTATCTGGGCGCTACCATAGAGTCCGGAGTAGGAAAAGTGTTTCCTTCGGAGGAGCGACTGTTATCAATGAAACAGAAATGCAATTCTCTGCTCCAGGCACACCAACCATCAGTACGACAAGTGCCATCTCTTCTAGGGTCGATGACCTTTTGTATATTTCTCATCCCCAACTCCAGATTGAGAATGAGACCGCTGCAGCAGGATCTGGAGGACAAATGGGACCAATCCTCAGGACATTGGGAGGATCGAATTCTCCTTTACCATGCTGCGAAGTCATCCATGATTTGGTGGACTCAACCGAAAAATCTATTAGTGGGAGTGCCCTTCCACCGACCTCTCCCAAAGCAATCCCTGATCACGGATGCATCTCTTCAAGGATGGGGGGCGCACTTGTATTGCTTTCAAACTCAGGGCAGATGGTCGAGCAAGGAGCAGACCTGCCACATAAACATTTAAGAGCTGCGGGCAGTTCATCTAGCCCTCAAGGCATTCCCGCCATCGATTCAGTCAGAGTCGATACTGATTCAAATGGACAATACAACTACCATGTATTACTGGAAAAAACAAGGTGGAACACATTCTCGCCCGCTGTCACTGGAATCCCAAGCGATCTGGCACTGGCTCCTAGCCAGGAATCTCTCGATTACAGCGGTGCATCTGCCAGGAGAACAGAACGTGCAGGCAGACGCTCTCAGTCGGCACTTCGAAGAACAAGAAGACTGGGTGCTTAACGACGAGGTAGTGGCAGACATCTTTCATCAATGGGGTCAGCCATCCATCGACCTCTTTGCAGACGATCTAAACAGAAAAGGCCATGCCTTCTCGTCCAGATTTTACCGGCCAGGAACGAGAGGGAATGCTCTTTTGATAGACTGGTCCGGAACATTTGCGTACGCCTTTCCGCCCCTTCCTCTCATCCCGAAGGTGGTGACCAAGCTCATCCGATCCAGGATGAAGATGATCCTGATAGCACCGGACTGGCCTCGCCAGTGGTGGTATCCGGACCTGTTGCAGCTATCAATATGTCCACACAGGAGGCTTCAGTGCAGACTGGACCTTCTGACCAAAATGGGCGGGAAGATTCTGCACCCCAGCCTTCCCTCGCTGAGCTTAGCAGCCTGGCTTCTGAGGTCCTGCAATATGGACACCTGAATCTCCCTCAAGACTGCATGAACATTTTGAGGGAGTCTAGGAGACCATCCACAATGAACTCTTATTCTTTTAAATGAAAGAGGTTTTTCTTGTGGTGTATGCATAATGGTTTTAGTCCGACTACTGGGCAGGAGGAGGTAATCTTGCCTTATCTTCTGTATCTAGCCAAGTCAGGTTTGAAGTACACTTCTATAAAGGTTCACTTGGCGGCCATTACAGCCTACAGAAAATCACCTAACCAACCTTCCTTTTTTCAACTACAGGTGGTCAAGGATTTCCTTCAGGGGTTGAAGGAGGTTTTTCCTCCTGTCCAACATCCTTCTCCTTGGGAATTGAATCTTGTTCTGTCCAAATTAATGGGCCCTCCCTTCGAGCCCATTCATAAGGCCACTTTGCAACACCTGATGTGGAAAGTTGCTCTTCTAGTATCTATTACGTCAGCACACAGAGTAAGTGAAATCCAGGCACTCTGCTCAAACGAACCGTACACGGTTTTCCATCACAATAGGGTGGTTCTGAGGACTCACCCTTCTTTCCTTCCAAAAGTGGTGTCTGACTTCCATATTAACCAGACAATTTCTCTTCCCTCTTTTTTTCCCAATCCTGCTAGACCAGCTGAAAGGTCTCTTCACTCACTGGACCTCAAGAGGGTTCTCAAATTCTATTTGGAGGGAACAAAATCCATTAGAAAGTCTGACCAATTGTTTTTATATTATGATGTCGTCAGGACAGGTTTTCCAGCCTCCAAAAGGTCCATCTCGAGGTGGATAGTGTCCTTTATTAAGCTGGCTTATCAATTGGCGAACAAGCCTCTATTGGTTTCCCCTAAGGCTCACTCCACTAGGGGAAAAGCAGCTACAGTAGCTTTCTTGCATAATGTACCGATGGCCGAGATTTGTAAGACGGCAACTTGGAAATCGGTACACACGTTTACTAGGCACTACTGTCTTGATTCTGACTCCAGAGCAGATACCCAAGTAGGCGAAGCCTCCTTGAGAAATTTGTTCCAATGCTGATTTCATTGGAGTCATAATTTTTCTTCAATATCTGTTTGAGTTTATGCTTATCGTTTACCCACAGGTTAAGGGGATGGGCTTGCTAGTTTATTCATGTGCTTATGACTATTGATGAGGATCCCCTGGAAGTGAAGGATAAGTTACTTACCTGTAATCCTAGTTCTCTTCCAGGGGTATCCTCATCAATAGTCATAAGCAATCCACCCGCCTCTCCGGGCAAATGATCAAGGTAAATGTCATTTCTTTGTGCCCTGGCTTTTGGGTCTCAGCAAAGAACAACTGACCTAACTGTCACCCCTGAGGAATGATGGGAAGCTAGTGGTCATGGCTGCCTTAAAGGCACGGTGCCAGTTTTTTCCTATGTGGTTAGCTTTTCAGCTTTTTGCACAAAGTGTTTCTGCAATGCGGCCTGTGAGATGGCAATGCTGTCATTCCTCTTTTCAGGATTATATTTTCTGCTGTACATTAAAGCAGTTCAAATGCTCTTAGTTTTTCTTGGGCATTACCCAGCTGTTTTTCTGTATGGAGGGCTGCATTTGTGTTATATATATATATATATATATATATATATATCTGCAGCAACTCACCTTCACTTTTCTTCTTCAAAAACCAAACGAGCACAGACCCAATAATTCGGTGATTAATTTATTTTAGCCGTTGTCCGCCATTACGCGTTTCGGGCGATCCCGCCCTTGATCACATGTGTTATATATATATATATATATCGCACACGCACACTTTCGCAGTTCCAAAAGAAATACCAGGACACTCAGGATTCTTTGAAAAGGATTTACTGGGCAGTATAACGCCTCACCAACGCGTTTCGCTTGATAGCTTTCTCACGGTATGGCGGATGTCTCGTTTTCCCATATTTACATAATACCTCAAAAGCTGACATAGAGGTAGGACTAGATCAATACAATGTTTTTTTGTCGTGTGAGTATGGGCGCCATCTTGGCATGTTGTTATATAAAGATGAATTAATGCGCAAAACAAGAGATAAAACAACAGAACACAAGTCATAAATGAGAATATTGTGACCTGGTTGCAAACGAATCTTCTCACACCATTATTATATTGGCACAATAATGTACTTGTCGTAATGCATTTTAATGAATGAGTCCAATGTCAGTCACTGATTGTCAATAAAGCATTATTGACATTGCGCAATACAAACCCCAGTGGGTTTGGGTTGCACCCAATCACAATGCTGAAGAAGGAGCAAAGTATGATCCAACTTATCGTGCTATTGCAATAAAATATTGTCAAAATTAGCACATAATCACATATTAGAATTATATACATGATTAAACAAAAAGGCATAGTTCGTACGTAATGCTCGTTTAAATATGGTCACAATCGCATCTTATCTCAACATTATATGTTGGCGTGTTAATACATTCATATTAGTGCATTGGATCATATCAGTGCAAAAAATGAGATGTCCTTCAACAATGATCAACAAAGTGCTATCGGCATTGTGAACTATAAACCACAATAAGTTTGCGTTCCGCTCAAACATAGTGTTGACGTAGGGCCAGATTGTCCTACTATAGCGGTGAAACATAAATAACAGTAACTATTGTGTCTCGCCCAAGTGGGCCAAAGTGACATTGTGCTCATTACCCATGCAAACAGTTGTCAATAATCACTTGCTGTTTAAAATCTCCTAAATGAACCCAATGACAATTTTCCTTGCCATTTATCACCGTCCTTAATTTCGGGAAATGGAGACATCCGCCTCAGCAAAAATTAGTTTAACTGCAAAGGCTAAGATCCCCTATCCTAAAATAGTGCTAAATATATCCAAAAAAACACATTACAAAATATGTATGCTTATAGCTGGATAACATCTAGATAAACAGAAAACCAATAAACACTTGATTCTTACACCAGTTCCAATTATCATAAATGAACAGCCATTTCTTCATTTGAATTGAGTCCTTCGGGCATCATGGTGTCAAAATCAATTATGTATCTTGATTCCAGGCATCTTAACAGGCGCTGTCTGTAACCTCCTATGTCCTGCCGTGCAATCTCATCTATAACAACATAGGATAGAAGTTTTTCATTTTGCCCATGTATGTTGAAGAAATGACGGGCTACAGGGTACTGAGTGTCATGTTTTTTAATAGCGCGTAAATGCTCTAGGACTCGTTTCTTGGCCGGATGTATTGAGCTGCCTATGTACAATTTGCCACATGGGCAAATCAAACAGTAAACACAATAATCGGTTTTGCAATTGAAATCTCCTCTTATTTCAAAATCCCTTTTATTGCCTGATACCATGAGTTTTTTGCAATCTGTACTGTGGGCACACGCCTTACAACGTTTACAAGTTACGAAACCACTGGATCTTGACTGTAAACCAGTTTTTGTGTCATTAATCATATTTTTACACAAGTCATCTTTCAAGGATTGACTTCTGCGAAAAGTTATCTGAGGTGTATCATTCAAATATTCACTTAAAGTCAAATCACTTTTTAAAATATGCCAATTTCTATCAAAAAGTTTCCTGATTTGAAATGCATTTTTAGAAAAAGTGGTGATAAACCTGACCGAATCCTTAGATTCAGATAACACAGGTTTCAGGTGTAAGAGATTCGATCTGGTTAATGAATCTGCCTTGGTAATCGCTTGTTTAATGCTCTTATCGCTGTACCCACGTTGTTTGAATCTAGTGCTCATTATGATTTTCTCTTTTTCATATTCTTCAGTGGTGCTACAATTGCGCTTAGCTCTGATTAGCTCCCCATAAGGAATGCTCTGAATCAGGCTAGATGGATGAGCGCTCTGGGCATTGAGTAAGCTGTTCCCAGCTGTCTGTTTTCTATGCAACTTTGTGACCAATGAATTATTGGAAACTAGTATCTCCACATCCAAAAATACAATCATAGAGTCACTAATTTGGGAGGTAAATTGTAAGTTCTTCTCGTTGTTATTGAGGGAGTCAATGAAGATTACAGCTGACTCCTCATCACCTTTCCAAATTAGAAATATGTTGTCTATGAATCTTGCCCATATGACGATCTTGTCTTCCTGAGCTTCCCAATCTTGGGACACCTGCTCCTCCCACCAGCCCATGTACAGATTGGCATAGCTGGGGGCGAAGCAGGTGCCCATTGCGGTGCCTTGGATTTGTTTATAGATGTTATTGTTAAATAGGAAGTAATTGTTTGTTAAACAGTACCTCGTCATTTCCAATAACATTTCAGTATGGGCTAGTAATGAAATCGGTCTGGCTCTTAAAAAATGTCTGATGGCCTGGATCCCCAGGTCATGTGGTATGCTTGTATAAAGACTGGTAACATCTAAGGTTACCAGTAAAAAGTCATCTTCCCACACCACCCCATCAATCAATGTCAGAAAATGTGTAGTATCCTTGAGGTATGCTGGCAAAGCACTGACAAAGGGTCGTAAATAGTGATCAATGAACTTGGATGTTACTTCAAGTTGAGAGCCCATAGAAGACACTATGGGTCTCCCTGGAGGCTTCTTCGGATTTTTATGCAACTTGGGGAGCAAATACAATACTGGAAGTTTGGGGTGTTTACAATAAAGGCTACGAAATTCATCCCACTCAAGTAAACCTGAATCATTCCAATTAACCAACATTTCATTATATTTGGTATACGAAGCTGACACTTCCGAGTGATTACTGGTAATGTAACAGGTATTATCATCAAGTTGTCTTAGCCCTTCCTTCAAGTAATCAACTTTGCTCCACACCACCACATTGCCCCCCTTATCAGAGTTTCTGATAACAATGGAATTGTCATTTCGTAGTTCCTCGATAGCTTTGTATTGTTTTAAGCTCAGATTACCTCTAGAGTTATTTTCCAACTTGAATCTCATTTTCTTGAGTTCCTTAGTGACAGTTTTATCGAACACCTCGATTGCATCACAATGTATGGATGGTATGAAAGTAGATTTAGGTTTGAATTTACTCGGCTCAGCACAATCAATTACTGTCCCAAGCACTTCCAAATTCCTTACTGGATCTTCATCATGTAGGATATTGGCATCTAATTGTGCCAGAGTGTGTAAGGTTTCAATGTCATAAATGCACAGTGACCCAGGATCAAGTGGGTTAATGTTAGGCTTAGTAGTTGCTTGAGCATGAAACCATAGTTACTGTTATTTATGTTTCACCGCTATAGTAGGACAATCTGGCCCTACGTCAACACTATGTTTGAGCGGAACGCAAACTTATTGTGGTTTATAGTTCACAATGCCGATAGCACTTTGTTGATCATTGTTGAAGGACATCTCATTTTTTGCACTGATATGATCCAATGCACTAATATGAATGTATTATCACGCCAACATATAATGTTGAGATAAGATGCGATTGTGACCATATTTAAACGAGCATTACGTACGAACTATGCCTTTTTGTTTAATCATGTATATAATTCTAATATGTGATTATGTGCTAATTTTGACAATATTTTATTGCAATAGCACGATAAGTTGGATCATACTTTGCTCCTTCTTCAGCATTGTGATTGGGTGCAACCCAAACCCACTGGGGTTTGTATTGCACAATGTCAATAATGCTTTATTGACAATCAGTGACTGACATTGGACTCATTCATTAAAATGCATTACGACAAGTACATTATTGTGCCAATATAATAATGGTGTGAGAAGATTTGTTTGCAACCAGGTCACAATATTCTCATTTATGACTTGTGTTCTGTTGTTTTATCTCTTGTTTTGCGCATTAATTCATCTTTATGTAACAACATGCCAAGATGGCGCCCATACTCACACGACAAAAAAACATTGTATTGATCTAGTCCTACCTCTATGTCAGCTTTTGAGGTATTATGTAAATATGGGAAAACGAGACATCCGCCATACCGTGAGAAAGCTATCAAGCGAAACGCGTTGGTGAGGCGTTATACTGCCCAGTAAATCCTTTTCAAAGAATCCTGAGTGTCCTGGTATTTCTTTTGGAACTGCGAAAGTGTGCGTGTGCGATACAAGGGTAACGGAGCCCATCCAGGACCGCCACGTTAGAAGCTCCAGGCTTCCGTGTTTCAGCGTTCGGATATATATATATATATAACACAAATGCAGCCCTCCATACAGAAAAAGAGCTGGGTAGAGAACTAGGATTACAGGTAAGTAACTTATCCTTACTGCAATATCTCAAAGAATCAATTTATCCTGTGGGAGAAAAACAATAATAATGTGTTTTTGCAGGTAAGTTGACAACGTACACTTCCAGTCTTTGATGTTTAAGGTCAGCAGAGGGCAAGGTTCAGGTAAGCACAATTAATGCTCCACCTGCGGCAACGGTTAGGGCGCAGTGTTAACCAATAGAGACTGGAGATGCTTGAAGACACGCTGCTTGCAGGATTAGTAAAGCGGCTGCTGGGTTCAAGCTTCGGAGGTTTAGGCATGCACGGGAGAGACTAAGGCAGCACCAAACATATACAACCAGAGGCACAGGGGTGGCCGTGTGCAGGATGCAAACACGGTGTTGGGCGTCCACAGCAGGTAAATAGGGAAACTTGGGTTTGGAAACAGGCTACAGGCATCGAACCAGAGGCTGCATGAAGAACACCAGCGTCAACAGAGGTAAGTTGGGATGCTATGGGTCACAGGGACACCATCAGTCGAGCTCTCCAAGGCCCAGGGGCTTCGGGTGCGGGGTTGTGCTTTGACGTCGGGTGTCTGTTGCCAGAGCTGGTCACGGTTAGGAGAGGCCTTAGGATTTACACTGCAGGCATCGTCGTGTAGTCCAGGAGGGGTCAGCCGAAGCTGGACTTGGACTCAGGATTGCTGCAATACCTTTTCTGGACCGGTGGGCCACCTGGACTCAGGCTGGAAGCGTTGAGTGCAGAGTGGTTAGGGATCGCTGTTCCAAAGGGTGCCAGAGTCCTTCATCTTGGTTTCTTGTGGATAGATCCACAGTCCTCAGGAGGTCTGGCCTTTTTTGAAGGCAGGCAGTCCTCCCAGGGGTTTTGAAGGTCGCTAGCTGCAGGACAAGCGTTGTTTGCTTTGCAGGATTTTCGAAGCTGCAGACAGGTTGGTAGGGCTGAGGCCTAGTCAATGGCATCTTTAGTATTCTCTGCACGGTGTCTTCTTTGTCTTCTCTCTTCCTAGGTCAGCAGGAACTAAGTATTATGGTTCAATGGTGCCCCTAAATATTCAATTTAGTAGCGTTCCAGGGGCTGGAAGGTAGTAGCCAATGGGCTACTTACCTTTCGGGCAACTACACCCTTTGTGTTGGAAAGTAGGATCTGCTTTTATGGTCACCCCCGCTTGTTGCTGGTGTCATTATCTTTTTGTGACTAGTCTGACTGGGATCCTGCCATCAGGACCCCAGTCTCTGTGCTTCTTCCCTAAATTGGACATGGTGAGTACTTAGGTACACCCCAGATTGGCTTCTGGTGTGCCCTTTTAAGTCCCTTGTATATGGTACTAAGGTACCCAGGGCATAGGTACACCAGGGGCCCCCTATGTGCTGAAACATGTATTATGCCACCCATGGGAGCCCACTCAATTGGTGACTACAAGCCTGACATTGCAGCCTATGTAAGCTGGTGCTTGCACTACTTATGACAAATATAAGTTTCCTTATATCTGAGGTCACGCACTTAAAACCTCTACCTCACCCCTAAGGCAGGCCTTTCAATCCTGTAGGCAGAGTGCTCGGTATATAAGTGTGAGGATGCCCCTGCTTGAGCAGGACACCCGTACAATCCACGGAGTCCATACTCCCGGGTTGTCAGTGCATCAGCCATTACCATACATGGAGTGGCCATGCGTCAATATGCAATGGCTAACTCTAAACTGGCTGTAACGAACGCTGTCGTGTTTTGGTAACAAACATGCTGGAATCATTACGGTGTTGGAGGTATGATTCCATGCACTGTAAATCTCCTCATGAAGAGGCCCTCAGTGCCTCCATTATAGACCCAGACAGCAAACTTGCTGCTACTGACCAGAGGCATGGTTCTGCCCTCCTGCTGCTTAGCCAAGCTTGAGCAGGGGAAGTCAGGATAATAGGTTTCCTGTCACAGGGAGGTGTTACCACCTCCCAGACAGGTCTTCGTGTATTGGACCAGGGTGGGGGCGCTTGCCAGCACCACTAGACTCCTTTGAAGGACACATTTGGTGCCCTCTTCGCTCACACATATAATATTTTATAGACAATGTAAGTTCTACAGAACTTCCAGATTGGTTGTTAAGATTTCTCCAATCTTAGGAAGTTTAGTTTCCCCTAAGTTAGCTAGGAGCAGTTCCACACTACACCTAGCCACAATGGGCCACATGTATCAACCATTTTTGAGTTCGGAAACTGGCAGATTTGCAGAATCGGCCCGTTTGGAACTCAAAAAAGGGTTTTCACATGTATCAAACCCAAATTACGATTCAGTAACATGTCAGACCGCCTGATTTCCACAGAGTGCTGCTCTTTGATTTGGGGTCCTCCATCAACTTGTCAATGTACACCTAGAGTTCTCTCAGCACCTCAATTTCAGTTTAGTAGAGTTGGACACAACAACCCTCAGAGCCTTACTTCCTCCTCAGAGGATTTGGGACTTTCAGGCTGTGTTCCTGATGTTTTGGGAAGGAGCTTTTGTTCCAGCTGTGACAGTCCTGCCCTTTCTGTATTTCCAGGCCTTGTGAATTCTCCTGGTCAATCACACACACAGGAATATGAAGACCCTTCAGCAGTGCCTTTGCATGCAGTGGGCTCAGCATTGGGGTGTTCTGATAGGCTTGATGCTGGTTTCTCCAGAGGCTGCACTAGAACTTCAGAGTGATGGAGCAGTTGATGTGAATATGGTCTTTCAGTCTCCCTTCAGGAGTAGCCATGGTCATAACAGGCCTTTGATCATCGAAAAAGCAGATGTACTGCATCTATTTGCTCAAACTCAGGGCAATCCGTTTAGCCTTAAAGGTGTTCCTCCAGTTTCAACTGTTGGCATTCTTTGCAGGTGCTTACGGACAGCATGACTAGTATGTGGCATGCCAAAAAGAAAGGAGGAGATGGTTTGCACCTTTTTTCCTGGAAACTCTACAGTTGTTGTCTAAGATCAATCATTTGAAGTCTGGTTGATTGTCAGTCATCTTGCAGGTTCCATGAATGTACGAGCAAATGACCTCAGGTTGTACAATCCTAACCGACTACAAGTGAAGGATTCACCTGAAGGTAGTTCAGAACATCTTTGTTCTTCGGAGCACTCCTCTGGAGGACTTCTTCTCCATGGCTGTAAATATGCTTTCCCAACTGTTCTGCTATCTCCGGATTGCACCAGAGAGCTCTAGGGGATGTGTTATGTTTGAAATGAGACTTTCTACTACATTATGCACTTATTCCTATCCAGTTAAGGCTTTTGTTTGAAAGGTAAATGAGTCACAACTGGACGGTGATTTTATTTTTACCACACCAGAGTGGCCTAGGAGGGTGTGGTATGCAGATTTAAAGTGGTTGTCCTTAAGCCCTCCGCCTCCTTTTTCATTCAGGGCAGACCTTTTCTCACAATCAGAGGGGAAGGTCTTGCACTCAGGTTTCTAAAATCCTCATGCATGAAGACTGAGCAGGGCAATTTGAGTATCTTCGACATACCAGTGGAGGTGGTGAACATAATTTTGCCTGTGCGCCACCCCTCCACAAAATCTGTGTATTCTGAACATTGGTTCTGTTTTGTTTCTCTATGCACTGGGAAGGGAGTGGATGTCCTTAAGGGGCACCTTTCAAATATGTTGCAATTTATGCTTTCTTTAGCCCGGCAAGGCTTTGTGGTGGGCCCACAGTAACCATCATTATGTAAATCGCAGATTGCCAACACGGAGCCTCCAGAGGGCATCAGGGCCCTTTCCACCATGGTGAAGGTTGCTTCCTCTGGGTTGCCCAGAGGTGTTCCTAGTCTGAAGTTTGTAGACTTCGCCTTATCTGTTCAGCAAGACTTCTTGTTTAGACTATTTCCTCAGACCTGCCACCATGGAGGTTTTGGTTTGGTATGGATTCCACAGGTGAGGACTCTACAGATACAAGTGTACATTAGAAGAACAAGTTAATACAGCCGCAAACAATCTTTCTTTTGGATACTCTACTTGCAGGTTATTTACTTGTAACACCCACCACTCCATTCTGGGGAATGGACTTTGGTCCTTCCACAATGTCCCTCTTCAGTTTTGATGCACTGTATAAATTATCAATCTTGTTGGCCTCATCTCCTTTTCGTGGGTGTTGAAAAAACAGACAAGGAATTGACCCTGTGGCTGTGTTTATCTGGTTGTGTAGTTGTCTGGTAGGGTCCCCAGAGTTGATCGCCACCTACCAGTGCTAGAGACCTGTTTAGATTTGTTCGAGGCATGTGTGCTGTACATACACATGCTTTGCATACTCCTGCCATCTAGTTTTAGGTCCGGATGTTTGCAAGCTGTTTTTCTTCCAAGAAGTGTTTCCTAGTCACGAGGTAAGGTGACTCCTCCTTTCGGTGATAATGCGCATGTTCATCGACTCAATTATTAGATTGGTTTTTTTCGTCCATCGGTTCAAAACCATTTTCTCGGGTTCCCCCTCAACGCGCCATCCTCTCTACCTCGACGGTATTGTTTCTGTACGCGTTCCCACTTCTCCGCGTATCGTTTTTGACATTGGAACGACCTTCGATCTGTAAGCTTCATGGACGGCCTTCAACGCCTACCTGCTCTCTATAGCTCCCCGTCGATGGATCGGACTCTGTTTATATTCTGCCCTCGGTGCCACGCGAAGTATCCGCGCACCGACTCACACAAAGTGTTCAACTTGTGTTTATTTTTATTACCCGAGCACAAAGAATAAAATTGTGACGCTTGCAGATCGTTTGGATCAAAGAAGACTCTTCGCGATAGTCGGGCTGGACGTCGGGAGATGCACCATCAAAGCATCGAGGACACGCTGGACATCTTCGGTGAAGACTCCGGCCAGGAAGATATCGAGGCATCGGCGGCTGAGGAGGAGGAAACCTTCTCCGGACACGACTCAAGCTCGGAACTCAAGATCGACCTCTACGCCGAGGAACAGCTGCAGGGTCAAGGTGACGTAAGTACCGCAGACCCCTTGCCCCCACAAACTATTTCCAAAAAACATAAGGCTTCGGCACCATCTCTGCCTTTTGGTCAAGGTTGGCACCGAGACGACGTTTCAGACGCCCCGCCCTCTGGCCCAGCACAGAAACCACTTGTCAAGCCTTCAGACTCGGTACTGAGTCGACAAAAATCCTCCTCAGACCTGAAAGCCTCCGGTTCTCCAGTATAGAATCTTTCATAGATTCACATGCTTGCATCTTCCCAGTCGTCATGGTGGAAGTTTCACAGTAAAAGAATAACAATAGCAGTTAAAGGAGAAAAACTGCATAGAAAACCCATAGGGAAGTATAGAGTTTGGTAGTCTATCCACCTTATTATGTGGTCCACACGTCAGCCAATCAGCTGCCAGCCCTGATATCACACTCCCCAGCAGAACCACCATACCTCATATTTCCAACCGCCGTCGTGTGAGTAGGAGTCTCCCTGAGCACTGCTCAGTTTTCTGGTTACTTGGTGAATTTTTGACCTTTTCTGCAGCTTTGGATTGAGGTACTGTTTTTTCCTCTAACTCTTCAACATGTCTGACAGCTCTAAGAAGAGGCTTATCAGACCTTGCAAATCTTGTGGGATGGCCAGATTATATTCTGAGGACCCTCACAAAGAATGTTTATATTGCCTTTACCCTAAGCACGTCCCCAAGGAGTGCAAACACTGTCGCACCTTTTCAGCTAAAAGATTGAAAGACAGGGAGGCTCGCCTGTTATTATGGCTTCAGGAAAAGAAGACTATCTCAGACTCTGAGTCTGATGAAGGAAAAGGGCACTCCTCTAAAAAACATAAGAGGGAGTTGTCTGAGGAAAAAGCTGAGGTGAAGAAAGAGAAAACAGAAATATCTTCAGTCAAAGAACCATACACCTCTCAAAAAGCCTTCAGAGACGAAGACTCCATCGTCGCTCCCGTCGTCGAAGACCAGAGTGCCTTCTGTCACGACGCCGAAGAAGACGTCGATGACCTCGACGACGACCGTGTCGTCTTCTCGACGACGACTGCATCATCAACCACATCTACGATAACAACATCCTGTCGACGACACCGTCAACAACCCTCGTCGACGGCAATTCTAATGCCACCGTCGTCGCGGATTTCAAACCGCCGACGACAAGATCAACCATCTCCATAAAGAGATTCCATCCGTCAATGGGCTCGTCGATGGACAAGAAAACTTCAGAATTCTCATGGACCAAAATCTCGCCGCTTCTGCCATCTAAACTACTGGATTTACAGGAGTCAGAAGATGACGGTCCAGACGAAGTGGCTTATAGCCCCTTGCAACTTCATATTAAAAGCCAGGAGACAGATGAAGAGGAATACCAGGAAGTTCAGGAGGAACTGTTGTTTAAAGATCGCCCAGTACAAGGCTCCAAGAGGCATGAATCGTTCCAGCAAGCCTACGATTATGACGAAGAAGAGGATGATAATGTCAGGGAGGACGCAATATCCATGCCTATTTCTCTAGTCTCCGACCTAAGGCACATGATTTACGTCTACTATCGCCATTTTCCAGATGCCAATGCTCCTGCTTCCAACACCACTAGTGTTCCACAGCCGGTGGTGCAGACTCCGGTGATTCAACCTCCACCTCCGATGCAAAAAGTGTGTACCCCTAAAATAACTATTAGGGATGACTTTGTGGAAAGCGAACAGGAGAAAGAGCCAGAGGAAGGGGAATTACTACAAGACGACCCAGGGGACGACTAATGGGTTCAATATGTTATTTCTTCACCATCACCATCTCCATCTCCAGCAAACTCAACTCCGGAAGACATCGGTGGCTTTCATGACTTAATGGAGAAAGCTTCTAAGAGGTACGAACTTCCCCTGCCGGTAAAGGAAAATTAGTGTTTCATTTATGACTTTAAGGAATCTTCAAGAAAATCCATTAAGACAATACCTATAATTAACCACATCTGGGAAGAGGAGCTAAAGATTATGAAGAATCCAGCCACGGTTGCAGCCTCAGTTCCTAGGATTGAGAAAAAGTATTGTGCCCCCGAAACATACCCAGCGTGCCTGATCGGTCATCCCCGACCTGAATCAGTAGTTATGAAAGCGACGCAGAGACTCTCCAAGAACCCGGCCTCTGCTTTGTCTGCTCCTCCGGACAAGGAGGGCAAAAAGATGGATGGCGCAGGAAAACGCTTTGCAGTGCTGGCAGCAGCTTCGATCAAAGCCACGAATGCATTGGCACTTGTCAGCTGATATAACCGACAGATGTGGTTGGACATCGCTCCACTTTTGTCTCATCTTCCTGATGACAAAAAAGAAGAGGCGGCAATGATCCTGCAAGACGGAGCTAGAGCAGCTTCCGAGTCCATCAACATAGCCATGGACATCTCATCGATAGGATTCAGGCAGATGGCTGTAGCTGTAGCGCTTCGAAGACAAGGGTGGCTGAAGGCTATGTCTTTCCGGCCCGAAGTCCAAACGATGATCGTGGACATGCCCTTTGATGGAGAAAATGTTTTCGGAAGGCATATCTATGATGCCTTGCAAAGAATAAAAGCGGACACAGACACCGCAAAAGCCTTGTGGTCCCTGCAACAAGGAAGATTTGAATCTTTTCGTGGAAGATCAAGAGGCCACTTCCATCAAAGATCCTCATTTCAATCTAACAGTTACCAGCCTTATCATCAACAGGGGTACCGTCAATTCTCTAACACCCAGCAGTTTTGCTCTTCTAACACCTCTTACCAACAGCAGTCTAGAAGAAAGCCTGCTGCAAGGGCAAAGGCACAGGACTCCAATAGGAGACAGTGACGATATCCAGGCGCCACCCACCTCGTCACGCCACAATCCGATCCATTACCTCTCTCGTTACTATCGTTAGTGGCTGTCAATAACATCGGACAGATGGGTGTTGGATATTATACACCAAGGCCACACCCAGGAGTTTATACAAAAACCTCCAGCTCGGCCTCCCATTCACATGAAACAAAACCATCTCTCGGCACTCAAGGCAGAAATCTTGGCCCTCATTGTGAAAGGAGCAATAGAAGAGGTTCCACCACAACAGCGAGAGAAAGTATTCTACTCGCACTTTTTTCTTATAAGAAAAAAGCAGTCCACCAAATGGAGGCAGGAAATGGATCTGAGTACTGAGTCGACAAAAACCCTCCTCAGAGCGGAAAACCTCCGGTTCCAAGTATAAGTCCGGCTCGGAACCGAAATCCACTGCGGTCAAGACAAGCAACCTTCAGCCGAAACCTTCTGTGCTGAAAGGTCAGCTTTCTTCAACACCGAAACCACTGGCACCAAAAACTTCGGCACCGAAACATAAGGGTACCCTTTCTGGTCTGAAAATTGACATTATTCCGTTAACACCCGATCCAAAGAAAAGACTGCATATCAACCTCTATACTGGTCATATCCACATAAACTACCTCAGAAACGCAAGCTTCAAGAGGAGGAAGACACTTCTTACAAGATCCCCTTAAAAAGATTGTGGCTACAAGTCCCTTTCATTTTCCATCACCCCCACATCCAGCACCACCTGTCACCTCCTGAGAATCCTTTACAGATTACACCTCAAGATTCTCCTCAATTTCATCATGACGATGATGATACAGATGATGGGGGAATGCCTATGCCAACAGATCCATGGATGGATTACACTCTAGACCCCCCAGGTGACACTGATCCAGACTTGTACCCCACCAAACCATCTCCTCCGGAAGACAATGCATCACACCATGAGCTCATCGCTAGGGCTGCACATTACCATGGGGTAGAGCTCCATAAGGAATCACTGGAAGAGGATTTCTTATCTGAGACACTAGCATCCATACGTAGGTCATCGCAATCACTACCAATGTTTAAGGGCATGATGCGGCATGCTGAAGACATTTTTAAAGACCCAGTTAAAGCCTGCATCCTAACTCCTAGGGTGGACAAAACATATGAAACCTCTCCTACAGACTCCATCTTTATCAGAGGCCAATTACCCTTAAATTCACTAGTGGTATAAAATGCTCATAAGAGAGCAACGTCTCAATCATCAGGAAATGCTCCTTCAACGGATAAGGAGTCTAAACTAATTGACGCCTAAGGCAAGCACATAGCTGCGCAGGCAGCAAATCATTGGCATATTGCAAATACCCAATGCCTTTTAGCTAGGTATGATAGGGCACACTGGGACGAAATGGAGCAACTTCTCCAATACCTCCTATATGAGCATAAAACTAAAACTCAGTACTTATTAAATGAGGGTAAGCTCATTTCTAATTCCTCTATTTGTTGTGCTCTAGATGCTGCAGACATCTCAGCTAGGTAGATTAACACCATCTAGGTAGATTAACACCAGCATCATACTCAGGAGGCACCCCTGGTTAAGGATCTCAGGTTTCAAACCTGAGGTCCAACAATCGATCCTTAACTCATTATTTGATAAGGAATACCTATTTGGCCCTAACATTGACCAGGCGTTAGAGAAGATGAAAAAGGACACTGGAGTCGCTAAATCTATGGGAGCACTTCAGACTGCATCCAATAGAGAGTCTTTTTGTCGCTCTTTCTGCAGAGGAGGGTCAAAAACAACGTCCCCAGATCAGAATACCTCCACGTATACTGGTAACAACCAGTCCTCTCACTCCAGAGGATTGTTTCGAGGAGGTCATAGAGGCAACAACTTTAAGGGTAGGGGTAAGGGCAACACACCTAGAGATTCCCCTTCCCCCAACAAACAGTGACTTGCCCACGCTTTCCCCCGATTATACCACACCTGTCAGGGGAAGACTTCACCAATTTATCCCCGTTTGTCAGTCTGTAACATCACACAAATGGGTTTTTGGAATTATCCAACATGGTTATTGCCTGGAGCTTACCACTAGTCCCCCAAACATTTTGCCATGATCTCACAGGTTGTCTCCGGAACATGTCCACTTGGTAAAACAAGAGGTCCAATCCCTCTTACTAAAAGGGGCAATAGAGCCAGTTCCCATACAGTGCCAAGGCTCAGGGGTTCACTCTTTGTTTTTTCTCCTCCCCAAAAAGGATGGTTCCTTAAGACCTATTCTAGATCTCAGAGAGCTAAATCACTACATACAGTCATAACATTTTCACATGGTCACACTTTTACAGGTGCTCCCACTTTTACAAAGTTCAGACTTCATGTTGACTCTGGATTTAAAAGACGCATATTTTCATGTTCCAATTCATCCAGCTCATCTCAAATACCTACGATTTGTGATAGCAAACAAGCACTATGAGTTCAAGGTACTTCCCTTTGGAGTAACTACAGTGCTCAGAGTTGTAACCAAATGCGTGTTAGTAGTTGCTGCTCACCTCAGAAGACAACAAATTCATGTCTTCCCCTATCTGGCGACTGGCTCATCAAAGCCAGCACTTACCACGACTGTCTCCAGCACACACAAACAACAATAGATCTGCTTCATCAACTGGGTTTCACCATCAATGACAGAAATAAGATCTGCAACCCTGGGAGCTAATCTAGACACAGTCAAAGCCCTAGACTCTCCCAATATAGCCAGAATACACAGTATTCAAACTGCCATTCTACAATTTCAACCCAACCAAGCATTAGTAACCAGAGTGTTTATTCAATTAAAACCAAGTCCTGTGCACACGTATGGGTTAGTCTTTCAAAATGTCTGTCAATAAAATTCGTATATTCAAACAAAAATAACAGGGTCGACACCAATGAATGTTATTTTTTTGAAGTATATTGTGGATTTTCTTCAAAGAGCAACATCAAAGGAAAACCAGCCGACACGTGTTTTGTCACTCGGGTAATTGCCCGTGACTCTTCAGGGGTGAATAGACATCAAAATATACAGGATCGTAGGACCGGTGATAATTCCAACCCGGTCCGAGCAGGTCTGAGAAAATCGGGAGGCCAGTCGTGGCGAGATGTGACAGAGTGAAGGAGCCTCCTTCCGCATCCGTAAAAGTGAGACGGACTCACCTTGTTGCTCAATACCCAGGAAGCTGTGAAGACGGTTGCACCCGCCCGTCTTTCAGCGCGCCCGATCCATGGGGAAGGAACCTATCTGTCCTCCCCTTGATTCACTCTGTCACATCTCGCCACGACTGGCCTCCCGATTTTCACAGACCCGCTCAGACCGGGTTGGAATTATCACCGGTCCTACGATCCCGTATATGTTGATGTCTATTCAGCCCTGAAGAGTCACGGGCAATTACCCGAGTGACGAAACACGTGTCGGGTGGTTTTCCTTTGATGTTGCTATTTGAAGAAACTCCACAATATACTTAAAGAAAATAGCACCGGTGTCGGCTGTGTCCCCAGCCTATGTCAACCTGGCCTCCACCTCAAGGTAGACACTGAGTCGGACTGGCGTCGACAGACGCCGCATCCAACGCTGACGGGTACTTTTGTGCCCCTGTTCTACCGTGGCTCTTTGAGACCAGATTGGCAGTAAGAGGGTGGTGAGGAGGACTGGGAGGGGTCTGGAGACCCTTAACAGACCAGTTAGGGTATGAACAGGACTGGAGAGAGGAACTGGGGGAAGCCAGTGGTCTGGACACCTCACCAGACCTTGGCATGTTGTCTCCTCCTACCGTGGCTACGGAGGAGGGAGCGTCGTACGCAGTGGTGTTGAGTATGGCGGCCGAGGCGCTTCATCTCGAGCTACCTATGGTGGCAGTCAGGACTAACTTCCTGAGCAGCGAGCTCTTCGGAGCCCCTGCTGCCATTTAATGAACCCCTCATGGACATCCTTTTAGGCACCTGGTCCAGTCCCAACACAGGGGCCCCTGTGGACAGGATGATTGCCCGGCGTCACTGCCGGGCTCCGGGCGACCCCACTTTCCTCTCCCAACACCCCACCCCTGAGAGCTTGGTCATCCAAGCCTCCACCTCCAAGGGTGCATTCGCTAACGCACCACCTGATAGGGAATCTAAAAAGCTGGACCACCTTGGGAAGAAAATGTTTTCTTCCTCCAGCTTAGGACTGCGGTCCGTGTGGGATACGGTTGCGCAAGTGCTGCCTCAGTGCCCGGAGAAGGCCCGAGCTGTGCACTCCCGTGCAGTGGCTGAGGGGTGAGACGCAGCGAAGTTTACCATCCGCTGTGGTCTGGATACTGACCGACTTACTAGGCAGGACGATTTCCATGTCAGTAGCCCTGCAACTCTATGCCTGGTTCCGGTCGACTGGTTTTTCCTGGGATGTCCAATGCACTCTTAAGGACATGCCCTTTGATGGCCGTTGCCTTTTCGGTGACAAGGCAGACAACGCGCTGGAGCTCTTTAAGGACTCTTGGGCTACGGCCAGGTCCTTGGGCCTCTCGACCACCCACCCTGCGCAGTCTGCTTTTCGCCCCTTTCGTGGCTGCGGTAGGGGTGCCTCGCCACGTCCTGCCCAGAGCCACAGCCCGGTGCACGCTGTTCAGCCCCTGCGCGGCGGGGATGTGGGAACCAGCGCCACTGTTCTGGGGGCCAGCGGGCAGGGCAGTCTACCACAGCCCCCTCTGCAGCAGCCTCCAAGTCCGACCTTTCAGGGCCACCAAAAGCCAGTGGGTGGCAGGATTCGCCATCACCTCCTCCACTGGCGCATCATCACGTCGCACTGGTGGGTTTTGCAAATAGTCCGAAGGGGCTACTCACTCCCCTTCAAGACTACCCCTCCATCCATGCCACCTCAGTACCATTGCATGTCGGAGGATCATTTGACCCTTCTCCAACAGGACGTTTCGGCACTCTTGGCCAAGGGTGCCATCGAGCGCGTTTCTGCCCCAGAAGTAGGTCGTGGTTGCTATTCCCACTACTTTCTGGTGCCCAAGAAGGACAAAGGCCTGCGTCCTTTCTTGGATCTCAAGAACGTCAACCGCTTCCTCCGGAAGGAGAAGTTCATAATGTTGACGCTCACTCAGGCCTTGTCTGCCCTCGACCATGGAGACTGGATGGTAGCGTTGGACTTGCAGGACGCTTACTTTCACATCCCCGTCCTGCTGGCTCACCGGCGTTACCTGTGGTTCACGGTAGGCCACAAGCACTTCCAGTTTACTGTGCTCCCCTTTGACCTTACCAGCGCCCCTCCGGTGTTCACGAAAGTGATGGCGGTGGTCGCAGCTCATCTGCACAGATCAGGGGTTCCAGTCTTCCCCTATCTCGATGATTGGCTTTTGAATGCGGGCTCGCCCCAGGCTGTCGTCTCCCACCTCGAGACTACGACCGACCTCCTGCATTCGCTGGGGTTCTCCATCAACGTGCCGAAGTCACACCTGACCCCTCTTAGAAGCTCCTCTTTATCGGAGCAGTTCTGGATACGACGCAGTTTCGGGTTTATCCTCCCAAACAGCGAGTCCGGGATGATGATTCCTATCTTTCAGCCTCTAGCCCAGGTTTCGGTCAGCACTCTGATATCCGGCGGAGTCCGTGCTCCACATCAACCTTCTGGAGCTTCGGGGGATTCGTCTTGCACTCAAAGCATTCCTTCCCTCTGTCCGGGGAAGAGTGGTGCAGGTGTTCATGGACAACAACACCGCCATGTGGTAATGTAACAAACAAGGCGGGGTGGGGTCATGGACCCTATGTCAGGAGGCCCTCCGCCTCTGGACATGGCTGGAACATCAGGGCATATCCCTGGTGGTTCAACACCTGGCAGGTTCCCTGAATGCCAGGGCGGACAAACTCAGCCGCAGGTGCATGATGGATCACGAATGGCGTCTTCACTCGGAGGTGCTGCAAGTTCTCTTTCAGCAGTGGGGAGAGCCTTGCTTAGATCTATTCGCCACCAAAGAGAACGCGCAATGTCAGCAGTTCTGCGCGTTGGAATTTCCAAGGCTACACTCACTAGGTGACGCTTTTCGTCTCGAGTGGACTTGCTTTCTTCTATATGCCTTTCCGCCGATACCACTTCTGCCCAGAGTGCTGAAGAAGATTAAGCTCGACCGGGCCCAAGACATTCTTGTGGCTCCGGATTCAGCACGAAGAGTCTGGTATCCCGAGCTGCTCAACATAGCCATCGATCCTCCGATCCGCCTGCCTCTTCAGGAGGATCTTCTGTCGCAGCAGCAGGGGACGGTCCTCCACTCGAACTTGTCCAGCCTCCACCTCCTTGCGTGGAGACTGAGCGGCGGCAGTTGATGTCGTTTTACCTGCCTCCCGAAGTCTGCAATGTTATCTTGCAGCAGGGCGTCCCTCCACTAAGACCGTATACGCCTGCCGATGGAACAAATTTGTGGCATGGTGCACACCAAAGGCTGTGGATCCCTTTTCCGCCCCTCTTTCTGTGGTTTTCTTGCTCCTCCTTTCTTTGGCCCAGCAGGGCTCTGCTCTGAGCACTCTCAAAGGCTACCTCTCAGCCATTTCAGCTTTCCTTGGGCTTTCTGATCAGCCTTCTCTTTTCAAGTCTCCTGTTATAAATAGATTCCTTAAGGGCATTACTCATCTCTTTCCTCCTGTTCCTTTCCTAATGCCGCAGTGGGACTTGAACTTGGTGCTTACCTATATAATGTGTGCTTCCTTTGAGCCGCTACATAACTGTCCTCTCCGCCTTCTTACTTTGAAAACTGCCTTTCTGGTGGCCATCACCTCTGCACGCAGGGTGAGTGAGCTGCAAGCTTTCTTCCAAGCCTCCCTTTCTGGCTGTCCATCTGGACATGGTCGTCCTTAGAACTAGACCTTCCTTTCTTCCCAAGGTGGTTACTTCTTTCCACATTGGCCAACCATCACTTTGTCCACCTTCTTTCTGCCTCCGCATCGTTCAGAAGAGGAAGAGAGGCTCCACCGGCTGGATCCAAAACTCGTGCTTTCCTTCTACTTGGATCGCACAAAACAATTCCAGGTGGACGGCCAGCTCTTTGTGGTTACGTGGGCGCTAAGAAAGGTCGAGCTGTGCACAAATGAACCATCTCCAGGTGTGTCGTCCTGTGCATCAAAGCCGGCTATTTTTTGGCAAGAAGGAGGCTCCAGTGGGACTGCCTGCCCATTCCACTAGGGCGACAACAGCTACCACTGCTTTGGGACGGGGAGCCCCCCTTAATGACAGCTGTCCGTCAGCTACGTGGGCCTCGCTGCACATGTTCACCAAACACTACTGCCTGGACAGCCAAGTCCAGAGAGACGGCTTCTTTGGCCATTCTGTTCTCCAGGACTTTCTGGTGTCAACTTAGTTCGCAGAACCACATCCGGGGTTGATGTTGCTGGGGTATCTATTTTAAGGTAATGCATCTCTAACTAACTGTTTCTTTCAGATGAACAAGTTACTTACCTTCGGTAACAATATATCTATAAGAAACATAGGTTAGTTATAGATTCCTTACCGCCCCACCTATCCTCCTCGTTATGCGAACTGACTTCTAGGGTTAAGGACTTTCTTTCAAGGCCCTAGTTTTGTGCACCAGTGGTCAGTGTCCTGCATGGCTCTGCGCTTCTGGAAAGTCGTGTACAGAATTGACGTTAGCGCGCGAGGGCGGCCTCTATGTAGCTACCGCGACGTCACCCCAGCAACCATGACGCCGATGACAAATGCAGAGTCGACCTACGCCACCTTCCGACGCACAGCAGTACTGCTGGCGAAAAGATTTCCGTATCCAGTCTGACGCCTGAGGTAATTCTAAGGTAAGGAATCTATAACTAAGCTATGTTTCTTACAGATATATCATTACCGAAGGTAAGTAACTTGTTCGTTTGTCACTATTCAGAGTCCCAGTAATCAAGGCCTTCATGGAAGGCTTAAAAAGAGTAATAACACCAAGGATTCTCCCTGCCCCGGTATGGAATCTTAACATTGTTCTCACAAGGGTCATGGGTCCATTTTTTGAACCATTACACACGTGCCCTTTACAGTTGCACTCGTGGAAAGTTGCAACTTATTGCTATCACATCACTAAGGAGAGTTGATGAGCTACATGTATTAATGTTGGAAGAACCTTTCTTTCAGCTACATAAAGATAGGATAGTTCTCTGCACCAACCTAAAATTCTTTCCCACTTTAGTTTCTGCTTTTCATATAAACCAATCGGTTGAGTTGCCAGTCTTCTTTCCTTAATCTGATTCTGTGGCAGAACGCCCTTTTCACATGCTTGATGTTAAAAGAGCTTTACTGTACTACATAGATAGAATGAAAGACTTTTATAAAACAGAACAACTGTTTGTTGCATTTACTCCACCCCACAAAGGCAGTCCTATTTAAAAATCTGGTATTGCCATATGGATTGTAAAATGCATCCAAACTTGCTATATTAAAGCTAAAAGAACTTTAACTATACCCCCAGAGTACATTCCACTCGCAAAATAGGGGCGGCAATCTCCTTTTTAGGCAACATCCCTCTAGCTGATATATATATGGTCTACACCACACACATTTACCAAACACTATTGTGTGGATGTGTTAGCATTTCAACAGGCTAATGTAGGCCAAGCAGTACTGAAACACTTATCCAAACAATGGCAACATCTATGAGTTAGCCACCGCTTTGGGATTATACTGCTTTTTAGTCCATGCAAAACATGTGTATCTACAGCACTCGAACGGATAATGTTTCTTACCCAGTAAGCATCTGTTCTTTGCATGTAGAGCTGTAGATTCACATGCGCCCACCCACCTCCCCGGGTACCGGTAGTTGTTGCAGGTCTTAAATTATACATTCATATGCATGGACATCTCTATACTACACTTATTTATTCAATTTTCACCCTCTTGCGGAAAAACAATCTAACAATGAAGTTGATGACCATTCGCACTGTCACAGAAAGGAGGAGTCACCTTACCTCGTGACTAGGAAAGACTTCTTCGAAGAAAAACAACTTGCAAACATCCGGACCCAACACTAGATGGCAGGAGTATGCAAAGCTTGTGAATCTACAGCTCTACATGCCAAGAACAGATACTTACTGGGTAAGTAACATTATCCTTGTGGCTTGAATTTGGCGGCTTGATGAAATTCAAGAGGTGAGTATCCACCATAGCGATCAGTACCTGAGGCTAATACATTGGACATCAGCGTTAAATCCCTCGTCTTCTGGATGAGGATATGGAGTTCTTCCGCCTGCTAAACCTATAGAGTTGTGTTGCTAGATCTCTTAGAAGACACTTATTGACCTGCCTATGCTTTGTATATTAAGTGCTATTCACTCTGCATAGCCTTTCTCTACATTGCTTCTCTCCTTAAACATCTATTCAAAGCTTTGAAGGAGCAGTATCGATGGTGGTTTAGGGCCAGCTATTACGATCCCATGGGCTTAAAGTGACAGCATCCCATTTACTTTTATTTTCAAAGAATGGGCAGTCAAATTATTTATCCAATAAGTTTAATGTGAAAAACGAATGGTAAAATTGCTTTCTTTACAATTCCCCAGCTGTTAATATTGCTAGCTCTTGGGGAGGCAGGTATAATAAATCTGAACTGTGCTTTTTTGGTAAAAATAAGACTTGTATCCATCTTTAGTTCCACATAGATAGGGACTGTAAAAAAGCTGTGCCATAGATGAAATCTCCCACTCTCTTTGTTCTATAAGCAGTTTCTAAATACTGAAAGTTATGAACCAAACTAAAGGATGATTAGATGTTTTTCAAAGTAGATTTGAGATATATTACAGCTGCGGCTGACCTAATTATCTGTTTTGTTTAATTATTGTACCAACTTATTGCACTGATTTGTTCAGATTCCTAGTGTCAATATGAATTTTATTATTGTATTTAGTTAGGTCACTTTTATGGCAAGTGACTCAAGGTAATTTGATGAATCATTATTGTTTGAATTATAAAGAGGATTACTTATGCGACGCAGCGCATTTATCATTAAAAGTGAATCAAGGTAATTTAATAATTCACAATTTGTAGGGTAATGAAGTGATTTGTTTGTGAAATAGCTTGAAAACGTTGGCAAATGTGTTTGTGTACTTAATTACCTTTGTAAAGGTTTAACTTTACACAAGGTAGGTTTTTAGCATCATCACATTGTACAAAATGTTGTTTTAATTACTTTGGATCGTGCAAATGCTTACATAGAATACTCAGGTAGGATAAATAACATATAACCTCAGTCCGTTAAAAAAGCACAGACCACCTCAAATTCTGCTGATCATTGCCATTGAAGACAGTGCATATGCTTGCTGAAGAGGAGGAAATAGGATAGTGTTCCTCCATTAAAGGTACATACCTATGGCAAGACGTTTTGCTGACTCTTCTGACGAAGTCTATCTTTTATGGTCAGTATCTTCTTAAAAATTTTTTTTTTATAGCAATTGTTGTGTGCAAAGAAAAATATTTCTCCGTGACCAGGCCTCATTGCATTTTGAAAAGCTGGTTTAAACAGGAGGTTTGAAATGTACTACTAAGTGAATCATGCTTTTTTTTTCCAACAGAATTTCTCTTCAACTGGAGAAAGTCCAAACCATAATGTGAAAAAGACAGCAAGTACTGAGGAGCACAAAGTTGGTGTTTCCTCATTGGAGGGGTTATTCATGATGTCCTCTTCCGTAGCAGGTATTGCAAAACTAAAGAGTGAGCCTATCCTCAGTACGCTAACTAATCCACAGGGAAAGCTAGTCCATTCACCTGCTTTGGATATTCCTGACAGTCCAGGTAATAAAAATATTCAAGCATGCTATTTAAGCTGTAAAAAAGCACCTTGTATAATTAAGTATTTTTTTTTTATAGTGTATTTCAAGACAGTGACCGGTTGCATCACCTCGATATTGCGCATTTGCATGTGCCTACTCAGACTGGCCGGGTTTAGCACTGGTGGCGACCAGTTTGAGAATCTTTGTTGGCGCCCTCCTGCCCACATAAACCTCCTTCTCCATGAATTCCCTCACTACCATTTTTCACCGGTGCCCCTTAACACTCCATAGCCCCTCTCTCACTTGCATTTCATTTGTTTTATAGCGCTACTTATACCAGTGTTGGGTGTCAGAGCACTTTACATCACTCACACATTACTAATCCTTTATGGGTTCCGAAGTACCCTGCTACTTGACGAAAAAGCGCTTCGACAGCTCGTCAGGCGTAGTAGGCACTATATAAATGCAATTACAAAACAATACAATTATACAGAGTAAATAAACCATGAGTGTGCAAATCAGTCTATAGGAAATGTTGCATAAGACAATGAGGATTACAACATGTAGGAATCAAATGTCACAGATACTAGAAGGCAGTATATTTTAGGAGTGTTTGATCTGGAGAAGCAAAAACTCTGGATTTAAAACATGCCAAGGTGGTTAGCTTTACTAAGAAAAATGTATTTCTACCCAAATTAACCCTATTTAGCAACATTAGATTAATAAAAGACTGGGGAAAAATATAACGTCCTAAGCTATACCATGCTGTTTGCATGCAGCTCTTTGATGACAGTTCATAGCTCACTGTGCTATATCAGGGTCGTAATTTATGAACTACGGTAACAAAGAAATCTCTGTGACAAAAGCAGTAACCTACTGAGTGATCCACATAAAATACAGTTTTGTGATTTCTGTGGTACACGTTCTTTGTAGCAGGCATTTTAACCCACTTCTCTACTTATCATTAGTAGAACCTGCCACTAGACAGAACACCGATCTCTCTCCAGCAGGAACATTAAATACCTGTATCTGTTCAAGACGCAGACCCCTGAACCCCCCCAGTTGCACCGCCCTAGAGTCAGCTCTGTATTTAAGTGTTGGGAAAATGTGGCCACTCATTACAGTAAACATTGAATACTTAAAAATGCAAGCAGTAAAGAAAGAACAGGAGACAGGCACAGACGTGGACAGTATATCAAGGGGAAGGAGGAGTGTAAATGTGAAAGCAAACATGAAAGGTGGTGACCAGTAAGCAAAGATGGAGATAAGACTCACGAGAGATTTAATAGTCTCAAAATAAGCAGAGTGCCTAATATAGGAGGAGCATAGAGGTTAGGCAATAAAGGAGTAGGGGACTGAGCCAAACAAAAAGTGTGCAGAGAAGATCTCATGGGCAAATATAGCAACTTTTACTTGCAGCACGAGATAGAACTACTGTTATGGATGCCAAAGTGTTATATATCCGAAATGTAATTTTTTTGTGATGTATAGATTATGAGAAAGGTAAACTGTGTCGTTCCTATAAGTCCTATATAGGATCTGCGCTTTAAGACAACTCACACTGCGGGACTGGTGTCCAGACTGATTCCAGACACCCCCACCGAGTTTTTTGGCCTCTGTTCTAGCTAGCTCGCGATGCCACTATCACCTCCTCTTACCAAGGAGAGAATAGTTCTTGTCAACTATCAAACATGACAACCCTGATCCTTCAGGACCGTGGAAACAGTGTTCAGGGAAAACCCCTACATACTGTGTGTAGTATTGTAACTAGGTAAAAGGTCAGTCCCTCAAATCCTTTATGTATGTAATATAGGAGAGAATGTAGGTGAAGGGTTATAATGTTTCCCAGACCTATATTGGAGTACCTATATGAAATATAACACCCACTCCTCATCTGATGGGATGACATTACTAAATTCTAGCGTACTACCAAGGCGTCTAGAGGTTTGTACGCAATTAATAGCAATAAGGATATCCTAAGCAAATTTAATAAGCGTTTAAAAACCCTTTAAAAATCAGTCAAGCATTTGCTCTAAAGTGTCCGTTTATATAGTCTGAACAACTACAAGCATCTGAAAGCCATGCAAATCAAAATGTTTCAATTTGGAATTTCATTAAAAGGTTAAAGGCCAAATCTTCCCAGCGCGCGACGTGCCAATAGTTTATGTGTACTTGCTGGTAGATGCAACATTGCTGCTGCCTGCATAGGCACTTGACGATCCCCAAAACACCTCCCAAAGAATGTCAATTGAGCACAGATGATCTTCCGTACTGCCTGCAGTGGATGCCGGGGAAGCCTGTGCCATATCCGAGGCCTGAGTGTTGGCAGAGGAGGCAGTATCCATACCAACAGGAGCAGAAACTACCAGTGGTGGCTCTAAGAAGGCTGCCAACAACATAGGAATACGCTGAGGTCACTGCAGAACATGGGCCATTATTTGGTCCAGTAAAGCATCAACGTCTGGTGGAGCTACCGATGGAAGTGTCAGACAGAGGTCCAACACGCATCCTTCTCTGCAGAACAGGCATCGAAGAACAGGTAGAACACAGTCCATCCAGACTGGTCTAAATGACAGGAAACAAGAGGCACTCAGTTCCCGTAGGCGAGGTGTGCCCAGATGTTGTACCATGCGATCATGGTATTTGCGCTCCAGGAGTGCTGTTGCTCTCTCCTTGGTGGCTGGGACATCCATTCCGTAGCAGAAAGGTAACAATCACGATTCTTGCTATTAGGAACAGGATCAGCAGAAGCCCTCCAAAAATGCTTCCAAAGATGGAGTGTATAAAGTTTGGTATAACTCTGAGGACCTTCTAAAAGGTGCTTAACATTCCTGAACCTATGGTCTTAAATAGATGTACAATTCCTGTTGTATCAGACATGTTAAAGATACGACTTTCCATGGAAGGGGCAGTTTGTACGTATAAGTGCCTGTATCTCTGCCCAGGACCTTACGGTCTGGAGATCAAAAGTCTCCCGGGCAGAGGTTAAGGGCACGGTTCACTGTAAAAGCATGGCTTTCATTCTGCTCAGAGTATCAACTGTATAAAGGAAACATTTAGCGAAGTTCATAACAGTGCCTGACTGACTGTATGTGTTGGTGGAAACAATACTTGCATGCAGCAAGTAACCCTGGAGCTCACCGTGACTAGATATGCAATGCCCGGAAGCATCCCACAACAACCTTGATCATTCAGCATTAAGTAACTACCATTCGAGAGAAGCCTGAATACCGGCTTAATCACTGCTGCCGGGGTACCTTTCAAGTGACAGGACAGGTTTGCCACAGACCCATTACAAGACCCATGTAGCATCATATCCTGGCATATGAGAGATCCACTTGAAGTCTTCTCGCAGTTAGTACCGCTTAGAATCACTTACAGATCCCCACTCCTGCATCGAAATCTGTGCGGTAAATCCCAGGACTCCCTGATGAATTTCTTACCCATTTTTTTTTTTATATTTGCCTGCCTATTGTTGTTCTAGGCAATACTGAAACTGGAAAGTTGCGACCGGTAATGTTATGTGGGCGTGGATTAACCATTCTGTGGATGGTAATTCTGTCACAGTAAACGGTAACCTATCCAGTTTTTCGATACGCAGCATTGTATATTTTGCTCCACTCTGTGCCATTTCCATCTATTTTTCTGTTAGATTGTATGCAGAAAATAATGACGTACTGTTGATAAAACTCCAAGGCACATATCTGGCGCGCAATGACTGCAGCGTCCAGTTTAACAAAATAATAGAACATAACTGTGACTGTCCGTGTTGTAATAGGGACAAATCCTGTTCTATTACATCAATAGCAGAAGATACTATGTTGCCCAGTGAATATATCCTGGATGTTAAAGTAGTCATGCCATTGTCAACTATGGCTAACGCCTTTTCTAGCTTAACTCTACGTACACGTGTTTCACCTGGGGGTAGTGTTGAGGTCTTTAGCCAATCGAGGCATAACTTCCCAACACTATATGATGTCACTACTCCCGGATGTTCTCGTTGTACATATCGTGGGTCTGGCCTACAGATAATAAACTCTTCAGTGGTACCCCTGAATCTTTCCTGACATCTGTTTGTGTCTGTGGGTCAAACCAACCATCCCTTCCAATTGGGGTCTGATCTATTGTATTGCAATATGTCATCCATCTTAGCACCTCTTTCTGACGTAAAATTCCCCTCTGTGTTTAAAGGTGTTGGAACTTGGGGCGTGTTCATATCCTTATTCTTGGCTAGTCCAAGACAAGAAGTCTGTTATACAGTGTCATCCATAAAGATCATCTGCTGTGGAATGAGGCATGCTTGAAATAGCACTTCTGTTCCCTGGACTTGCCAGTCTCTAGAACCCGAGATTGATTTTAAATGTACAGTGTCCATCCATAAGTTAAAACCCTGCCCAGACAGCTGTGTAATAAAGGAAGCTGAATAAATCTGTTTGGTGTTCGTTATCATATGTTTCTGTGCAGATATAGGTGTAACCTTATAATAATGCGAGGTTGGGTCAGAAGTATTAAACCCTGAAAAATATGAGAACTTCTGTGCAAATGTTTTTGAACTAGTTTTCAGTGGTGTAGGGTAATGTTCCCACTGACGGTATTTGAAAACATTTCTAGGTTTGCTAGATTTATGCAAGAAATGATGACCATAATGTTGGTAATAATACATTTTGTCAAAATCTGATGTGTCTTCTAACATTTCAGTGCTAGAAATGCGGCAGATTGTTCTTAATCAGACTATAAGTTTTTAACAGTTTCAAAATCCCAATCATCAGAAAATGTACTGGAGGTAATGATATCATTCAATGAAATTTTAAACAAATGTGGAATCTTTAAAAGCTCGGTCGGTCCAAGTATTTCATAATTTACTTTGTCCCACTCTATACCACCCGGTATAGGAACTGCTGAAATGTTCACGAAGGACAAGTCTCTTTGTTCACAATGAGATGAAACATGAGGTTTTAAAAATAAGTTTTCTTATGATGTTGCAGAGCTCTGTTGAAGATAAGTTCCATTCATGAGTAAGTGGAAATAAATTACTAATCCAATCCAAAAAAGAAGAAATAGTATGCCGGTGATTATCCAAAGCTCTAGCCAAGGTGATCCTAAATAAGTCTTTCCAAGAAAGTTAAAAAAGTCTTTGATCTGTTGTTTGAGAGAAATTTGGGCTGGTTTTGTTCCAGGTTCACTTCGATCCAGTGGAAAGGTATCAAAGTCGATGAAATAGCCAGATGCAGTTCGATCCATTTTTGGTAGCTCAGCAGGTTTTGTTGAACTTGTTGATTGTTCTTGTTGAGGCATGTTGACGTAGACATCCTTGTTAGATTGTAGTCAAATTGGTCTTTCATTCTATTTTGAAAAGTTTGTGTCAAGGGGAACTAGTTCCATTTCATTGTTGTCTATTCCGTTGTTTTGTAAAGGTGACTCTTCAAATGTTATGCAATTTATATGCAATTGGTACTGTTCAGCCTTCATTGAAGGTTAAGTAAGTGTACCCTGATTGACCTTCGATTATGCGGATCACCAGGTTGCGAATGTTTACGCGTGTCTGTAAGTGTTTTGATAATATCATATCAGCTTGCAGTGAACAGAGTATATTTTTGTGTTCCTGTGTCTATTGCCTAACTGAAAAGTCTGGTCTTATGAGATCGTAAAAAGGTTTTACTCTCGCTGCGTACTCCAAAATGTATGTTCTGCCAAAATTCAAAGATCCAAGTATGGGCTGTAAATTTTTTACTGATTTTGGAGGTTGGAGCAATGTGCACTTTTCTAAAAAGTGGGCTGCTAGGCTCTTGCCTTCACTTGAAAGATCATATCCCAGAAATAGGACATTGAGGTGGGCTATCTTTGATTTTTTAAAGTTAAATTTGTAGTCCTCAGAGGTGAAACCCAAAATTATGGTGTTTACCCTGGTAAAGTGTTCATCTAAGTCGTCATCCGTTATATAAATATCATCCACATAGGATAATGCTTCTTTATCCAAATTCTGTAGTAACTCTGTTACCCTTCGTGAGAATAACCCTTGGCTTTTCTTATACCCTTGGGGAAGTCGAAATAATTGAAGCTGAGACCCTAGCATTTTCAGGCCTATGTTTTGGCAGAAAAATCCATTTGAGATATCCTGTGTTTTGTATTTTTTCCGCACAATCTTATTCATTAGTCCAGCACTGTGTTCATTCTGAACTGCAAATGTTTTTGCACATGAGTTTAAGTGTCTATAATGTAAAACTAGATTATATAAATTGTCGGGTTTCATTACGGGAAACAGAGGATTATTCATCGATGAGGTGCATGGTTCAATTACACCTTGGTATTCAGGTTGATCTAAGATCTCCCTGACCTGTTTTTAAGGATTCTGTTTTATAGGATACTGTCTTTGTGGAGTTGGGTTTGTGTTTATTGGAATTACGTGGTGGGGTGACTTCATCCCACCCAATGTGGTTGCGGTATAATGCTGGAGCAAGGGCTACCGCCCACTCCTGTGCATATGTATGTCTTAGGTGTGTGGGGACTAGGTCGGAAAAAGCTGGTAAAATCACAGTTTCTACCTTTGAGCATTCCTTAACAATAGTAGGCGGCCAATCTCTTTCAGCTAATCGGATGTCATAGCCAGAAGTCAGGTTCTCCCTAAAGAGACCTTTCACTTGTCTGGGCTTGTCCCACTCCATCTGGAGTATCAGGTGTTTCCACCTTGATATACTCACTCAACTCCGCTGTCACCGAAATTCCATCAGGTTCCGTTGAGCTATTGTTACTTCTGCTGCGCTGTCTAGCATCGTCAGAACCCATTCCCCGTTCAGTAGTTGAGTCTGAGCATGTCTAACCTTGAGGCCTGCCACCTTCTTCTTTTTGAATTGAGGTTTTGCTTCGGGTTTTTCTTCTTTCTTTGAAGCGTAGTCTGAAGTGCCTTGCCTATCTCTGGGCATTGTACGCTCTTCTTGTCTCTGTTCTGACCGTGCTTCCCTCTCGGAGTTTTTTGATGAACCCTGAAAGGAACGAGAGGAACGTGTATCAGTGTCCTGATACAGGTCAGGTTTTTTGATGCTATCTCTATTTCTAAGATTATATCTCCTTTCTGGGGGCTCCTGCTGAGGAGACCTTCCCCTGAAGTGAGATCTATTCTTTTGCTGTTTATTATTGTCCCATCTCTTCTTTGAAGAAACCGGTGCTTGCTTTGCAATTCTTTATCTGTACCCCCCACTACTTGAGGTTTTACAGATCTAGCTCCCAGACACTCTCTGCCTAATTCTGCATAAGCACTTTTAATTATTTTAGGTAGTTCTGTCTCCTGTTGTAATGGAGTGAACTCTCTCAGACGTTGGAGTATTGCCACTGATGCTGCTTCACCTTTAATATTTGATAATATTATCACATATACATGGGCAAAGTTGTTTAACAACTTCATCCCTAAGTTTAGAGCAGGCTCTGCTCCATACTCGTTCTGTATTTGTCTTAATACATCCGGTATTACCGCTAAAGATGGGATACCATGAGTCCTGGTATATATTGCAGCGAAAACTGTATCCCAAGAAGTACAATCCTCTATAGAGGGAGCTATCCCGATTGGCAAGCAAATAGTCAGTATTCTATGCTTTTTTTAGGACCAGCTGTGTCATTTTTTGTGCTAACCAGAAGGGCATTTGTTCACGTTTAGTAGGCATTTTACCCATGACTGCGTGCAGTTTCTGTGGTGTAATTTTTGTTGTAGGAGTTTGGACTGGTTCTGGTTGTGTAACCGATGCTGGCTGAAGTGTGATTGTTCTCATCACAAACTGTGTCATGTTTCTGTAAAGTCTTATTAATTCTTTATGCTGTGTGAGTAAGTCTCCTCCTGGCATTGTGTCAATGTCAGGATGTGGTGTGTATGCCGCCAGCGCTGGCCAAGTTGCTCCAACTCTTCTGAGCGGACCGGGTCTTACTCTATTTCTTGTATGGGGCAGGGCGTCTTTGAACCAGTAAAAGTTTTTGTCATAAGTGAGTGGAATTTCAGTGTCTTCATATGGATTATATTCATTTGATATTACATCTTATACATAGTAGTGAAATGTTTTAGTTTGTGCATTGGCCTGCGGGAATCTAATCTATGAATAGAATACCTCTGTTCTTTATGATTTGTGTGCCTTAATCACAAAGGTCACTTGCCCACCTCTTACTGTAACACCATATGCTACTAGTTTTAGGGTGACGCCATTTCTGACATTCTCTGCTATTTGTATTGCATCTGCATCATCATCTTCTTCTGCTGTGAAGTTCAGTTGATTTCCTTCATCTATGTTTCTCTGCTTGGTCATCATTTTTAGAACAGAAAGCGTTTGAAGGCAACAGCCAATACATAGGAATTTTTCCTACTCAGCTGTGGCGGATTTTGTTCCATCCCACTCCAGACGTCTCTGGGGTAATGTGAGTAGGGGTCTCTGAAAATAGCATGACTGACTACTCAGTTTTAACTGTTAAATAAGTGCCAATACCAATGTTGGCTGCCCCATGTCGTGTAGTTCCTATAAGACCAATATAGGATCTGCGCGTTTAGACAACATACACTGTGGGACTGGTGTGCAGACTGATTCCAGACACCCCCATCGAGTATGTTGGCCTGTGTACCAACCAGCTAGCTCATGATGCCACTATCACCTCCTCTTACCAAGGAGAGAATAGTTCTTGGCAACTATCGAACATGACAACTCTGATCCCTCAGGACCGTGGAACCAGTAATTCACTTTTCGCTCAGTCACTGTTGGGACGTTTTCAATAAGCATTTATTGAACAGTCGTTATTCTAGTGTAAAATAAGTGTACTGAAATCACCAGTAGACAGTAGCATAGATAAATGAGTAGCAGCACTAAGAAAGTAAACAGGTGGTAGGTTTCTACCATTTTGCTAAAATCATAACTACAGGCAAGTATATAAAATACATAGCAGTAAAATGCGTACTCCTATGATGCAACCCTAACTAAATGTACCTAAGTGTACCTAGCATGTGAGTAGGTGTAAAGCCAAGAATCCCTCTAGGATAAAACCAACCCCATTACCTGAGGTGAGACTGCAGGACCCTGTTCTGGTCTCGAGCTGAACACCCCTCAAGGGATGTCAGACCACTGCGAGCTGGAGTATCTGCATGCAGGAACCTCAGCGTCTTGCAGCCGTGTGTCGGCCAGGAAGTCCTGATTTCGACTGACTATCACAGCAAGATGTGATGTTTATATACCCTAAGGTATCCCCAGGGGTTCTACCTTGCTGTGCCAGTGTCGGACTTAGGATGACGTCAGGAATGAACTTTATACATAGTTATTATGCTGGAGCTGATGGTCCTGCTGTGATTCGAAGAAACTAAGAATCCTCATGCATAATTTATGAGGCCAGTGTTTAGGGAAAACCCCTATGTACTGTGTGTAGTATTGTAACTAGGTAAAAGGTCAGTCCCTCAAATCCGTTATGTATGTAATATAGGAGAGAATGTAGGTGAAGGGTTATGATGTTACCCAGACCTATAACGGGGAACCTATATGAAATATAACAAAAACACTACAGCCAAGTAGAGGTTACAAATTTCTGCATGTTTAAATTTTGTTTTCCAAATTGAATCTATACTTTACCAGAAGAATAGCAATCTCATCGTTCAACTGCTAGTAGTGCTGACTATTTTCTGCACACAGCGAGGATTTATTCAAATTCATCTGATCTACAGTGTCAAGTCCTTTTTTTGAACGTCATTGTAACTTCAGTTCCTCATCATCAGATCTTCATTGAAAGTATTGGCTCTGAAGTACTTGCCTACATGAGCAGCATGCTAAGCCACGTAGGTTGTGTGTTTGGAAGGTCATAGTCTTTGATTTATTATCCTATGTGGGAAGGGTTTTCATGTCGTGTTTGATGGCAACTGAGGAGCCTTTATTAAGTTCTGGTATATGGTGCTTACCAATGTGGTGGATAATGAGGTGTGAGAGATAGACGCATTGTTTATGATTTTCAGTAAGCTGGCAGCTTTAAGCAGCTCTTCAGGTCCCTTTATGGTATTTCTTATGAGTATATTCTACTTATCTGGTTACTGCACTGGGTTGTGCAACCTGAAATGTTGTTCATAGTTTTAGGCCCGAGGTTGAGTAGAGAAAAATCGGGAGAGATCTGCTGTGATGGCCTTTGTTATTATTATCCTATACCTGCGGGTCATTGTGAGATGTAAAGAAGCGGTCATAATGTATAATTTTTTGGGATCTGCAGTGGAAAACTAGATTAAAGCCTTACGGTTGACCAGCAGTATGTGTTAGAGCTCTTCATTTTTTCTATTCCTGTTCATTTGGTGACAGCTGGTTTATTTGCTGGTGCAGTACTGCTGATGGATAAGCCCCGCAACAGATATGTCTTATTTGGGTGTAGGAGGGGTAAGTTACAATTGGTGATCAACTGCTGAGTTTTATCGTATTAATATGGGGCAAAAATGTTCTATGTGAATTGACATAACTATATACTGCCTAGGTGATCCATAATTCAACTTTTCTTAGCTGATTTGCGTACCGAAAATAGTTTGTTGGTTCGGTTGTTCCTTATCTCTAGGTTGTAAACTGAGGAATGAACTTGCCGGTGCAATTGTCTTTACAGGTTTTATTCTCAGTTGTTGAATGATGTAGTTATCTTGGAATTTCTTTTTAATTGTCTTCACAAGTTTATCTGCTCTTGGATGCTTCAAAACTTGGCTGGTCGCGAGTTCCAGAGCTTGGCGTCTTGTTCTGAGAATGCATGTTATTTATGATACTGTGTTTATTTGATATGTTTTATTGTAGTGTTTTTACTCTGTACTTTTATGATGTTTTTAAGATCGAATAAAGATATATTGAATTGAATGCAGTCCCTCCTAAGGATTTCTTATGGTAAGGTGGTGTGATGTTAAGTGGTGCAAGCCTGGAGTGCAGTTTCCTGTTTTATTTTTATTGTTAGAATTTTCCTTGTAGGTATGGTGAGGTTTTCATTTGGAGGCTTTATGGACAATGCAGAGTGCCTTGAACATTGCTTTCTAGCTACTGTTAGTAGCCAGTTGAATGATTGCAAGGCAGAGGTCATGCTTTCTCTGAGGTGAAAGCAGAGATGCCAACTTGGGGCAGCATTATGGATGAGTTGTATTTTGCCTATGAACACTCTGGGTGCACCATGGTGTAGCCTGTTGGCATAGTCTAGCTTGGAGATTACGAGTGTGAGAATGGCTTGCAGTTTCAGTTGCTATCCAAGGTATGGGAGAATGTGATGCTTTTTTTGTGGTTCTGATGGCTCGTCTGTAAACTCAGTCAAAGTTGCTTAGTGTGCTTTTGGCTGTTTCATCGCTTGAATTTCTCCATTTGCATTGCAGTATGTTGAGTTGTGTTTTCATTCTTTTGAAGTTTTTCATTAATCCATGTGTGGTTTTGTGGCCAACTCTGGTTAGGGTCTTTATTGATATCTGTTTGTCCAGTCTAGTTATAGAAGGTGTAGGTCTTTTGGTTGCATGTTTATTGGGGTTCTTTCAAGATTTCCATTGTCTGTGTGGGTGTTTGTTCTTGCCCTTTGGTGTCTTTGAAGTGTTGTTGTTGATAGTTGAGTTAATCGTGATGGTGATGATGTTGTGGTCGCTCCAGTTTACGGGGGACCTGTTTCCTCGGACCAGTATTCGGGGCAGAGGGTTGAAACACAAGGAGACGCCACTGTTACAAATATGAATCAGAAATTGGGTAATTATTAATCTCCTTGTGAGATCTCGCAAATTCGGCGGGACTGGAGTTGCTTTGATATTCTAGCTCAACGGGTTAACGGAAAACAATATTAACTTTTACTATTGGATTTTGCAAGACGCACGCACAACAGCGGTTTGTACAGAAATACTCGGTGGCTATTCTTACCACGGGATAACCTGAGAGGAAATTGAGACCATTAATTTCACGTACTTACACACTATCAGCGATTTGGATTCCTCCAAAACCTGAACTGGTCTTAGGAGGATCAGTTGGGAATCAAGTAGAAGTTCAGCAGCCATGAGGAAGTCACAAGGGAAATATCCCCCTGCACCGAAACGCGTTGGCGTATGGCTAAAAAGGATGAAAGAATACAAAGAAAAGAGAACAAGAATTCCTGCATCTTTCTTCTATAAATAATAATTTATGATTCGAGATTTAATTGTGTTGTCGTGTGCCGTGGAAATGGTAAAACTATTGTTTCAATCCTGTGATTGATATACTCTAGGGGAAGCAGGGTGTTTTTTTCCCCTCCCTTCGCACCGCACTAATTCGGCCATTCCTTGAAATAAGTTGTGTATTCTATGTCTAGTGCCTGATACTCACACACCCGAGACAGTAGAAGTAGTTATAAACAAATCTATTTTTTTTTGCTGTTTAGTAGTTATAAAGAAATGTATATACCCGTATTCAGAGCACATATATAGTGGCGTCACCAAACCCGGTCATGTTTGGTATCAAACATGTTCAAAGCATGTCTCAACACTGATTCTAGTGTTGGAAGTATGATCCCATATATTGGGGGGCTCCCTTGCGGTACCCTCCGGTACTCCCGGTTACAGCCTTTCAGGGTCTGACAGAAAGCTAGTGCTGCTGCTGACCACAGACACAATTCTGCCCTCCTGCTTCTGAGCCATGCTCGAGCAGGGGAAGGTAAAACAATAGGTTTCCTATCGCAGGGAGGTGTGAACACCTCCCAGACAGGACTTAGTTTATTGGGCTGGGGTTGGGCACTTGGCAGCGCCACCAGACTGCTTTAAAGGGCACATCTGGTGCCCTTCTTGCCTACTCCAGTTGGAACCAGTTCAGGGAACCATTGGTATCCTCCCCTCTATCGAGCCCCTCCTCTGGGAGGGACCCCTGAGTCGTTCCCACCCTTTCCCTAGGGTACTTAAGGGCTTACCTGTGGGTGGCTCTTGGGATTCGTTGTGGGACAAGACTCAAGCCTGAAACCACCTCACTCTTCGACCATCTGGACACTTGGATTTCGCCTGGAACAGAGACTACATCTCGCCGTTCTGCAAGTTTTCTTCGTCGTCTGTGCTTCTTCCAGGATCTTCATCAGACCTGTGGGCATCAAGGACTGTTATATTTCATATCGGTACCCTGATATGGGTCTAGGGAACATCGTACACCTTCCCTACATCATCTCTTCTTCATTTCATATGAACGAGCCTTATAAGGACATAACTCCAAATAAGGACAGAATGCCTAATAGGGACATAGAGCCTTATAAGGACCGATGCCTTTTTTTTTTTTTTAAACAAATTTTATTAAATGATTGCATTACAGTTGCTGAGCCCTGACCTCCAGGTACGTCAGCCAGGCAGATGTATCACAATAACAACAGCACAATCCATTTTGTTTTACTGTTAAACGAAGAACATGCTACACCTACTTTCAAACCTAAACTATCCCCCCACCCTCCTCTCCCCCTCCCAACCCCCTGCCCACCGATGCCTTTTAAGGACTAAACCTTTCACCTAGTTCTGTGCCGAGGGTGGGTTTTTCCCAATCGATATTGCTAAGACGTCATCCTTAGCACATATGAATAATTTATGAGAACACTCTCCAGGTGGTATACTTCACCTCTCCTATCTACGCACAAGGTTTAATCCCCAACGTCATCCTCGTACTGTACGATAGCTAACACACGCACATGGACTGTACAAATACAGCACCTCTTGCTATCAGTAGGCAGCAGGGAACCGAGATTTCAAGGCCGACACACTGACCAGAGAATCTGAGGCTCCGACATGCAATCGCTCCAGCTGACAGTGGTCTGACTATCCCTTGCGGGGTGTCCAACTGAAGTCCAGGACGAAGTCCCACACTCTCACTATTCAGGTAATGGTGTTCGACTAAATCCTGGCGGGATTCTTGGCTCTTAGACTTTTAGGCTCTTAGGCTTATTAGCTCTTTCGCACCTACTCACATGCTAGGTGAACTTTGGTACATCTAGAGTATGCGCTTTATTTTATTAATGCATTTTATATTCATGTATATGTTCATGACCATTTCAAAATGGTAGAACTGTACTATTCCTTTGTATTCATAGTACTGCTGATCCTATATCTCTGCTACTGTTTAACAGCTGTAGCAGCGCATATATTTTACACGAGAAAAACAACAGTGCAATAAATTCTTATTGTAAACACGCTCGACTGTTTCTTCCGTGTATCTCTCTGAGAGAAAATGAGCAAGCACGAGTGACTGGGTGAAAAGTAGTATATTGTTTCCACAAGTCTGAGGAATCAGGGTTTGTAGTGTTCTGAGGTTGCCTAAAACTAATCTCTCAGATAAAAGGAGATTCTATTGGCACTGTGAGCTAGCTAATGCAAAAATAGGCTAACATACTTGGCAGGGGTGTACAGAGTCAGTCTACAACCAGACCCACAGTATATGTTATCCAAAAACAGCGCAGGTCCTGCAGGAAGGGTACTATAGGAACTACACTACAGGACACCCGAAGTAATCCCCCTTGGACTGAAGGAGATACTCCCCTGCATCTGCAGGCACCGCAACAAAGCTGACCGGTCTACTTCTCCTGACGTCCCACGGACTTCACAAGGTTCATCAACAAAGGTGGTGGTTGTGCAACTATCTCAAGACCTGACCTGTCCTCTCTGCATCTTAGAGGCCAGTGTCCCTCGTGGGAAATCGCTGGGACCAAACCCTTGTGCACTGCGCTGACTTGCCGTTGGCAAGCCTAGTTGGCTGAGCACTCCATAGAACCTCGGGCTACAAGACGCTCCAGCCTTCAGCATCTCTTCCTGCCAAATGCAGCATCCTCACCGCATCCTCTGCACCATGGGCCTTCCTTCTGGGTGAGCTGCTCGAGGGCCTCTTCTGACTCCTGTGCCTTCACCCTTTGGATCCTCTTGAGGGTATTCTTCTGCTCCAGAGGGCTCCCCTTCTTGCTCGGGGCCTGCTCTACTCCCCTGCTTCTGGTGAGTCCCTTGGACCTTGATGGTCCCAACATCGCTCCTTCTTTGCTTTCCACAATTATTGTTGCTGCCAAGGTTTGTTGGTGCTCTCCACAGACGCGACTCACTGGTTTTCAACTCACAACGTGGGACAGCTCGTGCACGGCTCCTGGTGATCCGCAGCTTCACCTGATCCTCACAGCTGCAGCGACAAGGTCACCGTCATCCCTACATAACCATCTGTCATCTGTGTGCATTGCTCTTCCGTGCCTCTGGTCTCCTCCAAGTGGCATAGACACTCTCTGCTTTGCTTACAGGTTCTTCGCTTCAAGAATCCACCCTTGGATTCCACCGGACTCTTGCACAGTCTTCTCCAGCTGCATCTTTCTTGAATCCTCCATTGTGGTCTACGGCGGTTTCAGACATTACTTCGCACCTATGCACCCAGCTTCCCTGAAGTAGGTATCCTGGTTCTTGGGGTATCCACAGGTGGGGTGACCTCCAGCCTGCTGTCTTCAACGGGATTTCTTCAGGGTCCACTGGGAAGGGTCCTTGAAAACCCACCACTGCAACTTCTCCATTTACTTCCATTGGGCAGGCTGCTGTGTTCCTACTCTGCACACAGCCTCCATGTGGTTCCTGGGTACCTACCTTGGGTGTTTCCGTGTGTCCCCAGCTCCTCTGAGTCTCCTGGTCTAAGTCCTGACTTTGGTCGCAGTTCCCATTCAGCTTTTTTAGCATATGGTTTGGTCTCCCCCTGGAGACCACTGTATTTTGTGCTTACTTATTTATTTACAATTGAAGTATTATTGTGTATTTGTGTTTATATCTCCACGTAGGAGATATACCAATGTGTTAGTGATTGTTGTGTAATAAATAGACATATTTTTTTATATGTATACTTTGTGGTTCTTTTTCATTTAACCTACACTACATTATTAATCTGGTAAAACAAGCTGCTTAACATTCCTTCAAGATAAGCCTGAACGCTGCCCTCCACAGCTACCACTTTGAGAGCTTTCAAAAGGTTATCAAAGACCACTAAAATCACCATAAGGGTTGCCTTGATTAGTGCAAGATGCTTCACTTAAATACGTGTGCACCATCTACTAAGGCAGCCTCCTATATGCGGTTTCCAAGTTTCAAGCAGACCCATATAGGGGAGAAGAGGGAGCTAGGTGGTCAAAATAATGTGTTCAATTGCATGTGTGGCTGTAGATACACATGCTCTGCATACTCCTGCCATCTAGTGTTGTGTTTGGAGTTGTACAAGTTGTTTTTCTTCAAAGAATTGTTTCGAGAACCGAGAAAGAGTGACTCCTCCTCTCGGTGATACTGCTCATGGGCATCGACTCCTTTGTTAGATTGTTATCTCTCCACCGTCGGGTTCGAATGTGTGTGCCTCCCATCCACGTTCGACTGCGTTTCGGTACCACTTTTTGTTCCTATCCTGTCTTCGACTGTACAGTTCTTTCGGTTGCGCGTTTCTATTTCTGCACTGCTTTAAATTTGTCGGTTCGGTTACCGACAGATCACCCCTTGGGTATGCCCCCCGTCTCTGGCCTACTCTCCACCTGCAACCACAGTCAGCACTGAAAATGTGTTCCTGATGGGCACCCTTTTAATTTTGCCCCCAGTGTCGCGCCAAGTACCTGCACATGGACCAATATCTTGTGTGCAATCTCTGCTCAATCATCGTGAAGTCAGTTGTGATGGCTGCAAGTCTTTCCACTCAAAAAATACTCTCCCAAATCGGAGGGCTCGACGACTGAAAATGTCTCGTCGAAGAGCATGCCCAGGAAGAGCATAATGCAAAGGAAGTAAAGCAGCCCTTGTGTATCGAAGAGACTTCCTGCTCTGACGTGGAGAACAAATTGAAGTAGAACCTGCCACTTGGACAGCGTGTGAGTACCATCGACCCTGTCCCTGTCCCTCTACCTAAAAAGAATTCAGAATCTTCACTTTTCCATACTAGAGGTTGCCGGACTGCCACTGCGTTCTGGCCATGGTTAGATCTGAAAAGTCACTTTACCTGCCCCACCCTCTGGGCCACTCACCGAAACTATCTACCAAGGTTAAATCTTCTGTATCGGCCTTGGATCAGGCACATACGTCGGTGTCCTCTCAATCTTCAGATCTGACCCGGTCTCTGATTGCCTCAGTGCCGGCCATGAAATTCTGCTTTGAAATCAACGAATCCGAAACCAGCGGAACCTAATTCCTCGAAGCCCTCTTAGGTTCCAAAATCATTGGCAACGCAAATTTAAAAAATTTTGAAACATTCCACAGTTTCTATGTCTCCTGTAGGACATATCCTCGAAACTTTGGAAATAAAATCCAGATTCAACAGGGAACTAAAGAATAGTGGCCTCTCCTCCACCAAAGAAACAATTGTCTTTTGAGGAGGATTTGGACACTCCTGTGCCATAAAAGAAGAGGTCAAAGGACATTGCTACCAATCGTACTCATCTCCTTAATCTCCTCCTCCACCTCCTCTTCTGCCACCACAATCTCCAATTACCCCAAGTCCCCCTTCCTCACATGCATCTCCACATCATGATCCGATAGATACTACACCTCCAGGTTCACCTAGAGCACACACTCGGGGTATGGGGGGCCCATTAGGAGAGCCAGACCCATGGGACACTTATGATACTGATCTCATGATAGCTAATGATCCAGATTTATTTATATCCAGCTAGCTCCAACCTACATGTTATTGCCAGGGGAACTACCTACCATGGTGTCCAATTACAAAAAGAATCTTTAGAGGAAGACTTCCTTTTTGACACCCTATCTTCCACACAGAAGGACCCCCAGCAATTACCTAAGCTCCTTGGTATTTTGCGCTATGCTGAGGATATTTACAAAGAACCCGTCCGTGCTAGGTTCATTAACCCAGCGTGGATAAAAAATATAAACCCGCCCTATCAGACAATCTATTCATATGTGGTCAGGTTCCACCATACTCTATAGTTGCCGCCACTTCTCGTAAAAGAGCAACTAGTCAAGCATCTGGAGATACGCCACCACCTGAAAAAGAGAGTAAGCCTATTGATGCAGCTGGCCAACCGGTAGATGCTCAAGCAGCTAACCACTGGCGTATTGTCAACTCACTAGCCCTCCTAGTGTGCTATGATAGGGCCCACTGGGGTGAAATGGAAGAGTTGTTACAACATCTCCATGAAGAGTGTCATAGAAAGGGGCAGCAGATTTTGGCAGTGGGTCAGGCCATCACTGATAACTATCAGATGTGCCTTAGATTCAGCAGACTCAGCCGCACAAGGAATAAACACCAGTTTCCTCCTAAGGCGTCACGCTTGGCTCAGGTGTTCCGGCTTTAAGTCCGAAGCGCAACAAGCAGTCCTTAATATCCCCTTTGACAAGGAACATCATTTTGGTCCTCAGGTGGACACCACCAAACAGTGACTGTCTCTTTAAAGCCAGCACTCATCACCAATGTCAACAACACATTCAGTTGACCCTGGATCTACTTCACATCTTGGGGTTCACCATCACTATCCCCAAATCTCACCTTCAACATCCTTAGATTCAACCATACTTGGGGACAACACTCAACACACAGTTGGGGTTAGCATATCTCAATCCACCTTGGATACAACATATTCAAACAACTCTATCTCACCTCCAGCCGAACAAAACTCTCACAGTTCAGACTGTCATGCGTCTACTGGTATTGATGGTGTCTTGCATTGCCATAGTCCAACACGCAAGACTACACATGCACCCGCTCCAACAGTGTATCTCTCGCCAGTGGTCTCAAGCACAGGGTCATCTACAGGATTTAGTGTTGCTAGTCCGCCACACTCACTGTTCTCTGTAATGGTTGAATACCAACAATCTTTTGAAGGGGCGACCGTTCTTGGACCCAGTGCCTCAAATCATTCTAACCACAGACACATCAGAAACAGGATGGAGTGCACATCTCCAACGCCTAACAATAGAGGCAGTTTATATCGGTGGTAAGAGTAGAAGTCAGAAGTGTACAAAAGGCCTCATAGAAATAGAAAAATCGAAAAAAACAATTGTAGTGTGGTGAATTTGTGACTAATTGATGAAGAGTTGCTAGCTCTGTGTTGTGATAAACAGCACTCTCATCTTGAATTCACGAGTTTTCAGAGATTTGCAAATTTGACAAGCATCATCAAAAAAGTGAATACACATATAAGGCATAACTGGAAACATTTTTGAAGACGAGAGTGAGGATGTATGCTAAAAGGAATAGGTAAGTAATTTTTAAACTAAAAACTGTTGTAAAACTTAAGTTTGAAAAAAGGTTTAACTAAGGAGCACAAAATAAGCTAACTATAAATATGGGTTAGGAAAGTTGTCATATTCGTTCCTTCGCAGGGCCTGACCTTGTACCTATGCTATTTAGCCACCTGCCACTGTGAGCGGTAAAAGCCTCACACAGTAGGTGTTTGATGCAGCCAACCCCTGCTGCACAGTGGGAGTTGGAGGCACTGACTGTTGAAGGGCCTGACCACAGTCCAGACCTTGAGGCAAAGTTCCATTGTGCATGGCTAAAGACCGAGTGTAGCAGGGATTGTTCGCAGCAGTGGTTAGACACACGGGTGCTTGACCGCAGTGATTAGATGCATGGCGTATAGCCATGTGGGTGGTTAGCCACCGGGCCTTTCCTATTCTCAGTGCATGGCCAAAGGCAATGATTAGCCGGTTGGAAGAATGGGTGATGCTAATCTTAGACGTCAGCCACAAAATGGTCGATCCCAGTCCAAAGTTCTTCCTTAGTGTGGCTTGGGCGCTAGAACATTTGGGTGGGCAATACACATAAGGTGTTGAATGCTGAGTTGGTAGGCTGCAGGGCCTGTCTGCAGGCTTGTTCTTAAGATCAAGTCCTGCTGGGCATGTTCTAAGGTAATTTCACAGTGGTGGTTGGAATGATTGGGTATACTGGCTTTCTACTGATGCCCTTTTGAACTTCCAGCTAGCTGTTCATCTCTTCACTTCATTTTCTTCTGAAGTACAGGCTAGGAGTGTGAGTTCCTCTTCTTCCTTCATAATGTCAGAGTCTAAAAAAGGGTTGTTTAGGCACTTTAAGACTTGTGGAAAGTCCAGACTATATTCTGAGGACCCACATAAGGAGTGTCTACTGTCTGTATCTAGACCACAAGCCAAGAGAATGCAAGTACTGTCATACTTTATCCTCAAAAACCTATCCAGGACCGTGAGGGTAGGCTGCTTCTCTAGCTGCAAAGGAAAAAAGCATTAAAAGACTCAGAGGCTGAGGAGAAGCCCCATACCTCCTCCAGGAAGAGAAAAGAAGAGGTCTTCTTCGTCGCCCAAGGACCCTAAAAAAGCTATATCTCAGAGTAAGGAGAAGACTGAGGAGAAAAGAGCCAAGAAAGACCAGCTCGGTCCTTCTTCTTCTCACCAGAGGTCTGGTTCTAATCCTCCATCGACGCCTCATACTCCTTCCAGAGATTCTTCAGCTGACAAAAACTGCTAGTCAGCAATGCCTGCTACGCCGACGGTAAAGACGACGACGACGGCGGCGGTGGCGACGACAGCAGTGGTGGTGTCACTGTCGTCGGCTGCGGTTAAACCATCTCCGTCGGCGAGGGTTTCTACATCGACGACCCCATTGATGAGGGAAAAAGTCAGTCTACTTCTGAAGCCGATGCCTCCCCTTCTGCAGAATCTTTAAAAAATGTCTCCATTACCACCTACTCGTCTTCTGGAGTTCAAGGAGTCTGAAGATGATGGTCCTTAGTGTAGGAAGGTAGATATCTGACTATGGTTACCCCCAACTTTTTGCCTAGTGTCTAGCTGGTTTTTCGACTTAGTTGACCTGAGATCCTGTCATTCAGGGTCTCAAGCTGTCTGCTCTCTCTTTAAAATGGACTCCATGTACCCTAGGTACATACACAATTGGTAAGGATCACTTTATTGGACCCTGTACAGTGTACCCTAGGTACCCAGGGCATAGGTGTACCCTAGGCCTCCCAGGGGCTGCAGCATGTATTATGCCACCCCTGGTCTGGCCTTCCAATCAGACACAACTGGCTGATCACTCAGCTGGGGCAAGGTCGTGTAATCACCCCTTGCTTAGATATAGTATACTTATATCTACCCTTAAAATAGACACATGTGTACCTATCAGCCACTCCTATGGCAGGCCTTAACAATCCTGGAGGCAGAGTGCTTGGTAACATGTGAGATGGTCCTCTAGCATGAGCTGAGCCTGTCTGCAGCTTTCGGAACCATGTCCTTATAGCTGTTCTATGATATAGCCTACCATATACTCTTAAAGTGCCTTATAATCTTAAACGGTTATGGTAACTATGGTTTGGCTTTATCAAAACATGTCGTGTAAGGTGTCTAACACTTTGGAATAATACCCCCATACCATTTCTGGTGATGAGGATATTATTCCTCCCTTCTAGAGGGAGCGACATGTTAAAATCCTACTTTGCTGTTTAACTCTAACCAAAGCCTCAGCATCACAAAATGGGTGCTGCTGCCACAGACACGAGTCTGACCTCCTGCTGCTGGGAGTGATCCCGGCAAGGGAGGCTTGGACAATAGGTTTCCTGCTTGGGGAGGTGCTAGCACCTCCCCAGACAGACTTTAGTGTATTGGGGCAGGGAGGGCTGAAAGGAATGAGACATGCCTGGGGCACACAAGGTGTCCCATGCATAGTCCAGTTCAAACCGGTGCTGGGGCACTCCAGCCCCAGCCCTGGCACGAAACTGGACAAAGGGAAGGGGGTGTTACCACCCCCCTCCCAGGTCCCACCCATAAGGCGTGACCTAGCAGGCAACCCAGCCCCCCAGATTAGTATAAGTGTGGTAGCTGGGCCCCAGGAGATTAGATTATCCTGAACCTGCAACTTGAACAGAAACTCTGGACCTTCGACATTCGACGGAAGAAGAAGACTGAAGAATCTCCCTTGTGGCCAAGGAGTGGCTACCCTGTGCAAACAGGCACCATCAAGAGACTTACCCTTTTCTTTGCTGAAGTTCTACGAGGGACCGACTGCAGAGCCCGACCAGAGCCTTGACTTCCAGACTTCTCCGACACTGATCCACATCCACAGCCGAGCTGAGATCCGTGGAGGCGACGAGAGACGTGGGACCGGCTACCTGGGAAAAGTGGCGAGTATCTTCCAGCGCAGCTTCTGAGGTATCCTCGAAGTTGTGCACCGGGGATTGAGAAGCCCCAACCACCATCTGCACCGAAGATCAGCCCCCCACACTCCACGAGTCCTGCGTGGGGCCCTTCTGCATTTTCCTGCTTGCCGCGTCTGTCCGGTTGCTTACCCGTTGGCTAGCGGCCTTTGCGACGACACACCTTTGAATCTTCACTGCTGGTTTGGCTCCTCCAGACTGGCTCCCGCTTCTCTGCAAAAGAGAAGCACCCCAGACCTTCCTGGTCTGCACCCGAAGCAAGTCCTCCATTCTTCGTGGGTTCCGCTTGCCAAGGCTTGGTGAGTCCTAGTTCGACTTCGACGCCGCCGACAGCAAGAGCCTTCGTGGGACAGCTCGCCTCCTGGTCCTGGTCGTCCTCGACGTCTCCTGGTACCCGTGGCTGCTGCAACAAGCTTCACCCCTTCACCTGCAATCTTCACGACATCGCCTGGTTCCTTCCTGGTTCCACGTGGTCACTGGCTAGTGACCCAGACTCTGTTCCTTCTGCTTGCAGGTATCCTCTCTTCTTGATCCCAGCTTGGGATCCACCGGACACTCTTCACTGACTGCCTGTCAGCAACTTTCCTTCAGGCATCCATAGAAGTCCACGACGAAACCCGACGCAAGTTCACACCTATGCACCCGCAGCCCCTGGGCTAGGTAACTTGGGTACTTCGGTGCTCACAAGGGTAGTGACTATCCTAGGGTCTAGTTTCCGAGTCTCGACTTCCTAGCTATACCAGAAGTGTCCTAAACTGCTTATTTCTAACTGCTAGTGATTCTATCGACTTTTACGCATTAAGCGTGAGTGTTTCCACTCTGCACCTGAATCCCGTGGGCCTCCCACTTCCTAACTGTTGGTAGTCCCAGCGATTCCCTAGGCCTAGGCCTATACTATTTCCGTGACAGTGGTCCTTATACCACTTCTTTAGTATATGGTTTGCGTGGCCCCGAGGGCCTAACTGTATTACTTACCTGTGTGACTTAATGTATGCTTGAATAAGACTGTGTTGTACTTACCTAGAATCTCATAAAGAGTGCTGAGGGTTTGACTAGAATAAATACACTTTATTTTATATATATATCTGTTGTGGTGTCCTTTCATTTGGTATTCAAGGGATTATATATGGTATCACAGCTGGCTTCACATGCCATTCAGAGTTTAGCCTAAGACTGCTCTTGTCCATGCTACCACTAGGATAGCTGGTCTATAAGGTTGACTTTACAACCAATCACCATAAGGGTTGTTTGGACTGATATAAGGTGTACACTAGAACTAGTGACATCATACATCAGGCCAACTTCTCACATTGGTGAGCAGCGGTTGGGATCTGAGCTTGCTGTTGTAATACCATTGTAATCTTGAGATACTAAATTGAAAGATCACACAGATATTGTTTAGGTACATATAACATAGATTATAATACTTAAGTCTTACTGGACTTAGTTGTTGTAGGTTGAAGGGCCTAGCACACCCTGACTACAACTACTAGAGAGGTTTAGTAGATACAACTAGTGTAGGTAGGTGCACACACCACACCCTCACTAGAATCATGTCCCTGAATGGAGATCACACTGATACTCCCTCAGAAGAGGAGAATCCTGGACAGATTCCCTCTAGATATGATGCATTCACTTTCCAGGAGATGAGACAACTGTGTACCTCCAGGAGATTAAAACAGGGTTCCAACTCTACCCTTAGGCAGCTAGTGGAGCTTCTGGAGGCCTATGATGCTGAAAGAGCTGCCAAGTATGGTGCCATAGCTGTAGATAAGGGCCTCCCCTCCACAGAAGAGACCCCTGACTTAACTGATACAGATGAGTTAGAAGAGACCTCAGAGGAAGAGGGAGGTAGCAAGACCCCAGTCAGAAGACTTAGTCAGGCTAACTTAAGCTTGCATGGGGGCTTGCATGGGAGCTTCCCTTACAGGCCCCCAAGTAATCTTAAAAAGAGAGATAGGAGGGGTAGATCTCCCTCAAGGGACTCTCTCCACTCCTATCACTCAAGAAGCTCCAATGCTTCATTCCACAGGGGGATGACTTCCCCCCAGAGGAGAGAGCATCAGGCCAGAATGAGGGAAGCCAATCTGAGGATTGAAAGGGAAGAACTTGCCCTTGCCAAAGAGAAGCTTGCTCTGGCCAGAGAGCAAAGATTTTGTGGGTCAGAACCCACTGGTGGCAGCAACATTCCTAGAGATAGGGATAGGTCTTATGACCATAGAAACCTAAGCAAGATAGTCCCCCCATACAAGAATGGGGATGACATCCACAAGTGGATGACTGCTTTGGAGAGGGCCTGCAAAGTACAGCAGGTACCCCAGAGTCAGTGGGCAGCTATCTTGTGGCTCTCCTTTTCTGACAAAGGTAGAGACAAGCTCCTCACAGTTAGTGATGAGGATGCTGACAATTACAAAGTCCTGAAGAGTGCTCTGATAGATGGGTTTGGCTTAACCACTGAACAATATAGGTTGTTGTTCAGAGACACCCAGAAGACACAGACACAGGACTGGTCTGATTTTGTGGATTGTGCCACTAAGGCTTTGGAAGGTTAGTTAACTGGCAGCAAGGTGCAGGACTATACAGGATTGTACAACTTGATTATGAGGGAGCAGATCCTTAATAATTGTCAAAACCAGCTTCTCCATCAACACCTGGTAGACTCAGATTTGACCTCTCCCCAAGAATTGGGAAAGAGGGCAGATAAATGGGTCAGGACCAGGATTAGGCCTAAAAATCAGGGTGGTGACCAAAAGAAAGATACCACCAAGCCTCAAGGGAAGGGTGGGGATAAAACAAAAGAGAAATCTTCCTCAGGGCCCCAAAACTCCACACAGGGTGGTGGGTCCCAAGCTCCCTCCTCTACCACAGTTAAAACGCCTTACTGCCATGAGTGTAAAACTCCTGGGCATTGGAAAACTGACAGAAGTTGCCCAAAGGCTAAAAACAAAACTGTTCCTCCAACTACTCCTGTCACACCACCTATTACTGTCAGCAGTAACCCCCCAGGTGGTGGGAGTGCCCCCAAAAATTTGGTTGGGTTTTCTTGGGGAACACAGGGGGATCCTGGCTTAGCCAATTCCCCTACAGCAGCTACTCTTGTCTGTGATGGTGGCATGGGGTTTGCCAACTTCACTGCCTGTCCCAACACTTTGGGTAGGTACAGACAGGAGCCCTACATCAATGGTAGAAAAGCTGAGGCCTACAGAGACACTGGAGCTAGCATCACTATGGTGGCCCATAGGCTAGTTCCCTCTGAGCAGCTTTTGCCTGGTTTCTCATACGAGGTAACTAACATTGATGGCAAACAGAACAGTCATCCCATGGCAGAGGTATGTCTCAGCTGGGGAGGTGTCACTGGCCCTAAAAGGGTGGCAGTGTCCCCAACCTTGCCTGTAGACTGCTTACTGGGGAATGACTTAGAACTCTCAGCTTGGGCTGGAGTTGAACAAGACACCCATTCTATAATGGTAGGCCTTTCACAAAAGGGTAGTGGGGTTGTGCCAGCCACAACCCCTGTCCAAATAGATTTCCTCCCTGAAAAGGTTGGAAGGGCAGTGGTAGCCACAGCCCAAGCAAAGACAGATGTCCCTGTAGAGATTGGCAGAGCTGTGACAGTCACAGCTCAAACCCAAACTGAGTGCCTCCCTGAAAAGGTTGGCAAGGCTGTAATGGTCTCAGCCCATGCTCAGACTGACATAGGTGTAGTGAAGCCTGAAACTATGGATCACTCCACACAAACAGAGAGTAGTGGAGAGGAAGAAAAGTCTCCCTCTCCCCAGACATTAGGAAAAGGTCAGCCTCCTCAGGGATCTGACCTCACCCCTTGTGAAGGAACTGCCCCAGAGGTAGCCAGGCCTGGCCTGGCAGAGCCTCTGATGTCAGTGGCCCCTTCCGAGGTGGGACCCAGTCTGGTGCAGGTAGCCTGCCTCTCTCTACCCTGCCTCAGTCAGCCCAGGGCTGCAGAGGTCAGGGAGGCCAGTGGACCCCAAGAGGGCCCCTGTCCACAAAAACCCCCCCATCAAAAGAGTGAGGATTGCCTGGCTAGTAGCCCTAGCCAGGTGATGGTTAAAAACATTCCTGAGGCATCCCCTTTACAGGTAGTTAGGGACCTCCCCCAGAGGGATTCTGTTGGGCACAGGCAAACATGGGACCTTAGGGCCCCAAACCTGACCTGTCCCTCCAGTAAGCCCACAAAAGGGACCCAGCCTCCAGCTTTAGGTAGCCAGAGGCTGACCCTGAGAGCACAGTGCAACTCAGTTAAAGAAAGAAAGGCATCCATGGTGGAGGATGATTGGAGGAAGCTGAGGCCTCACTTTGAGGACACTCACTTCAGTACTCCATCTCAACACCAGCCTTTTACTTTGCAAAGACACACCAAAGGAAGAGATTCCCTATGGTGCAGACCCTATGATACCTTTAGGGTGAGGGATTGCTTAGTGGACCATGAGACAGGGGGTAACCATGCCAGTGCTGGTTCTTCATTATATGGCATCTTAGGCAATAGAGGCTTACCTTGTCAAGGACAGCCTTTTCTCCTTTCGTTTGGGGGGGGGGGGGTTGTGTAGGAAGGTGGATATCTGACTTTGGTTACCTCCAACTTTTTGCCTAGTGTCTAGCTGGTTTTTCGACTTAGTTGACCTGAGATCCTGCCATTCAGGGTCTCAGGCTGTCTGCTCTCTCTTTAAAATGGACTCCATGTACCCTAGGTACATACACAATTGGTAAGGATCACCTTATTGGACTCTGTACAGTGTACCCTAGGTACCCAGGGCATAGGTGTACCCTAGGCCTCCCAGGGGCTGCAGCATGTATTATGCCACCCATGGTCTGGCCTTCCAATCAGACACAACTGGCTGATCACTCAGCTGGGGCAAGGTTGTGTAATCACCCCTTGCTTAGATATAGTATACCTATATCTACCCTTAAAATAGACACATGTGTACCTATCAGCCACTCCTATGGCAGGCCTTAACAATCCTGGAGGCAGAGTGCTTGGTAACATGTGAGATGGTGCTCTAGCATGAGCTGAGCCTGTCTGCAGCTTTCGGAAACATGTCCTTATAGCTGTTCTATGATATAGCCTACCATATACTCTTAAAGTGCCTTATAATCTTAAACGGTTATGGTAACTATGGTTTGGCTTTATCAAAACATGTCGTGTAAGGTGTCTAACTCTTTGGAATAATACCCCCTTACCATTTCTGGTGATGAGGATATTATTCCCCCCTTCTAGAGGGAGAGACATGTTAAAATCCTACTTTGCTGTTTAACTCTAACCAAAGCCTCAGCATCACAAAATGGGTGCTGCTGCCACAGACACGAGTCTGACCTCCTGCTGCTGGGAGTGATCCCGGCAAGGGAGGCTTGGACAATAGGTTTCCTGCTTGGGGAGGTGCTAGCACCTCCCCAGACAGACTTTAGTGTATTGGGGCAAGGAAGGGCTGAAAGGAATGAGACATGCCTGGGGCACACAAGGTGTCCCATGCATAGTCCAGTTCAAACAGGTGCTGGGGCACTCCAGCCCCAGCCCTGGCGCGAAACTGGACAAAGGGAAGGCGGTGTACCCACCCCCCTCCCAGGTCCCACCCATAAGGCGTGACCTAGCAGGCAACCCAGCCCCCCAGATTAGTATAAGTGTGGTAGCTGGGCCCCAGGAGATTAGATTATCCTGAACCTGCAACTTGAACAGAAACTCTGGACCTTCGACATTCGACGAAAGAAGAAGACTGAAGAATCTCCCTTGTGGCTAAGGAGTGGCTACCCTGTGCAAACAGGCACCATCAATAGACTTACCCTTTGCTTTGCTGAAGTTCTACGAGGAACCGACTGCAGAGCCCGACCAGAGCCTTGACTTCCAGACTTCTCCGACCCTGATCCACATCCACAGCCGAGCTGAGATCCGTGGAGGCGACGAGAGACGTGGGACCGGCTACCTGGGAAAAGTGGCTAGTATCTTCAAGCGCAGCTTCTGAGGCACCCTCGAAGTTGTGCACCGGGGATTGAGAAGCCCCAACCCCAAGCACCATCTGCACCGAAGATCATCCCCCCACACTCCACGAGTCCTGCGTGGGGCCCTTCTGCATTTTCCTGCTTGCCGCGTCTGTCCGGTTGCTTGCCCGTTGGATAGCGGCCTTTGCGACGACACACCTTTGAATCTTCACTGCTGGTTTGGCTCCTCCAGACTGGCTCCCGCTTCTCTGCAAAAGAGAAGCACCCCAGACCTTCCTGGTCTGCACCCGAAGCAAGTCCTCCATTCTTCGTGGGTTCCGCTTGCCAAGGCTTGGTGAGTCCTAGTTCGACTTCGATGCCGCCGACAGCAAGAGCCTTCGTGGGACAGCTCGCCTCCTGGTCCTGGTCGTCCTCGACGTCTCCTGGTACCCGTGGCTGCTGCGACAAGCTTCACCCCTTCACCTGCAATCTTCACGACATCGCCTGGTTCCACGTGGTCACTGGCTAGTGACCCAGACTCTGTCCCTTCTGCTTGCAGGTATCCTCTCTTCTTGATCCCAGCCTTGGGATCCACCGGACACTCTTCACAGACTGCCTGTCAGCAACTTTCCTTCAGGCATCCATAGAAGTCCACGACGAAACCCGACGCAAGTTCACACCTATGCACCCGCAGCCCGTGGGCTAGGTAACTTGGGTACTTCGGTGGTCACAAGGGTAGTGACTATCCTAGGGTCTAGTTTCCGAGTCTTGACTTCCTAGCTATACCAGAAGTGTCCTAAAACTGCTTATTTCTAACTGCTATTGATTCTATCGACTTTTACGCATTACGCGTGAGTGTTTCCACTCTGCACCTGAATCCCGTGGGCCTCCCACTTCCTAACTGTTGGTAGTGTAGCCCCAGCGATTCCCTAGGCCTAGGCCTATCCTATTTCCGTGACAGTGGTCCTTATACCACTTCTTTAGTATATGGTTTGTGTGGCCCCTAGGGCCTAACTGTATTACTTACCTGTGTGACTTAATGTATGCTTGAATAAGACTGTGTTGTACTTACCTCGAATCTCATAAAGAGTGCTGAGGGTTTGACTAGAATAAATACACGTTATTTTATATATATATATCTGTTGTGGTGTCCTTTCATTTGGTATTCAAGGGATTATATATGGTATCACAGCTGGCTTCACATGCCATCCAGAGTTTAGCCTAAGACTGCTCTTGTCCATGCTACCACTAGAATAGCTGGTCTATAAGGTTGACTTCTGATGGATACATCTGCCAGTGGATTCCTCACCTTGTGAATATCCCCTGCGCCAGCATTCCACGGAACTTTTCTTCCCCAGCATTCCACGTCGACGTGGGCGACGTCACAAAACATCGGCTCCGCACGCGACTCCGTACGACGTCATCGGAGCCATAAGAAGCCCACGTCGGCGTGATGACGTCAGTTCCCTTTTTTCCGCGCCGTCGACGCGCAACGGTTTTTTTCCCAGTGCTCTCTAGATACTTTGTAATCTAGTGGTGTATTCTTGTTAAAATCGGAATGTCTTCGACGAGGAAGTCGGGCTTTAAGCCCTGTAGGGAGTGCGGAGGCCTGATGTCCATGACGGATCCGCATCAGAATTGTTTATGGTGTCTCTCTTCTGATCATGATGTGGATGAGTGCGGGTGCTGTAGGAGCATGAATCCTAAAGCACTGAAGGAGAGGAAGACCAAACTCTTCATGAAGAAGATCGGTGAGGAGAAGAGAGGGAGGAAAAAGGAGAAGTCCAGGCGGGAGTCTTCGACTTCGAGGTCGTCGAAGTCGAAGAAGCACCATAAGAAGAGGAAGCATTCTTCTCGGCGTCGGTCCTCGAAGTCTAAGAGGTCGAGGTCGGCTTCGCCTCGTCGACGTCAGAGCAAGATCTTGTCTCCTTCGCCTTCTCCGGATAAGTCTTCGAAGTCTCCCTCTCCGAAGCGGACTCCGGCTCGTTCCCCGACGCCGTCTCCGGCGCCGTCCAAGGCTTCGACTCCTGGTCGGGTGGAATCTGATGTGGAGCAGGAGCAGGAAGAGTCTGTCCCGGTGCCTGATGACTCCGTGGTTCCGGTGGAGGATTCGGAGGAGCCGACGCCGGTGGCTCCACAGGAGGATACAGGGGCAGTTCCTTATCCCCAATTCCCGGCTCCAGGTACGGATCCTTCGGGATTTCTGAATGCCATGTATGGCATTTTTCAGAGAGCATCCTTCCCATCCGGAGCACCAGCAGGTCCCGTGGGTCCGATGGCGTTTTCTTTAGGAGTGCCGCAGCAATACGCTCAGGCTCCTTTTCTGCCTTTTATGCCGATGGCGCCTTCTTGGCAGTTTCCGGCGCCGGTTGGGAATCCGGCTCGACCTCGGATGGATGGTCAATCTTCGGAGCCTTCTTTGACGCCGAGGCCGACTCCATCGACGCCGCATCCGGCGCCGCCGACTCCACCTGTAGCGCCTCCGACGCCGATGCCTTTGGCTCCACCGACGCCGCGTACGACGTCGACGACGCCGGCTCCCCGGAATCGATCGAGGCGGGAGGCCCAAAGGGTTTTGGAGGAGGAAAGATTTCGGGCTGAGGTGGAAGAAGGTGAAGTGGACTCTTCTTCGGATGAGTTTGGAGGTATAGAGGTAGCAAGTGGTTTGGATACCACCCCGGAGTGGGAGCATGCTTCTGCAAGGTCTTCTCCACCACAGGAATTGGCGCCCTACCATGTTGTGATCAAGAAGGCCGCGGAGTTGTTAGATCTGCAGCTGCCCTCTGTGGAATACAAGTCCAATCTGCTCACAGAGGTGTTGCACTCCCCGACGTCGGCTTCTGAGCCTTTGCTACCTTTCAATGAGGCTCTCTTGGAACCAGTATTGGAGGTGTGGAAGAAGCCTCTGTCAGCTCCAGCAGTTTGCAGGCAGGTGGCAAGGAGATACAGGGTTGCGCCAGGAGACCCGGATTTTTTATCCACGCATCCTTCTCCGGAGAGCCTAGTGGTGCAGGCTTCATGTTCTAAACATGCCTCGGGTGCTTTCCCCCAATCTCCTGCTGATAGGGAGTCGAAGAAAGTTGATCAGGCGGCCAAAAAGTCTTTCTCCTCAGGAAGTATGGCATTGAAGTCATCAAATGCTACGTGCTTGCTGGGGCGTTATGTTCATGCCCTGATGGACTCTATAAAAACTCTGGCCCCTAAGTTACCCGAGGGGGATAAGTCGTCCTTCATGGAGGTTGTGGCGGACACTCAGGCAGCTGCCAGGCAGGTGATCCAGTCTGGGCTGGATACGGCGGACTCTGTGGCGAGAATTATGGGGTCGTCCATTGCCGCGAGGAGACAGGCATGGCTCCGTTCCTCAGGGTTTTCTGCGGATGTCCAGGCCACGCTGGTGGATCTGCCCTTTGATGGACAAAAGTTGTTTGGGGAGAAGGCAGATTCTGCTCTTCAACGTTTTAAGGACAGTAGGTTAACGGCGAAGTCCTTGGGTCTGCAGGTTCCTGTGAGAGGTTCAACTTTCCGTAAGGCTAGGGGATTCGGAAGGTCATCCTTTCGCTCCTTTCGACAGCCACAACAACAGCAGCAACAACAGCAGCAGAATCCCCTCTATCGCTCCTATAGAGGGAAGCAAAGGGGTCGGAGAGGTTCTGGTCGTAACCCCTCTTCTTCCTCCTCCTCCTCTGCTCCAAATGAGGCTTCAGGGAAGCAGCCCTAGATCCCCCATCCCGGATCATGTAAGACCTGTGGGGGGTCGGGTGTCCTACTTTCTACGGGGTTGGAAATCTGTTACAACCGACCTTTGGGTTTTGAACCTCGTAGAGACTGGGTACGCCCTTCCCTTTCGGGAGTTTCCTCCCCCTTACCCTCCTTGCCAAGGTTATTGCTCGGAGGACCACCTGCTTCTCCTGCAGAAAGAAGTTCAAGCTTTGTTTCAGAAGGGCGCAATAGAGGTGGTTCCGGAGCAGGAAAGGGGTCAGGGATGCTACTCCCGGTATTTCCTGATCCCCAAGAAGGACGGCAGATTGCGTCCGATTCTGGACCTCAGAATCTTGAATTTTTACCTGAAACAGGAGAAGTTCAAGATGCTGACCCTTGCGCAGGTTCTTCAAGCGTTGCAGCAAGGAGACTGGATGGTGTCGCTCGACTTGCAGGACGCGTACTTCCATGTCCCAATCCTGAAGTCGCACAGGAAGTATCTCCGTTTTACGGTTGGGTCGCAACATTATCAGTTTGCGGTCCTCCCGTTTGGTCTTACTACTGCACCTCGAGTCTTCACAAAGGTGATGGCAGTGGTGGCTGCTCATCTCAGGAGGTCGGGGATTCCGGTTTTCCCCTACCTGGACGACTGGCTTCTGAAGGCAGAGTCCCCAGGGATGGTGCAGCGTCATCTGCAGGTGACAACTCAGCTGTTATTCGACTTGGGTTTTTCGATCAATGTGCCCAAGTCTCACCTGGTGCCCTCTCAACGCAACCTGTTTATAGGGGCAGTACTGGACACTACTGTGTGTCGAGCATTCCCTCCTCCTCAAAGGATTCTCGACATTCAGGAGATGGTCCCTTTATTCCACAGTGGAGCGGTTGTTCCAGTTCTGAAGGTCCTTCGCCTGCTCGGTCTGTTCGCTTCCTGCATTCTGTTGGTCAACCATGCACGCTGGCACATGAGGGCGCTCCAGTGGTGCCTCCGCAAGCAGTGGTATCAGCACAACGGGGATCTCGGGGAGTCGATCAAGATCTCCGGAGAAGCTGCAGCGGATCTGTCTTGGTGGGGCGTGGAGGGCAATCTGTCCCAAGGAAAGCCTTTCCATCTACCTCCATCGGTGGCCACAGTGATAACGGATGCCTCCACCCTAGGGTGGGGTGATCATCTGGGGGATCTGGAGATCAAGGGTCTTTGGTCTCCAGAGGAGAGGTTGTTTCATATCAACCTTCTGGAGTTGCGGGCGATTCGTTTGGCACTCAAGGCCTTTCTCCCTTCCCTTCGCGGTCAGTCAGTTCAAGTCCTGACGGACAACACGACCGCGATGTGGTATATAAACAAACAGGGAGGAGTAGGGTCTCTTTGTCTCTGCAGAGAGGCCCTGCGTCTGTGGTCCTGGGCTCAGGACCATCAGATTTGTCTGATGGCAAATCATCTGGCCGGGGTGCTGAACGTGCGTGCGGACAGTCTCAGTCGGCAGTTCTCCGCCGACCACGAGTGGAGGCTCCATCCGGAGGTGGTTCGTCACGTCTTTCGGACGTGGGGGACTCCTCGGGTGGACCTGTTTGCCACCCGAGAGAACGCGCACTGCCCGTCATTCTGCAGTCTCCAGTTTCCGATGCAGGGGGCGTTGGGGGACGCGTTTCAGTTGAGTTGGGGCTCACGACTCCTTTACGCGTTTCCTCCCATACCCTTGATTCCTCGGGTTCTGAGGAAAATTCGCCAAGACCGGGCCCAAGTCATATTGGTCGCCCCGGATTGGCCAAGAAGGGTGTGGTATACAGATCTTCTCCACCTCTCCTCGTGCCCTCCGCTCCGTCTCCCTCTGAGGGCAGACCTCCTCTCGCAGTCGGAGGGGCAGGTTCTACACCCCCACCTCCAGAGCTTACACCTTCATGCCTGGAGATTGAACGGGGCAACCTGAGTTCCTTCTCTCTCCCACCTGATGTGGTGGACGTTATTTTATCGGCCAGGCGACACTCCACCAAGTCCATATACTCTTACAGGTGGTCTAAGTTTGTAAAGTGGTGTGGGGAGAGGTCCATTGACCCTTTAAAGGCTCATCTTTCTGATGTGCTTCAGTTTGCTCTTTCCTTGGCTCAGCAGGGCTGTGCTGTGGCCACGGTCAAGGGCTACCTTTCGGCCTTATCGGCATTTCTGTGCCTTCCAGATCAGCCTTCGTTATTTAAATCTCCGGTTGTTCTGAGGTTCATCAAGGGCCTTACAAACATGTTTCCTCCTACTCCATTTGTAATGCCTCAGTGGGACCTTAATCTTGTCTTAACCTTTTTAATGGGGTCCCCATTTGAGCCTCTTCATAATTGTCCTTTGAGGCTGTTGTCCTTTAAGGTGGTTTTTCTTGTAGCCATAACCTCGGCAAGGAGGGTGAGTGAGCTTCAAGCTCTTAGTTCTAAACCCCCGTTTTTAACTTTGCATGTTGAAAGGATGGTTCTCAGGACCAGGGCTGCTTTCCTGCCAAAAGTTGTTACTCCTTTCCATTTGGGGCAGTCTATTACCCTCCCTGTTTTCTATCCACCCCCTCATCCTTCCAAAGAAGAAGAAAGACTCCATCGCCTTGACCCGAAGAGGGCTATGAGTTTTTATTTGGACAGGACCAAGGACTTTCGTATTGATGACCAGCTTTTTATTGGCTACGTTGGTCGTTCTAAAGGTAAAGCGGTGCACAAGCGCACGCTGTCAAGATGGATTATACTGACCATCAAGATCTGCTACGCCCTGGCTGGTAAGACTCCTCCTGAGGGTATTCGTGCTCACTCTACTAGGGCTAAGTCTTCAACATCTGCTCTGGCCCGGGGTGTTCCTGTGGCAGATATTTGTAAGGCCGCGACTTGGGCCTCCCTCCATACTTTCGCAAAGCATTATTGCTTGGACTCTGAGATGAGGAGGGAGGGCCACTTCGCGCGCTCTGTCTTGCAAGACTTTCTGGTATAGAAAGGTGGACACCCTCCTCCGGGAGTGGGGACTGCTGTGGGAATCTATTCACAAGGTGAGGAATCCACTGGCAGATGTATCCATCAGAAGAACAAGTTACTTACCTTCGGTAACGCTTTTTCTGGTGGATACAGTATCTGCCTGTGGATTCCTCACCAACCCACCCGCCTCCCCGTTGTCCACCTTTTGTATACCATGAAATAGGTCTTGTTTGAAATGCTTGTATTTTCTCTTGTACATTTGTAGGAAATGCTTGTTTGATTAGCATTCCTTTGTTTTGTATGCTATGTATATGTATTGGTTTTCTATATACTGTGTATACTTGGGATTGTCGTTGGTTCACCTGTTCGCCTCGAAGGCACGGAAAAAATGGGTGGAACTGACGTCATCACGCCGACGTGGGCTTCTTATGGCTCCGATGACGTCGTACGGAGTCGCGTGCGGAGCCGATGTTTGGTGACGTCGCCCACGTCGACGTGGAATGCTGGGGAAGAAAAGTTCCGTGGAATGCTGGCGCAGGGGATATTCACAAGGTGAGGAATCCACAGGCAGATACTGTATCCACCAGAAAAAGCGTTACCGAAGGTAAGTAACTTGTTCTTTACAACCAATCACCATAAGGGTTGTTTGGACTGATATAAGGTGTACACTAGAACTAGTGACATCATACATCAGGCCAACTTCTCACACTTATGGTCCTGCATACACTCCTTCACAACTCAGGGTTAAGTGCCAGGACTCGGAGGAAGAAGAGATAATGGATGATCCGTCTACTTATTTGGAGAGGGACTATTCTTTCTCAGATATGGGGCATCCCAGTTCTTAATGGTTGGACGCATTTCAAGAGCACTATCCTTATGAGTAACCGGAAGAACAAGCTCAAGAACCCTCCATAAATATCTCTGTATCTTTGGTAGCTGATCTTCGGTTAATGCTGAGTGATTACTATAAAAGATTTCCTGAAGCGAGTTCTGCTCCGCGCCGCCTCCCGTTCAGGAGGCTCCCCCTCCTGTATAGCTGGCTGTACACCCGTTGCAGAAGAGCAAGACCGTTCCGCTACCTGTGGTAATTCCTGCGCAAAGTCAGGATGACAGCGACCAACAACTAGAAGAGGGGGAACTGAAGTTGGACTAAGATGTCCATGATGAGTGGGACAACTATGTGGCTCCTACTCCTCCTTCTCCTACTCCGCTTCTAGCCGACTCTCCGCCTGCAATTATCAGCAGGTTCCACAATTTGCTGGAATGCGCTTCTAGGCTCTTTGACTTTTCCTTTGCCTGACAAGCAGACAGAGTGTTTTTCATACAACTTTAAGCCTACAATGAAGCACTCCTCTTGATCCATTCCTATTACAGATTTCTTATGGCAAGAGTTCTTGAAGTTGATGAAGACGCCAGCTTTGATACCTGCAGTGCAGTGATGACGATATTGGACATAAAATACAGAGCGCCCGAAGAGACTCCTGCGTGCCTGATGGGTCACCCCGACCTGAAGCTTATATCTTCCGACACATGGGTGTTAGATGTATTCCGCCATGGTCACGCCCTGGAATTTGTTCAACAGCCCCTGAATTTGCCTCCGCGAAGAACTTTTCACCGTCATCTCCAAATTCTCAAGAAATAAATCAATTTGCCCCTTGCCAAGCAGGCAATCGAAGAAGTGAAATCGAAGAAGCGCAATCTGGGTTTCTATTCTCACTTCTTCTTGATAAAGAAAAAGACAGCAAAATAGAGGCAGATAATGGATTTCAGGTTATTGAACAAGTTCATCAAATTTCAACCCTTCAGAATGTTGTCGCTCCAGGAAATTCTCCTTCTCATTGATGCGGGGGACTATATGCCCTCTCTGGATCGTCTGGATGCATATTTTCATGTTCCTATTCACCCAAAACATTGTCGGTTTCTCAGATTCGAGGCGGCAGGGTGCTGTTATCAATTCAGAGTACTGCCCTTCGGATTAAAGTCAGCTCCCAGAGATTTCACTAAGTGCTTGGCTCCTGTGGTGGCGTTTTTACGGCGAGCCGCTCACCAGGTATTCCCTTTTCTGGACCACTGGTTAGTCAAGGCCCCATCGCTCCAGGCTGCCAGAAGATCGACAGATGCCTGTGTTCGGCTCTTTCACTCCCTGGGGCTCAGAATCAACCGGTAAAAGTCCTCCGTGGCTCCCTCCAGGTCAATAGTATTTCTAGGAACAACTCTGGACACCACGCTTTTGAAAGCTTTCCCCACAAGAGAAAGGATCTTACGACTCCAGAAGACAGTCCGCAAAAAAGTGCGTTTCAGTAAAGACATACAGGTCAATGCTAGTTATGATGTCATCCTATATCCTGCTGAATCCGTACTGATGGCTAAGGATGAGACCTCTTCAGGTCAGGAGCAGCTCGACGCTCAATGGATTCAATCTCGAGGCTCATTCGAGGACATAGTTTCAATCACACCAGTGATGGTTTCAGCAATGTCTTGGTGGACAGTCAGAGGAAATCTCACTCAAGGTTTTTCTTTCTTCACAACAAAGCCAAAGTTAGTTATGACATCAGACACTTCCATGGACCCTTGGTGTGCTTACCTACAAGAATTACAGATTCACGGAAGGTGGTCGGCTCAAAAAGCACAGTGTCACATAAACCTCTTGGAACTAAAAGCAGTTTTTCTGCGCCTTCAAGCGTTCCTGCCAAGAATCCGAAAGTCATTGATTCTGATTTGCAAAGACACCACCACCATGTCTGCTGAAGCAAGGTGGGACAAGATCTCAGGCTCTTTCAATCTTGGCTCAGCAAATCTGGAGATGGCTGATAGGCCACAGAATATCCATACAGGTTCAACATGTGCCAGGAGTTCAAAATGATTTGGTTGATTTCCTCAGCAGGGTCACAAAGCAGTGTCAAGAGTGGGAGCTAAACGACGAGCAGCTGCAAAAGTTTTTTTGCTGCTGGGGGTTTCCAACCCTAGAGCTGTTCATTACATTTCTCAACTAAAAATGCATATTTTACGCCAGCAGATTTCCTCAGCCAGGCACTCTAGGAAATGCCTTCCACTTCTTTTGGGAGGGAACGTTCGCCTATGTATTCCCTCCGTTCCCTCTCATTCCAAAGGTTCTGCAAAAGATCTAACAAGAGCCTTGCCATGTCATTCTGTTCGCCCTGGCGTGGGCGCGACAGTACTGGTTCACAGAGCTGTATCGCCTATCAAGGTTTTTTTCCAATTCTGTTCCAGCCAAAAGAAAATCTTCTTTCCATGAACCAGGGCCAAGTGGTTCATCCTTAAATCCTCACACTACACTTGGTTTGGCTCCTCATCATACAGAATTCGGACAACTAGCGATTTCTGAGGAATGTCAGGCAATACTACAGAAAGCCTGAGCTCCTTCTACAATCAAATTCTACTCCGCCAAGTGGAAAAGACTCTGTATATGGTGTGCCACGCACTCTTGCGATCCTCGATCATTGGCACCTGAGGACATTTTACCCTATCTTTTGTCTCTTGCCAAAGCTGGTCTGGCACATGCATCCATCAGAGTGTACTTAGCTGCAATCTCCAGATACAGACGACGTTCTGGTTGTTTATCTTTGTGGTCCAACAGACTGATAAAAGAGTTCATGAAAGAACCGTTCAGGGTCTACCCTCCAGTAAGACCTCCTCCAGTGCTATGGCAATGAAATACTGTCCTGTCACAACTTATATAATCACTGTTTGAGCCAATTCACCAGTGCGGCTTGAATTACTACTCCTGGAAGGTGGCCTTCCTGTTGGCCATCATGTCTGCTAGACGCATTAGTGAAATTCAGGCCTTCACTACAACAGAGCGTTACCTGCAGTTCTTTCCAGATAAAGTGATTCTTTGTACTAATCCATCTTTTATTTCCAAGGTACGTTCTGCGTTTCATCTAAATGAACCAGCTCCATTTTCGCCAGCTGAGAGAGCACTCCATTCTCTGGACATAAAACAATGTTTAAAGTTGTACTTGCAAAGGAATAAGCCTTTCCGAAAATCTACTAAGTTACTCATTTCCTTCTCTGCCCCTAGTAAGGGTCAGGCTTTGACACGGGCGTCTATTGCTCGCTGGGTCTCATTGACTATTCTCTTCTGTCATGAGAGGGCTGGCCGCCCTCTGGTTTCCAAGGTTGCAGCGCACTCAACACGCAATGTGGCAGCTTCCTCTGCCCTATTCGCAGGAGTGTCCTTGCCTGATATCTGCAGGGCGACGACATGGGCGAACGTCCAAACCTTCACTATACATTACTGCCTGGATGCCTGGCAGAAGTAAGATGTAGCAGTTGGTCAAGCTGCTCTGTGACATCTATTCGCATAAGGTATGATATCCTTTGTGTCTTTTTTTTCCTAAATAAGTCTACTGTTGTTATAATAAGTCATTAATGTGTCTTTTCGAATATTTTCTTATTTACATTTAAGTATATGTATATGTTGTTATGAGCTAATGTTATATGCACTTTCTGATTATCATTCGTATTTTGGTGTCTGAGTCGCATGTTGGGATGGTTCATCTTACCCACTGCCTCTGACTTTTTGGTACTGCTTGCTATTCTGATTCAAGCATGTGAATCTATAAAAAATACAATACTGGATAAAAAAAAAGTTACTTATCTGTACACTGTGGTTCTCCAGTACTGATATCTTTTATAGATTCACATGCAACTCTCCCTCCTGCCCTTTACAGGTTCACCTTCCATATTTCTCTTATTGCCTTGTGGTACATGTGCTCGAAATCGAAGGTATGATGGCCCTGCAGGGGAAGGAGACTGGGCTACGCTCTAATTTGCTAAAGTTTTGATGTTTTATAACCATGATAATAGGTTGCTAAAAGCTAATGAATTCTTATGGGCATTTGTATGTTGAAGTTTTAATACTGCTATTTTACTGTTACCGTGGGACTCCCACGATGACGTCAGGGAAGATTCAAGCATGTGAATCTATAAAAGAAATCAATACTGGAGAACCACAGTGTACAGGCAAGTAATTTGTTCTTTGCTAATAGAAAAAAGCAAATGTAAATTGAGCAGGATCGCAAATCATTGTGACCCAGTTGACAAGACACCAAAGAATTAAAACAGACCTGTAAGAAATTGGCTCTATATACACTACACCAAAATGAGGTATAGTATGTATAGAGTCCAAGTGTCCCTAGAGGTAGGCAGAGGTTAAAGTTAGATAGAACCTTACTCTCTAATAGTGGTAGCTTGGTTGAGCAGTAAGGCAGTATAAGAGGATAGTGTTAAGCATTTGATGTACACACTCAGTCAGCAAATGAATTCACACACTCAAGAACTGAACTTCAGGCCAATTGTGTTTGTATAAAAATATACTGTTGTTTATTTTTAGAACCAAGCAAGCCTTGTACAGGTAAGCATTAAATACTTTTCAGTAATAAGTTACTGGATATAGAACAGTTTGAAAATGCAATAGAAATTGTACTTTGTTTGATTTACAGGGGAGCAGTAGTATGCAACACTTAGCAAATACAGTACATTGGAATGATTAGGCTTTTTCAGTAAATTGCAGGTAAGTTACTTTTTACCTTACTTTTCTATCTCAGTGCTGGATACCTAGATTCAGCACTGGGACATTTCCTAGAAACAGGTAAGTAATAACGTTTTGGTTATTCGCATGATTTTTAATGAATATCTTCAGTTTTCAAAACTCCACACTTAGAAACTTTTTGGAGCAGTACATTGAAATGAATGGGCTTCGACAGTAAATTGCAGGTAAGTTACTTTTCACACTCAGCGCTGGATACCTAGATTCAGCACTGGGACATTTCCTGCAAACAGGTAAGTAAACACGTTTTGGTTATTTGTGCGATTTTTAAAGAATATTTTTAGGTTTCAAAACTCCACTCTGGAGAAAAAGTGTCAATGTTATCCTATGGGAGGAAAACAGTTTAACGGTTCAGAGGTAAGTATTCGACTGTGGGAGTCAAGGTTCTGGGGTTAGACTCAGGGGTTCCCCAGGGTCAGTGATGCACTGTTGTTGCACCCTCATTGGCACTAGGGCGGTCGGGTGCAGAGTGTTGAGGCCCAGTGTTATCCAATGGGTGATAGGGGGCTTCCGGTTGGTGGCTGCTGGCAAGCAGGCCACTGGGTTGTGGGAGCAAAGCTCCTAGGGTTAAGCTCAGGGCACGTTGGGGGCCAAAGTAGCACCAATGGTGCACCCTCAGCTGCACTAGGGCGGCCAGGTGCAGGGTGCTGTTTTGAGGTTGGGTGCCCTGTTGTTTTCAATGGAGAACCTCCGGGACAAAAACACTGCAGGCTCGGGGACGAGGATCTTCTGGGGGCGACCACCACTTCAAATGAGTAAGTTGGGACGTCGTGGGTTGGTTAGGCACCGTTGGTTTGGGCACACAAGGCCGTGGGGCGCCAGGTGCAGGGGTGCCTTTGGACGTCGGATTTTCTTACCCGCTCTGGTCGCGGTAGGGGGGGTCCTCTGGATTGAGGCTGCAGGCGTCGTCTGGGGGTTTGCGGCAGGTCAGGGGTTGCCGGATCTCTGGTCAGGATCGCCGGGGGACCTCCTCATGGTGGTTTTCCGCTCGGGCCGGGTGCAGAGTGAGCTGCAGTTTGAACAAGTCTGGTGTTCACGGGAGATTCAGTCCTTGAAGCAAAGGCAGGCAGGTCCTCCGGGGTTTTTGAGGTTGCTGGCTGCAGGACACACCGGGGTTTCGCAGGAGGAGCTTCGAGGGGAGACAGGCCTGTAGGGCTGGGACCAATTCAGTGAGCGTCGTCCTCTTGTTAGCTCTGCATGGCTCTAAAGTCCTTCTTCTCGTCTTCTTTTCTTGTTGTTGGATATGCCTTCTTGGTTCAGGGCTGCCCCCTAAATACTGTATTCAGGGGGCGTTTTAGGGGTCTTGAGGTCAGTAGCCAATGAGGTACTGACATTAGGGTGACTACACCCTTGGTGTGCCACGTGGGGAAGTGAGCACAATCCCTAGTCCTGATTGGGGAGGGCCTGCCATCTGCCAGATGGCGAGCACTGGAGAGTGGGCTTCACCTCGCCTCCCCCACCTGAGGGGTGGAGTTGGCAGAGGTGGGCACATTCCTGGGCTGACTAGTTTTTCCCGCCTGTCTTACTGCCGAAAGGGAGGGGAGACAGGAAGGGGGCCTGCTCCTGATAGCAGAAGAGGCTGGGGGTCGCATTGCAAAGGCTGCCAGGCCTTTGAAGATCCCCTGCCACAGATGGCTCTTCCTGGCCTGGGGGAGGTGTGAACACCTCCGCCCAGGAAAGGCTTTGTTTCTGGGCTCAGGGAGCGTAGGCTCCCACCCTAGGGGTCCAGAAACATGTCTCGTGGTGGCAGGCGGGTGTGTACCAATCAGGGAACCCACCAGAGGCTGGTCGTTTTTCTGGGGGCATCTCTGAGATGCCCTCTGTGGGCATTTTTCATTAAATCCCACACTGGCATCAGTGTGGGTTTAATGGGCTGAGAAGTTTGATACCAAACTTCTCCGTTTTCAGTGTAGCCATTATGGTGCTGTGGAGTTCGTAATGACAAGTTCCCAGCACCATATACTCTTAATGGCAGCACTGCCCTTACAATGCCTAAGAATGGACTTAGACACTGTAGGGGTACAGGGCTCATGCACCTGTACCCTCACCACTGGCATAGGGCCTTGAGGGGTGACTGATCTATGCTAGGGCAGTGGGTTATAGGCATGGCACACAGGGATGTGTGCCATGTCGACTCTTTGTTCTGCACCAAATCACGCAGGAGAGAGAGAGAGATAGAGACAGAGAGAGAGAGAGAGAGAGAGAGAGAGAGAGAGAGAGAGAGAGAGAGAGAGAGAGAATGAGAATGAATGTGAATGAGAATGTATGAATGAGAATGTACAGGGCCTCTAAGGGTAGCACAATAAGTGCTGCAGCCCTTAGAAGTCTTCCCTGGTCACAGTGCCCTGGCTACCTGTGGTACTATTTACCAGGGGCTGACCTGTGGCCAGAGATGCCAATTGGGTTCGTTTTGGGGAAAGAACACAGGCCCTGGGAACCTGATTGGCAGGGACCAAGGGCACACCAAGAAAATCAGTAGTCTGGCAAAAAGTGGGGGGGGGGGGGGTTACTGCAACAGAAACCCACTTTCCTACAAGACCTATTAGAAGTTAATTTATGTTTTTGATGCATACCACTCCCTGTACATTCTTCACATGTTAAATTTCCCCATGAGCAAAATTCGACCTGGAAACTTTTAATAGCTCTCTTTGCTCATTTATTTCACAGTCTTAATCAGGCGCCAAACCAAAAGAAGTTACAATTTATAAAACGTCTTAGAAGGAAATTTCTGTTATCTAGATACCAGTGCAGATCTAATCCGATGCCAAAACACGCAAAATTATGGTTGGAAATTATACTAAAAGGAAACGAAAAGAGTTAAAAAGCTTTGCCCCTAATGATTTCTAAGTTGTTCTGTAAATGCCTGAAACTCAAAAGCTGCTGCCAGTACTGTTATATCCCCCATTTAAGAGTCAATGAACTACATAGTAAGTTGTTGTCTTGTGAAGAATGTGTGTTTGTACAAGCAGACTTGTTCATGGAAATGTTTTCTGAACTGGCTACTGCTTCCTGGTGTTCATAATACTCACTATCTATTGATGGAGTGCAAATAGACAGATGTTAAAAAATATTCCCCTCTTTCATTTTCAATCAGACAGGTCTTCTTGTCTGGCACAAATCTTAATCCATGAGTTGTGAAAAGGCAAGGTTTAGATGCTTTAAACTAATCCTTCTATTTGATGGTTGGTTCTTCCAGTTCTTGCAAACATTTTTGTAGTGAAACATTAAAATGCATGACAAAATATTTTCCCAAAATACGCTAAAGTAGGGTGTTGCCTCACCTAGAAATAAATTTGCTCTACAGCAAACAACACCGTAGTGCACAATGCCTGCAACCATTGTAAAATGCAGAAACATCTGACAATTCTGGTGAATGTCCAGTTGCGCAGTCAGGTTTTGCAATTTGCTCTAAACTATATATGCACAGCACCAAGTGTTGGCATCGAGAATCTCATGACCAGCAAAAGGGCTCAACATCTTATGCTCTGGAATACTCATTTTATAATCACTAGGGCTTGCCTCTATGTTTTAATTGTCTTCTTCTTGTCCGGGCCAACCAAGTCACTTTGATGTATCTAAGCATGAGATAATATCTATATCCCATATTTAAAAAAAAAATAATGAGACTTGTAAAGCGCATAACTACTTCAAAACAAGTGTCCCAGTGCTGCGGTCCAAGATCCCATATGCTACACACTTGTAGAAAACAACAGATCAATTCTATCTGAACAGCCATGAGTTTTATTTTTTTTCAAAAAAGGAGTTCCAGGGGTGCCTGTCGGATGGAAAGAGGCAGCGAATTCCATAGCTACAAAGCCAGAAAACTAAAACAGCTGCCACCAAAGTGCACTCTTCTCACTTTCACAATACAAATCCTGCATGCCCCTGAGAATCTGAGATTCCTTAGAGAAGTATAGGGTTGGATGAAAGGCTGTATGTACCGAGGGCCACTGTTTGTCAAGGCTTTGTAGCTGTAGCACAAAGCCTTGAAGGAGATCCTCTGCATCGCAGGAAGACAGTGTAACTGGCTAGTGAATATCCCATGATTACGCATTTCGGAAGATTGAGTAGTAGACTAGCCACTGCGTGCTGCTCTCGTAATCGCATCATATGCGACTGGGACACTCCCAGATACAACACATTGCAGTTGTCCAGCCTTGAGATAATTAAGGCCTGGGCCACTGTTTTCCTCACAGCCTCAGGGTCTTAAGTATTCCAAAACATTTCCCAGCCAACGCTCCTATTTGGCTGTCAAAAGACAGCTTCTGATCAAACCGGAAAGCCAGGTTTTTAACCTAGGGCTTGGGACTGGGTAAAGGGCCAAGAGTTTCAGGCCACCAAGAGGTCGACCAGATGCTAGGTTGTTTTCCCAGAATCAGGACCTCTTTCTTCCCTGCATTCAACTCAAAGCAATTTTGCTCCATCCACCCATCAACCTCCTCCAGAATCAGTCTTAGTGAAGTAGCTGTGCTTGCAGCATCCTGGGAGAGGGTGATGATCAGCTGATTATCAACAGATTAAGTGATTACTGTGAATCTATAACGTTCAATGATCTTAGACAGGGGAGAATATAAATGGTAAATAAGGTTGGACTCCGGTAGGAGCCCTGAGGTACTCCTTGCTGCAGAATGAACACTTTGGATTAGTGTGGTTTTTGACACACCTAGAAGGTGTGTCCCTGAAAATAGTAAGCAACCCACCGTAAGGCCATATGGCCTACCCCACATCTCCACAGATGCTCAATGAGCAGCTTGTGTGATACTGTGTTGAACGCCGCACTGAGATCTAGCATCAGGAGAGCGGCAGTGTCTCCTTCGTTCAAGATTTGGCTTATGGAATCTGAGGCTAACAGCAGGGTCAAATCTGTACTGTAGGACAGGTGGAACACCGACTGTGTCTTGTGAAGAAGATCCTTAGTCTCAATAAACTGAGAAAGCTGTCGTTTTACTTATATTACCATGACTTTAGGCAGCAATAAAAGAGGTCGGTAATTTTTCGAATTGGTAGGTTCCAACAGCAGCCTTTTTGAGCAGAGCAGCTATCGTTGTATGCTTCCGCTTCTTCAGAACTTGGCCCAACGCCAGAGAACTATTTAGTAGTTCATGGACCAAAGCAACACTGCTTCTACACCGCATTCTAAAATAGAGGTTGAAACTGGATCAAGTGGAGAACCCGACTTGACGGACATAAGCAAAGCAGGCATCTCCTCAAACTCAACAGATTTGAAATGCTGCAGCACTGAACTATCATCCGTAGGTTCAAACCACGAATTTAGGCTTTCAGATTCTCAGGACCCTATAGGAAAAGAGTCATGGATTCTTGCCACCTTGTCTGAAAAAAACTGAGCCAGGGTATTGCAGCCCTTCTCTGAGTGCATGGTGGATGGTGAGACTCAGGACAAAGAGGTAAGAGACTTAACAATACCAAACACTTCTCGTGATGAATTCTACGCTAAAAGGATTTTATTACAGTAGTGATCCCTGCAAACGTGATACTGTTTGAGTACAGCCAAATAGTTTATTTTGCTGATGGGATCCCATGCTCTATGCCACAGGCATTCAAGGTGCTTAAAATTGATTTTCAGGCCTCTGAGTTCCTCATTGAACCATTCCGCAGTTGGTTTCTGTCTTTCAAAAGGTCGGTGGGTCAGAGGGGCTATTTGGTCAAGGGCCCCGGAGATTTAATTTTCCAGTAGGAGATTATCTCCTTCAACATACCTGGACAATCTAGGCCGGCTGACATTCATTGCTTTGGTGAAACTGGAAGTAGTCACTTTAGACCACTGATGTACGCGTGCTGTGTGGGAAGAAGATGCCCAGAAGAAGAATAGGAATCAACCTACCTTCTTCATTTAGAAGCATGTGTCTGACATCAAAGTCCAATGATTTATGCTTGATTGGGTCATTGATGATTACCATCCCTGTTTCAGTAGTAAGTGTGGTGCTGAAGATGCCACTGTTACCACTAGATGTCGCTTCAGATACAGTTTGTACTTGCCATTTTCTGATAAGGACATCTTTCTGCAGATTCTTCCCCTTATGAATTATCCTCCCAGACTTCAGAGTAGTCTGGGAAACCTTTTTTTCAGCAATATCTCTCTAGAATGTCCAGGTGGTACCATTCAGTCTCAAATGCCTCTGGTCATGAAGCTACCTTATATTAGGCACAAATTGTTGTACTGACATACGTGCATGTTTTTACGTGATTGTTGATATATTCTTAAGCTTGCTCTTGGTGATCCACTGACAAAGTTCCTCAGCATTCAGATATAAACTAGGTCTCCTCCAAATGTTTGTGTTTCAAGCCTTTGCGTGGAAACTGCAAGAAGATGCCCCTTTTGTAACCATGTGACATCTTCATGTGGTGTCTCAGAGTAGAGCTGCACCCTGTGATTCTTGTGTCTCCATGCAACCGAAGGCCAATAGGAAGTGGAAGTCCAAGTTGTTTTTGGCTAATGCCTGCAGGGAAATTCTCAGGCGATCTCCTGCGCACAGAGGCTTTCTGATTTACAGGCATTTTACTGCGGGGGAAACTTTTACACACTCTTGATGACGGTGTCTGCCCTGCAGCACTTTCCATTTTTTGTTTAATAGGTACTGTAGTGCAGACAACAAAATGTCAGTTAGCAACAAAAAAAAAGCAGCACCAAGTCCGCATACCAGATGAATCACCTGTAACAAAACGATCTTCCAAATGACACTTCCATAAAAAGCACCAAAGCAAGGAGACATGCACTTCTTCCTCTAGTAAATGGTCCTGCTCCCATGACTGTTCAGAGTCTCAACAATGTTCCCTGACTTCAGACTCTTCCTTTTCGTCAGACAAGTTCCTGCCTTTAAAAAAGAGGAAACAAGAATTTGTGTGCCTCTCTGCCGATCTGGCACAGTTTGCGCCCTCCCAACTTGCTGTGCTGGGTCTTGCACTCAAGGAGAGGATATTCAGGGGGTCTTGGCTACTCCAACAGCTCTAAACCCCTCCCGATGCCACGTGCTTCTTACACCATTGTCTAAGAAGGAGAAGCCTGGCAAAGTGCTGTCCTACATTCATTCAGAACCTCCTTCAGCCCTTGCTTACTTTTGCCAAGCACTAGTGCTTCACGTCTCATGCATACAGTGACCGGTACTTTGCATGAGCTGGGTTGCAAGATTTCCTTGGTCAATCGGCATTACTCATTCCTTCCTCTTTGGAAGGGATAGCGGTGAGACTCATTCATAAACTTGGAAAAATGTATCCATCAGCAGAAACATTTACCCATCTTTGGAAACAATATTCTGATTGATACGTAATCTTCCTGCAGATTTCTCACCTCCTTTTCTGATGAGTCAACAGTGAGTGTAATAAGGTCCGAGGTAAGCATCCATGTCGTGCTGTATGTGTCACTGGTTTTGCTAGATACCAACGTCAGAGTACTGGGTGGTGCTTACTGCAGCAGCGTTCTGTCCGAAGGGGAAGTCACGGCTGATGATGCATGGTGCCACCTGGTAGCTCTGGAGAAATATTGCTGGTTTTTCCAGATTAGTCTGAAGCTTGGAAGGATAGTTCATAGGGTATGAAATGTACAGGCAGAATATGTATCCCCCAAAAATAAAGTTGCCAAAGATAAGTAAGTACCTTTATATTCTGTATAAAAGAAAAAGAAATTGCAATAAAATTGTATATAATTTCCCTGCTATTGATCAAATTCAGTAGTGTCCCCTTGTCACATATCAGTTACATCTCTCTTACTCTCATTATGTCTGTCTCTCTCTCTCCCTCACCACATTCTGTTGTTTATCGTCAATTCTTGCATGACTCTCTTCTCGTCAGCCATTCTAATCTAAGTCAGATACCCATGTAAATGACTTGTATCAGCTACATTAAATGTAAAAGTATTACATTAACTTGTTTTTTCTGCCTGCTGTTTCATGTTGTTGCAGTGACAGTCTCGCAGCCCGCATCTGATAGACAGTGTCTCTCTAATGAGGATCTTCTCGGGGATCCAGCCCGTATGTTCACCTGCTTTGGCCCTCCTACACCCCATCTCTTGCAAGCTTGAAAATGTTATCTGGGGATAGTGTCATGCATGAGACTTATGTGCAAAAAGGAATTCTCCCCTAACTTCCTTCAACAGCAATCAGAGAGAAATAACATTTACTGTGTAACATTCTGCTCTGATTTATTTCAGTACCTGTAGCATTCCTCTATCAAATTTTACTTTGTATATCATTCCTCTCCCTTAAACAGCATATTCTATGTAGGTTTCATAATAATGTAACTTTATTCTTCATGCAACATTCCACTTACGTGCAGTATTCCACACTGTTTAGCATTGTAGTTTGTACAGTATTGCTTTCTATGCAATCTTCCCTTCCATATGCATTCTACTCCATGCAGCATTTCACTCATTGCAACAGTCCAATCCCTTCAATGTTCTACTGTGGGTGTAACATTACAATCTGAAAGAGACGCGTTAGTGATAGACTCCTTACCTTAGAATATCCCCAGGCGTCAGACTGGATCCGGAAAGTTTTTCGTCAGCAGTAACCCTGCGTGTCGGAAGGTGGCGTCGTGCGGCTCCGCGTCCGTCACTGGCGTCGTAGGCGCCAAGATGGCGTCACGGAGACTACTTAGGCACCACCCATGCACGCTGACGTCAGTTTTTTCTTTTTCCACGCCAGCAAGCGCAGATCCGGTTAGAGCACGTACCCTAATCATTTTTTGACTAAACTTTTGAGTCTTTGACTCCTGGTGCCACGTAGGGATGCCTGGATTTAAATTCTGCGGGGCCTGTCGCCGTACGATGTCGGTGGCCGACCCCCATGGCATCTGTCTCTACTGTCTGAAGCGCGACCATGACTCCGGGTCATGTTCCGACTGTCTAGCCATGGCTCCGAAACCCTTGTGGGAGCAGTCTCATAAGCTACTGGAGACCTGGCAGTCGTCTCCGTGCCGTTCGAGGTCCAGGGGTCGCTTGAGAAATCGCTTGCGGAGCCATCATCATCGCTCCTAGGGGTCGAAGTCTTCCCACTCGGATTCGGGTAAGAGACGTCATAAGAAGAAGTCGAAGAAGGGTTTCCGCTCTCCAACGTCCCCTTGTCGGTCTCCGGGCACGGACGAGGGGGCTGGGGGTACCACCCTGCGGCTCGTTTGGAGCCTGTGAGTGCCACGACCTACCCACCTTATCCGGGTCCGTCGGCGACTCCTGCCCAGGTGCAAGATTTTCTTACAGCCATGGCCTTCCTCTTCAGGCCTCTGGCTCCCGCCGGCGCGCCTTCGGGCCCCGTGGTCCCAGTTGAGGGCCCTCCCTTGCGTCGGGCTCACGCCGGCGCGCTTTCAGGCCCCGCGGCCCCCGTTGAGGACCCTCCCTTGCTGCCGGCCCCGCTGCTGGCGCCGCCGGGACCTCTGCCGGCAGCTTCGGCCCCTGCCCCGCAGGGACCTCTGCTTACGGCTCCGGCGCCGGCCGCGGCTCTGATCCTGGAGCCACAGTGGGTTCTGTTCGTTCCACCTCTGCCCTTGCCCGGGTTCCCACACAATTTTGCTACTGTTTGGGACCCTAATTGGGACACGGAGCCGGACCGGCGTCGACCAGCGCCGTTCACCATTTGTATTCCCCTGTTCACCCCCCCCCCCCCACCACCACCACCACCACCACCACCACCACCACCACCACCACCGCAGCCTGTTCCACGGGCAATGGAAGAAGGGAACGACTGGGAGGGGTCTGAGGACCCTGTTGCATGGCAGTGCGGGTCAGAACAGGAACGGACGGAAGAGCTATTGGATGCCGGTGTCCTTGACCTCTCTTCTGACCCTGGTTTTCTCCTGCTGTGGCTATGGAGGAGGGCGCCACTTACACAATGGTGCTCCGTAGAGCTGCTGAGGCCCTTGACCTTCACCTGCCTACAGTGACCCTCAAGGCTAACCTCCTCGCTGAAGTACTTCAGCCGCCGCCAAGCTCTTCGGAGCCCCTGCTTCCATTCAATGAGGCATTACCCGACGTCTTGATGGGCACCTGGTCTAGACTGGCCACGGGGGTTCCCGTGGATAAGTATGTGGCCCGGCGCCATCGCCCGGCCCTGGGTGACCCTGCTTTTTTGTCCACCCACCCAACCCTGGAGAGCCTGGTCTTACAGGCCTCCACTTCGCCAAGTAGCATTCCCTTCTGGTACGCTGGATAGGAATCCAAAAAGCTGTAACAGTTCGGCAAGAAACTGTTTTCATCAGCCAGCTTAGGGCTGCGGTTGGTGAACACCGCATGCTTCTTGGGCGCTATTCCCATGCTGTCTGGGACATGGTTGCGCAGGTGCTGCCTCAGTGTCCGGAGTGGGCTCGGACAATGCTTTCCCAGGCTGTTCCTGAGGGGAAAGATGTAGCACCATTCGCCATTAGGTGTGGACTAGCCACTGCGGACTCACTGATTTTCAGAACAGTGGCCCTCCGGCGTCACGCCTGGTTGCGGTCCACTGGTTTTTCAGGGGATGTACAAGGTTCCCGTATGGACATGCCCTTTGATGGTACTCCCCTGTTTGGCGATAAGGCAGATAGTGCGCTGGAGCGCTTTAACGACTCCTGGGCATGTCACCCAAAGGGGCTACTCCCTCCCCTTCCAGACTGCCCCTCCAGCCATGCCACCTCAGTTCCTCCGCATGTCGGGGGACCTTTTTGCGCTTCTCCAGCAGGAAGTCACAGACGTCCTGGCCAAGGGGGCCATCGGGCGTATTCCTGAGCCAGAAGTGGGATGTGGTTGTTATTCCCACTACTTTTTGGTCTCCAAGAAGGAAAAAGGGGGCCTGCGTCCCATCTTGGACCTCAGGAACGTCAATTACTTCCTCCGGAAGGAGAAGTTCAAGATGTTGACTCTGGCTCAGGTCTTGGCTGCCCTCGACCCTGGAGACTGGATGGTAGCGTTGCACTTGCAGGACGCATATTTTCATATCCCCGTCCTGCTGGCCCACCGGCGTTACCTGCGGTTCACGGTAGGCCTAGAGCACTTTCAGTTTGCCGTTCTCCCCTTCAGCCTTACCAGTGCCCCTTGGGTGTTCACGAAAGGGATGTCAGTGGTCGCAGCTCATCTGCGTAGCTCAGGGGTTCCATTCTTCTCCTATCTCGATGACTGGTTGTTGAAGGCGGGTTCGCTTCATGCAGTCGTCTCCCACCTCCAGACTATGGCCGATCTCCTGCATTTGCTGGGGTCATCCTGCAGAAGTCGCACCTGAGTTCCTCTCGGAAGCTCCCCTTCATCGGAGCGGTTCTGGATTCGGCGCAGTTTCGGGTTTATCCTCCCGAGCAGCGAGTCTCGGATATTCAGGCTATGATTCCAATCTTTCAGGTTCTATCCCGGGTTTCAGTCAGGATGACCCTCCGGCTCCTGGGCCTAATGACCTCCTGTATCCTGCTTGTGCACCATGCCAGGTGGCATATGCGGGCTCTGCAGTGGGACCTGAAGTTCCAGTGTGCACAGCATCGGGACAACCTGGCCGATCACGTCCAGATCTCGGAGGGCGCTGCATGACCATTGCATTGGTTCCTCACGCATCGCGATTGTGTCAATGACCCTTCCCTCTGTCTGGGGAAGTGTAGTGCAGTTGTTCACGGACAACACCACCGCCATGTGGTATTGCAACAAACAGGCGGGGTGGGGTCGTGGACCCTATGTCCGGAGGCTCTCCGCCTCTGGACATGGCTGGAACATCAAGGCATTCCCTTGGTGGTTCACCACCTGACAGGTTCTCTGTACGCCAGAGCGGACTAACTTAGCCGCCGGTGCATGATGGATCATGAATGGTGTTTTCACTCGGTGGCGCAAGGTCTCTTTCAGCAGTGGGGAGAGCCTTGGTTAGATCTATTCGCCACCGAAGAGAACGCGCAATGTCAGCAGTTCTGCGCGTTGGAATTTCCAAGGCGGCACTCGCTCGGCAACGCTTTTCGTCACGAGTGGAGTTGCGGTCTGTTGTACGTCTTTCCGCCTATACCACTTCTGCCCAGAGTGCTGAAGAAGATCAGGCACGACCGGGCCCAAGTCATCTTGGTGGCTCCAGATTGGGCACGGAGGTACTGGTATCCCGAGCTACTCAGTATGTTGACCGATCCTCCGATACGTCTGCCCCTTCGGGAGGATCTTCTGTCGCCGCAGCAGGGGACGGTCCTCCACCCGAACCTGTCCAGCCTCCACCTCCATGCGTGGAGATTGAGCGGCGGCAGTTGATGCCATTTGACTTGCCTCCTGAAGTCTGTGATATCATTCTGGCAGCCAGGCGTCCCTCCACAAAGACGGTATACGCCTGCCGGTGGAACAAATTTGTGGCATGGTGCACAGCAAAGGCTGTGGATCCCCTCTCCGCCCCTCTTTCTGAGGTTCTCCTCTTTCTTCTTTCTTTGGCCCGGCAGGGCTCTGCCCTGGGCACGTTGAAAGGTTATCTTGCTGCCATCTCTGCCTTCTTGCGGCTTCCTGATCAGCCTTCTCTTTTCAAGTCCCCTGTGGTTACACGCTTTCTAAAAGGCATTACTCACACGTTCCCTCCTGTCCCTTTTGTAATGCCTCAGTGGGACTTGAATCTTGTTCTCACATTTCTAATGTGCGCTCCCTTTGAGCCTCTTCATAATTGTCCTCTTCGTCTGCTGACGCTTAAGACTGCTTTTCTGGTAGCCATCACCTCGGCTAGACGGGTGAGTGAGCTCCAGGCTTTATCATCAAAGCCTCCTTTTCTCTCTGTTCATCCGGACAAGGTTGTCCTTCGGCCTCGTCCCTCCTTTCTTCTGAAAGTGGTGACCCCCTTTCATCTTGGGCAGTCTGTCACCTTGCCCACCTTCTTTCCGCCTCCGCATCCTTCCAAAGAGGAAGAGAGGCTCCACCGTCTGGACCCAAAACGTGCGCTCTCCTTTTATCTGGACCGCACAAAGCAGTTCCGGGTGGACGACCAACTTTTCGTTGGATACGTGGGTGCTAAGAAGGGGAAAGCTGTGCACAAACGGACCATCTCTCGGTAGGTCGTTTTATGCATCAAACTTTGTTATTCCTTGGCAAAAAAGGACCCTCCTGTTGGGCTGCGCGCCCATTCTACTCGGGCCACAGCGGCTACTACTGCTTTGGGACGGGGTGTCCCTTTGCAGGACATCTGTCAGGCGGCAACGTGGGCTTCGCTACACACGTTTGCCAGGCATTATTGCCTTGACAGCCAAGTCCGGAGGGATGGCTTCTTTGGCCGTTCTGTCCTCCAGGACTTTCTGGTGTGATCTTGGTTCGCAGACCCACCACCGGTGATGGTATTGCTTGGGTATCTATTCTAAAGTGTGGAATCTAAATAACGTGTTTCTTTCAGATGAACAAGTTACTTACCTTCGGTAACGATGTATCTGTAAGAAACATTAGTTAGTTAGATTCCTCACCGACTCACCCATCCTCCCCGTTCTGCGAACTGACATCTAGGGTTAAGGCTATCCCTTTCAGGGCCCTAGTATTTTTTGGCACCAGTGTCGGTATCTTGCATGGCTCTGCGTTCCTGGCGCGGAAGGCTATGTACAAGAACTGACGTCAGCGCGCGAGGGCGGCGTCTAAGTACTCCGACGATGTCATTCCGGCGCACGACGCCGACGACGGACACGGAGCCGCAGACGACGCCTAGCGACGCGCAAGGGGTATTGCTGACGAAAAATCTTCCGGATCCAGTCTGACGCCTGGGGATATTCTAAGGTGAGGAATCTAACTAACTAATGTTTCTTACAGATACATCGTTACCGAAGGTAAGTAACTTGTTCTTTAATTACTGTTATTTAATTGCAAGACTGTGGTTTAAAAAGACAATTAGAGCACTGATGCAACAGACAGTAAATAGCCAAATCTATGCCTTGTGCAAATGTTGTTGACCTTTAGTGGCCCTTGTGTACCCATGGTAATCCCATTTTGTTAAGTCAACTATTATTCAACTGGTTCAGTGGAGTGTATTAGTTCACTCGCAATGTTTTGCATTAAGGTTCGTACTCCGTCCATGTTACAGAATATCAGTTGCACATATATTACACCACTCATTATTTAAATTTAACATGTGTGCTCAATGAATGTCAATCTGGTTTACTCTTCTAGAAGACCATGTGTGTTTGTTAGACTGCATTGTAGTGGATCTACAGGACATGGATATCTTTGCTGCCGAAAGATACCCCAGAAATTACTTTGATACCGTTGAAAACCTTTCCACCGACTTGATCTTCCCTTCGTTTCTTGTCAGACAGAAGGGGGAAAGTTTGTTAGCTGAGCGCTGCAGATTAAAGTTAAAAGTGGAAAAGAACTTGGACAGGTGAGTGTTCAAATTCAATGCATCGAATGCCTGTTTGTGCCCTTCTGGCCACTTATAATTAGTAGAACGAGATTCAGTACTTTCAGAGATTAAAAGAAATTGGTTAATTTTTGTCTCCGTGAAATTAACCGGATTACATACAATCTGTTCATGATGGTGTACTACAATTACAATGAAAAATTGTATCTTTTGTGTATGTGAACTGTTACCTTTTTCTACTTTTGTTAATGCAGATTTGAAAGTGAAATCTATTGATGTCAGAGTAATACACCACATTTAAATCGTGTTAATTATTGCTTACCTTCGACTTGCTTAAAACTTAGTACAGGGTAGAAGTGGCCAGTATTAGTCCTTGGATGGGCGTTTAGCACTCTAATGTAATGCAAAGTGTTCTAAGCTTAATATGAATATCAACTGTTGTTAATAACCTGTTACTTCAACAATGTTTTATCATTCAGAATGACTGCAGAAACCCTGCAAAATAAATTAGCTTCAATATTTTGCTCTGTGTCTATCTGGATTGAACTGAAGTGTGTGTGTCTGTTAGTGGCAAAATAATTGCAAGGCTGTGAGAGGGATAAAAACGACTGAGGGTTAATAGGGTATCATTGGGTACCTTTCTAGGGGTAAGAAAGATTTCTGCCTTTTTAAGCACCTTGCATTCTGGAGAGAAGGAAAAGGATACTCACTCAGGAACTTTAAATACTCTGGTGATGTTTCCTTTAATGCTGAACTGACTACAAATTTCGAGAAGCTCGCTCTCTCTGATCCATAGTGTAAGAGAGCTTACTATGAATAGAGTCCAAGCTTATGCCAGGACAGGTTGCATTAAAATCAGACCAGAGAAGTAATATATGCAGAAATACTGCTTCTGATTTCGCACACTATCAAGAATCCAGGCATCAGCCTCCTCCTATATCACCCTCTACTCCCCTCACCCATTCAGCATACTAGATAGAGCAGCAAGGGTGCATCCTGTTTCCGTGCCTCAGAGCATGCCTTAGAAAGTAGGATGGGGCCACTTTACATTTGAGTTCTCCAGCAGGTGCAGATTCTGTGGATTCATTTACAGTCATGGGTGGAAGGAGCTGTGCCACTTGTCCTGCATGTTTTCTAGAACACGTTTCCTTAATTTCCCTGAAAAGACTCTTAATATAAGGATACAGGAAGTGGGCCTTGAAACCCATAGGAACCACCGAAGTGCACAGCCCTCTAAGTCTCCCAGGGGGGTCTCCTTCCTTGACATTCCAGAAAACCTATTGATTAGTAAGACTGCCTAAGCGAAGTTTCCTTGTTACTACTGATAATCCCTTGAAAAGTTGGACTCTTATGATGTTCTCATGAATAGCGAAATACTGGGAGATGCGGGTGACTTGATGTTCCTGTGCATCCAATGAGTTGTAATAATCGGGATGGGACTGTTTCCCTGATACCCCTCCAATCAAAAGTAAACAAACCTTTTTTCTGTTGAATGATTTCCCATTAATAAATCCATTTACTTCAAACATTTCCTGTGTGTCACCTGCCTGCAGTACCCAACCTGTTGCCCATTCCTTATCAAAATGCTTTTATAAGTTCACTTGACATTGATGAGGGTGTTGTTCTTTTAGGCTGTGACCTGAAAATCACTTCAAGCTGTCTGAAGTTCCCATGATTGCTGGCGGTGTGATCTGGGCACCTCTATTTGAAAGGGCATGGGCTGTAGTGTGAAAGGTTTTAGGAAATATACTACAAGAAGCTGTGGTGGTGGGATTCATGACACAATGCGTTCTTCCCATGGGGCTTTGGTGTGATGAACTGAGGTTGCCTAGAGTAAGCTTTGGAACCGTGACAGCTAAGTGTTGCTGTACTGGTTTGAGACGTAAGTAAGGTTTGTGGCACTTGCATTCAGCACTAGGGTAATAAATGGAGCAGCTCAATAAGCTACTTTTTAAAAAAAAAAAAATTTTAACTTTATTTATAGTTTTCCACTAAAAAAAAAAAAGCAAAATCACATTTCAGTCAGGAGATATACAGCTCAACACATACAGAAATCCTTCGGGTACATACGTATCCCAGTACATCTACACATTCTAATTATTCTGTCGTATATAAGAAGTATACTCGGACAGCATTTGGCTCATCTTGGGGTGCGTCATGTCCTTCCCCCCCTGCGCTCTGAAGTACACCATTATAATGTATCGTGCAATTCTCCGCCATGCAAAGGAGGGCCAAGGTCGACACATGTATCCTCTGGTAAATCACTTTTCCCCATCTAGAGGCCAGGGTGGTGGTAAATCGGGGGAGGGGGAGGGGGGTGGGGGAGCAGCATCCTCACTCCCTAGCTGAGAATCCTCTGTATGGGCCAGCAGGAACTGTTTGAGGGGGTCCCATATGTCTAGGGGTCTCGAGGCCCTGGGCAGTGTCTCCGCATACCTTGTAAGTTGGTCCTGGCAATATGTCATGTCTTTCAGCCATTCCTTAAACTTGGGGGCTCGCCCATGCCCCCATCTACACGCTATTCTGCGCTTAGCCAGCAACAAGGATATCGTAACGTATCTACGCCGCGCTTTGGGAATTTGCTTTGTGTAGCCTAGCAGCGCAATTAAAGGGTCCTTCTCCACTGGCTGCTCTATCATCTCAGCAAGCGCCTCAAAAATCCTGTTCCAGTACTACAGCACTGTCGGGCACTCCCAGGCCAAGTGTAGGAATCCTGCCCCCAATCCACCGCCTCGATCGCAGCTGTCTGAGTCTCGCAGCCCAAAGCGACATAGCCTAGCCGGCGTATAATACATGCGCTGTAAGTACTTATAGTGAATTATACGAAGCCGAGCACTTCCCGATATTTCCGCGGTTTGTAGGCAGCAATATTGCCATTGGTCGTCTGTTATTTCCCTGCCCATGTCGGTTTCCCATTGAGTTCGGGCGGCGCTACAGGGGTGCTCTCCTTCTGTGCGAATCATGCGATACAGGTTAGACACTAAGTGTCCAGGGTTTGCGCTCTGCAGCATATGTTGTAGCGGCTTGAGAGAGTCCGGCTCCCGTGGGAAACTCGGGAAAATGGCCCTTAGTCCCTGCCGCAGCCGCACATATGGGAACATCTCTAGCGCTGTATGTTGTATGGCACCAAAGAATTGAGCAGATGTGCAATAGGTCCCATTACAAAACAGATCCCCCCCAAGTCCGTTTGTGAACACGGGCGCATAGCTGCCGAAAACCTGTCTCCTGCAACAGTGATAATTTAGGGTGGTATGTCAGGGGCAAGGCCGCTGAGTAAATACACGGCACTCCTACGATCCTTCTGATGTAGTGCCATGCCCTTATCGTACTTGCTATTGTGGAAAGCTCCACACTGCGAGGGCCGAGCTGTTCGTAAATCACTCCGTCCAGGGGTATCGGGTCTGCCAACCAGTGTTCCGCAGCTCAATAAGCTATTATGTTGGATCACTGTGCATAGTAGACATGAGCAGTAGGAAGAGAGCACTAAGGCGGCGGAAGGAATTGGAGTCGTGGCTGCTAGGCATGAGACCATTTCTATCATAATTTGGTGTAGCCACTTTGTGGCTCCAAATATGTTTGTTAGCGGTGTAAATGAATTAAGATCTTACTGCCAATACAGTGTTTAAACCTCTGTGAAATCTTGTAGCGCCAGGAACCTGGAAAAGAGACCAGAGTCATGCCCATTTTCTCAGGGCAATGTCTATTTCTGAAGACCTTGCTTTATTTTGTTCCTGATTGGTTGCAGATTCTGTGGTGTGGGAAGGCATACCACTAATTTTAGGTAGCAGGTATATAACATAGGACTTCTGTCTGTTGGGCAGGGGTTGTACTCTCACAGTTTATCAAGGACTCTGGGTTTCGAAGTGGAAATATTGTCTTATCTATTTTTCTCAGAAACACCAGTAGGAAATGACCACCTTTTGTGTGACATACCCCACATGTTTGCCTTATCTGCTGTGCTGGCTTTAGAAGTGTGTGCATTTTACCCTGCTAACCAGAAGTAGTGTGCCTGTAGTCACTCTTTAAACATGGTTGAATTGGTGTTTTCCTAATCATGTTCTATTTAACTTGGCTGTACGGCCCTAATACAGGGTGTAGAAAGTTAAATGCCACCTGTGGACAGCAGCCCTTTTTGTGCCCTCCACTATAGTGGTAGTACAGACATGACTTCAGGTCTAACCTTTGTAGCCTGGCGGCGGCAGTGTAAAGTATGCAGTGCAACCTGTTAAAATAACCTTTTTTAACCGGTAAAAACCTCCCTTTCGAATATTAATGAGTCACCCCTATGTAAGCCTTGTTGCCCACAATGTAGGGTGCATGGTATTTAAAAGTGAGACCTGTAGAAAATTAATGTTACCTTGTCCATACATTGACAGGACCCAAAAAGTTACTTTCACTTTGACAGACCTATGTAGAAAACTAGAGTACAGATTAAAATACTAATACTAGATCACTATAATAAAATCAGCTAAAAAATAAATACACCACTATTTATAATAGTTATTACAAATCCATTTCAATTTTGGAGTCAGATTTTTACTAAATATTAAAAAAGGGACTTTTAGAAAGTTACCGTTTACATCCTTGAACTGTCAGAAAGCTAATTAGCATAGGCCTCTGCCAGCTCTCATCCTGTGCTCAGCCTTGATTATAAGTGAACAAGGAGTGAAATACCTCCCAGGCACAAAAGATAGGCTGACCTGAATGGGCAAAGTTAACTTCTCTGAACTCCATGGAATACTTGAAGTGGGGATTTTGGGCATCCTGTGACACCACACTCTCAAAATCTTCCTGACAGTTCTGTTAAGGCATATGTAACCCTTGAGGTGCACTTGAAAAGGCGAGAACAGGATGCCAAGACAATTCATGTGTATCCTCCGTCTGGTTGCTGAAGGGCCCTGCCTTTTTTGTATCAGATTTCTGTCGCTGGGTTTTTTATGGGTACAGTCCCTTCTTCAAACTGGATTTTAGTGTTAGATGTGGAAGGACACTAGGATTACCTTAGTACACCCTCCCTACCCACACACACCCAGCGCTCAGCACCCCAGTTTTGTGTGACCGAAGACTTTTGACATCTTGAAAATGCTCTGACATGTCACATTTTGGGCCTGCCTGCAATTAGGCAAAAAGGAACTGCTGCAAAAGTGAATAGGGTTACCCCTGGGAACCATCACCACATTGCTTAGGAAGGAGCCAGAACTCATCCCCACACACCAGCTAGTCCCAGTCATAAATGTGGCTCGTTCAGGCACCCTCTTAACACTTTCTGGGTCTGCAGAAGATAACTGAACCTGTCTTTGAACTGAAAGGAGCCCATGAAGGATTGGACCTGCTCCCTCTTGTACCCAGGACAAAGAAGTTGACTCCAAGGTTCAGTAAGCTGACCTCATGTGTGGTTACAGGGACACAACAAGCTGCAAGAGACCTCTTCACTGGAATGACCAGGAGTAACTGAATCTGGACAGGACCTTTGCTGGAACGAGTACTGACCCCTAAATGCCGCCCTTGAGGTCCTGCGACCCTTAGGAGTAAACCAGAGGAGCCGCTCCAGAAATCCTGAAAAGTTGGGACTCAAAAGTAAAATCTTTTACCAGAACTGTTGAGGCGGAAACGTCCTCTGCATGGTTAAAGACGTTTACCCCTGCCCTGAGTTGGGTTTTGTTGGACCGGGAGGGACGCCCAAAGCACAACCCTCATAGTGGTGGACGACTACGCCTTTACCAAGAGTTTAGCAGCACGAGCGCGGTGGTGGCAGCATACTGTGTTGTGATCAGTAGTAGTGAACATGTCTTTTTTTTTACCCTGGTCACTTGGATTGAGGCCTACAGGCTCACTCACCTTTTTAAAAGTTCCAATGTTGTGTGCTTAACTCACCCTTGGCCTGCATCAGTTAGGTGTGTAGTGTTGTGCAGCAAGAAGTAGTGACTGCGCTGAATGTATGTGTGCCTGTAAAGGGTACAGTACAGAAATAGAGCAGTTCTGTGTAGCACATGTGAGATAAGTGCATGTGCTGAGTGTAAATATGCCTGCGAGGAATATATAAAATGAAAGATGTATTGATATGCAGTTCATGCTCAACGAGTGCAGGTGCTTAGGTGCATGTGGAAATGTGTGAAGTACAAAACATGAAGGGTGAATTGTTGTGCAGCGCGCACATGATGAGCGTGTGTGTGAACAGTGTGTGTGTGTTTTTACAAATAGCATTCCTTGGTACAATACAGTAAGGCTACAGTACTACGCAGTGCGGACAGACTGAATGTGTGTGCTGATTGCATGCGTGTCTGTAGTGGCATAAAACATGGAGGTGACAGTACTGCACAGTAAGTGTGCTACGAATGTACACTGAGTAAGTGTGTCACATTCGTACATTACATGTAGGGCCTTGGGTTCCATTATGGGAAGACCAAGGCTGCCTGATGAAGACATGAGGAGTAGAGGAATCCCCCCACAGATTTGTATATTGCTGCATTCCTGTGAGTTGGGTGGCGCACAGAAGGTAGGGACCCTCCCTTTACATTCCAAAAGGTTGCTCTTTGAACCTGAAAGAGACTATTAGTTATAGAGTCCTTACCTTAGATTTACCCCCAGGCGTCAGACTGGATCTGGAGAATATTTCATCAGGTGTACCCCTACACGTCGGTAGGTGGCGTCGGTCGACTCCACGTTTGTCGTTAGTTTCGTGATCGATGGAATGAGGTTGCGGTATCTACTTAGGCGCTGCCCGTGCAAGCTGACGGCAGTTCTTTCTTTTTCCGCGCTAGCCAGCACAGATCACGAGTAAGCGGTACCTCTAGTCACTTTTTTACTGTCATTTTTCAACATCTTTTTCGAGTCGTTCGAATCCTAGTGCACAGGGATGCTTGTAGCACCACCACGACCCGAAGTTGTGCTCTGACTGTCGGGCCATGAATCCTAAGTCTTTGCGGGAGCGGTCCCGAAAGCTTCTGGAAGCCCGGCAGTCGGCTCCGCGCAGCTCAAGGTCCTGTTCGAGAGGGAGGTTGCGGGAACGGTCGCGGAGTCACCACCTTCACTCCTCTTCAAAGTCGTCTTTGGGTAAGTCGAAGCACAAAAAGAAGGTGAAGAAGCACCGTCGCTCTTTGCGTACTCCCCGTTCATCGGCCGACGCGATGCCGGATGCGGAAGGTAGTCGTCCAGCTCTGCCTGCGGAGCATGTTGCTTCGGCTCCGAGCTTCCCTCCCTTCCCAGAAGCTGGAGTGACCCCGGCCCAACATCGTAGTTTTATGAAGCCCTCCACTCCACCTTTGGGCAGCCCGACTCCGCCGGCTCGACTGGGGGTTCTAGGCCTTCGATGCCTTCGGCTCCCGCGCCGCAGGGCCCCCAGGGATCAAGACCTGGATCCGGATCGACGCCGGTCGACCTTAAGACACCTCCTCTGGCGCCAAATCCAATGGAAACACCTCTGCCAAATCCAACGCCAGTTTTGTCCCCAACCGACATCGATCCCAGCCTCCCCCTCGACATGGATACGGAGCCCGACTGGCGTTGATCGACGCCGGTACCCGCGCCGACCAGTACTTTTGTACCTCTGTTGTTCCCTGGTGGTCTCTATCGCCCTGAGTGGCAACCAGAGGAGGGTGAGGAGGACTGAGAGGGCTCTGTGGACTCTCTGGCAGACCGGTTGGAAGAACCGGACTGGAGCGAGGAGTTGGGTGAGGCCAGTGGTCTGGACACTTCTACAGACCTTAGCATGCTTTCTCCCCCTACCGTGGTTACGAAGGAGGGAGCATATTATGCTGAGGTGTTGCAGCCTTGAACCTTGAGCTTCCTACGATGGCGGTCAGGACTAACCTCCTGACTGAGGTGCTTCAGCCGACAGCGGCCTTCTCAGAACCCCTGCTGCCATTCAATGAGGCCCTCACTGACATCCTTCTGGGCATTTGCTCCAAGCCCAGCACTGGGGCCTCTGTGGATAGGATTATTGCCGGACGCCACCACCCGGCCCCGGGCGACCCAATTTTTCTCTCCTAACACCCTACACCGAGAGCTTGGTGGTCCAAGCCTTCATTCCAAGGGCGCGTTCCCTACTGCTCCACCTGATAGGGAATCCAAGAATCTGGATCACATTGGGAAGAAGATGTTTTCTTCCACCAGCTTAGGATTGTGGTCGGTGAACACCGCATGTCTCTTTGTCCGTTTCACCCACTCTGTGTGGGATACGGCCGCGCAGGTGCTGCGACAGTGCCCTGAGGAGGCCCGGGCCATTCTCTCCCGTGCACTGGCTGAGGGTAGAAATGCAGCTAAGTTCATCATATTATGTGGGCTGGACACTGCTGACTCGTTAGGGAGGAGTATTTCAACGTCGGGAGCCCGGAGATGCTACGCCTGGCTGAGGTCCACTGGCTTCTCGGGTGATGTCCAATCAACTCTATTGGATATGCCCTTTGAGGGCCATTGCTTCTTTGGCGACAAAGTGGGCAGTGCGCTCGAGCGCTTTAAGGATTCCAGGGCTGCGGCCAGATTCTTTGGCCTCGCTACCACCTCTCGCCCTGTGCAGTCCGCTTTTCGCCCCTTTTGTGGCTACGGAAGGGGTGCCCCACCACTTTCCACCCAGAGCCACAGCTACCCAGCTTCTGCACGGCCGAGGACGTGGGACCCAGGGTTGGGGGCCAGCGGGCGAGTTAGTCCACCAGCGCCCCCTCTGCAGCAACCTCCAAACCTTCCTAGTCTGACTTTTCAGGGCCACCAATTGCCAGTGGGCGGCAGGATTCGCCATCACCTCCCCCACTGGCACAACATCACGTTGGAAAGGTGGGTTTTGCAGATAGTCCAAAGGGGCTACTTCCTCCGCTTCAAGACTGCCCCTCCATGTCACCTGTTTTCCATCGCATGTCGGAGGATCACTTGGCCCGTCTCCATCAGGAAGTTGCGGCTATCTTAGCCAAGTGAGCCATTGCGCGAGTCCCTGTGCCAGAAGTAGCTTGTGGTTGTTATTCCCACTACTTCCTGGTGCCCAAGAAGGCCAAGGCCTGCGCCCTATCTTGGATCTCAGGGACGTCAACCGCTTCCTCTGGGAGGAAAAGTTCAAAATGTTGACATTGGGTCAGGTCCTTTCTGCCCTCGACCCCGGAGATTGGATAGTAGCGATGGACTTGCAGGACTCCTATTTTCACATCCCTGTCCTGCCTGCCTATCGGCGTTACCTACGGTTCACAGTAGGCCACAATCATTTTCTGTTCAGCGTGCTCCTTTTGGCCGTGTCAGCGCCCCTTGGGTGATAACGAAAGTGATGGCGGTGGTCACAGCTCATCTGCGCAGATCAGCGGTTCTAGTCCTCCCCTATCTCGACGACTGGCTATTGAAGGCGAGTTCGACCCAGGCTGTCGTCTCCCACCTCCAGACTAAGGTGTATCTTCTGCATTAGCTGGGGTTCACTATCAATGTGCCGAAGTCACACCTAATTCCCTCTCAGAAGCTCCTTTTCATCGGGCGGTTCTGGACACAGCGCAGTTTCGGGCTTATCCTCCCGAGCATTGAGTCCGGGATATTCGGGCTATGATTACGATCTTTCAGCCTCTATCCTGGGTTTCGGTCAGAATGACCCTGAGGCTGCTGGGCCTCATGGCCTCCTACATCCTGCTGGTGGATCATGCCAGGTGGCATAGCATCAGGGTAATCTCTCCAGCATGGTCCATGTCTCGGAGGGCACTGCAAAAGACCTGCAGTGGTGGTTAACGAACCCCGTTTAAGTCAACAGCAGACCCCTCTCCTATCCCCAACCAGATCTAACAGTAGTATCTGAAAGAAACACGTTAGTTAGATTCCTCACCTTAGAATATCCCCAGGCGTCAGGCTGGATCCGGAAAGATTTTTCGTCAGCAATACCCTTGCGTGTCGCTATGCGTCGTCTGCGGCTCCGTGTCCGTCGTCGGCGTCGTGATCGCCGGAATGACGTCGTCGGAGTACTTAGACGCCGCCCCCGCGCGCTGACGTCAGTTCTTGTACATAGCCGGGAAGAGCATACCCTTTTAGTCACTTTTTGACTAAACTTTTTAAAACTCTTTTGGTTCCATTCTCGCCGACCTCGACTCTGGTGCCGATAGGGATGCCTGGCTTCAAAGCTTGTGTCTCCTGTCACCGACTGATGTCGGTCACGGACCACCACCGCCGGTGCCTCTATTGCCTTGGGGCCGACCACCATGCCGAGTTGTGACTCGACTGCCGGGCCTTGACTTCGAAAGCTAGGCGGGAGCGGTCCCGCAAGCTGCTCGAGTTCCGGCAGTCGGCGCCGCGCTGTTCAAGGTCCCGGTCGAGGAGGAGGTCGAGGGACCGGTTGCGAAGCCGCAGCCATCACCGCTCGTCGGGGTCCAAGTCTTCGAGATCCGGTAAGTCGAAGCAGCGACATCGCTCTTCTGGCTCCCCTCGCCGGTCGCGAGACTCGGCTGAGGGTCCGGGTGGCACCACCCGCGCGGCTCCGTCGGAGCCGCAGGAGTCCCATCCGACCCCATACCGTCCGGTCCCTGGGTCTGACGCGACTCCGGCAGAGATCAAAGACTTCCTCGTGGCCATGAGGAGCCTGGCTTTGCCGTCCAGGCCTGCCGGCATGCCTTCGGACCCGCAGGCTCGACTGGGAGGCCTAGCGAGCTGGTCCCGACGCCGCAGGTTCCAGAGGGATCCAGGCCTGGATCACAGTCGGCGCCGGTCGACCTCACGACCCCTCCGCCGGCGACGACTCCTCCGGTGCCGCCCCCGGCGCCGCCTTCAGACGACGCCGTTCCCTGGTTTAGTCCTAGTCCGGCGTCGGAGCTGCGTCGCCCGGCGCCGCACACGACGCCGATGGGTGGCAATTTCATCTTCCGCCCGGCTCCGATCATTCCACCTGTATACCAGGAATCGGATGACGGTGACGACTGGGAGGGGTCTGAGGACCCTCTGGCCTGGCAGGGCCAGTTATCTCAGGACTGGGCAGACGAACTGGGGGATGCCAGTGGTCTTGACACCTCCCCTGACACTGGCTTCATCTCTCCTCCGACCGTGGCTTCGGAGGAAGGTGCTACATTTTCTGTGGTGCTGCGCAAGGCAGCCAAAGCCCTTGGGCCGGAGCTGCCTGCTGTGGCTGTGAGGACTAATCTCCTCACTGAAGTGCTCCAAACGTCAGCAAGCTTCTCGGAGCCCCTGCTGCAGTTTAATGAAGCACTGATTGACATTCTGAAGGGCACCTGGTCCAAGCCCTCCACAGTTCCTCATGTGGACCGGAACGTGGCCCAGCGCCACTGCCCTGCACCGGGCAACCCCACTTTTCTGTGCATGCACCCCACGCCCGAGAGCCTGGTTATCCAGGCCTCTACCTCCCAGACCTCCTTCCCGTCCGCTCCCCCGGATCAGGAATCCAAAAGGTTAGAACAGTTTGGGAAGAAACTGTTCTCCTCTCTTAGTTTGGGGTTGCGGTCTATCAACACCGCGTGCCTTTTGGACCGTTACTCCCACTCTCTGTGGGATACGCTGGAGGACGTGCTGCCCCAGTGTCCGGAGGAGGCCCGGACACGGCTCGCCCAGGCTCTTACAGAGGGGCGGGATGCGGCACGGCATGCAATCCGATGTGGACTGGACACAACGGACTCGCTGGGCAGGGCAATGTCGACCACGGTGGCGCTTTGTCTGGCTGCGGTCCACAAGTTTTTCCGGGGATGTCCAGAGCACCCTCATGGACATGCCCTTTGATGAGAGTCGCCTTTTTGGCAACAAAGCGGATAGTGCGCTGGAGCGCTTTAAGGACTCCGGCGCCACGGCCAAGTCCTTGGGCCTCTCGGCCCCGCGCCCACAACCTTCCACTTTTCGACCCTTTCGTGGCCAAGGAAGGGGTGTCCCCTCACGTCTGCCTAGCCACCGCCTGCGGAACCAATCTCCACACGGTCGCGGATGTGGATTCCGCCGAGGCAGTACACGGGGACAACGTGCCGGTCCGTCCACATCTACCCCAGCAGCATCCGCCTCAAAGCCCTCCTAGTCCGAGCTTTCAGGCCCATTCCACGCCAGTGGGTGGCAGAGTTCGCCATCACCTGCTCCGCTGGCGTACCATCACATCGGACAGGTGGGTGCTGCAAATCGTCCGAAGGGGCTACTCCCTCCCCTTCGAGGTGACCCCTCCAGCCATGCCACCTCAGTGCCACTGAATTTCAGGGGATCACTTGCAACTTCTGCAGGAGGAAGTTACGGCCCTCTTGGCCAAGGGGGCCATCGAGCGCGTTCCTGGTACAGAAGTAGGTTGTGGTTGTTATTCCCACTACTTTCAGGTTCCCAGGAAGGGCAAAGGGGGCCTACGCCCTATCTTGGAACTCAGGAGCCTCAACTCCTTCCTCCGGAAGGAGAAGTTCAAGGTGCTCACCTTAGCTCAGGTTCTGGCTGCCCTAGACCTGAAGACTGGATGGTAGCGTTGGACTTGTAGGATGCTTATTTCCACATCCCCGTCCTGCCGGCCCACCAGCGTTACTTACTTGCGGTTCACGGTGGGCCAAGAGCATTTTCAGTTTACCGTGCTCCCCTTCGGCTTCACCACTGCCCCTCGGGTGTTCACCAAAGTGATGGAGGCGGTCGCAGCTCATCTGCGCAGATTGGGGGTTCCAGTCTTCCCCTATCTCGACGACTGGGTTTGAAGGCGGGCTCGCCCCAGGCAGTCGTCTCCCACCTCCCACCTCCAGACTACGGCCGACCTCTTGAATTTGCTGGGGTTCTCCATCAATGTGCCGAAGTCGCATCTGAGTCCCTCCCAGAAGCTCCTCTTCATTGGAGCGGTTCTGGACTCGGCGCAGTTCCGGGCCTATCCTCCGGAGCAGCGGGTCCGGGATATTCAAGCTCTGATTCCCATCTTTCGGCCTCTATCCCGGTTTTCGGTCAGGTTGGTTCTGCGGCTTCTGGGTCTGATGGCTTCCTGCATCCTGTTGGTGCATCACGCCAGATGGCGGATGCGGGCTCTGCAGTGGGACCTGAAGTTTCAGTGGGCCCAGCATCGGGGCAACCTGTCCGACCATGTCTTGATCTCGGAGGGCACTGCAAGACAGCTGCAGTGGTGGCTCACGGACGGTGGCAGATCCCTCTCCCTACCCCAACCGAAGCATGTAGTAGTGACGGATGTGTCCCTCCTGGGATTGGGGGGCCACATGGGAGAGGCAGAGATCAGAGGCCTCTGGTCTCCGGCGGAGTCTCGGCTCCATATCAACCTTCTGGAGCTGAGGGCGATCCGGCTTGCACTGAAGGCATTTCTTCCCTCTGTCTGGGGAAGTGTAGTGCAGGTGTTCACAGACAACACCACCGCCATGTGGTATTGCAACAAACAGGGCGGGGTGGGGTCGTGGACCCTTTGTCAGGAGGTTTTGCGCCTCTGGACATGGCTGGAACATCAGGGCATCACCCTGGTGGTTCACCATCTGGTGGGCTCTCTGAACGCCAGAGCAGACAAACTCACCCGCCAGTGCATGTTTGATCATGAATGGCGTCTAAACTCGGACGTGGCGCAAGGCCTCTTTCGGCTGTGGGGAGAGCCTTGGTTAGATCTTTTCGCCACCGAAGAGAACGGCAATGTCAGCAGTTCTGCACGTTGGAGTTTCCAAGGCGGCACTCGCTTGAAGACGCTTTTCGTCACGAGTGGAGTTGCGGTCTGTTGTACGCCTTTTCGCCTATACCACTTCTGCCCAGAGTGCTGAAGAAGATCAGGCGCGACCGGGCCCAAGTCCTCTTGGTGGCTCTGGATTGGGCACGAAGATACTGGTATCCCGAGCTACTCAGTCTGTCGATCGATCCCCCGATACGACTGCCTCTTCAGGAGGACCTTCTGTCACAGCAGCAGGGTACGGTCCTCCACCCTAACCTGTCCAACCTCCACCTCCATGCGTGGAGATTGAGCGGCAGCAGTTGATGCCATTTGACTTGCCTCCTGAAGTCTGTAATGTTATTCTGGCAGCCAGGCGTCCCTCCACAAAATCGGTATACGCCTGTAGGTGGAACAAATTTGTGGCATGGTGCACAGCAAAGGCTGTGGATCCCCTTTCCGCCCCTCTTTCTGAGGTTCTCTTTCTTCTCAAGGGCTCTGCTCTGGGCACCCTTAAGGGATATCTTTCAGCTATTTCTGCTTTCTTACGGCTTCCTGATCAGCCTTCTCTTTTCAAATCCCCTGTTGTTTCTCGATTCTTTAAGGGCATTACTCACATGTTTCCTCCTGTCCCTTTCGTAATGCCTCAGTGGGATTTGAATCTAGTATTGACCTATCTGATGTGCGCTCCCTTTGAGCCCCTTCATAATTGTCCCCTTCCTTTCTGGACGCTTAAGACTGCTTTCCTGGTTGCCATCACCTCTGCTAGAAGGGTGAGTGAGCTCCAGGCTCTCTTTTCTAAGCCTCCTTTCCTTTTTGTCCATCCAGACAAAGTTGTTCTCAGGACTCGTCCTTCCTTTCTCCCTAAGGTGGTAACTGCCTTTTACATCCGACAGTCTGATACACTGCCCACCTTCTTTCCGCCTCCGCATCCCTCGAAAGAGGAAGAGAGGCTCCACCGTCTGGACCCAAAACGGGCGCTGTCCTATCTGGACCGCACCAAACAGTTCCGGGTGGACGACCAACTCTTTGTTGGCTACTTGGGCGCCAAGAAGGGGCGGGCGGAGCACAAGCGAACCATCTCTAGGTGGGTCGCTTTGTGTATCAAGGCCTGTTATTCCTTGGCTAAAAAGGAACCTCCTGTAGGGCTGAAGGCCCATTCCACTCGGGCCACAGCGGCAACCACTGCCTGGGCCGGGGAGTCCCCTTGCAGGACATTTGTCAGGCAGTAACGTGGGCCTCGCTGCACACGTTTGCCAAACATTATTGCCTGGACAGTCAAGTCCGGAGAGATGGCTTCTTTGGCTGTTCTGTACTCCAGGACTTTCTGGTGTGATCTTGGTTTGCAGACCCACCACCGGGGTTGGTATTGCTGGGGTATCTATTCTAAGGTGAGGAATCCAACTAACGTGTTTCTTTCAGATGAACAAGTTACTTACCTTCGGTAACGATATATCTGTAAGAAACATTAGTTAGTTAGATTCCTCACCGCCCCACCCATCCTCCCCGTTCTGCGAACCGATATCTACCGAACCGATATCTAGGGTTGAGGTCATCCCTTTCAGGGCCCTAGAGTTTTTGGCACCAGTGTCGGTCTCTTGCATCGCTCTGCGTTCCTGGCGTTGAAAGCTATGTACAAGAACTGACGTCAGCACGCGAGGGCGGCGTCTAAGTACTCCGACGAGGTCATCCCGGCGATCACGACGCCGCCGACCGACGCGGAGCCGCAGACGACGCCTAGCGACGCGCAAGGGTATTGCTGACAAAAAAAACTTTCCGAATCCAGTCTGACGCCTGGGGATATTCTAAGATGAGGAATCTAACTAACTAATGTTTTCTTACAGATATATCGTTACCGAAGGTAAGTAACTTGTTCGTTTAGAGCACTGCCCTGCTAAGAGGGACTTCCAACTGCTTCTCTGGATTGTCTTTCCCCAACATTACACCCATGATTTTTTGCTTTTGTGTGCGTGCATGTGTATATCTATTGGTGATGTTAAGTTGGTACCAGTTTTGTGCAAATGTGTGCACGAGAAGCTTCAGCTGATACCTGCACTATCCCTTTCCTTGTAGTTCCTGTTCTTTCTTTGTGCTGTGGGGCAGGCGGTAGGGTGGGTGTTTAGGCGCTGGACTTGAACTGCTACTTTCTATGATGTTCCGGTTTTGTGATTTCTAGGGAATCTTGCATTCGTGATTTTCCTGTGGTAACTTTTTTTTTGGGCGGGAGGGCAGTGTTGTGAAGCTTTCACTGCTGTTGGATGTAATGTAACCGTTTTAGTGGCAGGTTCCAATGCATAATTTGTAATCAATAAAAAAGGACATGAGCCCCAACATTTTCTCCGGTATTTAACCCCTTCGCTGCTAGTTCTTTCCCCCCCATGTGCTAAGCCTTTTTTTTGGCTATTTGGGGTAGTTCGCGCTTAGGCCCCTGTAACTTTTTGACAACATAAGGTATCCACGTCAAATTTGCGTCCTTTTCTTCCAACATCCTGGGGATTCTAAAGGTACCCAGGGTTTATGGATTCCCCTGGAGGGGACCCAGAAATTAGCCAAAATACAGCTAAATTTTGTTTTTTGGGGGAAAAATGGGAAAAAGTGCTGCAACTGAAAGCGTCTGGGTTTTTCCCTGCAAATGGTATCAAAAAAGGGTTTGTGGGGCCGAAATCACCATTTTCCCAGCTTTTAGGGAATGGCAGACTTTTGTCAGAAAACCAAAGTTTATCTACACAGTTTTGGCATTTTTCTGGGACATAGCCTATTTTTGCTATTTTTTGTGCTTTCAACCTACTTCCAGTTAATGGTAGACATGGGTATGAAAGCAATAATGAATCCTGGAAAGCTATACATTTTAATAAAGTAGACACAATTCTGAATTCAGCAAGGGGTCATTTGTGTAGATCGTTCAAGGTTTCTTTATAGAAAGTTACAGTTAAATATAGGAAACATTGAAAATTAGTTGAAAAAAACAGCCTTTTTTTCAACGTTTTCACCTATAACTTCTTCTAATTATGACAGCTCTTTGAAAGCAATATACCGTTACATCCGCTGAACCTTACTGGTTGTGGGTATATATAGGACTTGTAGGTTCACCAAGAACCCTACGAACCCAGAGCCAAAAACTGAGCAGCAACTTGCAATGGTTTTTTATTATGTACCGGGTATATAGCAATTATTCTAGGAAAATGTATAAATGGAAAAATCGGTATGAAAGACACCAATGTATTTCTGAAATGGAAACAAAATATAAAGTTTAGAAACAGTAGATATTTGCACATTTCCGAAATTGGGAATACTCATACTAGCATGAGAATTATCAGTCATTTTTCAAAATGACTTCTTTTTTACACATTGTCTTTCATTTGGAAGGCAGAAATGCATCGAAAGTCAATGGGTAATAACAGTTGCTTTACAAATCTGAATTACCCTAAGTCTCCCGATAAAAATGGTACCTCACTTGTGTGGGTAGGCATAGTGCCCACGACAGGAAACGGCTCAAAACGCAACGTGAACACACCACATTTTCACAATGAAAAATTACCCTTTTTTTGCAAAGTGCCTAGCTGTAGTTTTTTAACCCTAGCTCTGCCGGCCCCTAGGCAAACCTATACATCTTTGAAAACTAGACACACAGGGAATCCAGGATGGGGTGACTTGACTGGCTCTCACCAGGTTCTGTTACCCAGAATCCATTGCAAACCTAAAAAAATGTTTTAAAAACATATTTTCCTCACATTTCTGTTTTGGAAAGTCCTGGAATCTGTGTGTATCCACAAATTTCCACCCAACCCGCGTTCCCCAAAGTCTTCCGAGAAAAATGGTACCTCACTTGTGTGGGTAGGCCTAGTGCCCGCGACAGAAAACGGCGCAAAACGCAACGTGGACACACCACAATTTCACAGTGAAAAATGACCCTTTTTTGGCAAAGTGCTTAGCTGTAGGTTTTTTAACCCTAGCTCTGCCGGCACCTAGAGAAACCTAGCAAACTTATACATTTTTGAAAACTAGACACCCAGGGGAATCCAGGATAGGGTGACTTGACTGGCTCTCACCAGGTTCTGTTACCCAGAATCCCTTGCAAACCTAAAACATTGTCCAAAAAAAACACATTTTCCTCACATTTCTGTGGTGGAAAGTTCTGGAATCTGCATGGATCCACACATTTCCACCCACCCCGCTTTGCCCTAAGTCTTCAGAGAAAAATGGTACCTCACTTGTGTGGGTGGGTCAAGGACCTGCGACAGGCAAGGGCCCAAAACCTATTGAGGCGACATCAAAATTACCTATCACAAACCAACCTGGTTTTGCAAGGGGGGGTCCCATGAGTTTTTGGCCCGGGGCTCGGTGGCCATCTAGTGAAACCTACCAAACCCACATATTTCTGGAAACTAGACACCCAGGGGAGTCGATCGAGGTATGGCTTATTTGGGTCCCGGAACATACTCCTACCCAGAATCCCCTGCATACCTCAAATTTCGCTGAAAAAATCACTTTTTTCTCAAATTTCTGTGTGGGAAAGTTCTGTAATCTGCGTGGATCCACAAATTTCCTCCCACCCAGCGTTCCCCTAGGTCTCCCGATAAAAATGGTACCTCACTCGCCTGTGCGGGTCAAGGATCCGCGACAGGCAAGGGTCCAAAACCTATTGAGGCGACATCAAAATTACCTATCACAAACCAACCTGGTTTTGCAAAGGGAGTCCCATGAGTTTTGGGCCCGGGGCTCGGCGGCCCTCTAGGGAAACCTACCAAACCCACACATTTCTGGAAACTAGACACCCGGGGAGTCCAACAAGGTATGGCTTGCGTGGGTCCCCCAACATTCTCCTACCCAGAATCCCCTGCAAACCTCAAATTTCACTGAAAAAATCACTTTTTTCTCAAATGTCTGTGTGGGAAAGTTGTGGAATCTGCGTGGATCCACAAATTTCCTCATACCCAGCGTTCCCCCAGGTCTCCCGATAAAAAATGGTCCCTCACTTGTGTGGGTAGGCATAGTGGCTACAACAGGAAATGGCCCAAATTGTACTGTGGAGACTTCAAAATTACCTATAACAAAACTACCTGTTTTTTTTTGGGGGGGGGGGGCACCTGAGACAGCGTTTGCCTGAGCCTCGCGAGTAAAATGATACCTCACTTGTGTGGGTGGGGCACGGGCCTGTGACTGGGAAGAGCCCAAAATATAGGAAATAAGGGTATTGCTCTGAGAATAAGTTTTTAGCCAATTCTGCATTGGACAACCACACAAGCGAGGTATCATTTTACTCGGGACACTAAGGAGAACGCTGTGGGGTAGGTCATTTTTGCCGGCACGGTGATTCCACACAAAAATATGTGGAAAATGTGTTTTTTTCAGCTAAATTTGAGGTTTGCATGGCATTCTGTGTAGGAAAACGTTGGAGGATCCACGCAAGCCATACCTCATTGGACTTCCCCGGGTGTCTACTTTTAAGAAATGTTTGGTTCGGTACTTTCCCAAGATGGCCGTTGAGCCCAGGGCCAAAATCTCAGGTGCCCCTCCCCAAAACCAGGAAGTTTTGTTTTTGTTATAAGTAATTTTGAATTCTCCACAGTACGATTTGGGCCATTTCCTGTTGCAGCCACTATGCCTACCCACACAAGTGAGGTACCATTTTTATCGGGAGACCTGGGGAAACGCTGGGTGGGAGGAAATTTGTGGATACATGCAGATTACAGAACTTTCCCACACAGAAATTTGAGAAAAAGGTGATTTTTTTCAGCGAAATTTGAAGTTTGCAGGGAATTCTCGGTAGGAGAATGTTGGGGGACCCACGCAAGCCATACCTCGCTGGACTCCCCGGGTGTCTAGTTTCCAGAAATGTGTGGGTTTGGTAGGTTTCCCTAGATGGCCGCCGAGCCCCGGTCAAAAACTCATGGGACCCCCCTTGCAAAACCAGGTTGGTTTGTGATAGGTCATTTTGATGTCGCCTCAATAGGTTTTGGGCCCTTGCCTGTCGCGGGTCCTTGACCCACCCACACGAGTGACCTGAGGGAATGCTGGGTGGGAGGAAATTTGTGGAAACAGGCAGATTCCAGAACTTTCCTACACAGAAATTTGAGAACAAAGTGACTTTTTTTCAGCGATATTTGAGGTTTGAAGGGGATTCTGGGTAGGAGAATGTTGGGGGACTCACGCAAGCCATACCTCGCTGGACTCCCCCGGGTGTCTAGTTTCCAGAAATGTGTGGGTTTGGTAGGTTTCCCTAGATGGCCGCTGTGCCCCGGGCCAAAAACTAATGGGACCCCCTTGCAAAACCAGGTTGGTTTGTGATAGGTAATTTTGATGTCGCATCAATAGGTTTTGGGCCTTTCCCTGCCGCGGGTACTTGGCCCACCCACACAAGTGAGGTACCATTTCTATTGGGATACTTGAAGAAATGCTAGGGGGATGGAAATTTGTTGTTACTTTCTGCAGCGTGAAAATTTGAGCACAATAATGTAAGGCAAATGTGACAGTCACATTTTGAGGTTTGGTGCGCATTGTGGGTAAGATAACTTGTTGGGATCCACAAGAGAGACAACACCATGTACTCCCATGGGTGTTTAGTTTACGACAAAATCTACAGTTGGTAGGCTTTTCTTAGATGAAATGTACACCTTGGCAGAGACAAAAAAGACAAAGTTTACTGCACAGCCATCTATTCCTCAAGCACACACACATACTGGTTGGATTTGGCACAAGGGCGAGTGATGGTTCACTATATAAAATGTTATTAACAAGAGATTTCACAAAAATGAAATGCACGGTCAATAATTGAAAGGACAAAAAACTGAACCATTGACTCGCAGCTCGTGAGCTGTTAAGCCACGACAAGGCACCAACCGCTTTATAGCCATTCACACACCTTTCATACATGATTCACACAAGAGCATTCACACCACCAGGCATAAAACAAACACATTACAACATTCACAAAAAGGGACAAGGTACTCCCTGCTGGACAAAAACAGAAAAGACAAATATTTCTGCACAAGCACCTATTCCTCAAGCAATCATACATACTGGTTGGATTTGGCACGAGGGTGAGTGATGGTTCAGTATATAGAGTTGTATTAACCAGAGATTTCACAGAAAATAAATGCACTGTTAATAATTGAAAGGACGTGAAACTGAACCATTGACTCACAGCTCGTGAGTTGTAAAGCCACGACAAGGCACCAACCTCTTTACCATCCTCATACACCTTTCATACGTGTGACACATACAAAATCACACCGCCAGCCGCGGGCTCAGCACATTACAACACTCACGCTGTTGTCCCTAAAAACAGTTCGGCATACAAATTAGTCTGCTCAACAATCTCTGCTAAAAATACATCGTCCATAAACAACTGAAAAAAATGAATCTGCAAAAAGTTTTCAGTATTCACTCTACACCCTGGAACACCAGTAAAGTCTGGCAATGCCGGCTGCACCATGCTTGGGGCAACCCAGAGGTCAGCACTTTCAACGGGAAGCCTTGCTGCCCCAGGCTGCAGCCCAGATGCCTCTTGCCGCACTATACCAATGGGAAGCCTTGCAGCCCCAGGCTGCAGCCCAGATGCCTCTTGCCACACTATCGGCACATCAGTGTCCTCGTCTAACACAGGCACTTCATCCACACTAAGAGTAGCTTCATCTGCACTGAGAGTAGCTTCATCATCAGATGATTCCATGAGTAGAGAAAACTGTCTGCCTGAATCTTCCCCTCCCTCCTCTGCCTCAGATGCAGAGTCAGTCTCTGATCCATGGTCAGAGGAAGACTCAAAAAGCATACCAACAACCTGCTGAGCAGTAATCCTGCGGCTAGCAATTATCCTTACTAAGAAAGGAGACTGCACAAACAAGTCAACAACAACCAACACTGTGCAAAATAAGTAAGTAAAAAAAAATGTGTGCCTTTATCACAAAGATCTATATACTCAAAAACTATACGATTGACTTGCAAGAGACAGCTACACTCACCAGCACCTACTCTGCAGAGACACAGCAAAAACCAACAATATCCCACTAGAAAGAAAAATACAAAACCAATTACTCACAAGGCAACAAAATACACATCGAGTACAAATGCAAAAAGTTTTTGACACTCAAAAAACAGAAGCCAAATATACTATTATTACACCATTTGCAAAAAACACATTCATGCAGAGAAATGAAACTCCTGTTTGAGGCATATGAGCTGCAGATTACACACTGTGCATAGATTGCCATCTGGTGTTGGGCCCGGATGTTTACAGTTGTTTCTCCTCTTGGAAAGTCTTTGGAAGTCACGAGGTATGTGACTCCTCCGTTTTCAGTTCTTCTGATTGGCGCGCAATCCTTCCCTTTCTGCGGTATTGTTTCGATCGCGATCTCCACACTCGGCGCGACTCTCATTGTTCGAAGTCTTCGATTCCGGTCGTCGAGCTCCGGTCCTGGCTCATGGAAAGGACTTCATTTAAGAAGTGTCCTCGATGTGGATCAAAGTTTCCCCACACCGATCTCCATGAGGTGTGCAACCACTGCCTCTCCCCAGAACACGAGGCACGAGACTGTCCGGCTTGCAAATCCTTACGGTCGAAAAAGACAATTCGGAACCGAAGGGCAGGAGAACCATGGCACACTCGTTGACTGCAATCCCCGACGACATCGTCGGAGAAGGCGTCGATGTTCCCGAAGACCAGCACACCGAAGAGGGGCTTGTCAGCGCCTCCGAAGCCGACGACTCAGATGTCGAGGACATCACTCCCGCACAGTGGGGCGTGAGTATTAACATTGATCCCCACCCTCGACGGCATCGAAAAAGGCTTCGGTCACGCCTTCGCCCTCGGGCCTAGGCACGACCAAAGACACTGCTTCACATACCTCGCTTTCGGGCCCAGTTACGAAGCCCATCAAGCCTTCTGGCAGCTCGGGCTCGAGCCAGCCTGCCGTTGGTCCTGAGAAACACTCCTCCGTGTGAGAAGTTGGCCTGATGTATGATGTCACTAGTTCTAGTGTACACCTTATATCAGTCCAAACAACCCTTATGGTGATTGGTTGTAAAGTCAACCTTATAGACCAGCTATCCTAGTGGTAGCATGGACAAGAGCAGTCTTAGGCTAAACTCTGAATGGCATGTGAAGCCAGCTGTGATACCATATATAATCCCTTGAATACCAAATGAAAGGACACCACAACAGATATATATATAAAATAAAGTGTATTTATTCTAGTCAAACCCTCAGCACTCTTTATGAGATTAGAGGTAAGTACAACACAGTCTTATTCAAGCATACATTAAGTCACACAGGTAAGTAATACAGTTAGGCCCTAGGGGCCACGCAAACCATATACTAAAGAAGTGGTATAAGGACCACTGTCGCGGAAATAGGATAGGCCTAGGCCTAGGGAATCGCTGGGGCTACACTACACTACCAACAGTTAGGAAGTGGGAGGCCCACGGGATTCAGGTGCAGAGTGGAAACACTCATGCGTAATGCGTATAATCGATAGAAATAGTACAGTTCTGAAATAAGCAGTTTTAGGACACTTCTGAAGCAACTAGGAAGTCGAGACTCGGAAACTAGACCCTAGGATAGTCACTACCCTTGTGAGCACCGAAGTACCCAAGTTACCTAGCCCACAGGCTGCGGGTGCATAGGTGTGAACTTGCGTCGGGTTTCGTCGTGGACTTTTATGGATGCCTGAAGGAAAGTTGCTGACAGGCAGTCAGTGCAGAGTGTCCGGTGGATCCCAAGGCTGGGATCAAGAAGAGAGGAGACCTGCAAGCAGAAGGGACAGAGTCAAGGTCACTAGCCAGTGACCACGTGGAACCAGGAAGGAACCGGGCGATGTCGTGAAGATTGCAGGTGAAGGGTGAAGCTTGTCGCTGCAGCCACGGGTACCAGGAGACGTCTAGGACGACCAGGACCAGGAGGCGAGCTGCCCCACGAAGGCTCTTGCTGTCGGCGGCGTCGAAGTCGAACTAGGACTCACCAAGCCTGGGCAAGCGGAACCCACGAAGAACGGAGGACTTGCTTCTGGTGCAGACCAGAAAGGTCTGGGGTGCTTCTTTTTTGCAAAGAAGCGGGAGCCAGTCTGGAGGAGCCAAACCAGCAGTGAAGATTTCAAGGTGTGTCGTCACAAAGGCCGCTAGCCAACGGGCAAGCAACCGGACAGACGCGGCAAGCAGGAAAATGCAGAAGGGCCCCACGCAGGACTCGTGGAGTGTGGGGGGCTGATCTTCGGTGCAGATGGTGCTTGGGGTTGGGGCTTCTCAATCCCCGGTGCACAACTTCGAGGGTACCTCAGAAACTGCGCTGGAAGATACTCGCCACTTTTCCCAGGTAGCCGGTCCCACTTCTCTCGTCGCCTCCACGGATCTCAGCTCGGCTGTGGATGTGGATCAGGGTCGGAGAAGTCTGGAAGTCAAGGCTCTGGTCGTGCTCTACAGTCGGTCCCTCGTAGAACTTCAGCAAAGCAAAGGGTAGTCTCTTGATGGTGCCTGTTTGCACAGGGTAGCCACTCCTTGGCCACAAGGGAGATTCTTCAGTCTTCTTCTTTCGTCGAATGTCGAAGTTTCTGTTCAAGTTGCAGGTTCAGGATAATCTAATCTCCTGGGGCCCAGCTACCACTCTTATACTAATCTGGGGGGGCTGGGTTGCCTGCTAGGTCACGCCTTATGGGTGGGACCTGGGAGGGGGGTGGTTACACCCTCTTCCCTTTGTCCAGTTTCGCGCCAGGACTGGGGCTGGAGTGCCCCAGCACCGGTTTGAACTGGACTATGCATGGGACACCTTGTGTGCCCCAGGCATGTCTCATACCTTTCAGCCCTCCCTGCCCCAATACACTAAAGTCTGTCTGGGGAGGTGCTAGCACCTCCCCAAGCAGGAAACCTATTGTCCAAGCCTCCCTTGCCGGGATCACTCCCAGCAGCAGGAGGTCAGACTCGTGTCTGTGGCAGCAGCATCCATTTTGTGATGATGAGGCTTTGGTTAGAGTTAAACAGCAAAGTAGGATTTTAACATGTCTCTCCCTCTGGAAGGGAGGAATAATATCCTCATCACCAGAAATGGTATGGGGGTATTATTCCAAAGTGTTAGACACCTTACACGACATGTTTTGATAAAGCCAAACCATAGTTACCATAACCGTTTAAGATTATAAGGCACTTTAAGAGTATATGGTAGGCTATATCATAGAACAGCTATAAGGACATGGTTCCGAAAGCTGCAGACAGGCTCAGCTCATGCTAGAGCACCATCTCACATGTTACCAAGCACTCTGCCTCCAGGATTGTTAAGGCCTGCCATAGGAGTGGCTGATAGGTACACATGTGTCTATTTTAAGGGTAGATATAGGTATACTATATTTAAGCAAGGGGTGATTACACGACCTTGCCCCAGCTGAGTGATCAGCCAGTTGTGTCTGATTGGAAGGCCAGACCAGGGGTGGCATAATACATGCTGCAGCCCCTGGGAGGCCTAGGGTACACTGTACAGGGTCCAATAAGGTGATCCTTACCAATTGGGAATGTACCTAGGGTACATGGAGTCCATTTTAAAGAGAGAGCAGACAGCCTGAGACCCTGAATGGCAGGATCTCAGGCCAACTAAGTCGAAAAACCAGCTAGACACTAGGCATAAAGTTGGGGGTAACCATAGTCAGATATCCACCTTCCTACACTCCGCACCGGCACCAAAAAAGAAAATGGCCTCCTCTTCCTTATCCGCGCAGAGCTCCACACCGAAGCACTCGGCGCCGAAGACAAGCACTAGCTCCTCGGTACCAACACCATCTCCGGAACCGAGAAAAAAATCCAAAGCCCTCAACACCCACACCTCGAAGCCGAAAGTCATCTCGAAACCGAGGAAACAACCGGACATTTCTAAGCCACACAGTTCAAAACAATGAACCGATGCCGACTCCAAGACTAAAAAACCTACGGCTTCGACACTTTCGGCGCCGACGGATCGGTCCCTCTCAGAGGAACTATTTCGGCCCGATCCACTACAAAAAACACTTGTCAAAGACCCTAAAACTGGACCTTTGCTGCTCAGCATCAAAAAGAGACCGGTGGACAAGCCTGCCCCAGCTCCACCTCCAAAGAGAAGAGACTTTGCTACCTCCTTTGAGACTACCCTCACCCCCTCCTCCACCTCCTCCCTCTCCTCCGCCTCCCCCACCTCTTCATTCCCCCACACCCTCTCTGGATGAGGATGATGACGATGTCTACGACGACACAGGGGACGGACCCCATGACCAACCCACAGGGGACCCCACTCCTACAGGCTCCCCAGACCCATGGGACGAGTACAACATCCCAGACGTCCATAACGTCCCGCAGGACGACCTTTACGCTTCAAGACCGTGCCCCCGGAAGACACTATGGGGTTTAACCAACTGCTCCATAGTGCTGCACACTACCTCGGAGTTGATCTCCATACAGACCCCGTGGAGGAGGACTTCCTCCTAGATACCTTTGACACTACACACAGGGCCACTTCCATTCTGCCCATGCTTAAAGGGGTCATCAAACACGCGCCAGAGGTCTTTAAAGACCCGGTCAGGGCCAGGGTCATCAACCCTCGCATCGAGAAGAAGTATAAGGCCGGCCCTACAGACCCCACCTCCATCAGAGGGCCCGCACCACTAGACTCCCTAGTAGTCTCCACTGCAAGGAAACGTGCAAACTCCCAGGTATCAGACGAGGCACCACCACCTGATAACTCCTAGACGCCTCTGGCAAGCAAACTGCATCCCAGGCTGCCAACATATGGCGCATTGCAAACACCAAAGCGCTTTTGGCACGATATGACTGGGCACATTATGATGAACTAGAAGCCATAATGCAACACCTCCCTGACAAATACAAGAATAGAGCCAACGAGCTAATCCAGGAGGGTAAAACCATCACCAACACCTCCATTCGCTGCGCCCTCCATGTTGCTGTCACCGCCTCTAGGGCAATTAACACCAGCGTCCTCCTGCGTAGGCATGCCTGGTTACGAATTTAGGGTTTCAAACCCGAGGTGCAGGCTTCCATCCTCAACCACCCCTTTGACCAAGAACATCTGTTTGGCCCAAACGTTGACGTTGCCCTTGAAAAAATGAAAAAGGACACCGATATCGCAAAGTCTATGGGAGCCTTACAGTCGCACCCTCCCAGGCGGTCCTTTCGCCGCTCTTCCTTTCGAAGCACCTCCAGAGGCTACTCCTCAGACAGCACCTCCACTTCCTATAAAGCCCCTACACAATCTACCTTCACTAGGGGTTACCAGACGCGGATGCAGGGGTAACAACAATAAAGGCAGAGGCAAAACTAACACTTCCCCCTCTATGCCTCCACCCCTGCCCAATGACTTCCCTCCACTCCCCCCAGACCATCCCACTCCAGTCGGGGGCAGACTCCACAATTTCCTTCCTGTCCGGACTACTATCACCTCAGACAAATGGGTAACACAGATAATTCGGTCAGGCTACTGCCTCAAACTAACATCTACCCCCCCCCCCCCCAACATTCCACCCAAACAACGCCCAATGTCACAGGAACATTTGTCATTTCTAAAGCAGGAGGTAATCTCCCTCCTGCAAAAAAGTGCAATTGAACTAGTTCCTGCCCACCAACAAAATATGGGCGTTTACTCCCTATATTTTCTGATACCAAAAAGGGACGATACTCTAAGACCCATCCTGGACCTCAGACCCCTAAATCACTATATACACTCGGACCATTTCCACATGGTCACACTCCAGCAGGTACTTCCCCTGCTCTCCCAAAACGACTTCCTTGCCACCCTAGACCTCAAGGACGCCTATTTCCTTCCACATTCTTGTTCACAAAGCTCACAGAAAGTTTCTCAGGTGTTTAGTGGACGGTCAACACTATCAATTCAAAGTGCTCCCATTCGGAGTCACAACAGCACCGCGAGTGTTTACCAAGTACCTAGCGGTAGTGGCAGCACACCTACGAAGACAACACATCCACGTCTTCCCATACCTAGACGACTGGCTAATAAAAGCTAGCTCATACAACCAGTGTGTACAACACACACATGCCACTATCCATCTACTTCACAAATTGGGCTTCACAGTAAACCACACAAAGTCCCATCTACAACCGTCCCACGTAAAACAATACCTTGGTGCCACCATAGACACCTCAAATGCGCTAGCCTACCCCAGTCCTGCCAGGATAGCAAGCATTCAGGCTTTACGCGCCAAATTTCAACCGGAACACTCTCTTCCAGCTCGAGTGTTCATGCAACTAATAGGAATGATGGCCTCTTGCATATTCATAGTACCTCACGCAAGACTCCAGATGCGTCCTCTCCAAGAGTGCTTAGTGCGCCAATGGAACCAGGCCCAGGGTCAATTGACAGATCTGGTGTTGGTAGACGGTCGTGCCCATCGCTCTCTGCAGTGGTGGACCACCAAAAACCTTTCCAAAGGGCGACCGTTCCTGGAACCGGTTCCTCAGATAGTACTGACAGCGGACGCATCGCTCTCCGGCTGGGGTGCTCACCTACTACATCACACCATGCAGGGCAGTTGAACACCTCAACAAAAGTTACTCCATATCAACCATCTGGAGTTACTAGCAATATTCTTAGCCCTAAAGGCCTTTCAAACACAGATATCAGGCAAGGCCATCCTAGTCTGCACGGACAACATGACAGCCATGTACTATATACAAAAATAAGGGGTCACACACTCTCCGCAGCTCTCTCAGCTAGCACAGAGCATATGGAGATGGGCCATACCCCCAAAAATCTTTCTCCTAGCCCAACATGTCCCAGGAGTCCAAAACACTGTGGCCGATCTGCTGAGCAGACAAACACAACAGATCCACGAGTGGGAACTCCATCCAGAAGTTCTTCACCCGTACTTTCAAATGTGGGGGCATCAATAGATAGACCTCTTCGCCGCCCACGAAAACGCCAAATGCCCAAGCTTCGCCGCCAGGTATCCACACCTATTGTCCAAAGGCAATGCGATATGGATGAACTGGTCAGGCAAATTTGCGTACGCTTTTCCGCCTCTCCCACTCATTCCATTAGTGGTGCGCAAACTACAGCAACACTCCCTCACTCTCATCCTAGTAGCTCCAACTTGCGCCAGACAACCGTGGTACACCACACTGCTGGAACTATCTATAGTACCGCACCAAAAGTTACACCTCTCTCCACGCCTCTTAACCCAGAACCATGGAGAGATCAGGCACCCGGACCCAGCTCAACCTTGCGATCTGGCTCCTGAAATCCTAGAATTCGGTTATCTAAATCTTCCCCCAGACTGTATGAACGTCATTAGAGAAGCTAGACGACCTACCACTAGAGCTTGCTACGCAGCCAAGTGGAAATGTTTTGTGGTCTATTGTCACAACAATAACTTCAATTCCCTAGATGTGTCCATTCAACACATCATAGGCTATTTACTACACCTACAAAGATGCAATCTAGCCTTCACTTCTATTAGGCTGCACCTTGCAGCAATAACAGCTTATCTACAAAACAGGCAACATCTATCACTCTTTAGAGTGCCTGCCATAAAAGCCTTCATGGCAGGCCTCAAAAGAATAATTCCCCCCAGAGTGCCACCCTCACCTGTGTGGAACCTAAACTTCGTTCTCACAAGACTAATGGGGCCTCCCTTTGAACCTCTGCACAAATGTGAACTTCAATTCCTAACATGGAAAACTGCTTTTCTTGTAGCCATCACTTCCCTCAGAAGAGTCAGTGAGATACAAGCACTCGCCATTCAAGATCCTTTTCTGCAAATGCACCATAACAAGGTTGTTCTCTGCACTAATCCAAAATTCCTCCCTAAAGTCATTTCTCCCTTTCACCTAAACCAATCTGTGGAACTATCCGTATTCTTCTCGCAGCCACAGACCATTGCAGAAAGAGCTCTCCACACATTAGATGTCAAACGAGCTTTACTCTACTACATCGAGAGAACACAACCCTTTCGTAAGACCAAACAACTGTTCGTGTCTTTCTCACCACCACACAAAAGCAACCCCATCTCCAAATCTGGGATAGCTAGATGGATTGTTAAATGCATACAGATTTGCTACCACAAAGCAAAACGAACGCTATCTGTTCCCCCAAAGCCCACTCTACACGTAAGATAGGGGCTTCTAGGGCATTTTTAGGGAACATTAGACGATATCTGCAAAGCAGCTACATGGTCTACACCGCACACTTTCACTAAATACTATTGTGTACATGTGCAAACTAAGCAACAAGCTAGTGTTGGCCAGGCTGTACTCAAAACATTGTTTCAAACCACTGCAACAGATATTGGTGGTCGCCGCTAGGAGCGATTACTGCTATACAATCTATGCACAGTGTGTAATCTGCAGCTCATATGCCTCGAACGGTAAATGCTACTTACCAGTATGCATCTGTTCTTGGCATGTAGAGCTGCAGATCTACACACGCCCACCCGCCTCCCCGGCTACCTTTATCTGTTCCAGTTTATCTTATTTAGATACAGCACACATGGGCATCTTCACTGCTTATTACTATGCTCCATCATTTCCCTGTTGGCGAAAAACAATCTGAGGATGGAGCCGAAGCCCATGCGCAATACCATCCAAAGGAGGAGTCACATACCTTGTGAATTCCAAAGACTTTCCAAGAGGAAAAACAACTGAAAACATCCGGGCCCAACACCAGATGGCGATCTATGCACAGTGTGTAGATCTGCAGCTCTACATGCCAAGAACAGATGCATACTGGTAATTAGCATTTGTCTTACATTGTACAAAAAAAGTCTCTTACCAGACACATGCAACTACACAAACAGCAGAACCACCAGTAATGAAACCGCAACCTGGAACAGTCTAAAGAGCAAAAGTCTTGAACTAGAACAAACTAGAATTCCCATAGTAAACAAATTGGCCCCCTGGAAGCGACCCTTGCCCAAGGGGTCGCTTCCATTTTAATTTTTAAATAATCTCTGGCTCTAATGGGCTTTTCTGCCCCCCTGGGGCCAAAAATGCCAACAGATTCAGGCGATCTGTCCCCAGGGGGGGCAGAAAAGTCTTAAAATAAATTTGCCCCCTAAGGAAGCGACCCTTGCCCAAGGGGTCGCTTCCTTTACATAAAAAAGACATCCCTGGTGTCTAATGGGGGCATTCCTGCTGCACGATCGTGACGCTGTGTGCGATCGTGCAGCAGGAATGCCCTGCATTGAGACATCAGGGGAGAGGAAATACTCTTTCCTCTTCCGATGCCTCAATACACTCCAAAAGGCCCCCCCTCCGCCCCACCGGAGCGCACAGCACTCACCCTCCCTCTGTGGACGCCTGGAAGCAAGTGGGTTGTGGGTGTCCCAGTGCTTCCTGGTGACGTCGGCACATGCTGATGTCACACGCTGACGTCACAGGATCGGCGAGGGTGGGGGTTGGGGGTGGTAGCCGAAACTCTTCCGCTGCCATCCCCCTTTGTGGCAACATGTTGGGCTGCTCATGGGGGGAGCGCCAGCTCTTCCCCCATGGGTGGGTGCCATGACGTAGCGGTTCCGTCATGAGCACAGCCCAACCGATGCTCATGACGAAACTGCTCCGTCATGAGCATCGAAGGGGTTAATCTTTTATAGATACACATGCTTGAATCTTCCCCGTCGTCAAGGTTGGAGTCCCACGGTAAGATAAGAAATAGCAGTAATACAACATTACCATAAACCTCCATAGAACAGAAAACTCCCTTAAGTAACTTTTCAGCCTCATTTTATAACATCCAAAGTTCAGCTGAGACAGTATTTTCTTCTCAACGTTTTACCTCAAGTCTCATCTTTAGCTGCTCTCAAGGTATTTCTTTGACATTATACTTTTGATTTTCCTGCTTTTAAGATGACGGAGCCTAAGAACGGTCTGTTTAGGCCCTGTAAGACCTGTGGGAAGTCTAGGCTATTCTCTGCAGACCCCCACAAACAGTGTGTATTGCCTCTACCCTGACCACAAACCCAGGGAATCCAAATATTTCTACACTTTTTCAGCTAAAACCCTCAAAGACAGGGAGGGTAGGCTGTTACTCTGGCTACAGAAGTAAAAGGCTGCTTCAGATTCAGAGTCTGAACCTGAGGAAAAGGCCCCTTCTTCCTCAAAGAAATGGCAGTCCCTCTTCACATCATGGGGACTCTAAGAGATCTAAATCGCAGGACAAATCTGAGCCTAAACACCACAGGAAATCTCAGTCAGAGGCTTCAAAACCTCTTCAGCTCCTGCGTCTGCCTCTATGACTCCTGTCAGAAACCAATCTTCTGGACCGTTGACGGCGTCGTTGTCGAAGATTTCACTCTCCTACAGAGGTTCCTACACCGTCTATAGCTTCGTCGTCGACGGCAGCAATGGCGACGGGGGCCTGGACGACGGTAACAACAATGTCGTCATCGACGAGGCCGTCACCTCCGATGAGAATTTCTCCGTTGACTAGCGGTTCATCAACAGTTCCAACGACGACGTCCCCGCAGACGAAAGCCGTCCACGCATCGTCGACACTACCACAGACGATTGCATCAACGGTTGCACTGTCGACGGAGGGAAAAATCAGTCTCCTCCAGCACAGACAAATTCAGGATTACTCAGAGATATCTCCTTTACCTTCTGCTCGCCTTCTGGACTTCCAAGAGTCAGAGGATGAAGGTATGTTTGGCCCTGCATACAGTCCATCGCAGTTAAGGGCAAGTGCCAAGATTCTGATGATGAGGACATTGAAGGCAATGATCCATCTTTTTATCTGGCAGGGGAATTTTCATTGGAGGAAAGAGGAACATCCGTCATGCAGAGGCAAGATTCCTTCCAGGAACGCTATCCATACGATGACAGAGAGGAGGAGCGTCTTCAGTTCAGGGAACCATCAATGAACATTCCATTGTCTCTGGTGTCTGGTCTATGTCACATGCTTGACCATTATTACAAGCGTTTTTCGTACGCAAATGCTCCTCAGAGGCCTTTACCTCCTCAAGAGGTACCCACTATTCTTCCAGGTTAAAGTACTCCCAAATCCACAAGGGAGAAGACCCTTCCTCCTATAGTCATCACAGAAGACAATCAGGATGCTCAGACGGAAGAAGGTGAGATACAAACAGACACAGATGCCCATGATGAATGGGATGACTACATAGCCCCTATGCCACCATCTCCTAATCCTCCTGCTTCAGATTCCCCTCCGGCAGATATTGGGGGGATTCCATGATCTTCTGGACCGGGCTTCCAAACATTTTGATTTACCAATGCCAATTTAAACCAGGCACTCAACGTTCAGTGAGAGCAATTCCTATAATTGACTATCTGAAAGAGACACGTTAGTGATAGATTCCTTACCTCAGAATATCTCCAGGCGTCACACTGGATCCGGAAACATTTTGTCAGCAGTACCCCTGCACGTCGTTAGGTGTCGTCATGCGGCTCTGCGTACGTCGCTGGCATCGTAGTCGCCGAGATGATGTTGTCGGAGCTAGTTAGACGTGCCCACACGCGCTGACATCAGTTCTTTCTTTTTCCGCGCAGAAGTGCAGATCCAAGAGAGAGCGGTACCTCTAGTTAAAAGTTTTAACTTGGTTTCTGACAACTTGTTTTGTCGAGTACTTGACTCCTGGTGCAGTAGGGATGCCCGGGTTTAAGTCCTGTAGGGCCTGCCGTAGGAACATGTCGGTAGCGGACCCGCACGATGTGTGTCTCTCCTGCTTGGGGCACGCCCATGACCCCGAGGCGTGCCCTGATTGTCGGGCCATGGCGCCAAAACCTTTGCAGGAGCGTTTCCGAAAGTTGTTAGAGGTCCGGCAATCGGTCTGTGCCGATCAAGGTCCCGCTCCCGTGGGAGGTCGAGGGACCGGTCGCGGAGCCATCAGCATCGCTCGCCAGAATCGTGGACAGGTAAGTCGAGGCGCCATAAAAAGTCGAAGAAGCGACGTTGCTCTTCCTCTACCCCTCACGGGACGCGGTGGAGGGGGCGGACGGTCACTCCCCTGCGGCTCCGTTGGAGCCTCCGTTGTTGCAGGAGGCCTACCCGCCTGTACCGGAGCTATATGTGACTCCGGAAGAAATACAGGTCTTCCTGTCGGCCATGGGCCGTTTATTTGCCCCATTGAGCCCCTCCGGCGCGCCTTTGGGCCCAGTGGACTCCTTGGGTGGCTCTGCCCCTGTGCTGCTGCCTTTGGGCCCGGTTACACTGGCAAGATGCCCTGAGGCGCAGTTGGCTCCGGCCTCGGTGCCGCTGTTGGCTCTGGCCTCGACACAGCTGTTGGTTCCGGCCTCGGCACAGCCGTTGACTCCGGCCTCGGCAACCTAGTTGCATCCGACCTCGGCATCGGCCTCTGTGCCGCCTCCGGCGCCGGACACGGCATCGTTGCCTCCAGGGCCAGACTATATCGAGCCTGCCTTCTCCAATTCCTATTCCGAGGGGGGAAATATTTTCCTGTTCCCGGGCCCCTCGTTCTTCTCGGCCTCTCAAACGGCCTTGGACCGAAGGAGGGTACTAGAAGGGGTCTGAGGACCTTCTCACAGCTCGGTGAGAGGATGTACTAAACTAGGTTGGCAACAAGGAGAATCCCAGCAAGCTCGACGTATCTCCACACCCTAATACACTGTCCCCTTCTTCCGTAGCTCTGGAGGTGGTTGGTTCATTCTGTGGTGTTGCGTGGGGAAGGCTCCTAGCCTCAAATTCCCTTCAGTGCCTATCAGGGCTCTCCTGACTGCAGTGTTTCAGCAGCGGCCTCCTCCGCGGAGCCGCATCTACCCTTCAATAACGCACTTAAGCCTAAAACAGGGGCTCTTGTGTATACAAGGCAACCCCAGTTTTATCACACAACACCTAACGTCAGAGTGGCTAGTTGTCCAAGACTCTTCCTCTCCAAGTGCCATTTGACCTCTATTCACACTCTGTGTGGAACACGGTGGCGCAGGTGCTGCCTCAGTGTCTAGCAGAGGCTTGCAAGGTGCTCTCCCAAGCAATTGTCGAGGGCAATGATGCGGCACGGTTCACCACTTAACTCCGCCTCCTCCATAGGCAGGGCAATTTGCATACAGCGGCGCAGCCGCGAACAGGGGACCCGCACCAATGGTTCCCATGGCTAGCGGGCAGATCAGTCCTAAAGACCTTCATACGCTGCTGTTTCAGTCCAGTGTTCAAGACCCACCACACGCCAGTGGGCGGCAGGATTCGCCATCACCTCCCCCACTGGCGTGCCATCACTTTGAACAGGTGGGTTCTGCAAATGGTCCGAAGGGGCTACTCCCTCCCCTTCGACACTACTCCTCCTGCCATGCCACCTCAGCACCACTGCATGTCAGGAGATCACTTGACACTTCTCCAGCACGAGGTTGTGATCCTCTTGGCCAAGGGGGCCATTGAGCACATTCTAACGTCAGAAGTAGGTTGTCGTTATTACTCTCACTGCTTCTTAATTCCAAAGGAGGACAACAGCCTACGTCCTATCTTAAACCTCCGAAACGCCACTCGCTTCCTCCGGCAGGAGAAGTTCAAAATGCTCACGCTTGCTCCGGTCTTGTCTGCCCTACACCCACAGGAAAAGGTTGTCCAATTTGACTTGCAGTATGCTTATTTTCATAACCCCATCCTGCCAGCCTACCGGCGTTACCTGCGGTTCATTGTAGGCCACAAGCACTTTCAGTTCACCGTGCGGCCCCTCTGGTGTTCACGAAAATGATGGTGGTGGTCGCAGCTCATCTGCGCAGATCAGGGGTTTTAGTCTCCCCCTATCTCTACAACTGGCTGTTAAAGGCGGGCTTGCCCCAGGCAGTCGTCTTCCACCTCCAGTCAATGGCCGACCTCCTGCATTTGCTGGGGTTCTCCATCAACGTGCCGAAGTCGCATCTGATCCCCTCTAGTAAGCTCCTCTTCATCGGAGCAGTTCTGGACACGGCACAATTTCGGGTTTATTCTCCCAAAGAGCGAGCCTGGGAGCTTCGGGCTATGATTCCGAACTTTCAGACCTTGTCCTGGGTTTCAGTCAGGAAGACACTGAGGCTGCTGGGCCTCATAGCCTTCTGCATACTGCTGCTCAATCATGCCAGATCGCATATGCAGGCTCTGCAGTGGGACCTGCAGTTCCAGTGGACGCAGCATCAGGGAAACCTGTATGACTACGTCCAGATCTTAGTCGGCACTGCACAAGACTTGCAGTGGTGGCTCACGGACCAGCATTTGGTCAGCAGCAGATCCCTCTCCCTTCCCCAACTGGAGCATACAGTGGTGACGGATGCGTCCCTCCTGGGATGGGGGGCCACATGGGAGAGGAGACGATCAGAGACATCTGGTCTCCGGCGGAATCCGAGCTCCATGTCAATCTTTTGCTTCTCAGGGAGATCCTCCTTGCACTGAAAGCATTCCTTCCCACTATCCATTGGAGAGTAGTGCAAGTGTTCACAGACAACACCACCGCCATGTGGTACTGCGACAAGCAAGGCGGGGTGGGATCGTGGACCCTATGTTTGGAGGCTCTGCGCCTCTAAAAGTGGCTGGAACGCCAGATCTTTTTCCTGGTGGTTCAACGCTTGGCAGGTTCTTTGAACGCCAGGGCGGACAAACTCAGCCGGCGGTGTATAATGGATCAAGAATGGCGTCAGGTGGCGCAAACTCTCTTTCTACACTGGGGAAACCCTTGGTTACATCTTTTTGCCACTGACGAGAACGTGCACTGTCGCAGTTCTGCGCGTTGGGGTTTCCAAGGCGGCCTTTGCTCAGAGCTGCTTTTCATCGCGAGTGGAGTTGCGGTCTGTTGTACGCTTTTCCGCATATATCACTTCTAACCAAAGTTTGGTATCCTAAGCTACTCAGTATGAGCGTGGATCCCCCAATCCGGCTGCCTCTTCGGGAGGATCTTCTGTCGCAGCAGCAGGGGACGGTCCTCCACCCGAACCTGTCCAGCCTCCAACTCCTTGTGTGGGGATTGAGCGGCGACAGTTTATTCCTTGTGACTTGCCTCCTGAAGTATCTGATGTCATTCTGGCAGCCAGGCGTCCCTCCACTAATACGGTATACGCCTGCTGGTGGAACAAATTTATGGTATGGTGCACAGCGAAAGCTGTAGATCCCCTTTCTGCCCCTCTTTCTGAGGTCCTTTTGTTCCTTCTCTCTTTTGCCCAGCAGGGATCTGCTCTGGGCACTATTAAAGGCTACCTTTCTGCTCTTTCAGCCTTTCGCAGGCTGCCTGATCAGCCCTCTCTTTTCAGATCACTAGTGGTCAATAGATTTCTCAAAGGCATTACTCACCTTTTCCGACCTATTCCGTTTGTGATGCTTCAGTAGGACTTGAACCTGGTTCTCACATACTTCATGTGCACTCCCTTTGAGCCTCTTCGTAATTTTACAAGCTGTCTTCCTGGTGGCTATCACCTCCGCTAGGCGTGTGAGTTAGCTCCAGGAACTTTCCTGTAAACCCCCTTTTCTGGCAGTTCATGCGGACAAGATTGTGCTTCGACCACGTTCCTCCTTTCTACCAAAAGTAGTCACTGCCTTTCATCTGGGGCAAACTGTCACTCTGCCCACTTTCTTTCCGCCTCCACACCCTTCCAGAGAAGGAGAGAGGCTCCACCGTCTGGACCCAAACGTGCGCTTTTCATTCTACCTCAACCGCACAGAACTGTTCCGGGTGGATGACCAGCTCTTTGTTGGCTATGTGGGCACCAAGAAAGGCTGTACACAAATAAACTATCTCATGCTAGGTTCTCTTGGGTATTCAAGCCTATTACCCTTTGGCTAAAGAGGAACCTCCGGTAGAGTTAAGCGCCCATTCGACCAGGGCGACAGCAGCTACTACAGCATTGGGACGCGGTGTCCCACTGCAACACATCTGTCAGGCGACCACGTGGGTCTCGCTGCACACTTTCAGTACGCATAATTGCCTTGACAGTCAAGTCCGGAGAAACAGCTTCTTTGGCCGTTCGGTTCTCTGTGACTTTCTGGTGTATTGTCACTTCGCAGACCCACCACCGGGGTTGGTATTACTTTGGTATGTATTCTAAGGTAAGGAATCTATCACTAAAGTGTCTCTTTCAGATGCACAAGTTACTTACTTGTGTAACGATATATCTGTAAGAGACAATAGTTAGTGATAGATTCCTTACCGCCCGCCCATCCTCCCCGTTCTGCCAACTGATCTCTAGGGTTGAGGTCATCCCTTTCAGGGCCCTAGTTTTAATGCACCAGTAGTCAGTCTCTGGCATGGCTCTGTGTTCCTGGCGCGGAAAGTTGTGTACAGAACTGACGTCAGCGCGCGTGGGCACGTCTAAGTAGCTCCGACGACGTCATCTCGGCGACTATTACACCAGCGACGTACGCGGAGCCGCACGACAATGCTTACCGACGCGCAGGGGTACTGCTGACAAAATCTTTCCAGATCCAGTCTAACGCCTGGGGATATTCTAAGGTAAGGAATCTATCACTAACTAATGTCTCTTACAGATATATCGTTATACAAGTAAGTAACTTGTGCTTCTATGGCAAGAAGGGCTAAAGTTGATGAAGACACGTCTCCATTCCAGCGGTTATTCCACAACTGGACAAAAAATATAAGGCTCCTAATGATTCGCCTGCGTGCCTCATTGGTCATCCAAAGCCGGACTCTGTGATCATACAGGCACTGCCTCCCCGGACAAGGAGGGTCGTCGCCTCGACAATATTGGAAAGAGGTTCTCGGCTTTGGCGGCTACCTCCAATAGAGCCTCTAATGCCGTGGCCATTTTGGGGGATATGACCGGCAGATGTGGTTGGACATCTCTACTCTGTCGGAGTATTTACCAGAGGAACAAAAGAAAAAGGCAAAAGATATTCTTTTGGAGGGGTAAAGAGCATCTTCAGAGGTCATTGAGATAGCTATGGACGTTTCATCCACTGCATTTCGACAGATGGCAGGAACGGCGGTCCTGCATCGCCTGGGATGGTTAAAGGCAACCACCTTTCGTCCTGAGGTCCAGGCCAAGGTTTTAGATACGCCTTTTGATGGGGAGTGCTTATTTGTTAAGCACATAGAGGAGGAGTTCCAATCTATCAAGAAGTACACGGATACAGTCAAAGCCTTAGGCAATCTCCAGCAGCGCCACTTTCAGTCCTTTTGGGCTAGAGGTCGGGGGCAATTCTTATCCCGTCCGCAATCTCAGCAGCGGTACCAATCATATAAGCAGACTGACTACCAGCCATACAACTGGTCTTTTCATTCTAACTCTGCCCAGACTTATTTGAGACCAGCAGGACGCAAGAGGCAGCCATCTGCTGGATAGTCCCAATACTTCAAAGGAGACAATGAAGATCATCAGGCCCCTGCTACCATAGTCCCACACCACGATCATGTCTTTTCCGCATCCTTTCAGAACTAGAATTACATTTCTTCAGACCAATGGGTTCTAGACATTTTCCAACATGGCGACACGCTAGAACTCATTCAGCATCCTCCAAATGTTCCACCTCACAAAGTTCTGCTCCGTCACCTTCGAGATCTCAAGAAAAAAATAAATGTGCTTCTTCTCAAGCAGGCCATAGAGGAAGTGCCCCTCAACCAGCAAAACTGGGGTTTTCTTCCCACTTCTTTCTCATCAAAAAGAAAAATGGGAAATGGAGGCTGATCATGGACCTCAGAATGCTGAACAAGTTCATAAAGAGTCAAGCTTTCAGGATGCTCTCTCTTCAGGAGAATCTTCTTCTAATGGAGAAAGGGGATTTTCTGACGTCTCTCCTTGATGCCTATTTTCATATTCCCATTCACCCTCAACATCGAAAATGTCTCGGGTTCAAGGTGGCAGGGCGCCATTATCAATTCAAAGTGCTCCCTTTTGGTTTAAAGTCCGCTCCAAGGATGTTCACAAAGTGCATGGCACCGATAGCAGCCTTCTTAAGACGTTCAAGTCACCGAGTGTTCCCATACCTGGACGATTGGCTCATAAAGGCTCCGTCTTTCCAAGTGACAGAAATTTCAACAAGAGCCTGTCGGATTCTCTTCCAGTCTCTAGGTCTTCACATCAATCTGGAAAAATCATCCATTATCCAGGCCAAATCATTGGTCTTTCTAGGTGCACGTCTTGACACAGAACTGGGCAAAGCCTTTCCCACTCAGGAAAAGAATAATGTGCATTATGGATACGACTAAGCTTCTTTCAACTAGAAGGTTCACTTCTGTGAGACAGTACAAGTCCATGCTGGGGATGATTTCCTCTTGCATCTCGCTAATTCCCAATTGCCGGTTTCGCATGCGACCGCTGCAGGAACAGCTCAATCCGCAGTGGGTTCAGTCTCAAGGCTCATTCAACAACAAGGTTCATATTTCAGCATCAATGACGGCCGCCATGGCCTGGTGGATGGTCAGGGACATACTGTCGCAAGGTCTCTCTTTCATTCACTCTGTACCACAGCTGGTGATGACATCGGATGCGTCGATGGACAGATGGGGGGCTCACTTTCAAGAATTACAGGTTCACGGCAATTGGTCCAAACAGGACTCAGAGTCTCATATGAACACCCTGGAGCTCAAAGCAGTATTTTTAGGTCTGAAGGCCTTCCTGCCTCCCATCAAAGGTGTGTCAGTGCGCGTCAGGATGGACAACACTACAGCAGTGTTTCACCTCCGAAAGCAAGGCGGAACTAGATCTTGTGTGCTTTCCCTTCTTGCTCAACAGATATGGGAATGGCCCCTTGCCAACCACATCTCCTTGTGAGTGGAGCATGTGCCATTGATTCAAAACGAGAAGGCCGACTGTCTCAGCAGGGCCTCCAAACAGTTCCACGAATGGGAACTCAACTACCAACATTTGAAGGAGGTGTTTTAATCTTGGGGTTACCCAACATTAGATCTGTTCGCTACGTTCCTCAACAAAAAGTGTCCTCTTTTCGCAAGCAGGCATCCTCATCAAAATTCACGGGGAGACGCCTTCCAGTTTCCTTGGACATGGATGTTCGCCTATGCATTTCACCCGTATCCACTCCTTCCTCGGGTAAGTCAAATAAATCAAGCAAGTGCCTTGTCGGATCATTCTCATCGCTCCAGGGTGGGCAAGACAGTTCTGGTACTCTGAGCTGCATTTCCTTCAGAGTGTGCCCCGATTCTCTTCCCTGCAAAGGAGGATTTTATCTACATGAACCAGGGACAAGTGGTCCATCCACAAGTTCCCTCTTTTCATTTGTCAGCTTGGCTCCTTACCACGCTGAATTTGGGGACTTGAGGCTTTCTGATGAGTGTACTAAGATACTTCAGTAATCTCGAGCTTCGTCTACGTTGAAATGTTACATAGCTAAATGGAAGTGATTCTGTACTTGGTGTATCTCGTGAGCATTGCATCCATTCTCTTTATCTCCAGAGCAGGAGCTGCCTTATCTCATGCACTTAGCGAAATCAGGACTCTCACTCTTCCATAAGAGTTAATCTTGCTGCAATTTCTAGGCATAGAAGATGTTCAAATCAAACTTCTCAGTGGTCTAACCGAATCATCAAAGAAGGGCTTTTTTTTTTTTTTTTTTTTTAGAGTTTTCTATCCTGTTAAGCCCCCTACCGTCTTGTGGCAATTAAACACCGTTCTGTCTCAACTAATGCGTCCTCCGTTTGAGCCTATAAACAAATGCGAATTAAAGTTTCTCTCCTGGAAAGTGGCTTGTCTCTTGGCCATTACGTCATACAGACGTATCAGTGAAATCCAAGCTCTCACCATAAGGGAACCGTATCTGCAGTTTTTTCCTGACAGAGTTATCCTACGGACTGACACTTCTTTTATGCCTAAGGTTCCTTCAGCTTACCTCCTCAATGAGCCAATGGTTTTACCAACGTTCTTTTCTAATCCATCCTGGAAAGGGCGTTGCATTTTCTGAACATCAAACAATGCTTAAAAGTTTTATCGGAATGGAAGTCATTCCATAAATCATCTCAGGTAATGGTCTTTTTCTCAGCACCTTGGAAAGGACAGGCCTTGACAAGTGCCAGCATTGCTCGCTGGGTCACCTCCATGATTTCCTTCTGTCAGGAAAAAGCTGTCCTCCACTGTTTGCGGAAGCACAAGCTCACTCCACCAGGAAAGTGGCGACTACCTCAGCCATGTTTGCGGGAGCATCTCTCCCGGACATTTGCAGGGTGACAACATGGGCGAACGCTCACACATTCACGAAGCATTACTGCCTTGATGGTTGGGAAAGGGCAGGTATTGCTGTTTGTCAAGCTACATTCCGACGCCTCTTTGCTTAAGGTAGGCGGCTTTTAGCCTGCTATGTTCTCTATAAGCTGTATGCTTATTATTCTCTTCCGGGTTTTCTGATGCTACAAGTTTACGTCATGGTGGGATGGTTTGCATTCCGCCACGATTTCTTTTCTCTTGTTGTGTTTTTACTGCTTACTAGTCGTATGCAAGCATGTGAATCTATAAATGATTCAATACTGGAGAAAAAACAAATTACTTACCTGCACAGTGTCGTTTTCCAGTATTGATATATTTTATAGATTCACATGCGACCCACCCCTCCTCTCCGATTAGGCTCACCAATTACCTCAGAGTTTGTATACCTTTACACTTGTGCTCAAGTTATGGTGGCTGTGTGGGGAAAGGAAACTCTTACGTCTCAGCAGTGATTGGCTGAAGTTTGGATGTTCTAAAATGAGGCAGAAAAGTTACTTAAGTGAGTTTTCTGTTCTATGGAGGTCTATGATAATGTTGTATCTGAAAGAAACATGTTAGTTAGATTCCTCACCTTAGAATATCCCCAGGCGTCAGGCTGGATCCGGAAAGATTTTTCGTCAGCAATACCCCTTGTGCGTCGCTAGGCGTCGTCTGCGGCTCCGCGTCCGTCGTCGGCGTCGTGCGCCGGAATGACGTCGTCGCAATACTTTGACGTGGCCCTCGCGCACTGACGTCAGTTCTTCTTTTTTCCGCGCAAGACAACGCCGATCCGGGAAGAGCTTACACCTTTAGTCACTTTTTGACTAAAACTTTTTAGACTCTTTTGTCTACTCGTCGACTCGAACTGGTGCCGGTAGGATGCCTGGTTTTAAAGCCTGTGACTCCTGTCACCGACTGATGTCGGTACAGACCACCATCGCCGGTGCCTTTACTGCCTTGGGGCCGACTACGATGCTGAGTCGTGCCTCGACTGCCGGGCCTTGACCTCGAAGGCTAGGCGGGAGCGGTCCCGCAAGCTTCTCGAGCTCCGGCACTCGGCTCCATCACCGCTCGTCGGGTTCCAAGTCTTCGGGTAAGTCGAAGCATAGTAAGAAGTCCAAGAGACGACATCGCTCTTCGGACTCCCCTCGCCGGTCGCGCGACTCGGTCGAGGGTCCGGGTGGTACTACCCCCGCGGCTATGCCGGAGCCGCGTCCGTCCCCATACCCGCCGGTCCCTGGGACTGACGCGACTCCGGCGGAGATCAGTGCCTTCCTCTCGGCCATGAGGGGCCTGGCTCCGCCGTCGACGCCTGCCGGTGCGCCTTCGGGCCCCGCGTGCTCGACTGGGGGGCCTAGCGAGCCGGCGGCTCCGGCCCCGGCACCGTCGTCGACTTCGGTCCCGACGCCGCTGGTTCCCGTGGGATCCAGGCCTGGATCTCAGTCGCTGCCGGTCGACCTCACGACGCCTCCTCCTCCGGTGTCGACACCGGTTCCACCGCCGGCGCCGTCTCCGGACGATGCCGTTCCCCGGTTCAGCCCCGGTCTGGGGCCGGCGCCGTCCGGCACCGCATCCGACGCCGATGGGTGACCATTTCATCTTCCGCCCGGCTCCGATCATTCCCCCTGTTTATCAGGAATCGGATGATGGTGGCGACTGGGAGGGGTCTGATGACCCTCTGGCCCGCCAGGGCCAGTTATCACTGGACTGGGCAGATGAGCTGGGGGATGCCCGTGGCCTTGACACATCCCCTGACACTAGCTTCATCTCTCCTCCAACCGTGGCTTCGGAGGAAGGTGCTACCTTTTCTGTGGCGTTGCGTAAGGCGGCCGAAGCCCTCGGGCTGGAGCTACCTACTGTGGCCGTGAGAACTAACCTCCTCACTGAAGAGCTCCAACCGTCAGCAAGCTCCTCGGAGCCTCTGCTGCCTTTGGCGAAGCACTGATGGACGTTCTCAAGGACACTTGGTCCAAGCCCTCCAGAGTACCTCCTGTGGATCGGAACGTGGCCCGACGCCACCGCCCTGCACCGGGCGACCCCAGCTTTCTGTCCCTGCACCCCACGCCCGAGAGCCCGGTTATCCAGGCCTCTACTTCCCAGACCTCCTTCCCGTCCACTCCCCCAGATCGGGAATCCAAGAGACTGGAGCAGTTTGGCAAAAAGCTGTTCTCCTCCCTTAGTTTAGGGCTGCGGTCGATTAACACCGCTTGTCTCTTGGACCGTTACTCCCACTCTCTGTGGGATACGGTGGAGGACGTGCTGCCCCTGTGCCCGGAGGAGGCCCGGACACGGCTCGCCCAGGCTCTTGCCGACGGGCGCTGTAGGAGAGTAGGGTCTGCTTTCTATGTTCACCCCCACTTTTTGCTTTTGCTTCACTGGTTTTCGACTTAGATGTGGCTGTGGGCCTGCCAATCAGACCCACAGCCCAGCTGTTCTCTCTCTAAATTTATACTATGTACTTTAGGTGCATAACCCAATTGGTAAGGATCACCTTATTGGCCCCTGTATAGTGTACCTTAGGTACCCAGGGCATAGGTGTACCCTAGGCCTACCAGGGGCTGCAGCATGTATTGTGCCACCCCTGGCCTGGCCTTCCATTATGACACAACTGGCTGATCACTCAGCTGGGGCTTGCTTAGGTGTAGTATTCCTATACCTACCTTATATATAGACACATGTGTACCTATCAGCCACTCCTATGGCAGGCCTTAACAATCCTGGAGGCAGAGTGCTTGGTAACATGTGAGATGGTGCTCTAGCATGAGCTGAGCCTGTCTACAGCTGTCGGAACCATGTCCTTATAGCTGTTGTATGATATAGCCTACCATATACTCTTAAAGTACCTTATAATCTTAAACGGTTATAGTAACTATGGTTTGGCTTTATCAAAACATGTCGTGTAAGGTGTCTAACACTGGAATAATACCCCCATACCATTTCTGGCAATGAGGATATTATTCCTCCCTTCTAGAGGGAGAAGACATGTTGAAACCTACTTACCCGGTTAAAGTTAACCAGAGCCCCAGCATCACAAAATGGATGCTGCTGCCACAGACACAAGTCTGACCTCCTGCTGCTGGGAGTCCTTCCAGCGAGGGAGGCTTGGACAATAGGTTTCCTGCCTTGGGAGGTGCGAGCACCACCCCAGACAGGACTTAGTGTATTGGGGCAGGGAGGGATGAAAGAAACTAGACACTGCCTGGGGCACACAAGGTGTCCCATGCATAGTCCAGTTCAAACCGGCGCTGGGGCACTCCAGCCCCAGCTCTGGCGCGAAACTGGACAAAGGAAAGGGGGTGTAACCACTCCCCTTCCTGGTCCCACCCATAGAAGGGACCTTGCAGGTAGCCCAGCCCACTAGCCCAGTATATCAGTTGGTAGCTGAGCCCTGCTAAATTAGATTATCCTGAATCTGCAACTTGAACAGAAACTCTGGACCTTCGACATTCGACCTCAGGAAGAAGACTGAAGAATCTCCCTTGTGGCCAAGGAGTGACCACCCTGGGCAACCAGGCACCATCCAGCGACCGCTGCTTGCTTTGCGACTGATCCTACGAGGGACGACTGCAGAGACTGACCAGCGCCGAGACTTCCAGAGACCTCTGACCCAGATCCACATCTGCAGCGAAGCTGAGACCTGTGGAGGCGACGAGGGACGTGGGACCGGCGACTTGGGAAAAGTGGCTAGTAACTGACAAGCGCGACTTCTGAGGCTTCCTCAAGGCTGTGCTTGGGGAATTGAGAAGCCCCAATCCCGAGCACCATCTGCAAAGAAGATCTGCTCCCCACGCTTCACGTGTTCTGCGTGGGGCCCTTCTGCACCTGAGTTGCTCGACGTGTTGTGCGGTTGCTGGCCCGTTGGCTAGTAGCCTCTGCGACGACGAACCTTTGTTTTCATCTTGCTGGTCCGGCTCCTCCAGACTGGCACTCGCTCCTCTGTGAAAGAGAAGCACCCCAGACCTTCCTGGTCTGCACCAGAAGCAAGTCCTCCATCCTGCGTGGGTTCCGCTTGCCAAGGCTTGTTGGGTCCTAGCTCGACATCGACGCTGCTGACAGCAAGAGCCTTCGTGGGACAGCTCATCTCCTGGTCCTGGTCGTCCTCGACGCCTCCTGCTACCCGTGGCTGCTGCGACCAGCTTCACCTCTTCACCTGCATCTTCACGACATCGCCTGGTTCCTTCCCGACTCCTGGCTGGTGACCTAGACTCTGTCCCTTCTGCTTGCAGGTATCCTTCCTTCTTGATTCCATCCTTGGGATCCACCGGACACTCTTCACTGACTGCCTGTCAGCAACTTTCCTTCAGGCATCCATAGGAGTCAACGACGAAACCAAACGCAAGTTCACACCTATGCACCCGCAGCACGTGGGCTAGGTAACTTGAGTACTCCGGTGCTCACAAGGGTATTGACTATCCTACGGTCTAGTTTCCAAGTCTCGACTTCCTAGCTATTCCAGAAGTGTCCTAAAACTGTTGATTTCTAATAACTACTATTTGTATCGACTTTTACGCATTACGCGTGAGTGTTTCCACTCTGCACCTGAATCCCGTGGGCCTCCCACTTCCTAACCTTTGGTAGTATAGTGTAGCCCCAGCGATTCCCTAGGCCTAGGCCTATGCTGTGTTCGTGACAGTGGTTCTTATACCACTTATTTAGTATATGGTTTGCGTGGCCTCTAGGGCCTTACTGTATTACTTACCTGTGTAACTTAATGTATGCTTAAATAAGACTGTGTTGTACTTACCTCGAATCTCATAAAGAGTGCTGAGGGTTTGACTAGAATAAATACATTCTAGTTTTATATATATCTGTTGTGGTGTCCTTTCATTTGGTATTCAAGGGATTACAAATGGTATAACAGCTGGCTTCACATGCCATACAGAGTTTAGCCTAAGACTGCTCTTGTCCATGCTACCACTAGGATAGCTGGTCTATAAGGTTGACTTTACAACCAATCACCATAAGGGTTATTTGGACTGATATAAGGTGTACACTAGAATTAGTGACATCATATATCAGGCCAACTTCTCACATTGGTGAGCAGCGGTTGGGATCTGAGCTTGCTGTTGTTAATACCATTGTAATCTTGAGATACTAAATTAAAAGACCACACAGATATTGTTTGGTACATATAACATAGATTATAAATACTTAAGTCCTACAGGACTTAGTTGTTGTAGGTTGAAGGGCCTAGCACACCCTGACTACAACTACTAGAGAGGTTTAGTAGATACAACTAGTGTAGGTAGGTGCACACACCACACCCTCACTAGATCATGTCTCTGAGAGGAGATCAAGATGATACTCTCTCAGGGGAGGGCCTTCCTAGAAAGATACCCTCCAGATATGATACCCTAACTTTTCAGGAGATGAGACAATTGTGTACCTCCAGAAAGTTAAAACAGGGTGCAGACCCTACCCTCATCTATCTAGTGGAGCTCCTAGAAGAATATGACATTCAGAAAGCCTCCCAAGATGGTACCCTAGGTACCAATGAGGGCCTACCCTCTACAGGAGATTCCCCTCACCATACTGATACAGATGAGTCAGAGGAGACTTCAGAAGAAGAGGTAGAAAGCCAGGTTAAAGTAGGAAGACTTAGCCAGGCTAACCTAAGCCTACATGGGAGTCTGAATGGGGTCCCCCCATTCAGACCCTCAGGTGGACTTAAGCAGAGAAGCAGGAGAGGAAGATTCCCTTCAAGGGAATCAATGCACTCCCACGTCTCTAATAGCTCCCATGCCTCTTCTCACAGGGGAATTACTTCTCCACAGAGAAAAGAGCATCAGGGGCCAGAATGAGGGAAGCCAATCTGAGGATTGAAAGGGAAGAACTTGCCCTTGCCAAAGAGAAGCTTGCTCTGGCCAGAGAGCAAAAGTTAAGTGGGTTAGATCCCACTGGTGGCAGCAATATCCCTAAGGATAGAGACAGGACCTATGATAATAGAAACCTGAGCAAGATTGTCCCTCCCTACAAGTGTGGGGATGACATCCACAAATGGATAACTGCTTTGGAGAGAGCCTGCAAAGTACAGCAGTTACCCCAAAGTCAGTGGGCAGCTATCTTGTGGCTCTCCTTCTCTGAGAAAGGTAGAGACAAGCTCCTCACAGTTAGTGATAAGGATGCTGACAATTACACTGTCCTGAAGAGTGCTCTGATTGATGGGTTTAGCCTAACCACTGAACAATACAGGTTGTTGTTCAGGGATACCCAGAAGACACAGACTCAGGACTGGACTGACTTTGTAGATTGTGCCACTAAGGCTTTGGAAGGCTGGTTATTGGGTAGTAAGGTTAAGGGCTATACAGGATTGTATAATTTGATCATGAGAGAACAAATCCTTAATAACTGTCAAAACCAGCTGCTGCATCAACACTTGATTAACTCTGACCTAACTTCTCCCCAGGAATTGGGAAAGAAGGCAGATAGGTGGGTCAGGACTAGAGTTAAGCAGAAAAACCAGAACCAGGGCGGTGACCAGAAAAAGGCAGACCAGAAGGGTAATGATCAGAAACAAAAAGACCAGAAGTCTTCACCAGGCCCCCAAAAGGCTCAGGGGAGGGTGGTCCCAAAAAGGATAAAAAGAAAGATGGCCAAAAGAAACCATGGTGCAACTATTGTAAGTCAAACTCACATTGGTTTAGTGAGTGCACCAAAAAGGATAAGCCCCCAGCCACCATTGCCCCTAAGGCAACTGTACCCCCTAGTCCATCTGTAAGTGGTGGTTCCAGCAAAAGGGTGTAGTAGGGTTAACCCTGGGAACTGAGGAGGATTCTGGCCTAGTCAGGATACCCACTCAGGCTGTTCTGATCTGTAATGGGGACATAGCTTTGTCCTCTACTGTGGGTCCCAGTAACCTGGGCAAGTACAGACAGACTCCTATTATCAATAATAGAATGGCTCAGGCCTACAGGGACACTGGGGCTAGTGTCACAATGGTGACACCTGCCTTTGTGGACCCTGGACAGATCATGCTAGGTGAGAATTACCTAGTGACCAACGCTAGCAATGCAACTACCTCCCATAGTGTAGCAATTGTTAACTTCTCCTGGGGAGGGGTAACTGGCCTCAAGAACGTTGTGGGAAGTTCAGACCTTCCTGTAGAGTGTCTGTTGGGAAATGACCTTGAAACTTCAGTGTGGTCTGAAGTGGAGTGTAGGACCCATGCATAAATGCTGGGGATAGATGCACATGTCCTTGCTGTGACCAGGTCACAGGCCAAAAAGTGTAACACTGAACAAGTGCTGGATCCTGGGACAATGGACCAGACACAACCCAAGAGAAAGAGCAGTAGGGTAAAGGCTGTGCCTTCCCCCCTGCCTCAGGTGGTGGATCAGCCCTCACAGGAGGATGATTCTGAGAGCCCTGAAGGAACTGTCCTAGAAGAACTGGAACCTGATCAGGTTGAGTTTCTTGGGACAGGGGGACCTTCAAGGGCAGATCTGAGGCAGGCTCAATTAGACTGTCCTTCTCTTGAACCCCTCATACAGCAGGCTGCTGCTGAGGCTGCAGGGAATGCTCAAGGTACCCATAGAGTGTATTGGGATGAAGGGCTACTGTATTCTGAGGCTAGAGACCCCAAGCCTGGTGCATCCAGGAGGTTGGTCATACCATTGAGTTTCAGAGGCTTCCTTCTTACCTTGGCCCATGATATTCCCCTTGCAGGACACATAGGCCAGAACAAGACTTGGGACAGACTTGTCCCTCACTTTCACTGGCCTCACATGTCAGAAGATACCAAGTAGTGTTGTCGCTCCTGTGTCACCTGCCAAGCCAGTGGCAAATCAGGTGGCACCACAAAGGCCCCCCTCATACCACTACCTGTGGTGGGGGTTCCCTTTGAGAGAGTGGGAATAGACATTGTAGGACCAATGGACCCCCCTACAGCATCTGGGCACAGATTTATACTGGTGATAGTGGACCATGCCACCAGGTATCCAGAAGCTATACCCCTGAGGACCACAACAGCACCTGTTGTGGCAAGAGCCCTACTTGGAGTCTTCTCCAGAGTGGGTTTTCCAAAGGAGGTTGTGTCTGACAGAGGTGCCAACTTCATGTCAGTATATTTGACTGCAATGTGGAAGGAGTGTGGTGTAAACTACAAATTCACTACCCCCTATCACCCACAATGCAATGGGCTTGTTGAGAGGTTCAACAAGACCCTAAAAGGGATGATAAAAGGTTTACCAGACAAGCTTAGGCGAAGATGGGACATCCTTTTACCCTGCCTTCTGTTTGCTTACAGGGAGGTCCCACAAAAGGGGGTTGGCTACAGCCCTTTTGAGCTTTTGTTTGGGCATCCTGTAAGAGGACCCCTATGTTTAGTAAGGGAAGGATGGGAGAGACCTCTCAGACAACCCAAACTGGACATAGTGGATAATGTACTTGGCCTCCGCTCCAGGATGGCAGAGTATATGAAGAAGGCTTCTAAAAACCTTGAGGCAAGCCAAGAACTCCAAAAAGCTTGGCATGACCAAAAGGCTGTGCTGACTGTGTACCAGCCAGGGCAGAAAGTGTGGGTGTTGGAGCCAGTGGCCCCAGCAGCACTCCAAGACAAATGGTCTGGACCCCACACTATTGTTGAGAAAAAGGGAGAAGTCACTTACTTGGTGGACCTTGGGACTCCCAGAAGCCCCCACAGGGTGCTTCATGTCAACAGATTGAAGGCATATGTTGACAGGGCAGACATGGGCTTACTCATGGCTACAGATGAGGGGCAGGAGGAAGAGAGTGACCCTCTCCCAGACCTGTTGACTCAAAACTCTGATGATGGCTCAGTTGATGGTGTGGTCTTTTCTGACAGCCTCACTGATCATCAGCAACAGGACTGCAGACAAGTTCTGCAATCCTACAGACATATGTTCTCCCTGACCCCAAGTCAGACAAACTGGTGCACCCATGAGGTGGACACTGGTGACAGTCTGCCTGTGAAGAGTAAAATCTACAGGCAACCTGACCATGTCAGGGACTGCATAAAAGTTGAGGTACAAAAGATGTTGGAGCTGGGAGTCATTGAACCTTCAGAGAGCCCTTGGGCTAGTCCTGTAGTTCTTGTGCCAAAACCTCACACCCAAGATGGTAAGAGAGAGATGAGGTTTTGCGTGGATTACAGAGGTTTCAGTGCTGTCACTAGGACAGATGCCCACCCAATACCTAGGGCAGATGAGCTCATTGACAGACTGGCAGCTGCCAAGTTTTTGAGCAGATTTGACCTGACAGCAGGCTACTGGCAAATCAGACTAGCTGAGAATGCAAAGGCCAAAACTGCTTTCTCGACCCCAGGAGGACATTATCAATTTGTGGTAATGCCCTTTGGTTTGAAGAATGCACCTGCCACTTTCCAAAGGTTGGTGAATCAAGTCCTTACAGGCCTGGATGACTACTGTGCAGCTTATCTTGATGATATTGCTGTCTTTAGCTCCACCTGGGAGGATCACCTGGTCCACCTGAGGAATGTTTTAGAGGCCCTGCAAAAGGCAGGCCTCACTATCAAGGCCACTAAGTGCCAGATAGGGCAGAGCAAGGTTGTATACCTGGGCCACCTAGTCGGTGGGGGTCAGGTTCAACCACTGGAGAGCAAGATCCCGACCATAAAGAACTGGACTCCTCCAATTACCCAGACTCAGGTCAGAGCTTTCTTGGGCCTGACTGGGTCTTACAGAAAGTTTGTTAAAAACTATGGGTCCATTGTGACACCACTTAATGACTTGACCTCTAAGAAGATGCCAAAGAAAGTTCAGTGGACAGTGAGCTGTCAAAAAGCATTTGATGACCTGAAGCAGGCCATGTGCAGTGCACCTATTCTGAAAAGTCCAGACTACTCCAAAGAGTTCATAGTCCAGACAGATGCTTCTGAGTTGGGTGTGGGAGCTGTTCTTTCACAACTGAATGTAGATGGTCAAGACCAGCCCATTGCTTTTATTAGTAGAAGGCTGACCCCTAGAGAGAAACGTTGGTCAGCTATTGAGAGGGAGGTCTTTGCTGTGGTTTGGGCCCTGAAGAAGCTGAGGCCATACTTGTTTGGCACTCACTTCAAGATTCAGACAGACCATAAGCCCCTCTTGTGGCTAAATCAGATGAAGGGTGAAAATCCCAAACTTCTTTAGGTGGTCCATTTCCCTACAGGGGATGGACTACACATTGGAACATAGACCTGGGACTGACCATGCCAATGCAGATGGACTCTCCAGATATTTCCACTTAGAACATGAAGACTCAACTGGTCAAGGTTAGTTTAATGTCCCTAAGTTTGGGGGGGGGGGGGTTGTGTAGGAGAGTAGGGTCTGCTTTCTATGTTCACCCCCACTTTTTGCTTTTGCTTCACTGGTTTTCGACTTAGATGTGGCTGTGGGCCTGCCAATCAGACCCACAGCCCAGCTGTTCTCCCTCTAAATTTATACTATGTACTTTAGGTGCATAACCCAATTGGTAAGGATCACCTTATTGGCCCCTGTATAGTGTACCTTAGGTACCCAGGGCATAGGTGTACTCTAGGCCTACCAGGGGCTGCTGCATGTATTGTGCCACCCCTGGCCTGGCCTTCCATTATGACACAACTGGCTGATCACTCAGCTGGGGCAAGGTTGTGTAATCACCCCTTGCTTAGGTGTAGTATTCCTATACCTACCTTATATATAGACACATGTGTACCTATCAGCCACTCCTATGGCAGGCCTTAACAATCCTGGAGGCAGAGTGCTTGGTAACATGTGAGATGGTGCTCTAGCATGATCTAAGCCTGTCTACAGCTTTCGGAACCATGTCCTTATAGCTGTTCTATGATATAGCCTACCATATACTCTTAAAGTACCTTATAATCTTAAACGATTATGGTAACTATGGTTTGGCTTTATCAAAACATGCCGTGTAAGGAGTCTAACACCTTGGAATAATACCCCCATACCATTTCTGGCAATGAGGATATTATTCCTCCCTTCTAGAGGGAGAAGACATGTTGAAACCTACTTACCCGGTTAAAGTTAACCAGAGCCCCAGCATCACAAAATGGATGCTGCTGCCACAGACACAAATCTGACCTCCTGCTGCTGGGAGTCCTTCCAGCGAGGGAGGCTTGGACAATAGGTTTCCCGCCTTGGGAGGTGCAAGCACCACCCCAGACAGGACTTAGTGTATTGGGGCAGGGAGGGATGAAAGAAACTAGACACTGCCTGGGGCACACAAGGTGTCCCATGCATAGTCCAGTTCAAACCGGCGCTGGGGCACTCCAGCCCCAGCTCTGGCGCGACACTGGACAAAGGAAAGGGGGTGTAACCACTCCCCTTCCTGGTCCCACCCATAGGAGGGACCTTGCAGGTAACCCAGCCCACTAGCCCAGTATATCAGTAGGAAGCTGAGCCCTGCTAAATTAGATTATCCTGAATCTGCAACTTGAACAGAAACTCTGGACCTTCGACCTCAGGAAGAAGACTGAAGAATCTCCCTTGTGGCCAAGGAGTGACCACCCTGGGCAACCAGGCACCATCCAGCGACCGCTGCTTGCTTTGCGACTGATCCTACGAGGGACGACTGCAGAGACTGACCAGCGCCGAGACTTCCAGACACCTCTGACCCAGATCCACATCTGCAGCGAAGCTGAGACCCGTGGAGGCGACGAGGGACGTGGGACCGGCGACATGGGAAAAGTGGCTAGTACCTGACTAGCGCGACTTCTGAGGCTTCCTCGAGGCTGTGCTTGGGAAATTGAGAAGCCCCAATCCCGAGCACCATCTGCAAAGAAGATCAGCTTCCCACGCTTCACGTGTTCTGCGTGGGGCCCTTCTGCACCTGAGTTGCTCGACGTGTTGTCCGGTTGCTGGCCCGTTGGCTAGCAGCCTCTGCGACGACGAACCTTTGTTTTCATCTTGCTGGTCCAGCTCCTCCAGACTGGCACCCGCTCCTCTGTGAAAGAGAAGCACCCCAGACCTTCCTGGTCTGCACCAGAAGCAAGTCCTCCATCCTGCGTGGGTTCCGCTTGCCAAGGCTTGTTGGGTCCTAGCTCGACATCGACGCTGCCGACAGCAAGAGCCTTCGTGGGACAGCTCATCTCCTGGTCCTGGTCGTCCTCGACGCCTCCTGGTACCCTTGGCTGCTGCGACAAGCTTCACCTCTTCACCTGCATCTTCACGACATCGCCTGGTTCCTTCCTGGCTCCTGGCCGGTGACCTAGACTCTGTCCCTTCTGCTTGCAGGTATCCTTCCTTCTTGATTCCATCCTTGGGATCCACCGGACACTCTTCACAGACTGTCTGTCAGCAACTTTCCTTCAGGCATCCATAGGAGTCAACGACGAAACCCGACGCAAGTTCATACCTATGCACCCGCAGCCCGTGGGCTAGGTAACTTGAGTACTCCGGTGCTCACAAGGGTATTGACTATCCTAGGGTCTAGTTTCCTAGTCACGACTTCCTAGCTATTCCAGAAGTGTCCTAAAACTGTTAATTTCTAATAACTACTATTTCTATCGACTTTTACGCATTACGCGTGAGTGTTTCCACTCTGCACCTGAATCCCGTGGGCCTCCCTCTTCCTAACCTTTGGTAGTATAGTGTAGCCCCAGCGATTCCCTAGGCCTAGGCCTATCCTGTGTTTGTGACAGTGGTTCTTATACCACTTACTTAGTATATGGTTTGCGTGGCCCCTAGGGCCTAACTGTATACTTGACTTAATGTATGCTTAAATAAGACTGTGTTGTACTTACCTCAAATCTCATAAAGAGTGCTGAGGGTTTGACTAGAGTAAATACATTCTATTTTTATATATATCTGTTGTGGTGTCCTTTCATTTGGTATTCAAGGGATTACAAATGGTATAACAGCTGGCTTCACATGCCATACAGAGTTTAGCCTAAGACTGCTCTTGTCCATGCTACCACTAGGATAGCTGGTCTATAAGGTTGACTTTACAACCAATCACCATAAGGGTTGTTTGGACTGATACAAGGTGTACACTAGAATTAGTGACATCATATATCAGGCCAACTTCTCACAGGCGGGACGCAGCGCGGTATGCCATCCGATGTGGTTTGGACACGACGGACTCGCTTGGCTGGGCAATGTCGTCCACGGTGGCGCTTCGTCGTCACGCCTGGTTGTGGTCCACGTCTTTTTCTGGGGATGTCCAGAGCACCCTCATGGACATGCCCTTTGATGGCGATCGCCTCTTTGGCGACAAAGCGGACAGTGCGCTGGAGCTCTTTAAGGACTCCAGGGCTACGGCCAAGTCCTTGGGTCTCTTGGCCCCCCGCCCGCAAACTTCCGCTTTTCGCCCCTTTCGTGGCCAAGGAAGGGGTGCCCCCTCACGTCCATCTAGCCACAGGCCGCAGAACCATCCTCCACGCGGTCGCGGACGTTGTTTCTGCCGAGGCGGTACAGGGGGTCAACGTGCCGGTCCATCCACATCCACCCCAGCAGCATCCGCCTCAAAGCCTTCCTAGTCCGTGCTTTCAGGCCCATTCCACGCCAGTGGGCAGAGTTCGCCATCACCTGCTCCACTGGCGTTCCATCACTTCGGACAGGTGGGTGCTGCAAATCGTCCGAAGGGATTACTCCCTCCCCTTCGAGATGACCCCTCCAACCATGCCACCGCACGTCGGGGGATCACAGGAATCTTCTACGTGAGGAAGTTACGGCCCTCTTGGCCAAAGGGGCCGTCAAGCGCATTCCTGGTCCAGAAGTAGGCTGTGGTTATTATTCCCACTACTTTCTGGTTCCCAAGAAGGGCAAAGGGGGGCCTACGCCCTATCTTGGACCTCAGGAGCGGCAACGCCTTCCTCCGGAAGGAGAGGTTCAAGATGCTCACCTTAGCTCAGGTTCTGGCTGCCCTGGAGACAGGATGGTAGCGTTGGACTTGAAGGACGCTTATTTTCACATCCCCGTCCTGCCGGCCCACCGGCGTTACCTGCGGTTCACGGTGGGTCAGGAGCATTTTCAGTTTTCTGTGCTCCCCTTCGACCTCACCAGTGCCCCTCGGGTGTTCACAAAAGTGATGGCGGTGGTCGCAGCTCATCTGCGCAGATCAGGGGTTCCAGTCTTCCCCTATCTCGACGACTGGCTGTTGAAGGCGGGCTCGCCCCAGCAAGTCGTCTCCCACCTCCAGACTACAGCCGACCTCCTGCATTTGCTGGGGTTCTCCATCAATGTGCCGAAGTCGCATCTGAGTCCCTCCTTAACGCTCCTCTTTATAGGGCGGTTCTGGACTCGGCGCAGTTCCGGGCTTATCCTCCGGACCAGCAGGTCCGGGATATTCAGGCTCTGATTCCCATCTTTCAGCCTCTATCCCGGGTTTCGGTCAGGTTGGGGCTGCGGCTTCTGGGTCTGATGGCCTCCTGCATCCTGTTAGTGCATCACGCCAGGTGGCGAATGCGGGATCTGCAGTGGGACCTGAAGTTTCAGTGGGCCCAGCATCGGGGCAACCTGTCCGACCATGTCTTGATCTCGGAGGGCACCGCAAAGCAGTTGCAGTGGTTGCTCACGGACCGCGATTGGGTCAGCGGCAGATCCCTCTCCCTACCCCAACCGGAGCACGTAGTAGTGACGGATGCGTCCCTCCTGGGATGGGGGGCGACATGGGGGAGGCGGATATCAGAGGACTCTGGTCTCCGGCGGAGTCTCGGCTCCATATCAACCTTTTGGAGCTGAGAGCGATCCGACTTGCACTGAAGGCATTCCTTCCCGTTGTCTGGGGAAGTGTGGTGCAGGTGTTCACGGACAACACCACCGCCATGTGGTATTGCAACAAGCAGGGCGGGGTGGGGTCGTGGACCCTTTGTCAGGAGGCTCTGCGCCTCTGGACATGGCTGGAACATCAGGGCATCACCCTGGTGGTTCAACATCTGGAGGGCTCTCTGAACGCCAGAGCAGAAAAACTCAGCCGCCGGTGCATGATGGATCACGAATGGCGTCTCAACTCGGATGTGGCGCAAGGCCTCTTTCGGCAGTGGGGAGAGCCTTGGTTAGATCTATTTGCCACAGAAGAGAACGCACAATGTCAGCAGTTCTGCGCGTTGGAGTTTCCAAGGTGGCACTCGTTCGGGGATGCCTTTCGAGTGGTGTTGCGGTCTGTTGTACGCCTTTCCGCCTATTCTACTTCTGCCCAGAGTGCTGAAGATGATCAGGCGCGACCGGGCCCAAGTCATCTTGGTGGCTCCGGATTGGGCACGAAGGTACTGGCATCCCGAGCTACTCAGTCTGTCAATCGATCCCCCGATACGACTGCCTCTTCAGGAGGACCTTATGTCGCAGCAGCAGGGGACGGTCCTCCACCCGAACCTGTCCAGTCTCCACCTCCATGCGTGGAGATTGAGCGGCGACAGTTGATGCCATTTGACTTGCCTCCTGAAGTCTGCGATGTGATTCTGGCAGCCAGGCGTCCCTCCACAAAATCGGTATACGCCTGCAGGTGGAACAAATTTGTGGCATGGTGCACAGCAAAGGCTGTGGATCCCCTTTCTGCCCCTCTTTCTGAGGTTCTTCTCTTTCTTCTTTCCATGGCCCAGCAGGGCTCTGCTCTGGGCACTCTTAAAGGTTATCTTTCAGCTATTTCTGCTTTCTTACGGCTTCCTGATCAGTCTTCTCTTTTCAAATCCCCTGTTGTTTCTCGCTTCTTCAAAGGTGTTACTCACATGTGTCCTCCTGTCTCTTTCGTAATGCCTCAGTGGGATTTGAACCTGGTCTTGACATATCTGATGTGCGCTCCCTTTGAGCCTCTTCATAATTGTCCTCTTCGTCTTCTGACTCTTAAGACTGCTTTCCTGGTTGCCATCACCTCGGCTAGACCGGTGAGTGAGCTCCAGGCTCTCTCTTCTAAGCCTCCTTTTCTTTCTGTCCATCCGGACAAGGTTGTCCTCCAGACTCATCCTTCCTTTCTTCCTAAAGTGGTGACTGCCTTTCTTATCGAGCAGTCTGTCACGTTGCCCACCTTCTTTCCACCTCCGCATCCTTCCAAGGAGGAAGAGAGGCTCCACCGTCTGGACCCAAAACGGGCGCTGTCCTTTTATTTGGACCGCGCCAAACAGTTCCGGGTGGACGACCAACTTTTTGTGGGCTACGTGGGCGCTAAGAAGGGGCGGGCGGTACACAAGCGAACCATCTCGTGGTGGGTCGTATTGTGTATAAAGGCTTGTTACTCCTTGGCTAAAAAGGAACCTCCTGTAGGGCTGAGGGCCCATTCCACTCGGGCCAGAGTGGCGACCACTGCCCTGGGCCGGGGAGTCCCCTTGCAGGACATCTGTCAGACAGCAACGTGGGCTTCGCTGCACACGTTTGCCAAACACTATTGCCTGGACAGCCAAGTCCGGAGAGACGGCTTCTTTGGCCGTTCTGTTCTCCAGGACTTTCTGGTGTGATCTTGGTTCGCAGACCCACCACCGGGGTTGGTATTGCTGGGGTATCTATTCTAAGGTGAGGAATCTAACTAACGTGTTTCTTTCAGATGAACAAGTTACTTACCTTCGGTAACGATGTATCTGTAAGAAACATTAGTTAGTTAGATTCCTCACCGACCCACCCATCCTCCCCGTTCTGCGAACCGACATCTAGGGTTAAGGTTATCCTTTTCAGGGCCCTAGACTTTTTGGCACCAGTGTCGGTCTCCTTCATGGCTCTGCGTTCCTGGCGCGGAAAGCTATGTACAAGAACTGACGTCAGCGCGCGAGGGCGGCGTCTAAGTACTCCGATGACATCATTCCGGCGCACGACGCCGACGATGGACGCGGAGCCGCAGACGAGACCTAGCAATGCGCAAGGGGTATTGCTGACGAAAACTCTTTCCGGATCCAGCCTGACCCCTGGGGATATTCTAAGGTGAGGAATTTAACTAACTAATGTTTCTTACAGATACATCGTTACCGAAGGTAAGTAACGTGTTCATTACTGCTATTTCTTATGTTACCGTGGAACTCTCACTATGACGACGGAGAAGATTCAAGCATGTGAATGTATAAAAGATATCAATACTGGAGAGCCACAGTGTACAGGTAAGTAAGTTGTTTTTTCTTAGCAGCTGACCACCGGTGCTATTAAATTCTGGAGTTGCCTACTACCAAGATTGCTTAGTCTTTATTCCACCTCTTGCCTTTTCTCATACCACAGTATACATTTTTCATTCCTGTTTTCTTCCTTGGTTTCGTCCTTTTTTCTACCTTCTAGCTGAGAAATGTATAGTATTGAAGGAATCTATGCATCTGACAGAGACATCTAGCCGCAGATTCCTTAACTTAGAATATCCCCAGGCGTCAGACTGGATCTGGAAAATTCTTTGCAGCAGCACCTCTGAGCATCGGGGGAAGGCGCCACACGGTCCTGCCCTGACGTCGTCCACGTACGTGACGTCAGCGAGGTCATATAAGTCCCTCCCAGCGCGCTGACGTCAGTTTTCTTCTTTTCCGCGTGCAACGCGGATCCGGAGTAAGCAGTTCCTCTTGCCTGTTTTCAGGCCCCTTTTGACGCTTCGCATCTGGAACAGTGTGCGATGCCTTCGAGATTTAAAACCTGTTCTTCCTGTTCGCGGCAAATGTCCGCGATGGATCCACATCTTATCTGTATGTGGTGTTTGGGCGAACACCACGACTCGACAGATTGCGACGCCTGCCAACACCTCAAGCCAAAGTCCCGGCGGGAGCGCCACATGAAGTTCCTTTTGGCTCGACTGTCCCGGTCAGAGTCGTCTCGTCGTCCGGCCTCTTTGCTGCCGACAGGCCCCTCTGGTTTACGGTCGCGGCGTCAGTGGCCATCTGGGACCCGTAGACGTCGTTCACCCCTTCTGGGTAAGTCGCGGCGCATGTCGCCGAAGTCTACGACCTCACGCCTGTTGTCGGGGCGCAAGTTCTCGGAGCACTCTGGATGTGCGTCCCCGGGAGTCGCCCACCCCTATCCGCCCTATCTGGGCACGGGGCAACTTGGAACCAAATGGAGGCCTATGCCGCGGCTCTGCAGGCCTCCCTTGGGTCCACTTCTGTCCCTGGGGCGTCCTCAGGGCCTCCGCTACTTCTGGTGGGTTCGCCCCCGGCGCCAATGAAGCTCTTGCCCCCCAGGGGTGGAGATATGGTGTCATCAGGGTGCGGCCAGGCTGGGTCCCCCTCTACGACCCATAGCACCCCTGCCACGCTGCATAGTCCTGTGGGGCTCCCTGTGGCGTCACAGGAGGTTGCTGGTGCTCACAGCCTTGCTTTGGGCACACATCGGCCCTCTGGACAGGCGGTCGCGTGCCCAGAACCGAGGTCGGTGCCGCACACTTGTGTCATCGGGGTGCAGCCCGGCGCGGTCCCCCTCTGCCACCCACAGCACCCCTGCCACTCTGCATAGTCCTGTGGGGCTCCCTGTGGCGTTGCAGGTGGCTGCTGGTGCTCAAAGCCTTGCTTCGGGCACACCTCGGCCTTCTGGACTGGCAGCAGCCTGGCCGGAGCCGGAAACTCGCCTCCCCGACTCCGCTTCCTACTTCGGAGCCGGAGCCTTTTGTGTTTGAGGCTGAGTCGGTGCCGGGGCGGCGCCGGAGGCTGGCCTCCCCGGCTCCAGCGCCATCCCCTTCTTCGGAAGCGGGGCTTATCGTGGTGGACGAGGAGTCGGCGCCGGATGAAATTCGTCCTGGTGTCGACCACTTTCTTCCAAGTGCTTAAACTAAGCCCTGGTAAAACCCTACACTTATACTGCCAAGGCTGTAGCAGGTGATTGACGGATTTTGTGTTTGTGAACTTAATGCTGTTGTAACCTGTGCTGGACTTGTGTAATGAACAGCAAACTAATGGAAGGAATGCTTGAATTAATCTCGGCCGTAGGCAATCCAGTGATCTCCCAGGGTCTCATTCCAATCCATTGTATATCATGTCCTATGCCACTCTAGACAATCCAGCTCTATGCAAATCAGTCTTGATCTTAGTCCAGTTGGAGCAGACCAGCCTGAACTGTCAGGCCGGTTCACCTCCAAATGGGAATACAAGCAACCTGAGACCAGTTACAGCCTACTAATGCCTCATCAGTGAGGTATAGCTTGGGTACTATGGCACGGTGAGCAGAGGACCCAGGTTTGAACATACCTTTTGCACTTATGGTGTTTACCGGAACAAGCAACAGAGTGATAGAAGTAATGTTGGTTATTTTGGCTACATTCCACTCCATTGTTTTTCACCCACTTTGCCACTCCAGAGCCCAGCCCTATGCAAATTAGCCTTGGCCCTTTGTAGCACTGACCAGATGAACATTATAATAAATTTGCTGCTGGAAGAGAGACTGCCTATACACCGGTGGCTTAGTGATGTTGAGTGCTTAGTAGTCAAAGTACTGCATGTGCTCCATGTTCATAAGGACCAGAGTGTAAGAAAGAATATTGTCAACCGAAGGGGACTGATCAGCTCCCTATGTTCGTCACCTGGCAATCTCCCACTGTAGAGAGCCTAATACTATGGTATGAATTGGTTGATGGGAACTCTTGCGTGGGTATATTGAAGAAAGGATTGAACTTAGCATTAATGGAAAGGGTAAAATGGCCCTTTTATTACATACCATATGTAGATTATGACCTTCATTGTGATTGGCCTTGTTACTTGATATATATGGTAACTCCTGTTACAGCACATATCGCAATCAGGCCTTTGGTGGCTAGCCCCGCTGCAGCAATTTTTCCCTGATAAATTTCTACACGTCAAACTGCTGAAATGTATTAGGGCTGTGGGTAAAGAATGCCTGATAACTACCATGACATGGATTTTGGTGCGTAAAGCTGCAAAATCCATGTTAGTCTCCTTTATCTGAGACAAACTAGTAACTGGGAGTTATTTATCGGCTCTGATCAATTCTGGACTAAAGACTGGGTCACTCCAAATTGGAACACAAGCAACCCCAGACTTATTGCGACGTACTTAGGCCTCCTTAGCAAGGTTTAGTTTAAGCCACCGTTAGCACGGGACCCATGTCTTTACATACCTGTCACATTTATAGCGTCTACTTCAACAAACGATAAAATGATGGAAGGAAAGCCTCTCTGTCAGTCCCCCTCCACCAACCTTTACATTACGTTCGAGGCATGTGGGCTGCTGAATTCATATCTGTGCATAGATCGCCGCCTAGTGTTGGGTCCGGATGTTTGCACGTTGTTGTCCTGGAAGAGTCTTCGAAGTATCCTGAGATAGGTGACTCCTCTCCTGGACCACAGTGCGCATGGGCATCCTCTCCATCCTCAGATTGTTTTTTTCCGCCATTGGGTTCGGATGTGCTTATCTTAGCTCAAGTTAGGAAAAATTAGTTTAAGGCCAAAAGGCCTTTAGTTTGCGTCGGTACTGTTCACGCTCGGTGTCGACAGCTTTATTGCTTAGTTTAGCAAACTTATTCGAGTTTTTTCGGATCCGTTTAATCCGACCATCGAACTTACATCGACGATGGAATCGAGGACCCCATTCAAACGGTGTCCTGTTTGCCACGCCCAATATCCACATATCGATGCCCACCCGGTGTGCAAGAAGCGCAGCAATCGGCACCGGCTCCGACCAACATCTTCAGCACCGAGGACGAAGATGTTGAAAGCGTGGAAGACATGAACTCCAGCCCTGCTTCCGAACACGATTCCCGATCGGAAGACGCCGATGAAGCGCTCTTTCACAGGGAAGAAGCTGACGATGAGGTAGGAGACTACGATGAGGCCTTTGGGGCCGAAGAAGATAGCTCTGGTGAAGAGCAGGGCCTACCCGTCGAAACGGAGGCTATAAAAGTGCGTCATTCTACGGCTCCGGTCAAGGGATCGCCTCCGGGCCTTACCCAAGATCAATCCCGCAGTTCTTCGGCCCCGCCTTCGGGCCCGGCCTCGAACATTCAACAAGAGCCATTATTACCCAAAAAGACTGGTTTCCCTTCCACGAAACCGAAACCAATCGTCGCACCGGTTCAACAGAAACCGAAAGTGAAACTAACAGTGGTCGCCTCGAAGACCTCCACTCCTTCGATGCCAGCCAAGACCATCGGCTCCGAACGCACTAAAAGGGATTTCGGCGCCGAACTCGCTGCAGCGGATGTCGGCACCGACCCGAATAGGAAGGACATCAGTACCACAAAGGAGCCTTGTCCCCCAGCACCGAAGCAATCGGCCCCGACCACCAAGGTTAAAATGGCCGCGCCAGCGGAGTCCACTTCAAAGGCAGCGACTACGCTCAAGTCATCGACTCCGTCGACCGCTACTGCCTCTCCTCGACTCGATGACCCTGTGGCTCCGAAGAAGTCCACGCCTACCTCGGCAGAACCACTCGGCACCAAAGAACCTTCGGCGTTCTCGGTGCGACAAGTTGCGGCGTCATTGCAACGCATTAGAGAACAAGCAGCCCTCCAGTCCACGTCGGGCCCCGAGCCGAAAAAGGCTCCTTCGGCACCAACCAACATCACTTTTGGTTTGCCGCCGCCCACGGCGCCAAAGATCTTCGAAATCCGAACACGGGTCAGCCAGACAAAGTCCCCATCTACTGGACACTCTCCTACTGGGCCTTCACCGTCCCAATTCATCGACGCCGACACCGGCAGACTCATGCTCCGAAAACGGAAGGTCACAACAGAGCAGGCCTTGGACTCTTACAGAATCCCTCTAAAGCAGAAACTGCCAGCAGAATCGGAACCGGTTCTATACGAACGCCTACATACCTCCTATCCGGATCCCCAGTCCTTTTCTCCGAAGCCCTCCGACACGGACGCAATGGAGGATTACATGGGTGATGATACCACCTACCCCAGGGATATAGATCCTGAGGAGCAGCAGGACCCAGATCAAGCTTGGGATGACCCTGCAGACCCGGGTGCAACAACAGATACCCAGGATACACAGCTTTAAGGCGCAAAAACATCGCCCACAGAGGACACTGCTGCCTTCAATGCACTCATAGAACGTGCTGCAGCCAATCTTGGAGTGCAACTCCACTCTGACACAGTTTAGGACGACTTCTTGGTGGACACCTTTGCCTCCTCTGAGAGGACTGTCAAGACTCTGCCCATGTTGAAGGGGGTTCTCAAGCCAGCAAAGGACATTTTCAAAGAAACAACAAGGGCACGGGTGATAAACCCCAGGATTGAAAAAAAATACAAACCTGCGCCCGGGGACCCTATGTACATTAGAGGTCAGTTACCTCTGGACTCCATGGTGGTTGCTAACGCTCGCAAACGAGCACAATCGCAAACAACTGGTGATGCTCCTCCCCCGGACAAAGAGTCCAAGGTGCTGGAAACCTCGGGCAAGAGGATTGCAGCTCAAGCAGCAAACATCTGGCGCATTGCCAATACACAGGCCCTCCTGGCTCGCTACGATCGTTCCCACTATGACACATTAGAGTCACTACTCCAACATCTACCAGACGAGTACAAAGAGGCAGCGGAGCTCCTCATCAGAGAGGGACAACTTCTTACAAACGCATCCATTAAGTGCGCACTAGATGCTGCCAACACAGCCGCAAGGGCGATAAACACCAGCGTCCTGTTACGCCGACACGCTTGGTTAAGAATCTCTGGATTCAAACCTGAGATTCAAAACAATATCCTAAATCAGCCTGTCAACCCCGACTACTTATTCGGACCAGAAGTTGACACCACCTTAGAAAAGATCAAAAAGGACACTGACACTGCAAAGTCAATGGGGGCTCTGCAAACGCAGACATTTCGTAGTGGCTCCTTTCGTCGCCCCGGGAATAGGGGAGCGGCTAGAGGACAGGGGTCACAGCAGACATACAATAAAGGGGGCACACAAAGTACCTACGATAAGAACAACAGAGGTGGATATCGTGGCTCCAGCACCAAGGGCAGAGGACGTGGGTACGGCAACACCAGGTCCTCACCCAAGAACAAACAGTGACGCCCTCTCCCTTCCCCCCGACCACATAACACCTGTCGGGGGGAGACTCCAGCGGTTCCTGTCCACGTGGAATACCATCACCACGGACAGGTGGGTCAGGGATATTATCCAGCACGGTTACTGTCTCGAATTAACCTCCACTCCACCCACAATACCGCCAAGGCACCGTCCTATGTCCGCAGAGCACTTAGCATTATTGCAGCAGGAAGTGCTAAGTATGCTGCAAAAAGGTGCAATAGAGGTCGTGCCCGTCAACCAGCAGGGGACAGGGGTGTACTCCCTATACTTCCTCATCCTAAAAAAGGATTGGTCGCTCAGACCTATACTAGACCTAAGACCCCTCAACCAATACATTCTCTCCGAGCATTTCCATTTGCTCACCCTACAGCAGGTTCTCCCGCTGCTCAGCCAGGGAGACTTCCTAGCCACACTAGACCTCAAAGATGCGTACTTCCACATACCCATACACCCGTCACACAGAAAATATCTCAGGTTCACTATTCAGGGGCAGCACTACCAATTCAAAGTCCTCCCCTTCGGTGTGACAACGGCACCCAGAGTTTTCACCAAGTGCCTAGCTACAGTGGCTGCACATCTACGGAGACAACACATTCACGTCTACCCTTACCTGGACGACTGGCTTGTTCAGGCAAAGTCAGCCCAGCAATGTCTGGGATTCTCACTAAATTACCCAAAATCACATCTCCAACCCGCACACGTACAACAGTACCTAGGTGCGACCATAGACACTCTGGCAGCCACAGCTCAGCCAAATCTAGTGAGGATCAACAGCATGCAAATGCTGATCTCAAAGTTCAAACCTCAACACTCCCTTCCTGCGCGAGTGTTCATGCAGTTGATAGGCATGATGGCCTCCTGCATTTTCATAGTCCCACACGCGAGACTACATATGCGCCCGCTTCAAGAGTGCTTGGCACGTCAATGGAATCAGGCTCACGGGCAATTAAAAGACCTAGTGTTGGTGAGCGGTCGGGCATACAACTCTCTGCATTGGTGGAATCCACAAAACCTTTGCAAGGGCCGACCGTTCCAAGAGCCTGTTCCACAAATAATACTGACAGCGGACGTCTCTCTCCAGGGATGGGGAGCTCATGTACTCAATTACACAGTGCAGGGACTATGGACAACACAGCAAAAGAAGATGCACATCAACCTTCTGGAACTGATGGCAATCTTCCTAGCAATGAAGGCATTCAAAGTACACTTGTGCAACAAAGTCGTGTTGATCCGGACGGACAACATGACTGCCATGTACTACATACAGAAGCAGGGAGGAACACACTCTCCACAGTTGTCTCATCTGGCTCAGAGCATGTGGAAGTGGGCCATTCAGAGGAACATATTCCTCATGGCGGAACACCTCCCCGGCAAGGACAACCAAATGGCGGATCTGCTCAGCAGACACAGCCACCAGATGCACGAGTGGGAGCTACACCAGTCAGTGCTCCAACCGTACTTCCAACAGTGGGGTCATCCAGAGATAGACCTATTCGCCACAAACGAAAACGCAAAATGCCAAATCTTTGCCGCCAGGTTCCCACATCCACAGTCACAGGGCAATGCGATATGGATGAACTGGTCCGGCAGATTTGCGTACGCTTTTCCCCCAGCGCCATTAATACCGCTGGTGGCACGCAAACTGCGACAGCACTCACTAACACTCATCCTAGTTGCTCCCACATGGGCGCGCCAGCCATGGTACACCACCTTTCTAGAACTCTCTGTGGTGCCGCATCAAAGACTGCGGATCAAACCTGCACTCTTAACGCAGAACCATGGCGAAATTCAGCACCCAGATCCACCACAGCTGAACCTGGCAATCTGGCTCCTGAAGTCTTAGAGTTTGGCTACCTAAACCTGCCACCTGACTGTATGGAGATCATTAAGGAGGCCAGGAGACCCACTACCAGGGCTTGCTATGCAGCTAAATGGAAGAGGTTTGTCATCTACTGCAACAACAATGACATCAACCCGCTAGACGCATCCATTCAAAATATAGTCTGTTACCTCTTACACCTATACCGATGCAATCTGGCATACACCTCAATACGTATCCATTTGACCGCAATAGCAGCCTATCTCCAGAACAGGCAGCACCTCTCTTTATTCAGAGTGCCTGCCATCAAAGCTTTCTTGGAGGGACTTAAACGAGTAATTCCCCCAAGACACCCACCAGCACCGGTGTGGAACCTCAACTTGGTCCTCACCCGACTGATGGGTCCACCCTTCGAACCTCTCCACTCATGCGAGATTCAATTCCTCACCTGGAAAGTAGCTTTCCTAGTAGCAATCACCTCGTTAAGAAGAGTTAGTGAACTCCAGGCACTAACCATTCAAGAGCCATTCATACAGGTTCACGCAAACAGGGTCGTACTACGTACCAACCCCAAATTCATGCCTAAAGTAATATCGCAGTTCCACATGAATCAAACTATTGAACTGCCTGTTTTCTTTCAAAATCCACAGAATGGAGCAGAGAGAATGCTCCATACACTAGATGTAAAGAGAGCCCTCATGTACTATATTGACAGGACTAAGGCCTTTAGGAAGACAAAACAGCTTTTCGTTGCCTTTTCTCCACAGCACAAGGGCAACGCCATTTCCAAAGCAGGTATAGCCAGATGGATCGTTAAATGTATTCAAATTTGCTATCAAAAGGCTAAACGCACGTTAACGATTCCACCACGAGCCCACTCAACACGTAAGTTAGGGGCATCCATGGCTTTCCTGGGAAACATTCCCTTAAAGGAAATATGTAGAGCAGCCACATGGTCCACTATACATACATTTACCAAACACTACTGTGTAGATGTACACTCAAAACAGCAAGCAGCTGTAGGACAGGCTGTTCTCAAAACTCTTTTTCAGACTGCTGCAGCTGGCACTGGTGGCCGCCGCTAATAGGGGGTACTGCTATGTATTCTATGCACAGATATGAATTCAGCAGCCCACATGCCTCGAACTGAATATGCTACTTACCAGTATGCATCTGTTCTTGGCATGTAGGGCTGCTGACATTCATATCGCCCACCCTCCTCCCCGGCGCCTGTAGCAGCTGCAGCTCTCAGAATTACTGTATAGCATGGTCATCACTTTCTGTATCTACTCCATCACGGCCACAATGGCGAAAAACAATCTGAGGATGGAGAGGATGCCCATGCGCACTGTGGTCCAGGGGAGGAGTCACCTATCTCAGGGTACTTCGAAGACTCTTCCAGGACAACAACGTGCAAACATCCGGACCCAACACTAGGCGGCGATCTATGCACAGATATGAATGTCAGCAGCCCTACATGCCAAGAACAGATGCATACTGGTAAGTAGCATATTCATTCTTCTGTGGGGAATAGGCTTCTCCCATTTCTCCACTAGTCGCTGGACTGTCAATTCTTATCACTGGATAATCCAGTGCTCCTCCTCAAGTGCGATCTCCTACTCTTTCTGTCCCTCCCACTGGATTGCTCATCTTTAACCAGGACGTTCTCCCGGCACCTGCCTCGATTTTGGAGGTCGATGTTTTTGTTCTGCTTGCTAAAAGTACCATTGAGATGGTGCCCATAGCAGAAGGGGGCACATGATTTTGCTCCCTTTACTTCTTGATTCCAAAGAAATACGGAGCTCTAAAACCCATACACAACTTTTGGCTTTTGTAAACGATCTTTCAGCAGGACACGCTCAAGATACTGGCCTTAACCAAGTTGTGCTGGCTCTCACGGTGGAGGATTGGATGGTTTTCCTTCAGCAGCAGGATGCACAGTTCCATCTGCCAATCTTACTCCCCAACAGACATTATATGAGGCTTACATTGAGCCTAGCGCTATCTGTTCATGGTTGTACCATTTGGACTGACAACCACAGTGCAATGGTGAGGAGTTTATGTATTTCCAAACTTGTATGACTGGTTCGTGAATGTGGAGTCCCCAGCACTAGCAAAGGACACCTTCAGCGCATGTGGCCACGGTGGTAATGGAGATCTCCAATCTAGGGTGGGTGCTCATTGAAAGGAGGTTGAGATCAAAGGCCTCTGGAGGAGCAGCTCTTGCACATCAGTCTGCTGGAAAGGAGGGCGATTCGGTTGGCACTCAAGGCATTCCTGTATTCCCTTCTCGTTCGATCTGTCCAGATCTTGATAGACAATAGGACCACGATGTATTATATCAACAAGCATGGAGTAGTGGATCTCACATTCCCTGTTCGAAAGTGGTAACTCTGTTTTTTGGGCTCACCAGCATGGAGTTTGGCTGTTTGTGAACCATCTGTTGGGTTCTCTAAAACCAGGACCAACAGCCTCAGTCAGTGTCTTCTTGCTGACCACGAGTGCCGTCTCCACTCAGAAGTGGCTTAGCTTATCTTTGCTCAGTGGGGCATCCCTCAAGTGGACCTGTTTTCCTCTTCACTATGCTTTACCCTTCATTCCTCTGGTTCTGAAGAAGCTTTACCAAGACCAGGCCCAAATTATTCTTATAGCACTGGATTTGCTGGCAAGGTGTGGTATGAAGACCTTCTGCACCTCTCCCTGTGTTCCCTGCTCCATCTTCCACTCAGGGTAGACCTTCTCTCCTATTCCGAGAGATAAATTTGCATCCGAACCTCCAAGCCTCCACCTTCATGCCTCGAGATTGAGCTGGTTCATTTAATTCCTTCCTGGCTATTATCTGAAATCGTACATGTCATTCTGTTTATTCGCTGTCATTTCACCAAGGCGGTGTATTCCAGAAGGTGGAATAAGTGTGTCACTTGGTGTGCTCAGAACAATATTGATCCCTTGGAAGACAAATTGTTTGACATTCTCAAGGTTGCCTTATTGTCAACCCAGCAAGGCTGTGCGTGGGTTCTGTCAAGGAATATCAAATGGCCTTGTCAGCTTTCCTTTGCCATCCGAACCAGCCATCCCTATTTAAGTTGACTTTTGTGGTGTGCTTTCTGGAAGGCCTGACAAGCATGTTCCCACCCAACCCCATTCATCATGCCTCATTCGGACTTGGATTTGGTTCTAAGCTTTGCACCTTTGAAGAGGTTCAAACAGATATCCGTCTGAAGCTCTCGAGACTTTTAACTATTAACTCTGTTTTTATAGGTGTCATAAATTCAGCAAAGTGGGTTAGCAAATTGAAAGCACTCCCATCACTTCCTTTCCACCTGACAAGTTAGTGCTTCAAACCATAGTTGCTTTCCTATCCAAGGTAGTGGCCCATTCCTCTTAGGTCAGTCCTGTTCCTGTTCCCTTTCTTCCTTTTACCCCCTCTACACCCTACCAAGGAGTAGGAGAGATTACACAGGCTGAACACAAAGAGGGCAGTCAGCTTTTACAACGACCTCACTAAGGAATGAAAAATGTCCTAGTAGACCCGAAGGAAAGTTTCAGTTCTATTAAGGACTCGGAGGCAAGGATTATGCTCTGCTTTCTTTATTTTCCAACACCAGCATATTTAACCTTTACAGAAAAATCTCTCTTTCCCAAGAACCATAGAGAAAGGACAGTCCGACAGGTCAACCAATCAGCATCCACACATGTCCTGAGGGTCCGGGGATTGCTGGGATATCTCCTCTTTTTTTGACTGCAAATCATCCAGTCATCAACGAATTCCATCTGATAGAGACGTCTAGCCGCAGATTCCTTAACTTAGAATATCCCCAGGCGTCAGACTGGATCCGGAAAACCTTTCCGCAGCAGCACCTCTGCGCGCCGGGGGCGGCGCCGCACGACTCCGCCCTGACGTCTTCCACGGACGAGACGTCAGCGGAGCCATATATGCCCCTCCCGGCGCGCTGACATCAGGATTCTTATTTTCCGCACGTGGACCCTGGAAAAACAGCAGTTCCCTGGCCTGGTCTTTAGGCCTTTTCGACACCTTCGGCGTCCGAAGCCCTAATCCCTCAGAGAGTACCGTATGAAACTGCTGGCCGCACGGCTGTCCGGTCCAGCACCTTCGCGTCGCCGCTCTCCCCCTCCGGATCGGGCTCCGTCCAGAGGTCGTTCCACTGAACGTCGATCGAGGGCAGGTAAGCGCAAGCACAAGTGGCAAGCACGGAGGTCCTCCTCCCATTCGCATACTGCTGGCGCCCGCTCCTCTCGCTCTATGCCAGGTAAGGGCGCCCAGCAGTCACTCTATCCATACCCTCCCTTTCCGGGGGTTGGAGCTACGCGTGCCCAAATGGAGGCTTATTCTCTTGCACTCCAGTCGTATTTTGGGTCCCCAATCTCTCTGGAGCACCTTCGGGTCTCATACCGGTGGAGGGCACTCTTGTTGGGTCCTCGCCCTCAGATTCTTCCTCGGCGCCGGCTGTGTGCATTGACTCCGGTTCCGGAGACGATACGACACCGACGGGTCACGGCCCAGTGGGTCCTCCCAGTCGCAAGTCCAGCCCACCCCATCAGTCTTCGCATAGCCCTGAGCGGCTTCCTGCATCCACGTCGAAGGTGGCACCGACGCCCGGCTTGGCGCCCGGCTTTACCAGACAGGCACATTTTGAAGTGGGATCGACATCGGACGGTGCCCAGGTCGAGTTCCCCTTTAGGTCGTCTACGTCCAGACGACTCCAACCCGGCATCGATCGACGCTGGTGCCACCGTCCCAGCCTCCTCACGACGTTGCTGCTCCTTCCGACTCCTCGGACGTCGCTGCGTCCTCCACAAGGTGTCAATCGACGCCGGTGCCGGCAACAACGCCTCCTGGTCAAGAGGTTGACGCTTCTCTGGATTCCCCAGATCGGGCGCCCATGGTGCAAGTGCCTTGTGTTACCTGGCCTTCGGGTCAGTCTCCGGCTCCCCCACTTTTATTGTCCAGTGGACGGCTTTGTCTACAGCCGTCTCCTACCGGCAGCTTATTATCGCCTACCTGCATGGCAACCAAAGCTGGTGCTGCTTATGCACGTGCCATTCACAGGGCGGCTGCTATTCTTGGTTTTCAGCATCCTGTGGCCCCCCTGCTGTCTGATCCCTTACTGGATCTGCTCCATATGAAGCCTATTGAGGTGGAGCCTTTGCTGCCATTTGGCAGCTCTTTATTCGACATTTTGCGTGGCACATGGGTAAGGCCCTCTTCTGGTGACCCTGTTGATAGAGCTATTGCCCGTAGGCACCTTCCTACTCCGGGTGATCCACTCTGCCTGTCCACTCACCCTACGGCTCAGGGACTCATTGTTCAGGCGGCTTTTAACTTACAGTCTTCATCCGCCTTGCCGTTATTTCCTCCCACTAGGGAGTCTAGGTGGCTGGACGCGTGTGCTCGTCAACTTTTTGCCTCTACCAGTGCGGCTATCCGTGCATTAAATACTGCGTGTGTGTTTGCACGTTCATCCTCGCCCCTTTGGGACCTGGTCGAGACCCTTCTCCCTTCTATTCCTGAGGAGCCGTGGTCACAGTTACTTCGGCTTCTGCTTGATGGCAGGGGAATGGTGCAATTTTCGCTATGTTCTTCCCTTGATGCCACTGACTCTGTGGGACGAGCTCTTGCTCGGTCTGTGGCTTTACGCCGCCATGCATGGCTGCGTGACAGTTGCTTCTAGATAATGTTAGGGATGCCCTTAGGGTTTTTACCATTTAATGGTGTGGACCTTTTTGATCCCCACGCGGATTCGGCAGTCTCCCGGCTCTTGTCCGGTTTGCCATAACTTTTGCGCTGTTCTGTGCCTTGTTTTCCTACACCTCTATCACAAACGTGTATAGTAGGTTCCCCGTTTGCTGTCCACGGCTGTTCAGCCTTCTCTGATTGTTAGATTTCCACCGTATGGCTGGTTTAATCTTCGATTGCTGTCCGTGGCTGTTCAGCCTTCTCTGATTTGTTAGATTTCGGCTGGTTTATTCATCTGTTCAGCCCTCTGACTGCGTGATTTACCCAAGAGGATCCCCTTATCAGGGGTTGACACTTACCCTATGTGGGGTATATGCTGGTGCTGGGGGACTGCCTTGCCTTAGTAAGCTCCTATGGAGTACTCCTCGCGGACATCCTTCGGGGAGTCCCTCCCTGTCTTTTGTCCTGCGATCCTATTATTAGCATCGCCCTGTCGCGCTTCGGGTGCCTTTGGTCCCGCTTGTCTGTAGTGCTTCTGTCCTTGTTTTTATGGCTCACATCGTCTCCGTCGCTGTGCGTCAATGTTTAGTACTATTAGTATAAACTTTGGCACGCAGCCGTTATTGGGCTCGTTGTAGAGATCTCCAGCTTGGAGATGTCATGGGACTGTTACCTAGTTACTTGTAGTATGACATGGGAAAGGTTCTAATGGATAGTTGAAGGGAGCCACTGGAGGTGAAGGAAGTTGCTCTCTGCTGGGATGCTGTTCTACTAATAAATCTTTAAGAAAACTTCAAAGAAACCTATGAAGGCTCTTCTTTTCATGGCGACGAGGATGGGTCTTCCTTTCAAAATACGGACAGACCATAAGCCATTGTTGTACATCTTTAAAGGTGGAAGAGGGTTGGAAGGGAGTATAACTCCAAGAATTTCCAGATGGCTATTGTCTGTCATGGAATTTAATTATGAGATTGAATATGTTAAAGGAGAAAAGAATGTTGTTGCTGATTACTTATCAAGAATGCCTCTTGATGTCAGGTGTGACGAGATTTGCGTGAATACAGATACTGACTTTATTAGTAAAATTGATGTGGTTGCTTGATCATCTGAAGAATGGAGCAAAGCCATGGAAAATGACCCTGTATTAAAGATGGTACAAAGCAAAATTATTAGTGGCTGGAGTTTTGAAGATTGTAAGGATTTGGAACTCATGGAATTTTTTAAGATTAGAGAAGAATTAACCATAAGCAATGGAAATGTTATGAGAAGGTGGCAAGTGGTACCTCCTAGGGATGTGAGGAAACATATTCTTAATATAATTCATGAGGGTCATCCTGGGCAAGGAATGTCAAAACGTAGGGTAAGAGAATCTTTTTGGTGCCCTGGAGTTGATTCAGAAGTAGAAGCTTTAGTAAAAAATTGTCAAATTTGTCTAAATAGTGAATAGGTTGGGATTAAGGGATAGATTCATTCTAGTTTTAGTGGATTACTATTCTAAATGGTTCACTATAAACACAATGGGTGAGATCAATACTAGCAACGTGATAAAATTCCTTGAGAGGATTTTCCTTGAGGAAGGTATACCAGGCAGTATAGTGACTGATAATGGTGTACAATTTGTTTCGAGGGAGATGCAAGAGTATCTTGAAAGAATGGGCATTGTTCATGAAAAGGTAGCTCTCTTTAGACCTCAAGCTAATGGTTTGGTGGAAAGGGTTAACCGTATAATAATGAAGAATATTCAGTTATCCCTTGCGAATGGGTTGTCCTGGAAGGAGGAGTTACAGAAAATGATGTGGGTGCATAGAATTACTCCTCACTCAAGCACTGGTATAGCTCCTTTTGTCTCCCTTAAAGGAAGAGAACCAGGTAAAAAAGAATGTCCTGTTTGGTTATGTAAGAAGGATGAGATATGGATTGATCGTGAGGAAATGTTGAAGAAAGTTGAAGCGGGCCAACAGAAGATGAAGGATACGTATAATTCTAGAAAAGGAGTTAAACATATGACTTTGCATGTTGGTGATTGGGTTGTGGTGCGGAAGAATTAATGGGTCCGTAAAGGTGAAAGTAAATATATGGGACCTTTAAAAATCAAAAGTGTGAAATCTAATATTGTGATATTGGAAGATGATACAATGTGGAGTCTAGGAAATGTTTGCAAGGTACAGGGATCATAGAATGTTTACTGGAAATGTAAATTAGAAAATGTGAATATAATCTTCAATTTATATTTATGTAAGTGTATTGTTAGAAAACGAAATATGTTAATGTTATTGATCTTTTTGCATTCTCATGTTGGTGCTTTATATTATGCTTGTTGTTGTATAAAAGGGAGATATGTAGAGATCTCCAGATTGGAGATGTCATGGGACTGTTACCTAGTTACTTGTAGTATGACATGGGAAAGGTTCTAATGGACAGTTGAAGGGAGCCACTGGAGGTGAAGGAAGTTGCTCTCTGCTGGGATGCTGTTCTACTAATAAATCTTTAAGGAAACTTCAAAGAAACCTATGAAGGCTCTTCTTTTCACTCGTCCTCCATGATACTAGCTTACATTTATATCTCTGCTGTATGTGGCCTCTTTTCTCACCACTTCTCCTACAGCGCTTTGTTCCACATTCACTGCTGCCCTGCACAGGTGTTTCCGCACTTTTGCTTGGATCATACTGTAATTTTTCATGGGGTGCATTTCTTCGAAATACTTGTTTTTTCTGGTCCAGTACACTCACATTGATCCTGACTGTTTCCACTGTCATGCCTATGGTTCTTCATGAGCAAGGGGGGGATGTTGCTCTTTCCTTCATGCGGTGTCCATGGTCGTTGACCCAGTCTGCTATGTGGTGCTTGGCTGCCTGGTTCCCCTTTTGGGCCGTTGGCCTCTTGATGTCGTGCGCATCTCACAGGAGGCCTTTCCTTTCTTTGTGTGGTTCCAAAGTCCAATCGATGTATAGGTGCCTCCTGGTACCCTTCGATGTCTTACAGTGTGGCTCCTACTTTGACGCTAGGCTGTTTGCCATTGGCCCTTTCGCCAGTTGTAACAGACCGCCTGTGTCTTGGCGTGTCCTCATTTTACTACCGGCCTTTTGGCCATGGATTGGTCGTTTGCCAATGTTGTCACATGTGTCTAGCTGATGCAGCTTGATAAGTGCTTCTTCTGCTAGTCTACATACTAGGCCAGTATGCGCTTTCTGTCATACCGGTTGTCATATCTCTGGGTTTTGCTTACGGGCGACACATTACATCTGGTGGATCTTTCCCTCCCTAGGTCCAGTTCCACTTCTGGCGGTGTCATCAGATTACTTTTAACTCCAGCATATTTAGTATGCGTTTTCTTGGTCCATGCCAGCACTTGCTGGCCAGGAGTCAGCCTTTTGCCTTCGTTGCCGCCTGTATCTTGCAGGCGTAGGTTCAACAGTGTTTTTTCCCACTGCTTTACCTGGTCGACCGGTAGTCACTTTTTGCTTTCTATCGACACCTCGGATCCTGCGGATCCCTCGGGCCCTAGGCTTGGTTCATCTTCCTTTTTCGAAGTTGTGAACTCTTGCTCCAACATGCGCATTCTGGCTCCGGGCTTTACCTCTCTCAACCCGTTATACACAAAAGGGGTTTTCGTGCTGTTCTTGTCGACTTGTGGTACCTTTGCCTTCCATTGTTCTCCGCTCTCTTCTGAGCTTCATGGTCTAGGAGTTGGCTGCGCTGACATAACTGTCCCTGCTGTGCTTCGTCACCTGATTGACTGCACTGTTTTAGTCACTTTCTTGACGGCCAAGTTCTCTCTAAAACTTGGAGGGTTTCAGTCGCAGATCCGCCTCCTCTATGGGTATGGCTTTGGTATCTATTCTAAGTTAAGGAATCTGCGGCTAGACGTCTCTGTCAGATGAACGAGTTACTTACCTTCGGTAACGATGTATCTGGTAGGGACATAGTCTAGCCGCAGATTCATAAACGCACGCCCGCCATTCCCGTTCTGCGAGGACCTTTTCAGGTTGGGCTTTCTACGTTCGCATCCCTTCGGGTGGCTTGATCCTTCTGCAAAGTGACGCTTTCACTTCACTCCCAAACAAAATGTTTCATTCTGCTTTCATATCTCTACTCCGTCCATTTTCGTAATTGGACGGTATGCTCATGTGTCATGTTTCCTTTCCAACCCTACGCCCTGGGTTGTACAGTGTGGGTCCTTTTGTGTTTTTTCCTACCCCCCGCCCTCACTTTCTTTATCGCCTTGAGGTTTCTTACCAGCCCTGTACTCCATTGGGTTGAGGTCTGTTGGCTCTGCCACATTTTTTGAATCTCTTATCGGGGATACAACGTCTCTTTCTGGTGACGTCTTGTCGTCAATTGTCCTGGCTCCCATGTTCCGGACTTGTTGTCTTCATGGTTATACATTACGGTTGCGGACTTTCTGTCGTCTCCCATAATGTTGTTTACATCTTCCTTTACCTCCCAGGGTGGTGGGCTTTCACTTTTGCGGGGTTGCTTCTCAGAGCGGTGCTCTGCTCTTTTTCTTTAGTAGTTTCCAATATACAGTGCCTGGCACTTTCCTTTATGGTGCTGTTTTTCATCATTCCATGTCTTTTCATCATTTTTGAATACTGTTCCCATATTCTAACAGTTTTTTGGTGGTGGCTCCGTGTTGGGGCGTGGAAGAGTTTCTCTGACGAAAACTAATGTCAGCGCGTCGGGAGGGGCATATATGGCTCCGCTGACATCACGTCCGTGGACGACGTCAGGGCAGAGTCGTGTGGCGCTGCCGTCAGCGCGCAGAGGTGCTGCTGCTTAAAAGTTTTCTTGATCCAGTCTGACGCCTGGTGATATTCTAAGTTAAGGAATCTGCGACTAGACTATGTCTCTACCAGATACATCGTTACCGAAGATAAGTAACTCGTTCATTAGTCCATTTTAGGTGTTTCCGGTCCTGAAAGAAGTAAAAGAATATCGAGTGAATCAGAACTTAACCATCACAGGAATCACAAAGGTATCATACCGATGAGATGCAATGTCATGAAAAAACACAAGGGCAATTAAACTGACAATTAAAGTACAGTAACACCCTCAAATACAGAAAAAAATGGAGAACAAAACTTACACCTTACGGAGTGTTAATCCATAGACTTGGTTGGGAAAAAAGTGACTGAATCCTCAGGAACTCTGGGTGGGAATAATCCTCGCCTCCGAGTCCTTAATAGAATTGAAACTTTCCTTTGTGTCTACTAGGAAATTTTTCATTCTATGGCAGGACCGGAGGCGAGGATTATGCTCGTTCAAAGCTTGTGCACCACCAGGGAAGCCATGTCAACGACCGGTTTAAAATAGAATCTTTTAAACATTGAATCTGATGACCAGTCAGCAGCATTGATAATATCCTCTAGACGAGCCCTGAGGGTAAATGCTTTGGAGGCCATCACACCTCTCACGGAGTGAGCACCGAAGTGCGAAATGTCAATACCTGCTTCCCGCATGACCCATCTGATCCATCTTGCAATGGTGTGAGGAGACACAGCCTTGAAGGGTTTCCTGAGAGATATCAGCAGTTGGTTTACGCCATGAGGACGATGCTCTTCCGTCATGCTCTCATAAGCCTTGAGACAGTGCACCACACACAACTTAGGGTGTTTATCAAAAGCCGGGTACGAGATTACCCTAAAGTCCGACTTAGTGCAGTGTGAAATATGAAAGGTGACCCCTTGGGGCAAAAAAACCCGACCGAGGAGATCGAGAGCTCTCACATCAGATACTCTGTAGCAGGAGACCAAACAGAGGAGCATGGCCAACTTTGCAGAGAGTTCTTTGCGAGACAGGTACCTATTTGAAGACCAGGTTTTAAAGAGATGTAAAACTTTGTTAACGTCCCACAAGTGTGAGTACTTAGGTAAAGGAGGCAGGGATAAGCGTATACCCCTCACTAACTTACATACAAAGGGATGCTCTCCTACCGCACTCCCCTGCACCGGGTCATGGCCCGCCGAGATCGCCGATCTGTATGAATTGATGGTGCGGTAAACCAAGCCCTCTGTGGCCAGGGAAGCCAGGAAATTCAGGACGTGGACCACTTCGCACCCCATGGGATCCTGATCCCGGCTAAGGCACCAACCCACCCATCTGGACCAAGCTGAACGGTATCGTTTATTGGTGCCGTCGGCCCATGCCGCTGCCAAGATGGTCTGAGCTTCTGCCGATAAGCCTTGAAGTCTCCAACGTTGCCGGAAATCTGCCAAGCCATGAGGGGCATCCGATTCTGCAGGACCAACGGATGAGGCCCTCCCTGGGGATCCTGAAGAATCTTCTGATCGGGAGGGTAGAAGGACTGGAGAATCCCAAGAAAGTTCCAGAAGAACTGGAAACCATACTTGCGACCTCCAATAAGGCGTGATCAACACTACCTTCGCTTGTTGCCGGCGAACCTACGCTGAGAGGCGCTTGATCATGGCAAACGATGGAAAGGCGTACCCTGTCTCCCGGGACCAGTCCTGAAGGAAGGCGTCCGTTGCCGCCGCCAGAGGATCTGATTTCCAACTGAAGAACCTGGGAAGGTGATGGTCCAGACGAGAGGCAAAGAGGTCCACTGCGAAGGGGCCCCAAAGGGCGTGGAGCCTCCGGAAGACTCTGGTATCCAATTGCCATAGGCTCACATCCGACCACTCTTGGGAGCATCAGTCCGCTACTACATTGGATGCTCCTGGAAGGTACTCCGCTGTCTCCGAGATGCTGTTCTGCAGGCAAAAAGACTACAATTTCTTGGCCATGCGCACTAGCACCTTGGCCTTCGTGCCACCCAGGTGGTTTATGTAGCAGACAGCGGACACGTTGTCCATTTTGAGAAGGACATGACAGCTGATCCTGTCCCTCGTCCAGCATTTGATGGTGAAGGAACCGGCTAGAAGCTCCAAGCAATTGATATGAAGGCGCTGTTCGTCTGCGGAACATTTTCCTCCAGTAAAGGAGTTCCTGCAACGCGCCCCCCAGCCCGACCTGCTGGCGTCCGACTCCATAACTATGTCCGGAGCCGAGCCGAAAATGGCCCTCCCGTTCCAGGCCTCCATGTGGTCCATCCTCCACTGCATTTCCGACCTCACCTCGTCTGTGAGGGGAATGAGCTCCGAGTACTGCAAACCCTTCCTGAGGTGAGTGGCCTTCAGCCGCCGAAGGGCTCTGTAATGCAGAGGCCTCGGGCAGATGGCCTGTATGGAAGAGGAAAGAAGGCCCACCACCCTGGCCACCTGCCAGAGAGAGGTGGTGGGTCGGGCCAGAGTGCGTCTGAGTTCTCGACGAATCTTGGAAACATATCTGGAGGGGAGAGTCTACATCTTATTGACCGAGTCTATAACGAACCCAGAAATGTTGTCTGCTGGGCCGGTACCAAGAGGGATTTCTTCCCGTTGATGGCAAAGCCTAGGCCCTGTAAAGGTGTACCGTTGTCCTGAGCTGCTCCATAAGCAAGGTTGGAGATTGAGCCAAGAGGATTATGTCATCGAGATATTTCAGGAGGCGGAAGCCTCGGGCTCTGAGGTACTTTACCACCGGCTTGAGCACCTTGGTGAAGCACCAAGGAGCTGCGGATAGACCGAAGGGCAGCGTGGTAAACTCGTAAACCTGCCCTTTCCACAGGAACTGAAGGAATCTGCGATGCGGGGGAGAAATCGGGTTGGAAAGATAAGCGTCCTTCAGATCGAGGCGCACCATCCAGTCGTTTGGACGCAGGAGGTCGCGCAGAAGGTGGATTTCCTCCATTTTTAAATGGCGGTACCCCAACCAGCTGTTGAACTCCTTCAGATTGATAACCGGGCGCTGACCCCCATCCGTTTTGTCCACTAAAAAGATGTTGCTTAAGAAACTGCTTGGGTGGAGGGAGGAGCACAGTATCGCCCCCTTGTGGAGGAGATCGTGAACCTCTTCGTCCACTAGAGCAGACTGGGCAGACGTGAATACCAGGGGCCGTGGCCGAGATTCTTGCTTCGGAGTTTCGTAGAACTCTATGTGAAATCTCTTGATGGTCTGAAGGACCCATGAATCTGAAGTAATGGCCTCCCAATTGTGAGCAAACAAAGCCAACCTGCCCCCCACCTGCAAATGGGGGTAAGGGGAGAGACTCACCTGATTGATTTTGGAACTGGCCTCTGCCTCCTCCCCTGGCGCCTCTGCGAGACTGGAAGAATTCCTGCTTGGGCTGGTCACCTGCCTTCTCGAATCCTTTGTTAGGGGCTTGAGTGTAGAAGCGGCCGGTCGAGCGCCCCCGGCCACGACCGACCCCGACAAAAACCTTTGGGTGGGACACTCTCTTAATGGAGGCCTGCGCCTTATCAAGGGTGGTGAAGTTGTAAACAAATTTTGTGAGCTCTTTCACAAAAGGCTCATCGAAAAGTCCCCCGTCTGCAACTGCTCCTGCCTCCGAAGAGGCCAAGTCCGCTAGTTTTGGGTCCACTTTAAGTAACAAGGAGCATTGTTGCTCTGCTACGAGAGCGCAGTTTGCATTTCCCAGGAAGACGATAGCTCGCTGGGCCCAGCCTGAGACCGACTCCGTGGAAAGCGCGGTACCACAGGCCTTCGCCTCTTCCGCAAGGTCTAGTATCTTAGTGAGAGGGCCGCAGGCATCCAGGAGCTTGTCCTGGCAAGCTTTCCAGGACCTATCAATCCCCTTCTTGGGGTCTCGAATATACTTTTGAAGAAAGGTGGCCATTCTGGCATCTATCTCGGGGGTGACAGCTACCTTGCCCGGTGAGACAGGCCGAGGGCACTCCGCCCGCAAGCAGGCCCCAACTTCCTTCTCTAGGGGCTTCCTCATCCGGCTGGTGACCAATTGCGTCACCTTTTTGCTCGGCGTCCACATTGATGAACGGGAATGGACCAGATCTTCTGGGACGAACCAGATCTTCTGGGACGAGCATTTCCATAGGGACCTCTGCCACATTCTGGGTTGGGAACCAGGACCTGGAATGGCCCGGCTTATCAAGGGGAATCATCGCCCGCATCATCTTCGCCTTCAGGAGATAAAGGAATTCCCTCATCTAAGGGGTCTACCTGGGATATAGGAGGACGTGTCAAGAAGGCCTTTTTTAAGGCTCTCAAAAGTCCCCACATCCATGGCCACCTCTGCTTTCCGCTTGGGGCATGGGGGTTGACGCTCCCCCGAGGCATAAGCGCAGGCGACCTTCATAATGTGCCTCTCAAAGGGTCCCATAGCTTCAGCGAGGGCGTGGTTGATGGAAGCGTCCACCACGTCGCAAAAATCGTCATCCACAGGAAGAACCTGAAAGGTCTCTTCCTCTATAAATTCCCCTTCCATAGTGAAAAGGATGGTCATTTCAGAATAGACTGTCAAGTCACAACTTTTTGCGAACCTGAAGGTTCTCACACTTTTTGCAGGACTAACTCTGTAATTTATTTGGGCTTGCTAAGCATGGGATTATGGGTAACCAACCCTGGGGCCTATACCCACTGAGTAAGGGGGGCACTCACTGCCAATGGTGACAAGCAGTAAGTAAAAGCCTGGGCCGGCCCCTGACGGTAATGACAGCCTTATAAGCAATGATTGGCTCACTACCGACCCACACGCGGGCGTCAGGTTGCAGAATACACAGACCCGGAGTCGGGTGTCAAGGCTTCAGGCTTGCGGGCTTCTTGCCTGGCGGGGACGCACTGACAGGAACTTCAGGAAAAGTGTTCCCGCCCCAGCAAACGAGGTGAGGAAAAACGCACCGCACTAGCGCCCTCTGGATGCCGCATGCATCACCGTGAGCCCGCACTGAGAACCGCGAAAGGAGCGATGAGGAACGCTCCCACGGTCACAAAAATGCATTTAAAGGATAACCTGAAATGGAATCACCGCAGCGCTCGCGCTACAACAGTGGAGAAAATCAATTCTCACAAAGGCACAAAATCAAAGCAAAACGCCAAAGGAAACAGTGAAACCATAGAGAGTAATGGAAAGCGACTTATCTGCTGGTGAGCAGGAAAAGAAAGAGGAGATATCCCCGCAATCCCCGGACTCTCAGGATATGCGTGGATGTCGGACTGTCCTTTCCCTATGGTTCTTGGGAAAGAGAGTTTTTTCTGTAAAGGTTAAATCTGCTGGTGTTGTAAAATAAAGAAAGCAGAGCATAATCCTCGCCTCCGGTCCTGCCATAGAATTCAGAAAGGATGACTGGCTTTTTATTGGATATATAGGCAATACAAATGGGAAAGCTGTAGAAGAGAGTCCTATTTAGGTGGATAATTTTGTGCTTCAAGATGTGTTACGCTGTGGCCCATGAAGATCCTCCGGAGGGTATCCGGGCTCATCCCGCAAGGGCCAAGTCCTCTGCCTCGCATTGACCAGAAGAGTTCCTGTTGCTGATCTTTTCAGGGCGGCAACATGGGCATTCATCAATATATTTACAAAGCTCTACTGCTTGGACTCTGACATGCGAAGGGATGGGCGTTTTGCTCATTCTGTTCTCCAAGACTTCCTGGTATAGCCATCCCTTCAAGACCCACCTCCAAATATGTACTGCTTGGAAATATTTTCAGATGGTGAGGAATCTGCAGGTAGAATGATCCATCAGAATAAAACGTTATTAACCTTTGGTATCGATCTTTCTACCTGCAGATTAATCACCAATCCCGCCCACCTCCCTGTCTTGAAGGATGAGCATAAGCCATTCCATGAGGTCTCGGTGCTATTGTTCATGCGTAGTGCGGCCTTCCAGGCCACAGTTGGAATTTATTACAATAAATCTGCCAGGTATCTGACGAATCCAGTTTTGATGGGTGTAGAGATCACATATTGAAATTGCTACAGAACTTGCAACCATACTGTGTTATCAAGAAAGCCGTAGCTGTCCCTCTTAAGTGCATTTTCAAGTCATAGGGGAGTATGCGCACATTTCAGTGGAAAGGATGCCTTCGAAGACAGAGTGTGCATGATCACACTACAATTCTGAAAGACAAAAATTATTGGGATTTAAAAATCATTTTGAAACAACGTCTCATGCTTATATTAGAGTAACCTTGGAGCAGGAGCGTCGTTAATCCCCAAAGACCTCGCCCCTAGCCGCTACAGCAGATGTGGGGTTCTTTATGGACCTCTTCTGTCAGAATCTCGTAGACAGAAGCTCATAATTAACGCTTTAATGGAGTACAGCGTCAATAGAATAGCGAGCAGGAGCAAGGCAGAATGGAAGATGGGTAAATAGACTGGGGAAATATGGAAGGAATATTGAATAGAAGGAACAGTGAAAGGAAAGATGGTTGATCAGTGGGTGGATAAATTAGTGGGTAGATGGATGAGTGGGTGAAAGGATGAGTGACTGGATAAGTGGATTGGTAGGTAAAAGGACGGCATGGTAAAGGGATGGATGGATGAGTGAGTGAATGGATAAGTGGATGGACAGGAGAAAGGATGAGTGAGTGAATGGGTAGGTGGATGACAGGTGAAAGGATGGTAAAGTAAAGGAATAGATAGGATAGACAGGTGAAAAAATGGCAGAGTAAAGGGATGGATAGGTGGACAGACAGATCAAGGGAAGGATGGATCAGGATGAAATGGCGATTGAATGGATGGCAGTGTGGATGGACGAGTGAATTATTATCTGGATGGGTGGACGCAGGGCTTTTAGTGTTCCCGCTCTCGACAGTTTTTTAAAGTGGGCCTCGAAACGGGTCTCTATCGAGTTCTGTTTGGTGCCCTTGCACAGGCGGTCCGTTTTTTTTCGGACTGCAGTGACAGCAGGCCATCAATGTGCGCGTGCTTACACTGCTCAGGTGAGCGTTGTAAGGGAATAGAAATCCTTTAAAGAGAGTAATTTTCTCTCTGAATTTCCCTTCTCTTTTTGAAACTCAGGAGCAGCAACATTGTCGTGGTGTCACCAGGGCTTTAAGTAGAAGCTTTTTCATGATTATATACAAGCGGTAGTTGCTGCGTATGAATCTCATGCAACTAACAACCATTGACAAAGCCAACAGTACTGATTTGTTGTAGGTATGATGTTCTGGAGGAGCGTGCTACTCACCGAAAAAGCGCTTTGACGCTTCGTCAGGGGTGGTAAGCGCTATATAAATGTATTTACAATACAATACTTGTAGTCTCATATATCTGAATGCAATGACAGAAACAGCAAAATACAAGTCGGGCGGCACCCTATGCTAAGCACAGATTTCTAGATTACATGTTTTTACGACATAACAATGACATGGCCACACCCCTTTGAGAGACACATCCCCCCCCCCCCCCCCCCCCAGTTTTTTCATCCCACTTAAAGCCCTGGGTGTGCGTATGTATAATGGGTGGATGGCAGGGTGGATCAATGGCAGAGTGGATGGATGTGTGGTAGACTGAATGGATAGATGAATGGATGGCAGAGTGGATGGATGGATGCAGACTGAATAGATGGAAGGTTGGTTGGCAGAGTGGATGGATGGATGGGTGAAAGGATGGCAGAGTGGATGTATGGATGGCATAGTGGATGCAAGAGTGGAAGGGTGGATGGATTGCCTAATAGATGGATGGATGGGAGAATGGATTGATGACTGGCAGAGTGGATGGATAGGTGGCATAGTGGATGCAAGAGTGGAAGGGTGGATAGATGGCAGAGTAGATGGATGGATGGCAGAACGGATTGATGGTTGTCAGAGTGGATGGATGGTGTAGTGGATGCAAGAGTGGAAGGGTGGATGCTTGTCAGAGTGGATAGATGGCAGAATGGATGAACGGATGGCTGGATGGATGGCAGAGTGGATAATTGGATGGATGGCAGAGTGGATGGATGGATGCATGGCAGAAAGGATGAATTGACCAATGGATTGCAGAGTGGATGGATGGAATGGGGAAATATTGAATGGTGGATGAAACAATTTATGGATGACAGAAAGTAAAAAGGAAACTGGATATCAGCGGGTGGATGGGCGGGTGAAAGGATTAATGTGTAGATGCTTGGATGAAAGAGACAAGGCATCTCTTCTAGGGATGTTTGAGTTCACTTGTTTTGTGCCATCGGAGCTTTAGTTTAAAGTGGGAGGTATTTTAATTATCTGGATACTCCCTTTCATTAGATTATTATAAAGCACCTTGACTAAAATGCTGAATGAACTTGTGCTCTCTTTAATCCTAGAGAAAAATTAAATATACTGTCTTGATCAGTGAATGGAATTAAGTAGATTTCGATACAACCAACAGCATTCTTACCAAACACAGCTACCTTTCATTGATCATAAAGAAACATGTGCTATATGACACATGATGAAATGGTCAAAATGGATTACACAGTGGTTAACACAATATAGTTGTGCTCCCACTTTAGTAGATCATTCACGATTTTCCAGAAATATGATGGTCTCCTCCTGCTACTCCTTAGATGCCCAGATTTTTAACTGAAGTAGGAGAAATGAAAGCAGTGCAGGAAAGTTAATACATTCCGCTATTTCCTATTTGTCGGAACATTGCTTATGAATGCTCATTTGTAAAGAAGAATTGAAGAAGATTAGTTCCTATTTACATCTGTAACAATGATGTAAGTGTTTTGGGTACAATTTGTAAAAAAAAAAATCATTTAACAAATCAAGATAAGAAAAGCACTTTGACATAGAATAACAGAATTATACTAAAACTTGATATTCTTATTCATAATCTAATGTGACACTCCTAGTGTTAGACCAAGTAATGTTTCATTTAATTTTCTTTCGTTTTTAGGGAAATAAGTCATGCTGTACCAGACATGTCCATTCATGGAAGTCTATCATCAGTGCACTGTTCTTTGGATTTAAGTAAATACAAGCTCATCCGTGGACTGCTGGAGAACAATTTGGGAGAAGCAAATGAGGATTTCATGAGACCGTATGACTTGCAAGACCCCAGAATTCATGTGAGAAAACCCTTAGTTACATTCCAATATTTAAACGTCTTAACGACTTGTTGACTTGAATTTGAACCCTTTTGGCCAATTTAAGTTGAACATTGTTGGGTTTCATACATTCCTCTATAAATGATGAATGCATCGTGTAAACAGACTTGGATGAAATATTTGCTTACATGTGTACCAGCAGTGTACCTCAAGAGATTATTTTTTTGATAACCAATTTTATTGATTTTTTGAAAAACAAAAGTAACAACACAGCACTGATATGCATTTCCAATTTTATACATTGATGGACCGTTATCACCAGCTGGGCACAGATATAAGAAGTTACCCATACCCATCTACAGTTCGGAAGGGAAAATCTCTTTATTCCACCTCAAGAGAATTTAAATAGTAAATCACGGGATGTAACACTAATCGTCTTTTGAATGCCACTGAATACCACTTCAGAGCACAAGATATCTCGAGTTTAGAGCAGATCACCATGTGATCACTAAGCACATTTTCCAAAATTTCCATATTGAAAAGCTTACTGAAAACATCTGCTGAAACAATTAGGCAATCGATAATAGACCCACAAGTAGGCACCTTATGTGTACTTTTTGCTGGTATATCATTTCCTAATCTCCCATTAGCAATCAATAGGTCTAAGTTTCTCAGGCCTTCAAGTAAAATCGCGCCTCTTTTATCAGTCCGACTATTATTCAGAAACTGAGCAGGGGGGCTGTTTGGGGCTTCATCATTTGAGGCATTAGCAAATAACCTTATACTGTGGGTAGAGACTTTGGCGTTCAGATCACCAACCAGCATTAAATGCCTACAATCTTCTCTTTCCATAATAGTGGAGATAAAAACAAACAGGTCTTTCACCTCAGATCACCATTTAAAAAAATGTTTTTTGTTAATTGTTTTGGTTTATGTTTTTTTTTTTCATAACGCTTGTCCTACAGCACCCATAATTCTAAGCACTAACAAGAGCAAGCTTTCTAAATGCTGTCACACAAGATCATTAGATTGAATGAAAGCTGATTTTGCGATTGTTCTTCAGCTTGTATTTTAATTCACCAAGAATGAACTAAATGTATCCAAGTGCCTGGAGCAGCTACATTTATGAAGGGCCTGCCTAGTAAATTTCTATCGGATTTCTTTTTGATTTCTCCATGAAATCCTAATTTGCCACTAACATTAGAACACCAATCTAACTTTTTTGATTCAGCTGCCCTATAGTCTCCACTGGGTTCGGGCGCGAAGGAGGTTTGGCTTGCTCCCCCTCAGATGAGATCAATTGTCCAGTCTCTGTCAGTGGAGGGAAGCCCAGCAATTCAGCAGCCTGGCATTAGGGGTGATGGAGGGAAAAAAGTTGTGTCATGGAATGTGGCCGGACTGGGCGCCAAACTACAGAATCTAGACTGGCTAGTCCTTATTAGTATGGGTAAAGAGCGGTATACAATTTAAGGCACTATGCTTAGCCTTTAAGGCCTTGCATGGTATAGGTCCAGAGTATCTTCAGCAGAGACTGCGCTGGTACATCCCAGGCAGACTACTGCGGTCTAAAGACGCCAGCCTGGCTAGGGTGCCTCGTATAAAGAAAGCCCGTTGGGGGGGGGCAAAAGTTTTATCCATGGCACAGCGAAGGCTTGGAATGAATTGCCTCGATATCTGAGAACTATCACAGAGCTCCTACCTTTTCGGAAGGCATTAAAGACCTGGCTCTTTTCCAAAGAGTAGGCCGCCTCCTTTCTACTTTTTTACCTTTTTACCTTGCCAATTCTTAGAGAATCAAGAAGCGCCAGGACACCCCCGGGTATTTGTTGCGCTCTACAAATGACATTAACATTAACATTGAGTTCGCCTCATTATCGGATCATTTTTATGAAGATTAATCATGGACACTTATTATTGGTTATTTTTTATAATAACTTTTTTGATAATAATAACTCTGCTATTACAAAGCTTTTACAGGAGGATGTAGAGTAAAGTCTGGGTAATTTCCGGGGTAGCTGTGGTGCAGTTATGTGGTTGGGGGACGTTAACACTAAACTTTGCGTAGCACCTCCAAAATCCTGTGGTTTGACAGGCACTAACAGGGAGACCATCACACATTCCTGCCATAACTCAATGGAAAATGATCTTAACTTGCTTTTAATTTGGTATAATTAGATTTTTGCCTTTGACTCCACCAGTAATGGACTAGTTGACACACCTAGTTTTGGGGGGCATGGTAATTTTAGAATAATTGATTTAATAATACTTTCGCATAAGTTGCGAGCCTGGTTAGGAGTCTATGATGTATAGGACTCTCCCCATGAGTGACCCTAGGTTGATCTCGGTTAAAATCAAGGATGCATTATTGCGGAAACAGCATGACTATGAGCCAACCTGGCTACAACCCTTACCAATTGATTTTGCTTCCAATAAGGGGGTTATTTTGAACAGGGGGAAGGTGGACAAGGACTCCTTTTTGCAAAATGTAATTTGTGATCCCTACAGTGATGTCATGTTCTGTTTGATGGAGAGTAAGGGGTGGGGGACTTGAGTTATTAACCAGCTCTGATAAAATATCTGGAATGAGACAGGCAATGCTCACTACAAAGCCAAACACCCACCATAGAAAACAAGCAAGGTGCTTTGATACCTGATCTGCTAAAGCTCACAACATATTACTGTTGGCACTAAAGGTATAGCTAAGAGACTTGGAAATGGTGCGTTCTTGTAGAAGGGGGTACAAAGCTGCTTTACATGCTCGTAAAATGACGATTAAAGAGGAAACCTACCATGATATAGTAAAGGCCAGTGAAGCTAGAGACCGTAAACTGTTCTGGTAAACTTTAAAAAGAAACTACCTTGATAAATGTCAGGAACCTGGTCTCGTTACAGTAATTCCCCAGAGATATGGACCAGCCACTTTTCACAGCTATATGCGGATCCTACCATATCAGAGGAACATATACCATACAGGCGCCAGACAGGAACGTCTCCAGTCTTAGCAGCCTCAGTTCATCCTCTCTGTAGCCTACACATTGAAGTATCTGATGTGGTAGAGGCTATTAAGAGTTGTCTGGCCTGTAAAGCACTGGGCCTGACTGAATCCCAGCAGACCTCTCTAGAGCAAATTTACATTTGTGGGCCCCTCTTTTGATTAATGTCCTTAGGGCTGTCCTGCATGCGGGCCCTCCTAAGGCAAGGTCAAATGTAACAATAGTACCAATCTTTAAAAAGGGGTCCCAGGGAGACCCAAAGTGTTATAGACCTATTTTATTAATAAGCTCGACCGCTAAGATAATGGGTTGGATCCTCCTGAAATGACTCCAGGCCTGGGCTAACTATAATAATGTCCTTTCGGATCTCCAGTTCAGGTTTTGCGCAGGCTTGGAGACTATAGAACAATGCCTAAATATGTATTTGTTAATAAGTAGGTACATAGTGACCAAGGAGCTCAAAATTGACTAAATTTACATGGATTTGAGCTCGGCATTCAACAGTAGGTCGAAGCTCTGGGCAATAATGGCTGAGCTGGGGGGCGGTTGAGCCCAGTATTATAGTTGTTTTGAGGCAACTCCACATGGAGGTTACGACCAGCGTAAGATATGGCCCAGGCGAAGAAACTACTGAAAAGCTTTAGACTGGAGAACGGTGTGCACCAGGGGTGGGTATTGGCCCCCTTTCCTTTTCCCTGGATGTCAATGACTTAGAGAAGTACCTACTGAAATACAAAACTGATTGTGCCCCATGGTAGGCAAGCGTAGCGTTCCGACACTGGTTTACACCAATGATACTGTCCTGATGGCGACGACCGCCAATGGACTGCAGCAACTACTAGACTGATTCTGTAATTTTATGTCTAGTCTGGACTTGTTGGTCAGTGAATCCAAAACACGTCATGGCATTTGGATGGGTGACTGGAATAGTAGGACATTCTGTATAGATGGGATTAATATCAGTAGGGTTCCCTCATATCCTTCCCTCTGAAAGGTTTTCAATGACAGGCTTACCTGGCACACTCTGAAGGTGGTCAGGGCAGCTGCCCTGGCCAGGAGTACAGAAGCGGTCCTAGACTTTGCGACTAGATTAAGCAGTAAACCAGTTAAATAGCTCATAGAAATCTACAAAGCCAAGTGTTGTTCAGGTGCAATATATGGGGTCGGTGTTTGGGGTCTCTGTGACTAACCAGAGTTAGAGAAGGTAGATAACAGATTTATTAAAATGCTACTTGCTGTACCAAAGCCCACCAGTAACTTAATTTGTCATTTGGAGATAGGACTGGGGTATATAAGTGACCTTGTGAACTTTCAGCCCCTACCTCTATGGGTGAGAATATGGACAAAGGACGGAGACCACATTAAACTATTTAACTGTGGCCGACTGTCTAAAATGTGATATACGCTCCAAAATACCCTGGTTGTTAACATATCCAAGACCTGTAATTGGCTGGACCTAAACAAGCTGTTCCAGAGCCCCACCACCCTTAGGGCCGGCTTTCATAAATCTCTGAAGAAACATTTCTTAGCAAAATGCACAGACAAAAGGATGAGAGAAATTTTGAGATTATCTACAGTTGCTGCTTATGTTTATATCAACACTTGTCTTGGCCCTGAGCCATATCATTTATGGGCAATCAGTTTGAACCATAGGTTTCTGCTCATAAGACTACGTCTGAACACTGTTCACTTTCTCGCCGCTTACCCGAGCCAAGGTACATTTTCTGCTAAACTCCTTGTGACAGACTGTCTGCACAGAGCACATTGCACATTATTCTCTTCTGCAAATTTTATTCTACAATGAAGTCTGCCTATGTTTGACCACTCTTGAGGTAGGCAAATTTAAGGCAGTGTACGGTTGCCATTGAGTTTCTGCAGAAGTTGTCTACTGTCAGACTATGTTTTCATACAGCTGGCGATGTGTCTACGCTCGACGTGCCCCATTATATTGTGCACTTTTGTTCGTGACCTATTTTAATATGATTTTTTATAAATGAGTGTGTCAATATTGTGTGTTGATTTTATATACTGATCTTCAAAACAATGATTAATAAGGGGCCCTTAAACCTAGGTTAAAGGGGAAAGAGTCCTTTTTAGCTTTGCACTTTGTTATTATATTGTTTTATCATTGACTATGTACATAAGGTACCTCATCACACTCTGTAACATAACAGATCCATTGAAGATTTTGTTGGAGGATGAGGTTGTGTAACCAGCATGTACTGTTGTCCTATTATAATGGCTTTGTTATCTTTTCTTCTTTCCATAATCAGTATTTTAAGGATCTGTCAATTTTTATAAATATATTGTATTTAAAAAATATATTTTATTGAATTTTTGTTTACAACAAACATACAGTGCATGTTGGCAAGTCTGTAAGGGATTCATTAACAGTCATGAAGTAAAGACATAGGTGGTCCGTTGAGATATAAAATGCACATGTCGAAATATTCGTATGTTCGAATATATTCCAAGACATCAAGAAATAAAAACAAGGCATTGAATCCTATCTCACACAGTAACGTATTAATACCCACCTGGTTGTCACAAAACAACAAGGAAAATATTTCTATTACACTTCAATCACTCATTTCTGACCTATCCTCCGTGGGTTGGTCTCCATCTTCTTGGAACATACCCAATAGATGGACCCATTGCAGTATAGCTTCAGACGCACCCTCATACCCCTCAGTACTGCCATGAGAAAGGCCAACTCCACTGTATCAAATGCCTTTTCGAGAACCAGTGAATTTAGAGCCATCTTCTCCTCCCCATCTAGGGCAGCATGGAGCGCGTGAATCAATCTACAAAGGTTGTGCATAGTACTGCACGCTTGCATGAAACCACATTGGTCCGCATGAATCAGATCCCGAATAAACTCACCCAATCGTTTCGCCAGTATCTTGCACAAGACTTTTAAATCAGTGTTGAGCATAGTTTGGGGTCTGTATGCAGGTGGATCCACGGGAACCCCTCCAGGCTTCAACATTAAATACAATGCCCCCTCTCTCATAGTCTGTTGCAATCGCCCTTTATTTCTTGCCTCCCGATAAATCTTGAACAATTTCTCCCTAAGGACTGGTAAATAGACCCAATCGAATTCCACCAGGAATCCATCACCACCGGGGGCTTTAGATTTGCATAAGGCCTTAATGGCCGCACCACCACCTCCACACAGATTTCCTCTTCCAACTCTAACATGGCCACCCACTGTAACTTTGGGAGTTCCACCCAAGCCAGGAAATTCTCCGTTTGGCCCTCAATATCCGGCGGGCCAGCCCTATAAACTTTCTTGAAGTGGTCCAGTAGTGTCGTCAGCATATCTCTTATCCGGGTGTGTAAGTGACCCTGCGCATCCCGTATAGAGACAATGGGAGGTATCTCTGCCTCTCTCTTAAGAATTCATGCCAGGAGTTTACCCGATTTGTCATGCTCTCTGTACAGCAGCTGTCTGTAGCTCTTTAGACTCGCTTTGTCCAAATTGTCCCAGAGGGAGTGCACCACCCTATGAGCCACCAACTCAGCCACGCACTCCTCAGCCATGAGGACCTCCTGTTTTTGAAGGTTTGCCAATTGGTCCTCTTTTGTTTCTTTAAGTTCGCTAGAGATCTTCTATGCACTCCTCAGACAGTGCTAATACATTTCCTCCTTACGACAGCCTTAAAGTCTCCCTCTCAATGGCCCTGGTGTCCATCGTCCCCCAATTGTTAGCAGTGTAAGCATCTATGACAGCCCGCAAGTCCTCCCTACACGTGGGATCCTCTAGCAAGTCAGAGGGCACCGACCTCCCACGCCAGTCCAGCATTAGTAGGGTCGGGCATGGTCAGACAGAAACCGGACCATATGTGTCACAGTGCTGATCCGAGAGTGATCCAAACCACCCACCAAGAAGCAGTCCAGTTGGCTATAAGTATCATGGGTCAGGGAATGACGTGTACTCCTGACCCTCCAGGTACAAGAGGCACCACCCATCCATCAGCCCCAAATTCTGCACCGCCCTTTCCAGAGCGCCCGTTATCCATGGTTAGCGGTCTCCCCCGCCATCCAGAACACAATTAAAATCACCTGCCCATATAATGGGGGATCCTACACTATCCGATAACAGATCCTTTAACCCCACAAAAAAGAATCTGTCAACTATGTTGGGGTCATATGAATTGAGCAATGTTATCTCTTTCCCATCTAGATAACCTTGGACCAGAATATACCTTCCCTCAACATCTGCCTCACTACAGATGAGCCAAAAGGGGATCCCTGGGGCCACCCAAATGACCACCCCCGGAGTAAGAAGCAGAGACCACCTGATCCCTCTACTTGTTTTTGCAATTTTTGTACCTCAGTAGTCTCAAGGTGCGTCTGTTGTAGACCAGCAATCTGAATCTTATGGCATCTGAAAAAAAGAATGGACCCTATAACGCTTGGCGTAATCTCAGAGCCCCTGGACATTCTGCATGACAATGTTAATTCGGTCAGCCATACTCACTGTTGGTGTTCCCTCTCATCTCCCCCCATCTTTCGCCACCAAGGGTAATCATCACAAGGGCTGGAAAGCCAATAACACTTCTCACTGTTAAAAAACATTAATCATAACAACAGAAAACTGTGAACCCTAAACTGAAGGATGCAGTAAACTCCTCCCCCCCAGCCTCCCTCCCCAGATATACAGTGTAACAACACTCCTTTCCACTGCAAATCAAACGTGTTTTTGCTCAGGATCTACAGCCTAAGCCTTAAACCCCCCTCCCCCCCCAAGCTATTACCAACCATAGATGTGGGGAGGCTACTGAGCAAAACCCAGCCCTTGCAGGATGCTAGAACAGGCTACACACCCTTAATAACTATAACCACACATCAATGTTTGTTGGCAATCCACTCCCTCCCCCTTATACTTCATTGACTACATATTGCAACATAACGGAAAAGAGACTCCCTGTAAAAGAACAAACTGTTAGTTAGACAATCTGTATGTATGATTCTCAGTTCAGTTCTTCAGGAGCTGTTCCCAGCATGTCTTCCTCCCGTTGCTTCGCATCTTCTCCCTCCTCGGATTGCTTTCCAGTGAGGGCCAGAGCCATGGTGCCATCTTCCTGTATCGGCACCCTAGCATGATCTGTCTTCTCTGGGCCTTGATGATGGCCAGCTGCCGGCCCCACATCTTACCTCCAGCTGGAGTCCCTTGGCGGCGTTTCCCCTCCCCCTTTCCACAAGCCAGTTCTCCAGGAACCAGTACGTTTTCTGGGCACTTTGCCCCACACCTCCAGTCAGCACCAAACATCATCAGGTGACTCGAAAAAATGTGATTTGCCCCTGGACAGGACCCTTAAGCGAGCTGGATATAGTAACATGTAGTGGAGTCCCATGGAGTGCAGTTTGACTTTAACTTCCAGGAATACCTGTACCTTGTTTGTGTAGTCCGGATAAATGGAGATGTTATGATTCTCATATTAAGCAGTATCAGTGTCTCTGGCCACCCTAAGAATACTGTCTCGATCTTTGTAGTTCAAAATGCAAGCAAATGTAGCTCACCGGGGACCTCAGGCTGCGCCTGAGCCGCCAGTGCATGATGCACCCTTTTAATAATGAACATGGAAGAAAATCCATTGGGCTTCAACGTATTCCTGATTCAAGTCTCGATAAAACGTTTAGGGTGTGCTCCCTCCACCCACTCTAGGATTCCCAAGAGACGCAAATTATTGCAACGGGAGCGGACCTCCGCATCTTCCACCCTCGCTTCTAGGACACCGGACCGGGAAGTGACGGCAGCTACTTGTTTCCTCAAGGAGGCCACCTCCGTCTGTAATTCTTCGATGGAGCCCTCTGCCAGTCGTACCTTGTCAGAGACTTTACGTAGATCAGTGTACAGAAGATTGACCTCTAGGGCAACAGTCTCAATCTTAGATTCCAGGGCTAGGCGAGAGCCCTGAATAGCTTCCAACAGTTCAGCTCTTATGGGCTCCCCACCGACTGTTCAGCAACTTCACTACCCCTGCCAGGCATCACCTGTGTGGAGCACTGCAAAGTGGAGGCCGGGGTTGTGAATTGATCCATAGTGTTGCCCTCAGGGACTCCCGCCTGTGTGTTCCGTCCCATGAGTGCCCCAATGACTAAAGAGCGGACACTCACCCAAGCCTTAATACCCAATAAGCAGTTCCAGGGCAGGCCTCTCTACACAGAGGGGGAACAACGCAGCACAACTCTCCACCTATGGGCTCCCTTTCACATAGTAGTGTTGGGGCCTTTGATGCTCCTAAGGCTCCTAGTTTACCCTCCTTGCTGAAAACAGGAGGGCCGCGGAGCTGCAGTCTGGGCCCAGACTCCGATTCAGGATCACTGTGGACCGCCACTGGACTCAGCCACATACAGGCCTCTAGTTCCGCTCACATGCCGCCACCTGGAGCCAGAGTCTGCAGATGCCACTTGCTGTCCTTACAGCCTGCAGGTCCCTCCACATGTGCAGGCAACTCAGGCGTAGCCGTCCACCACGCCACAAAGGGCTGCCCCTGCTTCAACTCTCTGTGGGGTCTCCCATGTCACCGGAACCAGGTGACCACGCCCAAGTTCACAAATGGGGCAAGAAACACCCCAACAGGATCAGCAGCGGGACGACCGCGTCGCGGAGGGGTGCCTACCAACACCGCCTTTCCCCTCACGCACTGCCTGGCGCAGCCAAGAGAGACGCCAGCCGTGCGCTTCCCTGTACCAGCTACTCCAGGCCGCTTACCGCCGCAGGCCCAGTGCCCTCCCCCAAGCGACCTACACTCTTGTAGTGTACTTGCTCAGGTGCCCTCCACTCTCTGCCACCGCTGGTGTGCTAGCTGCCCCTTTCAGCTTGCAAAGCGGCTCCCCCGGCTGCAACAGAGAGAATCTGTTACGTAAGGGGGGGACGGGGTGGGGGGAGTCCAGACAAACGTGCCCCAGCAGGCCTCAGAGCTCCTACCTTAGGGTTTGCTGAGAGCCATCACTTATCTCCGCTCACAGCTCCCCTCTGCAACCCACCTGCACAAATCTTGGGGCACGATGTCAGGGCTGGGGTGGATGCCCCCCAGGGACGGCTTTCAGCATCTAACTTGACAGGTTTATGCAGGATAATGCGGGATTGGCCAGAAGCCTCTCAGAAGCGCGTCCTGTCGGCTATCTTGCGTGGCCACGCCCAAATATGTTATATTTTAATGTGAACTTTTACTATTTAAAAAAAATCGAATAAAGAATTGATTGATTGTATCTGTCACAAACAATATATTTGCCAGCGTTCTTTCCTCGTCTTTACCTGGCTTAGATGGGATAAATGTTATTCTAACTGCTCGCCAGAAGGAGTTTTAGTCACTACAAACATAGATCAAGAGGAAAAAGGAAAACGACCTCTTTGTGAGGTATGGAAGTCGTGAACTTTTTAAAGTTAGTAAGATGCAACTTTCTGTTCTGTTCTATTTATGTATCAAACCATCTTATGAACAAGCAGGAAAGCAGCCTGTTGAGAGGTTTAAATCTCACTGGGGTACAGGATAGGATGCAACTTCAGCTCTTCTTAGAGGGCATACAATTCAGTACATTTGTCTGGCTGCTACTTAGGCCCCTCTGCATTTCTTCACCAAGTGCTACTCTAGATTCCAAATTGAGAGTGGAATCCAATTTTTCCAGGCCCCTCTCGCATCTTAGATGAACCAACTATTGAAGTCCTGTTCCTGGGATGCTTTTTATGGTTTTCCAAAACCCTTTATGTGCCCTCGCAACATATTATGGTTCTTCAAGTGATGCATATGTGCCCTACTGATATAGTAATATGCAGTGAAAGGACAATAGAGGGAGAGCTTGCAGGAGAATTCTTTGGAAGAGGTCCTTAAACACCCTGTCAGTTTTCAAGGTGTGTGGGGATTCTCTTGAGGACTGTCTAATAAGTATGCGATTGACATCACCCTTGTATTCTAGGTCCTATATTGCCAATCAGTGGGCACTTCCCTCTTAATTTCCATCCAGTGATTCTCTTGTCTGTGGCTGAGGTGGGACAGGTAGGAGTAATGGTGGTATGGGCTCCCTAGGTTTGTAGCATATAATTGCCTGTTCCTGGGATGCAGGCTTCCAAGGCTGTGATTTCTCATATTGCGGTATCCTACGTGCAGAATGCAGCATAGTTACTTGTGCCCTTGCTCAAGAGGGCCATGTGCCCGTGTGGTGAGAGCCAAGGCATCATTTGTTGCTTTACAATGACGCATCCTCTTGAAGGCTCTCTGCTAAGTAGCCACGGGTATCACACGGGCGTAACACAGGCCCCCGCATCTCCCGCAGTGCCCTCAGCACTGCACTTCGGCCGGGGAGCTCCTGATAGAGTCTGGAGGAGGCCCCACCTCGTACCTTGCAGGGGGGCCCCCTGAATTATTGTTACATCACTGGGGTATCATGAACATCAGCTTGTGAGTTGATGCTCCGTTTTGTCATGCTCTTTGAAGGAACTTGATTGACTAGACAATAGTTGTTACTATGGTTGCCTTTACCTTGCACAATCCTGCTTTGCATCTTGCCATGAGCCTGGAAGAATGCGGGAAACGAATGGGAAAAGAGAGTAAGTGCAAGTACAGGGACACATCAGTAGTCCTTAGCTGAACACAACCCCTATTTTTTGGTATGGATCAGAGGAAAGGACTGCGGAGTAAATGCTTTCAAGCACATAGGAGGATGGTGCTTGGAGTGCCCTTGCATCTGCTAAACAAAACGTTCTCTTGCTGTGCAAGCTCAATTCTGGTGCAGCTCAGGACATCCCTGACTTTTGTGGAAGAGGGGACAAGGGACTCTCCGGTAATTGGACAAAGAGACCATAGCTATAGATTTTTTTAAGGTAATTCCAACATGGTACTTGGACAAGGGCTACATTTCTGTTCATATCCTGGGAGATATTCTGCAGTAGCTAAGCTAAGTAAAACTTGAATGGACTAAAACATAACTCCTTATTCTTGTGTCGCCTTTCTGTCTGTAGTTAGTATGCAATCTGGCTTCTGCTTTGTAGTCTGTTTGGGTTTGCTAAATTTCAATTTGTGATATTTTGAGAAAACTATTCATACTTTTTCTATCCTTCATCTTGTTTGTTCCTGAACGAGCCTGGTGTCTGCTGTCCATCATTATAGTCATTATCCAGAAAGTTGTATTCCGTCTATGCATAACAACCAATGATAATGTGGTCTTTAAAGTGAAGCAGTGTTCCCTGTGGCAGTGTGTTTGCTGTAAGAGTTGGCCACTATTTGATTTAAATCTGGAACTTATTTCCCTGTTTTATTTGATAACTTCACGTTAAAATTAGTAAATATGCACCACCCAAAATGGAATTTTATCTCAAAATGTTTTCCTCTTTTCAGATAAAGTAGTGTTTTTCAGTCATTGCACATATGACAACATCATGTAGGTTTTTTAATGTGTATTGTGAAAGTAGACTGTGGGTGCATTGCCTGTTTGGTTTATGGTTTGTCAAAGAAACAGAGTCCCATCAAGAAATTCACGGCCCTGATGCCATTCTCTTAAAATTATTGACTGATGCATTCTAATGTTATGATTCGAATACCTTTGAAATTGACTTGTGACTGTAATCATCTGATGATAGGATTCCTGTTCTGGGGTCTGCATGCGACCATTCTGCTTTTTTAGTGGCATTTCTTTGTTCCATGGATGTTTAATGGATTATCCCCCGTTGAGTCCCTGTATTTGTGAGGTTTGATTTCCAAACTCACTGAACTTTATCATTCTCTCTTCTTCATAAGCAGTCATTCTGTACATTGAGCTGAATTTGTTCATTTTCTTTCCCACGAAAGCTGTATGCAATGTAAAATGCCCGCAGTCTTTGAATAAGAAATGCATTATTACTCCAGTATTGCAACTTCCATAGATTCACATGCTTGAATCATTCCCCATTGCTGGGATGAGAGCCCCCGGTATTATTAAAATGTCATATTAGACATAGAACATAAGGCTCTAGGCCTTTAACTTTTGTAACATACCCTCATCCTTTTATAAAAAAGGACTAAAACTTAGGACCAGCCTATCAGTTGACACCACCCTGTTGAACCTTCCTGAGATAAGCTCCAGTCCCTCAGATTTTCTACTGCACATCGTGCTAAGGGAGTCTCCACTGAGCTCTGCCACGTTTTTCTCTTTTCTACTTGATAAAAGTGTTTTATTCAGTCAGATATACCACGAATCCGGTATATCTGTGTTGAGGTGGAGTAAACTGATGTTCATCATGTCAGATACACCTAAAAAGGTCTCTTTAAATCCTGTGGCACTGGAAGGAAGAAAAGGCTACATATCGATGATCCACACAGGACTTCCTTCACTGCCTTTATCCTGAACATAAACCTAAGGATTGTAAGGTATGTCGGACATTTTCTACAAAAACCTTGAAAGATCGGGAAGGAAGGCTTCCCTTTTGGCTTCAAAAGGCTTAAAACAGGGAAACTGTGGTCTCTGATTAGCAGAGTGATGCTTCTTCCAAATCCTACTCCAAAACACCTCTAAAAAGACCCTTAGAAGACCCTGAAGGTACATCTTCGCAGCCACCCAAGAAATCATCTAAAAATCATCTGAAACTACTCAGAAACATGCCTGATCTGTTAGCAAAACTTCCCACCAGGAAAATAAGTTATTGTCTTCTAAAAAGCCAGCTTCAGAACCTTCTACTCCTCCTCTGAAGCTAAAACATACTTTTAAGAAGCCTACCTCAGCTCCGCCGACGGACAGCTCGTCGACGACATCCCTGTCAACGAGAAAAGCCTACAGTCACTACCGTCACTATTTCGTCAGCGTCGATGTCCTCATCGACGACGTCATCGTCGACAGGTCAGGCTCCAATATCATTGACGATGCAGATTGTCTCTTAAAAATTGTCGTGATCGAAGAGCCATTTCTCGACGATGGTCCATCCGTCGACGGTGCACCTCTCGTCGTTGACGATGACTTTGTCTTCTCCATCGTCGATGACCTGTCGATAGCAGAGGTAACTTGTATTGTATCCACGACGGTAGCCATTTTGTCCGCTTCTACGAAAATTCTTATCACCGATGATGCATCATCAACGATGGTGATTCCGTCAATGAATCGAGATTTGGCTGTGAAGCAGCCCTCGTCGACGAGGAAAGAAATACACAAGATGACACGAAAACCATTGACACGAGCTCTAACTTCGCTTAGTCAGGTGCAATCTCTCTTACCATCTCAGCTTTTGGATGAAGATGATGAGGAAGAGGGATCTGAGGACTATAGCCTTTTTGGGGCAGCACTAAGCCCATCAGAACTTACTGTGAAGTATCAGGAAGATTCTGATGAGGATGATTATTATGACCATCAATACTACTATTCACATCAGCAACGTCAGCAACAAGATGTGATGTGCCTTCCTTCGAATCTAGTGACAGATCTGCAATTCATGTTAGCAGATTATAATAAGAGATTTCCTCCAGAGTCTCCTCTCCAACAGGCTCCTCCTCCGGAAGTACACGTTTATTCCCCTTTTCCCCAACAGGGATCTCCAAGTGTTCGTCCTTCTCCTCATGTTGCTCCGGTGCAAAAATTTAGTCGTCCTCTGAAGAGGAACTAGAGAGAGAAGAAGGTGAAATTCATCAGGATGAGTGGGACTCTTATATTATTCCCCCACCGGCACCTCCATCTCCTCCTCAAACAAATTCACCTCCGGAAGGTATAGGAGGTTTCCATAATCTTCTGGAGAGAGCGGGCAGGCGCTTTGAACTACCAATGCCCGTGGATCAACAAGACTGTTTCCTGTATGACTCCGAAGAACCTTACAGGAAATTGGTATGGTCTGTGCGGATAATAGACTATATTTGGAAAGAGGGCCTAAGAATCATGCAGAATCCAGCAATTGTTGCACCTGTGTTGTCAAGGCTTGTCAAAAAGTACAAAGCTCCTGATAACGCTCCATCTTACCTGATAGGTCATCCAAAACCAGATTCGGTGATCTCACAGGCAACGCAGCGACGATCTAAGAATCCATCGCCCCCCCCCCTGACTGCGCCACACGACAAGGAGGGTAGAAGACTTGACATTGGAAAGGGTTTTTCGACAATGTCAGCCTTAACAGTACGAGCTTTGAATTCTCTGGCTTTATTTGGTCGTTATAATAGGGAAATGCAGACGGGTGTGGCACCCTTCTTGGATAGACTTTTACAAGAGGACAAGGAGGAAGTGAAGAAAATCCTTCTAGAAGGCGAGTGGTTCACCTCAGAAATAATAGACTGCGCTATGGATGTTGCGCCCACTGGTTTCCGGTAACTAGCTGGAGCGGCTGTCTTGAGGCGTCGAGGTTGGCTGAAAGCCACCTCATTCAGGCCTGAGGTACAAACAAAAATTTTAGATTTACTCTAGAACAAGGAAGAGTTATCTGGCAGCTACATTGATGAAGCTTTGCAATGGATTAAAAAAGACACAGATATAGCTAATTCTTTAGGTACTTTGCAGTACAAGAAAATGCCTTTTCTGGGCACCCGAGGAAAGGGTCACCAATCCTATAGAGGAGGCTACCAACAGTTTCGCTACCCAGCCTATTCTTCCTCCGCTCAGCAATACAGGCCTCAATTTTCTCACTGGCAACCACCTGCGGCAGGCTTACAAGTCCTCTTTCAGAGGAAAATCAGGACGCCAAGGCAAGGACACCAATCGCCGCCAATGACTTCTCCCATCTCTTGTCCTCTGCTCTGCCCATTCCACCCTCGGTGGGCAGCAAAATATCCCTTTGTTTCCAACAGTGGAAGAAAATAACATTGGATGAATGGGTTCTACACCTAATTCAATTTGGCCACTCTCTAGAATGTATAAAGATTCCTCCACCAACCCCCCCTCTGCCTCCTTTTCAATAACACGTACATCTTTTAAAGATGGAGGTTACCACCATGTTGCGGAAAGGAGCAATAGAACGAGTTCCCCTCAATCAAAGAGGAAGAGGTTTCTACTCCTGTTTCTTCTTGATTTGCAAGAAGTCAAGGAGGTGGAGACCGATTTTGGATTTAAGGAGCATAAACAAATTCCTCAAAAAACAATCGTTCCGCATGATCTCTATTCAAGATGTGTTACACCTCCTCAATGGAAATGATTATATTTCGTCTCTGGATCTCCATGATGCATATTTACATATACCCATATGCCGAAAACACAAGAAGTTTCTCAGATTCACAGTGGCCGGCAGGCACTTTCAGATCCGCGTACTACCTTTTGGGCTAAATTTGGTGGTACTTCGCAAGTTGGCGTCACCATCAGGGTTCATGGGGGAATGCCTTTTCAATAGTTTGGTCCGGCCTTTTTTTTTTTTTCTCGCTTTTCCTCCCATTCCAGAGTACTAAAAACGTTAAAGACAGAACCCTGCAAGATCATACTAATAGCCCCAGCTTGGCCTCACCAGCATTGGTACACAGAACTTCACCTACTCTCTGTACAGCCTCTGATCCATCTCAAACCATTTCCATCCATATTGACGATGAACCCGGGACAAGTATGTCATCCAAATCCCAGTTCTCTGAAATTATCAGCCTGGTCCTGAGTCCCAAGAATTTCAACATTTTAGGATCCCACAGGAATGTAGACATGTGCTTGCTAGAGCACGAACAGATAGCACTAACAAGACTTATTCGCTCAAATGAAAGAGATTCTGCATTTGGTGTGCATCATCTAAAGTCCATCCTCTCCATTAATCTCCATAGGAACTTTGACCTTATCTTCTACATTTGGCTTGCTCCGGCTTGGCTCACGCATCAATTAAAGTGCATTTAACTGCCATTTCCAGTTTCGGGAGATCAGAAAATGTTCCATCTTTATGGTCCAGCAGGCTTGGCAAACAGTTTCTCAAAATGTTTCCTCCAGTTCGGGTCCCTCTTACTACATGGCAGCTGAATACGGTGCTGACCAAATTAATGAACCACCTGTTTACACCTATTCACAGAACTGATATAAATTTCCAGTCCTGGATAGTCGCTCTCCTCCTGGCTCTTACTTTAGCGAGAAGGGTTAGTGAACGGCAGGCGTTTACTACCCAGGAACATTTCCTACAATTCAAACATGACGGAGTTATTCTACGGATAAACCCTAAGTTAATTCCTAAGGTTCTGTTAAACTTTCATCTTGATGAACCAATCGTTTTAAAATAATTTTTTCCAACTCCACAAACTTCAGCGAAGTGTGCTGTGCACTCTCTGGATGTCACCCGCTGCCTAAAGTTTTATCTGAATAGAACAAAACCCTTTCGCAAGTCAAATAAGCTTTTTATAGCGTACAGTGCACCTAGAAAAGGTTTCCCTCTCACTAAACACAGCATTTCAAGATGGATATTGAGTGTCATTGTTTTCTGTCATCAACCAGCTGGCCAGCCTTTGACGTCAAAAGGTCTGTGCTCACTCCACTATAGCCATATCCACGTCTACTGCGCTGTTTGCAGGTGTGTCCCTTTCAGAAATCTGCAGAGCAGTAACTTGGAGAACGCTGCATACATTCACCAAACACTACTGCCTGGACTCTGAGGTTAGACGAGATGTGGCAGTGGGGCAAGCGGTTCTCAGACATCTCTTTCAATAAGGTGAGCCTCCTTTTTCTCTTTCCTTCCCACCATCTTCTATCACACATTTTCAGTCATTTCTTTTTTACGTATTCATACATTAAATGATATGTACGTATTTATATTTGTATGTACAGATTTTTTTGTTTGTATATCTATCTATATATATATATATCTATATATATATATATCTATATATATATATATATATTCACTGAAAAAACCATAGGTTTCACACATGTTATAGTTAGCGGAAATTTTACTGATAAAAAACCAGTGAAATTCCCCCGTTATAGTTAGTGTAGGCAACTATAATTCACGCGACCGCAATCCTCTGCTGATGCTAATACTGTATTTAGACACTTATTTGCCCATGTCTTCTTCCATACATTTTTAGCTATACATATATTTCAAATTTTTTTTTTTCGTAAAGACACATATGTCATCAGCAGAAGATTGCGGTCGCGTGAGTTATAGTTGCCTACACTAACTATAACGGGGGAATTTCACTGGTTTTTTATCAGTAAAATTTCCGCTAACTATAACATGTGTGAAACCTATGGTTTTTTCAGTGAATTTGCAAGGTTTTTTAAATGCTAATTCCTAACTATAACGTGTGTGAAACCTATGGTTTTTTCAGTGAATTTGTACGGTTTTTTAAATGCTAAGTTACTTTACGCCATTCGTGGCGTGCGCGCCCACTTAACGCAGTTCGTGCCGTGCACGCACGGTGGGCACGCGGTGCGCGTAGCGCACCGCGTGCCCACGTTACGCTAGATGGGCCATGTACGCACGATGCGCTTCGCGCACCGTGCGCACATGGAGGACATATGATGCACTTCGTTTTGAAAGGTAATATTTTAATTTTTCGTAATTTTTATAAGCCATGCACAAATGGTGCCCTTCGGGCACCATTTGCACACGGGGTGGAGAGAGTGTTGTTAATTTTTTCTTTTATTATTTTTGTTTAAAATATTGTGGTTTTTCACAGCTCCAATAAGCCCTGCACATTTGGTGGCCTGCGGCAACCAAAAGCACAGGGGGTGGGGAGAGTGTGGATAGTGTTTTTTTTTTTTACATTTTTTACCATACGCGTACGGTAAGCGTAATCGGCGAAATTAGCGAAAAAATAAAAATTGCATTTTTGGCCTTGGGGGGTCTTTGGGGACTCCCTCAACATGGCTATGTGTGTGGGAGCTGTCTAAACAGCCCCTTTATATGTTTATTGGTTTTATTTAACAACCTAGCTCTCAGTGCGAGAGAGAAAATGGCGGCCGCCGCTTCCTGGTTTCGGCTGTTTCGAATGTTTACTAAGATCTAAGAGCCAATCAGAATCGCGCTCGCGCACGCCACCGTACGCGTACGGTAAGCTTGCGGTAAGCGTACCGTAAGCTGGCTCAGATATATATATATTGATTTAAAGGCTATTTTCCCAGAATCTACTGAACAGATTTACACCAAACCTACAAAAGGCACTTCCTTGACCTGAGGACTACCTCTCTGCCAAATTTCTAGTAATTCTGTTCAGCCGTTCGGGCTGTAGCCCTGTCTAAAGGTCCTATGGAAAAATGCATGGGAAAAACGCGTTTTGGGACCCCCCTTTTATCTCAGCCCCCGCGTGACGAATCCCCCCGAGACTTTCAGGGTAGGAGCGGAGCGTAGCGCCCCACCTATTTTGAGAAATTCGCGAGGATTCGTCGACTGGCGCCAAAGTTATTCAAAATAGAATGTTGCGGATTTCCTATGGAAAAGGGGTCCTAACTATAACTACCTACTGGCAACCGCCAGTAGGATATATATATATATATATATATATATATATATATATATATATATATATATATATATATATATATATATATATATATATATATATATATATATATATATATATATGTATGTATATATATATATATATATATATGTATATATACACACACACACACACACACACACACACACACACACACACACACACACACCTTTGTTAGGTAGTGATGTTGCACCTGTATTTTTCTTTATATGTGCCGGAAATAGTATTTCGTGTTACTCACTGTTTATATATGGTACGAAAATGTGTTATATACTGCTCACTACTCTGATTCAAGCATGTGAATCTATAAAAGTTCCAATACTGGAGTAAGGAATAAGTTACTTACCTGTAACTGTAGCTCTCCAGTATTGGAATCTTTCATAGATTCACGTGTGACCCACCCACCTCCCCTGCAGAAGGCTCACTTAGATATCTTAGTTTTTTTTCTATTTTGTACACACTTGTGCCTGGAGCGTCTCTCAGGAAGGTTCTACAGGGTGGTGTCAACTGATTGGCTGGTTCTACGTTTTTAGTCCTTTTTTATAAAATGATTAGGATATGTTAAAGGCCTAGGGCATTCTGTTCTAAGTCTAATACGACATTACTTTTAATAATACCGGGGCCGCCCATCTCGACGGTGAGGAGTGATTCAAGCATGTGAATCTATGAAAGATTCCAATTATGGAGAATTACAGTTACAGGTAAGTAACTTATTTCTTTTAGAGGGACTTCAAAATATTATGGTAAAATTGCATCCAGTGCGACTATTCTGTATTACATGTATTACATGTAGTTTATTGCCTTTTATCACTTAAGGCACAAATATTCATGATTATATTCAGTTTGATTATTAATGTCAAATCATATAGCAGTGTTCCAAAACTGTGCTTTAGTAACATTAAGTAGATTTAGGTCTCAGTTGAAGTTGAGGCTTTCACCTTTCATTCCTGCACACTACCAAAAGTGAATGTAAACAGTCTATCTTAAAAATATAACAAACTTTGTCTACTTTGCTCCATTTTCGGTGACATTGTGTGTCTCTACGAAGTTAAGAAGGTGGGATTTGGGCTTAGAATTTGAATGATGAATTTATGTGGTAACTAAATGAGTTACAATTTAGTCTGACAGCCGTATTTCTTCTTTTAATGTAATTACAGACAGTACTGACTGGAGACGTATACACTTCCATGTCTTTCCTGGTGGACATGGTGAATGTGAGTTTAGAATTAAAAAACAAAGAAGGAAATGGTAAAAAAAACAAATCCTTAGCCAGGTAAGAACTATTGTATTTGAGGATTATCTGTATACAGTAAAAAAAAAAAAATCTTACAATTAAATAAGTTTTACACAAATATCAAAGTAACAGAAAATCTTCTAATAACATTGATAAAAAAAAAATGCTTCGTTTTTATGTATTTGCGCTGTTGTTTTAATAATATCCTAGCCTGTGAAACTTGCAGCAAAATGTGAGCTACTCCATTAGCAGCTTTTCTTCAGATGTTCAGGTCACAGCATTTGGGGCATTAAAGGTGTGTATTTCGTAGACAAGAGTTCCCTGAGCCTTCTGTAACTCTGCCCACCACTAAAGCTGCACAATGAAAAAAAAGCTGCCTTGTTCTCCTGCAGCACGTGGCAGCAAGTGGAGTAGGTGGAGGCTGTAGAGGGGGTTGAGGAGCAGCAGTGGAGATGTAGACTTGACAGGGACTCTGCATTGGAAGAGAAAACTAACTTTTGAGGAAAGGTTCGCTTTGGAGTCCTCTCCAGCTCCCAACCCTAAAAAACACAAGGTCAGGAGCACCAGCCTTCTCCCCTAAATTCCACATCCTCCTCCACCTCCTGCGTCACCACCTCCATTGGCTCCTTATGAGGCACCATTTGACATGGGGCCCGCAGATGACCTATGGAACAACTATAACATAAATTTCCCTGTGGGATTCAGATCTGGATCATTTGACTGTAAGGGAATCTCCCTCAGACGATACCACTGGCTACCACGAGGAGATCCAGTGGGTGAAAACCAAGTGTACATGCATGTCATTCATGAGGAAGAGGATTTGCTCGTGGAGACATTGTCCAAGTCGGACAGAACTGTACAGTCCCTCCCTATTATAAAGGTCATACTACAATCAGCCCCTGATACTTTTAAAGCGCGTGTCAAGGCCAGAGCGGTAACACCACAAGTTGAACAAAATATCAGCTTTCTCCTCATGACCAAGCCTATATCAGGGGTCATGTCCCACCTGACTCCCTTGTTTTGTTCATACAGCACACAAGCGAGCTTCCACTCAGACCACGAGCGATGCTCCCCTGGCCATTAAGGAGAGCAAAAATCCGGAGGCTGCTGGTAAAAAGGTTGCAGTTTGAGCCACTGGAGGACAGCCAACTAAATCGGTCTTCTTTCCTGCTATGACTTGGCTCTGTGTGATGAGATACAAGAGATAGTCATTCATCTCCCAGACAAGTTCAGAGGAGGGTGGAGATGATATTTGCAGGCGGGCAACTATCTCCAATGCCACCATCCTCTGTACCCCCTGATGCTGCGGACACTGCATCCCTGGGGGGTCAACACAAACATCCTCATCAGAAGAAATGCTTGGTTCTATATCTCAGGATTCAAGCAGAGGACCAGCAACATCTGCGCAGCCTGCCCTTTGATGGAAAACATCTATTCAGCCAGCAAGTTGATCCGATGTTAGATTTGTTTTAAAAGACCGCACCGCCGCAAAAGCCATGGTTGCCCTTCAGACCCCATCAGCCAGGGGCTCCTTTCGGAGACATCAGTACGGGACAGGCTCTAAAGCTGCATGGCCGACCCTCCTCCCTCATATAAGGATCAGCAGCAACCATACCACAGACGGCACATGGATACACCAGGGTAGCGTGGAGGTGAACAACAACATGGGAAACAGTAATGGAGGTTCAAGCAAAGGGTCGCCACCTCAAAATATTGATTTCCCACACCTCCTCCCCCCTCTAATCACACATTACCTGCCGGGGGAGGCTATAAGATTTCCTTCCCTGTTGGCAGGAAATCACATGGTTTGCCATGGCTGCTTCTGAGAACTTCTCACACCCCTCCCAATATCCCACCCTGCAGTCCCACCCTCAGCAGCGAGCATCTCACCCTCCTGCATGAAAGGGTACAAGCCCTCCTTAAAAAGGGACCATAGAACAAGTGCCCCCTCGTCATTGGGGGAAGGGGGTTTACTCTTCTTACTTCCTCATCCCGAAGAAAGACAACTCCCTCTGGACCATCCTCAACCTTAGGCCTCTGAATCGCTACATCCTCTCCGAACAGTACCATATTGGAACAATACAGTATGTCATATCTCTGCCTCAACAAGGCAAATACAGGACTGCCTTAGACCTCAAGGACGCCTAAGTCCACATCCCTTTCCATCACGCCCACCAGCGCTACGTCCGATTCTTGATAGATGGACATCTTTAGCAATCCAAGGTACTCCCCTTTGGCATCCCCATCCCTCAACATAAACGTTGTGTCTGTCTTTTGGATAAATTTGTGATTTGGTTTGGCACATGCCAGATTGACCTTCTCCATGCCAAGTTATCTGACTCTCTGTTTGTTTTGTCTCTCGACCAGCAAGACTTTGCGTTGGGCCCAGTTAAAGGGTACCTTTTCGCTCTTTTGGCTTGTTTATGGCGATGCATTTTTTTGAAAGGCCTGCAAAACGTCTTTCCTCTCTTTCCTTTTCTCATTCTTTTCTCATGCCGCTGTACTTTACTTGGTCCTTACATATTTGATGTGCACTCCCATTGAGCCGCTCCACAGCCGTCCTTTGTGGCTTCTCACCATCAAGACAGTGTTCCTTGTCACCATCGCCTTGGCACAGGAAGTGAGTGAACTTAGCTCTCTGTGTTACCCACTTTTTTCCCAGGCAAACTTGTTCTGCGGAGGGAAGCATCCTTCTCGGAAAAAGTTGTGATGCTGTTCCACTTCGGTTAAACCATCACCCTGCCGGCGTTCTGTGCTTGCCTCACCTCACTAAAGAGGAGGAGAGACTCTATTGATTCGACCTCAAACAACACTAAGCTTTTACATCCATCATACTAGAGAACAACAGGTTGACGATCAGCGCTTTGTGGTGTTCAGTGGAGTGAAAAAAGGCAAAGTTGTGCAGACCCTCTCTCTCTGGAATATGCTCTGCATCACAATCTGCTAAGCATAGGGTAAAAAGTAACCTCCAGAAGGTCTGTGAGCTCATTCCACCATGGCCAAGGCTGCTACCACTGCTTTTGCACGCAAAGTTCCTGTCCTGGAAATCTGTCAAACTGCTACATGGGCATCACTCCAGATGTTCACGAGGTACTACAGTCTGGACGGCCAGGTTTGCTGACAGGGGCATTTGGTTGCTCTGTCCTGCAGGACTTTTTAGTTTGCTCCAATTCACAGACCCACCCTTAATAGGCATTACTCTGGTTTCTGTTCAAAAGGTGAAGAATCTGCAGTTAGAAATCTCTTTGAGAAGAACAAGTTACTTACCTTTGGTAACACTCTTTCTAATAGAAACTCATACTGCAGATTCCTCACTGGTCCTCCCATCCTCTCCGTTCTGTGAAATGGACTCCATTCATTAATAAGGTCGCAAGTCTAGGAATCTGCACCCTGGTCAAAGCCAATTTGCTGTTTGGGCTCTGCCTCTGTGTGCACAGACAGCCTTGTAAGCAATTGACCTCAGCGTGCAGGAGTAATGTCGGTATGGGCTCCATATGTAATTTCAAGAGTGGAATGGGATTGGTGCAGAGCCGCATTGAGCCACCTATTGGCATGCAGAGATACTTCTCAAAGGTTTCTGGATCCAGTCTGACACCTGGGGAATATTCAAAAGGTGAGGAATCTGTGGTTAAATAGAGCCTCCACAAGAAAGAAAGTTACCGAAGGTAAGTAACTTATTCTTCTGGTTCATTAAGATAGAATTTTGTCTCATGGTGATATCCCCTTTTTACCTCAATCAAATCATGAAGCTTCCAGTTTTTTCCCCTCAGCCAGACTTGGTATCAGAAAGAGCCTTTCACACTGTAGACGTCAAAAGAGCTCTCATGTATTACACTGCCAGGATTAAGCCCTTTCACAAGGCTGACCAGTTGTTCATAGCCTTTGCTAAATCCCATAAGGGCCTGCATCTCCAAAGCAGGCATCTCCAGGTGGATACTCAAATGCATTAAAACCTGCTATGATAAAGCAATAGAGCTTTTCCTTTTCTTTTGTGCATCCGTTGAGGGACAGAATACTTGTGGCTAACGCGTTTGCAGTAGAACTTATTACATAGAGAGACTGTGATAATGCCACCAAGACTGAGCATACACCTACACTTTTACTGCAGGGGATGAAGGATTTCCCTGTGCTTCCTCCTGTCCCAAACTATTCCTCTATGAATTTGCTCCTTTCTCAGCGGAATGCTCCTTGAACGAGATATTAAAATGCAAGTCTGGATCCCCAGGCAATGTTTACCCCATCATATCTTCAGACTTATGGCGCAGCATCTTAATCTTCTGCTCAATAAAATATGGAATGCCTCATTAGCATCTTGAGTTTTTCCCTGGTGTTGGAAACAAGCACCACTTCTGCCATTTCTAAATAAGTCAAATGTCATCCCAGCACCTGCAAAAATGCTGGAGACATTGGTTTATCAACAACAGTCCACTTTTGCAGACACCAATTCCATTCTCCTCAATTTGCAGTCGTGCTTCCGTGCAGGTTTTAGCACGGAAACAGCCCTTCTGGAGGTGGCAGAGTTTGTCAGGGAGAATCTGGACAAGAGCACACCGGTTATGGTGTTGCTTCTTGATTTGCCGGCAGCGTTCGACACTGTATCACATTCAATCCTATTGAACAGACTTAGGAACCTGGGCATTCAGGGTAAGGCTCTTCTGTGGGTCAAATACTTCTTGGAGGTCAGATCCCAAAGGGTGTATTTACACATGTATTGTTCATCACCTAAACCACTGATATGTGGTGTTCCGCAAGGATCTGCCCTGTGCTTGCTTCTGTTTAATCTACAGCTTTCCCCCTTGGGGGATCTCATTGAATCCTGGGGTGTCAAGGTAGTGTCGTACGCCGACGACACCCAGTTGGTTTTTTCCCTTCAAGACATCATAAGGGCAGCTTTTTACAATTTTAAAGACTGTCTCAGAGGAGTCGCAACTTGGATGGAAGCAAACTGCCTGAAACTAAATTCCCCCAAAAATGAAATTTTGTCTTTTAATCAAAGTGGTACTCCACCGTCCTCCCTCTGTTGGCCTACAGAACTAAACACTCGTCCTAATCCAACCACTTCGGCTAGAAATCTTAGCATCATTTTTGATTGCATTATTTCCCTTGCCTCTCAAATTAATCAAATTTTGTTGGCCCTCTTCATGAAGTTGAAAATCTTAAAAATGTCCCTCATCTGGGTCCTGAGGAGACAAGAATATCTGTGGATTCATGCTCTAGTCACCTCCCACCTGGACTACTCGAACAGCCTCTACCTTGGTCTCCCTACATACCTGATACGCAGACTTCAGTTAATCCAGAACACAGCAGCTAGACTTATTAGGAGAGTTCCGTGTCCCATCACATCTCTCCACATCTGAGACATCTACACTGGCTCTGACCTTTGCTTTCAGAGCATACCACGGGGAAGCTCCATGTTACTTGTTGAGCAGACTGTCCCCATACACCCAAGAGAGGGTACCCCGATCCAACAATTGTCGCCTCCTGCGGGTCCCAAAAATCTTGAAATCTCACTGTGGAGGCAGCTCCTTTACTGTTCTCGCTGCTAAATTATGAAACGGCCTTCCACCTAATCTGCGTTGGTCAATGTCTCTGACAACCTTTAAAAAGCAACTCAATGGGGTGTGGCCAACATGACGGATGAGTGAGATGGGTTTTTGTGTCTCACCATCCCCGATATCGGGCAGGGCCGCCATTGCCGCAGATAGCTGGATTGGAGGTGTTTGCCCTTGCGGAGCAGAGGAGCGAGAGCCTGCTGGACAAATTTTGAGGTCTCTGGACAGCGCAACAGCTTGGGAGTCCCAGCGCTGCTGGCGGGGTGCCCGGGCCTGAGGCTCGCATCGTGGCGGGGAGCCGTTGCGTGCAGAGGGGGCCGGAGAGCTGACGCGCCCGGCGGTTGGAGCTGCTGCCAGGGCCTGCCACCTGCGACCCCAAGGGGAGATCCGGCTGCGCCTTTCAGGTGGTGAGTGTCGCTGCACCCTTCTGGGCCTTCGGCAGCCTCAGCCTCATCTGCAGCCTGCGGTGCATCAGTGCCCCAGAGTGCAGTGGTGGGTTCGGCAGGAGGCGCTGTGGTGAGCAGAGACCGCAGGGGAGATTTGCATAGGGGCCAGAGTGAGGCCCTCCACCGGCGTTGTGGATTAAAGGCTAATCCTGGCCTCTGGAGCTCCAGGCCTTGAATTGCTACTGAATGGTACACCGGTATCCTGGCAGCATCTGCACTGTGAGAAGTGTGGTGAGAGTGGCCCGGCGGTGGCATTTGGGGAATTAGCCCCGCTCTGCGGGTGCGGCGGATTGCCGGGCCCATCGCCCGGACGGCTGATCGATCTGTGGGAGAAGACCAGTTAACACGGCCTCCAAATTCCTATTGGGATTGCCTGTTGCTTTCTCCTGAACTGTTGGAGGCCCACCACGCCTCTGACTGTGCAACCCTGTGCCCCTTTTGGGTGATGCGACCCTCCTGAGTTTCTTGGTACAATACGCTTTACTGTGATTAGCTGGAGCTGCCGCTCTGGTGTAAGGTGATATTCTAGGAGGCGAGGTGCCAGAGTTAATAAAACAGTCCCTCCTGCGACCTTTGGGGGCCTGGATTGGCCAATGACTCTCTGCTTCTGTTACCTGAGGATTAGTATGACGGGGCTTTGACATGGCCCTGAAATCCATGTTAGGGTTTCTGAATTGGAACTGTGGGGTACGCGCTGCTGCGGTACTGAGGCGGGGGGCCCTACCTGGAGTGGGCATAGGCACCGGAACACAATACAAAGCCCGGTTTAGTGTAAGATGGATGTGTGAGTTTTGTGATTCCTCTAATTGAACGTTGCACTTTGCCTCTGTCTCCCTCATCCATTAAGCTGCTACTCGTGGGTGCAGCCTCCTACTTCATTGGGCTGGTCGCTCTGAATGAGATCATCAACCTGCCTGCCTGCGGAGTAGTTGCGGGTCGCCGCGGCCGAGGGCCTAGCAGGTAAAAACTGACTTTTGTATCCTCACTCACATTGTTGTACTGCGTTCTCTAGGATGAACTGTTCATGTGGTTAGCTTTCACCACCTAGAAATACTTGGCAGTTTATCACACTATCAGCTCCAATTCTGTCCTTCTGACAGTATAGCACCTCAAATGATACTATGGCTACCAGAAGAGGGAAGAAGGAGCGCTCTTTGAAGGAAACATTGGTCAAACCATGAGGGCAAACAATCTGTGACCAAAGCTCGCCTAAAGAGTAGGCCACTATCTCTTGTGGCGGAGATACGGAAGCAGAGGCTCCAGTGATGCAACCTTTTCTAGAAGCACTCTTTTCCTCACTTCGGGAAGATCTTCAAACACTTTGGAGGGATCTTTCATTGGAGCTAAAGGACATTCGCCAAATGGTGGACATTCTGGGTGACACAGTATCTTCTTTAGAAGACCATGCTGCTAGAGCTGTGAGCAGTCCACTATCCCTGATGATGGATGTTCTTTCAATGTGCAAGTCCTCTAGGGAAACACTACTGCAGTGCACTACCTTGACAGATGGGGGAGCTGGTTCCTGAACCCCTTAGTGGGAGGCCATTCAGTTGTGGCAGTGGGCTCTGGAAGTGAGAGATTTTCTAGTCACAGTGCAACTGGCAGGCATGTTGAATGTCAGGTCCCCTGTCTTTGGTAGATCACTAATGGGAGCTTCAGCCCGATGTGACCAAAGTAGCCTCAATTCAATTGGGATGCTTTTTAATCAACCTCTTGCCATGACCGCGCTCATTATGTCAGTTGGTTATCTGTGGACACTTTAAACGATGCAATCAGAAGGCCTGTTTTCCATGTTCCCTTTCATTCTTGTTGCTGCCAACTGGTTTAGGAGGATTTTGTGCACAGATCTGTTGTAAATCAGCGTTCAGCCCCCTTTTTCATTCCTGACACCGAAGATCTTTTTTGCAGCAGAATGGTTGGATCCTCAATCCCAAACCTCATTCCTTCGACCACATTTTTAGAGATTAAGCAATGACCATTAGAGGTTTTCAGTCTTACGAATGCAAACCAGCCTCAAAGTCTATTTAAGCTGGGTGCTCCAACAAGGCAGTGTCTTGGTGCCAGGATGCAGATTTAGACTCTCTTGAGGGTCACATGTCACTTGTTCATCGTTTTACACTACATCTCATGCAGGGTTTGGTATTCTCTTCAGTGAAAGGATACCTGACTGCGATGTCTGACTTCTTGTGCCTTCCTCATTGGTCTTCTTTGTTGAGGTATCCCCTAGTGGCTCGAATCTTGCAAAGTTTACTATACATGTTCCCACCTAAATTTCGTGTTGTTCCACGGTGGGATGCAAATTTGGTACTGACCTTCCTTATTGCATTTCTGCTATAAGCAGTGCGCAGCTGGTATGCTTGTCTTTTGACTCCGAAAAGGGCCTATTCGAGGCATATGAGCTGTAGATCATATGCTGTGCATAGATCTCCATCTAGTGTTGGGTCCGGATGTTTGCACTTTGTTTTTCTTCGAAGAAGTCTTTCCAGTCACGAGGTAGGTGACTCCTCCTTTCGGTGATAGTGCACATGGGCATTGACTCCATTGTTAGATTGTTTTTTTCCGCCATCGGGTTCCGATGTATTTCGTTGTGCTCCGGTTCGACACCGTTTCTTCGATTCCCCTCGGCACGCAAGATACTCACCCTCGACGGTATTGTTTCCGATCACGTCTCCCTTTCTATTGCGCATCGTAAATACTTGAAATAATCTTTTGAACGGAAAGTTTGTGGAAGGCTGTCGGGCCTCCCCACGTCGGGTCGACCTGCAGTCAATGGAACGTACTCCCTTCAAAATCTGCCCTCGGTGTCGCGCTAAATACCCCTGCACCGACTCAGACGAAGTGTGTAATCTGTGTTTGTCCCCAAAACACAGTGAACAAGACTGCGATGCGTGCCAGGCTTTCCGCTCCAAGAAGACACTCCGCGATCGTCGGGCTCGACGTCGCGACATGCAGAGCCAGCACACAAGCTCCGTTCCGGATATCTTCGCTCAACAATCCAACGAAGAGGCTGGCGAGGCCATGGGAACCGAGGAGAAGCAGGAGCCGGTGGCCAACTCAGACCTCGACTCCGACCAGGAGGAAGACATCCCACATGGTCAACGTACCGTGAGTACAGCTCCCCCCTCGTCCCAAGAGACAATTCCAATTAAAAAGAAGGCTCCGCTTCAACCCACTCCCTCGGGCCCCAGTCAGCACTGAAGTCGTGCTTCAGATGCCCCGCCCTCTAGCTCGGCAACGAAGCATACCAAAAAGCCTCCGGCTCCGAAAAGACTCCCTCCAAAACGAGTTCGGAGCCCAGACCTTCGGGGTCAAAACACCAAGTCCGGCACGACCCCGACCATTCGGTGTGAAAAAAATTGTCAAAACGGAAGACATCAACGGTTTTGCCTCCGGCAGCGAAATTGCGTCGCCGAAACAAACAGAAGTGCACAAAACCACTACAAAGCCCAGTTTCGATGCGGCAGTTGAAAAACCGGATCCAAAACAAAAGATTTAGTATATCCATCTACAGACTGGCCATATCACCACTAAAGGGACTGTAAAAAGAAGGGCGGATTCAGAGGAAGAATATCACATCCCTTTAAAGAAGAGATCTGTTGGAACCCTTCCCCTCCTCCTCCTCCTCCTCCACCTATTCTTCCTTCATCACCACCTTCCCCTCAGCTTCAACCAATTTCACCTGAACATTCACCATCACATACACCTGACAACTAGGATGATGGAGATGATGATCAGGATAGGGATGATGATCAATCATTACAAGACCCATGGGACGATTATAACACCAATTTGCCCATGGGCAATGATCCCGACCTGTACCCTACCAAACCCTCTCCACCAGATGATAGGTTAGGCTACATTGAGTTACTGGCTAGAGCTGCACACTACCATGGGGAGCAACTACATAAGGAGTCATTAGAAGAGGATTTCCTCTTTGAAACCCTCAGTACCACACAGAAGTCGTCACATACACTACCCATACTTAAAGGGATGGTCAGGCATGTAGATTCAATTTTTAATGACCCAGTCAGAGCTCGTATTCTTACTCCTAGAGTTGACAAAAATGTCATTCTGGTTACTGCCTGGAATTTATCAACACACCTCCAAATATTCAACTAAAGCCCCACAAACTATCACCAGACCATCTATACCTCCTCAAGCAAGAGGTTCAGTCTCTACTTCTGTAAGAGGCTATAGAGCCCATGTAGCCCCAACATCACGGGTCGGGCGTACACTCTCTTTGTTTCCTAATTCCCCAAAAACAGAGTACTCTCAGACCAATTTTAGATCTCAGAGAACTCAACCGGTACATTCAGTCAGACCATTTCCACATGGTGACACTTCAAAAGGTACTTCCTCTACTACAAAAAGGCGACTTTCTATCTACTCTAGATCTAACAGACGCCTACTTTCATATACCAGTTCACCCTGCTCATCACAAATTCCTCAGGTTTGTGGTTGCGGGTCAACTCTATCAGTTCAGGCTACTCCCATTCGGTGCCACCACCGCCCCCAGAGTCTTCACAAAGTGTCCGACGGTAGTAGCTGCTCACCTAAGGAGACAAAGTATCCACGTCTTCCCATACTTAGACGATTGGCTTATCAAAGCCAACACGTACCAACATGTCTGCAGCCCTCTTTCAGGACAATTCGGTTACTGCATCAACTAGGATTCACAATCAATGTGCTAAAGTCACATCTCCAACCAAGCAATACAAAGGACTACCTAGGAGCCACAATAGATAATCAAAAAACTTTTGCTTTTCCCAGCTCAGACAAAATTCGAAATATTCAGGCTTTAATTCTACACTTCCAATCCAACCATTGGATTCCGGCTCGAACTAACATACAGCTGCTGGGAATGATGTCATCCTGCATCATGATCGTTCCCCATGCCAGGCTGCACATGCGTCCACTTCAAGAATGCTTAGCCAGTCAGTGGAACCAGTCACAAGATGTATTGACCGATCTAGTGTTGGTAAGCGGCCGTACTCATCGCTCTCTGCAGTGGTGGAACACGCAAAATTTATCAAAAGGACGGCCGTTCATAGACCTGGTTCCACTGATAGTACTGACAGTGAACGTGTCCCTCACTGGCTGGGGAGCTCATCTACAACAGCGCACAGTGCAAGGCTTGTGGAGCCAACAACAAAAGTTGCTCCACATCAATCACCTAGAGCTGCTTGCAATATTCCTAGCACTCGAGGCGTTTCAAACTCACCTAGAGGGCAATGCTGTCCTAATTCGTCCAGACAACATGACAGCCATGTAGTACATATAAAAAAGGGGGAGGACACACTCTCTCCACCTATCTCACTTAGCCCAAGACATCTGGAGGTGGGCCATTCACCACAAACTTTATCTCCTAGTGGAACACCTCCAAGGAGTCAACAACCAGATTGCAGATCTCCTCAGCAGACAGAGGCAGCAAATACACCAATGGGAACTCCACCCTCGGGTCCTCCTTCCATACTTTCAACGTTGGGGGTCCCTCACATAGACCTGTTTGCCACACACCAAAACGCAAAATGCCCAAACTTTGTGTCCAGGTATCCACACCCATTGTCCAAAGGCAATGCACTATGGATGAATTGGTCAGGGATATTTGCTTACACTTTTACCCCTCTCCCACTCATTCCATTAGTTGTTCTGAAGCTCAACCAAGCGTCCCTGACACTAATCCTAGTTGCTCCCACATGGGCACGTCAGCCTTGGTTCACAACCCTCTTGGAACTCTCAGTAGTTCCTCACCAGAAACTACGTCTTACACCAAATCTTCTCACACAGAGCCATGGGGACATAGGGCATCCAGACCCCAGTCAACTCAATCTGGCGATCTGGCTTCTGAAGTCTTTGAGTTTGGCTATCTTAATTTACCGACAGACTGCATGAATATTTTCAAAGAGGCTAAACGCCCTACCACAAGAGCCATCTATGCAGCAAAATGGAAGCGGTTTGCGATATACTGTAATATCAACTACATCAACCCGCTTGATGCTTCTGTGCAAAACATTATAGGTTATTTGTTACATCTACAATGTTCCAATTTAGCATACACTTCCATACGCTTACATCTGGCGGCAATAGATGCATACCTCCAGAATAGACATTTATCTCTTTTTAGAGTGCCTGTTAACAAAGCCTTTATGGAGGGACTCAAAAGAGTTGTAACCCCGAGATGTCCACCTGCTCCAGTGTGGAATCTCAATATTGTTCTCACCAGACTAATGGGTCCACCCTTTGAGCCATTGCATAAATGTGAACTGCAATTTCTCACATGGAAAGTTGCTTTCCTCGTTGCTATCACATCACTCAGAAGAGTGGGTGAGCTTCAGGCGTTAACTATAGAAGAACTCTTTTTACAAATGCACCAAATAAAGTGGTTCTTCGGACTCAATCTAAATTCCTTCCTAAAGTCATTTCTGCTTTTCAGATCAATCAATCTGTTGAGTTACCTGTGTTCTTCCCTCAACCAGATTCAGTGGCAGAACGTGTCCTACACACATTGGATGTGAAAAGAGCATTGCTTTATTACATAGAAAGAACAAAACCTTTCCATAACATAAATCAACTTTTTGTCACTTTTGCTCCGCCACACAAAGGCAATCCCATTTCAAAATCAGGTTTTGCAAGGTTGATAGTTAAGTGCATTTAAATATGCTATGCAAAAGCAAAACGAACGTTAACAGTTCTGCCTAGATCACACTCCACACGCAAACTGGGGGCTTCTATAGCATTCTTAGGGAATATACCCATAGATGACCTATGCAAAGCTGCAACATGGTCAACACCTCACACACTCACAAAACACTATTGCGTAGATGTGTTGGCAAGACAACAAGCTAGAGTGGGCCAGGCAGTTTAATGTACAGTATTTCAGACCACTGCAACAGATACAGGACTCCTAACTTTACTACTCCTAAACTAAGAAAAATCCTAACTTTAAGACTTTCGGTATTAACAGAAGGCATTTAGGAGTCCTAAAGTTAGGACTCCTAACTACTGTGAATACCGAAATGAGTAAGTGCCTTCTGTGAATACCAAAATGGTAGTAAGTTTAGGATTATGTCTTAAATTAGTTCTGTGAATCGGGCCCAAGGATTACAGGTAAGTAACTTATCCTTCTCTTGCAGGGGATCCTCATCAATAGGTTCCACTTTAAATTACTCTAACAGACCAACAGTGGTCAGTATGGGTGCACTTATAATGGGAAAGATGTGAAGAACTTACGTGAGGTGATCTCTCTTTCTTCACCAGAAGGTGAGCAAGGAAAGACTTCCTTTTTATTTAGTTACCCTCACACACCCTAGTGGTGTCATGCTTCATCATCGGGTCACCCCGACGCCTAAAAGTCGGGGTGGGCTCGACCACAGTGTTGGGAGCTCTTGGAAGAAGTGTATGACCTGGGGGGCTGAAAGATCAAAACACCTCAGACAGATCCCCAGTATCCCTTAATTTTTGGGTCTGTCTGGGTTAATAAAACAAAAATGTTGGGTCTTATTGGGAGTCTTATGGTCCTAAGACCCTAGTGCCAACATGTTTCAGTCCAATAGTGGCCGTAAAGGTCCAGGACTTTCTTCAGGGCAAAGTAGGCCTCCCTAGGGGACAGAAAAAGGGGGGTACCCTATCCTGTGCGTTGTACAAGGGCAGAGTAGCTGCTCCTTGTGGTGGTGATTGATAATTTATCAATCATGTATCCTCCTTCATCTGAAAAGAGAGAAAAAAACAAACGACAAAGAAGACAAACAACATACATTTGTACGGTATCATGATAGTACGTCTATAATGCTGTATCCCATAATGCGTGCTTTGGATAGAAACAAAAAACCACACATGCCAAATTGTGTCTATGACATAGTGGTGTTCAATTCTCTCTAAAAGTGTGCCACTCATATCCGTATCTTCACATAATATTGCTACGTGACAGACGATTTGTGTGGTGGCGTATTTGCTCATATACTGGCAATTTATTTCTTGTCAGTAAGTCTATATATTCTCATTAAAATAGCTCTACACCCCGCTCTCACTCCTCACTCACACCGTGCTTGTGAATAAAATCATATGTTGTTATTAATCATGTACGATTATCGTTATCTATCCTTATAAAAGGTTGTGCAGGAAACATCAAATAAAAACGTCCTTACCAAAGTTCTGGAGGGTTTCTGTATCTCGAGGAACCGTGAAGCATCTAGGTGTAGCTCTATAGTCAAACCCTAATGTAATGGCCCCAAATAGGAGAGGGAAATTTTAGCAGGAAGCGTAAGGGATTTACTCTGAATCGCGTCTGTATTCCCATGTGTTCCCCGTGTGGGGAAACACAATCAAAGTAAACATCCGTACATTCGTTCGTGACTTACTTCATCAAGAGTCCTTCCCCGCCTGCAAACCTAATCGGCTTCGGTTCCCGGCTTTCGCGTTTGTATTGCGAATGTCCCGGGTTTTTGTACTTCCGTATTGTCCATTGCTCTGATTGGATGGCGTCAGCTGGCACGCATAGTTAGACGTAATGACGGACCGTACGTGCAGGGAATCGTGGGAATTGTAGTTACTAACATTCTCATTTAGAATTCACTGGTTGGAATTAATGACGATAAATTGTTAAATCGTCATTGTCCATGTGTCCATGTTTACAAATAAATTTAGGATTTTAAAGTGAGGTTTTGTCGTTGCTACTCGCGCATGATACATAATTATGCGCTATTGTAATGATTCCTGATAACATTGCAGACACTACATTCCGGATTGAGAGGCATTATGTATAGGGAATCATGGGAGTTGTAGTGGCCGACATTGTCGTTAAAAATCACTGATTAAGACCAGTGCCGATAAACTGCGTCGTATTGTGCTTCTATGTTCGCTAATGCAAATTTTAACTTTACGACTTGTCATCCCAATGTACATTAGGTCACACGGACATTTAATCATATAGATCACTGATGCGGAATTACAATTGGTATGTGATCTTTGTTCCCAAGGTGAATGTAATCCCAATTCTATTGTCTTAGAACTAATTATGATGTGTATATCCAAAAAATATATAATCTCGTGTGGGCATACTTAACTAATCTGAATAGCCCCTTTACATTAATTTATGTACAAGGTTTTTTCTACGTAAAAATCCTTTACGACTGACATACATAAAAACACACACAAACATCTCTCAGGCCTCTCAATCTAGAATATAGTGTCTGTGATGTAATCAGGGATCCTTTCAGTGAATGCCTAATAATAAATAAACGAACCATGCGCGAGAAGTAATGTTAATCCCCTCTCTGAGATCCTGAGGTTGTTTATAAATAGGGACACACATAGATAATGATAATATAGCAGTTTATCGGCACTGGTCTTAATCAGTGATTTTTAACGACAATGTCGGCCACTACAACTCCCATGATTCCCTATACATAATGCCTCTCAATCCGGAATGTAGTGTCTGCAATGTTATCAGGAATCATTACAAAAACGCATAATTATGTATCATGCGCGAGTAGCAACGACAAAACCTCACTTTAAAATCCTAAATATATTTGTAAACATGGACACATGGACAATGACGATTTAACAATTTATCGTCATTAATTCCAACCAGTGAATTCTAAATGAGAATGTCAGTAACTACAATTCCCACGATTCCCTGCACATAAGGTCCGTCATTACGTCTAACTATGCGTGCCAGCTGACGCCATCCAATCAGAGGAATGGACAATACGGAAGTACAAAAACTCGGGACATTCGCAATACAAACGCGAAAGCCGGGAACCGAAGCCGATTAGGTTTGCAGGCGGGGGAAGGACTCTTGACGAAGTAAGTCACGAATGAATGTACGGATGTTTACTTTGATTGTGTTTCCCCACACGGGGAACACATGGGAATACAGACGCGATTCAGAGTAAATCCCTTACGCTTCCTGCTAAAATTTCCCTCTCCTATTTGGGGCCATTACATTAGGGTTTGATTATAGAGCTACCCCTAGATGCTTCACGGTTCGTCGAGACACAGAATCCCTCCAGAACTTTGGTAAGGACGTTTTTATTTGATGTTTCCTGCACAACCTTTTTTAAGGATAGATAACGATAATCGTACATAATTAATAACAACATATGATTTTATTCACAAGCACGGTGTGAGTGAGGAGTGAGAGCGGGGTGTAGAGCTATTTTAATGAGAATATATAGACTTACTGACAAGAAATAAATTGCCAGTATATGAGCAAATACGCCACAACACAAATCGTCTGTCACGTAGCAATATTATGTGAAGATACGGATATGAGTGGCACACTTTTGGAGAGAATTGAACACCACTATGTCATAGACATAATTTGGCACGTGTGGTTTTTTGTTTCTATCCAAAGCACGCATTATGGGATACAGCATTATAGACGTACTATCATGATACCGTACAAATGTATGTTGTTTGTCTTCTTTGTCGTTTGTTTTTTTCTCTCTTTTCAGATGAAGGAGGATACATGATTGATAAGTTATCAATCACCACCACAAGGAGCAGCTACTCTGCCCTTGTACAACGCACAGGATAGGGTACCCCCCTTTTTCTGTCCCCTAGGGAGGCCTACTTTGCCCTGAAGAAAGTCCTGGACCTTTACGGCCACTATTGGACTGAAACATGTTGGCACTAGGGTCTTAGGACCATAAGACTCCCAATAAGACCCAACATTTTTGTTTTATTAACCCAGACAGACCCAAAAATAAAGGGATACTGGGGATCTGTCTGAGGTGTTTTAATCTTTCAGCCCCCCAGGTCATACACTCCTTCCAAGAGCTCCCAACACTGTGGTCGAGCCCACCCCGACTTTTAGGCGTCGGGGTGACCCGATGATGAAGCATGACACCACTAGGGTGTGTGAGGGTAACTAAATAAAAAGGAAGTCTTTCCTTGCTCACCTTCTGGTGAAGAAAGAGAGATCACCTCACATAAGTTCTTCACATCTTTCCCATTATAAGTGCACCCATACTGACCACTGTTGGTCTGTTAGAGTAATTTAAAGTGGAACTGATTATAATTAGGAGGAGTTACTCTAACTCTGAATCCTCTCTACCCTTCAGGCATTGAAAAAGTTTTTTCACTAGCCCTTGATGTGAATACATGATCCTCATCAATAGTCATAAGCACTTGAAGAGAGAAGCAAGCTCATCCCCTCTTCCTGCGGGAAAATGACAGTAACATTAAAGAATCGCTTCAAATGACTAGCATTGAAATAAATTCCTCAAGGAGGCTTGGGCTACTTGAGCATCTGCTCTGGAATCAGAGCCTTGAGGATAGTGTCTCGTGAAAGTATGTCCGGATTTCCAAGTGGCTGCTTAGAAATGGTGAAAAACCATGTACAGCTCTTTGGAACAGAGGGCATGAATCTCGCTTACTTTACGAGCTGAAGTAATCACCACCAAAAAGGAGGCTTTCTATGTAAGGTGGCGAAGGGTCGCTTTGTGAATAGGCTCAAAGGGGGGACCCATAAGCATAGAAAGAACCAGGTTCAACTCCCAAGGAGGTGAAGTAGGCCATAGTGGGACAAGGTCTCACAGCATTGCTTAGCCTATTATGTGTTTGTTTTTCTGGGAGGCTGCATTGATTGTTTTAAAAATGATATATATATATATCTGTCTCGTCGCTGGCTTTGTCGCAAAACATCCACTCTCACTCAGATAGACGAACGCAGACCCAAAGTTCCTTGGGCGGTCAAAATTTTATTTAGTTGCCCTGCATCTCCGCCATGACGCGTTTTAGCCCCACCTGGGCCTTGATCACATGACGCGTTGCTTATTTTTTAACCCTTGTTTAAAGTGCCAGTGCAAAACAAAATAGCTGCCTACTTAATGAACATGGAAAAAATACTCCATAGTATTTTACATCTCTACAAGTGCTCCACCAAAAGGTTCACCAAGTGAAAAGTAGCATACATTTGATTCAATAAATACGTAAATGTATATTAAATATATACATAAATATATACATAAATGTAAAATAAATATAAATACAAATGTAAACTCGAGACCTGATTTTTGGCATTTAAAATCTATTAAAACATTCAAGCATAAGAATTGTAAAAAAAAGCTAAAAATGCCATTATTTATAACACCCTCATTTTGGTCATAAATTTGTATCAGTATCACTTGCACAAAAAAACCCTTCTATGTGAAAATAATGTTGAGCACATAGGGTTATCAGAAGTAAGTGTGGTTTTAAAGCTAGAATTTATCATACTTAATCAAAGTGATATATATAGCTGTATATATATGTTTTTATATATAATTTATATGTGTTTTCCGGGGTCCCCGCGCATGGGCGGGAATATTCAAGTGCTTATGACTTTACTGAGGATACCCCTGGAAGAGAACTAGGATTTCAGGTAAGTAACTTATTCTTTCTCTTTGTACTGATGCTGAACCACACTTGGATTTATAAAATGGTAGTGGCTTTGCTGAGACTGAATTAAAATCTACACCACACTGCTACTGGGGAAATTGCCTCATTTGACGTGGTTGTCCACAGAGCGGCAAAAGTATTGCATCTACAACTCTAAACTGTTGAGACAAATGTCTGAGCCTGCTACGTTAGGGCTCTCGAATTATACAGGAGGGTTGACTAAATTATTATCAGGTTCAGAATTGCGCAATCACCCACTAACCTTCCCTGTGCGGAGGTCCTATAAAAAGGTGATATGTTCCATACTCCTCTTACCTAACCCCTTCTGAAATACACAATTGAGAGATCAAGTTGCTCCCTGGAGCCCTTCCATAAACTTTATGGATTACTGCAAACTCTTTTCTGTTGCCTAAAATGCTTCTTCTAGCGTTGGCGTTTCATATGTTTATTATGGATGGACATTAGTTCCTTCTTTCTGTAGCTTTTCTACCTTAAGCTTCCTAGCTAGGGAACACACATGCAATTTTCAGGGCCAGATCTCGAGGCAATCATCGCAGATTTAAACAATACAGTAATCAAAAGAGGTTTCACCATACACATACAGATGGTTTTTAGAATATTTACCTTCCCTTTTAAATTCACAAGGAGCATTTGCTCATATCTGCACTTGCTGGCTTGTAAAATGCACAAACCTCTTTTACTTGAAGGTTTCACTCTTGAGGTTTTGGTTTAATTTAAAATGAATGATTGTTCCTTTACTTTTCAAAAAACATAACTTGGGTCCTGTAACGGGTGATCTGAGAGCCCATTCTGCCAGACAAGTTTGTCTCCACTGCATCGGTGCCAATGGGTTTCTTTATATCTGCCAGGCTGCGATGTGTGTGTCGGTGCATATGTTAAGGAAACACTAAAGCATTGACCGGTCTGGTGAGAAAGACACTTTGCCCACTCGTTTCTACTAGAGCTTTTGGACTGAGCATAATACACCACAGACCTCCACCTTTGGGAGATACTGCTATGGCATACATAGTGCGAATTCGCTGTTATAAGTGTCCACCAGAAAATCAGGTTACCTTTGGTAACACTCTTTCCCGATGGATACTCCATCTACCCGCAGATTTCTAACTGTTGTCCCACCTCTCCGTTTTGTGGAGTGGCAGCTTTTTAACATCTCAAGAGGTCTCAAGTTAGTACTCAGCACATTGTTACCAACAATTGTTCATGTTTGTCACCTCGGGGTGTGGAAAGAGGAAGAGAAGAAACTGACATCAGTGCACAGGGCTCTGCTTTGTCACTTCTGGGGTTGAATGGAGTCAGCGTGAAGCTGAACAAATTCACATTATCGGCTCGCGGGAACACTAGGTAAATGAATGCACCTTATCCAACAGAGTTATTGAATCAAATGCTAGGAAAGTAGTGGTTTGGGGTTTTGCCATGCGGAAAATTGTTGGAACTAGAGGAAGCCTGCAGCTGGATATCATAGATTGTAAGACAAATATCACACTAGTAGGAAAGAAATAACCCAGCCCCACTGCATGCCCAGTAAGCAGCAGAGACAGGAAAATTAGGAGTAGTGAATACCTATAGGAGCTGTATTAACAATAATTTTTACTCTGGTATTTAGTATTGGGGAGACAAAGGACTTAAGGTTTCGGTCTGAATTTGTGTGAAGAGCAAGGTTAGTTTTGATTGCAAAAAGCAATGAAGGAGCGTCATACTTTCCTGTATACAGACCGCCCCATACTAAATGTGGGCTTTAATGTTTTCAGGAAGATACTTTCAGTGAGATTACAGTCATTTTTTTTTTTTCACAACAAATTTTATTTGGTTTTTCGTTAGATGTGTGGGCGAAGGCCCTACGCTGACCTGTAGGAGAAAATGGCATAATTTCACAGCGAGTCCAACATTATGACCATAAACACCTGCCCAACATGCAGGGGGTACAAGTCAAACTTAATGCAGACAGTTCTAGATCTCAAGACATGTAGATCAGTTAAGAGGTTGTGAAACTCCATTGTCCTCATATATTGGTTTTTAAAGCAATGTACATATACAAACAATATGCAGTAAAATACAGGGCTCCATTCAGGGTCAGTGGGTGGTAGAGGAGGGAGCTCCATTTCCTGATAGGACGCCCAGCGGGCCCAGATATTTCTGTGTTTAGCAGGGCAACCCCGAGCAAGGAACACTGCCACTTCGGCTCCCATACATCTATCCAGTACGGTCTTCCATTTACCCAATGTTGGGGAGAAGTCCCTCTCCACAGTTGCGCGATGTCGCGTTTGGCTATTGTGAGGGCTAAAAACAATAAATGTTGCTTACAAACGTTTCCCCCATATCGTCCGTACTATGTAAGAGGTAGAGTCTCGGGTCCAGTGGGAGTTCCCATGCGAGCACCTTCTGGAGGCAGGACCTGATTTTGCACCAGAAGGGCTGCAACGCTGTGCAGCTCCAAACTGTATGCAAAAAAGTCCCTTCATCTCGCTCACACCGCAGACATCCAGGGGAGGGGATCATTCCCATCCACCACAGTCTAGTTCGTGTATAGTAGATATTTAAACTGTATCAGACGGTATCTACTAGAGACCGCCGCCCCTCGTGGACTAGCGATTGCTTCAGCCCAGTCGTCGTCGGTTAAATCAGGGATATCGGCCTGCCACGCCTGTTGTGTCTTGTCGAGTGTTGTCTTTGTGTGGGTCGAGATCTGCCGAATCTTGTGAAGGCCTAGATCTCCTATTAACAAGCGGCTCTCCAGTGGTTGAATCTCCGGAAGGGTCTCAAGGGAGTGTATCAGGGGGGTGAATGCATGGCGAAGACGGAGATATTTGTAGAATTGCGTTTTATGGAGGTTGTATTCCGTTTGCAGTTGCTGATAGGTTTTAAGGGAGGTACCCTTCATCACATCCCGAGGGTCGATATCCCCACCAGGTCCCAACCCCGGAACCCAACCAAGGTGGCCACGGGACGGAGATATGTTCCCTGGGTCCGCCAGAGCAATATTACAACTTTACCCGCAGGTGGCATAAAGTCTAATCGTGCTGAGCTATACAGGAGGTGTAGGAGGTGGGCCTGTGCCATTGCCGCGTGCTCAATCGCATACGCTGGGTCGGGAGGGGAGTTGTACCACCATTCATTGACCACAAGCAAGTGCGATGCTACATAATATGAGTAGATGTCCGCTGCTGCGATTCTTCCGCAATATTTTGATTGTACACAAGTGCGCAGAGCAACCCTAATCGCCCCTCCATTCCAGAAAAATGTATTTTGGATGGCGTTAACCTGCGCAAACCATGAGCGCGAGATATGATAAGGGAAGTTTTGAAGATGGTACAGGATCTGAGGTAGCGATACCATCTTGAAGATGGCCAAGTGCCCGTATAGAGACAGGGGAAGGGAAGACCATATCGCAGTCTCGCTGTTGAGGCTGGCCAGCAGTGGAGTGATATTATGGGCCCAGGAGATTTTGGGACACGAAAATACCGAGGTATTTAAAACCTTCAGTGGCGTGGGAGAGTTGCAAATCCCATGTATCTCGGTGGCCGCAAACTGGATAAAGGATGGATTTGGCTGGGTTCGCGCGTAGGCCTGTAGTGCTTCTGAATACCCTCAGGATCTCTAGGATGCGAGGCCCTGAGTACCAGCGGTCTGTAAAGAAGAAAAGTAATCGTCAACGCGTATAGTGCGATGCGATCCGAGTGCGACTGCGACCATTCGAAGCCTCGAAGGACCGGGTCATTTCTAACACATGCCGCCAAAGGTTCAATTGCGAGGGCGAATAAGGGAGACGGTGCAGTCCTGCCTAGTTCCCCTTTGAATAGGAAAGGGGGAGGAGCGGTGCCCAGCTATCTGCACCGATGCTGTTAAGTCAGTGTATAATAAGCGTGTATAGGCAAGGAATCGCGGACCGAAGTTGATGGGCTCGAGCAATTGAAAGAGGTATACCCAACTAAGGGAGTCAAAGGCCTTATCTATAGCGGCCAGAAGCAGTGGCCAGTCGACCCAGCGCTGGAGCGGCCGCTATGGCGTTATGTACCCTGCGGATATTATGACGAGTCGCTCTCTGGGGCAGAAATCCCGACTGGTCGGGATGAATCAGATCCAAGACGCAGGAGCGGAGGCGATCTGCAAGGACCTTTCCCAACAACTTAGGCTCAAAATTGATAAGGGAAATGGGACGGTAGGAGGAGGGGTCTTCATGAGGGCGCCTGGGCTTGAGGAAAAGCACTATTTCAGCCTGTCGCCAGTCTTGAGGCAATATGGAGGCATTCACGGCCTCTTGGATTGCAGCTAGGAAGTGAGGGCCCAGCAGATGTACATTTGGCCGGAGGAATTCCATACGGAATCCGTTGGGGCCAGGGGCTCATCCCGGATTGTGCGCATTGAGGGCCCCCGTCAGTTCATCTAACGTAATGGGGGCCTCCAGATGGTCTTGCATGGAGTCTGGAAGTTTTCGCGGCGGGAAATCTGCTCCTGCCGAGCATATAAAGTCGTAAAGTGCCGCGCAAATTCCCCAACTACCCCCTCCGGCGATGTATAGAGGGACCCATCGGTGCAGCGGATAGTAGGAACCGTCGCTGGGGATTTATCTGCCTGACACAGTCGATGGAGCATTTTACTTGATTTATCTCCCCATTGATATATCCGGTGTTGTGACGCCTCCCAAATTTTTTTCGTCTCACTCATTAGGTATTGCTGCAGTTCCTGCTGCGCCAGCAGTAGATTTCGCTGGGTAGCAGGGCTAGGATCCCTATTGAGCTGCGCTGCTAGGGCCATCTGACGCGATTCTAGGGCCGCCAGTTGCTCCCTCCGTAAACGTTTTTCCTTGGTACGGTAACTTATCTCGGCACCTCGGACGGACGGGCCTCCCATAATATGCATCTAGATGGGGTGGATGGGCTGTTAGAATCCAAATACTCTGTGATAGTTGTGCAGAGCATATCCTGATATTCTGGGCATCAGAGGTGCCAGGGGGACATGCGCCAGCGAAAGGGAGGTTTGCAGGAACTCGTGTGAAATCGTAGGGTGACCGGAGAATGATCAGAGAGTCCACGGGGATGGTGTGTTACGTGTGAGAAGCGGTGGATGTATATGCGGGGAACGAAAAAATAATCAAGTCTTGATTGCGACCCATGGACCATAGAAAAGTAAGTGTAACCCTGTACGGAGGGATGATATTCCCGCCAAACATCCGCGCAGCCCATGGTGGAGGCCAGAGAGCTCAGCCTAGTGGAATTTGGTGCTAGTTGAGGGGTCGAGTTACGCTGCCTGTCCAGTGGCCCCATCGTATCGTTCCAGTCACCCCCTAGATGTGTTAGACCCTCCTGGAAGTCCCCCCAAACACCCGCAAGCCTGTCTACAAAACTTGCTCCCAGCGGGGGGGGAGCATATATGCTACCGAGAGTGACCCGTTCACCGTGAAGTGTGCAGGTGACAAAGAGGAACCTACCCCCGGGATCTGCCTTGTGTGATATGTAGTGGAACTGGACCCTGCGATGTATTAAAATGGCCAGCCCACGGGAACCTCTGGTGAACCCTGCATGATAGATGTGGTGAAAACCAAACCTGGATAGGCAAGGGGCTTTAGTGCCCAACAAGTGTGTTTCTTGCAATAGGAGGACATCCGCCCCATACCTTATAGCCTGACGGAGGACTGCACCGCGTTTGATCTTATTCTGGAGGCCTTGAATGTTCCATGAGACCATATTTTGATCCCCTAGGGGGTGTATATCATCAGGTGCCATTATCCCGCGCCGCTAAATGGACAACAACGGAGGGAACCTGATCTAGATAACATGTCTGCGTTAAACATATGAACAACTTAAGAAATCCCCTAACCACCCCACCACCCGACACTGTCATGAACTAGGAGCATCTGTTGCGGCATGAGGCACAGCAGGCTCCCAACAGGGGAACCACGAGCCCTCACCCCAAAAGTACCCACCCCAACCACCAAACATAAAGAAAAGGAGGGCGACCCAAAAGTCTTTGGCCTGGAAGTCTCATGGCCTAACATCCACGACCTCTCGGAGGCAATGCATTCAAAAAAAGCATTGAATGACAACAATCAACGTCTACTTGCTGTTGACATCAGTGGTGCGCCGAGTAGATCAGGGGGGCCTCTCTGGACTATTTGACAGTCTGTCAGATCCGGAGCCATGTCTTTTCTTGGATTTATTCCGCCGGGACCTGTTCCGTCGCGATCCACGGGAGGAGGATGGTGAGCCCGGACGGAGTCACGGACGCTCCTCGACCTAGGTGAAGACGGCCTCTGGAGTGTCGAAGAAGGAGGATTTGGAATTGAAAATCACTCTCATTCTGGCTGGATATTAAAGCATGTATTGCAAGTTCATGTCGCACAATTTGCGCTTTGCGGCCAAGAAGGACTGGCGTTGTTGCTGGATTAAGCACGTGTAGTATGGCTAATACCATGATGGGCCTCGAGTCATGTTGGAAGCAGTCTTTGTGTGTCCTGGCGTGTCACAGGATGGCGTCCTGGTCGGCATAGTTTAGTATCTTGGCTATTACTGGCCTGGGATTTTCACCAGGGGGAGGTTTTTGAGTCAAGGCCACAAAACAGGGGAACAGTAGGTCCTGAGACATGAGGTTGGTGAGCCACTGGGTAATGAAGCGGGTCATAGAGGCACCCTCGCACCCCTCCGGCAGGCCCACGAAGCGTAGGTTGTTGCGTCGCGTCCGGCCCCCCGCGTCCTCCGCCCTGGAGGCCAGCTCCTGTGACACCATAGAGAGTTTATTGACTTTTTTGTGGAGGGTGGACACTGTGTCTTCCACGGTCGAGACCCTCATCTCCGTGATGCGATCTACGGCTTTACGGAGATCCTGACGTAGAAAGGATACCTCCGACCCCACCGCACCAATTTTGGCATCTAGCATGTCCCTGGCGCTGTTGATGGCCGCGAGGAGGGCTGCATTGTCGGGCACTGAACCTGCCCCCTCACTGCTCTTGGAGCCACTGGTGGGAGCAGTAAATTGGTCTAGGGTGCCTTGTTTAGAACCAGCACCACCTGGCTTGTCCCCTTTTCCCATCTTGTTGGAGGTTGGTGTTGTCGCAATGCAGGGGTAGATCGTAGGGATAACAGAGCTCCTGCTCCAACGGTCACTGCATGAGAGTCCCAACAAAGAGGAAGGGGGGGGCCTGGCACAGTCCTCCAAGCGGCTTTAACTCCGCACTTGCACCCCTGTCAATGCGCACCGGCCAGCAAGGAGAATGACCCCACCACGCAGGGAGCACGGTGGTCTCACCGCGTGGGCTGCAGACAGGAGTTGGCGTCGATATGATGAGTAAAGTCCAATTTGCAGGATGCTTTGGACTGAGAGTGCGTCTTCTGGGCCTGAACCAGCCTGGCGTGGCTCATGGGGGATAGTGCAGGCAAAATCAGGCCTCAGCAGTTGCCCACACCAGGCCCCAGTCCCCACTGCCGCAGAGCGCTTACTTCACGGGGCCCCGTCCCAGCTCCACTTGGCCCTGGCCACCCCTGGTACCTTCACTTCAGCTGCCGGATGTTTAGAGGCAGCCCTCACAGGCAGACGACGCCGAGGCCCCACGTCTCCGGATGCATACTCTGCTCCCACGATCTCCACGGCCCGCTACCAGCGTCGGCGTAGGGCCCGGGCCTCGGGCTCCACGGGAAGGCTCCAATGGCGTCACCACACTGGGAATGGCGGCAGATGCAGATCGACGCAGGGCCTCAAGCGGAGGGCCCCCCACAGAGAGTCATTTTGAATTTAATACTTGAGATTTAGTGTGAATTCTTGCCAAAAAGAAGGAGAGCTAAATCTGAGGAGACTGGCTTATGTGTTGGACTGAGTTGAACTGCAAAAATAAATGCTCATTGTGTCCCTTATTGAAAAATAGAGTTGGAATGTTACTTAGATCACTAGAGAGTTCAAGGGTTTAAACTAGGATGCACTGAACTGAACATATGATGTGACTCTATGTTGATGACATGCTGATTTTATAAAGAGACCCAGACAGAACGGTGCACTTAATGCTGTTGAAACTGGTGCTGTGTCCTGTCCCAGGAAAAAATGGGATAAGTCACTGCTATTTCCCTTGTGTGTGCTGATGGTATGACCCTGGGGTAATCTTCTGGTACTACCCTTAAGATGGGTAATTAGACCCTTTAGATATTTGGCCATAATGGTTACTAATGTTGCCCACCTGAGCTGGAAGCTGAATCTGGACAGGGCAGTTGTTAAAAACATCAGTGGATTTTTAAGTTAAGTCATCGCTATTGTTAACGGTACAAGTGGCAGAATCTAAAATAGTATTGCTCCCTGAATTTCTCTTTATTTCTACATATTTCAGGGATGTATTTATCAATACCCTATAACTGCATTGGATGGATTAAAGGCTGACTTGTATCACATTGGAAGAAAAGTTGCGTAAGACTAGTTGCACTGACATTTGACACTAAATATCGTGAATTACAGGTTTATAACTTGAGAGCAATCATCTGGCTGTGGAGCGTCAGTTTCTATGGGGATAGTTTTAAAAGGAAGACAGAATAAATTGGAAGCTACCAGAAAGACTGGTGATAGACAGCTGTAGAATCAGACTTTGACCCCTTCTGAAATTGAGGTGAAGTTACATTTTGCTATAAAAGTAGCTCCACACGAGTGGTAGCGATTCACAAAGTTAGGAAGGAATATGCTTTGTGTTCAAATGGCGGGAGTTTGGGGTTTGTCCAGCATTCAGAAAACAGCTGTTGATGTAAACATCCTAAAATAGAGGGGGGGGGGGGAGGATATATTTGCATTGACAATAATATACTAAATGACAGGTTTGATATTGCCCTGATGTGTGTAAACTAATCCTAGAAGTACGCAGATGGTCTGAAATCTTACCCATGACTGCACTAACAGGCAATAGGAAGCTAATGTCACAGCTGTATAGGAATATTCAAAATTGTGCCTATAAAGCAACACTGTAGTACACAAACTTACGGGTAGTGAATTGTGTAACCTAATTAATCAAGAGTCCAAAGCATACTCACAATTTGCTAAGAGGTATAGCAATGCTAGGTTTAAGGTAACACAAATCAACATTTTGAATCACATATAGGATGCCTTACACTATGCACAATGTGAATGAAGAACTTATGGAGCAGTCTGTTACACACAAATGGGCATCGTGGTGCTAAAGTACAATTGAGAAAGAAAAAGACAAGGAATTAGCTTGCAAGTCTTATGTTGTTTGCAGAAGGCTTTATGATTGGTTTCTAGCAGGATCAAAAGAGGAAGACAGCTCCAGTTGTTTTGGTGCCAGGTATGAAAATGATTGCCTTCCATCCCATCTTTCTTTATCAAAGGAGACAGCAGCAGATTTTGAGGAGTCTACATTTGTCCAAAACGTACTGCCACCATATCCATATTCACACACGGTGTGGGACTGCTCTAAAATCGGATTACTTGGCTTAAAGCATACATGAATTAGTATAGAGCAGTAGTTTTTGTATACCTAAACCCATTAGTGCCTCTTTGGTATCCCAAAGCCTCCCACGGAAACCAAAATGAAAACAAAGGAAGGCAAGGACTTTTACCTGGAAACGAGATGTATTGCTGTAAAATGGTTAAGCCACAAGTACTAGTATCTAGAGGTTTGAAGGGATGAGCCTCTGAACATGCACAGCATCTTCAACTGATGAGATAGTATACAAACACAGAGGGGTAATGTATGGGTTGCCGAATTTTCTACAGACATTACTTTATCCAAAAGATTTGTCCCCACCCCATGAATTATCTTTATTCTTATGACTAATGATTAAAAAATGTTGATATCCCAAGCAAACTTTATATTACTTGCCGGTACAATCTATATGTTGTGTTTTGTGTTTATTTTGGGTGTTGATTCCTTTTGAAAATCAATAAAATGCAGAAAAAAGTAATTCAGTCTACCTCACCACACACCTTCCATTAGTAACTATTTTGACCCAATAAAGATAACAAGGTTAACTTTGGTGTAAAATGTTGTCAATCTTATACCCACACTGCAAAGCTACTTCTTTTACAGACTTTCTCATTAGATAACAAAACCATTTGGAACATTTACTTTAATCAGTCCTATATGAAGACTTATCGTGGAACTCTATAAAAAACCCTTCCAAAAAATCACGACTTAATATACAGTGAACAGACGGTTTCCAGAAGCAAAATAACAAAGGAAAGCATGATTAAGCCAGAAACATGGGAGATAATTTTAAACTAGCTTGTAAATCTCCTTATTCCTAATTCTTTTTCAAAATTGTTATTGTGCTGGCCAAATTATGGCATGCTAGAAACAGCCCCAAAGTAATCCTACAGCCTGACTGTAGGCTTACCCAGTTCTCTGAAATGTATTGTTTGGAAGTCTTCTCCCTTGTCATACCATGCCCTATCCACTATACTAATTTGCACTTCTGTTCTCTTTTGACTAATCATTAAGGCTGTAATGAGTAGCCCTGCCAATAAGAGTCAAATGCCTAATGGGGTTCCAGTTAATCTATATATAGCTAGCAAAGATCTTTGGTCATCCACATATATTAATATTATTAATGTCTCTTGAAGCACTTTCAATTTTCCGTCAAAGTGGAGTGCATCAATCACTAGAGTCTTTAAGAAGGGAGATTGGGAAGATCTTTTTCACTACCACCTTATTCCTTTTATTGACTTCAGAATTAAACTTCTAGGTAGAATCTTGTTGGTGAGACTCCAAGATTGACCTAAGTGGAAAGATATTCTTTTTGAGGTCCACTTGAGGTTCGGTAATGCTTGTGCACAAGAACAAAGTATCTGAACCCTTATTTTATTATTGCTAAATAGTGCGTCATTAGTAAGGGGTGATATACCTGGCATTCAAGGATCTGTCTGCCCTGTTTCACATAGTGGACAGGTCTTATCTTGTCTTAGTTAGCTGCACCAAGGTGTATTATGGCAGGAATAAGAGCGAGAGATAGAATGCATGCACTTTATATCAACTGATTTTTGTGATTGATTTAGTGAGCCTTTTTTAGAATCCACCTAGGAGCTGCAGGTGAGCAGCCGTGGCATGCGCTGCATACAGATAGCCATGACGTGTATTTTATATAACTCCCAGAGTAACAGTTAGCCACTCACTGGCATGCACTTTATAGAGCCTGCCATGGTACTCAATCTCAAGTGTATCTATGAGTGGCAAGTAACTCACAGGCTTACACATGGAAACATTGTCATAGTATATGTTCTTGCTGGTCTACCCAGGAGTGACAGAGGAGGGACCCTCATCACTGCCCTGGTTACAGATAGTCAGTGTAAAGAGCTTTAAGGTTCACCCAAGAATGAGATGAAAAATGGCCTATGTACATCAATATATGTACTACAGGGTTCACCCAGGGGCGCAAGAGGAGATGCCTACGGCACACACAGGCTCAGGAAGCCAGTATAAGTGTCTTATAGGGTCCATCCAGGAGCAACCCGTAGCAGGGACTTTATACGGCATCTAGCATAGATGCCCTGTAAAGTACATCCGGGGGGGCAGGAGAGCCACCCATGGCATGCACTGGATACAGGCAGCATTGTACATGTTCTCGAGAGTCTGTTCAGTAACAACGTAGACTGGTACCTATATAGCCTCCACCCCATTGTGCCAACATCAGTTCCTTTCTTTCTGCACCAACAGTTGCAGATCCGGGGAGCTATCTCAGTCATTTTTTTAGCCAATTGTTTCTGGGCTTTTTTCGAGTAATTTTTCCAACAATTGTTTCCAGTGTGCTAGGGACATGTCCCTTTAGAAACTGAGCCCCACTTAATTAGCCTTTGGAACTTGTGGACTGTCTTTCAATGCACCTGTAAGCGATTTGGGCCAGGTCGCTGAAACCTTATCAGTCATGGCAGCATAAGAGCCCTGCATTGCTCCCATTCTCGCGGTCGGTCTTGGTCCTGCGGATGTTCTTGGGCCCACTCTGGAGTTGTACCAACGACTGTCCTCTAAGTTGTTGTTGTGTAAATCCAAAAAGAAGATGAAGGCGGTGAATTGTTGCTGGACTTCGTCGCGCCCTTCCAAGTCTTCGGAAGGAGTGCAAGGCTGTGCCTGAAGGACCCGCTCGCGCACTCCCCTTGCAGAGCTAGTGCCGACTCCCTTTCTGCGCCTTCTGTAATTCCAAGGAGCTGGAGCAACTCCTGCCTGGTATCGGGAATACTATGAAACCATGGCCCACATTTTGGGCTAACACCTCCCTCTAGAGTGCCTTCTGGTGTCACACCTTGATTACCGTCAGTGGGCCCTCCCTTTATGCCAGCTGGACCCTCTGGTCCCGAGCCCCATTCCAGCTCTGCTACCCTCACTAGGTCTCAGTCCCTCAACGCCGTTGCCAACGTCTCTGATGCTGCTCGACTAGGGTGACCCTATTGTTTTTTTCAGCTCCAAGACAATCCTACGTCGACCCTGTCCGAGGTGAAGATCGGTGCTGCTTGAGCCAAGACGCATTTTGGGCTCAGACATAGTGCCTCTGTCCTTTCAGTGGCTTGAGAAGGACGTTGAATATGGAACTTTTGACTGCACTGATTACATCTCCCAATCATTTCCAGTGGAGAACTGGCACGAGGAGTTGGGTGAAGCCAGCAGTTAAACATGTTGCCAGACTCGGGTTTAGTCTCCCCACCTGACCCAGCCACTGAAGAGAGTATGTCATTTGCAATGGTCGTGAGGAGGGCATCTGAGGGCCTTGATCTCCAGCTCCCATCTGTGGAGGGTAAGACTAATTTCTTAACTGAGGTTCTTCGGCCGCCAGGGCACGTCAGTGCAGAGCCCCTGCTTCCTTTTAACTAAGCCCTCCAGACATCTTCCTTCGGGCTGGTCCAAGCCCTGTTCCAGAGTCGCAGTCAAGTGTCAGGTTGCACGTTGTCACCGTTCTGCACCAGGTGATACCACTTTCCTCATGCAGCACCCCACCCGAGCGTTTGGTGGTGCAAGCTTTAACAGCTAGAGTCTTCCCAAGCTAATCTGCAAGAGGTTTACTTTCACATCCCTGACCTGATGTGACCTTTGATGCCTGGTGGACTCAAAGCTTTTCTAGTTTGCTGTGATCCTATTTGCCTCACCAGTACACCCGGATGTTCACAAAAGTGATGGCAGTGGTTGCTGCTTATTTTCAGAGTCCCTATCTTCCGCAACCTTGACAAATGGCTACGGAATGCAGGCTCATCCGAGGCAGTCGTCACCCTCCTCCAGACTATGACAAACCTTCTACATTTGTTAGGGTTCACTATCAACATGCCAAAGTCACACCTCACTCCTTCTCAACAGTTCCCTTTCATCTGAGCCATTCTGGACACAGTGATGTTTTTTGCCTACACTCCGGCACGGAGAGTCCAGGACAATCGGACTATGATCCTGATGTTTCAGCCTAAGTCTTGGATCTCGGTAAGACTGATGCTTAGACTGTTTGGTCTGATGGCCTGCATTATTCTGGTGAAGCACACCAGGTGTCACATGCGGTTCTGCAGTGGGATCTGAAGTCCCAGTGGGCACAGCACCCAGAGAATCTCTCCAATCATGTCCAGATTTCAGAGAAGACTGCACAAGATCTGCAGTGGGGGTTACTGAACTGCGATCCGGTCAGTGATAGACTCCTCTGCCTTCTCTTCCTGGAGCTGACAGTGGTTGCTGATGCCTCGCTTCTTAGATGAGGCAGCCATCTGGGAGAGGTGAAGATCAGAGCACTCTGTTCCCGGCTGAGACCTGGCTCCCCATAAACTTGTTGGATGTGACAACCAGCCGCTTGGATCTGAAAGCCTTCCTGCCATCCATCAAAGAGATACTGGTTCAGGTGTTCACAGACCACACCACTGCTATAGGGTACTGAAACAAGCTGGATGGGGTGGAGTTGTGGACTCTGTACAAGGAGGCCCTGCGCTTCTGGAAATAGCTGGAACGTCAGGATATCTTTCTAGTCGTACAAAACCTGGTGGGATCTCTAAATGCCAGGTCAGACAAACTCAACTGTTGACGCCTTGCTGATCATGAATGGCATCTACACCCAGAGGCTTGAAGGCACATTCCTCCGGAGCCAAAGCTGTGACTGCTCCGTTAGCATTTTATTTACCTGTCCTCGACACATGTCAAGTGACTACATGGGCATTCCTCCATCCGTTTACGAAGCTCTACTGTCTGGATAGTCAGGTCTGTCGAGAGGGGCATTGTGCCTGCTTGGTCCTGCAACTATTTCCAGTTTAAATTAGTCCGTATCCCCTCCTCCAGAGAGGTTATTGCTGCTGTATCTATTCTAAGGTAATGAATCTGCAGTCAGAAGTCACTTTCAGAAGGACAAGTTATTAGTTACCTTCTGTAGCATCTTTTCTGGTAGAGACTCTAACCACAGATTCCTCACTGATCCTCACTTCCTCCCCGCTCTCCGAATTACACTCCTTCCTCTAGAAGGTCCTCCTAGATTTCAGTACACTATACACTAGTCAACCATTCTGATGTGGCACTGCGTCTGTGAGCGCAAATGTGTTACAAAAGAAATTGTCAGTGCGCTGGGATGGCACCTATATAGGTACCACTCACGTCACAGCCGGTGCACATGACATTGACGCAAAGGCGCCGGTGCCACCTGCCTGCACTCAGAGGTACAGCTAAAGATTTTCCTGATCCAGTCTGATGCCTGGGGAATATTCTAAGGAATTAATCTGCAGTTAGATAGTGTCTCTAACAGAAAAGGCATTACCGAAGGGAAGTAACTTGTTTTTCTGGTCTCCCGGTGAAAAAGAGTAGGTAGAAGAAATATAATTAGGTGGTTAGATTAATTAAGAAGAGAAGGGGGTGGAATGTGGGATCAGCCTCACCCTTTTCGGTTTGGGACTCCTGCAAGGCTTTCATTAGAGGGAGGCAATATCTCGTAAAGCTAACATTGTGAAAACTAGAAAAGAAACTGGTATGCAATTACAACAGGAGCTAGACCAGGCAAGCCAGTTGTACTGCGAGTTTACTCATAGGCAACAGAATCTAGCAAGCCAGGCAGAGCATTAAAAACTTCAATGATCTTCAGTCAGTAGCCAATCAGAGCACGTGTTTACAAAAAGTGTACATGTGGGCAAATTCTTGGCTTGGTCGGTAAAAAAAGATGTAATAAAGCAGCCATCAAATCCACTTTTTGACAAAGACAAACGCCAAGCAGTACAAAAAATGGTGGAAATCCACAAGGTTTTTTTGGCACATTATAGTAGGCTGTACACCGTTTCAGCTCCTATAGCTTCCGAAATGGTCGATAACTACCTTAACTCAATTGATATGCCGACATTAACCTTTATTCAAAAGTCTCAGATTTTCGAGCCAAGTTCGATATGGGAGTTCAGGAAGCTATTAAAAACACCCCCAGCGGAAAAGATTGTGGTAGCGATGGGCTACCAATAGAAATTTATTTATGCCGCAAGTAACAAAATTGCTGGTGTTATTAGTGAATGCAATTCTAGAGGGTGTCAGGTTCTCAAAACGCTTTCCAAAGCAGTTATAGATAGCTTTCTAAAGAAGGGTAAGCCTTCAGATAAACCCGGATCAAAACTGCCAGTTAGTCTACCGAATAATGATTATAGATTATTTACCAAAATTATGGCGTCCTGAATAACTCCACTAGCACAAGAGCTCTAGTACATGAGGATCAGTGTGGCTTTTTGCCAAGGAGGACCCTTGCCAATAATATGAATTTTTTCAGGTCAGGTTATCCAATAACTACATAAAAGCGTAATTCATTATGATTGACATGGAAAAAGCTTTTGATTTAGCTAATTGGGATATTTTGTTTGCCATTTTAACTAAATGTAAGTTTCTTTCAGGCTTCGTCAGGAATCATATGACAAAGCAAAGGCTAAAGTTATAATTAATGCGCAGACCGCCGGGACAGTTAAGAATCAATTGGGCATTCGCCAAGGGTGCCCAATGTCCCTGATTTTATTTGCATTATTTATTGAACCGCCAGCTTCTCTAATAAAACAGAACCCTTTAATTAAGGCACCCGTAATAGGGGCACCGAAGCTCAAGCTGTTTGCGGATGATCTAATTCTGTATTTTGCAGCAGATTCTCAAAAGATTAAGCAAACCTTTTATACAATTAGAGCTTTCTCTGACATAGAGGGCTACAGGATCAATAATAAGAAGTCAAAAATGTCACTGTTTAATTGTTCTGATCAGGTTTTACCCAGCGACTTGTGAAGGCAGGTTTCCAAATCAACCCCAATTCGTTATCTGGTTATTTTGGTTTGGCATGATTTTTCACAGCTCTTTTCACTTAACTATGAGCCTACATTAATCAAAGTTAAGAACATTTGAAATAATTGGCAGTCTTTACCCCTCTCTATAATTGGGAGAACCACCGTGATAAAAATTATGATACTCAGACTATTCATTTTCATCATTTCAAATGTCTTAATTAAAGTTCCTCGAAGCTTCTTTATGGAATTAAAACAAATGTTATGCAAATTCATATGGGTAGGCAAGAAACCTTGTGGCTTCTGGTGCACTACTGGTGGGGCGATATGGTCCTCTTGTGTCCTGAGGACCCCAGGGACCCTCAGGATTCAAGGGGACTTAATCCCTCAACTTACAACGCGCCAGAGGGCGTGTTTGCACAGTGGTGCAGGGAGGGAGGGGGGCGGGGCCAGATATAACAAGTTAGCAATCCTGCTGGGTGGCACTTACTGGAGATAATAAAAGGTGTAGTTGGCCCCCAAGGTTGATGTTGGGGGCTAACTACCCCTCCTGTTACCTCCAGTAAATCCCACACAGTGGGATTGCTAAAAGGTGTTTGGAGGCCACGCTCACGTTTCTCCACCACTCTGCAAATGCGACTGCTATGTTATAGTTAGAAATGAGCATTTAAAAAACCTTTGAAATTCACTGAAAAAATTCTAGGTTTTAGGGACGTTATAGTTAGAAGTTAGTATTAAAAAAAACCTTCGAAATTCACTGAAAAACCATAGGTTTTAGGGACGTTATAGTTAGAAATTAGCATTTAGAAAACCTTGGAAATTCACTGCAAAAACCATTGCTTTCAGGGACGTTGTAGTTAGTTGGACATTTCACTCGTATAAAACCTGAGAAATTTGTCCGTTATAGTTAGTAGAGCTAACTATAACTTGCGCCCCCTCAAATGCACTGCTGATGACGTCACATATTACATCACTCATGACATGCTCAGTGACATCACTGATGACATCTCAAATGACAGCGAGACTACCCCTCCAGCCATGCCACCCCAGTATCACCGCATGTCAGGGGATCACTTGGCGCTTTTTCAACAGGAAGTTGTGCCCCTCTTGGCCAAAGGGGCCATCGAGCGCGTTCCTGCGCCAGAAGTAGGTTATGGTGGTTATTCCCACTACTTTCTGATACCCAAGAAGGACAAGGGCCTGCATCCTATCTTAGACCTCCGGAACGTCAATCGCTTCCTCCGGAAGGAGATGTTCAAGATGTTAACTCTGGCTCAGGTCTTGTCTGCCCTCGACCCTGGAGACTGGATGGTAGCATTGGATCTGCAGGACACATTTTTCCATATTCCCGTCCTGTTGGCCCACCAGCATTACCTGCGGTTTACGGTAGGCCACAGGCACTTTCAGTTTACCGTGCTCCCCTTTGGCCTAACCAGCACCCCTCAGGTGTTCACGAAAGTGATGACGGTGGTCGCAGCTCATCTGTGCAGATCAGCGATTCCAGTCTTCTCCTATCTCAACGACTGGCTGTTGAAGGTGGGATCGCCCCAGGCAGTCTTCTCCCACCTCCAGACTACGGCCGACCTCCTGCATCTTCCGGGGTTCTCCATCAATGTGCCGAAGTCGCACCTGATTCCCTCTCAGAAGCTCCTCTTCATCGGAGTGGTTCTGGATATGAGTCCAGGATATTCAGACTCTGATTCCGATCTTTCGGCCTCTATCCTGGGTTTTGGTCAGGCTGACCCTGAGGCTGCTGGGCCTCATGGCCTCCTGCTGGTCAATCATGCCAGATGGCATATGCAGGCTCTGCAGTGGGTCCGAGTCTGTCCAGATCTCAGAGGGCCCTGCAAAACAGTTGCAGTGGTGGCTCACCAACTGCCATTGGGTCAATGGCGGATCCCGCTCCCTTCCCCATCCGGAGCACACAGTGGTGACAGACGTGTCCCTCCTGGGATGGAGCAGTCACATGGGAGAGGCGGAGATCAGAGGCCTCTGGTCTCCGGCAGAGTCCCGGCTCCATATCAACCTTCTGGAGCTTCAGGAGATCCGACTTGCACGGAAGGCATTCCTTCGCTTTGTCCGGGGAAGAGTAGTGCAGGTGTTCACGGACAACACCACCGCCATGTGGTACTGCAAGAAACAAGGAGGGGTGGGGCAGTGGACTCTATGTCAAGAGGCTCTGTGCCTCTGGACATGGCTGGAACATCAGGGCATTTTCACCGGGGCCGCAGTCGTCGCTCCTCGGGCTTCAAGTCTTCGCCCTCAGATTCGGGTAAGCGACGACATAAAAAGAAGTCGAAGAAGCGAGTTCGCTCTCCGACATCCCCCCGTCGGTCCTCGGATGCGTACGAGGGGGACAGGGGTTCTGCACCTGCGGCTCCTTTGAAGCCTGGGAGTCCCGCGGCCTACCTGCCTTACCCGGGTCTGTCGGCAATTCCCGAACAGGTACAAGACTTTCTTGCTACCTTGGACCGCCTTTTTAGGCCTTGGGCTCCCCCCGGGGCGCCTTTGGGCCCCGCGGTCCTGTGTCCGGATCCTGTGGGGCCGGCGGCGGATCCAGCTTCGGCGCCACAGGATCATGCGCCGTTGGCTCCGGCCCCTGCGCCACAAGGTCCAGCGCTGCCGGATCCGGCACCGATGCCACCCTCGGCTCCACCTCCGGCGGCGCAGTGGGTACCGTTTGTCCTGCCCTTGCCCCGGTTCCAGGACCATTTTGTTCCTACCTGGGATCCGCATTGGGACACGGCGCTGGCTCGGCCCCCGGCCGGTGCCATTTCCGATGCCGTATGTTCCTTCTCCGGCTCCAGCTCTGCCGCCACGGTCTGCTCCCCATGTAGCAGAGGTGGAGGACGACTGGGAGGGGTCCGAGGACCCTCTTGCCCATCAGTGTGACTCCGAGCAGGACTGGGTTGACGACTTGGAGGACGCCGGCGACCTCGACGTCTCTTCTGACCCGGGGTTTGCCTCTTCCCCGCCTACCATGGAGGAGGGCGCCTCCTACACAATGGTGCTCCGTCGGGCAGCAGAGGTCCTCTACCTCGATCTTCCTACGGTGGCCCGCAAAACTAATCTCCTCACTGAGGTGCTCCAGACTGTGTCCACTTCGTCGGAGCCCCTGCTCCCCTTTAACGACGCCTTCACTGACGTCTTGTTGGGCACTTGGTCACGGCCAGCCACAGGGGCCCCTGTGGATAAGAATGTCGCCAGGCGTCACCGCCCGGCGCCGGGTGACCTCGCTTTTCTGACCACTAATCCTACGCCTGAGAGCCTGGTCATCCAAGCCTCGACGTCACAGAGTGCTTTTCCTACGGCCCCGCCGGATAAGGACTCTAAAAAGCTGGAGCAGTTTGGTAAGAGGTTGTTCACTTCGGCCAGCTTGGGGCTGCGGTCAGTGAACACCGCTTGCTTATTAGGCCGCTATTCCCACGCGTTGTGGGATACGGTTGCGCAGGTGTTGCCTCAGTGTCCTGAGTAGATCCACGCTGTCCTGTCCCAAGCTGTTGCTGAAGGTAAGGATGCGGCTAAGTTCGCCATCCGGTGTGGTTTAGACACCGCGGACTCACTGGATAGGGCGATTTCTACGACTGTGGCGCTGCGTCGCCACGCCTGGTTGCGATCTACTGGGTTCTCGCCCGATGTCCAGAGCTCGCTCATGGACATGCTCTTTGATGGCACTCGCCTGTTTGGCGATAAGGCCAACAGTGCACTGCAGCGTTTTAAGGACTTGCGAGCCACGGCCAAGACCTTGGGTCTTTCTGCAAAGAGCCCGGCCACTCCTGGTTTTCGTTCCTTTCGTGGCCACGGCAGAGGTGCCCAGGCACGTTCCTTCAGCAAGCCTGTGCAGAACCAGCCTTAGCGCGGATGTGGCTTACGCAGGGGCGGGTCCGGGAATCAGCGTGGGGCTCAGTCCTCCTCCGCCCCCGCTGCTTCTACCTCCAAACCTTCCTAATCCAAGCTTTGTGGAGAACCCCACACCGGTGGGTGGCAGGATCCACCACCACCTCCCCCACTGGCGCGATATAACATCAGACAAGTGGGTGATGCAGATCATCCGCAGGGGTTACTCCCTGCCCTTTCAGTCCTTCCCTCCAGCCATGCCACCTCGGTGCCACCGCATGTCTTGGGATCACTTGGTACTTCTCCAGCAGGAAGTCACGGCCCTCTTGGCCAAGGGGGCCATTGAGTGAGTTCCTGAGCCGGAAGTAGGGAGTGGTTGTTATTCCCACTACTTTCTGGTCCCCAAGAAGGACAAAGGGGCCCTGCGCCCCATCTTGGACCTCCAGAATGTCAACCGCTTCCTCTGGAAGGAGAAGTTCAAAATGCTGACTCTGGCTCAGGTCTTGGCTGCCTTCGACCCAGGAGACTGGATGGTAGCGTTGGACTTGCAGGACGCATATTTTCACATCCTCGTCCTGCCGGCCCACCCGCGTTACCTGAAGTTCACGGTAGGCCCGGCGCATTTTCAGTTTGCCGTGCTCTCCTTCGGCCTTACCAGCGGCCCTCGGTGTTCACGAAAGTGATGGCGGTGGTCGCAGCTCATCTGCGCAGGTCAGGGGTGTCAGTCTTCCCCTACCTCAATGACTGGTTGTTGAAGGCGGGCTCGCCCTAGGCAGTCGTCTCCCACCTTCAGACTACGGCCAACCTCCTGCATTTGCTGGGGTTCTCCATCAACGTGCCGAAGTCGCACCTGAGTCCCTCTCAGAAGCTCCCTTGCATCAGAGCGGTTCTGGATTCGACGCGGTTTCGGGTCTATCCTCCCGAACAGCGAGTCCGGGATATTCAGGCAATTATTCCGATCTTTCAGCCTCTATCCCGGGTTTTAGTCAGGATGACCCTCCGGCTCCTGGGCCTGATGGCCTCCTGCATACTGCTCGTGCAACATGCCAGATGGCATATGCGGGCTCTGCAGTGGGACCTAAAGTTCCAGTGGGCACAGCATAAGGGCAACCTGTCCGATCATGTCCAGATCTCGGAGGGTACTGCACGACAATTGCAGTGGTGGCTCACGAATCGCGATTGGGGCAATGGCAGATCCCTCTCCCTTCCCCTACCGGAGCACACAGTGGTGACGGATGCGTCCCTCCTGGGATGGGGTGGCCACTTGGGAGAGGCGGAGATGAGAGGCCTCTGGTCTCCGGCGGAGTCCCGGCTCCATATCAATCTTTTGGAGCTTCGGGCGATCCGACTTGCACTGAAGGCATTCCTTCCCTCTGTCCGAGGAAGTGTGGTGCAGGTGTTCACGGACAACACCACCACCATGTGGTATTGCAACAAACAGGGCGGGGTGGGGTCTTGGACCCTATGTCAGGAGGCTCTGCGCCTCTGGACGTGGCTGGAACATCAAGTCATCACCTTGGTGGTTCAACACCTGGCAGGTTCTCTGAACACCAGGGCAGACGAACTCAGCCGCCGGTGCTTGATGGATCACGAATGGCCTCTGCACTCGGACGTGGTGCAAGGTATCTTTCTGCAGTGGGGAGAGCCTTGGTTAGATCTTTTCGCCACCGAAGAGAACGCGCAATCTCATCAGTTCTGCGCGTTGGAATTTCCAAGGCGGCACTCGCTCGGCGACGCTTTTGGTCACAAGTGGAGTTGCTGTATGTTGTACGCCTTTCCGCCTGTACCACTTCTGCCCAGAGTGCTGAAGAAGATTTGACGCGACCGAGCCCAAATCATCCTTGTGGCTCCGGATTGGGCACGAAGATACTGGTATCCCGAGCTACTCAGCATGATGATCGATCCCCCGATCCGACTGCCTCTTGGGGAGGATCTTCTGTCGCAGCAGCAGGGGACGGTTTTTCACCCGAACCTGTCCAGCCTCCACCTCCATGCGTAGAGATTGAGCGGCGACAGTTGACAGCTTTCGATCTTCCTCCGGAAGTCTGTGATGTCATTGTGGCAGCCAGGTGTCCCTCCACTAAAACGGTATACGCCTGCAGGTGGTACAAGTTTGTGGCATGGTGTTTAAGGCTGTGGATCCCCTTTCTACCCCTCTTTCCGAAGTCTTTCTGTTCCTGCTTTCGTTGGCCCAGCAGGGCTCTGCTCTGGGCACTATCAAAGGTTATCTTTCGGCCATCTCTGCCTTTCTAAGGCTTTCAGATCAGCCTTCTCTCTTTAAGTCCCCGGTTGTTAACCGTTTCCTGAAAGGCATTACGCACATCTTTCCTCCTGTGCCTTTCGTAATGCCTCAATGGGACTTAAATCTTGTCTTGACCTATCTGATGTGTGGCCTTTTGAGCCCCTTCATAACTGTCCTTTACGTCTTCTCACTATAAGGACGGCTTTCCTGGTAGCTATCACCTCTGCCAGAAGAGTGAGTGAGCTCCAGGCTCTTTCTTCTAAGCCTCCTTTTCTTTCTGTTCATCCGGGCAAGGTGGTTTTAAGGACTCGTCCTTCGTTCTTGCCAAAGTTTGTCACACCCTTCCATATCGGGCAGTCCATCACTTTGCCCACCTTCTTTCCGCCTCCGCATCCTTCAAAACAGGAAGAGAGGCTCCACCGTCTGGACCCAAAACGTGCGCTCTCGTTCTATCTGAAGCGCACACAACAGTTCCGGGTGGATGACCAACTCTCTGTTGGCTACGTGGGCACCAAAAAAGGTTGGGCTGTGCACAAACGGATCATCTCTCTGTGGGTCGCTGTGTGCATCAAAGCATGTTACTTGTTGGCCAAGAAGGAGCCTCCTGTGGGGCTGCGTGCCCATTCTACCAGGGCAACAGCAGCCACTACTTCTTTGGGACACGGCGTTCCCCTGCAGGACATTTGTCAGGCAGCTACGTGGGCTTCGCTGCACACGTTTACCAAGCATTACTTCTTTGACAGTCAAGTCCGGAGAGACTGCTTCTTTGGCCGTTGTGTTCTCTGTGACTTTCTGGTGTAATCTTGTTCGCAGACCCACCACCGGGGTTGGTATTGCTGGGATATCTATTCTAAGGTAAGAAATCTATCACTAACGTATCTCTTTCAGGTGCACAAGTTACTACTTGTGTAACGATATATCTGTAAGAGACATTAGTTAGTGATAGATTCCTTACCTCCCCACCCATCCTCCCTGTTCTGCGTACTGATTCTAGGGTTAAGGCCATCCCTTTCAGGGCCCTAGTTTCATGGCAACAGTGGTCAGTTTCTTGCATGGCTCCCTGTTCCTCGGACGGAAATTCGTGTACAAAACTGACGTCAGCGCGCATGGGTGACGCCTAAGTAGTCTCTGTGACCTCATCTCGGCGCTTACGACGCCAGCGACGGACGCGGAGCCACTCGACGCCACCTACCGACGTGCAGGAGAGCTGGTGACGAAAAACTTTCCAGATCCAGTCTGACGCCTGGGGATATTCTAAGGTAATGAATCTATCACTAACCAATGTCTCTTACAGATATATCGTTACACAAGTATTAACTTGTGCTCCAGCCCCTCTTCCTTACAGCCCATCCAGTAGGCCACATTCTCTGCATTGAGGCTCCTGGTTTGTTAGAATGCCCTCCTTAAAATTATTGCAGAATATGTGGGGTTTGAGTTTTGGAAGTTGGTCCCCAAGATTGTTCCTCAGGACCAAACCCATTCTAATCTGCAATTACTGTAACCACCTTACAATTATTGCATACAATATGGTAAGCAGATTCTCCAGCATCGTTTACTGACCTTAATCTATTCAAGGTACCTCCTGATATTAATGAATCAGATTGGCACAGTTTTTGCAGTCCTCTGTTGCAATGCTTAGTTTTTTAAAGAATGAGTGCCGGTGTCCAAAACTTTGCTCAGAAGTCAGCGACCAGCACTATGAAATGTCTGTGTAGTCTTCAGTCCATCTCATGCCTCTCAAATCTAGTATCAGATACTCCTTGTCCTTTTGTCTCAATCTTGCAGGTTCTTGCTTCTCCCTTTGTGATGGATTTTCTGTCTTTCTCTTTCTCAGTTTTTCTGCTTTGTATTTTTCTCTCTAATGCTTGGGAAACATCTGCAGAGGCAAAGTAAGTCCTGGTCTCCATAAATGAGTACCGTGGACCCTACTGACAATCACCCGCTCAAATTAAGCACTGCTGTATTCATTCTGCACTTTTTAAAAATCTGTGTGCCCACTTAAGCCTTTTTTTGGTTTGTTGAGTGATGGAGATGGCAAACAAGATATTGATTTTTAGTACTGCACAAAACCACATGCTTGTACTCACAAGTTTCTCTCCACTAAATGAAAAACTAATGTGACTTTTTGTTACTTACATTTCACTTTCCTAGTGCGTTGTCTAGAAATTAGCTTCAAAATGGTGAAACTAATGTCTGTATTACTAATTAATGAAAATATGTTGTAAACAATGTACCAATGTTTTTTCACAAAGGTGGTGAAGATCAGACAATTATTAACTCTCTCGAGGTAGCTTGTTTCTGATCCTGGCCTCTTAGTGAAGATGTAGTAGCGACTCCATTGCTTGGAGTTAATGTCTATGATCTGTTCACACATAAATGCAGCAGAACTGATTTCTTCCAAGGCAGATAGTCTTTAGAAATCTGCTCCTAACTATCACTGCAATCTTTAAAGCTGCTGCTATGTGTTAACTTCAACATTTTATCCAATACTGCCACATCTTCCCCCACTTATCTGATCCTCAACTATTTACTTTGTCAGCTTTCACTACCATATACCCACACCTAAACACTTTTCATAAACCAAATATTTACTATCTTCTACTCAATAACATTCAACTAGAATGATCACCTACTGACCCCTACACCGTAACCATCTAATCACTCACCACCCTCTACCCCCTGACTAAGCAAAACACACAACTTATTCCTTGTCATTCAAAAAGACAAGGTAGCTGTACAAGTCTTTCTATCTATAACAGTGTCATTTGATAACTCTGACTTTATCAATTTAATTACTGTACAAACCCCAGAATGGGCATTCGAGGACAGGTGCTCATATAGATCAAATCATTTCTGATAGATAATAGCCATGGGTGAATGCTCCTCTGGCAACAGTCTACTGTCTTGTATAGTCCAACATATCTCTGTCCGGACTCCTAGCCCCACTTAGCCCTGTTAGAATTCTATCAAAAACTAGCCCTTTTATGATAACAGATCTGTACCATTGACTTTTGTTTCATTTCAAATAGAGATAACACACATCATTACCGAAAAAAAGACACCAGAAATGACAATGTAGATATTGAGGTTGTATTGCTGACTTTGCTCTAAGTGTTCTCTTTTGATTGTCATAAAACCAATCCCAAACTAGAATCCCCACATTTCACATACCACCCCTGAAATCTCTAAACGAAGTATTTTACTTCATAGTATCCTTCATTTTTGCCACGTAGACAAGCCAGTGGTTCCTATGTTGACTTACTTAGTGACCCATACAAACTTAAATAACTCCAACCTATGAAATGCCTCACTATGACTACCCAAACTATTATCCTCTTCTGCATGGACTACTACCCCTCACTATACATAAGGCGTAACCAGGCTATGCTAATATCGCAAGCAAAAAGTTGACAACACCTCTTCTGAACCCTACTATAACTTTGCGCCTTTTGTGAGTTCAAGGCAGTTTTAAATATCCCTACATCATCTATCAAGCTCTAGTTGTATATTTAGAAACTGTTGATCGTTATTGATACATTACTGATTGAGTGGAAAGCTGTTTGCAACATGTGAGAGGAGTGACTAGTATATGCCATGTACATGGAGCTTAAAGAGCTTTGGTACCAAATCTTTTAGAGCATCTTATTATACAGTTTGAGAATCCACATGTAGAAATGCCAATTTGTCTTCCGTTCGTTTATGTCACAAGGTATTTCTTAGATATATACTTAGATCGCCTTATTCCAGAGCTTATGGTAAAGGCACTACTCCTATTAAATTGAAAGAGAAGAATGTGTAGTGAAAAACTATGGAAACTTTTCGTGGATGCTGATTTTCGATGTGTTATTGTATTTCTGCACTATTTTTGAAGTTGTATCAGAATGATTGGTTTACTTTTAACTTTGTAGGTTCGACTTCAAGAAGTCCAAGTTGCTGTTTGAGAGCTTTTCAAATCAGACTAAGTCTGTTAATTTGGTTTCCCATTGCATGATGGCTTTCGACACACGATTTGCTGAGCAGAAGACTGATGCAGACCATAAACTCAATGTGTTCACCTGTATCCTGCAGCCCTCAAAGAATAGCAACAATCCAGGATCCCTGCAGATTGAGCTGCACTATAGGTATTCACTGCCGAGCTAATGGTTCTCTTTTTAACAAATAAATGTTAGTTTATTCAGTTGAATTGTCATGGTATGCCTGAACATATGTTGTTTTTGTGAGGAGGAAATGGAGAATGTGTTTGACTGGGAGGCATACATTTTGGCTCCTGGGCAAGATTTGATTATTTGATTAAAGTCAGTGATTTAATAGAAAGGAGGTGTATTACCTATCCTTTATGCAAGAGTTGTAACATGTATGTAGGCGAGAGGTGCATCATTTATGTTTCGCATCCATTGTTCATGCTACCATGTTATAATTCATCAGCAGGACAGGAACTTTGGCAAAATTGTTTGCATGACTTTTTTTTTTTTTACATGCTCTATCCGCAAAGTATTCTTGCTGTGCTGTGGAACTTCTGCTCTGATAGACTCACCAGGACCAATGTGAAAATAAACCACAGCCTGATTAATAGTTAATGTACCTGATTGTGTACCAATACAAATCACTCCCTTGTACTTTCACTCCACTGCCATAGTTAGGGAGTACACTTATTGCAGGAATCGTTTGGGTGTCTACCTAGGGTTCTGTTCACATATAAACACTATTGCATTGATTTTGATGCCATCTCATTATCCGAAAAGCAAGCTAACTGCCCCCAAGGGCATATTTCGATAAGGTCTGCCGTCTCCTCTAGCTAGCCTCCCATTATTATACGGTACTATTTGCTATTGAATCCTATCATAGGGCTTGGTTTAAAGTTTTGTGGGCAGAGGTAAATCCATCAGTATGGCGGAGGACTTTACCTCCGCCATACCAAAGGTCCTGCGCCTGCCAAATTTAGAGCTATGCAGTGAACCAACAGATAACTGTAAACATTGGCAGGGAGCGCCGTCATTGCAGTTCCTATCGATGTTGTAAAAGTCTGATTGACAACTCTGTCAAACACGACGCCCACCCGTCAAACTTTTTGAATGTTGTTTATTTTTCAAAATAAACTCCCAACGTGGTAACTTGTTATTAAAAAGTGTAAAACTAATGTGCCCCACGCCATACCCTCTACTCCAAACTCAAAATCAGGCCCATAGTTACTTGTATTTCTGCTGCACCATAATTTATCTTCCATTATACTTGAAGGAAACGTTAAGCAAGGAGTGAGCCAAATCGCAGTCCTAACGTGCACTCTGATTGAGCTCCCAAACAGCCATACAGTCTGGGTTCTGTTAAGAATTCCCTATCGTGGCATCTTCATTAAATTGATAAACGCAGAATAGAACTAGCCATGCACAGGATCCCAGAATACTGAAAATAGCGAGAGAAAAAATTCTCTAAGAAAAGCAACAAGCATTTACAATGCAATAGGCCTCGCAATGACATTTTTTTGAGCTATTGGCATTGTAAATGTTATTGGTTTTTTTTCCCTTCGTGAAGCATTAATCAAATGCTGGAATGCAAAATGGCAATAGCTCACTTTGTTGTAATTGCGAAATCTATTGCATTGCATTTATACTAGTGTGAGTTTTGTACTGTAAATGGTACGGGCTTTCAATAATGTTGGTGCTGAATAAAATATGTTTATTGTTACCCAACTGAAAGGTACTCATTTTATCAACCTCAGATGGATGAAAGGCTGAGTGGACCTGCTGATATTTGAACCTGTGACCATAAGGTCGAACACAGGCCCCTGGAGTGGACGCATTAGTCCACTGAGCCACCAGACCCGACTAACATGGATTGGCAATGCCAAAGGCCTTGGCAAGCTAGCAATATTTTTATTTTTTTCAAGAATAAGAAATAGACAAGAAAAATGTAAAAGTAATAAAAAAAACACTGCAGTCTAAAAGTGGTGTGTCTATGTTTGCCATAAAAAAGTAAGTAAAAAATGGCCCATCGCATTAATAAGTAAAAAAAAAAAAACATGAAATGGTAGAAGAAGTTAAAGCAGATGTTAGCCTATCAACCCTAGTGTTGAAGTGGACTACTTTTTACGTGGATGGATAAATGTGGAAGAACAAAATACTGTCACTCACGGTAAAAGTGGATAAAAGCTGAAGCAAAAAGTGAATGTAAATATGTATATATTTGTAATATGATTTTTTGGGAAAACATGAGACTGACGCGACAATTAAAGAGTCTCTAGGGCAGACCTAAAAATCTAGACACTCTACATTCATAATACAAGGAGAAAGATTTTATCAATATGGTACTGCAGTGAGGGGCTTATGGAAGTGCCTGCTGGTGCTTTTCTGCCTTCAGTATGTAGGTTTTTGCTTTTATTTGATTATTAACTACCCTATGGATCATGCTATAGAGACAGAGAGATACCTTTTTACTTAGTCTAGGTCTGTCACAATAGCTGCCAAGAGTTACCGTGCCATATTGTGTTACCATTGCTTTATTCCTCGCTTTTTAACCAACGGCACATTGGACTTTTCCCATTGTAAGTATTCGCTTAAAAGTCCCAGCTTGCACAGTTCAGTCCTTATCTGCTGCCAGTTTCAATGTGTGTCTGTGCCAATTTTCACTGGGAGCTGGCAGGATTGCGTGCCAAAAGTGCACTGACCATGCCCACCCTGAACTTTCCCCATGACTAATATAAGAATAAAACACTTTAAAATGTGTTCTCAAGTTGCCTCAGTAACCCCTGTATGATAAGTAGTGTAAAGAAAGACAGAAAGAGCATGTTAACAAAGAAGGCAGACAATTTTTCTCTGGGAAAGGTGGCAACCCTATGCCACAAGATGCACCCTCAGACAAGCTTGCTTTTTTTAGCCTTAGTCATCAGTGCGTTTTGGCATTTCAATACGTGTTTGTTTAAAGAAAATGACAAATAAAGTGGAATTATGATTTTGTAATGAGCACGTGGAAGTCCGGGAAGGCAGTATATCCTTAGGCAAAAAGCCATGTCTGAATGAACACGCCAGGAGACTTGTGCATGCGTCATTACTTATTTTCACGAAAATTCACCACTGTGGGTGGGCTTCGGGCAGTGCAGTTTTCAGTCAGCAGCAGTACACAGGCTACCCGTGCACTTTCACTGTTCCCATCAGAAGTCCTGGCAGGGAGACCATGTTGCACTGGATAAAAATCAACAGGCTCGCTGCAAGGCACCTGGTAATCGGACAGCTACATTTATTTGACCGCTCACTCCATGTAACTAAAATTGTTATTCGGAATGAGGCCCATTTGCATGTTTCAAAGGGACAGGTGCTGCTTTGTGTTTCCAAACACAGAGCATCCCTCTGCCCAGGTGTCTCCCATGTCTGTTTTAAAACAATCAGTGCCTCTCTCGGAGGCCTCATTCCATTGTGAAGAGGTGACATTCCTTTGCTAGGCCCGGCTACAAACAGACAGGGCGGTAAACACGCCCAAAAGTTCCCCTCCTCTTCCTTAACCCCTCCCCTCCTTGGGGCTACGGGTTTGCGCTATCGGCTACCTGGAGAGACAGATAAACTCCCTGATAAAGAGCCTGCTGGGAAAGAGCGGGGGTCTGAGGCTGATAGAATTCTATTGAATATCATTTGCCCTTGAAAGGAAGTCTAGGTTTCTCCTGTTTTTGGTAACATTTGGGGCCATGAAAGTCTCAAGGGAAAGGGGAGGCCCACTTTTTGTTTCTACAACAACCCTCTCCTGAGGCCCTTTCAGCAGCATTACTGAAAGTCCAGTTTATCTCAAGATAATGTGTATATACTGGAGCGTGGTTCCTTGCTAAGCGTGCATTCAGCTGAATCACCTCCAGGCGCATGTAAGGAGTGGAGTAGGGTGTAGATTGGGTGCCAGAGGAAGTAGTAGACCAAGAGCCCCAGCCCCAGGGCCCTCTAGAGCATTGCCCCTCCTCACACATGCATTGTGCTCCTCCTCACACATGCATTGTGCTATGAAGTTTTCTAGGAGTTAATCTGCCTCCTATAACAACTCCCGTAGCAGCGACAAGCTGCGCAAGGAAAGGCCCAGTTGAAGGTTTCGAGCTTCTTTAAGAAGTAATTAACAAATGTTGCTGTTATTGGGCTAAGTATGACTGGTGAATGCTAATTAATGTCAACAAGGCTTGATAACTACGACATCTGTACCGGGGTGGGGTGGGGGTTTCAGTATCGCCCCCACCATCAAGGTCCCAGAATGTGCAGTGAGAGGGAAACAGATGGGCTTTCCTAATGGGGTGAAGGTGTGAACTCAGGGGGTTGTCTTTTACAATGAAGAATGCAGGACCATTTAAGGATTTACTTCTCAAAATGAATATGGGGCAGGGGCCACATGACGCTGTTATCTTCACGATTGAGTACTTACATGACGTTAACTTTAGAGTCCAGAATTAAATCAGCTCTTTAACCCGGACAGCTTCCACCCAGAACATTTTGCAATCGAATGTTCCACAATACACATTCTCACAATCAGTCAACGATTTTATATATTTGTCGTATTATTTCTGTCCCCCCCCCCCCCTTTTTATGCTTTTTGAAGTGTGACTTCGGTTGCTGTTTTCCAACATTAAAATCATAACGTTTAGACATATTTCTCACTACTTATAATTCTCAGTAAAAGAGAGTCGCGCTACTCCCACCATTTAAAGCACTGCTCTCAGTCGTGGCTCTTACAACCTGAACTAATGTCCAACGTCAACTCGGTATGCACTATACAATAGCACATGCTGCTCGTGAAACAAACTACAGAAAAGATCATCCCGGAAAAAACTGTTTGGGGGAAATGCACGATTAAGTAAACGTGAGGAAGAACACAAGCGCTAACATGGTCCATTGCTCGGCATTCATTTCTACATCAAGCCGTCAAGTCATTGCTGCGTTTCTATGCGCATCCAGGTATTAACCCATTGCTGTTCATTCATTCATGTACCCATTCACTAATTGCCGCTCGGTCGTCCACCTATTGACATGTTCGTCCATTCGGCAGTTAAATCATTCATCCATATGGCTGTTGGTGTGTTCGCCCAGGCATTCAGCCTTTCTTCCATTCACAGCTCCATCCATTCATCCATTGATGCAAGCGGGGCGCGTTTTTAATAAGAGAGATAACCCTCTTCGGGATCTCCTGGGAACTGCTGATCTCCAGCCTCAGTGTCTAATGGGATGAGGAAGTGCGTAGGGGGAGGGAATGAGATGCCCTCCGAATTATGGTGACGAGCTAGGGCCATTCCCTGTCGTTGCCTTCTGGGAAGGATCACTGCTCTCTACAGCCGCTGTTGGTGTTTGCGTGAATGCGCGTGCACTTCATCAGACACACGCAAGATCTTCCACCCAGCACCCGGTCGTTATTGGAGGGGTGCTGGACGGGTGTGTGGGAGAGCGGAGTTAAGGGGAACACGTTCGTCGTGAAGCTTGCAAGGGCTGTCTCTGTCTGCGGCCTCCTTCACCAATCCCTCTGCACTCCCACCCTGCTCTCAGCAAAACTTCTTCCACGCAACTGACAGCTCACTGCGAGTACAACAGCTCTGCTGTCACAGAGCACAGTGCGAGCAGGGGAGGCAATGGGGAGCCGGAGACCCGGGTGAAGCTGAGGAAGAGCGTCTGGAGAGAGGGAGGCTCCTGGGCAGCAGGGGCAGCGTCCAGATACACGCGGAGATAAGATGGACGAGATTTTACAGAAAGCCCTACGTTCACTGAGCACCAGGCGCTGGATGTGCGTCGCTACCTTGAGGATTTTGTATTAAGACGCGGCGTCTGTGAAGCAGAAACATGATCCGCCAATACACGTCCACTAAAGATAAGAAATGTCCTTACAACAGAAGGAAAGCAGGAAAGACAGTCAGTGTAGTCTGGCCAAAAAAGCAAAAAGGAGGCACCCTAGAAACCTTATTTCCAATGGCAGCCCACCGTTTAACATAAATGGTGACGCAAGCCAATGGGAATAAGGGGCGGGGCTTCAAGCCCTTTTCTGAAAGTACTCATCTGCAATAAATCTCGCCGAGCGAGCTTCGCATGTGCGCAGCAACGCTAGGCGAGACTTAAAAATGAAATGAAAGGAAAACTCTGCTTTGCTTTTTTTTTATCATTTAAAAGTAAACACATCAGAAAAATGCAAAAAAAAGTACATAAAAATAAGTCAGTCAAAGAACAACATTGCTGCCAAAAAACACAATACAGCAATACAATTACTAAAGTTGAAAATATAACAGGACCCCTATCCAATTTAGGTAACATTAATAAGCAAATTGCTTATTAAAGGAAGCCGATTTAGGGATCAAAAGTTAAGGGAAAAAACAATTGTAATGCTTATTGAAGCAAAAGTCTGTTTTTGAAGAAAAAAAAATACAGACACCAATGTGCGGGCTGTGGGTCACAAAACGGCCATTATGGAGCAGCTTTGCCATCGTTTTTTAAACTGACAGAAAGCATCTCCCCCCCCCCCATCCCTTGGGACTTTATTTTAGAGAGAATACTTTTAAGAAGTGTTTGTGCTCATTTTTCCAGCAAATGATCTTTTTAAAAGTGTAGCTGAAAGAAGAATAACATTTACAGATCTTTGGATCGTTCCCCAAATATCAGGCCCTGTTTCACAGTAGGAGGGGACGCCGCACAACTGCAAGACCCCAGCAAAATGAAATGGGTTTCCTTCATAAAAGGTTTCACTTACCATACATGCTGGACCTTCTGCATTCTTCAGAAACAGGGGAGAAGTTTTATGAGCTGGCTGTAGAAGCGACCAGTCAGCACAGATGGACTGGTTCACTTCAGGCAGACAGATTAGTTCCTGCAGGCAAGCAGGCGTTTCTGGACCGACTTGGGCCACTTTGCCCTGGTTGAGCAAAAGGCTATCTTCTTTAGCTCTAGGAACTACCTTTCAATCCCAGAATTTCAAGGTAAATCTGGAGACAAGTCTCTCCACAGTCTTCTATCAAGCAGATAGGATTTCTTTCTGTACTCGTCTTAGGGACCAAACTCCTGGACTTCATTTTGGAGTTGCTAGGGGTAACTGCTGGACCCCTGGTTTGCCCCTTGAGACCCCTGGAACTGCCTTTGCGACCCCTGTCGGTGGCAAAATCAGTGCCAAGAACACAGGGGCCACTCTGCATTCCTTATTTCTGCCCATTTTTCATTATACTAATAGTGAATAATATTCTGTTATTCACTATTAGTGTAGCAGACTTAGCTAGAACAGGGCCGTTGGTGGCAGCTGTAGTAAGTAGAACTGTTTTTAAATGTATGTTGTGTGCTTGCTAGTGAGTGAGAATGTGTTTAAGTGAGAGAGGGCATTAGTATGTATGAGCAAGTGTTTCTGTGTATGGGAGTGAGAGTCAGTTACAGTTAGTGAATGAGACCGGGTAAAATTGAGGCCCAGGTTTACTATTCTTTGACTCAAGGCAATGCTAGGTTGCTGCATGTGTGTGCATCTACCAAGATATGGTGCATTTTTTCTTTCCCTGTGAGTTGATACACTTTTAGCAGCCATGCGCCAAAGCACAAACCCCTTGTGCCATAGTGCAAAGGTGTGTGCATTCCCTAAAGCCTAGATTTTGTACTAGAAGGGGGCCCTTCCAGTACAAAAACAATGGTTTTCCCACTAAGTGTGCTGTACAAAGCAGCACACATGCAGAATTGGAAATGCAAGGAGAAATGAAACTATTTCTCCTCATTACTCCTGACTCGAGGAGGCATAAGATATTGGTGCAGCGTTCTGTCTACCAATGTTTGTAGATTGGGATTTGCGTCAAAACCCATCGGTGGTTGCAAGGGAATGCCCCCGCATTGCCCATGGAACGCGACTTTGATGCAAAATAACACAAAACAGAGCATAGTGCAACTTTGTGGTACTTTGGGACACTATCCAATGCAAATCCTGGTTTGTGTTAGATAGTAAATGCCACCCTAACACTTTGCACTGGGTTTGTGTCGCAAAGGTCTGAGTGACTGTTAATGAGTGAGATTAAGACTGAATGCAATTGAGTGAGTGAGAATGAGTATGAATGGATGTAAGGGGGGCGTAAGAGAGTATGAGTGAGAATGAAGGATTGAATGTGGGTGTGAGCAAGAATGTGATGTGATGTTTGCAAGTTTGTTGTTAGCCCTGGCATACTGAACATAATTATTGTCTCCTAGAGATACACAGGGCAAAATACTGACGCTGGCATACTTTCTGCAATTCTTGTTATGATAGGCACCTATGACAAAATACTGGCATTGGTACACTGAGGGTAGTTCTTGGCATAAATGACACCAATGGTTAAATATTGATACTGGCATACTAGAGGTATTTCATGGCATACCGGGCACCTGTGGAAAAATACTGACATACTTGATTAAATTCTTGAAATGGGGACCCAGTGGTAGAATGCTTGTACTAGCCCACTGGAGGATATGTGGACAACCTGTGATACGGGAGTGTGGCAACAATGACAAAATGCTAGCCCTGACATTCTCAGGTAATTTTTGACTTAAGAGTCACTTATGTTATAAGGAAGACATATATTCTAAAACTCTGGCATTGTCATAATTTGTGTAATTTTTATTATTGGGAGCCACCCATGGAATATGGTAGCACCCATGCCAATAAGCTGGCCCTGGCACAATGACAGCCATTTTGGACATATGGAGCATCCATACCGCATATTGTAAAAATGGGGCAAACTCTTTGGAAATATCCTGTTTCAATGGCGTGACACGCTATGAAGGGATTTGAATATTTAATGAGTGCCCTTTCAGCACGTACAGCATTTAAGCAAATTTATGTTAAAATTGTACTTTAAAATGTACAATGTCACTCCATCCTTTTCATATTTTCTCGGGGAGAAACCCCCTAAAAGAGGCCTGACTTATTCGCTTTGCTAGCTCATTACAATTCAAGGCAAGTACTATGCCCTAGAACTTTCAAAGATATAGTCAGCACCATAACATATGTGGTAGACATTTGTTTGTGTTATGCTGTTATACTATCATGCTGTTATTATGGAACTTCAGCAATTTCAATTGTTGTGATGTTAGGGTCACGCCACATGCCTTTCTAAAAAAGCAACCTGGGTCAAGGGTTATTTGAAATCCCTTCCTGTGACATCATTACGGTCAAAGGGTATGTGATGACATTTCCGCTAACCTGGCAGTTTGGTGAATCAATCCTAATGGACCAACCACTGTTTAATTCAATGATGGATCTGTTGACGCCATTTTAAAATCTTGGTGCGGTCACTGAGCGAGTACTCCCATACATATACTTTTAATTTTGGCAACAGCCCCAATGAAAGTAGCGATCACAACCTCAGCCTGGTTTCAAGTTAATAATGTGTTCTCATAAGTGCTGTAAATTATACATTATGCATACCCAAACCACTTACCACAGTTTGTACAGAAGGAAGTGGATTAACATTTGGCTTGCTGAATAAATCTCTGTTATAGTAAGTTGACTTTTCAAATTGCCCTAGTGACAAAATGATATGTTTTGGGAAAGTCTTATTTTAATACATAAAATATTTAAGGCAGTTACCAAAGACGTTGTTCTGTGTGAGTTATTAGAGATTGGGACAGTCACTGCTCAGGACATCTACCATCTTTGCTGCCCATGATCCATTGTGTGTTGAACCGCTGGCTGAGTAGGTGCTACAGCAGTTCAAGCTCAATGATTCCCCGAACCACAGAATTTCACAGAAGGTGCGAGAGCCCCATCACTTAAGGAATGGGTTAAGAAAGACTTTGTATTTTTTTAATACCAAGAGCAGATATGATTCTGTGTGTGCCTCTTAACTATTCGTGTTTACTTATTTATTTACTTTCTTTACTCAGATGTTCCAAGGATTCCTCCTGTTTCACTGTTGTTTTGAACAATCTTCGTGTGTTCTTAATTTTTGACTGGTTGCTGCATGTTCACAACTTTCTGCATACTTCAAGTGACACCACAAAGGCAGATAACTTCACCAGCTCTCTACAGCGCAAGTGGAGCAGCGATACAGTTGTGCTTCCCAAAACTGTGAAGACTGGAGTCGTTACAAAGCGTTCTTCTGTCCAAGTAACTCCAGAAAAACAACTAGAAATCAAGATAAATGTAACTGGTGAGACCATTTTTGGTACACGTGCTGAGCTGCAGTAATTATTTTGAGTGCTTAGAGACTCATAATGTGTATAATGCTGTGTGAAAGTAGAGAATGAGTTTGCATGAGCATGCTTTTTTCCTTATTTATTGATATTTTTTCTCTTATATTGTATCAGAGCTTCTGTGCCTTAAAAATGGCTCTGAAGGTGCCACTGTTATCAGCTCTTCTTGTTCCTGTTTCATATTTTCAAGTCAAATCCAGCCTGTTGTCTTCTTTAATATGTCAGGAAGATTTAGTCCTCCAAATATAGGCACCAGGTTTTTCTGATGGATACTTCAAAATGCAGATTTCTTACCATGTGAATATCCCCAGGTGCCAGATTAGAGAGTGAAACTAATTAAGCAGTTCTCATGCACGCTGTTAGGTGGAGTCATACAACTCTGTGCCAACCTCGTTCCGCTTCATAAGTGACAAGCGGATCTACAAATAAGCGCCATCCTTGTGCGCTGACATCAGTTCCTATGTTTGCACACCTTTAGACGTGGATCCCGAGGTCCTCTTCTCTTTCTTGAAGAGAATTTCTTCTTTAAAGTCTCCAGTGTGCGAGGGAACATGTTACCCCCTCAGTCTACAGGGTTTAAATCTTCTAGGGACTTTCACAAACAGATGTCTGTGACAGATCCCCACAAGGTGTGGCTGTGGTGTTTTAATTTGACGCATAACTTGAAGGCATGCGATGACTGCACACAGATGAACCCGAAAGCCATCTCAGAACGTGAAGCAAAGCTCTATGTCACAAAAACACCTCTAGACTCCATGTAAGTCCCTCTCCCAATCGATGTAGACAGTGCTGACCCCTCCTGCTTTCGAAGTTGTTACTTGGGCAGATAATTTTCCTGGTTGAAGTTTTTGGGTAATACCCGAAAGACACACAATCCTGAAAGAAACACAGGAAGCTTAAGCTGGATTTGGCTCCTTCCTGCCACTCCCTTTCTCCAAGGATGGTGTGAGGGCATCATAGTGCCTCCAGGTCTCACTCTTGTTCTCACGAGAAATGGATTCCAACACTGGACATGAAGCATCCTGAGTTTCCGGGTCCGTCTGCGATGTCACAGTAGGTGGAAGCCTTTAGAGAGGCCATGCTGCTCATCTTCGGCATGCTTCCTGCTCCCTCTTGTGAGCTGGATCCGTTCTCTGCGTGTCTGTGTCCCTTGAACCCACTTTGAGTTCCGCATGGATGTCTGTGCTGACCGACGCCACAGGCTCCCACAACCTATAGTAGTATCAGACTCAAAGCCAAATTCATCCTAAGCTCAATTGTGGCCGCACCCAGATCCTGAAGCTGCTCCCACTTATTCTGACAGCAATCCATTACCACTCAGTAACGCACAGACACTGCATCAACCTTTTGGTCATCCCTATGGAGACAGCAGTGAGGGTGTGAAGGACAAGCATGCCCCACCCTGTGATAAGGATAACTGGTTCATGGACCTACAGGATGCCAGTGGGCTGGATGCCTCGTCCAATAATGCGTTAGTTTCCCTACGTGGACCAGCAACAGAGGAAAGCACATCCTATATGACAGTCAGTAGGAGAGCTGCTGAAGTCCTTGACCTTCACCTTCCCCCTATGGAGATAAAAACAAGTGTGCTTAGTAAGGTCCTTCACCCACCTACTAAACCTCTTCTCTGTTTCAACAAGGCCCTCACTGATATGCTCATAGGCACATGGGCGAAGCCATTTTCTTGCCGTCTGGTCAATAGAAAGTTGTGCGTTGCCATAGAACAGCTCCTGGTGACCCTGATTTATTATCCCAGCTTCCAAATCCTGAGAGTTTGGTGATGCAGGCATCCATCAGCAGAGTCAATCCAAACACCTCACCAACTAGTCCCCCTGACAGGGAATCCCAAGCATATGGAAATATCTGACAAAATGCTGTTCTCATTTGCCAGCGTTGTCTTGAGGTCAGTCAAATCCAGCTGCCTCCTTGGATGTTACACCCATGAACTCTAGGGCATGTTTGGTGAGTTCTTACCAGCAGTCCCAGAAGACTTATGGGTACAAAAGGGGGTGGTGATGGACGGAGCATCAGAACCAATCAAACACTCACACCCAGTCAAAAGGTCTGGGTTTGATCCATCACCGTTCTTTAGCCCACTCTGCCACCCCAGTTCAGACATGGCCATATGCAAATCAGTCTGACCCTGTGCCTCATGGGAACAGTCCAGCGCGAACTGCCAAGCCATGCCTTCCCTGGACCGGAAACAAGCTTCCTAGGACCGGTTTCTGGCATTTCAGCCGTCTTCAGCCAGGCTTGCTTGAATCCAGTGGCAAAGTGAGCAAGGGACTCACGTCTGAGCATACCCTGCCAACTTATGGCAAACAAAGCGGTACAAAAGGGGGTGGTGATGGACGGAGCATCAGAACCAATCAAACACTCACACCCAGTCAACAGGTCTGGGTTTGATCCATCACCGTTCTTTAGCCCACTCTGCCACCCCAGTTCAGACATGGCCATATGCAAATCAGTCTGACCCTGTGCCTCATGGGAACAGTCCAGCCCGAACTGCCAAGCCATGCCTTCCCTGGACCGGAAACAAGCTTCCTAGGACCGGTTTCTGGCGTTTCAGCCGTCTTCAGCCAGGCTTGCTTGAATCCAGTGGCAAAGTGAGCAAGGGACTCACGTCTGAGCATACCCTGCCAACTTATGGCAAACAAAGCGGTACAAAAGGGGGTGGTGATGGACGGAGCATCAGAACCAATCAAACACTCACACCCAGTCAACAGGTCTGGGTTTGATCCATCACCGTTCTTTAGCCCACTCTGCCACCCCAGTTCAGACATGGCCATATGCAAATCAGTCTGACCCTGTGCCTCATGGGAACAGTCCAGCCCGAACTGTCAAGTCATGCCTTCCCTGGACCGGAAACAAGCTTCCTAGGACCGGTTTCTGGCATTTCTGCCGTCTTCAGTCAGGCTTGCTTGAATCCAGTGGCAAAGTGAGCAAGGGACTCACGTCTGAGCATACCCTGCCAACTTATGACAAACATAGCGGTATAAAAGGGGGTGGTGATGGACGGAGCATCAGAACCAATCAAACACTAACACCCAGTCAACAGGTCTGGGTTTGATCCATCACCGTTCTTTAGCCCACTCTGCCACCCCAGTTCAGACATGGCCATATGCAAATCAGTCTGACCCTGTGCCTCATGGGAACAGTCCAGCCCGAACTGCCAAGCCATGCCTTCCCTGGACCGGAAACAAGCTTCCTAGGACCGGTTTCTGGCATTTCAGCCGTCTTCAGTCAGGCTTGCTTGAATCCAGTGGCAAAGTGAGCAAGGGACTCACGTCTGAGCATACCCTGCCAACTTATGACAAACATAGCGGTATAAAAGGGGGTGGTGATGGACGGAGCATCAGAACCAATCAAACACTAACACCCAGTCAACAGGTCTGGGTTTGATCCATCACCGTTCTTTAGCCCACTCTGCCACCCCAGTTCAGACATGGCCATATGCAAATCAGTCTGACCCTGTGCCTCTTGGGAACAGTCCAGCCCGAACTGCCAAGCCATGCCTTCCCTGGACCGGAAACAAGCTTCCTAGGACCGGTTTCTGGCATTTCAGCCGTCTTCAGCCAGGCTTGCTTGAATCCAGTGGCAAAGTGAGCAAGGTACTCACGTCTGAGCATACCCTGCCAACTTATGGCAAACAAAACGGTACAAAAGGGGGTGGTGATGGACGGAGCATCAGAACCAATCATACACTCACACCCAGTCAACAGGTCTGGGTTTGATCCATCACCGTTCTTTAGCCCACTCTGCCACCCCAGTTCAGACATGGCCCTATGCAAATCAGTCTGACCCTGTGCCTCATGGGAACAGTCCAGCCCAAACTGCCAAGCCATGCCTTCCCTGGACCGGAAACAAGCTTCCTAGGACCGGTTTCTGGCATTTCAGCCGTCTTCAGCAAGGCTTGCTTGAATCCAGTGGCAAAGTGAGCAAGGGACTCACGTCTGAGCATACCCTGCCAACTTATGGCAAACAAAGCGGTACAAAAGGGGGTGGTGATGGACGGAGCATCAGAACCAATCAAACACTCACACCCAGTCAACAGGTCTGGGTTTGATCCATCACCGTTCTTTTGCCCACTCTGCCACCCCAGTTCAGACATGGCCATATGCAAATCAGTCTGACCCTGTGCCTCATGGGAACAGTCCAGCCCGAACTGCCAAGCCATGCCTTCCCTGGACCGGAAACAAGCTTCCTAGGACCGGTTTCTGGCATTACAGCCGTCTTCAGCCAGGCTTGCTTGAATCCAGTGGCAAAGTGAGCAAGGGACTCACGTCTGAGCATACCCTGCCAACTTATGGCAAACAAAGCGGTACAAAAGGGGGTGGTGATGGACGGAGCATCAGAACCAATCAAACACTCACACCCAGTCAACAGGTCTGGGTTTGATCCATCACCGTTCTTTAGCCCACTCTGCCACCCCAGTTCAGACATGGCCATATGCAAATCAGTCTGACCCTGTGCCTCATGGGAACAGTCCAGCCCGAACTGCCCAGCCATGCCTTCCCTGGACCGGAAACAAGCTTCCTAGGACCGGTTTCTGGCATTTCAGCCGTCTTCAGCCAGGCTTGCTTGAATCCAGTGGCAAAGTGAGCAAGGGACTCAGACTTATGGGCCTTGTTGGCCCAATCCATCTGGGATGGCCGAAGTGCAGTACAATTTGCCATGCACCCCTGTCTTGACACCACTGTTTGCCTAGAAAGGGCTATTGGGACAAGTGAGGTTCTCAGGCACCATGCATGGGTGAAATCTACTGGATTCTCCAGGGACCTCCAGGCATCCCTAATGGAACATTCGCTTAAACGGTTCCTCCCTTTTTGGGGAGAAGCCATACTTGGCCCTGGAGCATTCTCAAGAGAGCCAAGCTATGCCTCCACTTCGGGCCTTTCCTCACCAGCCTGGAAATACCCCCTGCAGATTCACCCTTTTCGGGAATATGCTAGGAGTTTAGCGTATCTGCAGCGTCATGCCCCGCAACCCACACAGCAGGCATCCTATCCCTTTAGAGGTTGGGAACGTGGGCCAAACAGAATAGGACCAGGCAATGAAGGGCAGCGTATGTCCCAAAATTCTGCCCCTTCGTCAACCACTTCAAAACCTCTTTATTGCTTCCATACGGCACACAGCCATCTGGTTTGAGGCAGGATCTGCGGCTTCCTTCGGGGGTGGCAGAGTTTCAAATCCAACAGATGAGTCCTTCAAGTTGTCCAGCATGGCTCCACCCTGCCAATCCTTTTTCACCCACAGCACCTGTTGCCCACATCATGGCAGCTTTCGGAGGAACATCTGTCCGTTTTGCATCAGGAAGTGCAGGCTCTTTTGGCCAAAGGAGACATAGAGAGGGTGCCAGCCACAGAAGTGGGGACTGAATGTTATTCCCATAACTTCCTTGTGCTGATGAAGGACGGAGGTTTTCATCCTGCTTTGGTTCTTTACCTTCCCAACGTCTGCGGAAGAATAATTTCAAGATACTAACTAAGGTTCTTTCTACACTGGATCCCGTAGACTGGATAGTGGTGTTGGACCAGCAGGACACCTATTTTCACATCCATGTCCTGCAGGCCCATGGACGGAACTTGCGGTTCAAGGTGTGCCATGCGCATTTACAGTTTGCTGTGTTAACTTTAAACCTCACCAGTGTTTCTCCGTGTCCACACAGCTAATGGCAGAGGTTGCTGCCCATCTTCAGAGGTCAGGGGTCCCAGTCTTTCCTTACTCGACGACTGGGTGACTCACTGGGCAGAGTGGTGTCATCAACTGTGGCTCTGAGGTGTCATGCCTGGTTGACCACATGGCACTCTTCTTTTCTGAGACAAGGCAGATTCGGCACTCAAGCGCATTAAGGACTCTCATGCTTCGGGAAGGTCCTTGGGCCTCTCTGCTGCCCTCCCCAACAATCTGCCTTTTGCTCCTCTTGTGGCTACAGAAGGTGCTTCCCACCATGCCATTCTCTTCCCAGCCACCAAGTTACCCAGCCTCTGTGTGGCCGAGGGCTCGGTACCCATGGACCTCCTGAGTCAGTTATCCAGCGGTCTTGTCAGTCCGCCACTAAACACCTGTCGATTCCCACCACCAGACTATGACGAACCTTCTGCACTTGCTGGGGTTCACTATCAATTTAGAAGTAACACCTAACTCCCTCTCAGACTCTCAGTGCTGTTTCGGCATATCCTCCCGAACGGCACGTCCAGGATATTCATGCTACGTGACTGGTTTTTCTGCCTCTATCCTGGGTTTCGGTGAGACTGACTCTGAGGCTGCTTGCCCTCATGGCTTCCTGCATCCTGCTGGTGACATGCCCACTGGCGTATGAGGGCTCTGTAGTGGGACCTGAAGATCCAGTAGGTGCAGCATCAGAAGAACCTCTCTGACATTGTCCAGATTTCGGAAGGCACTGCAAAAGATCTGCAGTAGTGGCTAACGAACTGCAGTTTGGCAGTAGCAGACTCCTCTCCCTTCCCCAAGCAGATCTGAAATTAGTGACAGATGCATCACTCCTGGGATGGGTTTCCATCTGGGAGAGGCGGATATCCGAGGATCAGAGGACTCTTGTCTCCGGCGGAATTAGGACTCAACATCAACATGCTGGAGCTCCGAGTGATCCGACTGGCATTGAAATCCTTTCTACCCTCCATCAAGGGAAGTCTAGTGCAGGTGTTCACGGACAACACCACCGTCATGTGGTACTGCAACAAACAGGACAGGGTGGGGTTATGGACCCTTTGTCAAGAGGCCCTGCATCTCTGGACATGGCTGAAATAACAGGGCATATCCGTGATGTTTCAACACCAGGCGGGTTCTCTGAATGCCAGACCAATCTAACTCAGCCGTCGATGCCTAGTGGATAACGAATGGTGTCTCAACCCGGAGGTTGCCCAAGGTCTCTTTCAGCAGTGAGAAGAGCCTTCGTTTGATCTGTTCGTCTCCACCGAGAACACGCAATGTCAGCAGTTTTGCGTGCTGGAGTTTCCAAGGCGGCTCTAACTCAGCGACTCTTGTAGGCTCACTCAAATGGAGCTCAGGACTCCTATACATCTTTCCACCCGTGCCACTCCTGCCCAGTGTTCTTAAGAAGATCTGGTATGACTAGACACAAGTCATCCTTGTGGATCTGGACTGGACATGGAGAGTCTGGTATCCCGATTCTATGATCAGATTGCCACTTCGGGAGAATCTTCTGTAGCAGTATAGGGGGAGGGTTCTTCACCTGAAATTGTCCACTCTCCGCCATCTTTCATGGTGATTGAGCAGCGGCAGATGACCTTCCTCCCAAAGTCTGTTATGTCATTCTGACTGCCAGGCGTCCCTCCACCAAGACGGTATACCCCTGCCGTTGGAAAGAATTTGTGGCATGGTGTGCAAAAATAAATATATATATAATATATATATATAAAATATATATTTATAAATATAAAATAAAACATATTGATCTTCTTTCTGCCCCTCTTTCTGAAGTTTTACACTACATTCTTTCACTTGCCTGGCAGGGCTCTTCTCTGGGCACACTTAAAGGTGATATGTCTGCTCTTTCTGCCTTCTTGCGGCTGCCTGACCAACCCTCATTGTTCAAGTCCCTTATTGTGCATACTTTTTAAAAGTGTCTTGTTCCTCTTTATCCTCCTTCACCATTTATCATGCCTCAGTTGGATCTTACTCTTAATGTCCCCACAATTGTCCCCTCAGGCTTCTAACATTGAAAACAGCCTTCCTTGTGGCAATTACATTTCCCCGCAGAGTGATTGAGCTGCAGGCATTATCATCTAAGCTGCTTTACTTCTATGACTATCCTGACAACCTGGTGCTTCGCACATGGGCCTCCTTTTTGACGAAAGTAATCACCCCATTACATGTAGGCCAATCAATCACCTTGCCTACCTTTTTTGCTCCTCCATATCCCTCTAAAGAAGAGGAGCGACTCCACCACCTGGACCCAAAATAACATTTTTGTTCTTCCTTGACCATATACAAGAGTTCCTGGTGGATGACCAACTCTTTGTGGGGTATGTTGGTGCAAAGAAAGGTCGAGCAGTGCAGAAGCAGACCATCTGTAGATGGGTCATACTCCGCATCAAAATCTACTAAACACTGGCCAAAAAGCAACCCCCTGAAGGTTTGCTATCTCATTCCACCAGAGCAAAAGCTGCGACCATTGCGTTATCTTGTGGAGTTCCATTCCTGGACATATGCCAGGCAGCAACGTGGGCTTCCCTGCATTCTTTCACCAAACATTACTGTCTGGACAATCTGAAAGAAACACGTTAGTTATAGATTCCTTACCTTAAAATTACCCCCAGACGTCAGACTTGATACGGAAAGGTTTTTCGTCAGCCTTACCTCTGCGCGTTGGAAGGTGGCGTCGGTCGGCTCCGTGTCCATCGTCGGCCTTGTGGTCACCGGGATGACGTTGCAGCAGCTACTTAGGCGCCGCCCTCGTGCGCTGACGTCCGTTCTTTCTTTTTCTGTGCCAGCCAGCGCAGACCCAGGAAGAGCGGTACCTCAGTCAGGTTTTATCGACTTCTTGTTTCGAGTCTCTGACTCCAAACAGGTGCACGAGGGATGCCCGGTTTCAAGGCCTGTGGCTCCTGTTACCGACTGATGTCGGTGACGGATCCGCGCTGCATGTGCCTCTTCTGCCTGGAGCGCGACCACGACCCCAAGTCGTGCTCCGACTGTCGATCGATGGCTCCGAAGGTTTGCGGGAGCGGTCCTGAAAGCTGCTTGAACACCGACAGTCGGCTCCTTACCGCTCGAGGTCCCGATCGAGAGGGAGGTCGAGGGATCGGTCACGGAGCCACCACCATTCCGATTCGAAATCATCGAAGTCTTCGCACTCGGGTCGGGTAAGTCGAAGCATAAGAAGAAGTCGAAGAAGCATCATCGCTGTTAGACTTCTCCTCGTCGGTCGGCCGTTCCGACGAGGCACGCGGGTGGTGCCACTCCAGCGGCTCCGCGCGTGGAGCACGAAGGGTCGATTCCGATCTTCCCTCCCTTTCCAGGACCCCGAGCGACCCCCGCCCAGCTTCATGCGTTCTACGAGGCGATGCATACCATCTTTGGGCAGACCTACCCCGCCGGCGCGCCTTTGGGCCCCGTGCACTCGTTAGGGGGACTAGGTCTTCAGTGCCGGCGGCTCCGGCCCCGCCGCCGCAGGCCCCCCTTGGATCCAGGCCTGGATCAGGATCAGTGCCATTTGACCTCGTTACATCTCCACCGGTGCTGCTCCTTATGGAACCACTACGGTGTTTGGCGCCGGTCAGCTCCCCGGCTGGCGTCGACCCCGGCCTCCATCCCGACTTGGGCACGGAGCCGGACCGGCGTCGTCCGAGGCCGGATCTGGCACAGGGTGGGGTTTTTGTGCCCCTGTTCACTCCTGGGGTCCATTTTCAACAACAGTGGCACCCAGAGGATATTGAGGAGGACTGGGAAGGGTCAGGTGACCCTTTAACTGACCAGATCGATACTGAACAGAGGAACTGGGGGATGCCAGTGGTCTTGACACCTCTCCTGACCTTGGCATGCTGTCTCCTACCGTGGCTACGGAGGAGGGAGCGTCATATGCAGTGGTGTTGCGTAAGGTGGCTGGTGCTCTCAACCTCCAGCTTCCTACGGTGGCTGTCAGGACTAACCTCCTGACAGAGGTGCTTCAACCAGCTACGAGCTCTTCGGAGCCCCTGCTGCTGTTTAATGAGGCCCTCACAGATGTCCTTTTGGGCACGTGGTCCAGGCCCTACACGGGGGCTCCCGTGGACAGGATGATTGCCGGATGCCACCGCCCTGCCCCAGGCGACCCCACTTTCCTCTCCCAACACTCCACCCCTGAGAGCTTGGTAGTTCAAGCTTCCACCTCCAAAAGCGCCTTCCCTACTGCTCCGCGTTAAAGGTAATCCAAGAAGCTGGACCACCTTGATAAAAAAAAGTTCTCTTCTGCCAGCTTAAGACGGCGGTCTGTAAACACCGCATGTCTCTTGAGCCGTTATTCACACTCAGTGTGAGATACGGTGGCGCAAGTGCAGCCTCAGTGTCCGGAGGAAGCTCGGGCAGTGCTCTCTCAGGCTGTTGCCGCCGGGAGAGATGCAGCAAAGTTTACAATTCGTTGTTGGTAGCGCTTTGTCGCTACGCCTGGATGAGGTCCACTGGCTTTTCAGGGGATATCCAGAACACCTTGATAGACATGCCCTTTGATGGCCATCGCCTTTTTGGCGACAAAGCAGACAACGCCCTAGAGCACTTCAAGGACTCACGGACTACCGCCAAGTACTTGGGCCTCTCCACCCGTCCGGCGCAGCCTGCTTTTCGCTCCTTGCGTGGCTACGGAAGGGGTGCCCCGCTACGTCCCACCCAGGGCCACAGGCCGCAGCAAGTTACCCAACCTTCGCGCGGCCGGGGACGTGGAAACAACCGGCGTGGTTCCGGGGGCCAGCGGGCGGGCCAGTCCACCAACTCCCCCTCTGCAGCAGCCTCCAAACCCTCCTTGTCCGACCTTTCAGGCCCATCAAACGCCAGTGGGCGGCAGGATTCGCCATCACCTCCCCCACTTGCGCACCATCACGTCGGACAGGTGGGTTTTGCAAATAGTCTGAAGGGGCTACTCCCTCCCCTTTGAGACTACCACTCCAGCCATGCCACCCAGATACCACTGCATGTCGGAGGATCATCTGGCCCTTCTCCAGCAGGAAGTTACGGCTCTCTTGGCCAAGGGAGGCATCGAGCACGTTCCTGTCCCAGAAGTAGGTTGTGGTTATTACTCCCACTACTTACTGGTCCCCAAGAAATGCAAGGGCCTGCGTCCTATCTTGGATCGCAGGGAGGTTAACCGCTTCCTCCAGAAGGAGAAGTTCAAGATTTTGACGTTTGCTCAGGTCTTGTCTTCCCTTGACCCGCAAGACTGGATGGTAGTGTTGGACATGCAGGACTCTTATTTTCACATCCCCGTCCTGCCGGCCCACCGGCTTTACCTACGGTTCACGGTAGGCCACGAGCACTTTCAGTTTCCTGTGCTCCCCTTTGGGCTTACCAAAGTGATGGTGGTGGTTGCAGCTCATCTGCGTAGATCAGGGGTTTCGGGTTCGCCCCAGGCAGTCGTCTCCCACCTCCAGACTACGGCTTACCTCCTGCATTTCCCGGGGTTCTCCATCAATGTGCCGAAGTCGTACCTGATTCCCTCTCAGAAGCTCCTCTTCATCGGAGCGGTTCTGGACACGGCGAGGTTTCGGGTCTATCCTCCCGAACAGCGAGTCTGGGATATTCAGGCTATGATTGCGATCTTTCAGCCTCTATCCCGGGTTTCGCTCAGAATGACCCTGAGGCTGCTGGGCCTCATGGCCTCCTGCATCCTGCTGGTCGATCATGCCAGGTGGCATATGTGGGCTCTGCAGTGGGACCTGAAGTTCCAGTGGGCGCAGCATCAGGGGAATCTGTCAGATTGCATCCAGATCTCGGAGGGCACTGCACGACAATTGCAGTGGTGGCTTATGAACCAGGATTGGGTCAATGTCAGATCCCTCTCCCTTCTCCATCCAGACCAAACTGTCATGACGGACGCATCACTGCTAGGTTGGGGCGGCCACATGGGGGAGGCGGAGATCTGAGGCCTCTGTTCTCCGGTGAAGTCCGGGCTCCACATCAACCTACTGGAGCTACAGGCTCCTTCCCTCTGTCCGGGGAAGAGTAGTGCAGGTGTTCACAGGCAACACCACTGCCATGTGGTACTGCAATAAACAAGTAGGGATGGGGTCGTGGACCCTATGTCAAGAGGCCCTCCGCCTCTGGACATGGCTGTAACATCGGGTCATATCCCTGGTGGTTCAACACCTGACAGGTTTGCTGAACGCCGGGGCGGACAAACTCAGCCGCAGGTGCATGATGGATCACGAATGGCATCTTCACTCGGAGGTGGTGCATGGTCTCTTTCAACAGTGGGGAGAGCCTTGGTTAGATATATTCGCCACCGAAGAGAACGTGCAATGTCAGCAATTCTGCACATTGGAATTTCCAAGGTAGCACTGTCTCGGAGACGCTTTTTTTCGTGAGTGGAGTTGCGGTATCCCGAGCTACTGCATCTAGCCATCGATCCTCCGATCCGTCTGCCTCTTTGGGAGGATCTTCTGTTCCAGCAGCAGGGGACGGTCCTCCACCCGAACCTTTCTAGCCTCCACCTCCTTGCATGGAGATTGAGCGGCAGCAGTTGACGTCTTTCGACTTGCCTCACAAAGTCTGTGATGTAATCTTGGCAGCCCTGCACTAAGACGGTATACGCCTGCTGATGGAAAACATTTGTGGCATGGTGCACAGCAAAGGCTGTGGATCCCCTTTCTGCCCCTCTTTCTGAGGTTCTCTTGTTCTTCCTTTCTTTGTCCCAGCAGGGCTCTGCTCTGGGCACTATCAAGGGCTATCTCTCGGCCATTTCTGCCTTTCTTAGGCTTCCTGATCAGCCTTCTCTCCAAGTCCCCGGTTGTAAATAGATTCTTAAAAGGCTTTACTCATCTCTTTCCTCCTATTCCCTTTGTAATGCCTCAGTGGGACTTGAAGTTGGTATTTGATGTGCACTCCCTTTGAGCCGCTTCACAACTGTCCACTTAGACTCTTAACGCTCAAGACTGCATTCCTGGTGGCCATCACATCTGCCAGAAGAGCGAGTGAGCTCCAGGCTCTTTCTTCCAAACCTCCTTTTCTGGCTATACATCCAGACAAGGTTGTCCTGAGAACTCGTCCATCCTTCCTTCCCAAGGTGGTCACCTCCTTTCATATTGGGCAAACCATTACTTTACCCACCTTCTTGCCACCTCTGCATCCTTCGAAAGAGGAAGAGAGGCTTCACCGTCTGAAACCAAAACGTGCGCTTTCCTTCTATCTGGATCGCACCAAACAGTTCAGGGTGGATGACCAGCTCTTTGTTGGCTATGTGGGCGCCAAGAAAGGTCGGGCCATACACAAGCGAACCATCTCCAGATGGGTCGTTTTATGTATTAAAGCCTGCTATTCTCTAGCAAAAAAGGAACCTCCAGTTGGGCTGCTCGCACATTCCACCAGGGCGACGACAGCCACTAGTGCTTTTGGTCCCTCTGAATGACATTTGTCAGGCAGCTACGTGAGCATCATTCCAAACGTTTACTAAGCACTACTGCCTGGACAGCCAAGTCCGCAGAAATGGCTGATTTGGCCGCTCTGTTCTCCAAGACTTTCTGGTGTGAATTTAGTTTGCAGACCCACCTCCGGGGTTGGTATCGCTGGGGTACCTATTCTAAGGTAAGTAATCTATAACTAACTGTTTCTTTCAGATGAACAAGTTACTTCCCTTTGGTAACGATATATCTGTAAAAAACATAGGTTATAGATTCCTTACCGCCCCACCCATCCTCCCATTTCTGCAAACTGACTTCTAAGGTTAAGGACATCCTTTCAGTTCCCTAGTTTTGTGCACCAGTGGTCAGTGTTTCGCATGGCTCTGCGTTTCTGGCGCAGAAAGTCGTGCACAGAACTGACGTCAGCGCACGAGGGCGGCCTCTAAGTAGCTACCACGACGTCATTCCGGCGACGACGACGCCAGCGATGAACGTGTAGCCGACTGACGCCACCTTTCGACGCGCAGAGGTACTGCTGAAGAAAAACTTTCAAGAACCAGTCTTACGCCTGGGGGTAGCTCTAAGGTAAGGAATCTATAATTAACCTATGTTTCTTACAGATGTATCATTACCGAAGGTAAGTAACTTGTTCGCCAGCATCTCCTTCTCGTTTTACAGCAGATTATCTGCCTGTGGACATTGGTAGTTCCCATGAGCTGCTTGAAAGAGCATCCGAGCACTTCAAACAACCTCTACCAGTGAAGCTGACGGAGTACTTCCTCTAGGCAGGAACTCAGTGCACAACTAGTGCTATCCCAATTATAGACTTCATCTGACAAGAGGGTTTAAAACGAATGAAGACCCCCAGGGTCGGTAATGGCTGTTATACCGCAACTAGATAAAAAATGCAAAGCCCAGAAGAATTCAACTACATGCCTCATTGGTCAAACTAGACCAGACTCAGTCATCATGCAGGCTGCTCAGAAAAGAGTGAAGAACCCTTCCTTACCGTGCACTGCACCTCCTGCTATAGAAGGCTGCAGACTTGATAATATTGGGAAGAGATTCTCTGCTATTGCGACAACCTCAATAAGAGCCTCCAGTGCTCTGGCCATCCTCAGGAGAAACGACCGTCCGATGTGGTCTGACAACTTATCTGTATTGGAGTATCTCCAAGAGGGCAAGAAAAAGAAGGCCTGGGAAAGTTTAATGGAAGGAGAAAAGGGCTCTTCTGAGATAATTGACGTGGTCATGGACGTTTCTTCCACTGCCTTCAGGCAAATGACTGGAGCAGCAGTTTTACGGTGCCAAAGGTGGCTTAAGGCAACTGCGTTCCGCGGGGAGGTGAATGCCAAAATACTCAACATGCCTTTTGACTGGCAGAACCTGTTTGAGAAACTTGTCGATGACTCACTGCAGTTGATAAAGCCTGATGCCTACAGCAGAGGCGTTTTCAGCCCCTTTGAGGCAGGGATAAAGGCCAATTTAAAACCAGAGCACAGTTCCAGCAGAGGTTTCACCCCTACTCTCAACAGGTTTTACGATCTTAATATACTTCCCAGTCCTGCTGACCAACCACAATGTCCACTTATTCCAGACAGCCAATGCATCGCCATCCTTTGGCCAAGGAGAGGCTCAGTATACCTCAATGATGTATCGCAGGCTCCTGTTATCTCATTCCCACATCATTTAGGCAACCCTCTTTTCAAATTCTTCAATCACTGAAAGCTCATCTCTTCCAACAGATGGGTGTTAGATGTAACCCAGCAAGGTCACACCCTGGAATTTGTTCAAAAGCCTCCAAATCTACCTCTGCGCAGGGCATCACATCGTCATCTTCCCATTCTAAAGAAGGAGATTTGATTTCTTATTTTCAAGAAGGCTATACAAAAGGTGCTGTTTGTGAGAAGTTGGCCTGGTATATGCTGTCCACTAGTTATAGTGGGTACCTTGCACCAATCCAAACGACGCTTGTTGATGATTAGGTTAAAGACAACCTTCATTGAAAGCTATCCTAGTAGTAGCTATGGAGAGCAGCCTTCAGGCTAAATTTCGAAGGAATGTAAAGCTGCTTGGTTTACCAGATTATAACCTCCTGAATGACCAAATGAAAGGAGAACCACACAAGGAATATATAAAATATATGTATTTATTACTAAACACTCTCTACTAACCTCTTTATGAGATTAGAGAACAAGGCACACAATATTAAAGCACTAGAACGACAGTAAATAGCACAATACACAGCGGGCTCCAGGGGGAGACCGAACCGTATACTAAGAAAGTGGTATAACAACCGCGACTTGACTAGACACAGTGCCTAGAGCATGTAGAATCGCTGGGACCCCAAGGAGCCACCCAAAGTAGTGACACAGGGGACCCACGGAGGACGTGTGCAGTTTGAGAACACAGGCGCGAGCTCCGTACAACTCTATGGGAAAGTCGTGGTTGGAATTTTAAAGATTAAGGACACTTAAGAGAGGACTTCAAGCAAACCCTTTGGAACATAGAAGGTTCTAAGGCCAGTACCCTTGAGAGAACCGAGGCACCCGTGTTACCTATCCCAGGAGAGCCGCGTGCATAGGGGCCAAGTGGTGTTGAAAACTCTCGTTGATTTCAATGGCATGATGCTAAGAAGTGCTGCTGCCAGAAAGATGAGAAGTGTCCGGTGTGATCCAAGTCTGGATCAGAGCTGAGAAGAACCTGAAAGCAGAGGGGACAGAGTCTGGGTCACTTCTCAGTGACCAGGGGCACAATAGACGAATCCCCACCGATGTCGGGTGTTTCAGGTGAGAAGAGGTGAAGCTTGACTCTGCAGCCACGGGGACTAGGAGAGGTCGACGACGACCAAAGTCCACAGGTGAGCTGTCCCACGAAGGATGTCGAGTGTTGGGGGGTCAGTGTCCGGATTGAACACCAACAAGCCTTGGCAACTGCAGCCCACGCGGTCAGAGGAAAGATTCTTCGGTGAGAACCAGCAAGGTCCTGGGGACTCTCCAAGCTATGGAGAGTCAGGGCACGTCTGGAGCAACCAGGATAACCCACGGAAAGTCAAGGATACCTTCACAGGGACCCACAGGTCGATGGATCAGGGATCGCGAAGGGACCTCGAGCGGAATCACAAAATACCTGCCCATGGAACACTCATGGATTGTAGGCCGGAAATCTTTGGTGGAAACACTACTTGGGGTCAGGACTACAAGTAGCCCAAAGCACATCCTCAGGGATCGCCGAAAAGCATATGCTGCTGCAAATGGACACGGTGCACAGGGGTTAGAGTTGCACGATCCCCACGAGGACTGCGGGTCTCAGGATTGCTGAGAGCTCTGGTCGACCTCGGGACACTTGGGAACCCACCTCCTGTGTTGCAGAAATCTTCTGAGTCCTCAGGCGCTCGGGAGAGGCTAACTGGTCAGATGCGTTTAGGTGCCTGCTTAGCAGGGGAGTAACTCCTTTACTCCAAGGGAGATTCTTCAGTCATCCAACGTAGTGTAGATAGTCGAAGTACTTGGTTTCTGTAGCAGAGTTTCGTCCAGGTAAATCCAAAGTCCTGTAGTCAGGGGTTCCTACTTTATAAAATGGGTGGGACAAACTCTGGGGACTCACCTATGGGAGGGTCCGGATAGAGGGGTGACTACACCCATGTCCTTTGTCCAGTTTTGCGCCAGAGCAGGAGCAAATGGCTCCTGCAACCGGTTTGAACTGGACTATGTACAGGGACACCAAATGTGCCCCCAGTGCAGACATCAAAGCACTCTGAGTGCACCCACCCAGCCCCAATACACTAAAGCCTGTCTGGGAGGTGGTCACACTTCCCTGTGACAGGAAACCTATTGTCCAGCCTTCCCCTGCCGGAGTTTCATCCAGCAGCAGGAGGGCAGACTCGTGTCTGTGGCTGGCAGCATCCATCTTGTGATGCCATGGTCGAGAAAGCTGGTACCGGGTGTACCAGTGTTGTCATATTTCTCCCTCTAGGAGGGTGGAATCATACCTCCCACACCAGTTACTGGTGTGGAGGTATGATTCCAAGGTGTTTGGCACCAAAAACGACATGTTTCCATGCAGCCGTTTTAAAGTTAGCATTCACCGTGAGGTTATAATGCACTTAAGAGTATATGGTTGGCTGCATCACAAACCACCCCGGAATAGAGGTTCCGAAGGCTGCAGAGGGGCTCTGCTTATGCAGGTGCACCCTCTCACATAAAACCTAGCACCCTGCCTTCAGGATTGATAAGGCCTGCCATAGGGGTGACTGATAGGCTTATATGTGCAGTGATATGGAGTAGATATAGTGAACCTATATCTAAGTAAGGGGTGCATGCACCACCTTACACAGGCTACTGTAGCAGACCTGTTGTGTCATTTTGAATGGTCTCCCAGGGGTGGCACAATACATGCTGCAGCCCCTGAGAGGTCTCTGGGGTACCTATGCCCTGGGTACATAGTATACCATATAGTAGGGACTTAAAAGGGTACCCCAGAATCCAATCTGGAGTGTACCTAAAGTACATGAACAACCAATGTAGGGAGAAAGCAGATAGACCGGGGTCCTGATTAGCAGGTTCCCAGTCACACTAAGTCAAAAACCAGCAAAACACCAGGAAAAAAGTGGGGGTAACCATGCAGTCAGATTCCACCTTCCTACACCGTTCAATCAATGTAACCAACGTTTTTACCCCAACTTCTTTCTCATCAGGAACAAGTCATGAAAGTGGAGCCATGTGAGGGCTCTAAACAAGTTAATCAAAAAGCAGCCTTTCAGGATGTTATCTCTGGTGGACTCAGGAGACTACATGTCCTCCTTACATATACTGGTCGCATATTTCCATATTCCGATACATCCACAGCACCAAAGGTTTCTCAGGTTCCAGGTATCAGGTTGCCATTACCAGTTCGAGGTGCTCCCTTCCGGGTTAAACGCAGCACCCAGAGTATTCACCAAGTGCATGGCACCGGTGGTGGCCTTTCTCAGGCGTTCAGGTCGCCAGGTTTTCCCCTTCCTGGACGATAAAGGGTCACACTTTTCATTCAACAAAAAACTCTGCAGAGGCTTGCCTGAGGCTGTTTCAATCCCTAGGCCTCAAGCTCAACGAGGAAAAATTCTCCTGCTTTCCTTCCATATCTGTAGTATCCCTAGGAGCGGTCCTAGACATGAAACTTGTTAAGGCTTTCCCCTCAGAACAGAGAATTTCCTGATTGTAAACTCTCACGCAATCTCTTTCTGCAAAAGAATTCACTTCAGTAAGGACATACAAGTTCATGTTGGGGATGATGTCATCCTGCAACCCATTGCTTAAAACTCTCGCCTTCGCATGTGGCCTCTTCAGGAACAGATCGATGCGCAGTGGACTCAGTGCCATAGATCTTTTGAGGACAGGGTTTCAATAACTCCAAAGATGAGGTTGGCAATGTCCTGGTGGATGAGCTGTAAAAATGTCTCGGAAGGTCTCTTTCCTGCCTGTGATCCTCCAGGTGGTAATGACAACGGATGCCTCCTTAGAAGGATGGGGAACACATCTACAGGTCTTAGAGGTTCACGGAAAGTGGTCCAGTCAGGAAGCATCATCTCACATAAACCTTCTAGAGCTGAAGGCAGTGTTTCTGTGTCTTCAGGCTTTTCTACCCAGGCTCCGCAATTCTTCAGTACTGGTGAGAAGAGACTACACTACTACTATGTTGATCTCACCAAACAAAGTGGAACAAAGTCACAGGTTCTGTAGGCACAAGCTCAATGGATAAAGGAATGGTTGATAACCAACATCACCTCTCTCTAAACATAACAAGTCCCAAGCGTACAGAACAAATGGGAAGATCCGCTCAGCAGGACAGACAATGCCACGAGTGGCAGCTCAACAAGAGCCAGTTACAAAGGGTTTTCCAGTCTTGGGGCTATCCAACCCTGGACCTTTTCGCCACTTCTCTCAACAAAAAACTGCAAATTATTCACCAGCAGATACCCCCAGCCAGGATCTTGGGAGAATACCTTCCACTTCTCTTGGAAGGAAACGTTTGCATACGCGTTTCTACTCATTCCAGAAGTCATGCAAAAAGTCATACGAGAACCTTGCTGTCTCATTCTCATCACCCCAGTGTGGCTAAGACATTATTGGTTCACCAAGATTCTTCACCTATCAGAGTGCCCACACATTGAGTTTCTGCCAACTGAGGATCTCCTTTCAATGAACCAGGGCCAAGTGGTTCACCCTCTGATTCATACTCTCAACTTATTGGCCTGGCTCCAGGCCAATAAGTTGCTCTAGGTCTCTGAAGAATGTGCTTCAATTCTTGATATGGCTCATGTTCCTTCTACAAGCAAATGCTATTCCGCAAAGTGGAAAAGATTTTGCTCATGGTGTGCTCCATAGTCTTTGCATCCTTTCTCGTCTACACCTGAGCAGATTCTTCCATATCTGCTTCGTCTGCCATATCAGCACTATCTCATGCATCCATCAGGGTGCATCTATAGGCACCTTCCTTATACAGGCGATGTTCTGGACGATTATCTTTATGGTTTATTAAACTGGTTAAGGAGTTTATGAAGGGTTTCTTTCGGGCCAACCCGCCTGTCAAGCCTCCTCTGGTGCTATGGCAGCTGAACGCAGTCTTATCACAACTTATGAGATCTCCTTTTGAGCCCATTCACAAGTCTGAGTTCAAGTTAATTTCATGGAAGGTGGATTTTCTCTTAGGTATTACGTCTGCCAGGCAAATAAGTGAAATTGAGATTTTCACCCCCCCAGCCCCCCCCCCACCCCCCCCCCCCCCCAACACTGATTTACGGAGCTCCTTCTGCTCTCGGAATCCAAGCCCTATCGCCTTCCCATGATGACAATCCTATTGACCATGAGCAAGGGGCAAATCCTCCATCCTCATCCAGCCTCTCTCCAATTGCATGAATAGTTCTGAATTCAAGGATTTAGACATCCCTCAGCATTGCAGGGAGGTTTTGTCTAGGGCGGGAGCTGATTCCAGCAACAAAGCTTATTGATTGAAATAGAAGTGTTTTTGTTCTTGGTGCCTTCAAAACAAAATGCACCCTCTTCTCTCATCTCCAGAGCAAATCTTGCCTTACCCTCTTTCTCTGGCCCGATCAGGACCGGCATGTGCTTCTGTTAAGGTTCACCTCGCTGCCATCTCTTGATACAGACGTTCTTCCACTTATTCATCCCTTTGCTCTTCTCACATCTTCAAGGAATTTTTGAAAGGATAATTCAGGACTTTTCCTCCCATTCGAGCTCCTCCACAAAATGGCATCTAAACATAGTACTTTCGCAGCTTATGAAGCCACCGTTTGAGCCTATTCATAAAGTAGAGTTAAAATGTCTTACTTGGAAGGTTGCATTACTTTTGGGTCTCACCTCACCTCAGCTAGGAGAGTAAGTGAAATTCAAGCCTTCACTATAAAATTATAGCTACCCTTCACTGATGACTATATTCTGCTCAGAACAAATCCCAAATTTATTCTGAAAGTTCCATCCCAATATCACCTTAACCATAGATCTCCACACATTTTTTCCAAATCCATCCCCACCAGCTGAGAAATCTCTTCATTCTCTGGACATCAAACGATGTCTTAAATTTGATTTCCAACGGACTAAACAAATCCTGAAGACAGATCAGTTGCTGGTTTTTTATGGGCCTCAAAATATGGGTGCTTCAGTCACAAAGACAACTATTGCAAAATGAATTGCAACAACTATCCAACTCTGCCATGTCAGCTGCTCAAGGCTAAAGCACATCTCACAAGGGCGGTATACTCCTCTGCTGCCCTATTTGCTGTTATCCCGTTAGAGAAAATCGGTTGTGCCGCAACATGGAAGAACAGACAAACTTTAATGCAGCATTATTGTTTGGATTTGGCAACCTGCAGTGACGCAGCTGTACGTCATCTGTTCCAATAAGGTAAGCCTCTGCTCATAGAGGTATTTCATTATTTACTTTCTATGTTGTTTCCATAATGTGGTTATATGATACTTCTTGATTTACATGCTGAGAATTGTTATATGCTAATAATGCAGTTATGTATTATATTGTTATCCACCATCCTCTAAGGGTACTTCTGTTTTCTGCAATTTGTATCTGTAGAACTGCTTGCTATTCTGATTCAAGCATGTGAATCTATGAAATGATCCAGTACCGGAGAAGAAAATGAGTTACTTACCTGTAACTACGCTTCTCCAGTATTGGTATCTTTCATAGATTGACTTGCAACCCACCCACCTCCCCTGAGAGCTTCCCTTATTTTCCTATTCATATGTTATCACACTTGTGCTTGAAAATCCGAGGAACTCAGCCTCTCTTGGGAGTGTTCTACAGGATGCTGTCATCTGATTGGTTATTACTTACGTTTGGTTCTTTTTTACAAAAGGATATAGATAGGCTATTGCAGTGTTTGTTGCTTTTGTAGCCTATTGTTATAGTATTTACTGCTTTTATAATGATACCGTGGGACTCCCACTCAATAGACGGTGTGATTCAAGCATGTGAATCTATGAAAGATACCAATACTAGAGAACCTTAGTTACAGGTAAGTAACAAATTTTCTTTCTTGACATCTCAGAGACACTTGAATAAACATTATCGGTAAAAAAACCTTCTGATGGATACTTCTAACTGCAATTATTCCCCTCTGAATATTCCCCAACTGTCAGACTGAATCCAGAAACTTTAAGGTAGTACTCCTGTGTGCTGATAGGTGGCTTTGTGCAGCTCCACATCCACTCTAGAAGTGATGAGTGAAGCCCCATGCACTTTCACTGATCTATGCCCACGGACGTCAGTTCCTTTCTTACTATGACTTTAGACACAGTACCGGAGCTACTCCTTGGTTTTTTTAAGATCTTTTTTTTGAGCGTCCAGATGAATCCAAATTCCATACTGAGCCACAGGGTGAAGCTGTATGATGCCAAATATCGGAAGACTCCAGGCCATGACCAGTTGAAGTCAAAAGGAAAGCCGGCTCGCGAAGTCATTCCTGTGGCAGTTCATCGTTGCCGTCAAAGTCTTCAGATAAGTCCAAGAAGAAGCATAAGAAATCGAAGCAGGAATAGACTCGTTCTCTCCTTTCTCAGACTCCAGAGAGGGCATGAAGGCGTCAAAGTGCCTCTTGGTCTCGCTCCTAAACTTCATCGGAGCTGATTCAGAGTCTAGTTTCGGTGAACACCTAAATTCCTGCATCCATCGGTGATGTTGCAGGAAGTCGAGGCATTTAGGGAAGCAATGCTATGCATTTTGGACACTTAACTATTTCTCTCCAGCACACCTTTGGGTCCCAAGGTTCCGCAAGGCCCTCAATTCCGGCTTCCACCGTTGAGGTAGCCCTTGGCACTGTATGTTCCCATCAAACCTACGAGTTCACCACCAGCTGAGGTACTAAATTCGTATCCATCTGTTGCGCCAGTTCCCTTTGCACCGGTGCTGATGCCGGAGGTGGTTTTGGAGCCTATTGTATTTCCAACTCTGACCAGAAATCACCTCGACTGAGGCCGCTCCCGATTCCTGCAGGAGCGCAGCCTGCAGGCAATCCTACTGATTCTGATACGTTGCCCTTCCCACTCAGTAGGACCTAGACTGATTCAAACAATGACAATTTTAATGAAGGGGTGATTTATCCCCCAATATAATGAGGAACATTGTAATGAAGAACTCCTAAGAGGCCAGTGACCTGCTTACTTCTGTATATACTAGCCTTGTTTCTTCTCCTGGTACTGCCGCCGAGGAAAGTGCCTTCTTCAGAGCCTTAATGCAAAGGGCGATATAAGTATTGGACCTACTACTCCCTACTATGGATATGAAGACTAATGTTCTAGCAGAAGTAATCCAGCCTGGTCAAGCACGCTCAGAACTTCTGTTGCCCTGTAAAGAGGCCTGTTACAATATGTAATTAATATGTTAATATTATGTTATATCATTTTGGTGTAAGCTAGATCTCCTGTACATCCTTATTTGTATTGGAATATTCCGTAACCTTGTTCCCCCCATGTTACTTAACATTGGTACCTTCCCTCTGTCTCTGGAGGCTACCTTAGAATGTTCAGGTGTGGCAGTTGCTGCACAGTTGGTGGAGAGAGGATACCGGCAATAAAGTATTAAACTTACCTGCCTGAAGAATTTGTTTTTTTATCACTGGTGACGATCTGTGAAAGGGGACAGATGACACCTGATCCTCCCCTTTTGATGTACTACTCCGCCAGCCATTAAATAAGGTACTGGTTTATCCTTGGGATACTCCATGAGGCTCTTCTCGCTACCTGCATCGTAACAGCTTTGAAGACCGACCACTTGCTTTGGAGAGTTTTCTGTCCCTGGCTTCCCTCACCTTGTGTGGACTGTGGGGGGAACTGCTTATTTCCTTCGTCTCGCCTGTGGCGCACCAACTCTGGAGGACTTTTGCTGAGGCTTATCTGTCACTTTTGCCCGGTGGCTGCCAAGAGTTTCTCTGAGGTGTTCCTCATATTTTCCCCTGGCAGCTACCAGCGTGCTGGCGCATGGGTGGTGCGCATTGTTGTGAGAGGCAAGTGTTAGCTGTGGAGCAAATTGTTGGCATTGGCACCTCCGCTGCATTTCTTAAGGAGCGCTGAAGTATTTGCTTATTTCCTCATGTGCTCCCTTCTTCTCTTCACGCCTCTCCGCCACAGCCCCTAACACTGGTTCATCGAAGGAACACTGAGGCGTTTGCCTTTCCCTCAAATGCTCCCTTCTGCCTCTCCTCTCGTCTGCCCACGGCTTCTCCTGGAACTTCGCCTCGGCTCGTTTCCACCTTCCATCTTCCTGGAGGCGTGGTGATCAGTATGGGGGGGCGGCTCTGCAGTCTTGGGCAGAGCCTTCCTTTCCAGTCATTCGCTCTATGGGCGGTTTTCCTCACGTCCTCGGGCTTTCCTCTTCAAAGCTGCATTTAAGGAGAGCCATTTGGTGATATTCGTCCTCATTATGCAGTGTGTCAGTTCACGGTGACACGCACACCTAAGCTCCTGTTCGCATGTCTACAGCGTATAATTTCACGGTGAAACGCACACCTAGGGGCATCGGTGCACTTCACTCCGGCGTGCCATGTCACGGTGACACGCACACCTAAGCTCCTGTTCACTTTTCTACAGCGTGTTTTTTCACGGTGACATGCACACCTTGGTGCATTTGTCCTCACCATTACAGCGTGTTTTCTATGGCATCATTTCATGGTGACAAGCACACCTGGGGGCATTGGTGCACTTTTCTCCAGCGTATCACTGTTCACCTATGCAACATGTCCTTTCACGGTGACACGCACACTGATTTTCTTCATAAGTTTCCAGGTCGACTCACAACTGTGATTCCTTCTTTATTCTGGAATTTTATGATACTGAGTGCATTTTGTCCTATATAGAAAGAGTCATTTTGTACATTGTGTGTCTCCACGGCATATTGCATATCTTTCCAGCTTCTTCAATTCGAAAATATAATCCTCCCTGCATATTTTGCTTCTCGTTGACTCCCTTGACTTATGATGGCTGCCGCTAGTATGTCCTAACCTGCACCATTTTTTAATGAATACGGCGAACCCAACATCCCATGGAAGGAATGGGAGAATATTTTTGAGTCATACCTTATAGCAATCGGGGGAGAACATTTTTGTACCTTATGGAAACAGCACATCCTTTTACACAGTTTGGGTCCAGATGGTAGGAAAATATTTGAAACATTACCAGAACCTGAGAGTGATGCAGATGAGGAGGACGATGAAGACACCTACAAAACCACCTTGTTGAAACTACTAATCCACTTTGGTGACAAAGTAAACATAGTGCTGAAAAGACACAAATTCTTTAGTCGTTCTCAAGGCAGACAAGAAAGCGTTTCCACCTATGTAGCAGCACTCAGAGGTCTGAGCAATCTATGTGAGTTCCATGATCTGAATGATTTCCTAATCAGAGACCATCTGGTACGTTGTACAAACAATAAAAAAATTCAGGAGAAGTTGTTACAAAAACAACCAAACCTTCAAGAGGCCATAGAAATAGCCAAATCCATAGAGCACACAGCCATCTGTTTAAAGGAAATAAATTTCCCAGACTCCCATGACAAAGTGGCAGAGATTGCCAATTTAGAGGTGGAATCGGAGGTTTACAAAATAAAGAATGACAATTGGCGCAACCAAACAGGAGATTCAGAATATTTTAAATTTAAATGCTTCTGCTGTGGGAGCAGCAATCATTTAGCCAATAACCCCAATTGTCAAGCCAAATCAGCTATGTGCAGGAAATGCAACCAGGAAATGCAACAAAAGGGGTCATCTAGCAAGAGTTTCAAAGAAAAACTTGGGTAAATAATGCCCCTGATGACAAATCTCAAGTCGAGAAAATCATACTACAAATTAATGAAATTGATAACGACAATCACCAAAGATATCCTGAATGCAATGTATCTATTGATGGCAAAGCTGGTAAAATGTTTGCAGACTCATGCTCTGCTTTCACTCTCGTGAACTATGCAGACTTTAAGTCTATTTTAGGTAAATCAGGGGGAGAACATTTTTGTACCTTATGGAAACAGCACATCCTTTTACACAGTTTGGGTCCAGATGGTAGGAAAATATTTGAAACATTACCAGAACCTGAGAGTGATGCAGATGAGGAGGACGATGAAGACACCTACACAACCACCTTGTTGAAACTACTAATCCACTTTGGTGACAAAGTAAACATAGTGCTGAAAAGACACAAATTCTTTAGTCGTTCTCAAGGCAGACAAGAAAGTGTTTCCACCTATGTAGCAGCACTCAGAGGTCTGAGCAATCTATGTGAGTTCCATGATCTGAAGGATTTCCTAATCAGAGACCATCTGGTACGTTGTACAAACAATAAAAAAATTCAGGAGAAGTTGTTACAAAAACAACCAAACCTTCAAGAGGCCATAGAAATAGCCAAATCCATAGAGCACACAGCCATCTGTTTAAAGGAAATAAATTCTCCAGACTCCCATGACAAAGTGGCAGAGATTGCCAATTTAGAGGCGGAATCGGAGGTTTACAAAATAAAGAATGACAATTGGCGCAACCAAACAGGAGATTCAGAATATTTTAAATTTAAATGCTTCTGCTGTGGGAGCAGCAATCATTTAGCCAATAACCCCAATTGTCAAGCCAAATCAGCTATGTGCAGGAAATGCAACCAGGAAATGCAACAAAAGGGGTCATCTAGCAAGAGTTTCAAAGAAAAAACTTGGGTAAATAATGCCCCTGATGACAAATCTCAAGTCGAGAAAATCATACTACAAATTAATGAAATTGATAACGACAATCACCAAAGATATCCTGAATGCAATGTATCTATTGATGGCAAAGCTGGTAAAATGTTTGCAGACTCATGCTCTGCTTTCACTCTCGTGAACTATGCAGACTTTAAGTCTATTTTAGGTAAAGAACAAAATAAGTTATGTAAAGCAGACCTATCACCTAGTGGATACAATAGGGACCCCATACCGATGAAAGGCATGATCAAATCCCTCATCTCCTTTAAAGATAGTTCTACAGTGGGCAAAGTATATGTAGTAGAAAATTGATCTAATTTATTAGCATGGCAACATCAGAGAGAACTGGGCATCAAACTGGACCCTAACAATCCGGAACAGGTTTTAGTCATAAATCCTTCAAGCAAAGGTGACCACATTGCCAACGAATCGCCAGAAGTTTTTTCTGAAGATTGAGGCTTACTAAAAGATTTCCAACACAAAATTCAATTAAAACAAAACGCCAAACCAGTGATATACAAAACTAGACCTATACCCCACCTTATGTGGTAACCCCTGAAAAGAGAGTTGTCTAGATTAGAAAGGTTGAACATCATACAACCCATTGATTACTCTGAATGGGTTATCCCCATTGTTATCGCAAAAAAGAACCACAGCCAAGACATTAGAATGTGCATTGTCTTACGCGATCTAAACAATAACATCTGGGTAGAAAGTCATCCGTTACCTCGCATCCATGAGATGTTATGCACTTTGGGGGAATCCACTTGTTTCAGTGTTCTGGATCTCTCCATGGCATTCCACCAGGTAGAGTTACACCCAGATTCCAGACGCCTCACTTCATTCACTACACCAATGGGTACATATATGTTCCGCCGCTTGTCTTTTGGATTGGCCTCTTCAAAAAATAATGCAACATGTTTTAGAAGGTGTACCCAAGACATTATGTTTTCAAGATGATGTGTTGATTTACGGGGCTACCATTGATGAACACAACAAGATTCTGAGGGAAGTCCTTTCCAAATTCAAGAGTGCAGGACTCACATTAAAGGAAGAAAAGTGTCAGTTAGGTTTGGAAGCAGTGGAATGTTTGGGACACTGTATTTCGAAGGAAGGCTTTAAACCAAAATACTGCTTGCTAGAAGCAGTGAAATATGCTTCAGCACCTGCAAACAAAGTGGTACTGGTATATTCCGTAACCTTGTTCCCCCATGTTACTTAACATTGGTACCTTCCTCTTGTCTCTGGAGGCTACCTTACAATGTTCAGGTGCGGCAGTTGCTGCACAGTTGGTGGAGAGAGGATACCGGCAATAAAGTATTAAACTTACCTGCCTGAAGAATTCGTCTTTTTATCAAGGCCCTTATGGATACCAGTTTTGGACACTTGGGTGAAACCATATACAGGATTACCAGTTAATAGGCAGGTTTCTCTGTGCCATCGTCCAGCTTCAGGCAACCCTGATTTTCTCACACAGCATCCTATGCCAGAGAGTTTGGTGGTGCAAATGTCCACCAGTAATAAAAATAGCAACACCTTCCACACCGCCCCATCTGATTGTGAGTCTAAGAAATACAGACATTTGGCAAACTTACGTTTTCTTTTATGAGCCTTTCTTTGCGTTCAGTAAATGCCAGTTGTCTTCTGGGCAGCTATTCCCATGCACTAGTATTTTCTGATGTTCAGGGTGATCTCAGGGTGTCCCTGACCCAAGCTGGCCAGGATGGCCGTGAGGTAGCAACATTTGTAATTCTGCTTTGCTTGGACACAACCGCTGCTGAGGTCAGGCAATTACAAGTGTGGTACTTTGGCACCAAGTCTGTGTGCTTCTCTGGAGATGGTCAGACCTTTCTGATGGACATATCAGTTGATGGCTCTCGCTATTTGATGACAAGGCAGTTCCAGCTCTGGAACTGTTTAAGGAAAGCAGGGCCATGGCACATTCTGTGGGTCTTGCCCCAACCAGACAATTCCACCATCAATTTCAACCCATCCTTGACCATAGCAGGGGTTTTCAATTTAAACTGTATCTGATAGAGACTACTAGCCGCAGATTCCTTAACGTAGAATTATCCCCAGGCATGAGACTGGACCCAGAAATCTTTCTTGCCCAGCATCTATGCGCGCCAGGGGGCAGTACCACGCGACTCCGCCCCGACATCCTCCCTGGCGTGACGTCAGCGAGATCACATAAGCCCCACCCCGGTGCGCTGACGTCAGTTTTCTTCTTTTCCGCGTGCAATGTGGATCCGGATCGTGTTCCTGGCCCCTCCCTTTTTTTTTTTTCGCTTTGCGTTTTCTGCTGAACAGTGTGCGAATGCCTTCGGGCTTCAAGACGTGCTCGTCTTGTGCGTGCCAGATGTCGGCGACGGACTCTCACCCCATCTGTATGTGGTGTTTGGGGGAGCACCACGACTCCACGGACTGCGAGGCTTGTCAGCAGATGAAGCCGAAGTCCCGGCGGGAGCGCCGAATGAAACTCCTCTCGGCCCGCATGTCCAGGTTGGCGTCATCGCCGTGTCCGTCCCCCCCAGAAGGCTTCAAGAACCACCGCTGCCGTCTCCGACATCGTCCCTCTCCAAGGCCGCAAGGGCGTCGCTCACCTGTTGGTAAGTGTCGCAGTTTGTCCCCGAGGCCCGGTCCCCGACCTGTGGGGGGGCATGGGATCTCCCCGGGTTGTGCTGCCCCGCGCGTCGCCATCCTACCCGCCGTTTCTCGGAGCAGGGGCGACCAGAGCCCAGATGGAGGCCTATGCGGCAGCCTTGCAGGCCTCTTTGGCTCCTCCTTTTTCTCCTCTTCTTCCTGGGACGTCTGCAGATCCCTTTCTGTGTGCAGGGACTTGTGCGGCGTCACCGGCGGCTCTGGCAGGTTCAGCTCCAGGTTCTGGAGATGTGGTGCCATCGGGGTGCGGCCCTCCGGGGTTCCCTCCTTCGGACCACTGCGCCTCTGCCTCGCCGCAAACCCCCGTGGGGGTCCCTGTGGGGTCGCGGGAGGTTGCCGGGGCTCGAGGCTCGTCCTCGAGTCCCACTCGGTCCTCTGGCCAGGCGGCGGCCTTGTCCGCAGCCGAGCTGATGCCGCTCAGGCGCCGGCGGCTGCTGGACCTGGCGGCGCCGCAGGGGCCGGCTAGGGGCCGGGGCGTGTCTCCAGGCACCCCTCGTCTCTCCACGGAGGCGGCTGCCTCGTCGGAGTCGAGTCAACACCTTTTTGGCGCCGTTCCTTGGCCGACCCCGACCCGTTCTCCCGGAGCGCGTGTCGTGGCAGAGGTCGTTTCGGCGTCCCCTTCGGCACCGTTCGACGTTGAGCTGACGCCGGTGGCGGACTCTACGGCGCCGTGCCAGCGTCATGTCATTGATTCGTCTTCGGACGCCCTCTCTTCTCCAGAGTTTCGGCAACTGTTTGTTTCATCTTCTCCGGAGATGGGACGCTGCGTCGTGGCTTTTTCCCCGCCGTCCCTGCGCCCACAGTCTTCACCGGAGGCGCCTCAGGTTCCCCACTCGTCTTGCAACCCTCCCCAGTTCTGAGCTTGGCCTTTCCTTCCTCCGGTTGGGTTGGGAGATGGCCGACTTAGCTTACAGCCGTCGCCCATGGAGGAATTGCTTTCCCCACCGTGTTGCCCTACGGAGGCGAGTGCTGCCTTCGCCCGGGGTGTCTCCACGGCTGCTGGAATCCTGTGCATGGGTGTTCAAGCTGCCCATTTCCCCGCGGATCATTTGCTGGAGGTTCTCCATCAGGGCTCTGGTGGACGGGAGCTGCTTGTTCCCTTCGAGACTTCGCTCCATAATTCAATCTTGGGGGCCTGGGGGCTTCCTGCCACGGGGGACTTGGTGCCCCAGCCACTTCTGCACCGCCACCTTTCTGCTCCGCATGATCCTGTCTGCCTTTGTCTCCACCCTTCTACTAGGGGCCCTCTTTTGCAGACCGCCTTTCCCTCCTTGCCATCGGTGTTGTCTCCCCTGTCTCGGGAGGCCCGGTGGTTGGATTCTTGGGGGCACAACATCTTTGCCTCTTCTAGTGCTGCCTTGCGGGCACTTAACACGCTTTGTGTCTTGGCCAGAGCCACTTCTTGCTTGTGGGATTCGGCGGAGTCCCTTCTGTCTTCCGCTTCTCAGGAGGGTGCCTGCGCTGATCTGCGGCACCATGTGTTGGATGGCAGGGAGCTGGCGGCGTTTATTCTTCGCTCGGCTCTGGACGTTTTGGAGGTGCTTGGTCGCACCATGGCTTCTTCTATGGCCCTCCGTCGTCATGCTTGGCTGAGGGATAGTGTTTTCCCTGAGAACGTTAGGGAGCGGCTGGTTGACCTTCCCTTTGATGGCGCTCTTTTGTTTCACGCCCCTGCGGATTCTGTCATTCAGAGGTTTCTTGCTGGGCTTCGCCCTCCTCCCCCTCGTCCTCAGTGACCTGGATGTCAGTCTGTGTTCTGGGAGGTGTTCTCCCGTTGTTTCCTGGGGCCTAGTCACGAGTTGCCCTGGTTGTGTATTCTGTGTGGTTGGTGTGCCTTTAGGGTTCTTTCGTTGGCCCTTTGGTGCTGTTGGCTGCTGGTCCGGCCCTTTTTTGACTTCTGATTTTGGCTGTTGGTAAACCCGGTAGGCCCTGAGATTAGGCCTTCTGTGTCTTCTTTATTGGCTGATTGGTAAGCCGTCTGCGGATTTCTCTGCACATCTTCTGTTGTCCTCTGCTGCGGAAATGTTTTCCTAAGAGGTGTTCCCATGTTTCTTGGGACGTAACCTACCCTATGTGGGGTACTTGTAGCTATTACATAGCTCTGTCTTGTGCTGGGGAGGTATGGTCGCCCCTTTCGGGCTCCTTGCTCTCTGTGGCGTCACGGTATGTCGCAGGTGCAATCTTATTGCCGACTGTCTTGGGGCACCTTGAGCTCCGTCTGTCCTTCTCCTTGTGGCTCAGTCGCTAGGCCGGTTTGGCCTGCTTTCTGCGGCATCGTGTTGTGGCAGTTCCGCACTTGTCCTGTGTTTCGGCTTGGTCCTCTGTATGGTGCTCCAGAGGGTCTGGCTTTCCTTGGCTACTGTGTTCTGGTGGCCGGCTTGGGTCCGTCCTTCGTCTCTCTCTCTCTTTTCTGCCGGGGTTTTTCCCTCCCCCCCCGCCCTTCTTTCGTGGGTCAGTGTGTGTGTGTTTCTGCCCCGTCCCCTCCTTTGAGGTGTGTCCTGGCTCTCTGTGGCCTCTGCCTTCGGCTGGCGTCTGACTTGTCCTGGGTGCACTGTTCCATGGTATTGCCTGCTGCTGGCGGCGCATGCCTGTGCAGGCCTGCTTGTTCTACTCCACCGTTGCGGTCTTGATGTGTTCCCTTGTGCCCCTGCCTTTGATTCCGCTGGGGCTTTGCGCAACAGTGCCTTTCTTCTTCCGCCTGTACTGTTGGACTGTTGGCCGTGGAGTTGTTGCGGCCTTGTCCGCTGCTTGCGGCCTTGTCCTCTAGTTCTGCCTCTTCTCTCTGGGTTCTAGGTGGTCCTTGTGTTCCTTGAGGCTTTTAGGGCGCTGTCTGCCCCTGTGGGGGCGTTGGGCAGTTCTCTCTTGGTTGGACTTAGGATTTCCTGGCCTTTTCCTTCTTGTCCTTGTGCCATGTCCCCTACTGGGGCCCTGGGTCTCTCCTGGTGGGGAGGCTCTCTCGCAGGCCCTCCTCCCTTCTGGTTATGGCTAGGGTATCTATTCTATGTTAAGGAATCTGCGGCTAGTAGTCTCTATCAGATGTACAAGTTACTTACCTTCGGTAACGATGTATCTGGTAGAGACGATTCTAGCCACAGATTCCTTCACCGCCCGCCCTTCCTCCCCGTTCTGCGAGGACCCTCTGCTTGGGTTACTGCAGTCGCCTCCCACTGGGTGGCTTGTCTTCTGTGGGTGTCCTCTTCGTTTTCTTCAGGTCAGGCATCCCTCCAGCTGGTTTCTCTCCAGCGTGAGGGCCTACTTTTGCTCTTTCCCTCTGTTGTTAGAGTTTCTGATCCCCAGCCGGTCTTCTTTGTTGTTTTTTTTTTTTACCTGTCCTTTGACCTCCTACTCCTTTTGGGGTTAAGGCCCTCCTTGGCAATGTAGTCTGCGGATGGATTACCTGTCCTTTGCCTCCTACTCCTTTCAGGGGTATGGCCATCCTTGGCAGTGTAGTCCGGGGATGGATTGCTGTTGTTCCTCTGTTCCGGGCTTGTGTCCCTTACCTTTGTTGTTGTGGGTGCAGTCTCTCTCTCTCTCTCTCTCTCTTTCTGTCATGGCACTTTCACATGCTTGTGCCTCCAGGATGGCTCTCGCCTTTGCTTTCAAGGTGCTTTGCACTTTTCTTGCTCTGGCTTCGCTGCTTTGGCCTCCTGGTGCTTGCCTGCCACCTGGTGCTTTCGCCTTAGCTTGCACAGTTGTTCCTCAGAGTGGTTTTCTGCTCTGACACTTGCTTGATAGCATATGCGAGCTGTGCAGTGCGATCTGTAGTCCCAGTGGGCACAGCATCAGAGGGATCTGTCAGTGTGTATCCTGATTTGGGAGGAGACAACAAAAGATCTGCAGTGAAGGCTGCCGGAACACCATTGGGTCAGTGGCAGTCTCTTCTCCTTATTCTATCAAACATATTTTTATTTAGGTTTTTGACAGAGTACATCGTATAACATTACCATCGCGTTCTTCACATGTGGGATGTTAAAGAATGTTTACAAAAGTTGACACTGTGAAGAATCATACATACCGCCAGCCCAAACATAGTGGAATAAACATAAGGGGTACAGATTCTAACATAACAGGGCTTAGGGTAAGTCCCCGCGTTCTGCACTGTGCGGCAAGTAATGCTAGAAATTTCCCATCGTTCTTTATGGTTGCTCTCTCTGGGTTCCTTCTAGTCCGAAGGTGTGATATAGAAAGTACTACAGTGTAATCAAAACGGCTCTTAACTGTGGATCAATGAACAGAAAATAAGTAACCAACCCTTTTCCACCCCCCACCCGTAACATGGTGACTGCACATACAAAAAAAGGAAAAACGCACACTGCAGATTGCTTCACAGGTTGCACTTCATATCTGGAAGAGGTGGAGCGCCCTAATGAAGGAAGGAAGACCACGGGAAAGAAAGGTGACCAGGGGGCCCCATTTAAATTCAATGTTTTTAAAATTATCCCTGAAAATGTCCAACATTCGCTCCAGGCTAAGGAGCTTCCAGACGTGAGTCCCTTGCTCACTTTTCCACTGGATTCAAGCAAGCCTGGCTGAAGATGGCTGAAATGCCAGAAACCGGTCCTGGGAAGCTTGTTTCCGGTCCAGGGAAGGCATGGCTTGGCAGTTCGGGCTGGACTGTTCCCATGAGGCACAGGGGGCTGGACTGTTCCCATGAGGCACAGGGTCAGACTGATTTGCATATGGCCATGTCTGAACTGGGGTGACAGAGTGGGCTAAAGAACGGTGATGGATCAAACCCAGACCTGTTGACTGGGTGTGAGTGTTTGATTGGTTCTGATGCTCCGTCCATCACCACCCCCTTTTATACCGCTATGTTTGTCATAAGTTGGCAGTGTATGCTCAGACGTGAGTCCCTTGCTCACTTTGCCACTGGATTCAAGCAAGCCTGACTGAAGACGGCTGAAATGCCAGAAACCGGTCCTAGGAAGCTTGTTTCCGGTCCAGGGAAGGCATGGCTTGACAGTTTGGGCTGGACTATTCCCATGAGGCACAGGGTCAGACTGATTTGCATATGGCCATGTCTGAACTGGGGTGGCAGAGTGGGCTAAAGAAAGGTGATGGATTAAACCCAGATCAGTTGACTGGGGGTGAGTGCTTGCAATGTTCAACGCTCCGTCCATCATTTCCTTTGGTTTTTGGTAGGGAGCTTCCATAACCTAGAGTGCCAGAGGGAAATTGCCGGAACTTCTCTCCTTTTCCAGGCCGCCGCTAATGTAATCTTAGCTGCCCCTATACAGAGCCACATGATCTTGTCCGCCCGGGTCTGGTGTTCTAAGGATGGGTCACGAAGTCCCAAAAGGACCTCCGCCATATTGGTTGGGATAGGGTATCCCAGCATGTCCTTGATTTGGGCAAGGATTTCTTCCCAGAAAGGTCGTATGTGCGGGCAATACCATCAGATATGCCAGAAATCCCCCAGAAGACCACACCCCCTCCAGCATCTATCAGAAGAACCGGGAAAAATTTGTCGGAGTTTGGAGGGATGAAGGTACCAGTCCATCATGGTCTTAAGGTGTGCCTCCCTGAGATCGACGGAGTGGTAGAACTTTGTGATGTCAGACCATAAATGGGACCATTCCTCATCTGTGATAGCTCTTTGTAGGATACCTTCCCACATTGACATATAGCGGGGGCGTAGAGAGAGTGTAGTGGTGAGGAGAAACTTGTATATAAAGGAAATCATGCCTTTCAGTGAGTTCGCCTTAGTGAGAAAGGATTCAAATTTTGTCAGGGGACGGGTAGCTGCCTCCCGGACTTGTGGTGTGAGGGCCCAGTGTAGTAACTGGTTGTAGCTGTATCGTTCTGTGATCTGTAGGTTGTATTCCCTTTTGCAGCTGTCAAAGGTAAGGGGGTCCAAGTTATGGAAAAGGTGCGTTAGGGCTAGGCATCCCCCCTCTCGCCAAGCATCGAAGGGACCTGTCTGTAGGCCTGGGGGAAATGCAGGATTAAAGTGCAATGGTGTGAAGGGGGAGGGAAAGGAGGTCCATCTCTCGTCACCCAACACCGAGTCCCATACCTTAAGTGTTATGCGTGTAGGAGTGCTAATATAGGTGTTCTTAGGTCTATCATGTTTGGGGCGCCAGATCAGATCCCATATGGTCCGTCCTGTCACACTTCGATTCATATGTAGCCAGTGTTTGTCAAACCCCATCTGGTCCCTGCCATCACCTTGGGGATCCCTTTGGGGTACAAGATTCTTAGGCTCGACCGCCCTGTCAAAACCGGCGGCGGGGTCGCTGTAATTTATAAAGACACTCTCACTGTCACCTTTCTCGACCAATGCTGTACTAGGGACATTGAAATCCTGGTTTTCAAAATTGGTTCCTTTTCACAAGCTTGCTGGAAGGGAGCACTGGTGTACCGTCCCCCTGGCCCTTGTGGCGAGGCTTCGACCCTCCTTCTGGAGACACTAGCTCCTTATATCAGCATAGGGACTAATTTTGTACTCCTTGGAGACTTCAATGTCCACAGTGAACTGGTTGACAATGCAGAAGCGCGCAACCTGCTGGCTGATCTATCTGCCCTAGGTCTTAAACAGTGCAACCAAGGTCCGACCCATCGGGCCGGTCACACCCTCGACTTAATCCTGTCCAACTCGCACTCCCTGACTTGTTATCCTCCAACGCAGGTGGAATGGACCGATCACTTTGTAATTAACTTCTCCCTCCCCACCCTCATCAAAGAACGCTCCCAACCTGCTCCCCTCCCGTTATGGCGCAGGCAGTGGTACAAGGTGTCCGCTGACACTTTCAAAACTACTTTCGTACCTCCCGACTTTCTCCCCTCTGACTCCACCAGTTCGGCTCTGTCTAAATACAATGATGCCTTGATCACGGCGGTCAACCTAATTGCCCCTTTAAGACGCTGTAACCGGCGTTCTGACCGCAGGCAGGAACCATGGTACTCGGACCTACTGCGTGCGGAGAAAAAGGCCTGCAGGAAGTTGGAGAAATCCTGGAGAATCTCACGCAGTATGACCGATAAAGACCGCTATGGCTCAGCCATGAGACTCTATCATAAAAACATCAGAGCTGCCCGTAAATCCCACATTGTCTCCCAACTGTCTGAGGCTGGCAATGACTCTAAACTACTGTACCAGGTTCTCTGTACATTTACCAAGCCCGTCGCCTGTGACAGTCCAGAAATGCTGACCCAAAAACTGTGTGAGGATACCGCTGGGTTTTTTGCCGATAAAATTGATTCCATTTATCGAAACATCTCCCAAGCAAGCCCACCTATTGAGGAAATGGTCCCCTCTTCTAGCCCCCAGCCCGGAATAGTCGGCGCCGTTTCCGCTGCGCTGTCCTCTATCCCCGAGATTAGCTTGGACCAAGTCAACTCCCTGATCGGGACTATTAAATCAGGCAGCCCAGTGGACCCTGTACCTGCCCGTGTCATGCACCTCATTGGGAGTGTCCTCAGTCCCTCCATTCAGACGGTGATCAATCGCTCCCTCTCCGAGGGACTGGTCCCCCGGGAGTGGAAAGAGGCCATGGTCAAGCCTATCAGGAAAAACACCTCCATCCCCTGGTCAGATATGACTAATCTGAGGCCAATCTCCCTCTTGCCGTTCATCAGCAAATTGATGGAGAAGCATGTGAATCACCACCTTTCCAGCTTCATTGAGCAGACCGGCAGTCTGGACCACTCTCAGTCGGGGTTCAGGCCTAGGTATAGCACCGAGACGGCTCTTCTTTCCGTCACGGATGCTATACGCTTGTCCCTGGACAGAGGGATGTCAGTGGTGTTGGTGCTGCTGGACTTGTCCGCAGCATTCGACACCATATCCCACGCCATCCTCCTTACCAGATTAAAGGAGATTGGTATTGATAGATCCGCCTTGGCGTGGTTCACCAGCTTTCTCTCCGAACGTACCCAGAAGGTGAATATGGGCTCCTTCAGCTCCCCCTCGGCCAGCATCACCAGAGGAGTCCCGCAGGGCTCCTGTCTCAGCCCTACGTTGTTTAACGTATATGTCTCCTCTTTGGCTAACATTATGAGGTCTTTCGGGTTTATGCCCATCTCTTACGCTGACGATACGCAGCTGCTGTTCACTTTTAAAAACTTTACCCCGGAGATAAGACAAGCTTTCTCCAACGGCATGACTGCGATCGCCAGCTGGATGGCCCAGAACTTTCTCCAGTGTAATGTGGGAAAGTCTGAGGTCATGCTATTCGGAGAGGCAAAAATCCTGTGGACCCCTGACTGGTGGCCCTCCAGTCTGGGTCAGGCCCCTTCCCCTAAACAGGTGGTGAAAAACCTGGGGGTCCGTCTAGATCATGATCTCACCCTTGCCCATCATGCCAGCACCACGGCGGGATCCTGCTTCCACATCATTAGCCTCCTTCGGAAGGTGTTCCCCCTTCTACCAGACTATACAAGAAAGACCTTGGTCCAGGCCCTCGTTTTGAGCCGCCTGGACTATTGCAATGGCCTATTCTTAGCAGCCAATGAAGGAGTGCTTAATAAACTTCAGGTGGATCAGAACACTGCGGCCCGCCTGGTGACCAATGCCCCCCCTAGAACTCCATCCTTGCCCCTCCTCAAGGCCCTCCATTGGCTTCCCATCCGGAAACGGGTGGAATTCAAGATTTGCTGTGTGGTGCACAAGAGTCTTCACAACCTCGGTCCACACTACCTGGCCGAGAAATTTGTATACCACCGCCCTTCCCGCATTCTTAGGTCCAGCAATCAGCTATTACTCCAGGTTCCTAGACATAACAAGACCAGACAGGGAGGTCGCGCCCTTTCCATTATGGGCCCGCGTCTGTGGAACAGTCTTCCCCTTTTCCTCAGAGATTGCCCGAGCCATCTAGCTTTCAGGAAACGCCTAAAGACAACCCTGTTCTAGTTGGAGCGCTGCCCTACCTGTTTCTTCACAGCACCGCGCGGAGATACACCTTCGGGTGTGATGCCGGCGCGTTACAAGCCCATAAATAAATAAATAAATAAATTCGTGTTTTGACCATTCCGTCAGTACACGTAATTGGGCAGCCTTCTAATATAAGTGTATATCTGGAAGTCCTACTCCACCCTCCCCTCTGGAGCGACGAAGTATTGTAAAAGAGAAGCGCACCCTCCTCCCTTGCCATATGAAATTCAAGATCATAGCTTTGACACGCCAAAAGAAGTCTCTCTCCAGTTCAATGGGTATGGCTTGAAATGGGTAAAGAAGCTTGGGGGAGAAGAGTCATTTTTATGGCTTGTATGCGACCCAACCAAGATAGGAAGAGAGGTTTCCATTTATTGAGCTCTACTTGGATACGTGCGAGCATAGGGGGGAAGTTAGCAGAATAGAGTCCTCCCACTTTTGGTGTAATCTGGACGCCAAAATACTGAATAGAGGAGGTGGTCCACTGGAGGGGTGTGAGAGGTTGGTGACCATGCATTTCTGCGCTAGCGGGAGCGTGAGATTGAGAATAAATGACTTACCTAAATTTACTTTGAAGCCTGCTACTGCTTCTCCTTATTCTACCCAGATTTGATAGTAGTCACAAATGCATCGCTTCTGGGTTGAGGAGGGCATCTAGGCAAGGTGGAGATCAGAGATTTCTGATCTCTGGTGGAAGCTTGACTGCTCATCAGTTGGTTGTGGTTGAGGGTGGTTTGCTTGGTATTAAAGGATTTCTTTCCTACCCTAAGAGGAAGGAGTTTGCAGGTGGTCACAGACACCACCACCACGTGGTACTGCAACATGCAGGGCTGGGTTGGGTCTTGAATCCTTTGCCAAAAGGCTTTAAGCCTGTGAAAATGGCCGGACTACCGGGGAGTTTCTCTGGTGGTAAACCACCTGGTGTGATTTCTAAACACCAGGGCGGACAAACTCAGCCGCCAACACTTATGGAACCATGACCGTACAAAAAGATGATGGACGGAATGCCGAACATTGTAAAACATTCACCCCCAGTGCAGAGATCTGGGCCTAAATCCATAGTTCATTTTGCTCGCCATGCCATTCCAGTTTGGATCCAGCCTTATGCAAATCAGTTTTGACCCTGCTCTCCATTGAAACAGTCCAGCCCGAACTGCCAGGCCATGTCTTCCCTGGGCATGAAACAAGAATTCTGTGACCAGTTTTGGGGTATCACCCCTCATTAATCAATTAGGCTGGCTTGAATCCAGTGGCATACAGGACCGTGGACAGCAATTAAACTGAGGTGGTGCGGGACATCTTCCGTCAATGGAAAGAGCCCTACTCAATCTTTTCACCACTGCTGAGAAAACGCAGTGTCAGCACTGGAGTTCCCAAAAAGACTCTCTCAATCGTAGATGCATTCTGCCTAGAGTGGTGCCTGGGACTCCTGTATGTCTTTCCGTCTCTGCCTCTCTTACCCCAAGTTCTGAAGAAGATCAGGAATATCCAGGCAAAAGTCATCTTTGTGGAACCAGATTGGGCCAGGAGAGTGCGGTACCCCGAACTCCTGGGCATGAGCATCTGTCCTCTGATCAGGTTGCCGCTTCGTAGGATCTTCTGACTTAGCAGTATGGCAGGGTTCTGCACCTGAATCTGCGCAATCTGTATATCCACGCTTGGAGACTAGGAGGCAGCATTTTACCTCTTCTGTCCTTCCTTTTAAGGTTGTTAACTCCTTCGCTGCTAGGCCTTTCCCACCCCTGTGCTAAGCCTTTTTTGGCTATTTGGGGTAGTGTGTGATTAGGCCCCTGTAACTTTTTGACCACATAAGGTATCCACGCCAAATTTGCGTACTTTTCTTCCAACATCATGGGGATTTTAAAGGTACCTAGGGTTAGTTGATTCCCCTGGAGGGGACCCAGAAATTAGCCAAAATACAGCTAAATTTTGTTTTTGGGGGAAAAATGGGAAAAAAAGGGCTGCAAATGAAAGCGGCTGGGTTTTCCCCTGCAAATGGTATCCAAAAAGGGTTTGTGGGGCTGAAATCACCATTTCCCCAGCTTTTAGGGAATGATGAACTTGTCTCATTTTTTACACAGTTTAGGCATTTTTCTGGGACATAGCCTATTTCTGCTATTTTTTGTCCTTTCAACCTCCTTCCAGTTAATGGTAGAAATGGGTATGAAAGCAATAATGGATCCTGGAAAGCTATACATTTTGGAAAAGTAGACACAATTCTGAATTCAGCAAGGGGTCATTTGTGTAGATCCTTCAAGGTTTCTTTATAGAAACTAACAGTTAAATGTAGGAAAAATTGAAATTTAGTTGCACAAAACAGCCTTTTGTGTCAACGTTTTCACCTGTAACTTCTTCTAATTATGACAGCTCTTTGAAAGCAATATACTGTTACATCCGCTGGACCTTTCTGGTTGTGGGGATATATAGGACTTGTAGGTTCACCAAGAACCCGACAAACCCAGAGTCAAAAACTGAGCAGCAATTTGCAATGGCTTTTTATTATGTACCGGGTATATAGCAATTATTGTGGGAAAATGTATACATGAAAAAATCGGTATTAAAGACACCTATGTATTTCTGAAATGGGAACAAATTATAGAGTTTAGAAACAGTAGATATTTGCACATTTTCGAAATTGGGAATACTCATATTAGCTTGAGAATTATCAGTCATTTTTCAAAATGACTTCTTTTTTACTCAATGTCTTTCATTTGGAAGGCAGAAATGCATCGAAAGTCAATAGGTAATAATAGTTGCTTTACAAATCTGAATTACCCTAAGTCTCCCGATAAAAATGGTACCTCACTTGTGTTGGTAGGCATAGTGCCCACGACAGGAAATGGCTCAAAACCCAATGTGAACACACCACATTTTCACAATGAAAAATGACCCTTTTTTTGCAAAGTGCCTAACTGTAGTTTTTTAACCCTAGCTCTGCCGGCACCTAGGGAAACCTAGCAAGCCTATACATTTTTGAAAACTAGACACACAGGGAATCCAGGATGGGGTGACTTGACTGCCTCCCACCAGGTTCTGTTAACCAGAATCCCTTGCAAACCTTAAAAATTGTCAAAAAAACCACATTTTGCCCACATTTCTGTGGTGGAAAGTTCTGGAATCTGCGTGGATCCACAAATTTCCACGCACCCCGCGTTCCCCAAAGTCTTCCGAGAAAAATGGTACCTCACTTGTGTGGGTCGGCCTTTTGCCCGCGACCGAAAACGGCGCAAAACGCAACATGGACACACCTCAGTTTCGCAGTGAAAAATGACCCTTTTTTGGCAAAGTGACTAGCTGTAGTTTTTGAACCATAGCTCTGCCGGCACCTAGGGAAACCTAGCAAACCTATACAATTTTGAAAACTTGACAGCCAGGGTAATCCAGGTTGGGGTGACTTGACTGCCTCGACCAGGTTCTGTTACCCAGACTTCCTTGCAAACCCACAAAATTGTCAAAAAAAACACATTTTGCCCACATTTCTGTGGTGGAAAGTTCTGGAATCCCCGTGTATCCACAAATTTTCACCCACTCCGTGTTCCCCAAAGTCTTCCGAGAAAAATGGTGCCTCACTCGTGTGGGAGTCCCAAGTACCCGCGACAGGCAGGGGCCAAAAACGTATTGAGGCGACATCAAAATTGCCTATCACCAAACAACCTGGTTTTGCAAGGGGGTCTTTTAGCATAAAGGGAATTCCTCTGCTGCCCGCACCAGAGGGATTTCCAGGGCGATGTTTCATGACGAGCTGGGCTCGTCATGAGCACCCGACCACTGTGTGCCATGACGAGACCAGCTCGTCATGAACATCGAAGGGGTTAATGTCATCTTGGCGGAGAGGCGTTCCTCTGCAAAATCAGTGTACGCAGTCATTGGGACAAATTGGTGGCTTGGAGTGGCACCCACCAAATTGATCCACTAAAAGCCAAGTTGTCTGAAGTTTTGTTGTTTGTTTTGTACCCAGCTCAGAAAGGACTTGCTTTGTGCACTGCTGAAGGCTATTTTTCTGCTCTTTCAGTTTTTTTATGAATGCAGGATCAGCCTTCTTTTATTAAGTCACCTTTTGTGATGAGAATTTGGAAAGGTTTGCAACACTTTTTTCTGACAACACCTTTTGTAATGCCACAGTGGGACTTGAACGTCTCCCTTTTTTAATATGCACCCCTTTTGAGCTGCTGCACAGTTGTTTGTGAGAAAACTGTTTTTCTCATCGCCATAACATCAGCTAGGCGTGTGGGCGAACTGCAGACTCCTTTAGGAAACCCACCTTGTATATCATTCTTCCTCGACAAGTTGGTTTGAGGACCTGAGCTTCCTATCTACTGAATGTGGTAACTCCATTTCCTGTTAGGCAGGCTTTTACCCATCTGGCTTTCTTTGCCAACACCGCATCCATCTAAGGAGGAAGCAAGAATTAATTATCTGATAGAGACGTCTAGCCGCAGATTCCTTAACTTAGAATATCCCCAGGCGTCAGACTGGATCCGGAAAACTTTCCGCAGCAGCACCTCTGCACGTCGGGGGTGGCACCGCACGGCTCCGCCCTGATGTCATCCACGGACGTGACATCAGCAGAGCCATTTATGCCCCTCCCGGCGCGCTGTCATCAGTTTTCTCCTTACGCGGATCCTGGTAAACCAGCAGTTCCTTGGCCTGGTTTTTAGACCTTTTCGACACCTTCGGTGTCGCCGGAACAGTGTGCAATGCCTTCAGGTTTTAAGGCTTGTGAAGCCTGTGCGCGTCAGATGTCTGGCACTGACCCGCATCTCATCTGTATGTGGTGCCTCGGTGTGCACCACGACTCCAAAGAGTACGACGCCTGTCAGAGGATGAAGCCCAAATCCCTCAGAGAGCGCCATATCAAACTGCTGGCCGCACGTCTGTCCGGTCCAGCACCTTTGCGTCGCCGCTTTCCCCCTCCGGATTGGGCTCAGTCCAGAGGTCCTTCCTGTGAACGTCGTTTGAGGGCAGGTAAGCGCAAGCACAAGCGGCAGGCATGGAGGTCCTCCTCCCATTCGCGTACTGCTGGCGCACGCTCCTCTCGCTTTATGCCAGGTAAGGGCGTCCGGCAGTCGCTTTCTCCATACCCTCCCTCTCCGGGGGTTAGAGCGACACGTGCCCAAATGGAGGCTTATTCTATTGCACTCCAGGCGTACTTTGGGTCCCCACCTCTCCCTGGAGCGCCTTCGGGTCCCAAACAGGTGGAGGGCACTCATGTCGGGTCCTTGCCGGCGGATTCTTCCTCGGCGCCGGCTGTGTGCATCGCCTCCAGTTCCTGAGACGATACCACGCCGACCGGTCACGACCCAGTGGGTCCTTCCAGTCGCCTGCCCGTCCAGCCCACCCCGTCAGTCTTCGCATAGCCCTGAGCGGCTTCCGGCCCTGACGTCGGAGGCGGCGCCGGCCCCGACGACCGGCTCGACACCTGGCTTGACCAAACGGGCACATTTTGCAGTTGGATCAACGTCGGGCAGCGTCTGGTTCGAGTCCCCTCTGGAGGTCGTCGTCATCCAGACGACTCCAACCCGACGCCTCCTCACCAGGTTGGTGCTCATCCCAACTCCTCGGACGTTGCTGCAACCTCCACACGGTGTCGTTCGACGCCAGTGCTGGCAACAACGCCTCCTTGTCAAGAGGTTGACGCTTCTTTGGATTCCCCGGATCGGGGGCCCATGGTGCAAGTGCCTTGTGTTGCCTGGCTTTCAGGTCAGTCTCCGGCTCCTCCACTTTTGTTGTCCAGTGGACAACTTAGTCTTCAACCGTCTCCTACCGACGGCTTATTATTGCCTAGCCGGATGACAACTGAAGCTGGTGCTGCTTACGCACGTGCCATTCACAGGGCGGCTGCTCTTCTTTGTTTTCAGCCTCCTGTGGTCATCCTGCTGTCTGATCCCTTAATGGATCTGCTCCATATGGAACCTATTGAGGTGGAGCCTTTGCTGCCATTTGGCAGCTCTTTATTTGACATTTTGCGTGGCACGTGGGCAATGCCCTCTTCTGGTGACCCTGTTGATCGGGCAATTGCTCGTATGCACTGTCCTGCTCCGGGTGATCCACTCTGCCTGTCCACTCACCCTTCGGCTCAGGGACTCGTTGTTCAGGCGGCCTTTAACTTGCAGTCTTCATCCGCCTTGCCATTATTACCTCCCACTAGGGAGTCTTGGTGGCTGGACGCGTGTGCTCGCCAACTTTTTGCCTCTACCAGTGCGGGTATCTGCACATTAAGTACTGCATGTGTGTTCCCGCGTTCATCCTCGCCCCTTTGGGATTTGGTCGAGACCCTTCTCCTGCAGAGGAGCGGCGGTCACAGTTGCTTCGGCTTCTGCTTCATGGCAGGAGAGTGGCGCAATTTTCGCTACGTTCTTCCCTTGATGCCACTGACTCTGTTGGACGAGCTCTTGCTCGATCTGTGGCTTTGCTCCGCCATGCATGACTGCGCGACAGTCGTTTCCCAGATAATGTTCGGGATGCCCTCAGAGATCTACCGTTTAATGGTGTGGACCTTTTTGATCCCCACGCGGATTCGGCAGTCTCCCGGCTCTTGTCCGGGTTGCCATAACTTTTGCATGGTTCTGTGCCTTATTTTCCTACACCTCTATCACAAACGTGTATAGATTGTTGTCCACGGCTGTTCAGCCTTCTCTGATTTGTTAGTTTCAGCCGTATGACTGGTTTAATCTTCGGTTCAGTCCTCTGACTGCGTGTTTTGCCCAAGAGCATCCCCTTATCAGGGGTTGACACTTACCCTATGTGGGGTATATGCTGGTGCTGAGCGACTGCCTTGCCTTAGTACGCTCCTATGGAGTATTCCTCACGGACATCATTCGGGGAGTCCCTCCCTGTCGTTTGTTCTGCGATCCTATTATTAGCATCGCCCGGGTACCTTTGGTCCAGTTTGTCTGTAGTGCTTCTGTCCTTGCTTTTACGTCTCACACCATCTCACACCATCTCCGCCGCTGTGTGGCAATGTTTAGTACTATTAGTAGAAACTTGGACACGCAGCCCTTATTGAGCTCTTCCACCAAGGTTTTAGCTTAGCATTTATATCTCTGCTGTATGTGGCCTCTTTTCTCACCACTTCTATGGCGGTTTTTTCCACATTCCCTGCTACCCCGGACAGGTGTTTCCACACTTCTGCTTGGATCATACTGTGATTTTTCATGGAGCATATTTCTTCGGAATACTTGCTTCTTGTGGTCCGGGGCACTTACATTGATCCTGACTGTTACCACAGGCGTGCCGCTGGCTAGCAGTGGACCGTGGTTCTTCCCGAGCAAGGGGAGTATGTTGCTCTTTTCTTCATGCGGTGTCCGTGGTCACTAACCCGGTCTGCTTGTACCACCACCTCTATGTGGCACTCGATTGCCTGGACCCCCTTTTGGGCCAATGCCCTCTTGATGTCGTATGCATCTGAGCTGCTCACGCTGCCTTGCAGGAGGTCTTTCCTTTCTTCGTGTAGTTCTAACGTCTACACGATGTGCTTAGGTGCCTTCTGGTATGCTTCGATGTCTTACAGTGTCGCTCCTACTTTGATGATTGGCTGTGTGCCATTGACCCTTTTGCTGGTTGTAACAGACCGCCTATATCTTGGCGTGTCTTCTCTTTTACGACCTTCTGCCATGGATTGGTCGCCTGCTGATGTTGTCACACGTGTCTGACTGATGCAGCTTGAACAGTGCTTCTTCCGCTATTCTGCATACTGGGCCGGTATGCGCTTTCTGTCATACCGGTTGCCATCTCTCTGCGTTTTGCTTACAGGCGCCACATTCCATCTGGTGGATCTCTCAAACCCTAGTTCCGGTTTCACTTCTGGCGGTGTCCTCCGGTTCCTTTTTACTCCAGCATATCTAGTATGCATTTTCTTGTTCCGTACTGGCTCTTGTTGGGCAGGAGTCAGCCTTTTGCCTCCGTTGCCCCTTGTATCTTGCAGGCGCAGGTTCAACAGTGTTTTTGTCACTGTTTTGCCTGGTCAACCGGTAATCGCTTTTTGTTTTTTGTCGACACCTCGGATCCTGCGGTTCCCTCGGGGCCTGGGCTTCGTTCATCTTCCCTTTTCGAAGTTGTGAACTCTTGCTCCAGCACGTGCATTCTGGCTTTGGGCTTTCCCTCTCTCATCCCGTTATACACAAAAGGGGTTTTCATGCTGTACTTGTCGGCTTGTGGTACCTTTGCCTTCCATTGTTCTCTGCTTTCTTCTGAACTTCATGGTCTAGGAGTTAGCTACGCTGACATCACTGTCCCCACTGTGCTTCGTCACATGATTGATAGCACTGTTTTAGTCACATTATTGGCGGACAAGTTCTCTCTAGAACTTGGTGGGGTTCAGTCGCAGACCCGCCCCCTCTATGGGTATGGCTTTGGTATCTATTCTAAGTTAAGGAATCTGTGGCTAGACGTCTCTATCAGATGAACGAGTTACTTACCTTCGGTAACGATGCATCTGGTAGAGACATAGTCTAGCCGCAGATTCCTTAACGCCCGCCCGTCCTCCCCAGTCTGCGAGGACCTTTTCAATTTGGGCTTCCTACGCTCGCCTCCCTGCGGCTGGCTTGGTCCTCCTGCAGGGTGACGCTTTCACTTCATTCCCACTCAGGATGATTCATTCTGCTTTTATAGCTCTACTCCGCTCATTTTCATAATTTGACGGTATGCTCATGTGTCATGTATCCCTTCCAACCCTGCTTCCTGGGTTCTATAGTGTGGGTTCTATTCGTGCTTTTTCCAACCGCCCGCTCTCCCTTTCTCATCACCTTGGAGTCTCTTACCACCCCTGTGCTCCAGTAGTTTGAGATCTATTGGCTCTGCCACATTTTTTGAATCTCTTATTGGGGATACAACGTCTCTTTCTGGTCAATTGTCCTAGCTCCTATGTTCCGGACTTTTTGTCCTTCACAGTTATGCATTAAGGTTGCGGACTTTCTGTCGTCTGTCATGATGTTGTTCACATCTTCATTTACCTCCCAGGGTGGTTGGCCTTCACTTTTGCAGGGTTGCTTCTCAGAGCGGTGCTCTGCTCTTTCCCTTTACTATTTTCCAATATACAGAGCCTGGCACTTTCCTTTATGGTGCTGTTTTTCATCATTCCATGTCTTTCATCATTTTCACACACTGTTCCCATATTTTACCAGTTTTTTGGTGGTGGAAAAGTTTCTCAGACGAAAAGTGATGTCAGCGTGCAAGGAGGCGCATATATGGCTCCGCAGATGCCACGTCCGTGGACGTCAGGGTGGAGCCGTGTGGCGCCGACCCTGGCGCACAGAGGTGCTGCTGCAGAAAGATTTCCAGATCCAGTCTGACGCCTGGGGATATTCTAAGTTAAGGAATCTGTGGCTAGACTATATCTCTACCGGTTACATTGTTACCGAAGGTAAGTAACTCGTTATTTTCGACCCTAAGAGTGGCCTAAACTTACATATTGATTACACCAAAGACCATTTGATGGACGATCACCCTTTGTGGGGCTCTCAGGGCCAAAGAGGGTCAAGGCAGTGCAAAAACTCAACTTCTCTCGCTGGATTACGCTCTGCATAAAGATATGGTATGCACTGAGGAAGAAGTAGCCTCCGTAAGGCTTATGGGGTCATTTCACCAGAGCTAAGGCTGCTACCACGGCGCTAGCCCACAAAGTGCCTTTCCTGGACATTGGTCAGGCTTTCTGTTCCTACTACCTCAGCAGTTGGGTCAGTTGAGAAGGGCATTTTGCCCAGTCAATCCTGCAGGACTTTTTAGTCTGAGCCAGTTTAAAGACTCAACACTTGGGGAGGTACTCCTCTGGTATCTGTTCACAAGGTGCGGAATCTTTTTTTTTTTTTTTTTTTTTTTTTTTTTTTGAAAAACCTTTATTGACATTTCGATCATTGACAAGTATGGGCCTACAACCCCCCAGGGCCGGCCGCTAAGCAATCAGAGCAATAAGGTCAAATATAAGCACATGCGGCACCTCGGTAGCAAAATCTTCATACTAAGATAGTTCGGCCCGGGAGCCGCGCAGGTAGGACACCAGGAGAAAAGGGGTTTTTCATTTTATAATGAAACAAAACAGTAGGATCAGGTGCCAAACAATTTCCCAGCAGCGATAAAGGGCAGGCCGCATGATAGACGTTCGCAATAAACAGCAATCAATTGAATCCATGGCGCAAACACAGGAAATGATGGGGAAGAATATCAAAAACAGTTGCGCCTGCAGGCCCCCATACCTAACGCCCAGAGAACCCCCGGAAACTGTGGCACACACGGAGAGGCAACGGTTCACAGCAAAAGAGGCGTACCACGCTGATCCCAGAAAAGAAACAAAAAGAAACGGAGAAGAAAAAGGAGGCCATGGAAAAAGAGAGGAAGACTGAGAAAGAAAAGAGTCCCCCCCCCAACCCCCCACCCTGCACCTCTGCAAATGAGTATGGCCCCTCCCCCCAGCAGTGTGCCTGTCGCCCTGGAACTAGACCCGAAATATAGAAGAAGCAGGGAAAAAGGAATAAGAAAGAACCCCACCAGGCGGGGGGGTGGAGAAAATATAATAGACTGGAGGAGGGCCTTCAGAGCATACCCCCGGCTTCTCCCTCCCGCACCGTAAGGTATCCCAGCAGCAAACAATAAGTAGCACCAAATCAACCATAACAAAAGGGGGAATGGGGAGCATTGCGCACCGAATATGCTAGTAGCTATGTCCTGGGAGTACACAACCATGAGTCCGCCCGTCTACCAGGTGACCACCCCGAGGGATCGGCCTCATCCCTGACCACTCCTGGCGATGCTGCCCATGCCTACCCCCCGACCCAGCGCCATGTCCGATGTTCCAAGGTGAAGGGATGTCCCAAAACAACCGGGAAGCGACGCACACAGGTGGGGTGGAGGTCTCAGAACGCCAACACAGTCCGCATCTCGGAGGGACGTCTTTCCCAGTGCTGCCCCAGGATCTGTACTGCACACAAGGTCCGGGAAGGCTGAATCATCCAAAGTAGACAGACATTGCTGGTAAAGTCTCTGGGTCACCGGAGGTAGTACACGGGACGGGGCCACCACCTTCCACTCGGAACCACTACCTCCGGAACAGATCAAACCCTCAGTCAGCCGATCATACGGTAGCATACTGTCCGGAGTGTCAGGCTGCGCACTAATCGCAGGGATGGCCGCGACATTATCCTCCTGTGTGCAGTGTAGGAAGTCCCTGTGCAACTGTGGACTAGCATGCCGCCATTGTCCCAACGCTGATGCCACACCGTCGATCTTACTCCCCAAGACCTCGATGCCACGAGCCAAGGAGAAATGAAGGGCACCAAGGGCCTCAAGGAGGTCGCCGTACCCCAGCACTGCTCCCCGCGGTCGCTCTGCCACACTCCCAAAAGTCACACAGTCCCAATCCTGCTGCGACCCGGTGGACAGGATAGTAGGCTGCATCGCAACAAGATGGCCGCCGGGGGAGGCCCGGCTCGTATGGGGGCCGGGACCCAGGGACAAGCACCTCGGGGTCCACGTCGCTGGAGACAGGGGTCCGGGGGCAGGTACAAATTCAGCCGTTGGGCAACAGTCGTCTCCACCAAGGACCAGCGGCCGCGAAAATCCGGGAGCAGTCTGCAAGGATCAGGGCGAGCTAGGGGCGGTGTCCGGGCAGCTCACCGTCAAAGGCAGGGGCAAACACCGAAGAGTCTGAGAACTGCACCCCCGGGCATGCCCTCGATCCACTACGCTTCAGCAACGGGAGCGGCCGTGGCGAAATGCAGGCCGGGGGCAGCACCGCTCCGGTGGACCGACTCCACTCAGTCACCACAGGCCGTTGTTGTTAAACTGCCACCCGGCCAAGGCGTCCACTCGAGGTCCCGGCTCCGGGGCCGCACGGGCCGCAAAGTTCATCCGCAAATTTCTCAGGCGGTACAGTAGCCAGAAACCCCGGAGTCACACGATCGGTTGCCACTCTCCTTCACAAACACGATCCCATGGCGCAAGCTGAGGATCTAGTACAGGATATCCGTGCGGGATGCGGAGGTTCACGGAGCCGGGAATCTACGCAGCCGTCTCGGTCGCCATCTTGGCTCCTCCCCAAGGTGCGGAATCTTGAGTTTAGAGGTGTCCATCAGAAGAACAAATTAGTCACCTTTGATACAGATGTTTCTAGTGGATACTCTATCTAACCGTTGGTTCCTCACTGACCCTCCCCTTCTGTGACCTGGACTGTTTTTCCATCCAAAGGTTCTCATGGTAGAGATCTGCACACTGGACATACCAATCTGCCGATCAGCTGTGAGGGTGTGGATAGCCTAAGAAAGCTACTGATGTCCGCATGAATGGGGGGCATTTATTTGCATCTCTGCTCGTCACTTCTGGAGCGGAACAATGTGGTGCAGATCCACACAATGAAACCTCTGGAATACTGTTTTTAGGTTTTTTGGCACCTGAGGAATATTCAAAGGGTGAGAAATTTGCAGTTTGAGTATCCACCAGAAAGCTCATTATCAAAGATAAGTAACTTGTTTAATTGAGACACCTCTTATGCTTTCTGCAAACATCTGCTTTTGTTTTTATTCCAGAACTGTAGTCTTGTTTCGTGAGGCCATAAATAAGTACATCAGCTTGGAAGGATTGTTGCCATTTCATAAACTTCATTTAGAATTTGTTAATGTGTGGCAATCTCTTTATGAGTTTGAAGAGCAGGGGATAGGAATGAAGGAGTAAATAAATGTAACCTTCAATATTATCTCTGGGGCTCCTAAGCAGCTAATTCACATTGGGTTGTAATCCCTGATTCAGACGGCTACAGAGATACCAGCCAGATTGGTCCCAATCATCAGTTTCAAGTGATACACAAATAATGTATACTTGTGAAATTTCCAGTTGGCAAATGGCTGTAAAATAAGGAATTACCAAGCAAATCAGGTTGTAGTAACTATGGTGCATGTGGTAATTTCCCATTTTTGACTGCATTCTTCATGTTCATTTGTTATACCGCAGTACTCATGCATCCAGGAATTATCAATTCCTGTGGTATCCAATTCCAAATAAGAAAACTAGTGCAGTGTTCCTGGCCCAATTAGAATGAGGTCTTCAGCCTGCTCACCTTCATAAACCCACCTGTCATAAATTCTGCTTCACTTTTTGTATACTCAGGCTATCTGCGTAACCCTGCTCACCATCATAAAACCCACCTGTCATAAATTCTGCTTCACTTTTTATATACTTGGCTTATTTGCGTAACCATGGACAAAAGTTGCTAAAGTAATGAGGCTGAGTAGGTGACTGTGTGTTTGTTTGGTTCTTTGCAACGCTTCTTTTTCACAGCTTCTGTAAAAATTCTAGTATTAAGAAGTTCCAGTGAAGGAAGGGGACTAAGGACCATCTACCATTGTTATTACGGCGATTAACTTATAGCATTTCAAACTATTCAAATTGCTGTCATTTATAGTTTTGCATAAATGATGACACATATTATAAAAACACATTCAAATCTTGCAGGTGTAGCATATTGTTCAAATTTGTGCCCATTCTCTTTGCCTATTGTTATTCATATTATTAAGCATGATATTTTGGTATTCTTTTTGTTTTTGTAACATTCTGCATTTGCTGTTTGGAACAGGTACTGAATTTGTTGTAGTTGAAGATATGTCTTGCTTTGATACCAATGCTATCATTCTGAAAGGGACTACTGTTCTAACCTACAAACCTAAATTGATTGATCGTCCATTCTCTGGAATTCTTTCTGGCATTGAGGTAAGAAGAAAAATTGTTTGAACCTGCTGACAGTAAAATGATCCATTGTTTCATGCTGAATTAAGTTGCTACTTTTCTATAAAGCTATACAAGTTGGGGAATTAAGGTATTACATGTAGCAGAATTGTGAGAATAAAGCACCAATGTAAGACAAGTGTGACAAACAGCACAAAGAAGTGAAAAGAATGGAATATTTAGATGAACATCACTAAACATATCGCACCATGCATACTAATCTATAGTGTCTCATCCTTTCTCCAGATGTGTCTGTAGTAGCAGTGTAGATGGGCATATGTTGACAATTGGAAATATTTGTGCACTTCTGTGCCACCCAAATTTTCCATTCTAAAATAGCTTTGATCCAGCAATGCCTATTGGAAAGGTTTTCCCAGCAGCCTTTTAAGACGTAATTTCAAACGAGTGATGTACACTGTGAGAAGTTGGCCTGATATGTAGTGCTCACTATTCTAGTGATCACTGTGTATCATTCCAAACGACCCTTATTGATGATTGGTTGTAAGTCAACCTTATAGACCAGCTATCCTAGTAGCGTGGATACGAGCAGTCTTAGGCTAAACTCTAGAGGGCGTGTTAAGCCAGCTGTTTTACCACCACATTTACCCCTTGAACACCACGTGAAAGGACACCACACAAGTTGTTATGAAAATAAAGGATATTTATTTATAACAAGACTACCCTGGCTCTTTATGAGTCAGGGAGCTAAGCACACTACAAAACTCTTACGAAAATACTTCAAGTTGCACAATTTACACAAATGCCCGAGGGGCACGAGAAACCATCTACACTAACAGTGAAATGCGAATGGTTAGAGTCTGGAGTTACTGATTCCGGAGTGATCCGATCAGTGGGACTAAACGAAAAAGGAACTGGACACTTGTAGAGCGAACCTGCGATGGAGCACCGAAATGCTCGAGTTACCTAGCCCAGAGGCTGCGGCTGCGTGAAGTTCGGCAAGATGTCGGGAGTCCTCGTTGTAGTCTCAGGAGCCTGAAAGAAGAAGTTGCTGGCAGGCGACCAGTGTCGATGTTCCGTGAGATCCAAGCCTGGATCGGGGATGAAGGAAACCTGAAAGCAGAGGGGACTCAGTTCTTAACCGCTATCCAGCGATCGTGTGGGTACCAGGAGGGTACCGGCTGAAGTCACCTCGACCAGGTGAGTGGATGACGTCGGACTCGGCTGTTCCTCGGACCAGGAGGCGCGGCGCCGACCAGGAGGGAGGGCGAGCTGTCCCACGAAGGCGTCTGCTGTCGATGATGCTGGGCCCAGGAGTGGGGCAGCAGGTCGTGGCAGTGGCAACCCACGCGGTGGAGTCAAGATGGCGTCGGGAGTGGACCAGGAGGGTCCGAGGTACTCCTCTGTTGAAGGGGAGCAAGAGCCAGTCTGGAGCAACCAGACCAGTGATGAAACTACCGTGGTGCGTCGTGAAGAGGGCCACAAGCCGGTCGGCGAGTGGTCGGACAACGCGATGAACAGCAAGGAGCGGAAGGGCCCCCACGCAGATCTCGTGGATGCTGGGGAGGCGGACTTCGGTGCTGGAGCCGCTCAGGGTTAGGGCTTCTCAAACCCTAGGTGCACTCACTCGAGGGTCCCTCGGTGGCGTGCTAGATAAGCGTCGTGCAGGTTCTGAAGATAGCCGGTCCCGCAGGTCTCGTCACACCTACGACTCTCAGCTGGGCTGATGGTGTAGGTAGAGGTCAGAGATGGCAGGGACTCGGGTCTCGTCGAGCTGGGCAGTCTTGATCCGTGGTAGAGACGTACAGCAAACCGCAAGCGCTTAGGTGGTGCCTGCTGGTGCAGGGTGGCTACTCCTTAGCCACAAGGGAGAGTCTTCAGAAAAAGTCAAGAGTTCCTTTCGTGGAAAGTAGTTCAAGATTCAGAATTATCCAATTTGGGAAGGGGACTCGCTCCTACCTTTATCCTAAGAAAAGGGGCTGGCCCGTGACTAGGTCCTACCTATGGGTGGGGCCAGGAGGGGGGTGGTTACACCCCTATCCTTTGTCCGGCTTCGCCCCAACTCAGGGGCAGGGTTGCCCCCGAAACTGGTTTGAGCCGGGCTATGCACAGTGAGCACCGGGGTGCCACTTGCAGTCACCTTCCTTTCAGCCCTGCCTACCTGGGATACACAAACCCTGTCTGGGATGGTGCTAACACCGCCCTCGACAGGAAACCCTTTGTCCAAGCTCCCTCCGCTGGAAGGTCTCCCAGCAGCAGGAGGTCAGACTTGTGTCTGGTGGCAGCATCCATTTTGTGATGCTGAGGCTTGAGTCAACTTTAACCGGGGTTCAAGGTTACTTCCATGTCGTGCCCCTCTAAAAGGGGGGGAATGCTAACCCCATTGCCAGAATTGGCGAGGGGTTCGTACTCCCATCCGTATGACACCTTACTCGACATGTGTGGGTGATGCGATGCCAAAGTTAGCAAATAACCGCAAGGATTATAATGCATTTTAAAGTAGTTGGCCCGCGTCACCATGGAACGGCTATTAGGACTTGGTTCCGCAAGCCGTCGATGGGCTCAGCTCGCGCCAGAGCACCGTCCCACATGACTCCCAGCACTCTGCCTTCAGGATTGACAAGGCCTGCCATAGGAGTGACTGATAGGAATCCATGTGTCCATTTTAGGGTTAGGTGTAGGAATACTACACCTACAGCAACGGGTGATTACACCACGTTGCCCCAGCTGTCATGCAGCCAGTTGTGTCAGATTTGGGCGGCCATCCAGGGGTGGCATAATACATGCTGCAGCCCCTGGTAGGCCCTGGGTACACCGATGCCCTGGATACCTGTGGTATGCTGAGACAGGGACTGACAAGGTGGCCCAGTTCCAATTAGTGGATGCACCTAATGTACATGTGTGTTAATTTCGAGAGAGAACAGCTAGGCTGTGGGTCTGATTGGCAGGCCCACAGCCAGGGAAAGTCGTAAACCAATGAAGCAAAAGCAAAAAATCTGGGTGATCATAGGATTGCAGACCCTACTCTCCTATATACACGTTCTGAAAGCATCGCAGATATATCAACAATGGAAATATGACTTTTTAACAGCTGTTTAAGAAAACCAACCATCAACCCAAAAAGTATCCGTTTTTCTGATTTAGACAAAGAATCCATTTTGCTTATAATTTGTTGCCGCATACAAAATTTGAAGTAGTTCGTATTTGGTTTTAAAATTATAGAAGTTGTAAACAGCACAACTTTTTCATAAGAAAAAAATATTACATAAGAGGAAAATGAGAATTAAATTTCATAGTTAAAAATGTTATGTTGCTTTCTCACTTTATTCAAATTTCCAATTTACCGTCTTATTCATATTATTCTTACAATTAAAACATGGTGCAATGTAAGTATATAAAGTAGCTAGTCTGTGGCTGAATGCAACTGTCTTTCTTCCCCTCTACGCAGTCATGCTTTTAAGTATGTAAAGGACTGAGTTTTGGGTTCACCTACTAGGATTAACAGACAAACTTTAAATAATACCAAAAAGAGGAAGTCTATTTCTACTGCCTACAAAGTCATCTGATGTGTTTGACTGGTCCCTTCCATCTGTTTTACCCCCATTAGAAACTTAAACTAGCGTAAGATTAGCTTTTAACATTGTCTTATCCTATCTCCTGCAGGCTCAAAGTCTTAAAGTGACAAGAAGCTGCATTATGCAAAACTTGCTCTTTTTGAACATCGTAACAGCTATAGTAAACGTTTGTAATCTGTAAAGTGTATGTGCTTCAATGTTAACCTTTTTTCCACTAAAACAAAGTGGTGAACATTACACATCTGTCATTTAAGGCAAATATGTTGACTAAGGTGCATGTAAGTAAGGACATTAGTCTCCAGCTTTATTTCTGCACTCTTATGTCCCTTCTGCTAAGCAATTGTTATCTTATCTTATCTGTGTGGATTAATGCATTCTAAAGTCATCATGGAGTTGGGAGGCAGACCTTTCCTTTGGGTCTACTATTGGCAAGTCTGAGACCCCTTGAAGTTCCTTTCTTGATTGACGTTGCAGGAGGCAAAGCCCCTCCATACCCTCCTTTTCTTCCCCCAATGGAGAAAAAGAAGCATGTATGGGCCAAGGAAAAACCCAAAGAAATGTTGTATTCTTCGTCTGTAAATGTTCCTTGGCTTCAGCCTGTTCAGCCGAAAGGGTTTCTTCATGCTGTGGCCTCTCAACCACAGTTTGAGGCTTGTTGGGAAGCCCTGTTGTCAATATTTGCCCAGAACAACACTTGGGCAGCTACTCAGATTGTCAGGGATTTTACAGTGCAAAGTGTGGCCTCTTCCCTTGCTGTGGTCCTAGTAATGCTTTCATTGCTGGTTTGATGTAAAGGTAGACCACTGTTTCCTGTCCTCCTTTCTGGTCCTTTCTGGTCCTGTCAGGTTGACACCATCATTGGCCATTGATGCATAGACAGATCCTTTACTGGCGCCTCTGATGTTGGTTCTGATGTCCCTGATACACATCATCAGCACTACTCATAAGAGGTCAGCTGTGTAATTGAAAAAGACTGAAGAGGGAACTACCTTGACTGATAAAGGTCCCTTCTCAGTTGTCTTGTGAAGCCTACATTTTTAAATCTCATAGCATACAATCATTCCTCAGAACCTATTCTACCTTCCAGTGAGGCTTTTGCCAAGTGTGTCTGGGAATCATGGGGAAAAGCAACAATCGTCTTCAGAAGTGTCAGGATCTGCATGTAGGAAACCTTACCTGCCACCCTAAGATATACTACTCCAATCTTATCACCTCTCTCCAGAACCCTGAATGTGCATGATTCCTCAGTCCAATTGCAAAGAATACCTTCCTTAATGCCACCTCAGGCCAAGAGTCCAAGAGACTGAATGTTTTTTTGTTGTATGTTTAAATTGTTTTATTGGCATTTTGAAAAAGCAACATCAATAAGGCGAGAGCCTCAGGATACGGTAGGGAGGGGAAGAGGAGAGGAGGGATGTCAGAATATAGACAAGACACAATAGTGTATACATTTTCTTGATGCAAAGAGGAGCAAGCAAAAAACACCACATCAGAGAGACTGTCTAAATCAGTCAGACAAGCTACCCATATACGTATCAGGACTCATAGATCTTGCTGGCGAGGGCATCTGGATTAAGGGCCATATGTATCAAATATCGTATTTGTGATTTCCAAATTGCGAATCCATAGAAATTGCTAGTTTGGAATCATAAAACCGTATGTTTGTTACCCCCGATTCCACAATAAGCGATTCCTACTGATTGCATTCGCAATTGGGAAATATCAAAATAGGAAATCGCAAAATTTCTGTTTCGTAATAGGAAATCGCAGAATAAGAAACAGACCTTTCTGGATGCAGAATGATGATGTCAGACCAGGAAGTTTATAAATATAGGGTGTGGCCACAACTCAGAGGCCTAGGAAGGTGCTGGAAGTAATGAGAGCTTCTGCATCACTACTGCCAGTGTATCACTCCATTCCTGGAGAACACCACGTCTACAAAAGATGGAAACAAGGACTCGGTGAGCAGGAAGAGGAAGGTAAAATTCTCAGAAAAGAAGCTTGAACAGAAGAATGTATCTACGTTATGGACCAACTGTTGAGGAAGGCCTCCATCACAGTACCAGAAATCCAAAAAACAAAGATCTTGAGCAGCATCTTGGAGAATGTGAATTCACTAGGAGTCACCCAGAGGACCAATCCCCCAAATACACAAACACTGGTACAACCCGCGTTCTCAAAAAGGAGAAGGTGGCCAGTAGGACGGTTAAGGGTCGTGGAACAGGTAGTGGACTGTCAAAACACCCCCTCCCACTTGCATGGAGACACTCATCGAGGGACCCTAGAGCCTGAGTGTGTGACAGGAGTGTCTGACACCGATACCAACCAGGATAAGTCATCTTCCCGCTACCTACCTAACATAATGAAGAATAACTCCATTGAGATGCTTGCCCTACCATTACAATGCATCATGGGAGTTGCAGTACACATAAGTTGCTTGCTGTACTGTGTGCTGATGACTACACCAACCATATTTGTACAACATAAACATGTCACAAATGCATGAAGCACAGTTACGAAAATATTGTGAACAAACACTAACCATTTATTTACACCAACTATATACATGTATTTCCACAGTTCAGGACGTGTCAAGAACCCTTGCACCCAAAGGGGTTACTGACACTGTTGTGGAAATTGAGGACACAACATCAATATCCACTCAGCCCATCACCCCAACTCCAACTTCCAAGAGAGCAACCATCTCACCACTGCCAAAGTTTGTGTGGACAGTGATGAAGGTCAATCGCAGAGTAGGGACCCCACAACATCCGAGGGCATGACAGACAGCGTAGAAGCCAAACATCAACAGTCCGCAATGATAACATGGCAGACGACATGGCAGAGAGTTGGCCTGTGTGTGGTGGTTTGGAGTCATCCATCATCTCCATACAGTGTCTGCAAACAAAACAAATACGGACTGTCAGTAGGCATCTGCTCCGAATGTCTAGGTCGTTGCAGAAATTGGAGAAAGGGCAGGACTGGTGGCTAGCTGCAATGGAGAAGGAGCTGTGTGTTCAGAGACAGATGCACAGGCAGCACCTTACACGGTTTTGACTCGTTCACCCATTCCATCGACCATGTGGCAGTAGCCACAACAACACTAGCAAGGCAGACTCTGAACATACAGAATCACATGGGGCACTGCTGTCAGGATGTTGCACATGGGCTGATGCAAGCGACCATAGCCCTTGAGAATCTACAATCCTACAACCTCAGCATGCCCAACATCCTGCCCATACCTGAGAGTGGAGAGGGCTTTAGCCTCAGTGGCACATCTATTCAGGAGCCATGTTTTCTCTTCTTCCTCTCATTTTACGGCGTTCTCTAAGAATAGTGTTACATTAAGTGTAAAACCTTCAATTTTGCCAAAGGTCACTAAATAAAAAAACAAAAAGGTGATGGATGGAATGCTTGAATTAATCTTAGCCACTGATTACCAAAGGTCGCTACTGAGTGTCATGTCAGTAAGTTCATCTCTTTGCTATCGTCGTTTCCTCCTGCTCATCCTTCAGAGAAGGATGAGCATATTTATAATTTGGTTCCAAGAGGGGTGACTAGCCATTCTGTACATAGGACCAGTTCAATCAGGATGGTTAATTGTTTTCTTTGCTTATGAGGTAGCAAGTTAGGTAGGATTTCCTTAGCGATCACATCCTGTTTGAGCTTGCTGGCAGGGTCCCTCCTTGAGTGTTTCAGAGCTCCCTCTTCAAACGTGTTGCTGCTACTTCTGCACTGTTTAGAGGGGAGCCTGTGTAGAGAATATGCAAGGCGACTACTTGGTCCTCTGTACATTCCTTTGTAAGGCAATATTGCTTGGACATGGCGAGGAGAGATTCTTCCCTTTTTCGAAGGACTATTATCCAACCTTTTTTGTGTGACTTGGTGCATGTCCTCGAATCACCAACTGGAGTTATGATAGGGGACTGGTTCATCTAAGGTATCTACAGGAGTCTTCAACCATCAGAAGAACAAGTTACTTACCTTTGGCGGCATTCTTTCTGATGTATAGCCCAGCTACTCCATACTTCTTACAACCATCCTGCTTCCCCTGTCTTGAATTGGGATTAGTTTATGTTGTGTTTTTGATGTATTTATCTACTGTATCTTGGCCTCAGTATGGGCACCAAAACTAGAGTGGAACTAACATCACTGGTGCATAGGTGCTCCTTTAATGGTGGGGTATGCTGTCATAAAGGAAGGCCTTGCAGGTTCGATAACATCATGCTGTGCCCCCTAGGTACAGGTCAGATGGTAATGAATGCAACATTTCTTTATCCCGTATGCATCTGTGAGGGCGGTGCCCGTAAGAAATCTGTTGGAGCTAAATCATACAGCAAAAAGAAGGTTAACAAAGATAAGTGACTTGTTCCTTAGGAAGAAACCTTCCTAGTAGCAATTAATTGAGCAAGGAGGGTGGAAGAGCTCCAGGGACTCTTGTCCTGCCCTCTTTGCACCATTTTCACTAAAGATGAGGTTGCACTGATGATTAGGCCCTCCTTTGTGCCGAAGGTATAGTCTTAATATCTGATAGAGACTACTAGCCGCATATTCCTTCACGTAGAATTATCCCCAGGCGTGAGTCTGGACCCGGAAAACTTTCTTGCCCAGCATCCCTGCGCGCCGGGGGGACAGCATCATGCAACTCCACCCAGGCGTCGTCCGCCCACGTGACGTCAGCAAGGTCACATAAGTCCCACCCCGGCGTGCCTACGTTAGTTTTTTCCTTTTCCGCGTGCAACGCGGATCCGGTTTGTGCTCTGGGCCTGTTTAGGCCTTTCCCTTATGCTATTGCTGCATGTGTGGGAACAGTGTGCGGATGCCTTCGGGCTTTAAAACTTGCACGTTGTGTGGCCGCCTCATGTCGGTGTCTGGTTCTTGAAGCTGTTCTTCCGTTGGGGCGGGTCGCCCGGTTGTCTGTTCCTTGTGCTTTATGGCCACTCGAGTCCTTCTTGCTGAGGCTGTGGTTCTATTGGCTGCTGGCCAGCCCTTTTTGAATGTGTGTTTTTCCTTTGGGTTTTTTACACCATACAGATTGGGCCTTCTCCGTTTCCCCTCTGGCTGCTTGATAGGCCTCCTGCGGTGTTTGTTGCCGCAGGTATTTTTTTGTTGTCCTCTGCTGCGGAAGTTTCCTCCTAAGAGGTTCCCATGTCTTGGGATATGACATGCCCTATGTGGGGCAGGGTTGGCTGTTATATAGCCCTGGTATGTGCTGGGATGTTGTGGTCGCCTGCGGGCTTCTTCACTTCGTGGTGTTATGGTATGTTGCGAATGCAACCTTCTTCTTCGCCTTTTTGCTTGAGTGTTTCGTTCAGTGGTGTCCCTGGCGGCTGGCGGAGCTTGCCAGTGCCGCCCTTTTGTTCTTTCTGCACCGTTGTGCCTTCTTGGAGCTTTAGTGGGACTGTCATCCTGCCTTCTCTAATGCTTTCAGTGGGCCTTGCACTCGGCTCTACCTCTTCTCCCTGTGGGGGGGGATGGTCCCTGCCTTCTGGACCCTCTTGCAGGCGCGGTTTGTACCTGCAGGACGTTAGGCGATTCTTCCCGGGTGACCTCGAGTTCCCCTTTTCGGCTCCCGCCTGCTTCTTGCTGCCGGCGCCGTCCTGTCTGGGCTTGCCTTTGCTCTGCCTCTTCTCCTTGGAGTCTCTAGGTTGCTCTTCTCCTTCGGTGCTCCTTTCCTTGCCTTGGCCAGAGGTTTTGTTGCACGTGGGCATGGGTGTTTGGCCTCTTTGCTCCTTGCCTTGTTTCCTCTGCTGAGTGAGGACAGGCTATCTTCTTCTTCTCTTCTTTGCCCGAACCCCCCCCCCCCCTTGGGGTTGGTGGCCTTTTGCTGGTAGGGGTTTCCCTTTGCCTGGGGGACGGGGCTCCTTGTCCTGTTTTCGGACTCTGCCCCCGTGCGGTCCTCTGTTGTGCCCGGATGGGTGGGCCCTCTCGCAGACCCTCCTTCCTTCCCCTTGGGTATGGCTAGGGTATCTATTCTACGTGAAGGAATCTGCGGCTAGTAGTCTCTATCAGATGTGCAAGTTACTTACCTTCGGTAACGATGTATCTGGTAGAGACGATTCTAGGCGCAGATTCCTTCATGACCCGCCCTTCCTCCCCGTTCTGCGAGGGCTTGTGATTTGGTCTTTTGCACTCGCTTCCCTGTGGTTGGCTGTGTCTTCTATGAGTACATTCTTTACCCTCTTTCTGTCAGGCTGTCCCTTTTTCCTCCCCGTTGTCACATGGGACGATAGGTTTGTTGGTACTTCTGGCTCTTTGCGATCCTTGAGGTTGGGGTCTTTTGGCTGTGCCTCTGCCCTTGTTCCTGATGGGGGTTGTCACAATCTGTGATGGGGATGTCTTCGAGTTTTGTCGTTCCCTGTGTGTCCCCGACTGGTTCTCCTTCCTTGTCTTTGGTTGGGATTGTAGTCTTGTTGCATGTTATCGTGACATTTTTACATATGTCCTTTGTCTCTGGGGAGGGCTGTCTCCTTACTGGCAGGGTTGTTGCTCTGTTCTTTATTCTTTTCTTGCCTTTGGGTACTGCAGTGCCGGGCACTGCTCTTTATGGTGTTGTTCCTCACCATTCCTTTTTCTGCTCTTTCGCACACTGTTCCTATACTCTCACAGTTTTGCCTGTTGGCTCCGCGTTGTGGCGCGGAAAAGTTCTCTGAAGAAAACTGCCGTAGGCACGCCGGGGTGGGACTTATTTGACCTTGCTGACGTCACGTGCGCGGACGACGCCTGGGCGGAGTTGCGTGATGCCGTCTCCCCTGCACGCAGGGATGCTGGGCAAGAACGTTTTCCGGGTCCAGACTCACGCCTGCAAGGAAGGAATCTGCGGCTAGAATCATCTCTACCAGATACATTGTTACCGAAGGTAAGTAACTCGTACTTCACTCAACTGATAGCCACACTTCTTTCTTTTCACTGCTGCACTCTTCCCAAGATAAAGAAGGAATGCACAAATTGGACCCTTCACAGGTGCTCATCCTTTATAGCCACCCATTGCATTCAAAGGCACATTGTCAGTACATAAACTTCTCTAGGCATTAAGCAATATTGTTTCAAATTAGCAGGTAAACAACCTCCATAGGGGTTACATACTCATTCAGTGAGAACCAAAGTGGCTACCTCCGCTCTTCTGCTGGCTGTCCTTGTCCACTTCATCTCTTATTCAGCAACTTATGTACATTTTTTTCGGTAAAATCACTGGATCAGCAGGACGAAATGCACTCTCAGTTTGGGAAAGCACTGCTCCTAGCTTCCTGGTATAGATTGAGAGGGACTACCCTCAGCCCCTTCCTTCATTGATTCTTATAGAGTATTTCACATAAGTAGTCAGATGGAACAACTGTCCCTCAGAAGACAAAGTTTGTTACCGTGGGTAATGTTATTTCTGATGGCAGTGACGTTTTCCACAGATTGTTGATCATCGTTAGTTCCTGGCAGTGTCTCTTTGTAGTTTTTTTTAATTTCATGTTGTTTTTAGGTCGAGCCTAGGGCAGCGCATGCGCTGCTTGCTCGGCTCGACTTTTAGTAAGGGGCTTTTGAAAGTGCTACCTATGCCGGCCACCAGCTTGCTGTTACGCGCACAAGCGCGTGCAACGTGCACAGCTGCCCTGCCATCTGGCTTTCTACAACTGCGGCCGCACCACTGTGCCCGCCCCCCTCCCTCTCCCTCCTCGTCAGCTTCAGTGCGTGCACAGCTGCCCTGCCATCTGGCTTTCTACAAGTGTGGCCGCACCACTGTGCCCGCCCCCACTCCCCCCTCCCACTCCCTCCTCGTCAGCTTCAGCGCGCACTTGTTGTAATATCGCCTCAGTTTTCAGCGTGCAGTCGAAGTGAACAGCGATGGCCTCTCTCACTCAACATTTGCTGTCCCTATGTAATTTGTAGTGTTACTCTCTAGCACGATTTTGATTTGTTATATGCCTAGCATGGACGGCAAAAGGGCGTCTTTCATGAGGCATGTTTGTTAAGACAGGCTGCTGTGGGGGTTGGGCATGCAGCCCAGAATTGGCCAGGCTGGGGAGCCGCAGTAGGAGCTGGGCTCAGGCAGTTGCTTCTTTGGCTCTTGATTTCAATTTCTTAATTTTTGCTTCCCTCAACATAGGCCTTCTCCCCCACACACCCGTGATTGCATGGTATTCCTCTCCTGACACTAGAGGGTATCCGCTTTCCAGTTATGTTCCTTATTGTCTTCACTACAAGTGATTCGTAATTTTGCAGCCAGACTGTAAATAAAAGCTACGTAAAACTGTCCTGCTACACCAATGCTTAGGTAGCCATATTTCCTCCAAAAGAAGCGCACTAAATTTTCACGGCTTTCCATATTATGCAATGATTTCAGAACCACAGGAAAAATGACATTTGTCTTTCGGGCGCTCCTTTTCCCCTTGTAATAAAGTCTTTCTGGTGTTCTCATTTGGCCATTTATCGCTTTTCCAGAAACCATGCACCTTCAGTGGTTTTACACTATCTAATCAAAGATTTCACCTCAAGAGTACCAGATTAACAGCCAAATACAGTAATAAGCAACTGGCAGATGACCAGTCCAGCTTTGCAAAGGGTAACACTAGAGCACAAGACCCCACGTTTTCAGTTACATTTGAGAAAGAAACTGGCCTATTTGAACCTGTGTTTGTGCTCACTATAAAAAAATTTAACCTGATACCCCAAGAACAGTCTTGGTGCATTATTCATTTAGCCAATTATTTGAACTTGCATGTTGAGCAATGTCCATTGTAATGGGAGTCTATTTTTCGTTGTGACCATGAACAATAAAACAAAAAACGCATAGCTTTTGATTCATTCTATAAAAAAAAGAAGGAAAAAAAAGGCCTTGCTCTTTCAGTTTGTCTTTGTTTTGGTCTTCGTTACTCAAGATTGCTTGTTTACAATAAACAACAAATTGTGTTGTGGTTCGCCCTAACCTTAATCGACCTCTTCACCACCACACCGCCTTCACAGTGTAAGCCACGAAATATATTGAGTTGACCCATGTTACATGTGTAAACACACATTTAAGTGAAAATGCAGTATTGTGCACAGTACCAGATGCTAACGTTCCACAGTCTATTGCAAGCACAAAAATCTTGCTTACATCAATTTTCCAATCCTCTCGTTCGCCCAGTACATATTTTTCACCTTCTTTGTAATAGTTCAAGCCAGCCTAGTTTGAGCACGCAAAGCGCTCCTACCCCAGGGGGGGCACAAGACTGAAGATGCGATTATGCACCAGGGTTATATTTAGACGTTGTACTGATGTAGTAGGAAAATGCCAGTTTGTATCATGCTACGCCCTGCACTTGGCCACACAGTCGCGTTCTTGTTTGAGAGGTAAGTGTCAGTTTTATCACTTTTAAAAGTCCTACTTTTCAGAGCTCTTAAGTTGCAGCACTCCATAAAAGTGCTTGGTGTACAGAAGCGTGGCTAAAAGTTGAAAACAAGCATTGGCATAGCCAATAGGTCTCGCCGTTGGGACCTTATAAGTGTTTAGCCATGCAACAGTTAATGTTGTTGCACCAAGGATTTTGTGCTGTATAACTAAATACTTATAAGGTCCCAAAAGCGAGACCTATTGGCTATGCCAATGCTTGTTCTTTTTGGCTCTGCCCTTTGCATTCTTATCCTTGGTGAGGTGAGGATGTCCAAAGATCCAGCTAGACATTTTTGGATCCAGTCTGATGCTGTGGAGGGCGTTTCATCGAAGGAATTGGCGGTAGCTGTTGAATAAAGATAACGAAATGTATAGAAAAATTGATAAATGTATTCTAGATGCAATAAGGAGGCATAGCACGAATACAAATTCCAGATGCACTGTTCAACTGTCGACCCTGGAACATGGAACATCAAACGTACAACGCAGGTACTGTGTGCCATGTTCCAGGCTGAATAAATGGAGAAAGAAATTAAACTGAGCATATGAAAGCAAAATGTAACACATCTCACCCCTAACAGAAAATCAAACAAAGCATAATAATCAAGTTAAATATCTACCAGGTAACAATTTTGGACGAGCATTGTTTTTGACTCCTGAAGCTACAGAAGGTGTAGGTACAAAAGTATCAGAGGACACATTCTCAGAATTGCATAAGGAAGATGAATCATTACTGTTTAAAGCCTTACATTTAGCAACTCTTCTCAGATTCCAAACCCTACCATCTTGGGTAATAACACTATTCTTACACACTTTCACAATCTTAATAGGCTGATCGAATTTGGAATAACCTTTTACCAAAAAAAATGGTTTTTTGATTCTTACCCATTCTCCCACCACAAAATCATGAGTTTTAACTTTCATTTTAGAATCAAATGCTAATTTCATTTTGTTTTGTTTTTCTTCTACACGTTTAGCAATCATGTTAATGTCAAGAGTGTCATTATTAGAATTGATCTTCTTTATCCACCACGGACAGATATCAGAAGAGGGTTCTCTCCCCTTCAATAGTCTAAAAGGACTTACACCTGTTACAGAATGTGGAGTAATGCGATACATCCATAACTTTCTCCTCACTATATCCATCCATGGCTCAGAAGATCCATTAGCTGACTGAATACTGTCTTTAAGAACACGATTTAAACGTTCTACTTGACCATTTTCTCTTGGTTCATACAGAGACGTGGTATAGTGTTTAATACTACACAATAGAAGAAAATCTTTCATTTCTTGTGAAGTAAGTTGAATGCCATTATCAGTCACTAACACTTCTGGAGCATCTTCACGGGCGAAAACTTCTTTGAGAAAAGTGATAATTACTTGAGATGAAGCACTTGCTACAAACTTAACCTCAGGCCACGTGCATTCAAAGGCAAATGTTTAAAAGGAGCAGATATGTCAAAAGCCACTTTCTGTCAAGGATAAGCAGGCCAAGTGATAGGATTGAGAGGAGCAGAAGAAATTTGGAGCATTTTGTCACTACTAATACATTCTGGACACTCCCTGACTGTTTTCTCTACCATCTTGTCAAGTCCAGGCCACCAAAAATTAGCCCTAATAAGTCGTTTCATTGACGACATACCCAAATGTCCCTGGTGTGAAAGTGACAACATCTTTATTTGCATCTTAACAGGAGGAATAATTTTCCCACCTTTGAAAAGTAAGCCACCTTCTTCTTCAATCTCAGAAGATATGTGACAAAACGGAGCAATTTCATCATAGACAAACTTTTCCTTGGGCCAACCTTTTCTTATGTACTCAAAAATCTGTTGACACAGAACATCATCTTTCATTTCCCTTGACCACTCACTCTCAGACATGTTCATAAATTCATTGGAAACAAAATCTTTTACAGTGGTAATGATATCCGCATCTTGTGTCACTAGGGAGATACGTTCCCCAGAGCATGGTAATCTAGATAGAAAATCGGCAGTGACATTACTCCTGCCCGGAACATATACAACCTCAAAGTCATATTCTTGTAAACGAGAGGTGAGACGGGCTATGCGGGCAGTAGAATTCCAACCACCTCCAGGGGATAAGATTCCCACAAGAGGCTTATGATCAGTCCTGAGAATGAATCTACTTCAGCAAATATAATTTCGAAAATGTTCAATAGCCCAGATACATGCTAGCAATTCGCTCTCAATTACTGCATATCTCCTTTCTGTTTTAAAAAGAGTTCTAGAAGCGAAGGCTACACACCACTCATCTCTCCCAGAACATTGGCTAAGAACGCCACCCAGTCTATAAAGACTGGCATCCACAGTGATGATGCACCTTTTATTAAGACAAAAGGATTTAAGAGTGGGTGCATTGATAATCTCTCGTTTAATATCTCTGAATGCCATTTCTTGTACCTCAGACCAAACAAATTCAGAAGATTTCCTGGTTAACTCTCTGAGAGGCTCCATTTTAGTAGCGAAATTCTGTATGAATTTACTATAATACTCGCATAAACCAGCGAACGAAAGGAGTTTTTCCTTATTGTCAAGAGCTGGAGCATTTATGATTGCATCAACCAAAGCTTTTTTGGGCACAACACCTTCACCAGAAAGAGTATGTCCTAGATATTCAACTGATTTGCAAAAAAATTTACACTTGGAAGCTTTAAGTGGTAGGCCAGATATACTCAATCTAGAACATACCTCTTTTAAGTGATGAAAATGTTCATCTACATTTTTTGAGAAAATAAGAATATCATCTTGGAAACACTTAACAAACATGTTGACATCCTTGAAAATATGATACATCGCTTTTTGAAACACAGATGCTGCTGAAGCTAAGCCAAAAGGCATTCTTTTAAACTGAAGCAATCCATGGGGTGTGATAAATGCCGTGAAATGTTTGGAATCACTGGTGAGCTCAATTTGGTGGTAAGCAGACCGAAGGTCAAGAGTAGAGAAAATACAAGCATCATCTAACATACATATCATTTCATTGATATTGGGAAGAGGATGACAATCAGTAATCAAATTTGCATTTAATGCCCTCAAATCAATACAAAGCTGAATACTGTTGTCAGGTTTACGAGCCAAAACGATCGGAGAAACCCATTCAGATGACTCGATCTCTTCAATGATATCATCTTTAACCATAGAGTCTAAGATGTCTTTCAGTTCTGCTCTAACACTAATAGGAACACCCCTTAATTTTTGTTTCACAGGAACAGCATTTGACTTGACTTTACTCCTATGACTAAAACCTTCAAGTTTACCCAATTTATCCGAAAATACTTGAGGATATAAATCCGTAATTTCTGCTCCAGATACGGATAATGCAAGTACTGAAACTGGTTCCTTATTTCTTGGATTTAAAACAATACCTAACTTAGCTTGGTCACGCCAACCTAAAACATTTACACCTTTGAAAGCTATATATAGTTTGATGACTGCGGAGTTGCCTTTAAAGTTAATAGGTACAACCATGAACCCTATAAAATCAATCTTGGAACCATCAAAATTGAACGCAATAATATCTGGTTTGCAGAGAGAATCACAATCAATCAACCCTCCTAGGCATTTTGTGCAATAATCCATAGTAATTATAGTCCAAGGGGAACCAGAATCTGCCATAAGTTCCAACTCTCTTTCCATGATGTAAACAATACACTTGGGCGAAGAGATAGTATCAAGCTCAGGGTCTTCAAAATTGTTTTGAATGGAAACCACAATGCCAGACTCTATATCCCCTTGATACTGATCCTCAACAGAATTATTGTGAGAAACATAAGCAACTTTACCTTTATTTGGAGTAGAAGAAGACGATTGAGGATTTTTTTGTAAGCTGAATTTAAGTAAATTTTTACACATTTTAGAAAAATGTCCATTGTGTCCACATTTATTGCATTCCTTACCCATTGCAGGACAATGTGGAAAGGACGCAATATGATCAGGATTACCACATCTGTAACAATAGAACTGTTTAGATCTGTTGTTACTTTTGTAATTGGAAACAGATTTAGAGGTACTAGGACTAACTACACCAACCTCACTATTTGTACTGGGTTTGGTATCCTTATTGAGGGATTTAATCCATTTATCAGATTGTTCTAAGGCCTTGGCTGTACTAATGGCCAATTCCAAACTGGGATCACCTAAAATCCACAACTGCTCTTGTACCTTCTTACTTTTAACATGAACGATTATTTGATCCCTAATCATTTCGTCTGTCATCAAACCAAAATTACAATGTAGGGACATTGCACGAAGAGCTGTAACAAATTGATCAAAACTTTCATTTTCATCTTGAGCTCTGGTGTAAAATTTGAACCTGTTGAGTGCTACACTAGTGGTAGGTTTAGATCTGCCTTCTATACGTAGACCAGCTTCATCGTAAACATTATAGTCACCTCCAGATCTAACTGGAGGAAGAGTTTTGTACACAAGTTGGCCTTCTGAACCTAAAGAATGGAGGAAAATATTTTTTTTCCTTTCAGCGGACATACGCTCACCATCTATGGCTTTAAGAAACGTACAAAATTCCTCCTTCCATCTTGTCCACGGGATAGGTGGTTCTCCCTTTGATTGTAAAAATTTAGAAGGTGGTCACATTAGAACATTAGTAATCCAAGTGTGTCTGCCATTGACCAGAATCGGCTAATACTCCTTAGAAGATGTCCTATAATACAATATAAGTACTGTAACACTTTCAAAAGTACATACTATACAAAATGATAATCACAGTACGAGAGTATCCTGAAAAAAAATTAACTGTTCTTATATTTTCACAAGCACCTGAATATAGTTTGTCACTGTAATAACCTGTACGTTTTGTTGTTGCCCCTTATTTTATTTGAGTAATTAGTCACTGGGTATATGCTGTTAGATTGAAGATAACAGTAGAACACAGGAAAGTCTCCCACACTACCACCAAGCATGTAAAACTGCCCAGAAATGAAGCGCTAGACTAAAACACAGAAAAGTGCAGCAGCGGTCGTGAAGTTGTCTCTAATAAGTTAAGTATAATAATTATAGTAAAGTATCTGTAGATGTACCACCAAATATGTGCAGATTACGGAATTTAAAGCGGCAGCAAAGTCACTACTGTTGTCGTTCCAAACAAAGTTTACCATATGACGGAGAATCTCTTTCCGATGTTGTTAGAAGTTCGTGTTCCAGCTTAAAATGGCTGATATCGTAATGACGTATGACGCAGCCAATGAAAAGCCACAGAGCAGGCGTGAGAAGAGCGTAGGGCAAAACGTCACTCTGGGTGTTCAAGCAACCCCGTTGGCAAGGTGATGTGACGCGAGAAGAGCGTAGTGAAAAGCGTCACCACTGGTATCTAAGCAACTCCGTTGGCCAGGTGACGTCGTCCTCGGAACAAAGAAACTGCCGAAAATAGTAGAAGATCCATAAGATCTTGTCAATAAAGCGTTGAAAGACGGTATTTCCACCAATCGATTTAGCAAGTGAAGCAGGTAACTCGCATCCGAAGGCTTCCCGTCTTGAAGACGAAATCAGGTCCAGAAAACTCTACTTGACCTGTGCCTCAGGAACGTGGTATGTAGAGCCTTCTTCCACTCGTCGCCAAATTTGTTGAATAAAGATAACGAAATGTATAGAAAAATGGATACATTTATTCTAGATGCAATAAGGAGGCACAGCACAAATACAAATCCCAGATGCACTGTTCAACTGTCGACCCTGGCACATGGAACATCAAACGTACAACGCAGGTACTGTGTTCCATGTTCCAGACTGAATAAATGGAGAAAGAAATTATACTGAGCATATGAAAGCAAAATGTAACAGTAGCTTTCACACTATTTGGAGATATTTTTTAAACCTTTTTTGCAAGGAGCGATGCCTCTGACCAGTAGTACAGAAGTCAAACTTGGTAATTTGCAGTGTGTGGTTAGAATCGCTCTTCGACTTGATAGAGAAACCCCTTGATAGATCACTCTACCTAAAAACTAGGTTCGGGATTCTTCCGGTGAACGATTTCACCTCCAGGTGGAAGAACCAGTGTGTGGTTCTGGTGGGTTTTTACACCTGGCCACTTTCAAAGATTGTTTGCAACTGCTGCTTTGCGCATGACACTTGTTCAGGGCCTAGACTTCATGATTTTTTTGTTGTTGCTTTTATTTACATCACTTATGGACATCCTGTATTTAAAGTAAATATCTACAATTTGGTTTTTCAGTGCATTACATGTTTATGTCTCGCCTACCGACCAGCGGAAGCTGTCTTTTTGTTAAAAGACCGGACGTGAGCTGACAGTAGGATTATATCCCGCCCATTGCATACCATTAGTTGTCAGTCTCATTTACTTGCATTTTGTTCATTAGATTGTGTGGGCTTTCCTTCCTGTTCTTGTTTTTACCACCCCTGAAGCATGGCAGCATTACTTGTGCTCTTCCACTGCTTACTGTTCAGGCCCTGTGTTTTCTATTTTCTTAAGCACTCAATGAGAGTGCATGTTTTTACAGTTGTCTCCCTTGTGTATTTCTCTTCCACCCTTCGCAGCGCTTCGTGTTGCTCCCTCTTGCCCATTTGCTTTTACCTCAGCACCCTCTGTGTTGCACTTACCCTCGTATGCTCCCCTGCTTTGCTTTCAAGCATGTATGCTCCTCCTCCCACTCCATTTTGCTCTCTCTTGCCCATGTGCTTCTCTCTCTTTCTCCTGCACTCCATTTTGTTGTCTCTTGGACATGTACATGTACTTTTGCCCCGCCTTTTGCGTCACTTCCGCCACCCTATTTATTGCTTCCACCACTACCCTCTGTGTTTCTCCTCCCATCCGCTTAAAAAAATCTTTTTTTAAATTCACACTATTCTTGTATGTGCACAAATGTGTGGTATGCACGTCTACAAAATGGCGAGCGTGGCTGCGACATAGCTTTTTTCTTTTTTGGTTTACTCTGTAGCAGTGCTGCACAGCATCAGGAATGTACAGCATTTCTGAAACAGTTGGCAAAGTCAATAGGTCACATAGGGGAGACCTATTGGTTTTTCCAATCTTTGCTCTGAAAGAAGTAATAAAAAGGAACATTTTTATCATATCTGCCTTGTTGGATTTGATGTTCAAATTAGCAGTATAGATTCACCTCATCCTTGTCTCTTTGATTCAGTTAACCCATTTCTGACCCCACTTTTTTTAGTAGAAGGCTAGATAGAAAATGGTTATAAATAGCCATAAAGGATGTTATGTGGAGAAGTGCGAAAGAAGCACCCAAAAAACAACAACACTGTCTGAAATGGTACCAGCCTCTTTTATGATTAATATGAAATATTCCAGAGTTGGGAGTTTACATGTGATGCTTATCTGGTTGATCTACTGAATGTCGAAAGTGCCTTCTTCTATGTCACATGTCCATTGATATCATTAAATTACTATTTTGAGTAAATAATAAATAATGCTAAGGTGCACTAGCACAAAGCTAGTAATTATACCTTCCACATATTTCTTCTTTGAGATTCTGTTTTTCATAAATTTAGTTTAGTCTTATGTTTTGTTGCTTCTTCATTTTCTCCAGGGAGGATGATTTTTCTGTTATCATACTGTAAGCTGGCTACCTCCCCGTCATGTTTCTCATATTCATTCTTTTCTGGGTTTTGTACTCATTAAAGCAGTTGAAAAATTATTTATTTTATCTCTTCTAATTAGGTCTTTTCATGTCGGCTGGGAAATGAACAAGATACTGCTCTGTCCATCATTGATCCTGTACATGTTCAAGTAGACCTTGTAGGGAATTCTTCCTACAAAAGCAGTTCTGGGCTTATGGATGCATTTAACAGTGAAGATTTCCCTCCTTTACTTGAGGTAATAATGCACTGCACTTTAGTTGGGATTGACTTTAATTTGTTATATTGTCCTTCATCAAATCTTGATCGTTTCAAAGTATATGTAGATTTTCCCCCCAATTTTAGGTGATGTTTGTGTGATCAAAATATGATTCTCCTCCCTCTGGTATCGAATTCACCACTCACGTCCACTGCATACAGAAAGGAGTCAACCCAGTCGGTGAAGATACACAGGCAGTATTTATTTAGCACTTCAAAGTGGTTCAAGTCTACACAGTCTCAGATAGAAAGTGTGCCAGAGTGCGCACCCTTCAGACATCGCAGAAGGCTTCTTATACGTTTTCAGGACAAAGACAGGATATGTGGCACTCGGAGTTAAGATCAACCAAATACAACTGGTTATGCAAAAACAAGCCCAGACACTTCCTCCCACCCATATGCTCTGCGTAACTGAAATGCCGTGCACAACGGAAATTTGCAGACACAAGACAAGGTCAGAGAGATTAGAACTTTCCAAGACGTTACAGGTCTCACGCACACATTTCTCAGAAACCAAGCCACCTGCAGGAAAAGGAAACTTACAAAGTTGTTTAGCAAACCTAAGATAGAGAAAGGAGATGAAATGGACGGAGTGTCTAAAATGGTACAGTTGAAACATCTAAAATGGCGTAGCTAATGCTAACACATTTAATAAAAGCAATTTCAGTTTAACAAACCCTCCTTTTAGCATTAGCTAAAACCTTTGCTACTAATCCTTTTATGACATCATATACACAAATAAAGGTACAGTACGAGCATCATCATATACCTTTTCCATGCTATCATAATGAGTTACAGCAAAAACATTTATTGGAACATATGGTAAAGGTGTAGGTGCAACAGGAGGGGAGATGTCAATAATAGCATTGGACAGTTGATACATTACAGGAGGAACTTGCTCGAGAACATCATCTTCATCTGCTAGGACCCCTGTGTCTATTAGCATTATAGCCTTCATCTCTTTCTGCTGCATCAATTGCTTATTTTGCTCATGGATTGATATCGGAGGTGGTCTAAGTGATGCACAAATAGAGGAACATGAAGTGCATATCAAAGGAAGACATTGAATGAGTATGCAACAGAATATCAGGATTGCCACAAAGTAAATAATTTCTTTTAGTATCCAACCCCAGTCGCCAAGGAAAGACCAACTCCAATCATCACTTTCCATTCCCTTCAAATTGTCCACAATCTCCATAATATGTTCAGTAATGTTCTTCTCCAAATTTTCTGTACCCATCACACAGTGGTCGCCGACAATGGCACTCACCCCTCTGCGCTCTTAGCCAGCATGAAATCCACTGCATACCTAGTCTGCTCTGAATAAACACGCATGCTTTACAATTGAGCTATGATGTCTGTGAGTGCTGCTACGGTGGTATTGCATAGTATTTGTAATTTGGACCCAAAGTATTCTCTGGCCATTGCCGTGCCACCTAGAGTGAATATGGAAGACAGGATATACCCAAACGTTATACCATTACTATAGTTGTTTATCTCCAAATCAGTTACCCCTTCACAGAACTCCTTTGTCAATGTTATTTTCACCCATCTTACCCTTAGTTCGGTGTTTTTACAGGGAACTCCTAAAGGCAGTACCATCCCTAAAGCCACATCCCCAGCGCGATTGTATACATTTGATCTGAAAGAAACACGTTAGTTAGATTCCTCACCTTAGAATATCCCCAGGCGTCAGACTGGATCCGGAAGATTTTTCGTCAGCAATACCCCTTGCGCGTCGCTAGGCGTCGTCTGCGGCTCCGCGTCCGTCGTCGGCGTCGTGCGCCGGGATGACGTCGTCGGAGTACTTAGACGCCGCCCTCGCGCGCTGACGTCAGTTCTTCTTTTTTCCGCGCCAGTAAGCGCAGATCCGGGAGAGCTACCCCTTTTAGTCTTTTTTGACTAAATCTTTTTTGATCATTTTTGATCCTTGTCTGTCGACATCTGGTGCCGGTAGGATGCCTGGGTTCAAGGCTTGCGAGGATTGTCATCGACTGATGTCGGTGACCGATCACCACCGCCGGTGCCTCTACTGCTTAGGCCCCGACCACGACGCGGAGTCGTGCAACGACTGTCAGGCCCTGACTTCGAAGGCTAGGCGGGAGCGGTCCCGCAAGCTTCTCGAGCTTCGCCACTCGGCTCCGCGTCGTGCGCGATCCCGGTCCAGGAGGAGGTCCAAGGATCGCTCGCGGAGCCCTAGCCGACGCCATCGTTCGTCCGGCTCCAAGTCGTCGGGTAAGTCCAAACGCTCAAAGAAGTCCAAGAGGCGACATCGCTCTTCGGACTCCCCTCGCCGGTCGCGCGACTCGGCCGAGGGTCAGGGTGGTTCCACCCCCGCGGCTCCGGCGGAGCCGCAGGTGCCGCGTCCGCCCCCATACCTTCCGGTCCCTGGGGCTGACGCGGCGCCGGCGGAGATCAGTGCCTTCCTCTCGGCCATGAGGAGCCTGGCCCCGCCGTCGACGCCCGCTGGCGCGCCTTCGGGCCCCGCGGACTCGACTGGGCGACCTCGCGTGCCGGCGGCTCCGGCCCCGGCGCCGTCGACGACTCCGGTCTCGACGCCGCAGGTCCCCGCGGGGCCCTTGCCTGGGCCCCAGTCGACGCCGGTTGACCTAGTCACTCCTCCACCGGCGCCGACGCCTGAACCACCGACGCCGTCACCGGCGCCGCCGACGCCTGTGACGCCGACACCCCAGTTTAGCCCTCATCCGGACCCGACGCCGGCACGGCGTCCGCCGACGCCGCATCCGACGCCGCTTGAGTCCTACCATCTCTACAGTCCGGTTCCGATCATTCCTCCTGTTTATCAGGAATCGGAAGGAGGGGGCGACTGGGAGGGGTTCGAGGACCCTCTGGCTGTTCAGTCACAGCTTTCTCAGGACTGGGCAGATGAACTGGGGGAGGCCAGTGGGCTGGACACCTCGCCAGACACTGGATTCACTTCTCCGACCGTGGCTTCGGAGGAGGGTGCAGCATTTTCTGTGGTGCTGCGCAAGGCGGCCGAGGCCCTTGGGCTCGAGTTGCCTGCCGTGGCTGTGAGGACTAACATCCTCACTGAGGTGCTTCAAACCTCAGCAAGCTCCACTGAGCCTCTGCTGCCGTTCAACGAGGCCCTCACTGACGTTCTGCAGGGCACCTGGTCCAAGCCCTCCACAGTTCCTCCTGTGGATAGGAACGTTGCCAGGCGCCACCGCCCTGCTCCGGGCGACCCCAGTTTCCTGTCCCAACACCCCACCCCCGAGAGTCTGGTTATCCAGGCCTCTACCTCCCAATCCTCCTTCCCGACCGCTCCGCCGGATCGGGATTCCAAGAGACTCGAGCAGTTTGGCAAGAAACTGTTTTCGTCCCTTAGTTTGGGCCTGCGGTCCTTAAATACCGCCTGTCTCTTGGACCGTTATTCCCATTCCCTGTGGGATACGGTGGAGGACGTGCTGCCCCTGTGTCCGGAGGAGGTCCGGACGCGTCTTACCCAGGCTTTGGCCGATGGGAGGGATGCAGCACGGCACGCCATACGATGTGGGCTTGACACCACGGACTCGCTGGGTCGGGCGATTTCGACCACGGTGGCGCTCCGCCGCCACGCCTGGATGCGGTCCACGTCATTTTCCGGGGATGTCCAGACCACCCTCATGGACATGCCCTTTGATGGCACTCGCCTGTTTGGTGAGAAGGCGGACAGTGCGCTGAACCGCTTTAAGGACTCCCGGGCTACGGCCAAGTCCTTGGGCCTCTCGGCTCCGCGGGCGCACACCTCCGCTTTTCGCCCCTTTCGTGGCCAAGGAAGGGGCGCCTCCTCACGTCCGCAGAGCCACCAGCCGCAGAACCAACCTGCGCGCGGTCGCGGACGTGGCTTCCGCCGTGGCGGAAATGGAGGCCGACGTGGTCAGCCCACTTCCACCCCTGCAGCATCTGCCTCAAAGCCCTCCTAGTCCGAGCTTTCAGGCCCATACCACGCCAGTGGGCGGCAGAGTTCGCCATCACCTGCTCCACTGGCGGTCCATAACATCGGACAGGTGGGTGCTGCAAATCGTCCGAAGGGGCTACTCCCTCCCCTTCGAGACGACCCCTCCAGCCATGCCACCGCAGCACCACCGTATCTCGGGGGATCATTTGCATCTTCTCCGCGAGGAAGTTTCGGCTCTCTTGGCCAAGGGGGCCGTCGAGCGCGTTCCGAGTCCAGAAGTAGGTCGTGGTTGTTATTCCCACTACTTTCTGGTTCCCAAGAAGGGCAAAGGGGGCCTACGCCCTATCTTGGACCTCCGGAACGTCAATGCCTTCCTCCGAAAGGAAAGGTTCAAGATGCTCACGTTGGCTCAGGTTTTAGCTGCCCTAGACCCTGGAGACTGGATGGTAGCGTTGGACTTGCAGGACGCATATTTCCATATCCCCGTCCTGCCGGCCCACCGGCGTTACCTGCGGTTCACGGTGGGCCAAGAGCACTTTCAGTTTACCGTGCTCCCCTTCGGCCTCACCAGTGCCCCTCGGGTGTTCACGAAAGTGATGGCGGTGGTCGCAGCTCATCTGCGCAGATCAGGGGTTCCAGTCTTCCCCTATCTCGACGACTGGTTGTTGAAGGCGGGCTCGCCCCAGGCAGTCGTCTCCCACCTCCAGACTACGGCGGATCTCCTGCATTTGCTGGGGTTTTCCATCAACGTGCCGAAGTCACACTTGAGTCCCTCTCAGAAGCTCCTCTTCATCGGAGCGGTTCTCGATTCGGCGCAGTTCCGGGTCCATCCACCGGAACAGCGGGTCCGGGATATACGGGCCCTGATTCCCATCTTTCGGCCTCTATCCCGGGTTTCGGTCAGGCTAGTGTTGCGGCTTCTGGGGCTGATGGCTTCCTGCATCCTACTAGTGCATCACGCCAGGCGGCGCATGCGGGCTCTGCAGTGGGACCTGAAGTTTCAGTGGGCCCAGCATCACGGCAACCTGTCCGACCATGTCTTGATCTCGGAGGGCACTGCACAGCAGTTGCAGTGGTGGCTCACGGACCGCGAGTGGGTCAAGGGCAAGAGCCTCTCCCTTCCCCAACCAGAGCATGTCGTAGTGACGGATGCGTCCCTCCTGGGATGGGGTGGCCATATGGGAGAGGCGGAGATCAGAGGCCTCTGGTCTCCGGCGGAGTCTCGTCTCCACATCAACCTGTTGGAGTTGAGAGCGATCCGGCTTGCACTGAAAGCCTTCCTTCCCTCTGTCAGGGGAAGTGTCGTGCAGGTGTTCACGGACAACACCACCGCCATGTGGTACTGCAACAAACAGGGCGGGGTGGGGTCGTGGACCCTTTGTCAGGAGGCTCTGCGCCTCTGGACATGGCTGGAACACCAGAGCGTCACCCTGGTGGTTCAACATCTGGCGGGCTCTCTGAACGCCAGAGCAGACGAACTCAGCCGCCGGTGCATGATGGATCACGAATGGCGTCTGAACTCCGAAGTGGCGCAAGTCCTCTTTCAGCAGTGGGGAGAGCCTTGGTTAGATCTATTCGCCACCGCAGAGAACGCGCAATGTCAGCAGTTCTGCGCGTTGGAATTTCCAAGGCGGCACTCGCTCGGCGACGCTTTTCGTCACGAGTGGAGTTGCGGTCTGTTGTACGCCTTTCCGCCTATACCACTTCTGCCCAGAGTGCTGAAGAAGATCAGGCACGACCGGGCCCAAGTCATCTTGGTGGCTCCGGATTGGGCACGAAGATACTGGTATCCCGAGCTACTCAGTCTGTTGACCGATCCCCCGATATGTCTGCCCCTTCGGGAGGATCTTCTGTCGCAGCAGCAGGGGACGGTCCTCCACCCGAACCTGTCCAGCCTCCACCTCCATGCGTGGAGATTGAGCGGCGGCAGTTGATGCCATTTGACTTGCCTCCTGAAGTCTGTGATATCATTCTGGCAGCCAGGCGTCCCTCCACAAAGTCGGTATACGCCTGCCGGTGGAACAAATTTGTGGCATGGTGCACTGCAAAGGCTGTGGATCCCCTTTCCGCCCCTCTTTCTGAGGTTCTCCTCTTCCTTCTTTCTCTGGCCCAGCAGGGCTCTGCCCTGGGCACCCTGAAAGGTTATCTTGCTGCCATCTCCGCCTTCTTGCGGCTTCCTGATCAGCCTTCTCTTTTCAAGTCCCCTGTGGTTACACGCTTTCTCAAAGGCATTACACATACGTTCCCTCCTGTCCCTTTTGTAATGCCTCAGTGGGACTTGACATTCCTGATGTGCGCTCCCTTCGAGCCTCTTCACAATTGCCCTCTTCGTCTTTTGACTCTTAAGACTGCTTTTCTGGTAGCCATCACCTCGGCTAGACGGGTGAGTGAGCTCCAGGCTTTATCTTCAAAGCCTCCTTTTCTGTCTGTTCATCCGGACAAGGTTGTCCTTCGGCCTCGTCCCTCCTTTCTTCCTAAAGTGGTGACTCCTTTTCACCTTGGGCAGTCTGTCACCTTGCCCACCTTCTTTCCGCCTCCGCATCCTTCCAAAGAGGAAGAGAGGCTCCACCGTCTGGACCCAAAACGTGCGCTCTCCTTTTATCTGGACCGCACAAAACAGTTCCGGGTGGACGACCAGCTTTTTGTTGGGTACGTGGGCGCTAAGAAGGGGAAAGCTGTGCACAAACGAACCATCTCTCGGTGGGTCGTTTTGTGTATAAAACTTTGCTATTCCTTGGCTAAAAAAGACCCTCCTGTTGGGCTGCGCGCCCATTCTACTCGGGCCACAGCGGCTACTACTGCTTTGGGACGGGGTGTCCCTTTGCAGGACATCTGTCAGGCGGCGACGTGGGCTTCGCTACACACGTTTGCCAGGCATTATTGCCTTGACAGCCAAGTCCGGAGGGATGGCTTCTTTGGCCGTTCTGTCCTCCAGGACTTTCTGGTGTGATCTTGGTTCGCAGACCCACCACCGGGATGGAATTGCTTGGGTATCTATTCTAAGGTGAGGAATCTAACTAACGTGTTTCTTTCAGATGAACAAGTTACTTACCTTCGGTAACGATGTATCTGTAAGAAACATTAGTTAGTTAGATTCCTCACCGACCCTCCCATCCTCCCCGTTCTGCGAACTGACATCTAGGGTTAAGGTTATCCTTTTCAGGCCCCTAGATTTTATTTTTGGCACCAGTGTCGGTCTTTGCATGGCTCTGCGTTCCTGGCGCGGAAGGCTATGTACAAGAACTGACGTCAGCGCGCGAGGGCGGCGTCTAAGTACTCCGACGACGTCATCCCGGCGCACGACGCCGACGACGGACGCGGAGCCGCAGACGACGCCTAGCGACGCGCAAGGGGTATTGCTGACGAAAAATCTTCCGGATCCAGTCTGACGCCTGGGGATATTCTAAGGTGAGGAATCTAACTAACTAATGTTTCTTACAGATACATCGTTACCGAAGGTAAGTAACTTGTTCAATAGGTCCCATTGGACAGGAAGAAAAACCCCAGATGGGCATACATTTCCCGCCGTAGCTCACTGCACTATATCTAGAATTCATCCCAGCAGTAGTAGGATCCGACTTATTGACTAAGGACACTGTTGCCTTATGAAGGATAGTGCCCGTACAGTTCACATATAAGTCGGTATCAGTAAAGTTCTCTATGGGATAGCAGCCTGCATAGTAACCAGCTCTCGTAGGCACTGAAAATTGCTTATAATGCCAACCCTCCGCGTTATATTCTTTTCCTCCATATAAAAATTATCATAATACGTGTTATTGTGGCAGCCTGGATAACCCTTACCCTGCGAATTCCGGTGGCACAGGCATGGTCCAGGATAACCAAATCCAAACCTTCCTTTTACCTCTCTAAACTGTAATGGTCGTTTGTAGGTATAATTAACCAAAGACAATGGGTAAGCGGTCCACAAATTAGTGACAGACCTAATAGGCTAACAGGCAGATCCCTTCCCAAAAAACCTCCTGTGGGTAGTCACAAAGATATTGTCTGTATCAGCTCTGCTATTGCATCTCTGGGAGACCTAGTCTTCCCTATCAATTATTGATGTTGAATTTTTATCCTCTAAAAACCATGATATGCCATACAGAGGTACTACCATCATTAAAGGAACAATGATATATGTAATTGTGCTCTGTCTGGACCAAACCCCATATTGTGGTGAGGGTACAAATTGCTGCTCCTCCACTTTGATTGGCCTGCCAAAAGGATGCATGATAAAATAGAAAACTTAAACAAGGGAAATAATCAGAAGGCAGTGTTTCCAGTGTATGCCTCACTGGTATAGGGTCTTATTGTCCATCAGTTGGCACTCTTGAGCACTTGGCAGTTGGAGCCTGCTCCGTCCTAGATGCTTTTCTAAACTAACTCCCTCGCTGATACAGTTGGTATACCTGTGACAATATTCTTACCTATCAAAAATGTCTTAATTTACAGACATTTTCACTCACGTTGGTACTGATATTCAAGTGTGTACTTTCCTACCTTGAGCAGTCCATCCCTAATCTTTTTTCTCCTTTCCTTCATTGGTCCCCAGCCGAGGACGTAAGCTGTACCTGGCTGCTCCAGGCACCGTATGATCAGAGAACAGAGGCTCCTCAATTGCTCTTATTTCTGGTGGGACAGCCTAGTTCAGAACATCACCATTTTCTTGCTCAGTTTCTGTCCAAATCAATTTAGCGTCACTAAAAGGCTCAAACCTAGGTACTTTCTCACATTCCAAATCTCCTATTCCCTCCTTTACCCACTGGTCGTAGGGCAAGGGAATCCTCTTGCAATGGCTGTCATGTATCCAATTCTTCCTGCCAGCAACCTTCACAGCTGTTTGGGTGGACAAGAGGACTTGCTCAGGACCCTTCCAGTGAGACTCAAGGCTTCTTTTTCCCCAGATGAGGGCGAAGTCACCCGGCTTGATGCAATGGCCTGGTCCTTCTGGCTTAGGAGGCAAGGAATCTTTGACCTGTAGGTGGATACAACGTAGACTTTCGGTTAACTGTTCTAGGAAATCACTCAACATTTGATAGTCTATTTCAGAGAACTTTCTTGGTCTAGGGACTCCCCATACATTTGCTGGGCGTCCAAACACAACCTCATGGGGAGACAATCCTGTCTTAGAGTGTGCTGTTGTTCTAACGGATAGCAGTACTAAGGGAAGGGCGTCTGGCAATTTTATCCCTACGGATTCTGGTATCTTTGCTAACTTTACTTTGAGGACCCCATTATAGCGTTCCACCAAGCCAGCCGACTGAGCGTGGTTGGCTGCATGGAACGTCTGTTTGATATGCAGACCCTCACAGACCTTATCACTTTTCCATTAAAATGAGAGCCGTTGTCTGACCAGATGACCCTTGGCATTTCGAACCACGGAAAGAATTCCTTTAGGAGCATTTTGCGGTTGTAGTAGCCGTATTGTCAGGGTAGGCCTCAACCCAGTTACCAAATTTGCACACAACCACTAGTACATGCTTCAAGTTGTTACATCGTTCTAACTCAATGAAGTCCATCTGGAGGACCTTAAAGGGGAATTCTGGAGGGGCAAAATTCCCAGAGGGTGTAGGTGTACCTTTCCCTGGATTGTGCATCAAACAAATCATGCAAGTCTTCACCAAGTGTTAAGCTGTTTTGGAAATGTTGTCTTTGTGCCAAACTGGGGTCAACAATTTACAAATCCCTTATGCGCTAATATGTCCTGAACCATGAGCCATGGTAACCACTGGTAGAACATATGCATTTGACTACATCCACCTTTGCTTTCCTGACAAATCAATCCATTATCCTTCATCATTCATTCGTGCAGTACGCTCTTTCTATATGGCCAATTCCTCTAAGGTGGCCTTACTCTGTATTTCCTTAACACTTTCAATTGTATTTTCAAACATGGCATTTTCCGGGAACCACCTAACTGGACCTGCTACAAACATGCGTTTCATTTTTGTCTGGTCTGCAAAAGACTGCTGACGGTCAAGTGTTCAAGGCAAAGGTTCACATACATTTTTTGTTGTTAGTGCAAGCAAAAGTTTAATCAAAAGAGAGCAATTAGGAATGCACTGGCGACAGTAAGAAGTAATACCTATGAAGGCACGTACGTCCTTCTAAGTTTTTGGGAGTGGCATTTTATCTATAGTAGAAATGCATTCTGGTGTTACCCTTCTACACTTCTTTGACAGGAGGTGACCTAAATAGGAGAACTCCTGTTGACAATACTGAAACTTGAAGAGAGAGACTTTGTGTCCATGATTGACCAGATGCAAAAGCAATGCTATGGGGCTGTCTTTACAACCCTGTTCAGTGTCAGAGGATCATCCACATACTGTAACATTACATTACCAGCAGGGAGGATCAATGAGTCTAACTGATTCTTTAAGGCCTGAGTGTAAATGCTGGAACTCTCTGTATACCCTGTGGTGCTCTACAGAAGTGAAAACCTTTACCAGCCAGTTAGAATCCAAAGAGGTTTCTACTATCTTCATGGATAGGTATGCTGAAGAATGCATTTTTCAAATCAATGACTGAGATATATATATGTTTTTTGATAACCAATTTTTATTGATTTTGGTTGCAACAAAGAAAACAGCACCATACAAAAGTACATCGTAAAAGGCACGACCAAGGCACAAACATATCACATTGGCATAAAGGTAGATGAACATAGGGCCAATATCGGCATACCCACTCCCAATCTAGATAGTGTAGCAGTCCAAATTAGTCTTCTATCACCCCCACCCACTTGCCCCACATTCGACGAAATTTCGTAGGACAACCCCAGGCCACATAAAGAGGCCTTTCCTGCACGGCACACAGTCTTCCACGCTGCGCCAGCACGCCAATGTAGGTGGGGTAGAATTCAGCCAGTGAGCTGCAATGTCTCTCTTGGCTACTGCTAGTGTTGTGTTAAGGAAAAGCTTCTCAGCCCTGTTGCCATCCAGCCCCTCGGTGATGCCCAGGAGAACGTATGTAGGATCAAGAGGAACCTTCCAGCCCAAGACCTCCGTGAGCTCCCCGTTACGGATTCCCAATAACCCTGTATCGCAGGGCAAAGCCATACCGTATGATAGAAGTCTTCCTGGTAGTGAAGACAGCGGGGGCAGAGGGCCTCAGGTCGAAGCTCCGCACGGTTAAGACGCAGTGGTGTGAGATAGGCAGCATGTAAGAAGTATATTGAACTAGCCGAAGCCTTGCCGAGACCTCAGTTATTTTAGGAGCCATCAAGGGGTCTCTCCAGTCGGCGTCTTCCAGGGTCCCGAGCCAACCCTCCCACTTGTCCCGGATTTGAGAGTGGGGATTGGGGGTGTTTGTGAGGGAATGATAAATACGGGAGATCCCTCCCCTTCCCAGATCGCCAGTCATGACCTAAGCTTCGGGTGGACTATACTCGGTCAAAGAGGTGCCGTCCGATATATAGGAGCGGAGGGCTTGGCGTAGCTGCAAATATCGGAAAAACTGGGAGGAATGGAGGGAGTGTCGGGCCTGCAAATCCTGAAAGCAGCGTATATGAGTACCACTTCAGACATCGCCCAGCAGGGAAATCCCAATGAGGTCCCAGGGCCGGAATCCCAGAAGAGAAGCAACCTCCCGGAGCCTGGTGCCGCACCACAAGGGGGTATACCGGGTCACCTAGCCCGACCAGCGGGTATGACGCAGGGAAGCCCACCAGGCCAGGAGCACTCCGCGTGTGACCTCAGGGAGAGCTTGAGGAACAGCGCCTCTGTACAGCATCCCCTGGATAGTGGGAAAGCCTAGGGTGTGGAGTTCCAGACGGTACGCCGGGTCGGACCAGCCGCTGTTAAACCAATACAATCGTGCACCGTAAGGAGCCAGGTCGCTAAGCAATAAAGATATAGGCTCGTCATCCCAAGACCTCCATCAAAGGGCGGGATTCGGCACTGGGCCAGGGCTAGTTTGGGCCTCCGTCCTCCCCATAAAAACGTAGTGGCCAAGTCGTCCATCTCACAGAACCAGAACCTAGCGAAAGAAAGATGTGTATTTTGAAGCATGTAGAGAAAGCGAGGTAGAATCATCATTTTGAAAAGGGCTATCCTGCCTAGAGGGTTTAGGGGTAGTGTACACCATTTAAGGAGATCAGCGCGGACCCGCCTAACCAGTGGGGTGACGTTAAGTGACCAAGCAAGGTCGGGCAGAAGAGCCTCCCAGAACCCCAAATACTTGAAGGACTGCCGCCGAAGGGGGATCGTCGACTGCCAGTCAAAGCATTCACATGACAAGTGAAGGGGAACCAAAACACAGACTTGGCCGGGTTTAACCGAAGGCCGGAGGTGTGCTCAAAGAAGGTCCAGGGCCCGAAGGCATCTGGGTCCCGATCGGGCCGGGTCCGCCAGAAACAGCAGCACATCATCTGCATTGAGCGCGATCTTATCCTCCCCAAATCGGGCCACCTCCATCCAGTGAGAGAGTGGTCAAATCGAATAAGGTAAGCAGCAAGGGGCTCCATTGCCAAAGCAAATAGGAACGGCGGGAGGGGGCTCCCCTGCCTCATACCTCTTCTAATGGGGAAGGGACGAGATAGAGCGCCCGGGGGCAACAATACAGCGTCCTCACCAGGTTGCGAAAAGAGATTCCGAAGCCCATCTGCTCCAACACTGCCTCTAAATAACCCCAGTTGACCGAGTCGAAAACCTTTTCAAAATCTGCAAGAAGGATAGACAAATAGGGGACAGCAAGTGCCGGTTCGCAAGAGCAAGATGTCTGAGATAGTGCCTAGTCCCTCGGAGAGGCATATGGCCGCATTGATCCAGATGAACCAGACTAGCCAGGTGTGGTCTTATGCGGTTGGCCAGGACAGAGGCGAAGATCTTAAGCTCGGTGTTAATAAGAGAGATGGGACGGGACTGAGATATATTTAGCAGTAGAGGTATCAAAGAGGCTCATTACGATGGCGGAGGGACCGCCACCGCCGGGCCTGCGGTGGCGGTCCGGCCGGCATCTGCATGCTCATTTCCCCCCCGCCACATCAAGATGGCGGGGGAATTGTTCCGCAAGCATGGCGGGTGCAAAGCCCACCAGCCACGCTTCTGCCACAGGCAATCGTAACGTATGCCTGGTGGAGCAGATAAGGCCGGGGTTATGGGGGCAGTGCCTTTGAGGCACCGCCCGGCTGATCACAATGCTGGCGTCAGCCATGGAAAGGCTGGCGGAGGCTGGATTCTGGAGGCCCGTTGCGGCCCCCCCTCAGTGTTGGGGGGCCATTTGTGCACTGGGGTGGTGCCCATGGTACCCCCCTACATTTCCAGGCACAAGGTGGCAGGCACCGCGCGGTGCCTGCCACGTTGTGTATGTAAATGCACAACATGACCATTTAACATTGTGGTGGGTGCTGCAGCCAGCAGCACCCACCGCAATGTTACATTGCTGGACGTGACCGCCGCGGTGGCGGTCGCATCGTGATCTGGGGTGCGGGACCACCGCATTACAGGCGGGCGGTCCCGCTACGATGGCGGTCGGACTTAAGTCCGCCACCATTGTAATCGGCCCCTTAGTGAGGAGCATTGTGATGTCATGAACCACTGGAAACTGGGGAACTACTATTTTATTAACGCAAATCAATAACAAAATGATATACTGCAGCGGTATCAGAGGAGGAATGGGGGCAATCTTTTGACTAACGGCAAAATGGCACTGTTACATATGTTATCGCATGTTTCTTCTACAACTCACTTTTGAATCAGATCATGTATTTTAAGCAGAGCCTGTTCACCATCTTAGGGTAATTTATACTAGGGAATGCGAGGGAGAATGGCGTTCTCCTTAACCTGAATAGAGACTGGGGGTATGTGTAGTACACCCACATCAGTATCACCAGACGCTCACAAGTTAGGTGGCACAGAGTCAAATTCTGGGGGTAGTGGTGAATCTTTAGAAAGACACTGTCTGTTAATACATCAGGAACCATGGTAATGTACACTCCATCGGGGGAACAATATATTCTAGCATGTAATTATTTTAACATATCTAACCCTAATAAGTTCTCGCCACAATCAGAGTCAACTGTGAACTGACCTATTGTCAGGGGCAAATGGCGAGAGATGGGGCTGACGACCGGTGTTCCAGAAAAACCCACCAAAACATTATTATGTCCAGACAGGGGTGTCCTAGTAACCAAATCTTTGGAGACTGAACTTTTGGTGGCCCCGGTGTCCACCAGGACTTGTTTGTGGAACCTGCTAAGGTCACATCCACATAGGGACCTCTTTGATTCCCTGGTAGTTGTACTAGTCCCTCACCCTGCCCTCGGCTTTCCTAGTTAAAGGATAACCCTGTCGCAGCATCAAGATCAAAATCATCATTGTAATATTTTCTGTCCTGGGTATTGTCAAAACCATTTTCATGGGTGTAGTCGTCCCAGTAACCACGATTTGAGGCAAACTGTTGCCTGTTTGTTCCTCTTCACCTGGTATTGCCACCCTTACTGTGGGATGGTAGGCTATTGTTATTACTCAAATGCAGCAAATAGAACAGTTACGTGACACCATATTGCATATATTTTGCACTCTTCCAGCTCCCTCTGATGTGTCTTCTGGCCACAAGAAATGCCTAGGACATCCAACAGGGACAAGCCGGCGACTGGGCGCTCCCTTGGTACCAGGCGCTCCGGTGCCGACTTTGGTCTCGATGCCAACATCCACACTGGACCCTCGACCATCGATGGTGATGCCAACACCAATTATGCTGTAAAACTATGCATTGCCTATGTTTTTTCTGATTACGGGCTGAACTTATCTCGGCTAAGGCCAGGCCCCTATCCCTCCAAGCACCAACCTTATGGCAATCCATCGGATTCTGATGCATTTCCTTTCCCTCATGGCTTAGCACCGGTTCTGCATAATCTCTTTCACACAGATACGGATAATTTCCAGTATGCTGACGGGGGTGAGTTGAAGCCCCCTCACACTGATGACAGTTGTTATGAGGATTTGGATTATGCTAGTGGGCTGGACACTTTGTTTTGGTAATGCGAAGGGTAGCAGAGGTGGTAGACCTCCAGTTACCAACTATGGAGGTAAAAACTAATGTCTTGACTGAGGTTTTTCTGTTGGGCCAGACTCACACTGAGCCTCTGCTCCTTCTAATGAGGCCCTAATGGGGGCATGGGTGAAGCCTTGCTCCGGACCCCCTGTCAGTCGTGAAATTGCCTAGTGCCATCGTCATGCTCCCAAGGGATCCAGCTTTTCTAACTTGGCATCCAATTCCAGAACCCTTAGTATTGCAGGCATTCACCAGTAGGATCATCCCAAAAGAATTCCCCACTACTCCGCTGATCTATGAATCTAAGTGCATAGAGGGCTTTGGCAAGTGAATGTTCTCTTCAGCTAGCCCTGCTGGACCACTATTCCCATGCTCTTTGGGAATCTGTGGGCCAGGGCCTTCCTGCTGTCCTTGAAGACATCAGACCTTCCCTTAAGCAGGCTAATCTGAACAGTTAGTTATAGATTCCTTAGAATTACCCCCCGGCGTCAGAGTGGATCCGAAAAGTTTTTTATCAGCAGTACCCCTGCGTGTCGAAAGGTGGCGTCATTCGGCTCCGCGTTCGTCGTGGTCACCGGGATGACGTTGCAGTAGCTACATAGATGCAGCCCTCGCGCGCTGACGTCAGTTCTTTCTTTTTCCGCACCAGTCAGAGCAGATCCGGAAAGAGCGGTACCTCCAGTCACTTTTTGACTGACTATTTTGCCGACTTTTGTCGACACCATTTTCGAGTCTTCGACTCCTGGTGCACTTCAGGGATGCCCGGCTTCAAGGCATGCGGTTCCTGTAGCCGACTGATGTCGGTGACGGATCCGCACTGCATGTGCCTGTTTTGCTTGAAGCGCAACCATGACCCCAAGTTGTGCTCCAACTGCAGGACCATGAATCCGAAGTCTTTGCGGGAGCGGTCCTGAAATCTTCTCGAGGCCTGGCAGTCGGCTCGACTCCGTTAAAGGTCCCGGTCGGAGAGTCATCATCATTCTTCTTCCAAGTCTTCACTCTCAGGGTCAGGTAAGTGGAAGCACAAGAAGTCGAAGAAGCATTGTCGCTCTTCGACTTCTCCACGTCCGTTGGGCGATGTGACAAGGGATGCGGGTGGTGCCCCTCCCACGCTCCACGTGGGGAGCCCGAAGGGTCGACTCCGGGTTTCCCTCCCTTCCCGGGACCCTGAGCGACCCCTGCCCAGCTTCATCAATTTTACGAAGCGATGCATGCCATCTCTGGGCAGCCCGACTACGCCGGTGCACCTTCGGGCCCCGCAGACTCAGCTGGGGGCCCTGGGCCTTCAACACCGGTGGCTCCGGCACAGCAGGGTCCCCTTGGATCCAGGCCTGGATTTGTCGGCGCCGGTCGACCTCATTACACCTCCCTCCCCGCGCCAAATCCACTGGCACCATGTCCGCAGGTGACGCTGGTTGTGTTCCCAGCCGGCGTCGACCCTGGCCTCAAACTCGTGTTAGACACGGAGCCGGACCGGCCTCGACCGTTGCCGATCCGGCGCCAACAGGTACATTTGTGCCCCTGTTCTTCCCTGGCTCTTTGAGACCAGATTGGCAGCCAGAGGAGGGTGAAGAGGACTGGGAGGGGTCTGGAGACCCTCCGACTGACCCGTTAGGCTTTGAAGCGGACTGGCGAGAGGAACTGGAAGAAGCCAGTGGTCTGGATACATGACCAGACCTTGTCATGTTGTCTCCTAGTACTGTGGCTACTGAGGAGGGAGCGTCTTACGCCGTGGTGTTGCGTAGGGCAGCCCGAGGCTCTCAACCTCGAGCTACCTACGGTGGCAGTCAGGACTAACCTCCTGACAGAGGTGCTTCAACCGGTGGCGAGCTCCTCGGAGCCCCTGCTACCGTTTAATGAAGCCCTCACTGACATCCTTTTGGGCAGCTGGTCCAGGCCCAACACAGGGACTCCTGTGGATCGGATGATTGCCCGACGCCACCCCCCTACTCCGGGCGACCCCAATTTCGTCTCCCAAAACCCTACCCCTGAGAGCTTGGTGGCCCAAGCCTCCACGTCCAAAGGCGCATTCCCTACCGCACCACCTGATAGAGAATCCAAAAACCTGGACCATCTTGGGAAGAAGATGTTTTGTTCCTCCAGCTTGGGACTGCGGTCGGTAAACATTGCATGTCTGTTGGGCCCTTACACCCTCTCCGTGTGGGATACAGTGGCGTAGGTGCTGCCTCAGTGCCCGGAGGATGCCCGGGCCGTGCTCTCCCATGCAGTTGCCGAAGGGAGAGACGTAGCAAAGTTTATCATCTGCTGTGGGCTGGATACCGCCGACTCACTAGGCAGGACGATTTCCACGTCGGTAGCCCTTCGACTCTATGCCTGGTTGAGGTCGACTGGACAGCTCTTATGGACATGCCCTTTGATGGCCGTCTCCTTTTCGGCGACAAGGGAGACAACGCGCTGGAGCGCTTTAAGGACTCTTGGGCTAAGGCCAGGTCCTTGGGCCTCTCCACCTACCGCCCTGCGTAGTCTGCTTCTCGCCCCTTTCGTGGCTATGGAAGAGGTGCCCCACCACGTCCCGCCCAGACCAGCGCAAGCTGTTCAGCCCCTGCGCAGCCGGGGACGTGGGACCCACCGCTGTGGTTCTGGGAGCCAGTGGATGGGCCAGTCTACACAGCCCCCTTTGCAGCCACCTCCAAACACTCCTAGTCCGACGTTCCAGGGCCACCACATGCCAGTGGGCGGCAGTATTCACCATCACCTCCCCCACTGGCACACCATCACGTCGGACTGGTGGGTTTTGCAAATAGTCCGAAGGGGCTACTCTCTCCCCTTCAAAACTTACCCTCCATCCATGCCACCTCAGTACCATCGCATGTCGGTTGATCATCTGGCCCTTCTCCAACAGGAAGTTTCGGCACTCATGGCCAAGGGAGCCATCAAGCTCTTTCCTGTCCCAGAAGTAGGTCGTGGTTGCTTGCTGGGGGGATTCCCCGAGAAGGTCGATATAAAGTGACGACCCTAGTAAGAACCCTTCGCATATCTGAAATATAACAACAAAGCAATTAATCCATGGAATACACATCGTCGAGGAAAATTACTCATCAGTACAGAACCCACATATATGGAGTATTCATTGAGAGTACATAGGATAGAGTCTGGAGAAATAACTAGTAGTTGAACATCAACAACAGTGGCCTCTTTCAATATGTAGGTGTATAAATAAACTCATTGTACCCCTTGTTTGGTTGTCAGCTAATTTTGGCATTCTCCATCGTCTGTTTCCAACCCACCAAAATGCGCGTCGACCTTCTGATAAACCCTGTTGAATTCAGATCATTCAATAGGGCTGTGGAGACCAATTAGTTCTAGGTGTCCCCATGGTCCAGATATGAAGAGTGGTTGATATTTGATGATGTGTGAATGTGTTTTGGTTGTGATTGAGTGAGTTTGAGAATTGATGATAGCTGGTAATATATCTTTGTAGGGGTCTGGAACCATACATTATATTTGTACCTTAAATGTTATGAGTGTATAAATATGTATAAAAAATATTGCATATAAATGTAAATGAATATTTTTATGGTTTTGTATTTATAAAAAATAAGGAAAAAATCTTTTATATGTATCTCTAAATAAAAAAATGATAATTAAACCATATGACTAAAGTGTTAAATTGTATAAATCTTGTGTAGCCCTTATCTGATGTTGCACACATAAATCAAAGTAATATAGGTCGTGAGGGAGCTTGTTACATAGTCCGTGGTTGCTATTCCCACTACTTTCTGGTGCCCAAAAAGGACAAAGGCCTGCGTCCTATCTTGAATCTCAGGAAGTTCAAAATGTTGACGCTCACTCAGGTCTTGTCTGCCCTTGACCCTGGAGACTGGATGGTAGCGTTGGACTTGCAAGACGCTTGTTTTCACATCCCCGTCCTGCTAGCCCACCGGCATTACCTGCGGTTCACGGTAGGCCACGAGCATTTTCAGTTTACTGTGCTCCCCTTTGGCCTTACCAGCGCCCCTCGGTGTTCACGAAAGTTATGGCGGTGGTCACAGCTCATCTGCGCAGATCAGGGTTTCCAGTCTTTCCCTATTTCGATGACTGGATGTTGAAGGTGGGCTCGCCCCAAGCTGTTGTCTCCCACCTCCAGACTGCAGCCGACCTCCTGCATTCGCTGGGGTTCTCCATCAACGTGCCGAAGTCACTCCTGACTCCCTCTCAGAAGCTTCTCTTCATCGTAGCGGTTCTGGACACGACACAGTTTCTGGTCTACACTCCCGAACAGCGAGTCCGGGATATTCGGGCTATGATTCCCATCTTTCAGCCTCTACCCCGGGTTTCGGTCAGGCTGACCATGCCAGATGGCATATGCGGGCTCTGCAGTGGGACCCGAAGTTCCAGTGGGCACAACATCAGGGGAACCCGTCCGATTGCGTCCAGATCTCGGAGGGCACTGCACACCAATTGAAGTGGTGGCTAACAAACCAGGATTGGGTCGATGGCAGATCCCTCTCCCTTCCCCAACAGTGGTTACCGATGCATCACTTCTGGGATGGGGCGGCCACATGGGGGAGGCGGAGATCAGAGGGCTCTGGTCTCTGGCGGAGTCCGGGTTCCACATTAATCTTCTGGAGCTTCAGGCGATTCGTCTTGCCCTCAAAGCATTCATTCCCTCTGTCTGGGGAAGAGTAGTGCAGGTGTTTACGGAGAACACCACCACCATGTGGTACTGCAACAAGCAAGGCGGGGTGGGGTCGCGAACCCTAAGATCTGGAGGCTCTCCGCCTCTGGACATGGCTGGAAAATCAGGGCATATCCATGGTGGTTCAACACCTGACAGGTTCCCTGAAAGCCAGAGCGGACAAACTCAGCCGCAGGTGCATGATGGGTCACGAATGGTGTCTTTACTCAGAGGTGGTGCAAGGTCTCTTTCGACAGTGGGGAGAGCCTTGTTTAGATCTATTTGCCACCAAAGAGAACGCGCAGTGTCAGCAATTCTGTGCCTTGGAATTTCCAAGGCGGCACTCGCTAGGCGACGCTTTTCGTCCCGAGTGGATTTGCTGTCTTCTATACGCCTTTCCCACTTCGACTCAGAGTGCTGAAGAAGATCAAGCACGACCGGGCCAAAGTCATTCTTGTGGCTCCGGATTGGGCACGAAGAGTCTGGTATCCCGAGCTGCTACACATGGCCATCGATTCTCCGATCCGACTGCCTCTTCGGGAGGATCTCCTGTCGCAGCAGCAGGGGACGGCCCTTCACCCGAACCTGTCCAACCTCCACCTCCTTGCGTGGAGATTGAGCTGCCGGAGTTGACATCGTTTGACCTTCCTCCCGAAGTCTGTGATGTTATCTTGTCAGCCAGGCGTCCCTCCACTATGACGGTATACGCCTGCAGGTGGAACAAATTTGTGGCATGGTGTACAGCAAAGGCTGTGGATCCCCTTTCCGCCCCTCTTTCGGAGGTTCTCTTTGGCCCAGCAGGGCTGTGCTCTGGGCACTCTAAAGGGCTACCTCTGGGCCATTTCAGCCTTCCTCAGGCTTCCTGATCAGCCTTCTCTTTTCAAGTCCCCTGTTGTAAATCACTTCCTTAAGGGCATTACTCATCTTTTTCTTCCTGTTCCCCTCATAATGCCCCAGTGGGACTTGAACTTGGTTCTTACATATCTAATGTGCGCTCCCTTTGAGCCGCTACATAACTGTCCTCTACGGCTTCTGACCTTGAAAACTGCTTTTCTGGTGGCCATCACCTCTGCGCGCAGGGTGAGTGTGCTCCAAGCACTTTCTTCTAAGCCTCCTTTTCTGACTGTTCATCCAGACAAGGTTGTCCTTTGAACTCGTCTGTCCTTCCTTCCCAAAGTGGTTACTTTCCATGTTGGACAGACCATCACTTTGCCTACCTTCTTTCCGCATCCTTTCAAAGAAGAAGAGCGGTTCCACCGTCTGGATCCAAGATGTGCACTTTCCTTTTACTTGAATCGCACAAAACAATTCCGGGTGGATGACCAGCTCTTTGTTGGCTACGTGGCCACCAAAAAAGGTCGGGCCATGCACAAACTGACCATTTCCAGATGGGTCGTTTTGTGCATCAAAGCTTGTTATTCCTTGGCAAAGAAGAAGCCTCCAGTGGGGTTGCATGCCCATTCCTCCAGGGCGACGGCAGCTACCTCTACGTTCACGTTCACAAGACACTACTGCCTGGACAGCCAATTCCGGAGATACTGCTTCTTTGGCCGTTCTGTTCTCCAGGACTTCCTGGATTGGTATTGCTGGTGTATCTATTCTAAGGTAAGGAATCTATAACTAACTGTTTCTTTCAGATGAACAAGTTACTTACGTTCGGTAACGATATATCTGTAAGAGACATATATTAGTTATAGATTCCTTACCGCCCCATCCATCCTCCCCCTTCTGCAAACTGACTTCTAGAGTAAGGCACTCCCTTTCAGGGCCATAGTTTTGTGCATCAGTAGTCAGTGTCTTGCATGACTCTGCGCTGGTGTGGAATGTTGTGTAAAGAACTGACGTCAGCGCGCAGGGGCGGTGTCTAAGTAGATATCGCAACTTCATTCCGGCGATCAAGACGCCAACGACGAACGTGGCGTCGACCTACGCTACCTTCTGACGTGCAGGGGTACTGCTGAAGTAAAATTCTCCAGATCTAGTCTGACGCCTGGGGTAATTCTAAGGTAAGGAATCTATAACTATTAAATGTCTCTTACAGATATATTGTTACAGAAAGTAAGTAACTTGTTCATTAGGCACTACAGACCTACAGTATGAATGCCTACTCATTTTATAAGGCTTACCCCAGGTCATTACCAATCCTTGAAAGGTCTTTTCGGCAACAGGCTACCTGTGCGCAGAGAGATACTGGTTAGCATAAGTCAGTAGTCCCACACGTGCAGTCCACACATGCTTGTGTTCACATGTAACTAGCCTAGATCCTCTTACTCTAGCTTCACAGCTGCAGTATTATTTTAAAAGGCAGACTCTGATGGTTAACACTCAGTCCATTTACCATCAATTTTCCTTAAGTGAGACGCAGTTGGTGATTGGGTAGTCATATGTGAAAACCAGAAGACGATTAAATGGGTTGAACCCATTTTCTACAGTTGGGATACTGGCACTTTAGTGATTGCACAAAATCACTTTGTGTCAAGCATCTTAAAGGAGGCATGGCCATTGCATTGTGTTCTTCCTGCAAATCACAGTACGATTGTCATGCTTGCAAGAGCCCAGTTTTAAGAAATGTTGTGTTTTGTAGTACTTGCAAACAGAAGACAGTTCTGCATGGGAAAGAATCATGACAAAATACCTAGTTGGGGAGATCCTCATGGTAAGCTGTTAATTCCATATTAGGCACATCATTCTTGACTCTGTTGCACTATCAGTACTCCTGTAGCCGGATCAGGTGCAGGCAGGAAACGTTACTGAAGAACCTCATGAAGGGAGCATCAACACTGAACCCACCACAGTGCAGCTTCCTGCACACAGAATGTGAAATGGACAGTGGAGCAATGCAATCAGAAATTAATTGAGAGCAGTGTGACACAGAGAGGTGCAGGTTGATGGCCAGGTTCACTTTTAGAAACAACTGTGGGCACTGCACACAGTCCTACTGGGCTTGGTGGAGGTGGTGTGAAATGGTTTTCAAATGGTGTCCAGTGCGGAATATCCATGCCTATGATATTTGATCAGATATTTTCTAGTCTAAATTATGAATATTTTCTGCATGTATCTGACACTTAAAATTGTTCTGAAATAACATGAAGATGTGGTTATCTTCAGAATATTTCTATTCATTGGTTTTGAAATGACAATTACTTTTGTTTTTTAGATCCAATTACAGGCTCTGGACATCAGATTATCCTACAATGATATACAGTTGTTTTTGGCCATTGCCAAGTCAATCCCTGAGCAGACTTGCGCAAATGCAACTACATCCTCAGGTACAGATTCTGTCACCGATAGTCTTTCCCACTCATTTCGGAGTAATGAGGGTCTACAATCAACAGCTGACAATAAAGACGTTTCTAGACATATGGATCCTGTCTTAGGTAATGAGCAAAAGTTGTTTTTCAAAGCTTTAGCTATCTAATAGTGGAATCAGTGGTACAGCAAAACTGACTCCCTTTGTCATTCACAGTACATGATTTGATATGCTTTTTTCAATTCTTTCCTTTTCTAATAAATAGTCTAGTCTGTTGCATTAGTACTTTCTGTATTTGTATTATTATCGTTGTTATAAGCATCGTCATCATAACCACCATTGTCGTTATACTATGCACCTTTTATAACTTTATAGCCCTGTCACTAAATTACATATTAAAGAGTCTTGTGATAACATTACTAATCAGCTGTGGCAAGTGCATAACAACTTATCTATAGGAAGTTATTACAACTGAGTTGTGTTGTCTCAGTGGGTACTCCTAAATCCAGCAGACAGTGTGAATTTCAGATCACTGAGCAAAATTCCACCTCTTGCTTAAGCAATGAAATGCATAATTAACCTTAATTGCCTCCTCTTTGCAGGCTATAGTGGCTGTTAATTACCCACCCCACAGTTATACAATGGGAGGGAATTAACAGCCATTATCACCTGTAGGTAAGGACAATAAAGCTTTTAGTATTTAGCAACCATCCACCTACAACCACCCAAAATGGGGAGCGCTGTGGGGATAACTTCCCTCTGTTGTGCTATAGGAGTGCTGCGGAAGCAAGAGCAGCGAGCAGCCTTTCACCTGAATGACTGGGTGAAAAAAAGGGCTTCATTCTCCTGTGGCACTAACTCAGCCTCTTCTCAACCTGTTACTGGATTACAGACAGCTGTACAGGGCTCCTCCTTTTGCTTTTGCCTAGATGTAAGCCCAGTCAGCAGAAAAAAAGTAGAAAAGGTTGTTAACTTGTTTTTAGTGCTGTAATGTTGGATATTACCTATGTTAAACTGCTTAAAAAATGTACTCCGCAACCTGTTGCAAGCTATATTTTTGCATGTTTATTCTCACAGTGCCGATTCCATGTTACTATTTATGACTGAAGCCATAGTAACTATTTCTTTAGAAGGATCCTGAAAAGAAGCTTTTAAGCAAGGGTTGGGGGACTGTGTGACTATGTATGATAAGAAATAAAATAGCACACACCATACTATAAGTCTATATCTGAAAGAAACACGTTAGTTAGATTCCTTACCTTAGAATATCCCCACGCGTCAGGCTGGATCCGTAAAGATTTTTCATCAGCAATACCCTTGCGCGTCGCTAGGCGTCGTCGTCGGCTCTGCGTCCATCGTCGGCGTCGTGATCGCTGGGATGACGTCGTCGGAGTACTTAGACGCCACCCTCGCACGTTGACGTCAGTTCTTCTTTTCTCCGCGCTAGTAAGTGCAGATCCGGGAAGAGCATACCCTTTAGTCACTTTTTGACTAACTTTTTGGACTTTTTTGGTCTCTTCTTCCGAGTCGACCTCGACTCCTGGTGCCGGTAGGGATGTCCGGTTTTAAGCCGTGTGACGCCTGTCACCGACTGATGTCGGTTACGGATCACCACCGTTGGTGTCTCTACTGCCTTGGGGCCGACCATGATGACCAGTCGTGCCCCGACTGCCGGGCTTTGACCTCGAAGGCTAGGCGGGAACGGTCCCGCAAGCTCCTCGAGAACCGCGAGGTACCTGTTGAGGAGGAGTCATCACCGCTCGTCGGGTTCGAAGTCCTCGCGTTCAGGTAAGTCGAGGCACAGCAAGAAGAAGTCGAAGAGGCGACATCGTTCTTCTGACTCCCCTCGCGCGACTCGGCTGAGGGTTCGGGTGGCACCACCCGCGTGGCTCCGTCGGAGCCGCAGGAGTCTCATCCGGCCCCATACCCTCCGGTCCCTGGGCCTAATGCGACTCCGGGCGAGATTCGGGACTTCCTCGTGGCCATGAGGAGTCTCGCTCTGCTGTCGAGGCCTGCCGGCGCGCCTTCGGGCCCCGCAGGCCCGACTGGGAAGCCTAGTAAGCCGACGGCTTCGACGCCGTCGTCGACTATGGTCCTGCCGCCGCAGGCCCCCGTGGGATCCAGGCCTGGATCCCGGTCGATGCCGGTTGATCTTACGACCCCTCCGCCGGCGCCGTCTTCGGACAACATCATCCCCAGTTTTAGTCCGGGTCCGGCATCAGAGCAGCGCCGTCCGGCGCCGATGGATGAGCATTTCATCTACCGCCCGGCTCCGTCCTTTCTACCTGTCTATCAGGAGACGTGTGGTAAATATTTAATTACCTGTACTATTTTTCATGCGGTAAAGTCTAGTAAGAATAACTCAGTAAAAATAAGAGGCAGAATCCGTGGTATTAGAGGTTCTGAAAGGCTTTATTCCTTACAAGGAATTATGGTTCGAACCATAGGCATCAAATTCCATCACCACGAGGGTTCAGGAAGGGAAGGCAATACATTATTGACAAGTAAAGATATTTATATGAAAAGCATTACATTAAGACAGATGCAGGAGGCGTAACAGCTGATAATATAGATAATAATACACATACGTAATGTAAAAAGGCGTAAACATAGGCGTAGACTAGAAACGTCATTAAACATGATGTCACAGGTGGGTGGATCCATAGGAGAATCCTGCAGTGTCAGCAGAAATACTTGGCAGAGATGCGTGCGCAGCCGCATGACGTGTGATTGACGTGCAACTAGAGGGTGAAGGGGACTTGACATTTAGCTCTACATGTGGAGACAGAAGTCTGGGGGGTCATGTCAACCTAATCCCAAATCATATCTAATATCTTATGTTTAAAGAACTGTGTTATCCAAAAGGAAAGGTCTCTCGGACGGAATCTATTCTATACTGACTGTTAATGCGTGTACAAGCGTCTAAGTGTCTACATGAGATGCGAGGGGGCAGGAATCCTCCATGGTAACAGGGGCTATGAATTACTTGCATGAGGACAGTGAGGCCTGGCCCTTTGCTCGGTAGCTGGAAGAATGTTTACCTAAACTTACTAGACAGGAATGCATCGGATGAGGAGCGGAGCAGATAATCTTGAAGGTGAAATACAGTTTTTGGCAGGCAACAGGCCGGATCAGGCACCGTTAGCCGCGCAGGGAGTAGGACAAAGTTCATGGATACAGATGCGGGCTCGGACTGGAGCTTTCAGAGGCAGAAGGCAGGAAAAGGCTTGATGGCAGAATTCAGGGCCTACTCGCCCGAACTGTAAAACATGGAAAGTGAACCACATAAAGTCGGTGGCCTTTCATATTTAGGAACAGAATATCCGACTCGTTCATGGCGGATCTGAAAGAGGACATGTTGACGGTGGACGCACATGTATTTGCGTCTTCATAACTGGAACTGGAGGGAACATACATGTACTTGTAGCATGTACATGGAGCCGTTGGGGTCTAAGATAGGGGACATAATCTGATCATAAAATTCATATTTCCTCATTCCCTCCTTGTCCCCTACGGACCCTCAGGAGATATCGATCTTCATCAATCCATCAATCTGTTCATATAGCATCATTTGTTCTTCTTTCTTCTTCCGGGATCTTGAATGAAAACTTGGATGCGGAATACACGATGTGGCACACAAACCACAAATCGCTGGCCCACATTGTAGACATAAGCAGCAACTGAATAATATGAGAAAGCCAAGACCTAGGAAGGATAGAATCCTCCATCCCCAGGCTGACAACACGCTCCAGAACCAACCGGACCAAGTCCAGGTGCCTGGACTCTGGTGTATCTGGCTTATACTCTTATGAAGGCGAGTTATGGCTTTATATACGGACGGCGAGTTTTCTGGTATGAAAACACAGCAACTTGATCCGATGACCCTACAAGCTCTGCCTCTATCGGCCAGGATGACGTCAAGGACAAGACGATTTTGAAGCACAACAATTCGCATCGCAGACTGCTCTTCTGTTAAGTTGCCTAGGGCGGAAGTAGTCTCATTCACTACTGCTTCAAGGGTTCTAGTTAATCTACGTATCAGCTTACTATTAGTGACTGTACCTATATAGGGAAAGAAACCTTTATTGAAATCTGTGTATTGCTCCCATGCTGTTTCGGTGTAGTCGACAATCGGGAGATCTCTCTGCTGTCTATTGTGTACTAAATGGGTATTTCTGTGATAATCAGGAGGGGCTAGGAAAACAGGTGGCAGAAGGAATGCTATGTAACAGGTACCATCCCAATCTAGAGGTAAACGTATATATGCAGTCTGGCCACATATGAAGTAGGAATGACGAGAAGCTCTGAATGTAGACTTGCCTTGATCACTGAATTTTATCACAGTGGTGCATTTACTATGGCCCATGTGTATGGAACCATTCTTTCTTACACATAATTCACCTTTAACTGGAAATACTGACATAGCGGGCAAGATTGGTGTAGCTTCGGATTCAACATTCAGAATCATGAGGTTAAGTGTGAAGTTACCTAATCCATATACTTCATTTTCTAGATCAGTTCCTGTTCTTTTGGGAAGTCCCTCCTTGTTAGGGTAGCAGACTTTAAGCAAAACTAGGTTCAGGTTTCCCCATACCCAGTTGTCTTGATAAACTACGGAATTTGAATCTAGGGAATTAATCAAACTAAACCATGCTCCACAGGAGCCATTGTGTGTGAACGGATACGGAAAAAGAGGCAAAACTCCCTTATAGTTCTGATAGGGAGGGAGTCGGCCACATATCCAACAATTGGTAGCATTGTTGGTCTGATGGGAATGATGTAACATACTAATAAAAGTGTTGTTGCGCAGCGCAAATCTATAAGACAACTCATGCGGAGGTAATTCGCTAAAAGAATGTTCAGCAGTAGCATTGTAAGCACGCTTAGAAATAGGGTAATACATATGTAGCAATACACTAGAAATGATGATCAGAAGACTTAGAAAAAACAAAATTAATAATGTCACTATGCAGTGACTACGAAGCGATTTACAGTACGCATGTTTTTTAAGCTGTATCTGTCTATTTCTCTCTCTATTTCGGTCTAGAGGATACATGTCAGAGACAAATTCAACCGATTCACCTTGGAGAGGACTTAAACAATCAAATTGTCTGACTTGCTAGACCTTAGTTTCAGTTTATAGAGTTCGTCCTCCGTCCTTTCAACCAAGGGGAGCTTTGAGTCTGTCTGTGAGGGAATGCAGGGCTGAGTGTTCACATCGGACGGTAGTCCATAACATTTTTTGATATGGCTCGAGTGCAACCACCCTTTACGTCCCTCAATCTTCACGGCTGTCCTTGTGGTCAGCAAGACGAGCTTGGGCGACTGCCACCTGGGCTCCAGCTGGGTCTTCCGGTCAAAATTCCTCACAAGAACCAGGTCACCTGGAACCACGTCATGGGGCTTCACCTCAGTTTTATCGGGAAAAGCTGCAGCTAACTGTGAACGACAAGATTGTAGTGCAGACATCAAGGAAGCCAGGTAATCTGTCAGCATATTACAGTCAACATCAGTGATTTTACGAGGTATAGGCGTCCCCCACATATTTGGTGGTCTACCGAAGATCACCTCATACGGGGATAGCCCTGTTCGAGAATGTGCTACCATTCTCATGTAAAAGAGCACAACTGGTAAGGCTACTATCCAGTCGACACCTTTTTCTCTACATACTTTGGACAATCTAATTTTCAGAGTTTGATTATGACGTTCCACGAGACCTGCTGCTTCGGGATGTCGGACACAGTGGAATTTCCATTGATAACCTAACAGAAGTGAAACGTGTTTCATTAGTTCGGATGAGAATGGCTGGCCATTATCTGAGTACACGATACGGGGCAAACCATACCGTGGGAAGAATTCTCGAACTAACTGTTTGGCAGTAGTCGGGGCAGTGTAATCTGAAACCGGGTAGGCTTCTGTCCAACGGGAAAGAGCACAGACAACTACGAGAACATATTTGAATCCTCGACATCGTTCCATCTGGATATAATCCATCTGGAGGACTTCAAAAGGGTGATCGGGAGGTTGAAATCCACCCTGGTCTACAGGTACGCCTTTTCCTGGATTGAACTGACAACAAATCATACAGGTACGTACTTTCTGTTTGGCTGCTGCTCGCAAGTGTTTGTTGAACCAAATGTGTTGAATGCTGTCTAGCATAGCTTTTTCTCCTAGGTGCGCTGGACTATGTATTGTGTTAATGATGACTTGAACCATGGAGTCGGGAAGAAACCATATAGATTTTCCCTTTGTCATCCATCCTTGATCCGTTTGGATCCCTCCTAATTCAGTCCATTTCTTTATTTCTTCTGGTGTAGCATGTGTCTGTATGTCAATTACATCAAGGGCGGGATCCTTAACTGTCATGCAATGTGTTGGTGTCGGAACTATTGTCTTTGTCGTGTCAGTTGTATGACTCTGGTTCTGAGCAGTCTGTTTAGCTGTTCTGTCAGCTAGGTCGTTACCCTGGGAAATGATATCGGTAACTTTCGTATGGGCCTTGCATTTCATAATCGATATTGCAGTAGGTAGATGAATCGCGTCTAATAGAGCTTGAATGAGGGGTCCGTGTTGGATGTGGGTACCGTGAGACGTTAAATAACCTCTCTCTCGCCACAGTACGCCGAAGTCATGGACGACTCCGAATGCATAACGTGAATCTGTGTATATGTTGACTTTCTTTTAATTGTGGCTTGAATACAGGCTTGTGTCAGAGCGATGAGCTCTGCTGCTTGAGCTGACAAAGTGTTAATACAATTTGTTTCGATCACTTCAGTGTCTGTTGTGACTGCGTAAGCTGCCACTAACTCTCCTGTACTTGTTCTCATACATGAACCATCTACATACAATGTCAGGTCCGGATCTAATAAAGGGATATCTGTCAAATCTTGTCTGGGTTTCGTCGTGATAGTAATGACTTCAATACAATCATGTGCTAATGGATCTGTTCCGTTTACTGGCAAAAGTGTGGCAGGATTTAATGTATTACAACGTCTGATTTCTATGTGTGGCTGAAACAATGTTAATTCATAACCAGTGAGTCTTGCTATAGTCAAGTGTTGTGTTTGCGTTCGGTTCAAGAGAACCTCTACTGCGTGTGGTACTTGTACTGTCAATTGATGTCCTAACACTATGGCATCACTTTGTCTGATTGCTAAAGCTGTTGCTGCCACTGATTTCAGGCACGCAGGAAGAGCCTGAGCTACGGGATCTAATGTACTAGAAAAATAAGCACATGGTTTGTGTGATCCTGCTTGTTCCTGAGTGAGTACTGACAAGGCAGTACCTTCGCGTTCTGTAACAAAGAGTGTAAAATGTTTACTGTAACATGGTGTTGCTAAAACAGGTGCTTGACATAAAGCTTTCTTTAAGCTTTCAAAAGCTTGTGTATGTTCTTGAGTCCAAGGGAGGACAGTCGATGTGGCTGCCTCCTGTGTTGTCAACTGAATGAGTGGTTTTGCTAGAAATGCATATTGAGGGATCCACTGCCTACAGTATGAAGTGAGGCCTATAAAAGCCCGCACCTCCTTTTGTGTCTTAGGTGGTGGCATGTTAGCAATTAACTGGATGCGGTCGGGTGTAAGCTGTCTTCCCTCCTTGGACAGCAAGTGCCCAAGGTAAACAACTTGCTGGACACAGAATTGCAGCTTAGAAGGGGACACTTTGTGCCCCTTGTCGGCTAAGAAATGTAAAACCGTCAGTGATGCTTTTTCACATTCAGGTTCGCTTCGTGCGGTGATCAGCAGATCATCGACGTATTGAAGCAGGGCAGTGTGAGCTGGCATGTGAATACTGTCAAGTTCTCTTTTCAGTGCTTGGCTATAGATGCTGGGGCTTTCTGTGAATCCTTGAGGTGCGCGTGTGAATTTAAAACTTCGTCCATTTAAACTGAATCCGAACAAATATTGGCTTTCCGGATCGATTGGGACGCTAAAGAAAGCGTTCTTGAGATCAATTACAGTAAAGAACGTTGCTTCTGAATCTATGGCCGTTAATAATGAAGAGATATCTGGGACCACGGGGTATTGTGGTACAATGCATTTATTTAATTCTCGCAGATCAATAACTAATCGATATACTGGTGGTGCTTTTGGATCCGTTCTTTTAAGAATCGGAATTATCGGGGAATTACATACATTGGAGTCGGTTTCCACAACCACTCCTTGTGCAATGAGCTCGTCAATGATTTGCAGCAAAGCCACAACAGCATCGGGTGGTAACTTGTATTGTCGCATTCGTGGTAGTACCACTCCTGTTTTTAGTGTGACTCGATATGGTGTAATGTTCATGCAACCAACATCAGTGGGGCCTTGTGCCCATAAATGTGCAGGTAGATTCTGCAGCCGGTGATCCATGTCTCTGGACACGTAGTGACCTTTGAAGTCACGTAAAAATAATCGTACTCCATCCGGAGAACAACATATTATAGCTCCTAGAGCTTTCAATGTTTTTATACCTAACAAGTTTTCTGGACATGATTTAGTAAGCAATAAATCTGTAGTTCGTGTCAATGGACCAACCGTAAGTGGAAGGGGTTGCGATACTTCGTTAATGATAGGCTTTCCTGAGAATCCAAGGGAAATATTCTGTGAGCCTGAGAGGGGTGCCCCTGGAACTTCACTGCGTCGTATAGTTGTTCTGCTTGCCCCTGTATCAAGTAAAAACTTTCTGTCTTCCCCTAATAGTTCACTATGTACATAAGGTCCCTCTTGATCTACAGGAACCTCGATAAGGGGTAAGCCAACTTCCCTCTCCAGGCTATTTCATGTGTATCGCTGATAATCGCGATAATCAGTTTGTGCATACTGGTACATCTGTTGTGTCGTTGCTTGTGTTGCAGCAATAGGCTGCGCTTGTGGTGTTGCTACGGTCTGTTGTGGAGCTGTCTGTTGTGGAGCTGGCCTAGATTGTGCATGCTGAGGGATTTGTGATTGGTTCTGATCCTGTCTAGGTGGACGTGGTCTTTCCTGGGTTTTACCCGTGGCGATATTATGTTTCAGAACTGCACAATCGTGTATATAATGACCTTGTTGTTTACAATAGTTGCATGCCCCTTTCACCGGACCTGCGGAATCACCCTTTTTTTTTGTGACCATCAGCTGGAACTGACTGAGCCACAAGCATTTTCATTTTCGTGTCTTTCATACGTCTTTGTTCATGTTCTTGTTCTTCTCTAATTCTATTGTGGTGATATTGTAACATCTGTAACATCTGTGACGGGGAATTACCTTGCCAGGTACTCTCGAATTTCAATACTCTATTCTTAACTTGTGGTAGGGAATTTTCAACTAATTTTGTCACAAACAGATGTGGATATGACTCGCTACTTGCTTTTATGCCACTATTAATACCAAAACATTTTTCAAATCGGGAATAGAAATCACTAGTGTCTTCATCTTGCTTTTGTTTACAGGCTGATATTGCACCCCAGTCTTCCTTTTTCGTAGTTAATAAACGTGGTAGTACCTGCACTAATAATCCTGGTAATGCTGTAGTCCTTTCCCCAAGCCCTGAACCTGCAGCTCGGGCCTTTTCTTCGTTTTCTAATATTGTCCAGTCTATCTTTTGGTCTCCCACCTCCCATTCCTTTTCCTTGAGTTTCTCGTAAATACCGGCAGGCAATAAAACTTTCAATATTTTCATAATGTCGGGATAAGTATACTCTCCCATGAGTAACATGTCTTTTATCTCACGGTGGAAACCTGCTGGGTCTTTGTCATGGCTAGGTACTACTTTCTTCATTTCTAATAATTCAATTTTAGTTATAGGCGTGTACACAAACACGCGTTTAAAGGTATTATCTTCACCTCTGATTGGGTGTACTTCGCGTAAGGGATTCTGTCTATCTATGTGATACATTTTTCTTCCCATAGTGGGAACTGGAACATGTTCTGGGCATACGAAAACTATATATTGGTTTCGAAATTCTAGAATTTCTTTAATTAAATCAGTACCTGAACCTCTCCATTTATTCGTGAGTAACTCTGTCAATACGTCAGGTAGGGGTCCAGGATCGGAGTGTTGGCTTTTATATAATATAAGAAGGTGTTGAATCATGTATATACCAGCTAAACGCTGTTCGTCTGGGGTAAGGTTCAAAAACGTGTGTGCCAACGCATCATCACTGTATTTCTCAGAACTGTCAGCCCATTGTACTGCTGACCTGGCTAATTCTTGTTCATCCATAGAATCGAGCATGTGGAACCCCCTTCGGTCTCGGAGTAGTTTATCGGCGGCTTGGAATAGGTGTTCAGGAGACCTTATATTTAACATAGGGGCTTGACAATTTCTGTTACATTCTGGACGTATCGGACGTATTGGATCATTAAAGCATCTGGTATTATTAAAAGATCTTCCTCTACCTACATAAGCCATTGTCTCTAAGTGTCCTGTGGGCAATTCTGATTCTTCGTCCTCCTCTCCCTCTGATTCATGTTGGTCTGTCTCTAATCTTTCTTTATGTATTCGTTCTACTTCTTTGCGGATCTTTCGGCACATAACTACTATACATGTCTGTCTATCATGTTTCCCTTCTGATATATTCTGACCCCATTTGGTAAGTACTTGCATTTCCTTCTGCTCTACCTCAGGCCTGTCTTGGTTTCTGATCACACAGTTTATGAAGAAGCGTAACAGTTGTCTCTGTACATCCACTTTCTGGTATTCCATGGCTTCGTCAATACTTTCAGGGCCTCGCCCTGATTGGACAAAGTGGTATATATTGTCTAAGTGTGCCACCATTCCTGGTAGTGTCGCTAAATACCTTGAAGCTCGTCGTATACGTAGTGATGACAGCAGCATACCGTCCCGTCTACCGGGCACAGGATCATATCTACAATCCACTAGATGCTCTTTAAACATGTCGGAAGTTGCTAGTTGGGGTGTACGTTCGTATGCTAAATCTCTAAGGGATAATTTATTTTCTCGGGGTGGAGTGGCAAAAATTTCTGTCGTTCCTCCTGTCGCACCGTCTGAGGTGCTAGGCACGAAAGGATTTGTTGGATGTAAGATAGAAACTGTAGATGTGGGAAAAGCGGTAGAAACAGATGGACCTGTGGGAATGTGCGTAGGAGTTTGTTGTTGCGGGGATACAGACGGATGATCTTGGCGTTGAGCACCATCGGTAGGCGGTGTGTGTGGCGGAACATTAGCATATTCAGGAGTTACATCATCTAAATAGGAAGAAAGGAAAACATCTTTTGCTGTTTTGGGATGTGCTTTTAGCGGGAGTAATGGAGGTGTCAAGTCTTTCGGTATTTCCGGGGTGGCCTGAGGTAACCCTTCGGCCAGAAGAGGATACATACCATTCATAAGGGTGTTTCTTTGTCTGTCTACTTGTTCTGCTTTTACTCGGGTACCTTCCTCAATTAATATATTTTCTCGGGCTTTATTCGAATTCTCCCTACTTTTCTCTTCCTTTCTGAGCGCCTTTTCTGTACGTCTATATGATTCTTTACGCCATAATTCAATGGCATCTTTCTGTGACTGTCTGGCTTTCTTTTTCCATAATTCTTCTTCTACTCTCATGATGCAATCTGCATCCCAAGTCCCAGCTGCGGGCCACCTCTGACTTTCTGGTAAATCTTTGGTGTAGTCCACCCATAAATCAAGAAATAATACGGCATCTAGGCCATGCTTATGATACATAAAATACCCTGGAGTGTCCCTAGGTGGAATGGGAACAGCTTCTTCGAGTACCCCTTTTCTAGTTTTGATCTGTCTTAATTTCGAAAAGAGCGGCATTTTTAGACCTTATTACTTAATCTTGAACACACTTAATACAATAAATACAATAATGAACAATCATTCACACCACAATATGTAGAATGTATCAAAACATTTAACATTTAACAGTTAACGAACGATGATAACTAATAGAAAACTAGTTACTGACATAATACTGACACTAGATAATACTGGATTATATACAAGACATACTAGATATACTGCTAAACAGTACAGATACACTGCTGAAACAGTGCAGACCGGATTTGTGTACCCAAACCCGTCAGGACCGGCACAAATTAATGTGCACGTCTAACTGCCTCCCCAGCAACGGTACTCACCGGGTAGCACGGAACGGAAGGCCTCGGAACTGAACTGAACTGGACCGGACTGGACTCGACTTGACTCGGAGCTTCGGAACCTGGTGGGCCTCTATATACCTCGGATCTTGCTCTCTCAGCTAGGCTCTGGTCGGGATACTTCGCACTTCTCACCGCCTCGTCTGGGTGTTGATCGCAGCCTCAGTCGCCCCCGCTTGGCCGGAGGGAGATACAGGAAATCCTGCGGGTACGCGTTGTTGTCCGTCCGGCTGTGGCAGGAGACCGGGCCTGCAACGCACCTCCGGCGCGTGAGATGAGAAAGTGTCCCTATTCGGGCGCCAATTTATGTGGTAAATATTTAATTACCTGTACTATTTTTCATGCGGTAAAGTCTAGTAAGAATAACTCAGTAAAAATAAGAGGCAGAATCCGTGGTATTAGAGGTTCTGAAAGGCTTTATTCCTTACAAGGAATTATGGTTCGAACCATAGGCATCAAATTCCATCACCACGAGGGTTCAGGAAGGGAAGGCAATACATTATTGACAAGTAAAGATATTTATATGAAAAGCATTACATTAAGACAGATGCAGGACGCGTAACAGCTGATAATATAGATAATAATACACATACGTAATGTAAAAAGGCGTAAACATAGGCGTAGACTAGAAACGTCATTAAACATGATGTCACAGGTGGGTGGATCCATAGGAGAATCCTGCAGTGTCAGCAGAAATACTTGGCAGAGATGCGTGCGCAGCCGCATGACGTGTGATTGACGTGCAACTAGAGGGTGAAGGGGACTTGACATTTAGCTCTACATGTGGAGACAGAAGTCTGGGGGGTCATGTCAACCTAATCCCAAATCATATCTAATATCTTATGTTTAAAGAACTGTGTTATCCAAAAGGAAAGGTTTCTCGGACGGAATCTATTCTATACTGACTGTTAATGCGTGTACAAGCGTCTAAGTGTCTACATGAGATGCGAGGGGGCAGGAATCCTCCATGGTAACAGGGGCTATGAATTACTTGCATGAGGACAGTGAGGCCTGGCCCTTTGCTCGGTAGCTGGAAGAATGTTTACCTAAACTTACTAGACAGGAATGCATCGGATGAGGAGCGGAGCAGATAATCTTGAAGGTGAAATACAGTTTTTGGCAGGCAACAGGCCGGATCAGGCACCGTTAGCCGCGCAGGGAGTAGGACAAAGTTCATGGATACAGATGCGGGCTCGGACTGGAGCTTTCAGAGGCAGAAGGCAGGAAAAGGCTTGATGGCAGAATTCAGGGCCTACTCGCCCGAACTGTAAAACATGGAAAGTGAACCACATAAAGTCGGTGGCCTTTCATATTTAGGAACGGAATATCCGACTCGTTCATGGCGGATCTGAAAGAGGACATGTTGACGGTGGACGCACATGTATTTGCGTCTTCATAACTGGAACTGGAGGGAACATACATGTACTTGTAGCATGTACATGGAGCCGTTGGGGTCTAAGATAGGGGACATAATCTGATCATAAAATTCATATTTCCTCAGACGGATGAAGGGGACGACTGGGAGGGGGTCTGAGGACCCTCTGGCACAGCAGTGCCAGTTGAGTCAGGACTGGGCAGACGAGCTGGGGGATGCCAGTGCTCTCGACACTTCGCCTGCCACTGGCTTCATCTCTCCTCCCTCCGTGGCTACGGAGGAGGGTGCAACCTATTTGTGGTGCTGCGCAGGGCTGCCGAAGCCCTTCACCTAGAGCTCCCTGCAGCGGCCGTGAGGACTAACTTCCTCACGGAAGTGCTTCAACCGCCAGTAAGCTCTTAGGAGCCTCTACAGCAGTTCAATGAGGCACTCACTGACGTTGTGATGGGCACCTGGTCCAAACCCTCCACAGTCACTCCTGTGGACCGGAACGTGGCCCGGCGCCACCGCACTGCTCCGGGCGACCCCAGCTTTCTGTCAGTGCTCCCCACCCCTGAGAGTCTGGTTAGCCAGGCCTCTATGTCCCAGACCGCCTTCCCGTCCGCTCCTCTGGATCGGGAATCCAAAAGGTTGGAACAGTTTGGGAAGAAACTGTTTTCTTCCCTCAGTTTGGGGTTGCGGTCCATTAATACCACGTGCTTTTTGGACCGTTACACCCACTCCTTGTGGGATACGATGGCGGACGTGCGGCCCCAGTGTCCGGAGGAGGCCCGGACACGGCTCGCCCAGGCTCTTGCAGAAGGGCTGGATGCAGCAGGGTACTCCATTCAATGTGGGCTTGACACCACGGACTCGCTAGGTAGGGCGTTTTCGACAACGGTGGCGATTCGTCGCCACGCCTGGCTGAGATCCACAAATTTCTCTGGGGATGTCCAGAGCACTCTTATGGACATGCCCTTCGATGTCCGTCGCCTTTTTGGCGACAAAGCGGATAGTGCTCTGGAACGCTTTAAGGACTCCAGGGCTACGGCCAAGTCCTTGGGCCTCTCGGCCCGCGCCCTCATACTTCCGCTTTTCGCCCCTTTAATGGCCAAGGAAGGGGCGCCCCCGCACGTCCGTCTAGCCACAGGCCGCAAAACCAGCCTCAACGCGGTCGCGGACGTGGATTCCGCCGAGGTGGAGCAGGGGGACAGAGAGCCGGTCAGCCCACATCTGCTCCCGCAGCATCTGCCTCAAAGCCTTCCTAGTCCGACCTTTCAGGCCCATTCCACGCCAGTGAGATGCAGAGTTCGCCAACACCTGCTCCACTGGCGTACCATCACGTCGGACAAGTGAGTGCTGCTAATCGTCCGAAGGGGCTACTCCCTCCCCTTCTAGGCGACCCCTCCAGCCATGCCACCGCAGTACCACCGCATGTCGGGGGACCACTTGCAACTTCTGCAGGAGGAAGTTACGGCCCTCTTGGCCAAGGGGGCTATCGAGCGCATTCCTGGCCCAGAAGTAGGTCAGGGTTGTTACTCCCACTACTTTCTGGTTCCCAAGAAGGGCAAAGGGGGCCTACGCCCTATCTTGGACCTCAGGAGCATCAACGCCTTCCTCCGGAAAGAGAAGTTCAAGATGCTCACCTTAGCTCAGGTTCTGGCTGCCCTAGACCCTGGAGATTGAATGGTAGTGTTGGACTTGCAGGATGCGTATTTCCACATCCCCGTCCTGCCGGCCCACCTGCATTACCTGCGGTTCACGGTAGGCCAAGAGCACTTTCAATTTACTGTGCTCCCCTTCGGCCTCACCAGTGCCCCTCGGGTGTTCACAAAAGTGATGGCGGTGGTCGCAGCTCATCTGCTCAGATTAGGGGTTCCAGTCTTCCCCTATCTCGACGACTGGTTGTTGAAGGCGGGTTCGCCCCAGGCAGGCGTCTCCCACCTCCAGACTATGGCCGACCTCCTGCATTTGCTGGGGTTCTCCATCAACGTGCCGAAGTCGCATCTGAGTCCCTCCCAGAAGCTTCTTTTCATTGGAGTGGTTCTGGACTCTGCGCTGTTTCGGGTCTATCCTCCAGAACAGCGGGTTCGGGATATTGAGGCTCTGATTTCGATCTTTCAGCCTTTATCCTGAGTTTCAGTCAGGATGGTCCTGTGGCTGATGGCCTCCTGCATCCTGCTGGTACATCACGCCAGGTGGCGGATGCGGGCTCTGCAGTGGGACCTGAAGTTCCAGTGGGCTCAACATCGGGGCAACCTGTCCAACCACGTCCTGATCTCGGAGGGCACTGCAAGACAGTTGCAGTGGTGGCCCACGGACCACAATAGGTTCAGCGGCATATCCCTACCCCAACCGGAGCACGTAGTGGTGACGGATGCATCCCTCCTGGGATGGGGGGGGGCACATGGGAGAGGCGGAGATCAAAGGCCTCAGGTCTCCGGCGGAGTCCCGGCTCCATATCAACGTATTGGAGCTGCGGGCGATCTGGCTTGCACTGAAGGCATTCCTTCCCTCTGTACGGGGAAGTGTAGTGCAGGTGTTCACGGACAACACCAACGCCATGTGGTGTTGCAACAAACAGGGCGGGGTGGGGTCGTGGACCCTCTGTCAGGAGGCTCTGCGCCTCTGGATATGACTGGAACATCAGGGCATCACCCTGGTGGTTCAACACCTGGCGGGCTCTCTGAACGCCATGGCGGACGTACTCAGCCGCTGGTGCATGATGGATCACGAATGGCGTCTGAACTCGGACGTGGCGCAAGGCCTCTTTCAGCAATCGTGAGAAGTTGGTTAGATCTATTCACCACCGACGAGAACTCACAATGTCATCAGTTCTGCGCGTTGGAGTTTCCAAGGCAGCACTCGCTCGCTCGGAGACGCTTGTCGTCGCGAGTGGAGTTGCGGTCTGTTGTATGCCTTTCCGCCTATACCACTTCTGCCCAGAGTGCTGAAGAAGATCAGGCGCAACCGGGCCCAAGTCATGCTTGTGGCTCCGGATTGGACACGAAGATACTTGTATCTCGAGCTACTCATTCTGTCAATCGATCCCCCGATTCGACTGCCTCTTCAGGAGGACCTTCTGTCGCAGCAGCAGGGGACGGTCCGCCACCCGAACCTGTCCAGCCTCCACCTCCATGCGTGGAGATTGAGCTGCGACAGTTGATGCCATTCAATTTGCCTCCTGAAGTCTGTGATGTCATTCTGGCAGCCAGGCGTCCCTCCACTAAAACGATATACTCCTGCAGGTGGAACAAATTTGTGGCATGGTGCACAGAAAAGGCTGTGGATCCCCTTTCCGCCCCTCTTTCTGAAGTTCTCTTTCTTCTTTCCCTGGCCCAGCATGGCTCTGCTCTGGGCACCCTCAAGTGATATCTTTCGGCTGCTTCTGCCTTCTTCCGGCTTCCTGATCAGCCTTCTCTTTTCAAGTCCCCTGTTGTTGTTAGATTCTTTAAAGGCATTACTCACTTTCGTAATGCCTCAGTGGGACTTGAACCTGGTGTTAACCTTTCTGATGTGCGCTCATTTCGAGCCACTTCATAATTGTCCTCTTCGTCTTCTGACTCTTAAGACTGCTTTCCTGGTTGCCATCACCTCTGCCAGAAGAGTGAGTGAACTCTTTCTTCTAAACCTCCTTTCCTCTGTGTCCATCCGGACAAGGTTGTTCTCAGGACTCGTTCTTCCTTTCTCCCTAAGGTGATTGCTGCCTTTCAAATTGGTCAGTCTGTTACATTGCCCACCTTCTTTCCGCCTCCGCATCCCTCGAAAGAGGAAGAGAGGCTCCACCGTCTGAATCCAAAACGTGCGCACTCCTTCTACCTGGACCGCACAAAACAGTTCCGGGTGGTCGACCAATTCTTTGTTGGCTACGTGGGCACTAAGAAGAGGCGGGCGGCGCACAAGCGAACCATCTCTTGGTGGGTCGTTTTGTGCATTAAGGCCTGTTAATCCTTGGCTAAGAAGGAGCCTCCTGTGGGGCTGAGGGCCCATTCCACTCGGGCCACAGCGGCTACTACTGCCCTGGGACGGGGAGTCCCTCTGCAGGACATTTGTCAGGCAGCAACGTGGGCCTCGCTGCACACGTTTGCCAAGCATTACTGCCTGGACAGCCAAGTCCGGAGAGAGGGCTTCTTTGGCCGTTGCGTTCTCCAGGACTTCCTGGTGTGATCCTGGTTCGCAGACCCACCACCGGGGTTGGTATTGCTGGGGTTTCTATTCTAAGGTAAGGAATCTAACTAACGTGTTTCTTTCAGATGAACAAGTTATTTACCTTCGGTAACGATATATCTGTAAGAAACATTAGTTAGTTAGATTCCTTACCGCCCCACCCATCCTCCCCGTTCTGCAAACTGATATCTAGGTTTAAGGTCATCCCTTTCAGGGCCCTAGATTCATGGCACTAGTGTCGGTTTCTTGCATGTCTCCGCGTTCCTGGCGCGGAAAGCTATGTACAAGAACTGACGTCAGCGCGCGAGGGCGGCGTCTAAGTACTCCGACGACATCATCCCGGCAATCACGACGCCGACGATGGACGTGGAGCCGCAGACGACGCATAGCGACGCGCAAGGGTATTGCTGACGAAAAATCTTTCCGGATCCAGCCTGACGCCTGGGGATATTCTAAGGTAAGGAATCTAACTAACTAATGTTTATTGCAGATGTATTGTTACTGAAGGTAGGTAACTTGTTCTTTAAGTCACCTCAAAGATCCATGACCCCATAAAGCAACTCTGTATTCAGCCTTGTTCCTCTATGTGCTCAAAGAACTCCTCAGTGTCTTAGGATATCTTCTTGATGGACGATAGGGGATACTTTAGCTGATATAGCTGTAATTATTATTGCAAGGTTTATTATTAGTATCAACTGAAATACTTCAATCATTGTTATTCATGAAACCTTGTAAACACTGACTGAGAATCTCATGTTCACTTTTCATGGTTTCAATCTACTGTGTTTTATTTGATTTCATTGTTTTGAACAACTGATTAAATAAAAAAAAAGCATTAAAAACTAAATCAACTGATTTAATTAAACATGCATTTCTAGAGCATAGCAACTTAAAGTTTTGGTGATGCAGGGACATGTAGAAATATTTTAAATATTTCAGCTTCTTGTGTAACTTATTTACCTGCAACGATCCTCAATATGGAATATTCTTTCTGATGGCTAATTCTACCCACAGATACCTCACCTTATGAATACTCCTGAGGCGTCAGACTGTATCCGTAAACTTTAAGCAGTACTTCTTTGTGTTGCTAGGTGGCATAGTTTAGCTCCAGAGCAACATAATTCCACTCCGTAATTGACAAGTAAAGCCACATATAAGCGCCACCCATGCGCTCTGACAACAGTTCCTTTCTTTCTGCGCTATTAAACATGGATACAAACTTTCGTCTTGCTATTTTTAGACCCTTTTTTCTGAAATGTCTAGACAGCATGTAAGGTAAATTGTCACCCCCTAAAATAACAGAGCTCAAGCCGTGTAGCGACTGTTGCAAACTGATGCCTGTGATTGACCCTCATGCTGTATGCTTATGGTGCCTGAGGTTGGAGCACAATTCCAGGAGCTGTGACGACTGAGCTCAGATGAATCCAAAGGCCATATGGGTCTGTGAGGTGAGTAGAGAAAGTTGTCAAACATTAGAAGACTCCAGACTGTGACAGGCCGTGTCAAAAGGAAGGTCCCGTACCCGCTTCTGAAATCTTTCCTGTAGAAGTTCATCGTTGCGGACAAGTCTTTTGGTAAGTGCAAAAAGAAGCATAAGAAATCCAAGGGTTAATCAGCCCCTTCCTGCCACTGTAAAGTTTGAGAGAGCCACAAGAGTGTCAACGTGCCTTGTGGTATCAATCCCAATCTCCATTAGAGCCAATTCTGAGTCTAGTCCCAATGCACCTGGAATTTAGTGGGTCCACCAACAAAGTCGCAGCAAATGAAGGTCTTTAGGGAGGCCATTCTGCTTACTTTTGGCCCATTACCAGTTCACTCTGGTCTTCCTTCATGCCCCTAGGATCTGCTGCTCCGGTGCAAACTTTAGTTCCCTTTGACACCAATGCTGGAGGAGGATTTACAGCCCATTGTGCTTTATGACTCTGAGCAGGATCAAAAACAACCTTGATTAAGGATACACCCGATTCCTAGCAGAGCACAGACAATGGACAGTCTCTCTGATTCGGATATTGTGCCCTTACCACACAGTAGGGATAGAACTTTACACAATCGTTTCACTATTGATACAGACAATGACAATTTTGATGAGGAGAATTATTTTGTAGCCCATTATGATAAAGAAAACTGGTATGAAGAACTCCAAGATGTCAGTAGACTGGATACTTCTCCAGATTAATGAGAGAATGAATGAATGTATGAAATAAATGTTCTAACGCGTCATAATTGCTTCCATAGAGTCATCCCAGCCCTACGGTAAGAGCAGAATTAAGAGCTGAAAAGATTTTTTTTTGCATTTTTGTTTTTTGAAAAGACCTTCTGTGGGTATTTTTCTGAGTGTAAGTGGACAATTGTTCCAGAGGTTGACTAATAGCACAGTGAAAGATTGGCCTTCTCTTCGGGCTATGCAGACTAGGAACACACAATAGGAGCAGGTTGATGGAATGCAAGTATCTGTTGGGAGTGTAATGCAGTAACCTTGCTCTCAGGTACAGAGAGCCTGACTGATAAAAATATCTATAGGCAATAGCCAGCACTTTAAAATGTATCCATTTGGTTACAGGTTGCCAGTGTAGGTCCTTCAAGTATGGTGAAATGGCTTGTCTAGCCGGAATCTTCAGGTTCAGCCTGGCTCCTGCATTCTGGATTATCTGTAGTTTATGCAACAAATACACTGGCAAACCTAAGGAAAGTGTGTTGGCGTAGTCTAGTCTGGAGGCTGTTAAGTCCTTTATGATGGTCCTTCTGGTGGAATATGGAACCAAATGAAAGATCTTCTTTATGGATTTGAGCAGGAGGAAGCAGCCCAATGACAAAGAGAAGATTTTGTGATCAGAAAGAGATTAATGTCAAATAGTACACCCAAATTTCTCTCAGTGGAGGCTGGCACGAGAGGTTGATCCATTTCAGTGGGCCACCAACGTTGTGGGTTGAGAGGATCCTTGTCCCCAAAGACCAGCACCTCCGCCTTGGCAGTATTAATTTTCAGGCTTTCATTCAGTTTGCCAAAGCGGCTAAACAGCATTTGAACGAGGCTTCAGAGTCGCTGTCAAAATGTTTGGGACTGAATAGTAACTGCGTATCATTGGCATAAGAGATCACTCAACATTGTGGGACACAGGAAAGAGCCCTGAGGGACACTGAATCTTAGGGATTTGGTGTAGGAAGCAAATGGCAACAATTGAACTGCTTGAACACTCTCAAGTAGAAAAGAATGGTGCTAGGAGAGGGCCAGACCATTGATTTCTACCTACTGGGCTTGTTTCGTTTACTGGCCCTACCACTGAGGAAAGTGTCCCCTTCACCATTGTTACGCGAAGGGCAACAGAATTGTTGGAGATGCAAATTCCTACAATGGTGGGGGAGATGTATGTTCAGACAGAGGTACTCCAGCCTGGTCAAGCACCTACTGAAACTCTGTTGTCCTTTATTGAGGCCCTCACAGATACCCCATTGGGCAAAATCATGTACACGACCACCAGTTAATAAGCAGGTCGCTCTGCACCATCATCATCATCCAGCACCAGGCAATCCTACTTTTCTCACACAACATTATACGCCAGAGAATTTGGTGTTTGTGAGTCTAAGAGAAAACAGACAGCTGTCAAACATCTTATCCTCCACTAGATTTACTCTGCGTTCCGTAAATGCCAGCTTTCTTTTGGCCCGATGCTACTATGCCATATGGGATGTAGCGGCCCATGTATTACTGCAGTTCCAGGCGACTTCAGGGCGACCCTTTCATAATCACAGCAGGATGTCTGTGCCGCAGCAAAGCTTGTAATCCAATCTGGCTTGGACATGACCAGCTGCTTAGGTCGAGCGATGGGTATTTCAGCACCACTGAAGGAGGTCTACGAGCTTCTCCGATGATGTCCTGGCATCTTTGATGGACATGCCGTGCTTTCACCTTTTTGGTGACAAGGCAGATTCGGCCTTGGAATAGTTTTAGGAAAGCCGACACATTTCTAGGGCCTTTCTGCTCTCACCGGACAATTCCAACAATTTTGCCCCTTTTTGTCTATGGCAAGGGATTTCAGTTTCACGTCCAGTAGGCCTCTCAGCCCTTTCATGGCTGAGACCGAGGCTCCCAAAGACAACATACATGACAGCAGATACAACATGCAGCTCAGTCCCCCACCCCTCCAGCATTCACAGCAGCAAAACTGCTTTATTGTGACCTTGCTGGCTTGCAGCTACCTTGTTGAGGTTGACTGGTTTTTCAGGGGATGGCCAATCCACCCTTATGGACATACTCTTTGATCGACGTCACCTATTTGGAGACAAGGCAGACAACGCGCCGGAGCTCTTTACGGACTCTCGGGCTATGGCCAGGTCCTTGGGCCTCTCCACCACCCGCCCTGCGCAGTTTGCCTTTCACCCCTTTCGTGGCTACAGAGGGGGTGCCTCGCCACATCCCGCCCAGAGCCACTGGCCAGCGCAAGCTGTTCAGCCCCTGCGCGTCCGGGGACGTGGGAACCACCGCCGTGGTTCTAGGGGCCATCGGGCGGGCCAGTCCACCACAGCCCCCTCTGCAGCAGCCTCCAAACCCTCCTAGTCCGACCTTTCAGGGCCACCAAATGCCAGTGTGCGGCAGGATTCCCCATCACCTCCCTCACTGGCGCACCATCACATCGGACAGGTGGGTTTTGCAGATAGTCCGAAGGGGCTACTCCCTCCCCTTCGAGACTACCCCTCCATCTATGCCACCTCAGTACGATTGCATGTCGGAGGATCATCTGGCCCTTCTCCAACAGGAAGTTTCGGCACTCTTGGCCAAGGGAGCCATTGAGCGCGTTCCTGTTCCAGAGGTAGGTCGTGGTTGCCATTCCCACTACTTTCTGGTGCACAAGAAGGACAAAGGCCTGCTTCCTGTCTTGGATCTTAGGAACGTCAACCGCTTTCTCCGCAAGGAGAAGTTCAAGATGCTGACGCTCACTCAGGTCCTGTCTGCCCTCGACCCTGGAGACTAGATGGTAGCGTTGGACTTGCAGGATGCTTACTTTCACATCTCCGTCCTGCCGGCCCACCGGCGTTACCAGCGTGTCACGGTAGGCCACAAGCATTTTCAGTTTACCGTGCTCCCCTTTGGCCTTACCAGCACCCCTCGGGTGTTCACGAAAGTGCTGGCGGTGGTCGCAGCTCATCTGCACAGATCAGGGTTTCCAGTCTTCCCCTATCTCGATGAGTGGATGTTAAAGGCGGGGTCGCCCCAGGCAGTTGTCTGCCACCTCCAGACTACGGCCGACCTCCTGCATTCGCTGGGGTTCTCCATCAACGTGCCAAAGTCACACCTGACTCCCTCTCAAAAGCTCCTCTTCATCGTAGCAGTTCTGGACACGACACAGTTTCTGGTCTACACTCCCGAACAGCGACTCTGGGATATTTGGGCTATGATTCCTATCTCACTGACTACGAGTGAGTGTGGTGTGTTGTTTTGGTCCTGAGGCGGAAGCCGGGACATTGTTTTTAAACTTTGCCACTTGAATCAAAAAGCCTACTATCGTTTTTAAACTCGCTCCAAAATATTGCTTATTTGGAGAAAACTGCATTTTAAAAAAATACTAAAATCAAATCGCCACTTACTATCAGTTACCGCTGAAGTGAGAGCGGATCTTGCCCTCCTCGAGAACTTGATTGAGTCTCGGCTCACCTGCCGAACTAGTATTTCCGGGCCCGCCATCTTGGGTGAGGAATACCAGATAATTGACCAGGGTTAGGCTCCTCCCACCCTCACGCCCTCGCCACTATAAGAACGCCTGAATTCTCCACATCTTCACTGACTACGAGTGAGTGTGGTGTGTTGTTTTGGTCCTGAGGCGGAAGCCGGGACATTGTTTTTAAACTTTGCCGCTTGAATAAAAAAGCCTACTATCGTTTTTAAACTCGCTCCAAAAGATTGCTTATTTGGAGAAAACTGCATTTTAAAAAAATACTAAAATCAAATCGCACTTACTATCAGTTACCGCTGAAGTTAGAGCGGATCTTGCCCCCCTCGAGAACTTGATTGAGTGTCGGCTCACCTGCCGAACTAGTATTTCCGGGCCCGCCATCTTGGGTGAGGAATACCAGATAATTGACCAGGGCTAGGCCCCTCCCACCCTCACGCCCTCACCACTATAAAATGATCACTCCACCCAGGAGGCGCAGCGGACAGGCGCAGCGGCGGCGCCGGCGGGGCGCCAAAGGCGCGCCGAAGGCAAGCCCGTCTGCACCCGTCCGCGACCGACCAGGACCAGGGGCCACGACCGCTGGCCAAAATAAATCCATCCAATACTCGTCCAGCACTCTACATCAACTACGAGGCCCCATCCACGACCAATGCCTTGCGTCCTGGAATCCCACCTCAAAACTTTTCTGCTGCCCACAGTGCACGTATCAAAGTGGCCCAAAAACATCCCCTCCCTCATACCTTATGTTCCTGCTGAACTGCAGGTCTCTCCCTAAACATGCTGCAGAAATATCTCTGTTAATCTCCGACAAAGAACCCGATGCCATTTTCCTCACGGAAACTTGGCTACAACCTGAATCTGACCCCGATGTCATTCAAGCTCTTCCCGCAGGATACCAAATACTCCGGGTCGACCGTCCATCTGGGAAAGGCGGCGGCATAGCCATTATTTACAAGAATTGCTATACCTGCCGCGCCTCTCCAACTACCCTATCCAGCTGCGAACATCTTACTTTCTCGCTGGACTTCTCCCCCACATGCACATTCTCAGGGACTCTTATCTATCGGCCACCGGGCACTCGACTAACTTTATAAACTAACTCGCACTGGAGGTAGCCAATTGTGTCTGCTCCTCGCCTAACTACACCTTATTAGGCGACCTGAATGTGCACCTAGATGACCCCCTAGATTCGGCTGCCGCCGAACTACGCAACAATCTGGAGGCACTAGAACTCTCCCAGCGAGTGCTGCAACCCACCCACGATCAAGGTCACCTCCTGGACCCCATCTTTACTAACTGTACCCATCTCACAGTTAGTCCATCCATTCCCCTCCCATAGACGGACCATTTTCTGATCCCATTTATCTGGGCGCCATCCGGACCACGTCCTAAACCTTCCACCGCCTCTTGCAGGGACCGCAAATGGTCCCAACTTAACACCAACCTGTGGACAACCACTCTGGAAGCCTCTGTCCCAGTAAACAACCCCGATCCGATTATTAATAATGACAACTTCAACAACTGGATCACCACCTCCTTAGATCTTACTATCCCATTTAAGGATATCAAACCCAAACAGAGACCAAAAAACGCTCCTTGGTACTCACAGGACCTGCGCACTCTTAAAAAAGAATGCAAAAGATTGGAACGGAAATGGCGCATTGATTACTCACAAATCAGCAAAAATGAATATCGGGCCACCATAAAAATCTATAAAAATGACATAAAAAAAGCTCAAGCTACCTTCTACGAAAACAAAATTAACGAAGCAGCATCCAAACCCAAGGAAATATATCAAATCGCGAAGAGCCTGCTCAAACTTCCCGATAAACCACCAGATCCACTCACTGCTCAAACTCGCTACAATGAACAGGCAGACTACTTCTTCAATAAAATAGCCACAATCTACTCATCTTTCCCCCCACCCCTCATCCCAAAATAGAACAGAAGGATATCAGTCCACCTCCACTTACCACCCTAGAAAACTTTCTACCACTGGAGTCCACCAGCCTGGAAACCATATTACTCCAGGTAAAGTCCGGATCTCCCAGCCACCCAGCCCCAGCTCAGTTTCTCAGAACAATCACCCCTACCATCCTGCCCACCATTCTGAACTTAATCAACAATTCACTTTCCTCAGGACTCGTTCCCCCAAAATGGAAGCAGGCAACAGTCAAAGCCCTCCTGAAAAAACCCAATCTAGATCAGATGAACCCGGGAAATTACCGCCCAATCTCCCTGCTACCTTGGATATCCAAAATCGCGGAAAAGCACGTCAACCAATCCCTCACAGAATTCCTGGAAACAAATAAACTACTGGACTCATCTCAAACTGGGTTCCGCCCCATGCACGGAACAGAAACCGCTTTACTAGCTGTAACAGAAGGAGCAAGAATGATCGTGGATCAGGGCGGCACTGCGGCCATTATCTTATTGGACCTCAGTGCCGCCTTCGACACTGTGAATCACGACATCCTGCTTCACAGAATCTCAGAACTAGGGATAACATCTACAGCGGCGGCCTGGCTACGATCATTTCTGTCAGAACGCTCCTTCCGAGTCTGCGAAGGCGATACCACCTCGCCCAGTAAACCACTCAGTTGTGGGGTGTCCCAGGGTTCGTCCCTGAGCCCCACACTGTTTAACATATACATGCACCCCCTCGCAGAAATAATTCGCCCTTTCGGCGTCCAAGTTGTGTCCTACACGGATGACACGCAACTGGTGGTTACCCTAAATCATCCTTCTTCATGTCCTAATGATCTCAGAGGCTGCATGGAAGCAGTAAGTACCTGGATGAGTAAGTCTTACCTGAAACTAAACGGCGACAAAACAGAGCTAATGGTACTGGGTAACTCCCATTGAGTCTCTGTGGCCCCCAGATCTAGGCCCAGCACCCCCAGCCAGGAACACCATCAAGAACTTAGGAATTTGGCTTGACAGCACATTATCCTTCGGACACCAGGCAACCAAATTATCTGCCACCTGCATGGGCATTATAAGACTCATCCGAACAATCCTACCGCTTCTCCCCTACAAGGCCAGACAGATCATGGTCCAGGGCCTAATCCTCTCCCGGCTGGATTTCGGAAACGCCCTTTATCTAGGCGCCCCTGAATCACCCTTGAAAAGACTCCAGGTTATTCAAAACTGCGCTGCCCGCACGCTTCTGCACATTCCCCGCCGCCAATCAGTGAAATCTGAACTAAAAGCCCTCCACTGGCTGCCAGTAAAAGACAGGATCAATTTTAAAAGCATGTGCATTGCCCACAGTGCCTACTGGAGGAAAGGAGCAATCCTGAACCATACCCTGATTACCCCCTACCACCCCAACAGACAGCTTAGGTCGACTCATACCTTTCAAGTCATCAGACCCAGGTTCAAAAGAGAAAGGAGTGGAGGAAGAATGTTCTCAACAAACGCGGCAAGGCTCTGGAACTCCCTCCCAATCTCTATTCGTTCAGAACTCAACCTTCGGCACTTCCGGAAAAAACTAAAAACCTTTCTCTTCAGCAGATAAAATTGACCCGCCCACACACCTGTTCTTGGCTAAGCGCTAGGATGCCTGCGGGTAGCTATCGCGCTCTACAAAAACCATATCTAATCTAATCTAATCTTTCATCCTCTATCCCGGGTTTCGGTCAGGCTGACTATGCCAGATGGCATATGCGGGCTCTGCAGTGGGACCTGAAGTTCCAGTGGGCACAACATTAGGGGAACCTGTCCGATTGTGTCCAGATCTCGGAGGGCACTGCACACCAATTGAAGTGGTGGCTAACAAACCAGGATTGGGTCGAGGGCAGATCCCTCTCCCTTCCCCAACAGTGGTTACATATGCATCACTTCTGGGATGGGGCGGCCACATGGGGGAGGCGGAGATCAGAGGGCTCTCGTCTCCGGCGGAGTCCGGGTTCCACATCAACCTCCTGGAGCTTCGGGCGATTCGTCTTTCACTCAAAGCATTCATTCCCTCTGTCCGGAGAAGAGTAGTGCAGGCGTTCACAGGCAAAGTCACCGCCATGTGGTACTGCAACAAACAAGGCGGGGTGTGGTCGTGGACCCTATTTCTGGAGACATGGCTGTAACATGAGGGCATATCCCTGGTGGTTCAACACCTGGCAGTTTCACTGAACGCCAGGGCGGACAACCTCAACCACAGGGCGGACAACCTCCACCACAGGTGCATGAGGGATCACAAATGGCGTCTTCACTCTGAGGTGATGCACAAACTCTTTCAACAGTGGGGAGAGCCTTGGTTAGATCTATTCGCCACCGAAGAGAACGCGCAATGTCAGCAAATCTGCACGTTGGAATTTACATGGCGGCACTCGCTATGCGACGCTTTTGGTCGCGAGTGGAGGTCTGCTATGCCTTTCCGCCTATACCACTTCTGCCCAGAGTGCTGAAAAAGATCAAACGCGACCGGGCCCAAGTCATTCTAGTGGCTCCAAATTGGGCGCAAAGAGTCTGGTATCCCGAGCTGCTACACATGGCCATTGATCCTCCGATCAGACTGCGTCTTCGGGGGTATCTTCTGTCGCAGCAGCAGGGAATGGTCCTCCACCCGAACCTGTCCAGCCTCCACCTCCTTGCGTGGAGATTGAGCAGCAGCAGTTGACATCGTTTGACCTGCGTCCCGAAGTCTGTGATGTTATCTTGGTAGCCTGGCGTCCCTTCACTAAAACGGTATACGCCTGTAGATGGAACAAATTTGAGGCATGGTGCGCGGTTAATGCTATGGATCCCATTTCTGCCCCTCTTTCTGAGGTTCTCTTGTTCCTCCTTTCTTTGGCCCTGCAGGGCTCTGCTCTGGGCACTATTAAGGGCTACCTTTTGGACATTTCTGCCTTTCTTAGGCTTCCTGATCAGCCTTCTCTTTTCAAGCCCCCTGTTGTAAATCGCTTCCTTATGGGCATTGCACATCTTTTTCCTCCTGTTCCCTTCATAATGCCTCATTGGGACTTGAACTTGGTTCTTACTTACCTTATGTGCGCTCCCTTTGAACCACTACATAAGTGTCCTCTCAGGCTTCTGACTTTGAAAACTGCCTTCCTGGTGGCCATCACCTCTGCCCGCAGGGTGAGTGAGCTCCAAGCTTTTTCTTCAAAGCCTCTTTTTCTGACTGGCCATCCTGACAAGATTGTCCCCACAACTTGTCCATCCTTCCTTCCCAAAGTGGTTACTCTTTTCCATATTGGACAGACCATCACTTTGTCCACCTTCTTTCCGCCTCCGCGCCCTTCCAAAGAGGAAGAAAGGCTCCACCGTCTGGATCCAAAACGTGCGCTTTCATTTTATTTGAATCGCACAAAGGAATGGATGACCAGCTCTTTGTTGGCTACGTAGGTGCTAAAAAAGAACGGGCCGTGCACAAACGGACTATCTCTAGATGGGGCATTTTGTGCGTCAAAGTTTGCTATTCCTTGGCAAAGAAGGAACCTCCTGTGATGCTACGCTCCCTCTCCACCAGGGTGATGGGAGCTACCACTACTACCACTGCTTTGGGACGTGGAGTCCCCCTCAATGACATCTGTCAGGCAGCTACGTGGGCATAGTGGCATCGCTGCAGCCGTTCACCAGACACTACTGCCTGGACAGCCAAGTCCGGAGAGACGGCTTCTGTTCTCCAGGAGTTTCTGGTGTGAACTTAGATTGCAGACCCATCTCCGGGGTTGGTACTGCTGGGGTATCTATTCTTAGTTTACAAAAAGGATGGTACGAAGTTCCTAAGTGATGTATTAACCACTCACAAGGTAAGGTTAAAAGAGTACTACAGGTTGTGAAGAGAGGGATTCCTCCTTTCGGAACTAGGGCCCTCACACACTCAACAAGCTAGGTGTCATGCTTCATCATATGGGCCTGCTACTCGTCGGGCCGGCGCTGCAATGCCCGACGGGCACCCTTAAAGGGGCTCTTTATCGGAGATCTTTTGTTCCTCGCCGTAAGGGTGCCGTGGGTGTGAGGGGCCTACGCGAGTGTAGATGTATATAGTGGTGATAAAACGGGTAAGGGAGTCCTCTGTGATAAATGTATTCTGCGAGGGACCCAACCTGGTTAAAAGTCAATAGGGAGGGGTGACTCTTTTGTTATAATGTGACAAAAAATGTACTCAATTCCCAGATGGTCAACATGTTTATCGCATTGTGTCGTCAAGGAGTGATCATTGGCGATTCTTCAGGACCGTGTGAATTAAAAACTATCTACACGTGGGTGGCAAGGTGCAACGCTACCTACCACTAGTTCTCTCCCTGGGACATTACCCTTGGGGAAAAGAGGCAACTTGTAGTACAAGAGAGAACACAACAGTCTATGTAAGCTTCACATTAGACGATGGTGATGTGGTAAGTTCTAGATGCTTGATTAAAAACACAATGCTGATCATGCATTTCATTATAAAACAATCAGTGAACTTTATTAGAAAATCCCCTATAATTATCTGAGCACAAGTGAAAAAACCGTGGTGGTGAGCGATGTGTGGACTCACCTAGTTAGGTATTGAGTACTGCCTCATCAGTTGCAGCGAAGTCTAAAAGACACAATAAGTGGTGTCTCTACAGTAATGAGAAAAGACACACATAAACGTGTCATGATTTTTAGAGTCTTGTCTATGCCAAGTAAAGAACCAGGAACAAGAGGATCGTGGTCAGCCTGGGTGTAACCTAAGCGGGCGCCATTGCATCCTCTCCAAAATTCATTTAAAAGAATGCCGTATTCACAAACCGTGAGCCCAGGGGGGTACTAAGCCCACCACATCACAAGCAGATATAGGAGAGACCACAGTTGTGGCCGCCCGTATACGTCCGCAGGGTCTAGGCCGTACGTAAGGAAACCTCTCAAGAAAGGTTTAGGATAAGGGTGCTCGCTCCACAGACGGGTACAATACAGGTACTAGCCCCGATTCCTCTTACCTCCATACATCGCAGTCGACAAGTGGAGCCTTCAATCAGTCGCGCTAACTTACATGCTTCCATTAGGAGCCCGTCGGCAGACCTACCCCGCTCCTCTGCATCCATAATGGTGCCTCATCGCTGCGGTAGGCAGCGTTAAATACCCTCCGTGGTAGATGCCGGGGCGCGCGCGGGAAAGACGAGTGGGTGCAGCTGGAGTCATAAATTGTAATGTGATGGTGTTGCGTGCTCATGTGACTACGTAAACACGGCGGCCATCTTGGAGTTGGTTGGTGAGGTAGTGCTGTAATTTGTGACAATATGCCACACACACTCTATTCCCACATGAAAAGACATACAATGTGGTTAGAATCCAAATCCTATCATAATGTGGGTTGGAATCTATGCGAAGGTTAAACAATATTTATCTTCTGTATGTTATTGCCCAAGTTAAAAAATGCATTTAAAAGTTACATTCAAAAAGTGCAATTAGCTTGTGTGGAATTAATGAGCTAATTAGACAAAGTGGTGGGCAGTGCAAGTGTAGGCTTAATGCTAGATACCTTGGCTCGATGGTATAAAGCTCATGTAGTTGGGGTCTGAAAGTCTGTTCAAATGATCGCAATTATGGGGCGTCAGTGGGGTGGCTTCTATATGGTGGTCTGTGAATCCATGGATCCCGGTAAAAGTGAGGATGTCACCAATGATAATGTCGTGTCTCATCACCTGAGTATGGATTACAGGTACTAAATGTAATAGTCATTCTGGATACACAGTGTGCACCCATTGATGAAGGGGCATGTGGATCCAGAGACTGTCAAGGGTGCGGTATGAAATAAATGCTCTAAGCTCAGATGGTGCTCACAAGGATTAAGAGAGGGTAGCGGGTAGAGTTGTCAATCAGTAATTCAGGGTGCCCCAAGGGATTTCATCATTAAGGCCACAGTTGGCTGAGTCCAGACGGTAAATTCATCTCTGCTCTACCCTGTAAAGGGCTGTTTGTGTAATCTGTTGGTGTGCTTCTAGCACCACCCAGCTCAATCTCTCTGGAGGATGTTGGTGTTCCGTGAAGTGAGTGTAGAGTTTCGTGTTAGTCTATTGGCAACGAATATTGCTCTTGTGTTGTTATTCTAGTTCTTATGGTTCTCATGGTCATGCCTACATATTTTTCCCCACAAGGGCATGTCAGCAGGTATATGCAACGTGTCGTGTTGCAATTGGTGTGTTTTGTGAATCTCCATGTGAACCTATCTGTGAGTTTCAGTTCCTTAGTTGGTTTTGTCTGGGGGCATACAACACACGACCCACAAGGAAAATGTCCTATGATCGGTGGAAGATCCCATAAACGTCTTTGGCTAGTGGTGGATTTATTCTTGGGTCTTGTGTGTATTTACATGTCCTTTAGATTGTTCGTTCTCTTGAAAGCAAATCTAGGTTTAGGAATTTCCAGATCCCCGGTGTTTAAAATATCCCAATGTTTGTGCACGGCTTTCTTAATCATGTTTGATCTGGGTGTGTAGGTGGTCACACAGGTGAGGATATTATCAGGTTCCTTTCTTTTAACTTCTAGGAGGCTCTCACTATGATTATTTCGGGCACGTTTCATACATGTCCTGATTTGATTTTCAACAAGTTAGTAGACAATAGTTCAGCTTCGGTTTTGTAGTCCTGTGTCGAACTACAATTTCTCCTTATGCGTAGAAATTGGCTGAAAGGTAGATTGTCTTTTAGGGTCTTAGGATGGTAACTGCTGTGAAGTAGGAGGCTATTCATGTCAGTATGTTTTTTTATAGAGGGTTGTGTCCATTTTACCCTCTTGTAATCTGATAGTCAGATCCAGAAATGGAATTTCTGTACTGGAAATCGTGGGGGTGAATTTTAGATATTGGTTCTTGGTGTTAATCCATTCACAAAATTCAACGCAGGTTTGTACTCCGCCTTTCCAGAAGATGAGCATATCATCTATGTATCTCTTCCACAGTCTCAGGTTAGCTCCGAAGGGGTTGTTGGCATGTTGTATCACCTCTTGTTTGAATGTCGCCATGTAGAGGCATGCCACACTAGGTGCAAAGGTACTCCCCATCAAAGTAACCTGAGACTGGTGGAAGAGTTGTGTGTTGAATTCGAAAAAGTTTTTTGTAAGTGTTAATATAGCACATTGCAAAATGAAGGAAATAGGGGTAGATGACACCCATTCAGTACCCATCAGAGCCGTTTCTATCGCAGTCAGTGTCTCTCTCTGTGGGATATTGGTGTAAAGATGTTCTACATCCAAGGTGACTAATAAGTCAATGTCGTTGGTATCTCCCAAACCATCAATGATACGTAAGACATCGGTGGTGTCTCTCACATACGAAGGGGTTTGTTTAACCAAAGGTTGGAGGTAATAGTCACAGAATTTGGATAAGGGTTCTAAAAAGGGAACCTATCCCTGATACAATCGGCCTCCCTGGGACTGTGGTGGTCCCCTTGTTTATTTTTGGGAGGGTATAGAAGTACGGAGTCTTTGGTTGTTTTGTAATTAAAAATCCGCCTCTTTTTTGCTAACACATCCGTTGCGCTCTGCCTCAAAAACCATGGAGGCAATTTCTGTTGCGAAACGTGTAGTTGGATTCACTGTTATAGGGGTGTAGAATTTCCTATTCTGAAGTTGGCGTAAGCATTCAGTATCATAATCTTTAGTGGACTGAATGACAGTCGCTCCCCCTTTGTCAGCTTGTTTTATAGAAATGCTTGTGTCCTCTAAGTGATTTTACAGCTGCACGTTGTTGATTAGACAGATTGTGGAAGGGGACCGGTGCATTCCCATTTTCAAGTTCTTTTAGTACTGCTTTTTCAAAAGTCAATACTTCTGCTGGTACCATGTTCATAGTAGGAGTAAATGCGGAAGGATTGCGTAGACCTGAGTCAATTCGACTAGGTTCTGGAGTATCCTGAAAATATGCCCTCAATCGAAGCTTCCTAAACAGGTTTTGAATCTCACATTGTTCTTGAAACCTGTCTACCCTGGGAGTGGGTACAAACCCTAGTCCTTTTTCCAATACTTTTTCGTCAATGGTAGTCAATTGTCTCTGTGATAAGTTCACTACTAGGCTATCTTGCCCCGTGTTTTGCTCCGGGTATCCATTCTGTTCGGATGGTCGTCCTACCACTGAACCTGTTTCTGTCCTCCTCTTCTGCGCCCTCTTCCTCTGCCCCAACCTCTGCCTAAAAAAGGTGGGTTTTCAGTAGAATAAAATTGTGGTTGATTTGGAGGGTACATTGGAAAAGGCCAGTATGGTGGTTGTGGGCTGTGAAAGCGCTGCATGTTATAGTTGGGATACTGCTGGTGGTTTCTCTTTCTTTGGTTAGAACCTCCCAAGCTTCCATTGCTTGAATCACTGCTAGCTGAGCCCCTTCTATTGGTGTCACTACTTTCGTCAGATGAATAGCTGTTCTTGTTAGAGGTGAAATCTGGTTTGAGATAAGGGTACACCCTCTCTTTTGCAAACTTCTGTATATGTTTCTGGAGCTTGCTGACCTTTTGTTTCATTAGGTATTCTTTTTGCTCTGCAATTTCATTGTTAAGTTCAGATAATTTGGTCTTAAAGAGGGAGATCTGGATGGTGGTTTTTAGTGCCCCTTCAGCTATCTGTATTCTGATGAGGAGAGTGTCCTCCAGTCGTATTAATGATGAGGATGAGCAGGTCCCTGGTGCATTTCCATGCCACCAGGGACCAGTCTTTTTTAAAAGCTGCATCCTCCAAAAAAAAGTCATGGGAAATTTTTGACTATCAGGCCATTGGGTGCTATATTAGCCCTTAAGTACTCATCATGGTGCCGTGGAGCGTTATTTTGAGCCATTATCTCTCCATTGTAGCGAAAGAGGCCCAATCCTTTGTCTGTGTCCCTGAGGCTGAAGAGCCTGCTGACTCCAAGATGGAAGGAGTATTCCTAAGGATTTCTGTGGCCATTCCATCGCAGAAGTTGAGTCCTGGGTTATCATCCATTATGATGGAAGTCCTGTGGTGCTGTCAAATAAGGGGGTTTATTTCAGTAGAAGTCACATGGGGTGGGCCAGAGAGGGAAATTTGCCTTCTGGTAACCTAGATGCCACCTTTTGATGCGCAGGGGTACTGCTGACGAAAAACTTTCCGGATTCAGTCTGACTCCTGGGGGTAATTCTAAGGTAAGGAATTTGTAACTAACCTATGTTTCCTACAGATATATCATTACCGAAGGTAAGTAACTTGTTCATAGTGTCTCTAACCCTATTCTCTTGTAATATGTATTGTTGCGTGATACCCCTAACATATGCCTTCATTGAATCCCAAACAATAACAGAGGTGGTCATGCCAAGATTAAACTGAATGAACCCTGCTAATAATTTCCCCATATGTGAGATATATCCACTATTTGTCAATAAGTAGCGTGGGAAAAAGAAAGAGCATCTAGATTTATTTGCCAATTATATTTGAAAGCAAAATACAATAGGATTATCGTCTGACATTTTTGTGTGGCATACCTCAATAGTACACATCTGAAGTGTGATATCACTAGCCCAGGCCATGTCTATCCTAGAGTATTGCTTATGAACATGAATAATATGTATATCCCGGAAGATTAGGGTGAAGAGTTCTTCATACATCTTTTATACTATGCAGACATGCTAACTCTAAGATAGATGTCCCTACTTTCGGCATCCTAATGAAGCTTCCTTGACTAGTAGAATCAGTTGAGTATTTCATCACCCAGTCCCCCATAATTATTAAGACCCCCGTCATTCTAATAGTGTTAACATTAATAAATTAAAAACCTCAGGATCGTCGTATTGGGCCCATAAACAGCAACTAAGCCATATTTTATACTGTGAATTTCTAACTGAGCAATTACCCATCTTACCTTATGATCTGCTGGTGTCCTATATAATTTATATACAAGCGTTTTACTAGCTAGGATAGGTGTTCCTCAGAGCAAGAGATTTTGAGAAGTACATACTATTGTTTGTTATGTTAACTGATTAAAAAAAAACTTGTCCTTATAGGCCAAGCAAGTTTCTGTTAAGAATACGAGATGAGGTTTATATGTGTCTAGTTCTTTTCGGACCAAAATTGACGCTTTCATCCAGTGTTTAATCCAAAAACATTCCAACATAAACACTTAAGTAAAGCCATGACATTTCATTGTTTGATCATATATCTCTAGCTTTCCCCAAAGACAAATAATGTCTGCTAAATATTCCTTTTTCTAACCACTGACCCACCCCCAACCATCCCATCCCACCCTTCCCACCACCACCCAATATCCGTGGAAAAGAATCACCCCCCTCATTGCTGTCGCTTGTCAGCCTTCGAGCTGGAGCCACATCCATAGAACCACCCCCGCACATGAATGGAAAAGAAAAACCTCTAGTCGAGCAATAGAAAGGTAACAATAGAAAAATTTAAATCAAACATTACCAAACTTTGCAGATTAATATTCAATAATTACTACACCCGATATAAGCCAACTATCTCTCCCTGGCCAATAAAACTAGAATTTAAAGAATTATTTCACCCTTTGCTGCCATTTGGCCAAACCCTGTTGCTCCGTATATATATTAGCTGTGTTTGCCCAACTTTAGTAATTTTTAGGCGAGCTGGTTCTTGCAAAAAGACTTGGGCCCCTTCAGATTTGAGTAGATCAATGAATTAGCATAATTTCCATCGCCTGTCCATGATGTTTTTACAAAAATCTGATTTTACAAAAATGGAAAGCGAGTCCAAGTGAATAGGTGCCGTGGGCCAAGCTTTGATGGAGGCTGCCTGTTTCAGAAAGAAGTTCCCAAAGTATAAGAGGATTGGTTGAGGATAACTTCCTGCAGGCTTTTTAGAGATTGCTGGTAATCTATGCGGCCACTGTATTTGGCAGTCCCAATCCCAGTCCCAATCCCAATCAGACAAGTCAGGAAAAACTTTCTGTAATAGTTGCCCTACATATGCTCGAGAGTCAGTTCCTTCTTTGCCTTCTGGTAGCCCAAAAAGCCTGAGATTATTAAGGCACTGCAGATTCTTTATTTCCTCAATCTTCACTTGGAGAAAAGAACGCTGATTATCATGTGCTTCTGAACCCTTAACAGATCTGGTAACATGTTCTTCTGTATCTGCAACTCGGTAATATCTGATTTAAGTGTCACTACTTTAGCGTTTACACCTCCAAGAGATTGCCTAATCGCCAATTTATCAGTCCTTGCTTGTACATAGTATTCTTGAGCTTCTTCCCTTTGGGCCTGCAGTGCTTGAAGGATCATCGCAGCAGAAGATTCCATTAATCTGGATGAAACAGATATCTTACCCTTATTCATAGTAGTAGAGGCAATCAGGGAGGCAGAGCTAAGCATCAAATCCGCCTGGCTGGTATTTGTAGTTAAGTCTGTCTCTAAAGAGAGAGTTGGCGATTGATTGGTGCCTTGAGATACTCCTTTAGCATCCGGTCCCATGCCAAGACTTGAGCCGGAAAGTCTTGATATTAGATTCTTCACCTCTCCCTTTGCCATAACCCATTTATGAAGAGGCCTGCTAGTCGTTCCTAGCTTTCCAGCAATAATTCTAGCATCTTGTGACTCTCTTAGATCATCTTGTCTGTCTATTCCTTTTTTATAGTATTTCATAGGATTAGTTTTGGTGCTGCCTTTCTTGCGGCCTGGTAATAGAGGGGTCAATTCAGAGGTCGATTCAGAATGGGGTATCCCATCTAAGGCAGAGTGATTTATATTATCACAAAAAGGTTTCAGGGTATCATTGAAGTTACAGATGGAAAGATTGACAGGTAAGATTGGGGGATCTATACTATAATCCTGCAGGAGTACATGAGCATCTGCTTCCCCACTTCCGTCAGTGTCTGTACTGATACCGCACTCTATCTGACCACTTCCTCTATCAAGCAGTTGACCCGGTATGTCCCCCATATCTGAGCTACAATGCTGCTTTAGACCTGCTTGACAGTTGCCTGGCAAAGATAGATGTGGCTGGGAGCTTACAAGCTGTTTGACCCCGTTGCTTCAACCTGCTCCTTCGATCCCCCATTGAACGAGCCCGCCAATCTCAGAGTTGCCAAATTTTCCACGTCCTTCGGCAGCCCCTTACACAGAGAATCAGACATTTGGCCGCCTTTCCCAGCCCTCATGGACAGGGGTTGCAAGCTTTCTAGGTTTGCGGTCTGCTCAGAATTTACCACCGGTGTCAAGGCTGGCAGACCCAGTGCTGTTGGTACCTGCATTTCCCCCAGTAAATTAATAGCTGCCTCCATTAATGCCTCTATTATCTCACCTTCTGGTGGCAAATTAGAAAAACCACTGGGATTAATCACTTCAGGGACTTTGCCAGAATGCAGTAATTTTAAAATAAAGCGTCCTACTTTAGAAGTAGATCAAACTGCATTACCTTTTATTATTAGAGGAGTGTGTATCAGGGTCTGCAGCTGCCCGGTCAGTCACTGCTGTGTTTGAGCGGGAACCACTCTGCTTCCCTTCTGAGCCGCTGCTTTCGGTGGGGCCATCCTCAGAGACTCGTGAGCACGAAAAGGTGTGCACATCGGGGAAAACGAGCTAAGGGAAGAGCGTCGTGAGTCCAGCAGCTCCCGCCGGGTAAGACTCCAAACCTGTGACGGTGTCCGGGAAAGCAAAACTAACATCAAGCGTATGCCAGGTAAGTAAGGTTCCTCACCACGCTCCGCTTCTTTGAGAATTCTTTAGTTGTCAGGCAAATTCTGAAAGTGCTCGAAAAATGCTCCGATCATCATTGGCAACCCGCAGCGTTTGTAGCTATATCTACGGGAAGAGCTATTAGTTGCGGCGATTCAAAAAGTGCTCCGACAGTCCTCGGTATTTGTATTGGTATCTGAGAGAAGTTCTAAAAAGCAGTCCAAATACTCCGACAGCCTTTCGAAAAAAACTGTTCGCTACATCCCTTCCTTCAGCTCAGAACCTTAGCGGTGCGGGAGCAGCTCTAGGACGTGGCTCTCATCGGCGGCAGCAATCCGCCATCTTCCTTTCCCCCGGACACCTTCCACTGACCCATCCTTCTCCTTAGAAGATAGGTGGTCAGGGAGAGGTTCACTCTCCTCTTCCATTACATTATCTGTCACCAGGAGCATAGTGACTTCAGACTTCTAATGGAGAAGCTTGAGGTGATTAACATGGAGGACCCTTAAGGGGTACCTGGGGATCTTGAGATCCTCCAGGTAGATGACCGCCCCCTTTCTCTCCTTCACCTCATAAAGGCCCAGAGCAACAGTCTTGTAGGGCCCTGGGCTCCATTGGCTCTGTTATCCACATATTTTGATCATGCTGAAACTCGACCAGAGTGGCCTTCTGGTCATACCAGAGCGTCCTCACCTCTTGGCTGGCTTTCAGGTACTCTGTGACCTTCTTCTAGAAGCGCTTCATTTAAGTCCTCAGAGCCATCATGCAGCTTATTACATCCTGGGAAAGCTTGTTGAGAGCTTTACAATACTGAGAGGTCCTCCAACAGGGTGGCCATACAAGACCTGACTAAATCCTACTCATTTTTGTGGCACCACCCTAAGGCAAAGAGATGGCACAGCAAGAGGACATCCCTCTTCTGCCTCATGGGCTCTGACATGCCCATAATTATGCATGTAAAGGGCTTGTTGAACCGCTCATCAAGCCCATTGGCCTGGGTGTGATAGATTGTGGAGAACTTATGAGTTACTTCACTTTCATCCCACATTGACTCCATGTAGGCTGACATGAAGTTTACACTTCTGTCAGACACTACTTCTTTGGGAAACCCCACCCGAGTAAAAATCCTCTTCAAGGCCCTGGCCACTGCAAGTGCAGTCACAATCCTCAGAGGCATGGCCTCTTGGTATCTAGTGGCATGGTCCACCAAGACGAGAATAAACCTGTTGACAAAGCCAGTTTTGGTGTCCAGAGGCCCAGCATTGTTGACGCCCGCCTGACCTGTCAAAGGGGGTGCCAACAAAACTTTAAAAAGTACTAGGGAAGCCTCAAGCTTTCTCACTGACTTCCCACTGGCATGGCAGGTAGGACATGACCAGCAGAATGCATCTGACGTCATCTGCACCCAGGGCCAAAAGAAGTGGGTAACAAGCCTGACAAAGATCTTGTCCTGTCCCACATGTCCTGCCAGGAGTATGCTATGAGCCAGACCCAATAGGAATGCTTTGTAGCATTGGGGGACGACCAGCACATGGATTACCCCTGGCTCAGGAGTCTTAGGCTCACTGTACAGGAGGTCATTCTCCCAATAGATCAGGTGATCTCCAGAGGTGTCACCAACTGCCTGGGCCTTGGAATTTCATCTAAGGCCCTCATGGGTAGGGCACTCCTTATGACCCTTGCCGAATTCCTCCCTGGCGCGCCCTCCCTCAGCTTGCCTACCAGCCAGTTCAGGTAAATTCCCCAGGGCAGCAATGTCCTCCTCTATAGGTTCTGGGGGGTTGCCCTCAGGCCCAGCTTCCTCCCGGATCATGGGAGCTTCAGGAGCAGGTTTCCCACGCTGTTTGCCCTTTCTCCTCTTTGCAGCTACATGGGCCATTTGTCCAGACTCTAGGCCTCCTTTACTATCCTCTTGGGCTACCATGAACCTTTAGGTTAGGCACAGCCACTCAGGCAACCATAACTTCTCCAGGTGGGACCTGAGCTCCACTTCCTTCCAAGCAGTGTGCTCTAAGTTATTACCAAGCAGACAGTCCACAGGCAAGGCAGGACTCACAGCTACCCTCAAGGAAGCTGAGACCCCCCCAAACATCCACTCAAAGGGGACCAGAGCCACGGAGTGGGGCACTCACAGTTGTCTGCTACCAAAGCCTGGTGGAACACATTATGGATTACCTGCTCTGCGGACAGCAGATGACACCTTACTGGACTCATACTAGATCCTATGTCCCTCAGAGCCTCCACCCTCTGCCCATTAATAATGACCCACTGCCTACACTTGGAAGTTTTGTTTGGCATGTGGGCTTAGTGCACCATCCCCTTGTCACTCAGGTACATAGAGTAACCTCTGAACTACCCCCCTGTTAACTGGGAGACCCTCCTCCCCCGGGATAGCATTTTCTCCTATAAGGCCCTCAGTGGCTGCTTCCTCTAGTTTCAGTTTGGCCCGCTGTACTTTAAACTCCCTTTCAGCCTTTCTACCTTCCAGTTTCTCAGGGGACGGGTTGTGGGCGGACAACCCGCTCCCTGTCCTGATAAGAGGATCTCCCTCCTTTAGGCAAGTTACCCTTCTCTAACTACACATCCTCAGGGTCATCCTCTCCCTGCTCCTCTGGGGTGGACTCCTTCTTTGTGGCCACCCTTCCCACATTCAGCTGTGGCAACAAATGATGGACTGAATGCAGAATGAATCAAACTATCTGATAGAGACTAATAGCCGAAGATTCCTTAACGTAGAATTATCCGCAGGCGTGAGACTGGATCCGGAACATTTTGCCACAGCTTCTCTGCATGCTGGGGGCGGTACCACGCGACCCTGCCCTGACGTCGTCCACGGTCGTGACGTCAGCGAGGTCACATAAGTCCCACCCCGGCACGCTGACGTCAGTTTCCTTCTTTTCCACGTGCAACGCGGATCCGCAGTGTGCTCCTTGGTCTGTTTTCGGGCCTCTTTAGCCCTTGGTTTGGGAACAGTGTACCATGCCTTCGGGCTTCGAGACGTACACTTCTTGTGCACGTCAGATGTCGGCGACGGACCCTCACACTATTTGTATGTGGTGCTTGGGCGAGCACCATGACTCTACGGACTGCGAGGCTTGTCAGCATCTCAAGCCGAAGTCCCGGCGGGAGAGCCGGATGAAGTTGCTGTCGGCCAGGTTGTCCAGGTCGGTGTCGTCACAGCGTCCGTCTCCTACCGGGTCCAGGGGCTGCCGTTTTTCGGCTGCGGCATCGTCCTTCGCCGAGGCCCCATGGGCGATGTTCGCCCGTCGGTAAGTCTTGCAGTTTGCCGCCGAGGCCCTGTCCTCCTTCGGCAGAGGGCGCCGGTCCCTCCCGGGACGTGCACCCTCGTCCGTTGCCACCCTATCCGCCGTTTCCCAGCGTGGAGGCGTCGAGGGCCCAGATGAAAGCCTGTGCTGCAGCTCTGCAGGCTTCCTTGGGCCCTCCTCCTCTTCCTCCCTGTCCGTAGATTCCTCGCCATGCGCGGGGCCCTCTGCGGATTCGCCGGCAGCTTCGCCACCGACGCCAACGAGTTCGGCTTTAGGAGTTGGTGTGGTGCCGTCGAGGTGCGGCCTTCGGGGTTCCCCTCCTCGGCCCAGGGCATCCTGGCTTCGCTGCAAAGCCCTTTGGTGTTCCCTGCGGTGTCGCAGGTGGTCGTCGGGGCTCGCCCCCAAGTCCCCCTCGGTCCTCTGGGCAGGTGACTGTCTTCCCGGAGGCCGAGCCGACGCCTCTTCGGCGTCAGCAGCTTTCCTCCCCGGCAGGGGCAGCGCCGCAGGTGGAGTCCGGGCACCGGGGCGCTTCCCCGGGCCCCTCTCGGTCCTCGGCGCAGGCAGCTACCTCGTCGGTGCCTTTTCGGCGCCGTTCATTGGCCGCTTCGGCTCCGACCCTGCCTTCCTCTCCGATGCGGCACGTGGTGGGGGAGGCCGACCCGGCGCCGCAGGTGGACGCTTCGGTGCCAGTTAAGGATCCGACGGTGTCTGTGGTGGACTTCCCGGTGCCGTCCCGACGTCTGCCTGTGGATTCTTCACTGGACGTCCCTTCCTCTCCGGAGGGTTGTCGTCTCCTCTTCACCAGAGACTGGGCGCCATGTCGTGGCTTTTTCCCTGGCCGATTCCCGGGCGGATTCTACACCGTCTCCACGTCCTCAGCCCCCAGACCCGCTCTTCCGTTCCCTACAGTTGTCGGCCTCTCAGGCTTCTCCGCCCTCTCTAGAGACCCCTCAAGTTCCCCACTCGTCCGTGGGTTTCCCATCCTACAGGGGCTGGTCTGTTCATCCTCCAGCGGGGCATGGGGACGTACGTCTTAGTTTGCAGCCTTCACCCACGGAAGAGTTGCTTTCCCTCCCACGATGTCCTACGGAGGCGAGTGTGGCTTTTGTTCGGGCCATTCCCACAGCCACTGGCATTTTGCAGATGGTCAATCCGGTTGCCCCTCTCCCTATGGACCACTTGTTAGAGATTCTCCACCAGGACTCTGGTGGAGGGGAGCCGCTTCTCCCTTTTCAGGCGTCGCTCCATAACTCCCTTCTGGGGGCGCCCTGCCACGGGGGATCCGGTGTCTCAACCGCTCCTTCACTGCCACCGTCCTGCTCCACATGATCCGGTTTGCCCTTTTTTCCCACCCCTCGGCCCAGGGCCCTGTCCTGCGGGCTGCTTTTCCTTCTTTGCCTTCAGTGCTGCTTCTGCCGTCGTGGGAGGCTCGGTGGCTGGACTCCTGGCGACGTAACATTTTTGCCTCCACTAGTGCTGCTCTGCGTGCACTCAACACTCTTTGTGTGCTGGCCAGGGCCACTTCTGATCTGTGGGATTCCGCGGAGTCCCTTCTGTCTCGCGCCTTCCAGGAGGGTGCCGGCGCTGATCTGCGGCACCATGTGCGGGATGGTCGGGAGTTGGCCACCTTCATTCTCCGTTCGGCCTTGGACGTCTCTGATTCCCTTGGCCGTGCTATTTCGAGTTCTGTGGCCCTCTGCCGCCATGCTTGGCTGCGGGATGGTGTTTTTCCAGAAAATGTTCGGGAGCGTCTTGTGGATATACCTTTTTGATGGCACTCTGTTGTTTCACACCCATGCGGACTCAGCTATTCAGAGACTCCTTGCGGGGCTCCGTCCCCCGCCCCCTCGGTAAGCTCGGCCTTCTGGCGCTTTATGGAGGTGTACTCCCTCTTTCTTTTTGAGGCCTTAGGTTTTCGTTGGCCTGTTGTGTGCTGTGTGTGGCTTTGAATGCCTTCAGGGTCTTTCAGTGGACCCCTCTATTCTATTGGGCTGCTGGTTCAGCCCTTCAGCTTGTGGTGGTGGTTTTTTGCTGTTAAGTGCAGCTGCATAGGTCCTCAGGTTGGACCTTTGTGCCTTTTTTTTGGCTGATTTGTAAGCCGTATATGGTGTTTCCACTGGTCTTTTGAGTTCTTGGCCTCTGCTGCGTATTTTCCTAAGAGGTGTTTGGCTGCTTGGTCAGCCGTCTGTGGTGTTCCCACAGGTCTTTCGTGTTCTTGTCCTCTGCTGCGGGTTTTTCCCTAGGAGGTGTTTCCCTGTTTTTGTTCAGGGACGATTCATACCCTAGGTGGGGTATTTGATGGCTATTGTATAGCCCTGTTTTAAGCTGGATGGGCGTGGGTACCTTCTCAGGTTCCCCGCGTTTCCTTGCATCACTGTATACCGCTTGGTGCGGTCTCTCTCTCTCTCTCTGATGTTCCTATCCCTCTTCACCTCTGGATCATCGAACCAGGCTTTGTCATGCTCATTGCAGCGTTTTGTCTGGGTGTTTCCACCTGGTTCTGTGCCGTTTCGGCTGGAGCCTGTCTGTCTTCGTCTTGCGCTCGCCTTGTTCTGAGCTGCTGCTTCATAGTCTTGCCAGCTGTTTGCTTTCCGCGCCTGGTAGTTCGGTCCCCCTCAGTGGGCCTCGCCATGTCAGCGCATGCTCCTGTCCCTTGTTTGTTGGAGCTTGCGCGTCTGTGCCTTCTTTCTCACATCTGCGCTTCTCGACTGTGGAACTGTTCCGGCCTTGTTCCCTGCTTCGGGATATACTCTCATTCAACTGTGCCCTTCGCTGTGTGTGTGTGTTCTCCTGGGGCAGGCTCTGCCTTCCTTCTTCTTTCCCTGGCCGTGAGGGTGGTTATTTTTTCCTCTGGTACTCGCGGGGTGCCTTCTGCCCCTCTGGGTTTTCTGGCGGATGCCCTTTGAACCTCGGGTAGGCTTGTGATATCCTGGCCTTCCCTTTTCCTTGTTCTTGCTTCATTCTGCTTGGTGGGGGCTGGGCCGTCCTTCCTGCCCCCATGACACATCCCCTGTTGGGGTCCTGTGTTCTTCCAAGCTGGTGAGGTTCTCTCGCAGACCCTCCTCCCCTCTGGGTATGGCTAGGGTAGCTATTCTACGTTAAGGAATCTGCGGCTAGTAGTCTCTATCAGATGTACAAGTTACTTACCTTCGGTAACGATGTATCTGGTAGAGACGGTTCTAGCCGCAGATTCCTTCACGACCCGCCCTTCCTCCCCGTTCTGCGAGGACCCTCAGCTTGGTCTTCTGCACTCACCTTCCTTCGGATGGCCTTTTTCTTCTGTGGGTTCTCCCTTTGTCTTCCTCCCTGGCGGGATGCTTTGTTCTCTTATTTGTTCCACTCCTTCTTTTCTGGTGATTAGACAGTAAGTTCTTATGTCCTGTTGCATCCCTGCACCCTGGTTCCTCCAGAGTGGGGCCTCCTCATAATTTTCTACCTTTCTTCTATCATCGCTTGGGGTTTTTGGCTCCTCTGAACCCCTTTGTGTTGGTGCCTCTTGGCTGTGCCTCGGTCATTAGCTCTTTACAGAGGATATGACCCTCCTTTCTGGTGTTGTCTTGGGGTGATTTGTTGTTCCTCATCCGTTCTGGACTTGTCGCCCTTCCCTGTTATTGATTGTGGTTGCTGCCTTTCTGTCGTCTGCCCCGACATCTTTCACAGGTTTTTCTGTCTCAAGGGGGGATGTCGCCTTTGCCTTACGGGGTTTCTTCTAGGAGCGGTGCCTTTGCTCCTTCCTTTCTATTAATTTCAGTACTGCAGTGCTTGGCACTGTCCCTAATGGTCCTGTTCCTCACCATTCGCTTCTTCCCTTTTGTTTCACTGGTTTTTCATACACTGTTCCCGTACTCTTACAGTTTTGTTTTTGATGGCTCCGCGTTGTGGCGCGGAAAAGTTCTCCGAAGAAAACTGACGTCGCGCGCCGGGGTGGGACTTATGTGACCTCACTTACATCACGTCCGTGGACGACGTCAGGGCAGGGTCGTGTGGCACCGCCCCCGGCGTGCAGAGAAGCTGTGGCAAAATTTTCCGGATCCAGTCTCACGCCTGGAGATAATTCTACGTTAAGGAGTCTGTGGCTAGAACCGTCTCTACCAGATACATCGTTACCGAAGTAAGTAACTTGTACTTCACCCCCCAGTCAAGAGATCTGGGTAAAATCTATTGTTCTTTTGATCACTACGCCACCCCAGTTTGAACCCAGCCATATGCAAATCAGTCTTGACCCTGCTCCTCATAGGAACATTCCAGCCTGGACTACCAAGCTAGATCCTCCTTGGACCAGAAACAAGCATCCTGGGACCGGTTTCGGGATAACACCACTCATCAGCCAGGCTAAATTAAATCTTGTGGCACAGCGAGCAAGGGACCCTGGTCTGGGCATACCCATCGCCACATGATAGCAAAAAGGATGTCAGGCTAACTTACATTGGGAAAAGGGAAATAAATATCCAAATCAAAGACTAATCGGAATTTAGGTAAAGATCCAATTTGATGTCAGTTTATTTTTGGGATTTTAGTGTTACACAAAATTACTGAATGGCACTTTACAAACACAAGAATCGAATCCCACCCCTACCCCAATGTAAAAAATTAGATTATTGGTTGAGAGAAGTGGAAGCCCCATTCAGGCAACAACCACAATCCTTGCCGGGGTGAACCGCAAAACTCACTCAATTAACCTCTTTTTAACCCTCTGGAACCTTGGCACAAAAGCAGTCAGGCTTACCTTAGAGGCAAAGTATAATGTTGCACACTAAGTGTGATTAAGTGAAAACACAATGCAAGAAATATCCCGAACCAATTTAGAAAAATAGTACATTTAACTAACTAAAAATGATACCACAGCGTCAAAAATCCAGTTGGTAGAACAGGATGCATTTTCAAAAGTTTTAGGTAACTGTAGCATCTAAAAGCACAAAGCGCCACTCATGGTCATCTGGTCGTAGTAGATCAGGGACAGTCAAAAGTTCAGGCCGACTGTGCTGGCCAGATACAGGGACCAGGTTAGTCTTGCTAAAAAGTTACCTTTTCAAAGTCTGGTGCAAAGAGTTCAGTTTGCAGTGGAGGAGGCCGTGAGGAGTAGGAAGAATATCACAGATGGTCATCACTGTAGCACCAAGAGCAGGTCTGGCATTGCAGACTGTCATTTCTGTTGCGCAAAGATGAGGTCTGGCGTTATAGATGGTCGGTGCTGGAGCTTCTCGTTGGCGGTCATTGTGGGCTGGCAATGCTGTAGCACGAAGTGCAGATCTCATGCTGCCGGTCATTGCTTGAGGTTGCTGTAGCGTGAAGAGTCAGGTTTATTGGAGCTTCACGCTGGCAATCTTCATGGGCGGCAGAGTCCCTGCTCGACTAGGCTCATTCATGGTCGCACAGAGACCAAAACTTCTGGATTTCTCGTTTTATCTGGGGAGGCACCTCTTGAGGATCAAGCACTCACTCTAGCAGAGGCCAGCAATGCTCAGGCAGATCCAGTTGCAGGTCTAGTTTCAGTAGGTCAGCTGGACAGTTGCAGGGAGGCTTCTAGAGCGTTTTGTGTCCCTATAGTTCAGAACAAGAGGTCAGCCAACTTGGAGTCAGTCATCTTAGCCTGTGATCAAGGGAGCAGGTCCACTCTTCCTTCTCAGAGAGCAGGGCATACCTCAAGCAGCAGGGCAGTCTTCTGGGGAACAATGAAAGCCTCAAGCAGCAGGGAAGTCCTCTGGGGAACAAGGCAGTCCTTCTTCTTTAGTGTTCATAGGTGCAGGATGCCACTGAAGAGGTGGCTCACGAAGTCCAATATTTATACTTGGTGCCAACCTTTGAAGTGGGGGTGGCATCCTAGCTACCACCACATCTGGTTCTGGAAGGTTTGTCCCTTCTCCTGCTGAGGCTCCAAGTAGTCTGGGGTGACAAAAGACTGGTGCCAGGCCCCATGTCGTCATCCTGGAAACAGTCCTTTGAACTGTAAGTGGGGTAGGCAACAGTTCTGCTCTACCCATCCTCCATCCTGCCAACAACTAGCCACCCTGTGTCTAACTGTCTGTGAGGATTACATAAAGGCCAGCTGTCAAGCTATTTAATCAGGTGACCCAGTACATGGGCAGTTGGCATCAAATGGTTAGGACAAGAAAATGGCAACTTTCTAAAGTGCCATTTTCAGAACTGTGACTTAAAATTAGACCTTACCATTGAAGAGGATTTTAAATTACAATTCATTTGAGTCCAAACTTTACTTTCCTATCTGTTCCCAATCAAACAGTAGGACTTATCAAATGCAGTAAGGCAACCCAATGTTACCGAATGGGACACATAGACCTTATATTAGAGAAAACAAATTTAGGAGTTGTTCACTACCAGGACATGTAAAACATAAAGCACATGCTCTACGTTTTAAATACAATGCACCCTGCACTATGGGCTTTTTAGGGCCAAACCTTACGTGAGACCAGGATATCCTTACTTGTGAAAATGTGCTTTACAAGTTCACATATGACAACATAACATAACCTGTATGTTGTAAAAGGGAAGGTTTAGATCTGGTTTATTTTGCCAGGTTTTTGAATTGACAGTTTTGACACTGCACTACAGACTGCAGTGGAAGCCTGAGACATGTTTTAAAGTGCTACTTAAGTGGGTGCCACAATGAGCGCTGCAAACCCACTAGTGCAAAAAGAAGAACAATTTAAGAACAGTTCAATGTCAAGCATTCACCCCAGTACGGAGATCTGGGCCTAAATCCATTGTTTTTTACTCCCCATGCCATTCCAGTTTAAACCCAGCCATATGCAAATCAGTCTTGACCATGTTCCCCATGGGAACAGTCTAGCCCGAACTGCCAGACCAGGTCCTGCCTAAACAGGAAACAAGCATCCTGGGACCGGTTTTGGGGCATCACCCCTCATCAGCCAGGCTAGCTTGACTCCAGTACCATTTAATTTACAGGTCCTGGGTACATGTAGTGCCATATACTAGGGACTTATAAGTAAATAAAATATGCCAATCAGGTGTAAGCCAATTGTACCATGTTTTAGGGAGAGAGGACAAGCACTTTATCACTGGTTAGCAGTGGAAAGGCGTACAGAGATCTAATGCCAACAAAAACAATATTCAGAAAACAGTAGGTGTAAAGGCAAAATGTTTGGGGGAAGACCACACCAAGGATGACAGTCTAACTCTACTCACACACCCTTTTAGATTCAGTGGCACAAGTCCACCTTGGTGTGCCTGAAGACCTTCGCTCTGTGCTCTCTCAAGCAATGCAAGATGGGACGTGATGCTGCCAGTTTCACATTTTTTTGTGGTTTGGACATCACTGATTCCATTGGGTGGGCCACCGGCACCAGTATTGCCATTTGCTGCCATGTGTGGCTGCGATCGACTGGGTTACCCGGCGATGTCTGTTCCTCCCTCTTGAACATGTCCTTTGATGGTATTCCCATGTTCAGGGGAAAAGCTGATTCCGCTTTCAAGCGTTTTAAAGGAAGCAGGGATACCCTCGCTCTCTTGGCCTTTCCGTCCCAAATCACAGACTGGAACAGTTCCACCACTCCTTTCACAGCTTTGGCCGAGGCACCCCTCTTGTCAACCCATCCAGCCCCCATAGGGAACCCAGCAGTTTTGTGGTAGAGGCCATGGTGCGCACTGCCCCCGCTGCCAAGGTCAGCACACCACCCAGCTTAACGCCCTCCCCTGCGGCCCCACCTACCAAACCTTTTTAGTGTACCCTTGCAGGAACACAGCCACCCAGTGGGAGACAGAATCCACTGATTTCATCGGACAGATGGGTCCTACAGATTATTCGCTAGGGCTATACTTTACCTTTTTTACTCCTCTCCACCAAACCTTCCAGTTTCAGTTTTCTGTGCTACCCTTTGGTCTTACCAGTGGCCCTCAGGTGACCTGGCTCTATATCAACCTCTGGAGTTGAGTACAATCCGCTTGGCATTGAAAGCCTTTCTTCTCTCCATTGAGGTAAGGCAGGTACAGGTGCTCACTGACAATCGCAATGTGATACTTAAAAAAATGGGTGGGGTGGGATTACAGACTTTGTGCTAGGAGGCCTTGCGTCACTGGAAATGCCAAGAAATATGTGAAGCACCTGACAGGATCGTTAAATGCCAGTACAGATGAACTCAGCCATTGACACCTGCTAGATCACAAATGACAGTTACATTCGCAGGAGACACAAGATCTCTTCCGCGAAATGTTAGCACTTCTGCGGATTGGAGTTTCCACGGCGTCTTTCGCTTGGACACCTGTTCCTTCTTGAGTGGAAGTCGCAATTCCTTTCTTCCTTTTTGAGGATACCACTCCTACACCGAGTTCTCAAGAAGATATGAGGACCGACCAGGCCCCAGTGATCTCAGTTGCTCCGTATTGGGCACGTAAAGTATGATATCCAGAACTCCAGGACTTGAGCATATGTCCTCAGATCAGGCTGCCCTTTCGGAAGTACCTGCTGTCACAGTAACAGGACAGGATTCTGCACCTGAGCCTTTGCAAACACCACCTTCATGCTTGGAGATTGAGCAGCAGCAGCTAAACACCTTCAACCTTACTCCGGAGGTGGTTGATGTCATCATGGCAGCCGGGTGTCCCTCAATGAAAACTGTATATGCCTGTCATTGGGACACGTTTGTGGCTTGGTGTGACACTCCCCAGATTGACACCTTCAGACAAAGTTATCTGATGTTATGTTATTTGTTTCGGCTTTGCTTTGGACACAGTTAAGGGTTACATTTCACCCTTTCAGCCTTCTTACAGTTGACAGATCAGCCCTCGTTGTTTAAGTCACCGGTTGTGATGTTATTTTCGAAAGGGCTGCAACACGTTTCCCTCTTCTCCCTTTGTGATTCCCCAATGGGACCTTAATCGAGTCCTAACATTTCTGATGTGCCCTCCGTTCGAGCAGCTTCACAGCTGTCCTTTACGACGCTTTACTCTCAAGACCGTCTTTCTTATCGGCATCATCTCAGCACAGTGTGTCACTCCGCCATGCGCTTCCTCCTTCTCAGACAAACTGGTTCTGCTGGCATGGGCATCCTTCCTGCCCTAAGTTGTGACACCCTTCCACATCTCTCAAATGATTACCCTGCCATTGTTCTATTCTCTGCCTCATACCTCTAAGGTGGAAGAGAGACGTCATTGCTTGCACCCCAAGAGAGCACTGAGCTTCTATACAGATTGTGGTAAAGGCCACTGGGTAGACGATCAACTCTTTGTGGGGTTCTCTGGAGCGAAAAAAGCAAGGCAATGCAGAATTTAGCCATCTCTTGCTGGATCATGCTTTGCATTAAGATCTGCTAAGTATTGATCAAGAAGCAGCCTCCGGAAGGACTGTGTACTCATTCTTCCAGAGCCAACACTGCTAAAATTGCATTAGCTCGCTGAGTCCCTGTCTTAGTCATTTGCCAGGCGGCTACATGGGCATCCCTCCATACGTTCACAAATTAATATTACCTAGACAGTCAGATTTGTCAGGAAGGGTATTTTGCCTGCTTGGTCCAGCAGGACTTTCTTGTTTGAGTCTATTCACAGACCCACCTCAGAGAATAGGTATTGGTTTGGTATCTACTCAAAAGTTAAAAAATCTGCAGCTAGAAGTCTCTAGCAGAAGAACAAGTTATCGATAAAGTCCAATTGCAGAACAGGAAGAATGGTAGAGTCAGTGAGGACTCTGCAGCTAAACAGAGTTTCTACCAGAAAGAGTGCTGCTGAAGGTAAGTAACTTGTTCTGCTGCTAGAGACTTCCAGCTGCAGATTCCTTATCTTTTGAATAAATACCAAAGCAATAGCTGTTCTGAGTTGGGTGTGTGGATGGACTCGAGCCAGAAAATCTTGCAGGACCGAACCAAAGTCTAGGAATCTGCACACAGTCTACCAGTTTGCTTTTGGTGCTCGTCTCCTGGAGACGCGGACAAACTCCAAATCAACTGGCGTCAGCAGTTGGGAGTGGCGCCAATATAGATCCGGCATGTCATTACCAGAACGTAATGCCATCAGTGCAGAGTTACGAGGTGCCACTTTCCTTTTTTTTTTTAGCCATTAGTTGTATACAGAAAAGCAAAGAAAACATTGCACAATAAAGTTGAATAAGTAAATGCCATCTTCAAAACACAAATGAAAGTTCCGGAGACAAAATGCAGTAACAATATTCAGAAAAAAACAACATAAGTACAAAAAATAGACACGGACGTAAATAGTATAGGCATTATCTAAACTAGTCCCAATGAAGACTTAAACAGATCCTTTCAAATTTAACTCTTGACCTAGGACCCCTGGCTTTAGCTAAGGCCAATTCTAATTCATAAATCCCCCTAAGTAGTGCCCAGAATTCAGTAATTTTCGGGCTGGTGGTTTGGATCCATGCCCTGGCAATGCACAAGCGGGAACAAGCTATAATAATTGAAACCAGCGTCTTTGATATGTTACCCGAATCATCTATTATCCCCAATAAGATTTCTTTCACAGTTAGTTGGATGTCTATACCTGCTAAATTGCTCAAAACATGGGTAACCTCAACCCAAAACATATTTAGCTTTTGACACGTGATGAACATGTGTTGAAGATCAGTGGCGTATTCCTGACACTTTGGGCAGCATGTCTTTGAAGAAACATTTTTCAGTGTCCACTTAGAGAGAACTTCTGGGGTATAGTACAACATAAACATAATCTGATGTTGCTGTAATTTCAGATTAACTGAAGTAACAGCTGTATCAATTGTAGTCGGTGATTCATGTAAATCCTCTTTTATAATATCAATTACAAACCATCATCCTTAACGGCCGATAAGAATCTCTGATAAACTTTCCCTATACACCCCCTGCCAGAAGTCTGAAAAATTGCATGTGCTATCTCAGTTATACTAGGTAGGATTATTAGGCCTTCTCCTCGAATAAAATAATCCCTAATTTAGAGATATTTAAAAAACATATGATGTGCTTCCCCAAACTCCTCTCTGTGATGCAAATGATCTAAAACCTTGCTCATTGTATAGCTGCCCGAGACAAATTAAGCAACATCATTGCCACCCTCTCCCGACTGAGTCAGAAAATATGTCAGACAGTCTCGGGTTACCCCAGGATATAGTAAATTCATGCAAGTCGGGTATTGAGTATGCTTTAGAAATGTCTTGCCAGACCCGCACCATATGTCTAACTATCTTAAATCGGACCCTTTTATAGTAGTTTGGATCCGCCATTTTGTACAATAAGAACCCAGTATTAGGGCCACCAGTCATCTGATATGCAAACCAAATCTTGCCCACCTCAGGCCCCTTTAGTAAGCTCTAAATCCGGTTGACAAAAGCAGCCCAAAAATAACCTTTAAAATCTGGAAGTTTATAACCTCCCTGTTTGTATGTTAAACAATAAAGATTATTTTTCATTATTCATAGAACCGTAAGACAAGGTTGTGCCATCTTGACCTCCCAATTCGGAATTGTCGATGCATTTTCGCAATCACGGTCTCGAATCTACCGGACATACCCTTTTCAGCACCGCCTGAACTTCTCAACCCGGTCCTGATGATGATCCTAAATTACTTGGATCGAAACGCCGTCGACCTGTCAGCTTAATTGATGGCACAATCTTATCTTACGGTTCTATGAATAATGAAAAATAATCTTTATTGTTAAAACTGAGACCAGAACCTCTGATTGCATTGTATATATATTCACTTTCACTTCACCTTGCGCCGTCCCTTGCTGATTTCACTTTGTCACTTGCGTCGCTGTCTCTTTGTGTCACGCACACATCCGAGCACCAAGTACAATTTTGGGTTGTTTTATGACAATTGATTTCGCTTGCAGTGCTGCTACAACTGTAACATTCTCCCCTTTATGTTGGTTAATTCCCCCCCCTTTTTTGTATGAATTGTATTTAATACATGATGCTTTTTGCTAAACAACTTTAAAGTTTGAGAGTCTTCCTTTTCTTGCTTGCAATGTTTCATACATGCATGTTTAACTGCCTTTGAATGATACCAGTTGAGATTTTTTGTTGTCCTTTACACACTTACCCTAATATCAACAAAGTTTATGGGTTTTCGCTCCTGTTGTTTTTTATAATAATAATATATTGAAGCGTTGCTCCTCTAACGTAAGCCATTTTGGGCATTTATACTTATACCTTGGCTACTTAACCCCCTCCCTCCCTGACAACCCCCCCAACTAGACCATAGACCACCCATACTAAACACACCCCCCACCCCGTATCTAAGAAAAGGAATCACCCCCTTCCTTGCTGTCTTTGACTGACAGCATTTGGGGGACGCCCCCCACCCCTCCCACCAGGAGCGCTCCGGAAGCACCACGCCCGACTCACAATGCCGATAACTGTCAGTGCCAAAAAATTAAAAGAATATGCGGGAGACGGAGAGAGAGAAAAAATAACCTTAAGAGAAAGACACATTCTACCTGTGCCAAAAAGGTCAACATAAACAATTTAAAGCGAGCATGATTCAAAGCCGTTTGTCAATTGTCAGTTATCTTTTATCCCCTTCCTTTTTTTCCCCTTTCCTCTTCCCTTTTCTTTCCTATTTTTCTCCTTTCCTTTCCCCCCTTTCCTTCTTTATGTAAGCTACACACAACTTTAATCACAATCATGCCGTCAATCTTTATGAGTAGGCTGCCACCTGAAGAGTGCCTTTTTAGCTTCCTGCTCATTAAAAAAAAAATAAGTACGACCATCCTTTATAATTTTTAACCGGGCTGGTTCCTGTAAAAAAAACTGCGTATACACTGCCTTAAAAGGGTCCATGAGTTGTCGAAGTTGCCATAATTTGTCCATGGTGGATTTGCACAGATCTGAACGCACAAATATAGACATGGAATCAATTTTAACAGGAGCTGTAGGCCGTGCCTTGAAAAAACTTGCTTGACGCAACAAAAAATTACAAAAAAAAACAAGAATGGGTCTAGCAAAATTTGGCTTAGCTTGACTACTTTGTGCAAAAAATATAGGCAGTCTGTGTGCACGTTGGACCTGCGTGTCTATGTCCCAGTCTGCCAGGTCAGGAAAAGCCTTTTGTAGCAGGTTGACAACAAAAGTACGTGGGTCTGATCCTTCCCTGCCTTCTGGGATTCCAAAAATCCTTAGGTTCTGACGTCGCTGCTGGTTTTCAAGGTCTTCTATCTTAAATTGCATAGCCGTCAGTTGAGAGTCTTGAGATTTAACCAAATTTACTGTATGAGTATTGACCTCCTCGACGGCTGCCACCCGTTGTTGGTGGTCAGAGACCTCAGACGTTAAATGTGAAACTTTAACAGTCACCTCTGACAAAGCCTGCTTTATCTCAATATTATCAGCTTTAGCCTGCTGATAGTAGCTCTGTGCGTCCGCTCTCTGAATTGCAAGTGCTTGATTAATCCCAGAGTGTGAGGGTTCTCCATCCTCCAGCTGAATGCGACTTACATTACTCTCAATGTTTGTCTCTTTGGGAGGTGACAATAAGGGAGATAATGCCAAGAAGATAACCGGAGTGATGACAGATTGCAATGCAGAAGGAGCAGAGGGAGCGGTGGGAGCAATAGATGTAGATTCCAGCATGTGCCCTACTGCTTGGACTGTCTCCCTTATTTCTGACCCTTGTAAAAGGCCTTGGTCCCGAACGTCAGGCTCAATCTGTGAACTGCTCAAAGTGACAGGGGCTTCAGCACCACCAGCAGCAGTAGTAGGAGTCGTAGTAGTAGCACCTGCCATGGTACCAAGATCTCCTGAAATGGATAATCTAGAGATAATAGATTTGACCTCGCCTTTTGATGCGACCCACTTACGTAGTGGGCTCACACCAGCGCCAGCACCAGACTTTGTAGCCTTTGAAAATCCCTTGAGTCTTCCCAGCGCCTCTTTCACCTGTACCTTGGCTCCAACTCCACCCCCTCGACCCCTGCCACCTTTGCCAGCTCGAGTTGGTTTTAGGGCTTTCTCTTTAGCCACTAAGGCCTCCTCCGGAGTGCTAGGTTTGGGGCTGGCGGAGATCCCTCTAGAACAGTTAAGACTGAATTGAAGGTCCTGCAGCCCGGGCGTTAATGCAGCGGTGCTCCCATTGGCATTAAGCACCTTGCATATGCCATTATCCCCATCTGCGCATATTTCATCACACCTATTTGCTGAATTACCATCGTTCAGTCTCTCATTAACAAGGGAATCCAAGGGGTCCTCCCCGGGCTGAATATTCTGATCCACAACGATCGAAGCGCTACCCACAGAACCAGCTGGGGGGGCAGATTCCAACTCTGTCTCACTGACAGCCACATCTTGAGTAGTTGCTATATGCAAGTTATCAGAGCCAGAATTTGAGTCAAGAGAGATCTCGGGTGCCTTTGAAATTACAGGGTCCTCAACACGCCCCCATCTCTCCTAGCAGCATTCAGGACTTCGGCCATTTGCAAACCCGGGATGGCTGTCTCAGAGCCGCAGGATCGAAGAAGGGCCGTTGCTCTCCCAGAACGCAGGAGTTTCAGCATTGGTTTCCCAACTTGCGGGGAAGTTACAGAGCTTAAGTTTGCGTTGTTAATAGCCAGCAGCGCAGTGTTGTTTACCGGAACCCCCTCACTGTGAGCGCCTCCACAAGTGCCTCTGCCACTCTCCTAAACCTCCAGGCGATCCACGGCTTCAGTAATAGCCCCGGTTTCCCCCAGCAATTCTGCACGTCCTCGGCGTGTGCTCCGCGGTGGAGCCATCCCCTTCACTGGATGGGAACCAAACCGTGTAAATACTCTACTGGGGCACAATTCGGTCAGCCCTTCACCTCTGCCCCCCTCGGTAAATTGCGGCTTTGAATAGGAGGCAATTAATGGCAGTGGCCGCAGGAACAGTGTAGCCGCAACCCACCTAGCTGCGCGGCCGCCAAACACCGCGCTGCCAAGCTGAGCAATCCGGAACATCCAGCAGCGGGAAGGCAGCCAGGTAACGCCGCTGAAGTTCTTTCGTTTCTTTTTTTCCCGGTCCCCTGTCTCCAGGTTGCAGGAATGCCGCTCTACGGGGTACGGGCTCCACTGCTACGCTCCCGCCTCGTTTCGTTTCTTCTCATGGCACCATCAAAACTCAGAAAACACTGTGGCAGCGACAGCCCAGGTCCTAGCGGGAGGTAATGGTGAGCGTCCACCAGCAGCAGACTCAATCCGCCATCTTCCTTTCCCTACAGAAGAGATTTAAGCATTTTTCTTCAGCCTTCCTCTCACAAGGTGCCACTTTCATGCGTGCAGAGGTACTACTGAAAAGTTTCCAGATTCTGCCTGAAGAATATTCAAAAGGTGTGGAACCTGTGGCTACATAGAGTCTCAGTCAGAAAGAGCATTACTAAAGGTAGATAACTTGTCCTTCAGTTATATGGGTGTCTTTGCAGGTTTTATGTATTAAATGACTCTAGCTATGATAATCCGGGAACCCTTGATATGCTAGTTCAAAGGCCAAAATATATGTAGCCCATAAACCAATTCTACCTCAGGTTTTTCCATTGCTGGCGAACCAAGAACGAGAAACTTCTGTGCTATAAGTGTTTTTCTTTTTAATTGGTTCATGCCCAAGATTGGTATCTAATGGTTACTATTCCCTCTCTAGATTCTAGATTTGAAATAGATGAGTACTAGACTAAGCTGTTTCAGAGATTCCCTGCATAACGTTTTCAGTGTCACAACTCTGTGGAAGGTGGTGGTGCCATTTATGTTAACCCCTGTGTAGGAAGGTGGATATCTGACTATGGTTACCCCCAACTTTTTGCCTAGTTTCTAGCTGGTTTTTCGACTTAGTTGGCCTGAGATCCTTCCATTCAGGGTCTCAGGCTGTCTGCTCTCTCTTTAAAAGGGACTCCATGTACCCTATGTACATACCCAATTGGTAAGGATCACCTTAATGGACCCTGTACAGTGTACCCTAGGTACCAGGGGCTGCAGCATGTATTATGCCACCCCTGGCCTGGCCTCACTATTTGACACAACTGGCTGATCACTCAGCTGGGGTAAGTTGGTGTAATCACCTCTTACTTAGATATAGTATATCTATATCTAACCTATATGGACACATGGTAACCTATCAGCCACTCCTATGGCAGGCCTTAACAATCCTGGAGGCAGAGGCCTGGTTTCATGTGAGATGGTGCTCTGGCATGAGCTGAGCCTGTCTGCAGCTTTCGGAACAACGTCCTTTAGCTGTTTCATGATATTGCCATACCATATACTCTTAAGTGCATTATGTACCTCACGGTCAAATGCTAACTTTGGTTTGGCTTTATCAAAACATGTCGAGTAAGGTGTCATACGGTTTGGAATACTACCCCCTCGCCAGTTCTGGCGACGGGGGTAGCATTCCACCCTTCTAGAGGGACACGACCTGTACCTAACCTGAAACCCGGGTAAAGTTAGACAGAGCCTCAGCGTCACAAAATGGATGCTGCCACCACAGACACAAGTCTGCCTTCCTGCTGCTGGGAGTCCTTCCAGCTTGGGAGGTGTGGACAAAGGGTTTCCTGTCAGGGGAGGTGCTTGCACCACCCCAGACAGGATTTTGTGTAGTTGGTTAGGGAGGGCTGAATAGATTGAGACATGCCTGGGGCACACAAGGTGTCCCTGTGCATATGCCAGTTCTAACCGGAGCTGGGGCTCTCCAGCCCCAGTCCTGGCGCGAAACTGGACAAAGGAAAGGGGGTGTAACCACCCCCCTTCCTGGTCCCACCCAGAGGAGAGACCTAGCAGGTAATCCGGCCCCTAGATTTGGAATAAGAGTAGGAGCTGTGTCCCAAGACTTCAGATCATCCTGAAACTCGACTTTAATAAGAAGAACTACTGGACTTCGACGTTCTGCTGCACAGAAGACTGAAGAGAATCTCCCTTGTGGCCAAGGAGTGACCACCCTGTGAATACAGGCACCATCCAGCAACTCAACGACTGCTTTGCCGCCGCCTCCCGCCGGAGACAGAGCCCGACAAGACCCAGACTCCCAGACATCTCTGAGCCAGATCCACAGTCCCTGCAAAGAAGAGACCCGTGGATGCACCGAGAGACGTGGGACCGGCCATCTTGGAACGTCCACGACAAGCTGACTGCGCAGCACCTGTGGCATCCTCAATGCTGTGCTTTGGGCCCTGAGAAGCCCCAACACTGAGCAGCATTTGCACCAAAGACCAGCCCTCCAGCATCCACGAGATCTGCATGTGGCCCTTTTGCTTTTTGCCACTCGACGCGTCATCCCGGTTACTGGCCCGTTGGCTAGTGGCCATCTTGGCGACGAAATCTACGAAGAACACCGCTGGTCTGGTTGCTCCAGACTGGCCCGTGCTCCTGTGAAAAGGAGCGGCCCCTCTGACCTTGCTGGTTAGAGCACCAAGCTTTCATCGACTCCTGCGTGGCTTGCATTAGCCAAGGCCTTTTTGCTCCAATCGAGAAGCCGACACCGCCATCAGCTAGAGCCTTCGTTGGACAGCTCGTGAGTGACTCCTGGTCGTCGTCGATCCCTTCACTTCCACGTGGCTGCGGAGACAAGCTTCCCTTCTTCACCTGTTGGCACCCGACATCGCCTGGTTCCTTCCTGGTTCCACGCCGGTCACTGGCTAGTGACTTTGAACACTGTCCCCTCTGCTTACAGGTCGTCTACTCTTCAGATCCACCCTTGGATCCACCCGAACTCTTCCTGCCTGGCCGCCTGCAGCATCTTCATCCTCAGGCTCCATAGACCTGCACGATGAAACCCGATGCACTTTGACCCCTATGCACCCGCTTCCTGTGGGTGAAGTAACGCTGGCACTCCGGTGCTCCTGGGTAGAGAAACATCTCTAGTGTCTAGGTTTCAAGTTGTTAGGTCCTAGTCCATCCGGAAGGTTCCTTTTTCTTTAACTTTGTGACTTTTACACACCCATTGAAATCAATAGGTGCACACGTGTAACTTTTCACACTGCACACGCATCCTGTGGGCCTCCTGGTCACTAACTACAGTTAGCTCCTTGTCGTCCCAGCGATTCCCAAGGCCCTAGGCCTTCCTTCCTTTCTATTTGTGGTTCTCATACCACTATTTTAGTATATGGTTTAGCTGGCCACCTGGCCCATCCATAATTGTGCAACTTTTGTATATTTAAACACTGCCTTGTTTTAACGAATGTGCTTCTCTTCCAGGGGATCCTCATCAATAGTCATAAGCACTGAATATTCCCGCCCATGTGCGGGGACCCCGGAAATAATAAAATTATATATGTAAAAAACATACATATATACAGCTCTGTATATGTATAAACATATATCATTTTTTCCAAGCAAATGCAGCTCCCATAAAAGGCTAGGCAATGTAAATATACACATCCAATAACACACATATATATATATATATATAAAGGTATAACAATACACCTAAATCTCTTTTTTTTTTTTTTTTTTTTAATGAGGTAAACACTCATGAGAAAGCAAAAAATAAAGAGAACAAACTGTGGAAAAACACAGATGTACAACACATTGCCAGCCTGCAGGCTGCATTGCAATATAATACCATAGAGACTAAAAAGCCCTGTACAGGTAAAAACTGGCACCGTGCCTTTAAGGCAGCCCTGACTTCCATATCCCATCATGCCTCAGGGGTGACAGTTAGGTCAGTTGTTCTTTCCGGCTCCTTCAGTCAGGACCCTGGAATTCAGCTCTCTTCTTTTTTGACTCTTTAGTCAAGAATTATTACAACTTTAAGATTTTTTTGGACTTCTTCTTACAACTTCTGTGAGGAAGTCAGTATCCTGTGTTTTTCTGACTGATTTTTCAGCCGTTTTGTCAGAAAAATGCCTTCTTTATTTGTTCCATGCCCATCTTGTGGAAAAAAGAAGGCTGCGTCAGACACACATGAGGTGTGTATCATCTGTCTGCCGGACTCTCACTCTCCAGCAACATGTCGTCATTGTGAAGACCTTTCCAAAAGGACTTTAAAGGAGAGGGAGAGGATTAGGCTGTATGGCCTAGCAGAACGGTCGACGTCGAGGCAGTTGGTCCCTGTTTGCTCCCCATCGACGTCGGGCTCGGCGTCGAAGACTCCAGCGGCGGGATCGTCGCGGAGAGGTGAGGAGTCAAGGGGAAGTCATGCTGCAAAGAGAAAATCGTCGTCGACTTTAGATTCAGCGTCGAAGCGGATGCGTTCGACGTCGACGGCGTCTAAAAGCTCGGCGTCGAGGTCTCGGCGCCACAGTTCAACGTCGAAAAAGCATCTGTCGACGTCAAGAGAAGATCGATCGACGTCTGCACAGAGATATCGTTCGTCGTCGAAAGAAAGACATCGTTCGACGTCGAGGTCGGCGAGACATCATTCGACGTCGCGAGAAGTACGTAGGCGATCTCCACAGTCGACGTCGAGACCAAGATCGCCGTCAAGATCAAGATCGCCGTCGAGGAAACATCGTTCGACGGCGAAGAGGCTTTCGACGTCGTCGGAGCATTCGACGTCGAGACAAAAGTCTCCGTCAGGAGTGACGTCGGGGCAGACGCCTCCGTCAGGGCCGACGTCGAGGTAGGAGCCTCCGTCGGAGTCGACGTCGAGGCAGAGGCCTCCGTCGGAGTCGACGTCGAGGCAGAGGCCTCCGTCGGAGTCGACGTCGAGGCAGGTGCCTCCGTCGGAGTCGACGTCGAGGCAGGTGCCTCCGTCGGAGTCGACGTCGAGGCAGGTGCCTCCGTCCTCACAGGTCTCCAAAGCTTTGGTGAGGTACATGAAGCCTCCGTCGAAGATAATCTCGACGTCGAGACAAGAAGCTCGGAGCCTCGAAGATTCGAGTCAAAGATCTCCGGTGATAGGCCTATCACCGTCGAGGCAGCCCTATGTTTAGGGTACGCAGGAGGTTTCACATATTCGCCTCACGATTCGACCAGTCTCAAGGCGAAAATCTCCTCATAGACTGATATATACAGCTCCGGAGTCACCGCGTATCATTTCTATCTCGCCTTCAGGATCAGAGGGCTCAGGTTCAAGGTCAGGATCACCAGAGCTTGTACATCAATCTCCAGTTCCTGCAAGAGAAAGTTCGCAGGAGGAGGACAATGCTGTGCCTCAGAGTCCCGTAAGGGAGATGCCTCAGGACCCTGCTATGACAGACACAATAAAGGCATCGCTAACAAGAATAAGGGGCGTGGTATTCCCAGCGACACCGATCAGACCAAGATCTCGAGAAAGAGAATCCCGAAGTCACTCTCGAGCACCAAGAAGGCGATCCAGGTCTGCCTCCCTCAGAAGAGAGTCGACCAGATCAGAGAGAAGGCGCCGTAGGACCCCTTCTACCTCCCCTTCTTCCAGATCATCCAAAAGGGATTATTCACCGACACTCTCGGAGACGCCACCCTCTCGGGTATCTCCGGTAGATGATATTTCTACATTTCAAGAAGTGTTGTGTAGAGGAGCTACAAAATTAAATATCCCTATGCCGGTTCAGGAGACCACCGCATCCATAATTTTTGAAACTCTTCATGAACGCACAGTGACACGCCCGTTATTGCCATTAGTCCCCGGTTTGCTACAACCGGTAATGGATATCTTTCTCACGCCAGCAACCACCAAAACGGCGCCGGCGAGAATTCTAAAAAAGTACCGTCCAGCTCCGGAGGATCCGCTATTCCTTAAAACAGATCCTCCACCGGACTCTGTCATCACCGCCGCTGCCAGAAAGACGCATGCAGTAGCTGGATCTTCAACGGTGCCACCAGATAAGGACAGTAAAACGCAAGACTCCTGGGGGAGGAAAGTTTGCGGCTCAGCATCCTCAAGCTTGAAGGTGGCAAGTGCCTCGGCGCTTCTGGGGCGCTATGATAGGTCACTATGGGACTCTCTTCAGAGGTTCATTGAAAAAGTTCCATCAGAGGACAGACGGGACTTTGAAGAGATTTTGCATGAGAGGAGTCTGGTTTCTAACCAGATCATAAGTGCAGCGGCGGATGGGGCAACACTGGCAGCGCATGAATATGCACATGGAGTCACAGCCAGAAGAACATCCTGGCTTAGATTGACGGCCTTGAAACCGGAAGCGCAGGCAAGAATTTTAAATCTGCCTTTCTCCGGTAGTTCTCTTTTTGGGTCCCATGCAGACGAGGAAATGGCCCGTATGAAAGCAGAGCTGGAGACCATGAAAGCAGTCGGGCTTGAAAAGAGAAAAGAGTTTCGACGCCGCAAGGGAAATGACAGGCGCAATTACCAACAGAGGGTTCAAACCCCTCATTGGCAAAAGAACCAGGACCAGCAAGGTCAAAAGAAACAGCAATACCAGTCCCGCAAGCCATCCAGGGGACGAGGTAACAACAGGCAGTCTAATGCTGGAAACAAAGCACCGGGGAAGCAATGAGAAACCGCTTCCTCCGATGCTGTCCACCGCTCCGGTGGGAGGAAGTGTTGCGCATCATCTTCCAGAGTGGCAGACAATCACAAAGGACAAGTGGGTACTCAATATACTGCGTCATGGGTACTCGCTTCGTTTCAGAAGTCACCCCCCATCGATTCCTCCTGTCAAGTCATCCCAGCATCTAAAGCAGCTCAGAGAAGAGGTAGCGACGCTACTACTCAAATCTGCAATAGAGAAAGTGCCCATAAACCAGAGAGGAAAGGGAGTTTACTCCAGATATTTTCTCATCCAAAAGAGGAGTGTGAAGGTGGAGTTCAGACCCATTTTAGACCTACGGATACTGAACAAGCACATAAGAAAGGAAAAATTTCGCATGCTGGCGCTCCACCAAATATATCCTCTTCTCCGGATGGGCGATTGGATGTGTTCACTGGACCTTCAGGATGCATATTTCCATATTCCCATCCTAAGGAATCATCGAAAATTTCTCAGGTTTGTGGTAGGCAACGCTCACTATCAGTTCAAAGTCCTCCCATTTGGCCTGAAGTCAGCTCCTCGAGTATTCACAAAATGCGTGGCAGTGGTAGCGGCTGCTCTGAGGCGCGCAGGAGTCTTCGTCTACCCCTACCTAGACGACTGGCTAATAAAGGGTCCATCGCCTCAGAGTGTTCGATCGCAGCTGTCGCCCCCCCCACACTGTGTAGAGAAACATCTCTAGTGTCTAGGTTTCCAGTTGTTAGGTTCTGGTCCATCCTGAAGACTCCCTTTGCTTTAACTTTGTGACTTTTACGCACCCATTGAATCCAATAGGTGCCCGCGTGTAACTTTCAACACTGCACACGCATCCTATGGGCCCCCTGGTCACTAACTACTGTTAGCTCCTTGTAGTCCCAGCAATTCTCAAGGCCCTAGGCCTTCCTTCCTTTCTATTCGTGGTTCTTAACCCACTATTTTAGTATATGGTTTAGCGGGCCACCTGGCCCATCCATAATTGTGCAACTTTTGTATATTTAAACACTGCCTTATCTTAACGAATGTGCTTCTGTGCTCATAAAGAGTATAGGGGATACTTTTAAGTAAATAAATACATATATATTTTGAATATATATCTGTGTGGTGTCCTTTCATTTGGTATTCAAGGAGGTTACATATGGTAAAACAGCTGGCTTCACATGCCCTCAAGAGTTTAGCCTGCAGACTGCACTGTCCACGCTACCACTAGGATAGCTGGTCTATCAAGGTTGACTTCAACCACCACCATAAGGGTTGTTTGGCATGGTACAAGGTGATCACTAGAACTAGTGAGCAGCATATACCAGGCCAACTTCTCACATTGGTGAGCAGCGGTTGGGATTTTAAGCTTGCTGTGTTTTACCAATTGTAATCTTTGAAAATATCATTTGAAAGATCATACAGGTACCTTTAGGTACATATAAAAACAAGACTAGTATACATAAGTTCTACTGAACTTAGTTGTTGTAGAGCAAAGAGAGTAGCACACCCTGACTACAACTAACTAGAAAAGGTACAGTAGGAAAACACCAGTGTAGGTAGATTGCAACACATCCACCTCACTAAGAGAATGGCTGGAGCAGCAGGAGCCACTGGGCTTCCAGCTGTTGAGAGTGACCTTTAAAGGGCACAATCCAAATATTCTATGTTAAACTATCAGGAGATCAAGACAGCTGTGTAACACCAGAGGTCTTAAGCAGGGTCAAAACCCTACTATAGCCCAACTCCTAGAGCTATTAGATCACTCTGATACTCTAAGTCCCCCTGACTCAGTCCCTACAGGGTCTGGAGATGGAGGTCACCCATCTGAAGATGATAACACTAATGCCCCTATCACCCCAGAGGGAGATGATGCAGATGAGGAGGAGGCAGATTCAGATGATAGACATAGCCAGGTGCCAGTCAGGAGACTTAGCCAGGCTAACTTAAGCTTACATGGGACTGGAAATGGGATACCTCCCTACAGACCCCCAATCAGGCTTAACCAGAGACAGAGGGATAGAAGATCCAGTTCGAGTGGGTCTGACCATTCCACTGGCTCTAAAGGCCCCAGTGCCCCTGCTCAGAGGAGGATGACTTCCCCTCAGAGAAGAGAGCATGAAGCCAAGATGAGAGAGGCTGAACTTAGGATTCAAAGGCAAGAACTAGAAGTTGCCTTAGCTAAGGAGAAACTTGCTAGAGCAAGACAGTCTAGAGAGAGTGGATTAGATTCCACTGGTGGCAGCAATATCCCTAAGGATAAAGACAGGTCCTATGATCATAGAAAACTGAGTAAGATTGTGCCCCCCTACAAAACTGGGGATGACATCCACAAATGGATAACTGCCCTTGAGAGGGCCTGCAGAGTACAGCAGGTCCCTCAGGAGCAGTGGGCAGCAATCTTGTGGCTCTCCTTTGAAGGTAGAGGCAGAGACAAGCTCTTCACAGTTAGTGATGAGGATGCTAGAAACTACCTGGTCCTGAAGAGTGTTCTGATTGATGGGTTAGGCTTAACCACTGAACAGTACAGGTTAATGTTCAGAGACACCCAGAAGACACAGACTCAGGACTGGTCTGAATTTGTTGAGGGTGCTACTAGGGCTCTGGAGGGCTGGTTGCTGGGAAGTAAGGGTGCAGATTACACAGGATTGTATAACCTAATTATGAGAGAGCAAATCTTAAATAATTGTCAAAACCAGCTTCTCCATCAACACCTGGTAGACTCAGATTTAACCTCTCCCCAAGAATTGGGAAAGAGGGCAGATAAATGGGTCAGGACCAGGATTAGGCCTAAAAATCAGGGTGGTGACCAAAAGAAAGATACCACCAAACCTCAAGAGAAGGGTGGGGAAAAACAAAAGAGAAATCTTCCTTAGGGCCCCAAAACTCCACACAGGGTGGTGGGTCCCAAGCTCCCTCCTCTACCACAGTTAAAAAGCCTTACTGCCATGAATGTAAAGTTCCTGGGCATTGGAAAACTGACAGCAGTTGCCCAAAGGCTAAAAACAAAACTGTTCCTCCAATTACTCCTGTAACACCACCTATTACTGTCAGCAGTAATCCCCCAGGTGGTGGGAGTGCCCCCAAACATTTGGTTGGGTTGTCTTGGGGAACACAGGTGGACCCTGGCTTAGCCAAGTCCCCTGCAGCAGCTACTCTTGTCTGTGATAGTGGCATGGGGTTTGCCAACTTCACTGCCTGTCCCAACACTTTGGGTAGGTACAGGCAGGAACCCTACATCAATGGTAGAAAAGCTGAGGCCTACAGAGACACTGGAGCTAGCATCACTATGGTGACTCACAGACTAGTTCCCTCTGAGCAGCTTTTGCCTGGTTTCTCATACCAGGTAACTAAAATTGATGGCAAACAGAACAGTCATCCCATGGCAGAGGTATGTCTCAGCTGGGGAGGTGTCACTGGCCCTAAGAGGGTGGCAGTGTCCCCAACCTTGCCTGTAGACTGCTTACTGGGGCATGACTTGGAGCTCTCAGCTTGGGCTGGAGTTGAACAAGACACCCATTCTAAAATGGTAGGCCTTTCACAAAAGGGTGGTTGGGTTGTGCCAGCCACATCCCCTGTCCAAGTATATTTCCTCCCTGAAAAGGTTGGAAGGGCAGTGGTAGCCACAGCCCAGGCAAAGACAGACTTCCCTGTAGAGATTGGCAGAGCTGTGACAGTCACAGCTCAAACCCAAACTGAGTGCCTCCCTGGAATGGTTGGCAAGGCTGTAATGGTCTCAGCCCATACTCAGACTGGCATAGGTGTAGTGAAGCCTGAAACTATGGATCACTCCACACAAACAGAGTAGTGGGGAGGAAGAAAGGTCTCCCTCTCCCCAGACATTAGGAAGAGGTCAGCCTCCTCAGGGATCTGACCTCACCCCTTGTGAAGGAACTGCCCCAGAGGTAGCCAGGCCTGGCCTGGCAGAGCCTCTTATGTCAGTGGACCCTTCCAAGGTGGGACCCAGTCTGGTGCAGGTAGCCTGCCTCTCTCTACCCTGCCTCAGTCAGCCCAGGGCTGCAGAGGTCAGGGAGGCCAGTGGACCCCAAGAGGGCCCCTGTCCACAAGAACCCCCCCATCAAAAGAATGAGGATTGCCTGGCTAGTAGCCCTAGCCAGGTGATGGTTAAAAACCTTCCTGAGGGATCTCCTTTACAGGTAGTTAGGGACCTCCCCCAGAGGGATTCTGTTGGGCACAGGCAAACATGGGACCTTAGGGCCCCAAACCTGACCTGTCCCTCCAGTAAGCCCACCAAAGGGACCCAGCCTCCAGCTTTAGGTAGCCAGAGGCTGACCCTGAGAGCACAGTGCAACTCAGTTAAAGAAAGAAAGGCATCCATGGTGGAGGATGATTGGAGGAAGCTGAGGCCTCACTTTGAGGACACTCACTTCAGTACTCCATCTCAGCACCAGCCTTTTACTTTGCAAAGAAACACCAAAGGTAGAGATTCCCTATGGTGGAGACCCTATGATACCTTTAGGGTGAGGTATTGCTTAGTGGACTATGAGACAGGGGGTAACCATGCCAGTGCTGGTTCTTCCTTATATGGCCACTTAGGCAATATAGGCTTACCTGGTCAAGGACAGCCTTATCTCCTTTCGTTTCGGGGGGGGGGGGTGGGGGGGGGAGGAGGTTGTGTAGGAAGGTGGATATCTGACTATGGTTACACCCAACTTTTTGCCTAGTGTCTAGCTGGTTTTTCGACTTAGTTGGCCTGAGATCCTGCCATTCAGGGTCTCAGGCAGAAAGAGCATTACTAAAGGTAGATAACTTGTCCTTCAGTTAAATGGGTGTCTTTGCAGGTTTTATGTATTAAATGACTCTAGCTATGATAATCCGGGAACCCTTGATATGCTAGTTCAAAGGCCAAAATATATGTAGCCCATAAACCAATTCTACCTCAGGTTTTTCCATTGCTGGCGAACCAAGAACGAGAAACTTCTGTGCTACAAGTGTTTTTCTTTTTAATTGGTTCATGCCCAAGATTGGTATCTAATGGTTACTATTCCCTCTCTAGATTCTAGATTTGAAATAGCTGAGTACTAGACTGAGCTGTTTCAGAGATTCCCTGCATAACGTTTTCACTGTCACAACTCTGTGGAAGGTGGTGGTGCCATTTATGTTAACCCCTGTGTAGGAAGGTGGATATCTGACTATGGTTACCCCCAACTTTTTGCCTAGTGTCTAGCTGGTTTTTCGACTTAGTTGGCCTGAGATCCTGCCATTCAGGGTCTCAGGCTGTCTGCTCTCTCTTTAAAAGGGACTCCATGTACTCTAGGTACATACCCAATTGGTAAGGATCACCTTATTGGACCCTGTACAGTGTACCCAAGGTACCCAGGGCATAGGTGTACCCTAGGCCTACCAGGGGCTCCAGCATGTATTATGCCACCCCTGGCCTGGCCTCACTATTTGACACAACTGGCTGATCACTCAGCTGGGGTAAGTTGGTATAATCACCTCTTACTTAGATATAGTATATCTATATCTAACCTATATGGACACATGGTAACCTATCAGCCACTCCTATGGCAGGCCTTAACAATCCTGGAGGCAGAGTGCTTGGTTTCATGTGAGATGATGCTCTGGCATGAGCTGAGCCTGTCTGCAGCTTTCGGAACAACGTCCTTTAGCTGTTTCATGATATTGCCATACCATATACTCTTAAGTGCATTATGTACCTCACGGTCAAATGCTAACTTTGGTTTGGCTTTATCAAAACATGTCGAGTAAGGTGTCATACGGTTTGGAATACTACCCCCTCGCCAGTTCTGGCGACGGGGGTAGCATTCCACCCTTCTAGAGGGACACGACCTGTACCTAACCTGAAACCCGGGTAAAGTTAGACAGAGCCTCAGCGTCACAAAATGGATGCTGCCACCACAGAAACAAGTCTGCCCTCCTGCTGCTGGGAGTCCTTCCAGCTTGGGAGGTGTGGACAAAGGGTTTCCTGTCAGGGGAGGTGCTTGCACCACCCCAGACAGGATTTTGTGTAGTGGGTTAGGGAGGGCTGAATAGATTGTCCCTGTGCATATGCCAGTTCAAACCGCAGCTGGGGCTCTCCAGCCCCAGTCCTGGCGCGAAACTGGACAAAGGAAAGGGGGTGTAACCACCCCCCTTCCTGGTCCCACCCAGAGGAGGGACCTACCAGGTAATCCGGCCCCTGGATTTGGAATAAGAGTAGGAGCTGTGTCCCAAGACTTCAGATCATCCTGAAACTCGACTTTAATAAGAAGAACTACTGGACTTCGACGTTCTGCTGCACAGAAGACTGAAGAGAATCTCCCTTGTGGCCAAGGAATGACCACCCTGTGAATACAGGCACCATCCAGCAACTCAACGACTGCTTTGCCGCCGCCTTCCGCCGGAGACCGAGCCCAGAGCCCGACAAGACCCAGACTCCCAGACATCTCTGAGCCAGATCCACAGTCCCTGCAAAGAAGAGACCCGTGGATGCACCGAGAGACGTGCGACCGGCCATCTTGGAACGTCCACGACAAGCTGACTGCGCAGCACCTGAGGCATCCTCAACGCTGTGCTTTGGGCCCTGAGAAGCCCCAACACCGAGCAGCATTTGCACCAAAGACCTGCCCTCCAGCATCCACGAGATCAGCGTGGGGCCCTTTTGCTTTTTGCCACTCGACGCATCATCCCGGTTACTGGCCCGTTGGCTAGTGGCCATCTTGGCGACGAAATCTACGAAGAACACCGCTGGTCTGGTTGCTCCAGACTGGCCCTTGCTCCTGTGAAAAGGAGCGGCCCCTCTGACCTTGCTGGTTAGAGCACCAAGCTTTCATCGACTCCTGCGTGGCTTGCATTAGCCAAGGCCTGTTTGCTCCAATCGAGAAGCCGACACCGCCATCAGCTAGAGCCTTCGTTGGACAGCTCGTGAGTGACTCCTGGTCGTCGTCGATCCCTTCACTTCCAGGTGGCTGCGGAGCCAAGCTTCCCTTCTTCACCTGTTGGCACCCGACATTGCCTGGTTCCTTCCTGGTTCCACGCGGGTCACTGGCTAGTGACTTTGAACACTGTCCCCTCTGCTTACAGGTCGTCTACTCTTCAGATCCACCCTTGGATCCACCCGAACTCTTCCTGCCTGGCCGCCTGCAGCATCTTCATCCTCAGGCTCCATAGACCTACACGACGAAACTCGACGCACTTTGACCCCTATGCACCCGCTTCCTGTGGGTGAGGTAACGCTGGCACTCCGGTGCTCCTGGGTAGAGAAGCATCTCTAGTGTCTAGGTTTCAAGTTGTTTGGTCCTAGTCCATCCGGAAGGTTCCTTTTTCTTTAACTTTGTGACTTTTACGCACCCATTGAAATCAATAGGTGCACGCGTGTAACTTTTCACACTGTACACTCATCCTGTGGGCCTCCTGGTCACTAACTACAGTTAGCTCCTTGTCGTCCCAGCGATTCCCAAGGCCCTAGGCCTTCCTTCCTTTCTATTCGTGGTTCTTAACCCACTATTTTAGTGTATGGTTTAGCTGGCCACCTGGCCCATCCATAATTGTGCAACTTTTGTATATTTAAACACTGCCTTATCTTAACGAATGTGCTTCTGTGCTCATAAAGAGTATAGGGGATACTTTTAAGTAAATAAATACATATATATTTTGAATATATATCTGTGTGGTGTCCTTTCATTTGGTATTCAAGGAGGTTACATATGGTAAAACAGCTGGCTTCACATGCCCTCAAGAGTTTAGCCTGCAGACTGCACTGTCCACGCTACCACTAGGATAGCTGGTCTATCAAGGTTGACTTCAACCACCACCATAAGGGTTGTTTGGCATGGTACAAGGTGATCACTAGAACTAGTGAGCAGCATATACCAGGCCAACTTCTCAGACTGTTTCTGTACAAATCGTATTAAAAGCCCACTCGTAATTTTGGGCAAAGTATCAGTTGGCTGTCATGAGTCAAAAAGTAAATGCATCTTTAACCCAATCTTGGATGATCCATGGCATTGGGTATCCAAAATCTAAATCCAGTCTTGTTCGCAGTATTCACTAAAAAAACTGCAATTATCACCCACTAGAGATTCAGAACAATCCAGTGTTATTTCTGTGAGAGACAAACCTGCAAATGTTTCTTTTGGTAGGCATTTCATTGCTTAATTTTGATATTTTCCCTGTAGACAGAATAGTTTCATTTTGCTATTGTTCAATGAGATGAATTTGTCAGATTATAATTTTGTGCCCTTGCATTGTTTCGAATTGGTGTTGTTGTTTTGGCTTTTAAGTATTTTAGTATGTACAGCACACAGATAATAGAAGTGTGCAAAATTATACTTTTATCAGCAAAATACACACAGTTTTCATTCACTTCATGAAGTTGTGAAGTCTGTGTAGTCTCTCCACAGTCGCCCGAAAATAAAGTTTGCCTGCTTTAACTATTTTTAGGGGACAGTTTTCTCACTGAACTTTTTTGTGGAAGAGTTTCACAGAACAATTTTATCAAAAGAAAAAAATAGTGTTTTGCATTTTTTCCGGGAATTCCCACTAGTAGAGTTTTTTTTTTTTAAACTCTGTAAAGTTTACATAGATTTAGTAGAAGAAAAAAAAACTTGACAAAGTTTAGATGTGAGAACATTCAAAATGTCGTCTACCAGTCTGATACTTGTATTAAACTCCGAAAACATGTAGGTAATAACTTGAAAATTAATCTTTATATTTGGACAGGTGTAATATTTGTGTTTGAAATTAAACAATGCAAACATAGATTACACAGGTTTCAAGAAATAAAACTACTTAAGACAAGTTTTTTGCTGTTAATGTTCACTTGTAACATCAAGACAGACAAAACTTCTGCTCTGAATGCAAAATGTCTCTGACTTTTGCAGTGCGTTCAGTACATTAGATGTAACTCAACTGATCTAATAGAGACATCAAGCTGCAGATTCTGTAACTTTTGAATTATCCACATTAGTCAGACTGGATCTGGAAATTTTTCAGCTGTCCCTCTGCATGCTGGGGGATGGCACCTTACGACTCCGTGATGACGTTGACTCTGGCTGTGACGTCAGTGGAGTCATATAACTGCCCTCCGGCGCGTGGATGTCAGTTTCTTCTTTTCTGTGTTGCAACACGATTTCGGAGAGGCGGTTCCTCGGGCTTTTTTTCTGGCCTATTTTGACAGTTTTTGTTGGTGGGAACAGTGCGCCTTTCTGCAATGTCATCGGGTTTTAGGCCTTGTGGGTCCTGTACTCGACAAATGTCGCTTACAGACCCACACTCCCTTTGTATGTGGTGTTTGGGAGAACACCACGACTCCAAGGATTGCGGCTCCTTCCAGAGACTGAAGCCGAAGGTGCTCATGGAATGCTGTATGAAGGTGCTGGCGGCACGTCTGTCGTGGTCTTCGGATACTTTGCGTCCTTGGACTTCTTCTTATATGGAGGACGTTCCAGGAGCCGGAGCCGCTCACCAGGTTGTTGTACTTTAGAAACGTCCAAGGGTAAGTGCAGGCGTTTGAAGTCGCAGCACCCCCCGACTTCGCCACGTGGAGACTCGGTCTCCCACGGCTCCTCCCGCTTGTCGGTTAAGGAGGCCGTTTGGGTTTCCGCCTCACATCACCCCGTCTTTCCGGGACCCGCGGCATCGATGGCCCAGATGAGAGAGTATTATAACTCTCTACATTTCATCTTTGGGACCCCACCTTCCACTGGAGCGCCCACGGAGGTGAGTGGAGCCAGGCCAATGGGTACGTCCTCAGTGTCGGTTAGGCCATTTGATTCTTTGGGTCGGCTGACCCCGCTACGTAGCTGGTGCACAGCCTTTCGAAGACTCAACCTTCAGCGTCCGTTTCGATCAGCCAACTCCGACATTGATGTCAGCAGTGCCAATTGAATTCTCTCCTCCTCCTGCTATCAATGTCAAAACGTCACCTTCTCAATGCCGATCGGCATCGGGGGTGGAGTCGGTAGAGCAAATTATGGAGAATGGGGCAGTGTTGGAGTTGTCACTTCCTATGGTGGAGAAATCTACTGATTCTCTAATTGATGTCCTTTACCAAGGTTAGTTGGAGGAAGAGCCTGTTCTCCCATACAGTCAAACCCTGTTCGACATATTGTTAGGAACGTGGGCCAAGCCTGATTCAGGGGTCTCGGTGGACCGTGCTTAAAACTCGCAAGCATCTGCCTGCTCCAGGAGATCCAGTTTGTTTCCTCAGACATCCTACCTCTTGTAGCCTGGTAGTTCAGATGGCTACAGCCTCTCAAGATATGGATTATTTGCCTAAGACTTCATTAAATAGGGACTCTAGGAGTCAAGATGCCTGTGGCAAACACATCTTTGCATCTGCTCGATCTGCTTTAAGATCTACCAACACATCTTGTGTTCTTGGATGTTTTTCCCACGCTCTGTGGGATACCTTGCAGACTATGTTGTCTTCTGGATAGCCTCCGTCCTGATGTTGAAAACGTGATTAGAGATGGCCAACAGACTGCTAAGCTAATAATCAGAAATGGAAGGGACACTTCTGATTCAATAGGCTGGGTTATGGCATCGGTGGCGCTCCGGTGTCGTGCATGGTTAAGAACTTCAGGCTTTTCAGAGGCTGAGCAGACGACTTTAGTCGATATGCCCTTTGATGGCGCCCATCTTTTTGGGTCTCAGGCTGATTCAGCATTCCATGATAGAAGAGCTGGTACAGAGTCTTGATTATACTTTCTCTGTTTATATGTTTCTAGGAGGTTGGCTTAGTATATGGTGCACACTTATTTAAGTGACGCACTAATCCAATCTAATCCAAACAACCGTTATGGTGATTTTAGTGGTCTTATACAACCATAGAAAGCTCTTTAAGTGGTAGCTGTGGAGAACAGTCTTCAGGCATGGTCCAGAAGGAGTGCTAGGCAGCATGTTTTACCTTATCTAATCATATAGTCAAATGAAAAAGAACCACACAGTGTAGTTATAAAAGTATATATCTTTTTATTCTACACAGTCACTAACACAGTGGTATATCTCCTACTCGGAGATATTAACACAAATACACAATACTTCAACTGTAGACAGGTAAGTAAGCACAAATACAGTGGTTTCCAGGGGGAGACCAAACCATATACTAAAGAAGTGGAATGCAAACTGCGACTAAAGTCAGGCCTTGGACCAGGAGACTCAGAAGAACTGGGAACACTAGGAACGACCCGAGGTAAGTACCCAGGAACCCCACGGAGACTGTGTGCAGAGTGGAACCACAGCTGCGTACTCTATACAAGTCAATGGGAAAGCTGCAGTTGCAGTAGCAGTTTTAGGACCCTTCCCAGTGGACCCTGAAGGAACTCCGTGAAAGAGAGAAGGTTGGAGAGTCACCTCACCTGTGGATACCCCAGAAGCCAGGATACCTACACAACGGAAGACTGGTGCATAGGTGTGAAGTGACGTCAGAAACCGCCGTAGACCACAATGGATGACTTTAGGAAAGATGCCGCTGGCGAGGAAGGTGAAAGAGTCCGGTGGAATCCAAGGGTGGATTCTGGAAGAGAAGAACCAGCAAGCAGAGAATATAGAGTCTATGCCACTAAGAGGTGATCAGGAGGCACGGAAGAACAATGAGCAATGACAGAACATTCAGGAGTGATGACGGTGACCTTGTCGCTGCAGCTGTGAGGACCAGGTGATGCTGTGGAAGACAAGGAGCCGTTTATGAGCTCTCCCTCGTTGGAAGTTGAGAACCAGCGGCTCAGAGTCTGGTGGGAGCACCAACAAGTCTTGGCAGCAGCAACAGACGTGGTAAACGATGAAGGAGCATCATTGGGACCAGCAAGGTCCAAGGGGCTCACTAATTGCAGGAGAGTCAGAGCAGGCCCGAGAAAGCAGGGGAGCCCACTGAAGCCAAAGTAGATCCTCACGAGGACCCACAGGCCGAAGGCACAGGAGTTGCAAAATGACCTTGAGCAGCTCACGGAAAAAGCAGGCCAACGGTGCAGAGGATGCAGTGAGGACGAAGATCTGGGCAGGACAAGATGCTGGAGCTTCTTGTAGCCTGAAGATCTCTGGAGTACAGAGCCAACAAGCCTTGGCAACGGCAAGTGGATGCAGTGCACAGGGGTCCTGTTCCAGCGGTTCCGATGAGGGATACTGGCCTTAAACTTGCAGAGAGGACAGGTCAGGCCCCGAGGGAGTTGCAGAACCACCACCTGTGTTGCTGAGCATTTTGGAGTCCGTGGGCTGTCAGGAGGTGCAGAACAGTCAGCTTTGTTGAAGTACCTGCAGATGCAGGGGAGTGACTCCTTCACTCCAAGGGAGATTCCTTTGGGTGTCTTTGATGCCCACTGGCCTGGAGAGGAGCCCGGAAGAAGCACAGTCACAGACGAAGAAGACTTGCAGAACAGAGAAAGGGTTAGAACTATTCAGGGGTCCCTCCCAGAGGAGGGACTGGACAGAGGGGAGGATACTCCCATGTCCTTTGTCCAGTTTCACACCAGAGCGGGAGCCAAGGGCTCCCTGAAGTAGTTCAAACTGGAGTTTGCAAGTAGGGCACCAAATGTGCCCTTCAAAGCAGTCTGGTGGCCCACCCCAGCCCAGCCCAATACACTGTCTAGGAGGTGATCACACCTCCCTGTGACAGAAAACCTATTGTTCTACGTTCCCCTGCTCGAGCTCAGCAGCAGGAGGGCACAACCATGTCTGTGGTCGTCAGCAGCACTAGCTTGCTGTTAGACCATGAAAGGCTGGTACCGGGAATACAGTGGGGCACCCTAGGGGAGCCCCCGAGTACATGGGGTCCTACATCCAACACTGGAATCAGTTTTAGGGTAGGATTCCAACATGTTTGATACCAACCATGACTGGTTTCGGTGCAGCCAATTTATAGTTAGACATCTCGTAATTGACTTGATTTCCTCTATATGTATTAAATGGCTGACCGCACTTACAAAGTCTGGAGAATCGACTCCGGGGTTTGTAGGGGTGTCCTGCTTACCCTCACACTTATAACCAAGCACCCTGCCCTTAGGACTGAAGAGTCTGTTACAGGGGTAACTTATAGGTTTTAAGTGTAGTGACCTCAGATATAAGTAGGCTTTCCTGTTTTCAGTTTCTATTTTCGGTATATACTGGTGTTTTTTTTCAGTGTTTTCAAGTGATTTCAATACCTTAAAAAACAGTAGTTATCAGTGGTTACACATTTTTGTGCCATTAAAAACAACAGAAACAGTGTTTTTCCAGTGATTATGGAAAGTGTTTCTTTTATTATTGCTTGCTTTCTGGACTGATAGTGCATGGTATATACACAGTGTACGTACAGTGTATATGAGGTCCAAATACATTTTTGCAAATCAAACTTATTCAATTACACCATACAATACATCTTCAGTGAGTCTTTGTTCATGTGGGCTTGCTCTTTCCTTCCCATGTAAACTTTTATCTGTGAAAAGGCCCTCCCAACATTGGCAGTTGAGACGGGCAATGCCAAAACAGCCAGTACACGATTTGCTAACTCTGGCCACTAACCTAGCGTTCCATGCAATACTGGTGCACTTGAAGATTGCGATTCTCTGGGCAGGTTCCGCAACATTTGTATTGAACTGGGCGCTTATGCCCTAAGAGTTATTGAAGCAGTCAAAAATGAAACAGCACATTTAAAGCTACAGACTAAATTCCCCTTTATGGAAGGGATCTAGAACTTGCACAGAGCACCACAGTGAGGTTTCATTGAATTCAATCCCACGGTTAGTGAAGGGGCATTTCTCTGCATCATTGCAAGCCATTCTCATACATTATGAAATAAAAATTCCTGAATTTCTCTTCAACATTGCTTTGCTTACCAAGTGACAAGCACTCTAACAAGAAACATGTTGCCATTCCAAAGTCACTAGAGCTGTCGCCCAGACTACTCTCGAGGAGAAGTTTCACATCTTCACTAATTATGCTTAACACTTGGCAGACAAGGGTGTTTTCAGTCTCTAATTTTTTTAATCTGTCCACTACAGCAGTTATGTTTTCTTGTAAAAATCTAAGAATGCAGTAGTGTATTTTTTTCACATCACTATCACTGTGCGACCAAATATCCTCACATTGCTTGCCTTTGGCATCATCACTCAGCCAAAATTCTGTAAACGGTTGCCACATGGATAATATAGCATTCACAGCCCCTTGAACCATCAGCTAAGTGACACAGTTGGGATGATTCTTTCTTTGATGCCACACAATGCACAAAATGAGAAATATTTGTGTTTTAGTTCCCGTGCATAACAAAACAGTGCACCAGAACTAAAAAGTCAACAGCATTCTTCATTAACTCTGAAGATTCTAAAGATGCTTTCAGCAAACCATCTAACAAGTGGCAAGGATCTCTTACAGAAAGCACTTCAGCTTAGGTATCGATTTTGACAGGACATCACACAACTTTTTCATATACGTAGCTGAATCACTGCAAATACAAACAATATCACTCAAATCTTTGTTGAACTTGGAAAGAACCTATGTTTTCCAAAAGTCTGGTGTCATGTATTCACATATAGTTGTCACTATACCTTGCTTTGAATGTTTAAAGCATGGGGTGTTGGCAATTCACCTACTATCAATACTGATTCACTAGAAACTGGGGGCTGGTATATCAAGGGTTTTTACCCACTCTCTGTGGGTAAATGTGATGGCACATATTGGGAAACGTTCTTATGAAACCAGCCATTTTACCTATCAGTGGAAGAATCAAACGCAGCAAAAGTATCAAATATGATTTTGACATTTCCTGATTCTCTGCAGTTTATAAAATAATTAAACAAGACCTAAAACATGGTCCAAAGACCACAAAACCGAAAAAAGCAAAAGGAAGAAGAAACAATATTTTAATGACATCCCTAAACAACAAAACTCAAGCAGAATAATGTTAGCCCAGTCTTTCTTGCTGCTTTACAGTTTAAAGTTACATTGTATTAGCCAGTACAGGAAGAACAAAAATGACTCTTTCACTCTTCTTTTCATTCGTTGTATGGCATTTAGTTTGTGGTTGTGCCGTATTTTTTTTTTAGTGTTTATATGTTGACACTGGTGAGGGCTTATTCCCTTTCGGTGGGGTTTTGTCAGTTATTATAGGTTTAAACCTAAAACTGGAAAGCCTAGATATAAGGAAACGTAAATCTGCTGTGAGAGGTGCAAGCACCCACTCACACAGTTTGCAATGGCATGCCTGTAGTCACAGTTTAAGTGGGCCCCCCTAGGTGGCACAATACATGCTGCAGCCCAGGGGAGACCTCCCGTGAACCTATGCCCTGGGTACCACAGTACAGTATACTAAGGACTTATAAGGGTACACCTGTAGACAATTGGGAAGGTACCAAACTACTTACTAATGTCAAATTTAGGGAGAAAGCACAGTGGCTGCGGTCCTCATTAGCAGGATCCCAGTCAGACTAGTCATAAAACAGAATAACACCACCAAAAAGTGGGGGGTAACCATGAAAGAGCATCCTACTTTCCTACAATGTTCTTCAGTTTTGTCCCTATACTTGGGATTTTATTTTTCAAGGGACTAGCCTTGTTAGGGCATGACATGTCCACCTTTTAGTTGCACCAGATTGGTGTTCCTGCGAGGAGCAGATGTTAGTGTTTCAGTACTGTTTTCAACAGTTTATGTGATACAAGGGTACCTGAGGTATGGTTTTTCACTTTTATCCTCTGAAAATAGGCTTCCTGCTCAAGAGGTCATTTGCATGTGTTGTGTCTTCTAGTTAGGGAAGAAGGCGCGAAGCCAAAACGCGTCCTGTGAATTTTTCTCAGTGGATAAAGTACAGAAATTCACCCCTAATTGAGTGTGGTCTCTTCACTTGCCACTGGTGCATGAGGTTTGCAGCTTGGATATATATATATATATATATATATATATATATATGACACGTGTGTGTGTGAGTGTGTATTATGAGTATGGATCTATATATGTACGTAGAGTATGAGCTATATAGATTTGGGCATTGTTTGTTCATTATTTATGGCAGATTTATATCTGGATAGTTGCCATCTTTCCATCTTTATGAGTTCTTTGGGTTGTAGGACCCTTGTAGGGGTTATTTTATCTAATTACTTTTTCTTCAAGGATAGACTTATATTTGCACCAGTTTTTGTTCTTGGGCTGGTCTTTCCGACTTTACTATGAATGCATTTATTCATCTAAGCTGTAATGTGGATGAATTCTGCAAACTCTTTTTTCTGGATTTCTTAGGACAGGTTCTTTTGAATACTTCCATACTGGTATAGGGAATTGTAGTTTACAGGGTATTCCTTATTGCCTTTGGCCCTTCTAGTCCAAAGGCTCATTTCACCCTTTAGGGCTCATGTACTAAAGTCCTACTGTTAACTGTTGTCTTCTGACACAGTGTTATTCAGCCGCCCTTAGGACATTTTTTTCCATGCTTGTAGGGTTGTTTTTATTTACATTGTCTGTGGTCCTTGCCACAGTTTTTATAAGGAGCTGATGCTCTTTTTCATCCAATTCCTTTGTACGTCTGGTCTGTTGTTAATTTCGACTGGCTGGTTTTCTCTGAGAACTTTTTTAGGATTTTTTCACAGTCCCTCCTCCGCTTGGGTATAGTTTTTATATTTAATTCAAAAGTTAAGGAATTTGTGGTTAAATGTCTGTATCAGTTGAACATGTCATTTACCTTTGGTAACACATTATCTGGTAGAGACATAGCCTAGCTGCAGATTCCTTAACGCTCTACTCATCCTCCCCACTCTGCAACCGTTTTGCAGCGTAAGTAGTATTCCCTGGTTTATGCACCACTGGTCAGTGTTTCAAGTAACTATGTACTTCATCGAACCATTTAATTTTTCCTTATGGAGCTTGCTGGATGTAAGGGTTTTACCCTTTTTCAGTACTGGTTTTATACACCAGTGAACGCTCTTTCATGTAGTAGTTTGATTCAGTGAACCACTTGGCCTTACCTTGTAGATCTTGACTAGGTATTGCCATACCATCCGTTTCTGTTTTCTAGTTATTGTTTAAAAGATACATTGATATTTATTGGCACACTGTTTCCACAGCCAGTTTCTATAGTGCCTCCACATTGTGGCACGGAATGTTTCACAGTAGAAACTGACGTCTGCGCGCCAGAGGGGACTTATATGACTCCACTGATGTCATAATCTGAGTCGACGTCATCACTGGGCAGCAAGATTTTTGATAGGTCTCCTTGGTGGGACTCTATTCCTCACCACCTTAAATTGCTCGACTAGCTTCCTATTAACAAGCTTGGCAAATACCAGAGTCTCTGTATTTGCCAGAAATCCATCTATGATCAAGGTATGCATTCATAAGCAATGTAATAATTTCTCAAGGACCATTGTGTACACTTTATACTGCGTCAGCCTATTTGCAAGTTCCCCCAAAGGTAATCAGATGCATGATGTGTGGCCAGTCTTTCGCCTTTGTAGTAGCAAATTCACGAAACTCGCTCCCTCTTCCACGTCGTCTCATTTCTGATCTACATTTTAGGAAATCTCTTAAAACTTTCCTCTTATCAGACTAACAACCGTCAACTGAATAAAACTGTTAGATGATGTTTTTACAGCCCTCGTATTTCGATTGGGTGAGTATTCATATGCTTTACAAAATACTATTGCATCAAAAGTATTGTATTATAATGCAATGCTTTTGATGTAGTTGTGCCTCAGTGCAATTAAATGAGAGAAAAGGTCGGTGAGGGACTTACATTATTTATTTTATGACAGATATATGCACATATAGAGAGTTCAGAGAACAATAGGATTTGTTATTGATGTAATGTACATAGTCCATTTGCCTTCTTTAAAATGTGGTAATGCATACTAAATGAGGTAATCCTCATGCCATTCGGTAAAGGAATTTTGAAGGCATTAATTCTTGTGGTGTCCATGTCAGAATATAAACCTATTTTTTCTAGCATGTGACTTCAGTCCTATCACATTCCTTGCCCAACCGGCGATAACGTTTAACCAAGCATATTGGAGATTGAAATATCAGTATAAGTAATCAACAATTACTGCGTTTTAGAAAGGCTTTTGCATTCAGAAATACATAATTTATGAGTGTTTTAGTGTATTGTGGAAGGACAACTAACATGTAAACAACTTCTTTCAACAGAAGTCCAGCTAGCCAAGTTACAAGAACTAGGATTCACTTTGGAAGACTGTCGTAAGGCTCTGCTGGCTTGTAAAGGTATTTTTATGTATTCCTGACTGTATCTCCCTGCACTCTGCTTGTGAGCAACTCTTGTGCCATAATAGTTCAGATCAACGTTAATTGCTCTAACTGTCTAATAATCTACATTTATAGTGTTCCACAGGTTGTTTGTTGATTGACTGTGATTCCACATGTTCAAGATCTCTGCCACGAGACTGTACATCACACATTTTAACTCTTTTAGTGTGTCGATAATCCCCACTTAAGTCTGCCAGTGTGCTTCAGCTAGCTGTCTTCTACAGAGCATGCCATAGACAGACAAGTACTCTGTATCCACACCAAGAATCATACAATGTCTTTACCTTTGAGGCAGACAACATACTCCTTCCTACTGTCCTTTGAACAAAAGCATTAGCTAGGGCTCCTTATAAAAAGATTGCAGGAAATGTTATTTTAGCAAATTTATTTGTGGTGAAAACATAGGAGGTTGCAAAAGCGTGGTCCTAAAAAGCTATGTCGTTTACTTAACATGAGAAAGTTAAAAAGATGGTGAGATAAGATCTCTACAATTAAATAGTGAGAGAAAGATACACAAAATATTTAGTATTTTTGTACAGAACATGGTAAACCTAACAACAATAAAACCCCTGACAGTGCATAACTTTATTCAGCTAAAATGAATACAAATATAAATTAAATTAAATTAATGGCATGTTTAACTCAGATTTACCTGGCAAACTTGCCTTGTAAAAAAGACAATTTTTCTGTGAGAGACTGTTTGGAATTTCACTTTTCTTAATGATGCTTCCAATCCCTGTTTAAAAACAGGTTAAAAGAACAGAAGGTAGGTAGCTCTTGATTAGAGAGAGGAGGTTCCGAGTTGGAGCCTTTCAGACCCCCATTCAATAAAAAAATTATGAAAGGTACGTACCCCAGAAGATCATAAAGGAAGAAGTAAAATATATTTTTAAAAAGCAGTTTTCTGCTTGAAAACAAAGTCTCAGAAGCTGGTTTGCCAACATGTCTGTGACAAAGTTGAGCTTATAAAGCCACCAAATCTGTAGCGAGCTGATTTAGTAATTTACTGTCATTTCTACCATCAGCACTGCCAGGCAGGTCTTAGAAAGGCAATCGGCGTAATAGAGCAGACATTGTGCCTACACTTATGTACTAAATATGTGACGATTAAAAATTGCCCAACTCTACCTCACATTCATTGAGCTATGATCCGCCTTTGATTTGGTATGTAGACTAAGGCTCTTGAGTACTCTCCAACTGCTGGGTGTCGACCCTCCTTTACAGTAGCTATCGAAGGTCTCTTCCTCCAACAGGGCACAAGTTAGGGAAGGCAGCCTCCCCTTCCCTATCTTCTCTGGGGTCCGACAGTGGTGTTACGGCCCCTTTAACTTATTTATAAATGATGTCTCTGCCTGCCTGTAGGATAGGCGTGAAGGTCCCTATTTTGTTATCTGTGTGTGTGGTGTTCTGGTTGATGGAAGATTCCATGCATGTTATGATTGAAAGCTTTCTCTATTTCTGTAAAACAAAATGCCTATACATCAACGCGAACAAAACCAATGTGTCATGGTGATGAAAGCAGGCTTGCAAGTAAAGAGACCTTTTATATAGATGGGGAATTGTTAGAAAAGGTCAGTTTAACTATCTTGGCTTGCGCTTCCATCGATCACTTAGTTGGCCCGCTCCACTTTAAGAAATCTGCTGTTATTTGTAGAGCAAGCTACAATTTAGTCCTTAGATTAGCTAAAACAGTATCCAGCCAACACAAACTGTGGTTGTTAAGGTTTACAGGCAGAAAGTAGTTGCAGCAGCTTTCTGTGGTGCTGAGATCCAGGACTACCATAAAGTTAGGGAACTGCAAATAATTTCCTGCACAGTTTGTTACAACTGGGCCCTGGGACTCCAATACTCCCACCCCCTATATGCAGAGCTGGGTATATGACCTGTATCATATATAGCTGCCTAAAGATCTGCCATTTATTTGATCCATTCTAATTAGAAACCACCTGGCAACGGTGTACCTCCTGTCTGCCATGGAAGCATTAGTTATAGAATGCAAAGAAGGCTACATTTGTGGGGCGCACACAAGCAAAGTACTTAGCGATATTGTATTCTATTGTAATTGCATTTATATAGCGCTTACTACCCCTGACGAGGCGTCAAATCGCTTTTTTGGCGAGTAGCGCTTGTAGGAAAGTGGCTCTGTATATACTGTTCCCAAATAGGTACAGGGTGCACAGAGTCCACAGTCCCCAGAGGTTTGGCAGAGGCTAAAGTTAGATATAACCTCACTCTCTAAAGTGGTAGCTTGGTCGAGCAGTAAAGCAGTATCAGAGGACAGTGTAAAGCATTTGTTGCACACACTCAGTCAGCAAATGGTCTCACACACTCAAGAACTGAACTCTAGGCCAATGGTTTTGTATAAAAATATATGGTTGTTTTATTTTAGAACCAACACTAGATTTCAAAATATACTTTCTCTGAATGAGAGGCTTTATATAAATACTTTCAGTATGCAGTAGGCTTTTGAATGCAATAGACACAGTTGTTGCAGTAGGCAACACAATTTCAAACACAATAATACATTGAGCTCAATGGGAATTTCTAATTAAATGCAATTAGTTACTTTGAGGATTACTTTTCTAACCACAGGACTGGATACTGGATTCAGTCCCGGGACATTGCCTGTAAACCGTTAAGTAAAAGCGTTTTGGTTACAGTAGTGATTTTTAAGCAATATTTTGATATTTTAAAAGTTGACACTTCGAAAAATCTTCTCATAGAATCACCAATGTTATCCTATGGGAGGTATTTCACTTAGCAGGTAAGTGGGGTTATGGTTACTTTTTCTAACTCAGTGTTGGATCTGGATCCATCACTGGGGCACCACCTGTAAACAGTTGGAAGAATGTGTTTTGGTTATACAGGCGATTTTTAACTAATATTTGTAAGTTTGCAAAATCGACACAAACTTTTTCAGCAAAAACCAGGCAATGTTATCCTATGGAAGGAAATTCAAGTTGCAGGTAAAGTATGTTCTCGTTACTTTTGTAATCCAGTGCTGGACTCCTAGGTTCAGCACTGGGACATCTATCTAAAACAGGTAAGTAATTACGTGTTCACAGTTGGTGCGATTTTTAAAGAATATTTGTAGTGTGCAAAAATCGACACTTAGAAGAAATTTCACAGAAAAACAGTCAATGGTTTCCTATGGAAGAAAATTGAGTTAGCGGTAAGTATGGTTGTAATTACTTTTCAGGTTCAGTGCTGGGCACCAAGATGCAGCACTGTGATCTCTCCTGATAGCAGGTGAGTATTTTCGTTTTCGTTACTCGGTTGATTTTAGTTGAATATTTTAAAGTTTAGAAACTCCACACTTCCAAGTCAAACCAGTCAATGTTGCCCTATGGAAGAAAAGAGAGTTATTGGCTTTTGGGTAAGTACTCGACTGGCAGAGTTAAGGTTCTGGGCATAGACTCAGGGGTCTCTCAGGGTCAGGTAAGTACAGTTGTTACACCCTCAGTGGCACAGGGGCAGCCGGGTGCAGAGTGAGTTAGGCCCAATGTTATCCTATGGGAGGCAAGGGGCCCTTGGTTGGTGGCTGCTGGCTAGCAGGCCACGTGGCTGTGGGAGCTGGGCTCCTGGTCACTTGCTCAGGGCAAATGGGGAAGTAGATTAGAGTAGAGGTTACACTGCCAGGGGCTCGGGGCGGCTGGGTGCAGGGTGCTTTTGAGCCGGCGGGCTCTCAATGGATTGCAATGGAGAAGCTCAAGAACGAACAAAGGCTGCAAGCTCGGGGACGAAGATTTTTCAGGTGCGACCACCACTTTGAGAGGTAAGTTGGGTAGTTGGAGGATAGGTAGGCACCCAGGAGTTGGGCACAGGGGGCCACAGGGCGCCGGGTGCAGGGGTGCCTTTTGGTGTCGGGAAATCTTACCCTCTGCTGGTCGCGGTTGGGGGGGTCCCTGGTTCTGAGGCTGCAGGTGTCGTCAGGAGCGTCAAGGTGGGTCCTTGGGTGCTGGATTCGGGGTCACAGTCACGGGGGGGGGGGGGCTCGTGGTCTTTGTTAACTCCAGCACAGGCCAGGCTTGGCAGGTGCAGAGTGTGCAGGGTTCGCACTTCCTGGCTGATGCCAGGGGTCAGTTACTTGCTTTGAGCAGTACCACTGCTCGTGAGAGTCCCAGGTAGTTAGAATCACAAGGCAGTCAGGTCCTCCGGGGTTTTTGAGGTTGCTGACCACTGGAGATGCCGGGGTTTGACAGGAGCAGGTTCGAGGGTCGACAGGCTGGTAGGGCTGGGGCCAAGTCAGTTGGGGTCATCCTCTTCTTAGCAGCTGCACGGCAGGTCTTCTTGTTTCTTGATCTTCTTGCTGGTTTGGGATCGGGATCTGAGGAAGGAAGGTTCAGGGTGCCCCTAAATACTAAATTTAGGGGCGTTACAGGTAGGTGAAGGGCAAGGACCCATGGGTCCCCTCCCTGGGGTGAGTACACCCCCTATCCTGCCACTCTCCTGATTGGGCAGGGCTCCCCATCTTCAAGATGCTGAGTGTCCGGAGATGTGCTTCACCTCGCCTCCCCCACCTGAGGGGTGTGGTTGGCAGAGGCTGGCACACCCCCTGTCCTTCCTTGGGGTTTCCGGCCAGTCTTCCCGCCATTGTGGGGGTTTAGAACCGGTAGGGGCCAGTTGCTGAGTACAGCAGGTGGCCTGGAGAAGCTCACAAAGGCGGCATGCCTTTGAAGCTTCCCCTACCCATCCTGGGGGAGGAGACCTTGCACCTGGCCCAGGATGTGCATTGTTGCAGGCCCAGGAGAGCGGATAGCTCTCTACCCAGGGGTCCAGCAACATGTCTGCTGTGTGGCAGCCTAGGCAGCCCCTCAGACAAGACGGGGATTGTAGGTTAGGTTCAGGGGGCATCTCTAAGATGCCCTCTGTCGTGCATTCTACATTAAATCCTGCACTGGCATCAGTGTGGGTTTAATGTGCTGAGAAGTTTGATACCAAACTTCTCAATCTTCAGTGGAGCCATCATGGTGCTGTGGAGTTTGTGTTGACGATCTCCCAGCACCATATACTCTTAAATGGCAGCACTGCACTTACAGTGCCCAGGAATGGACCTGGGTACTGTAGGGGCACAGGGCTCATGCACCTGTACCCACACCACAGGCATACGGCACCCAGCTAGAGGGGTGGCTGATGTATGGCAGGTCAATGTGTGTTGGGGGCATGGCACACAGGGATGTGTGCCATGTCGACTCTCTGTTTTGTTCTGTACCCAGACACTCAGCCTGCAAGGGCAGTGAGTGTGTGTCAGAGTACAGGGCCTCTAAGGGTGGCACAATAAGTGCTGCAGCCCTTAGGGGCCTTCCCTGGTCACAATGCCCTGGGTACCTAGTGTATCATTTACCAGGGGCTGACATGTGGCCAGGGTTTGCCAATTTGGGTTTAGGTTTCAGCACAGTTTTTAGGGAAGGAACATAGGCCCTGGGTACCTGATTGGCAGGAGCCCAGGGCACACTCAGTCAAAGTACATTCAGCAATTCAGCAAAAAGTGGGGGCATACCATGCAAGAAAGAAGGCACTTTCTCACAGCGCTCTACTCCGGTAACCCATAAAAGATTAGTGTTTAATTAGTATAGATAGGCCTGGACCACCTCTGGCATGCTCAAAGCATTGCAGTTGTTAAGGAGGCTACAGGCATCTGCAATTCACTGTTGTTAGCAGCAATATGAGCCATTTAACTGTCGACTATTTTGAGCTTTATATCTGTAGCCAAGCCCCATATTGAGACTAGCTACAACATAGAATGAAATGCACTTTCGACATAGAGTATAGATTTGGACATTTCCCAACTAGAGCTTATCGATCTAAATGGGTCACACACTTGTCTCATGATTGCAAGTGCACGTTAGGGGACAAGGACACAGTATATATATTTTGCACGAAAACATCTAATACAAGGCAGAGACTTCTGTTGTACCTATGCCCTGGGGGGAATTAGATTTGTCACTATTTAGGAATAACCACTTATCATGATGCCTTATTACACTGCTATAGGACAGATGATATTGATATTGGGGGCTAGGCTGCTGATCTTTCCTGTCAGTAAACATATCACCTGGAGCCAATGACTTCCATTTGGCCACACGTCTGAACAGCATTCAGGGTGGGGAGCTGCTGCGGGTGCGGCCGCTTGGGACTGCTTGTCTCACAACCCCCTTAGCCATCATATTCACCATTCTCATCTGTGTGCCAGTAGCACAATAAGAGCATGTCTCAATCACTATCACATCTGATCTCCTAGTGTGGTGAGTGACATTTAAAAAAAGTTTCTTGACTCCCGTGTCCCTAAGTATTGGTCAAGCATCTGATGTGTGTTTCTTCTGGCTGACGACCAACTACCATGCTGGGATAATGAGACTGGATTGAGACTGATAGTCATACCTTTTGCCACGCCAGGGAACTTTTGCTTTTGAGTTTCTTTGTGCGGAAGACTTAAGAAGGGCCTGTCATTGTTTTCAATTGTTTTTTTTTTTTTTGGGGCCCTGGGCAATGCTTGTTGAATAAACGGGGTGGAACTTCTACAGTCCGCAAACTGTTGGCTACAATTGTGTTGTTTACTCCTGATAATGAAGAGTCTCCTTGTAGTATTACAACTATTATTCCTCTATTGGGCAGACAGACTAGGAGTTTGTTTTGGTGTTGGAGTTTTAGGTGTGCATCTAGTGGGAGGTGTTTTCTTGCCAACTCTTGTTTACCAAAGCCCCAATTGTGTTGTGTCGCGACATTAAGGCTAAGGACTCCTGCAGGGTGGGGAATTGACAGGATAGTGTGTCACTTCTGGAAAAAACAAAATCTGGTTGATTTTACCTCACTTTCTAGCTTTTAGATTATTAGTTTGTATTTTTTAAAGCTAGGGTGCTTATATATTTCTGTTTTATGATTTCGTTTGAGTATTTATTCATATTGAGTTCCCTATCTATCGTCTACCTCTCCAGTAGCTGACAGGATTGGCAATAAAAAAGCTTTAGCCCTACATCACACCCCCAGCTAAAACTACTTCTATAGATAGGATGCTCCATAATTCATTGGGGGTGCTCAGCATGGAGATAGAACTCACAGAATGACGACTATCCCTACAGGCAGGGCAAACGTTAGGGTTGAGCCCACCCCCACCCCCGTCAGTCTGTAACCCCCAACAGGAGCAACTGACTTCTCCATATAGCTACACTCACCCGGAACTTAAAGTAAATTCGGCATGTAATCCGGGCTCTCGTGTAGTAGTCTAGTCAAAAAGCAAGAGCAAGGCGAGTTAGGCCTCCACCACAGCAACCTACTGTGGCTGCACTCCAACATCTAGTAGGGCTAAATGTTCTGTTGAGGCCTCCTGTGGCGACCGCCACAAGCAAAGGGTTGTGTGGCAGGTGGAGGGCATGCGGGAGGGGGAGCGCCGGGCGTGGGGGGGGTGTTAGCAATAATATATAATAAAAAAAGAAGAACTTAACTGAAGCTGCAGGCTGCCTCCGGCATCGTGCCCCCTGTCCGCTTCCTGGTCTCAGCAGCCCTTGGGGCAGGCTCCCATCCAATCCCTGTGCTACTCTCATGGTATGAGAGCAGCGCAGGGACTGGACTGAGCTGGCTGGAAAGACGCTCTGCTCGGACTAAGGAGTCTGTGGGGTTTCTCCAGCCCGGCTGCATTGTGCAGCCAGTCTGGAGAAATCTAGGTGCACATGTGTGTTTGGACAGCCTGAGACGGCCGGCCGGCCAAACACATATGCACTCTTAGGGAGTGCACATAGCACTCATCCCCCCTCCCATGCCTCCGTCCCGCCCCTCCCTACAGCACCGGCTCAGAGCCGGCAAATGAAAAATAAAGCGTTGCTGGAGGCCTCTACAGAAGATCGCGCTGGCGGGAGTTATGTGCCCAAGCCAGTGTGGATAGAGGAATTCATCGCAGATTGTATGAGTAATTGACTCTTTTAATGGAAGCTGGTGCCCGTCCAGATGCGGCCAATGTTAATGACTCCAGGGGCACTACGGTTGCCCGAAGTGGACCTGTAAGGGAACTGCAAACTATTAACAGCACTAAGGCTCCCTCTGGTACACAGCAGCACTAAGTGGTACATTTAGTATGTAATTCACAGAAGTCTTATGGCCCATTGGGTACTGCTCATATATCATCCAACAACCCCCCCTCCCTTCACCAAGATACATTGCAACAAAAAAAGGCAGGGGTGAATTGTGAGGGCACCCTCACCTTGGGAGATCATAGTATATACGTAGCTGCACAGGGGGGTCAAGGCACCCAAGGGTAAACCTTCCAGCAGCCTTATGCCCATTTGTTGTAATATTAACTAGAGTACCAAAGTTGCATGTTGGTCAGAAAGAGCCTCATGATGTGTTATTTAACAAAACAGTAGATTGGCTTGTTAAACATAGAGATTTTCCTTTGTCACAGGCTTGTAACATGTTACTCACCTGGCGGGTAGCATAGTTAGGGCCAGGTAGAGTGTATCGTGAAGGGGACTGCATTATCGTTAACTTCAGGTTCCCCTCTCTGGCCCAACTAGTGCATTTTGTTCGGGTTGGAAACAATTCTGAATCGAATAGACACATTAAGCCTCTTCCCTTGGGATATTTTCATAAGACGACCACTAATTACCCTGCGGCTAACTATCAGCAGCCGCAGAGGCCAATTCCCCCCTTTGCTTGTTCGTGTCCTTCTCAGCCCAGAGGGAGTGACATTTATTCATACCCAACCCATGATCCATTTGAACCATTATGTGGAGTAGATTGACTCCTCAAAAGCAACCCGTAGCCAATGTCCCCTAAATCACAGAAGCCCAAAGTGCAGGGTCCAAAACCTTCCCCCTAGCCCCATTCTCAATAGTACCCACCCCCTGTGGATACTGTAGTGCACTATAGCTTGGATATAGCAGTCTTTCTAATGCTTCTCCTGGCACACTAACTCTTGGGGTTGCTGGTGTGGTGTCTTTGCCTGCCCAGGATACACAAACTAAGTTAATCTCCTAGAATGTGGCAGGCTTGGGTTCTAAATGACCAAACCTAGAGTGGTGTGCATTTATAAATTGCTTTGACATTTGTCTTTTACAAGAGACTTGGACTATGTCGCCCTTATTTTTTCCAGGGTTTGAAAACTTTTCTAAGGCAGCAATTTCGTCTGGGTCAGGAAGCGCGTCAGGGGATTTAACAATATGGGTGAAAACCTCCATAGTAGGCTCGTTGCGAGAGGTGGTTGTGTACTCCCCTGACTTATTATGTGTATGTCTCACTCTGCCTGGTGATGTGACATATTATTTTTATTATGTTTATTCTAGGGCTGCGGGTACAAAATTAGAGTCACAGATATTGGACATCTTGAACACTCATTTGTCATCATCCCGCCTGCAGCAAGGAAGGTAGTAGGTGGTGACTTCAACTGTCAATACGAACCACTCAGCACTGACAGGTGGTCCCTCCTCTCTCATGAGAATGCTGTTTGGCATATCCCTGAGATCAGGATTGAACCTACTAAGAAATGGTCAAGAGTAGCGGTTCAAATTAACGCTCTTACTCTGAATCAGGGGCTTTGCTCATGTAATGGTAGAACTAATTCCTCTCAGGAGTCGATTAGTGTGATTTACAGCGTTGTTGCAGACTGTCTGAAAGAACTGACTACACTAGTCCTAGTTGAGGGCTCTGCGGAGGCTTTGGAGGCTTTATGGCAGCAAATAGCCAGCTGTTTACAAACATAAGGAATGGCTTTCTCTATAAAGAGGCTGGGCGAGGAAAAGGGGGAGGTGCCACCGTTCATGGTACAACTCAATGTGTAGAGAAGCCAGATCTAAACTAACATGGTTGGGCAGTGAAGGCGCAAGATAGACCTGAGATTTTGGCCATCAGGTGGTGTAACTAAAAAGTTTGCCAAAAAGAAGGGGAAAGGAAAAAATGGGAAGACCTTCTTGAGGCTTCAAGATCCAAAGATCACCACTCCTTTTGGAATTTGGTGACAGCTGGAAGCTGGAAGCTGGAATGGGTCATGCTCCATTTATAGTAACATTGCAGCCGGTGATTGGGTTGCATTCTTTTCTAGTCTTTACTCAGAAAGTCGGGACAGGGTGGTCCCTCTTCCTGGTAATGTAGCACTTTGGGCCTTGGGAATGGCCTGTAGTGTCAGTAGAAAAGAAGATACAAGCTTTGCGGCTGGTCTTCGACTGACTACTGAAGGGATACGAGGCAGAGATCCCCTTGAGATTGCAACCCTGCAACTACTAAAAGCTATTAGAGGGATCATTCCAAACAAATCCCCAGGCCTTGATAAAATCCCAGACGACCTGTTTTTGAATGAACCAGGTGTTTGGAGTGGTTACTTCTCAGTACTTTTCTCTGCCATTATGAAAGGGGCCCCAGTCCCATTCACGTGGGCATGGGCAGAAATGTTCCCGATATACAAAAAAGGCCCATGGGATTTCCCTCTTAATTAAAGGCCTATAAGCCTTATTGATAGTCACAGAAGCTTTTTAGTAAATTTGCCCTGGGTAGATTGCAGGAATGGTTGCCTTCTAAAGACGTTCTAATCCTGTTGCCGTCAGAATTTAGGGAGTTTCTGAGCACTACAGCGGAGAATGTGGCACCTGCCACAGTTCGTATGCCCAGCAAAATCACAGTTTCAAGCTGCTGCGTTAGCGAGGAGCTCAGACAAGAGAAAAAACTATGCAAGAGGGCAAAAAGGAATGGCATAAGAATTACAATGTGGAGGCCAAAGCACTAATTAGAAAGGTTCTCAAAAGCTATGTGACACTGATAAACCATTCAAAGAAATAATTCTATGAAGGTAGGATAACAACTGCAAGTAACAAATCAAGAGCAATCTTTCAGATTGTCAAATGTTTCTCTGACCTAGTTGCATGCCAGAGAAGTAAGGCCCCCTTGGACAAATGGTGCTCAAATTTGGCTTCTTTTTTTCACAGCAAAATTCAGGAGATCCAGAATAGTCCAATAACAGCTGTACCACTCGATGTTGAGGCTCTTATATCCACACAAACCCTTAAAGCGATTTCCTGTCTGATGACTGAGTTTAATGAGATATCCCCTGAATACTCCAGAAGGGCTATTCTTAATCTTAAATCGGGCTCACCGGATGATCCTTGCCCTCCTTTCCTCCTGGCTCTGGGAGTGGACGTTATTAATCCTACAATGAATGACCTTTTAAATAAGTGCCTGAATAAAGCTACAGTTCGGTGTCTCTGGAAGCAGGCGAAAATTAAACCACTTTTAGGAATGCCAAATGCAGACCCTAACATCTCAGGCAACTACAAGCCTATTTTCCTTTTGCCCGCACCATCCAAGTTGGTGGAAAAGTTTGTGAATTATCAACTCCCTAAGCACCTTGAGGTCAATAAATTATTACACCCTAGTCAGTCTGGCTTCAGGCCAAGATTCAGCACGGAGACCTCTTGTAGGTCTCTGAAATGATCAAAGGCTCCATCGATCTGGGTGGTCGGGCAGTCCTAGTACTAATAGGCCGATCTGCAGCATTGATACAGTCCTGCATGCCAGACTGCTCAGCCGACTTCAGGAGATTGGCATCAGGGATGAGGCTTGGACGTGGTTTAAGTCCTTGCTAGAGGAAATGATGCAAGATTTCTGGCTACCTCCTTTCTCCTCGGAGGCCTAAATGTCTCGGTTTGGCCCCCTAATAATTATATGTCTCCCCTCGTTCAATTGGTGCAGTCTTTTGGGGCCAAAATAATCTCCTATACCTGTGACACCCAGATTATTTTCACATTTGATAAAGGTGTGTCAGTTGAACAAAGTGTTACAAAACCATGCATGTAGGAAAGTAGGATCTGCTTTCATGGTTACCCCCGCTTTTTGCGGGGGTCAATATGTTTTTTTTTTTTACTAATCTGACTGGGATCCTACTAATCAGGCCCCTAGTAACTGTGCTTACTCCCTAAATTGACCATTGGAAGTACTTCTGTACCGCCACAATTGGCTACGGGTGTACCCTTGTAAGTCCCTAGTATATGGTACTAAGGTACCTAGTGCATTGGTACAACAGGGTCTCACACGGTTGCAGCATGTATTGGGCCACTCATGAGAGACCACTCAGACTGTGACTACAGGCCTATCATTGCAGCCTGTGTTAGTTGGTGCTAGCACCACTTACAACAGATATAAGATTTCTTATATCTAAGGTCACTACGTTTACAACCTATGTTACCCCTAGAGCAGGCCTTTCAATCCTGAAGGCAGGGTGCTGGGTTATAAGTGGGAGGGTACCTCTACCTGAGGAAGACACCCCTTCTAACCCCGGAGTCGATTCTCAGGTTTTGTAAGTGTGGCCAGCCATTATGATGCATATAGTGGCCAGCCGTCATTACATGGTGGCTAACTATGTAGTGGCTGTGCCTATCCTGGGCTTGTTTGGTATCAAACATATTGGAATTCTACCCCAACTCCTTTATCGGTGTTGGAGTTATGATTCCTTGCACTGGAGGGGCTCCTCCGGGTAGCCCCCAGTATTCCCGGTAAAAGCCTTACAAGGTCTGCCAGCAAGCTAGTGCTGCTGCCAACCCCAGACATGATTCTGCCCTCCTGCTACTGAGCTGAGCAAGACCGTATGGACACTTGGACTACGCTGGACTTCGCCTGGAACCAAGATTGTATCATGGAAGACTCCTACTGCTCCTGGTCTCGCTGTTCTGCAAATCATTTTCGTCGTCTGTATCTGAAAGAGACCGGAGTTATAGATTCCTTACCTTAGAATTAACCCCAGGCGTCAGACTGGATCCAAAGAATTTTTTTTGTGGAAGTACCCCTGCGCGTCGATAGGTTGCATCGGTCGACTCCGCGTTCACCGTCGGCATCGTGGTTGCCGGAATGACGGTGTGGTGTCTACTTAGATGCCGCCCCTGCGCACTGACATCAGTTCTTTCTCTTTCCGCGCCAGCCAGCGTACATCCGGAGAGAGCTTGCCCTTTAGTCGATTTGACTAACCTTTTTCGACTTTTTGTTCAACGTCTTTTGAAGTCTTATGACTCCAGATGCACAAGGGATGTCCAGCCGTTGGCCCGGGTACAAGCCTTGTGACTCCTGTCACAAACTGATGTCAGTCACTGATCCGCACCTCGTGTGTCTTTGGTGCCTGTAGCGCGACCACGACCTGAAGTTGTGCTTTGACTGCCGGGCCCTGAACCCGAAGTCTTTGCGGGAGGGGTCCCAAAGCTTTTGGAGCCCGGCAGTCTGCTCCACGCCTCTCGAGGTCCCGTTTGATGGGAAAATCGTTGGACTAATCGCGGAGCCATCACCACTCGTCATCGAAGTCTTAGTACTCCTCGGGTAAGTCGAACCATAAGAAGAAGGCGAAGTAGCATCGTCGCTCTTTGCCTTCTCCCCGTCCGTCAGACGAAGCAACGTGGGACCCGGAGCGTCATCGATCTCCGGCTCCTTCCACGGAGCCTGCTGGGAGGGCTCCGCTCTTCCCTCCCTTTCCCGGAGCTAGAGCGTCCCCTTCACCGCTTCAAGCCTTTTACAAAGCGCTTCACTGCATCTTTGGGCAGCCCAACTCCACCTGCACGCCTTCGGGTCCCGTGGACTCAGCTGGGGTCCTGGGCCTTTGATGCCGGCGGCTCTGGCCCTGGCACCACAGGGCCCTCATGGATCCAGGCCTGGGTCTGGATCAGTGTCTGTCGACCTCATGGTACATTCTCTGGTGCTGATCCCTGTCACAAGGCCCCTGATAGCGGTTGCGCCCCCAACTGGCGTCGACCCCAGCCTCACCCTTGATGTGGACATGGTGCCGTCGGTACCAGCGCTGAAGGGTACTTTTGTCCCACTGTTCATTCATGGTGTTCCCTATCGCCCTGAGTGGCAGCCAGAGGAGGGTGAGAGGACTGGGAGGGGTCTGTTGACCCTCTAGCAGATCAACTCGAGGAACCGGACTGGAGAGAGGAGTTGGGTGATGCCAGTTGTCTGGATACCTCCCCAGACCTTGGTATGCTTCCCCTCCTACCGTGGCTATGGAAGAGGGACTATCCTACGATGTGGTATTGCGTAGGGCAGCTGAGGACTTGGGCCTCGAGCTTCCTACGGTGGCTGTCAGGACTAACCTCCTGACTGAGGTGCTTCAGCCGGCAGCAGCCTCTTCGAAGCCCCTGCTGCATTTTAATGAAACCCTCAATATCCTTCTGGGCACTTGGTCCAAGCCCAGCCAGGGGCTCCTGGGGACAGAGTGATTGCCGACGCCACCGCCCGGCCCTGGGTGACCCACTTTTCCTCTCCCAACACCCTACCCCTGAGAGCTTGGTGGTCCAAGCCTCAAAGGGCGCATTCCCTACTGCTCTCCCAGATAGGGAATCTAAGAAGCTGGACCATCTTGGGAAGAAGATGTTTTCTTCCGTCAGGTTTGGACTGCGGTCGGTGAACACCGCATGTCTCTTGGGCTATTATACACACACGTTGCAGGATACGGTCACGCAAGTGCTGCCACAGTGCCCGGAGGAGGCCTGGGCCGTGCTCACCCGCTCTGTTGCTGAGTGTCGAGACGCATCAAAATTCACCATCCAGTGTGGCCTAGATACCGCTGACTTGCTGGGTAGAATGGTTTCCACTTCGGTAGCCCTAAGGTGCTATGTCTGGCTGAGAACCTCTGGCTTCTCCGGGGATGTCCACTCTACCCTTTTGGACATGCCCTTTGATGGCCGTCACCTGTTTGGTGACATGGCGGACAATGCGCTCGAGCGTTTCAAGGACTCTTGGGCTACGGCTAGATCCGTGGGCCTCCCAGCCACTTCTCACCCCATGCAGTCTGCCTTTCGCCCCTTTCGTGGCCACGGAAGAGGTGCCCCACCACGTCCCACCCAGAGCCACAGGGGCGTGCAAGCTACCCAGCCTCTGTGTGGCCGGGGACGTGGGACCCAGCGTCGTAGGTCTGGGAGCCAGCATGCACGCCAGTCCACTACTACTCCCTCTGCAGCAGCCTCCACGCCTTCCTAGTCCGACCGTTCAGGGCCACCAGTTGCCAGTGGGCGGCAAAATCCGCCATCACCTCCCCTACTGGCACAACATCACGTCGGACAGGTGGGTTTTACAGATAGTCTAGAGGGGCTACTCCCTCTCCTCCGAGACTACCCCTCCCTCCATGCCACCAACACTCCATCGTATGTCAGAGGATCATTTGGCCTTTTTCCGCCAGGCACTTTTTCAGTTTACTGTCATCCCCTTTGGCTTTACCAGCGCTCTACAGGTGTTCACGAAAGTGATGACGGTGGTAGCAGCTCATCTGCGCACATCAGGGGTTCCAGTCTTCCCCTACCTCGACTACTGGCTGTTGAAGGCGGGCTCGCCCCAGGCTGTCGTCTCCCACCTCCAGACTACGGCGGACCTCCTGCACTCGCTGCGGTTCACTGTCAACGTGCCGAAGTCGCACCTGATTCCATCTCAGAAGCTCCCTTTCATCGGAGTGGTTCTGGACACAGCTCAGTTTCTGGTCTATTCTTCGAGCACCGAGTTTGGGATATTCGGGCTATGATACCGATGTTTCAGCCTCTATCCGGGATTTCAGTGAGAATGACCCTAAGGCTGCTGGGCCTCATGGCCTCCTGCATCCTGCTGGTGGATCAGGCCAGATGGCATATGTGGGCTCTGCAGTGGGACCTGAAGTTCCAGTGGGCGCAGCATTAGGGAATCTTTCTGATGTCGTCCAGATCTTCGAAGGGACTGCAAGTCAGTTGCAGTGGTGGCTCACGGACCAGGATCGGGTTAGCAGCAGGTCCCTCTCCCTTTCCCAACCAGAGTTTACAGTAGTGACGTATGCGTCACTTCTGGGATGGAGCGGCCACATGGGGAAGGCGAAGATCAGAGGCCTCTCTTCTCTGGCGGAGTCCGGGCTCCTGGAGCTCCGGGCGATTCATCTTGTACTGAAGGCATTACTTCCCTCTGTCAAAGGAAGAGTAGTGCAGGTGTTCACAGACAACACCACCGCTATGTGGTACTGCAACAAACAGGGCGGGGTGAGGTTGTGGACCCTATATCAAGAGGCACTTCGTCTTTGGACGTGGCTGGAACATCAGGGCATATCCTGGTGGTTCAACACCTGGCAGGTTCCTTGAAAGCCAGGGCGGACAAACTCACCCTCCGGTGCATGATGGATCACGAATGGCGTCCTCACTCGGAGGTGGTGCAAGGTCTCTCCAGCAGTGGGAAGATCCTTGATTAGATCTATATGCCACCAAAGAGAACGAGTAATGTCAGCAGTTTCCGAGGTGGCACTCGCTCGGCAACGCTTTTCGTTGTGAGTGGCATTACGGCCTCCTGTACGCCTTTCCTCCTGTACCACTCCTACCCAGAGTGCTGAAAAAGATCAAGCGCGACCTGCCCAAGTAATTCTTGTGGCTATGGACTGGGCACGAAGTCTGGTACCCCGAGTTCTTGAGAATGGCCATCGATCCTCTGATCAGAGTCCCTCTTAGGGAGGATCTTCTATGGCAGCAGCAGGGGACGGTCGCTCACCCTAACCTGTCCAGTCTCCACCTCCTTGCTTGGAGATTGAGCGGTGACAGCTGATAGCATTCGACCTTCCTCCCGAAGTCTGTAATGTGATCTTGGCAGCCTGGTGTCCCTCCACTAAAACTGTATACGCCTGTAGATGGAACAAATTTGTGGAATGGTGCACAGCAAAGGCTGTGGATCCCCTTTCTGCCCCTTGTAGGAAGGTGGATATCTGACTATGGTTACCCCCAACTTTTTGCCTAGTGTCTAGCTGGTTTTTCGACTTAGTTGGCCTGAGATCCTGCCATTCAGGGTCTCAGGGTGTCTGCTCTCTCCTTAAAATGGACTCCATGTACCCTAGGTACATACACAATTGGTAAGGATCACCTTATTGGACCCTGTACAGTGTACCCTAGGTACCCAGGGCATAGTGGTACCCTAGGCCTCCCAGGGGCTGCAGCATGTATTATGCCACCCCTGGTCTGGCCTTCCAATCAGACACAACTGGCTGATCACTCAGCTGGGGCAAGGTCGTGTAATCACCCCTTGCTTAGATATAGTATACCTATATCTACCTTTAAAATAGACACATGTGTACCTATCAGTCACTCCTATGGCAGGCCTTAACAATCCTGGAGGCAGAGTGCTTGGTAACATGTGAGATGGTGCTCTAGCATGAGCTGAGCCTGTCTGCAGCTTTCGGAACCATGTCTTTATAGCTGTTCTATGATATAGCCTACCATATACTCTTAAAGTGCCTTATAATCTTAAACGGTTATGGTAACTATGGTTTGGCTTTATCAAAACATGTTGTGTAAGGTGTCTAACACTTTGGAATAATACCCCCATACCATTTCTGGTGATGAGGATATTATTCCCCCCTTCTAGAGGGAGAGACATGTTAAAATCCTACTTTGCTGTTTAACTCTAACCAAAGCCTCAGCATCACAAAATGGATGCTGCTGCCACAGACACAAGTCTGACCTCCTGCTGCTGGGAGTGATCCCGGCAAGGGAGGCTTGGACAATAGGTTTCCTGCTTGGGGAGGTGCTAGCACCTCCCCAGACAGACTTTAGTGTATTGGGGCAGGGAGGGCTGAAAGGAATGAGACATGCCTGGGGCACACAAGGTGTCCCATGCATAGTCCGGTTCAAACCGGTGCTGGGGCACACCAGCCCCAGTCCTGGCGCGAAACTGGACAAAGGGAAGGGGGTGTAACCACCCCCCTCCCAGGTCCCACCCATAAGGTGTGACCTAGCAGGTAACCCAGCCCCCCAGATTAGTATAAGAGTGGTAGCTGGGCCCCAGGAGATTAGATTATCCTGAACCTGCAACTTGAACAGAAACTCTGGACCTTCGACATTCGACGAAAGAAGAAGACTGAAGAATCTCCCTTGTGGCCAAGGAGTGGCTACCCTGTGCAAACAGGCACCATCAAGAGACTACCCTTTGCTTTGCTAAAGTTCTACGAGGGACCGACTGCAGAGCCCGACCAGAGCCTTGACTTCCAGACTTCTCCGACCCTGATCCACATCCACAGCAGAGCTGAGATCCGTGGAGGCGACGAGAGACGTGGGACCGGCTACCTGGGAAAAGTGGCTAGTATCTTCAAGCGCAGCTTCTGAGGCACCCTCGAAGTTGTGCACCGGGGATTGAGAAGCCCCAACCCCAAGCACCATCTGCACCGAAGATCAGCCCCCCACACTCCACGAGTCCTGCGTGGGGCCCTTCTGCATTTTCCTGCTTGCCGCGAATGTCCGGTTGCTTGCCCACTGGCTAGTGGCCTTTGTGACGACGCATCCTGTAATCTTCACCGCTGGTTTGGCTCCTCCAGACTGGCTCCTGCTTCTTTGAAAAAGAGAAGCACCCCAGACCTTCCTGGTCTGCACCAGAAGCAAGTCCTCCGTTCTTCGTGGGTTCCGCTTGCCAAGGCTTGGTGAGTCCTAGTCCAACTTCGCCGCCGCCGACAGCAAGAGCCTTCGTGGGACAGCTCGCCTCCTGGTCCTGGTCGTCCTCGACGTTCCCTGGTCCTCGTGGCTGCAGCGACAAGCTTCACCTTCACCTGCAATCTTCACGACATCGCCTGGTTCCTTCCTGGTTCCACGTGGTCACTGGCTAGTGACCTTGACTCTGTCCCTTCTGCTTGCAGGTCTCCTCTCTTCTTGATCCCAGCCTTGGGATCCACCGGACACTCTTCACTGACTGCCTGTCAGCAACTTTCCTTCAGGCATCCATAGAAGTCCACGACGAAACCCGACGCAAGTTCACACCTATGCACCCGCAGTCCGTGGGCTAGGTAACTTGGGTACTTCGGTGCTCACAAGGGTAGTGACTATCCTAAGGTCTAGTTTCTGAGTCTCGACTCTCTAGCTGCTTCAGAAGTGTCCTTAAACTGTTTATATCTAAACTGTACTATTTCTATCGACTTTACGCATTACGCGTGAGTGTTTCCACTCTGCACCTGAGTCCCGTGGGCCTCCCACTTCCTAACTGTTGCTAGTGTAGTGTAGCCCCAGCGATTCCCTAGGCCTAGGCCTATCCTATTTCCGTGACAGTGGTCCTTATACCACTTACTTAGTATATGGTTTGCGTGGTCCCTAGGGCCTAACTGTATTACTTACCTGTGTGACTTAATGTATGCTTAAATAAGACTGTGTTGTACTTACCTCTAATCTCATAAAGAGTGCTGAGGGTTTGACTAGAATAAATACACTTTATTTTATATATATATCTGTTGTGGTGTCCTTTCATTTGCTATTCAAGGGATTATATATGGTATCACAGCTGGCTTCACATGCCATTCAGAGTTTAGCCTAAGACTGCTCTTGTCCATGCTACCACTAGGATAGCTGGTCTATAAGGTTGACTTTACAACCAATCACCATAAGGGTATTTGGACTGATATAAGGTGTACACTAGAACTAGTGACATCATACATTAGGCCAACTTCTCACACCCCTCTTTAAGCGGTTCCCCTCTTCATTCTTTCTTTGGCCCAGCAGGGCTCTGCTCTGGGTACTCTTAAAGGCTATCTTTCAGCCATTTCGGCCTTTCTTTGCGTTCCTGATCAGCCTTCTATTTCCAGTCCCCTATTGTTAATAGATTTCTGAAGGGCATTACTTATCTCTTTCCTCCTTCTCCTTTCGTAATGCCCCAGTGGGACTTGAATTTTGTCCTCACTTATCTAATGTGTGCTGCCTTTGAGCCACTACATAATTGTCCTCTTTGTCTCCTTATGTTGAAGATTGCTTTCTTGCTTGCCATCACCTCTGCTTGCAGGGTGAGTGAGCTTCTAGCCTAATCTTCCAGACCTCCCTTTCTTGCTGTCCCACAGGACAAAGTAGTCCTCCGTATAGGCCCTCTTTTCTGCCCAGTGTGGTTACCTCTTTCCAGATAGGTCAGACCATCACATTTCCCACTTCCTTACCGCCTCCGCCGCCTTCCAAAGATGAAGAGTGACTCCAGCGTCTGGATCCAAAATGTGCGGTGTGTTTCTACTTTGACTGCTCTAAAGTCTTCCAGGGGGAATAATCAACTCTTCTTGGGTTATGTGGGCGCCAAGAAAGGTCGGGCAGTGCACAAATGTACCATCTCTCAATGGGTTGTCCTATGCATTAAGATCTGTTATTCTTTGAAAAAAAAGAAATCTCCAGTAGGACTGCACGCCCACTCTACTAGGGCGACTGCAGCTACTACTGCTTTGGGACGTGGAGTTCCGCTGGTTGACATCTGCTAGGCAGCCACGTGGGCATCCTTGCACACGTTTACTAAGCATTACTGCCTGGACAGTCAAGTCCCTTGAGACTGCTTTTTCTGCCATTCTCTTCTCCAGGACTTTCTGGTGTGAACTTAGTTCTCAGCCCCACCTCCGGGGTTATTATTGCTGGGGTATCTATTCTAAGATAAGGAATCTATAACTACGGTCCCTTTCAGATAAAGAAGTTACTTGCCTTTGGTAGCAATGTATCTGTAAGAGACTTTAGTAGTTATAGATTCCTTACCACCCCACAAATCCTCCCCGTTCTGCGAACTGACTTCTAGGGATAGGGACTCCCATCCAGGGCCCTAGTTGTGTGCGTCAGTGGTCAGTGTTTGCATGGCTCTGCTCTGCTGGCGTGGAAAGTCGTGTCAGAACTGACGTCGGCGTGCAGGGGCGGTGTCTAAGTAGACACCGCAACGTCATCCCGGCGACTACTACGACGAACGTGGAGTCCACCTACGCTACCTATCGATGCGCAGGGGTACTGCTACGAAGACATTTCTCCTGACATAGTCTGAAACCTGGTGGTAATTCTAAGGTAAGGAATCCATAACTACTAATGTCTCAGACAGATACATCGTCACCAAAGGTAAGTAACTTGCTTGTCTGTGCTTCTTCCAGGATCTTCAACAGACCTGTGGGCATCGAGGACATCTTTTGAGTGAAGAAGTCACTCCCCTGCATCTGCAGGCACTGCAATGAAGCTGACTGGCCTCCTGCTCCTGATGTCCCACGGACTGTGAAAGCTCAGCAACACATGTGGTGGTCCTGCAACTCCTTCCAGGCCTGACTTGTCCTCTCAGCAATTTTGAGGCCAGTACGCCTTGTCGGAACCCCTGGAACCAAACTCCTGTGCACAGCGTCAACTTGCCCATGCCAAGGCTTGTTGGCTCTGCACTCCAGAGATCTTCGGGCTACAAGAAGCCCCAGCCTCCAACATCTCTTCCTGCCAAGTACAGCATCCTCACCGCATCCCCTGCACTGTAGAGCTTCCTTCTTGGTGAGCTGTTCGAGGTCCTCATGCGACTCCTGTGCCTTCGACCTGTTCTTCCTCATTAGGGTCTTCTTCTGCTCTAGTGAGCTCCCCTGCTTGCTCTGGGCCTGCTGTGACTCTCCTGCTTGTGGTGAGTCCCTTGGACCTTGCAGTCCCAACATTGCTCCTTCTTCGTTCTCCATGCCAGTTGCCACTGCTAAGGCTTTTTGGTGCTTCCGCTAGACACCAATCCCGTGGTTCTCGACTTCCGATGTGGACAGCTCGTGCACGGCTCCTGATCGTCCTCAGCATCGCCTGGTCCTCACAGCTGCAGTGAAAAGGTCACGTCCCCTCCTCTGAACCATCCAACATCAGTGGCCATTGTTTTTCCGTGGCTCCTGGTCACCTCTGCGTGGCATAGACTCTGCCCCTCTGCTTACAGATTCTCCTCTTCAACAAACCATTCTCGAATTCCACCGGACTCTTGCACAGTCTTCTCCAGTGGCATCTTTTCTGAAGTGCTCCATTGTGGTCTACTGCGGTTTCTGAGGTCACTTCGCACCTAAGCACCCGGCATCCGTGGTGTAGGTATCCTAGTTCCTGGGGTGTCCATGGGTGGGGTGACTCCTCAACCTTCTGTCTTCCACTTGTTTTCTTCTGCCTCCTCTGGGAAGGGTCCTTCTTCTTATAAACTTCAACCGCTACTTCCCTGTTGACTTATTTTGAACACTTGTCTGTGTTTCCACTCTGCAAACATCCTCCATGGGGTTCCTGGGTACTTACCTTGGGTTGTTCCTTGTCTCCACAGCTCCTCTGAGTGCCCTAGTCCAAGTCCCGACTTCAGTCGCAGTTCACATTCCACTTCTTTAGTATATGATTTGGTCTCCCCCTGGAGACCACTGTATTTTGTGCTTACTAATTTGCAATTGAAGTATTGTTGTGTATTTGTGTTGGTATCTCCGGGTAGGAAATATGCTAATGGGTTAGTGTGTGTTGTGTAAGAAATAGACATATTTCTATATATACACTTTGTGGTTCTTTTTCATTGAACCTACACTACATGATTACACTTTTAATATAAGCTGTGTAACACTCCTTCAAGATAAGCCTGAAGGCAGCTCCCCACAGGTACCACTTTGAGAGCTTTCAAAGTTTGTCAAAGACCACTAAAATCACCATAAGTGTTGACTGGATTAGTGCAAGGTGCATCACTTAAATAAGTGTGCACCATATACTAGCCAGTTTCCTGCACCTTTGGATTGTACTCTGCATTAAGATCTGCTATGAGTTGACCAAAAAGCAGCCTCTGGAACGGTTGCAAACTCATTCCACCAGAGCTATAGCTGCTACTACTGCGTTGGCACACGTAGTTCCTGTCCTGAATATCTGACAGGCAACCACATGGGCATCTTTTTGTTCATTCACAGAGCACTACTGTCTTGATAGCCAGGTTCACCCAGAGAGCCAATTCTCCCACTTTGTCCTTTAGGACTTTTTGGTTTGAGTTTATTCGCAGGCCAACCTTCAATTAGGTACTGTTTTGGTATGTATTCAAAAGGTGAGGCATCTACTGTTAGATGTCTCTCTCCAAAAAAGTTTCATGCCTTTGGTAACGCTCCTTCTGGTAGAGACTCGATCCAACCGCCGATTCCTCACAGACCCTCCCCATAATGTGAATTGGAGTATATCCGTCGTAAAGATCTCAAGTTTAGGAATCCGAATGCTGGTAAAAGCCAATTTGCTGTTGGGGCTCAGCATCCATAAGTATGGACAGCTTCGGAAGCAGCTGACGTCCGTGTGCGGGATTGGCCCCTTTTTTGTCCCAGAACGTCATTTCCATAGATGAACAGCATCAGTGCAGAACCGCACAGCACTTTCTAAATTGATGCAGAGTTATTGCTGAAACATTTATGACACCTGGGGAAAATTCAGAAGGTAAAGAATCTGTGGTTAGATAAAATCTACTGCAGTTAAGTAACTTGTTCTTTTGTAATCTTTTCCACAAAGTTGGGCTAGACGGATAGTGCTATTAGTATACCAACAAAAAAATATGATTTAGGTACTGTTACCCCTTGTGCTTCATCCTTCAACTCACCCACTCAATATGCTTGGTCACTTCCTTTGTGGCTTGATGGAGAAACCTTAGGAAATGATGAATGGATGTCGATGATGAAGTGAGGAGGAGCTAGCATATAGAGGGTTTTGTGGCAGGGTTCAGTTTGAAATGGTAATTTTTAAGACCTTTTTTATTTCTTCAAACAGTGGCTTCATGCTTTGTGTGCTGGTGAAGCAGTGACCAACACGTTGAGAAGGAAGGTTTACATGGAATAAGAGTACCAGACCCAGCTTGAACATCATGCCATGCTTGTATAGTTTTTGAATGGTTTTGTCATTGGATGTGTGTGCCTTGAGAGTCTCTGGTGAAATTTTATGCATGTGTTAAACATACCCATGGATTGTTTTAAGTGTCTTTATCTACTGCATATGATGTATGTCAGGATTTATGAGCAAGACTCATGAATGTTTGTTTTAAATGCATATCTTATATGCATGAAATATTAATCTAACTGCAGTGATTGTTCTTCATGTATACCCACATCTTCCTTCACAATTGTAGCCTTCATATGTCAAAATAGCTGTCTTTTTGATACTTGGAATGTTTACTGTACTTGCAAATGCGAACAAGAATTGAAGTAAATTACCAGCTCAGCATTGCAGACGGATTGGTGTTGCCTGATACAGGCGATCACATCTTTTCATGAAGGTTATTGGCACTGAAAGCAATGTTTTTCGTCCCCTAGGTCAGTTAAACAAAGCTGCATCATGGTTATTTAAAAATGCAGAGCCAGTGAAGTCTATCTCAGTAGCCTCTGGCAGAAAAGAGGATGCACCAGTCAGGTGGATCTCTGGAGTAGATGTTAAAGCAGAGGGCATTTGCATATGTATAATTGATGATTGCATGGATTGTGATGTTCCTTTGGCAGAATTTACTTTTTCACGTGAGTACTTTCTCTACTGTTTCTGTAGTGGCTCATATTATTATGCTGCTAATGCAAAATACAGTGTTTTTGTTCAATTGTATTACCGCCTCCTTCTGTAAATAAATATATATATATATATATATATATATAAGTTTAATGATTTAATTGTTCTTTCGCATATTTGTTGAAACATCATTAACATGTTGACGAAAGTCTCAGATTATTGGTTTGTGATTCAGTCTCTTCTGCTTTTGTTTTTTATCCAGTCTGTCGATACAGTAAATTTATTGGTTGCATCTTAGGTACTGTATATGCATAAGGTCAGCTGATTGAAAATAAGATGGGTTTTGCATCTTTGTTCACTGTGTACAACTAGACTTTTTTTCCAAGTGCTCTTCATCCCTAGGTGGATGATGATGACAGCTGTGTTCATTGAATTAGTACAACCTACTCACCATACTGACTGGTAGTGTGGGAGTCATTAGGCCTCCTTCCAGGTAATCACAGGGTTGTCGAGGCCACCAGGCAATAGCACGTAACTCATTTTTGGCCCTCTTTATAATATGTTGATGAAGAAAGGATTAACAACTACGAGTGCAAGAGTCACCATGGTGAGTAACTTGACCATACTGGTATTTCCTTAAGAATTGTGGAAATATAAAGCATCCTTTCAGAGTACACCACTTTGAGGAAGGGGTCAGAGTGAGAAGCCATAACCCCAGAAGAATCCAAAGTCAAACCACCAAAGAGGGAGCCAGTGGATTGTTCCTGAGGGTGTTGTATGGATAAAGGTCAACAGAGACTTTACAAAACCTTAAAATGAATATTTTAATCTCCTTCTCAAGGAAGTTGAATTGAACTTCGTTTGAACCAAAAGACCCACACTTTACCTACAGGCCCCATCTTGAATAACCCAACCTTTTCATTAGAGGAAAATCATGAGCGTATCTAGAAAAAGAAATGTGTTTCTATTCAGCCTCCCTTCCAAAGCTGTTCTGATAGAACAGGTCCAAGAAGGGAAGGTAGAACGGTAAAACATACTGTCTCCAATTAATTCAATAATAATAAATTGCATCCTCATCCATTACAAAAAAGCCAGATAGAGGCTACACCCCTCTGTCAGGATCTCTTACGCGGAAGTAAGACATGCTTCACTGAGCATGCCCTCTTTTTTGTCAAGTAGAAATTCTAAGCATCTTTGTGGTTACATGCTCATAAAGTGAAGTGGCAGACCACTCTCACTCTCTTTCTGACCCTCTTTCTCTCACTCTGCTACCCACAGAGAGGCTGTCCGTAGGAGTACCATCGCATCATCTTGGGGTTAGGCACAGCTCCTTTGAAATTGGAGATAGGGTCGGAAAAAAAACACACCTCTTTATCTTGAGGTGCTCAAAACTGCAAGTCACTCGAACTCTTTGCCACTGGAGAACAAAAGAGTTTTTCCTACCTCAGTGATGAATTTAGTTTTCGTATCGGACTTTTGAAGGAGAAAGCGGTGTTTTTATCAGATGTTACGTCGGACTCAAACCTCATTCAATCAAGAAGGCATCCAGTAGCTTCAGGAATGGACTTTTGGAGTGGGGTTGGAAGTTTTCCGGCACCTTACTCGTTCTTGGACACTAAACACAGTCCCCTTTCTACTCTTTAATGCTTTTGCTAAATATTTTCACATCAGATTTGTTGTTATGTTTTTTGTTCCTAATCTTATTGAAATTAAAAAGGAAAACAAAACACTTGTGTTTTATGCGAGTTTGAAACATCAGAAGACTTAAACTGTTTAAGAACATAGGTACTGGGTTACCATTGATATTTTCCCTAACTGGGGATGTAGATCAACACAAATAAGAATATAAGTTTGAAGAGACAGTATAGGCCCAACAGTATGTGACCAGCAAGGTCCAATTAGGGGAGCAGCAAGTAGTACCTGCCATCCTTTTTGATCCAAGTCAAATCGCATAGTTCTGTTTGTGTGGGCTTGGATAATTGTTCTTTAACACTTGTTTCTCTACCTAAGTGGTATGGTTAGCTAAAGATTTATTACAATTGAGTATTAGACTAGAGAATGGGAGGAGAGCATAAGATTGTATCGGGGGCGTGGCCTACCACCGAGAAAGATGGCCGTTTCTAAGGTGGCTCCAGTAACCAGACGCACCAATACCCCACCATCTGTGCTAATATCCATTTACCACTGCTGCCATTTCGGATGCCTCTGACCCCCTAATTGTGCACGTCTGTACATGTACCTGCCGAAGACCTACCATGGGCCCTTGCCAAGAGGAACGGTGCTGCCTGTGCCGTGAGGCCGAGCCGCGGCCTCACATATGTCGGCGGCGAGGAGAGCGTTTCCGCCGGTGATTACTATCTGGGGCCGGGTTGCCTCTTTCCTGTACGGCCCTGTGTGCCAGTTGCTGGGCTGTGACACGGCCCTGATTGAGAGGCCGTAGCGGAGTGAGTAGCACTCGCAGCCTCAGACTGAGATGTTTTTGGTGTGTAGGATGTCTAGTAAAAAGACCTCGGGGTTCAAACCGTGCTGCGCCTGTCACCGCTTCATGTCAGTCACGGACCCTGTTGCAAAGGAGGATCTGCTTTCATGATTACCCCCATCATGATTACCCACACTTTGTGCTGGTGTCAGTATGTTTTTTTGACTAGTCTGACTGGGATCCTGCTAATCAGGACCCCAGTCACTGTGCTTCTTCCCTAATTGATAAGTACTTCTGTACATCCACAGTTGGCTACTGGTGTACCCCTATAAGTCTCTAGTATATGGTACTGAGGTTCCCAGGGCATAGGTACACCAGGGGTCTCCCATTGGCTGCAGTATGTATTGTGCCACCCATGAGACACCTCAAACTGTGACTACAGGTCTGCCATTGCCACCTGTGTAAGCTGGTGCTAGCACCACTTACGACAGATATAGGTTTTCTTATATCTGAGGTTACTACACTTAAAAGCTATAAGTCACCCCTCTGGCAGGCCTTTCAGTCCTGAAGGCAGGGTGCTTGTTTACAAGTGTGATGGTGCCCTTGTATGAGCAGAAAACCCCTACAAACTCCGAAGACGATTCTCCAGGCTTTGTAAGTGCAATAAGCCATTTTAATGCATATACTGGACATCAGTCATTACAAGATGTCTAAATATATAGTGGCTGCACCGAACCCAGTCATGTTTGGTATCAAACATGTTGGAATCATACCCCAACACGGATTCCAGTGTTGAAAGTATGATCCCATGTATCTGGGTGGCTCCCTTAGGGTACCTCCCTGTACTCCCGGTTACAGCCTTTCAGGCTCTTAAAGCAAGCTAGTGCTGCTGCCGACTACAGACACGATTCTGCCCTCCTGCTGCTGAGCCAAGCTCAAGCAGGGGAAGGTAGAACAATTGGTTTCCTGTCGCAGGGGCATGTGACCACATCCCAGACAGGAATTAGTGTATTGGGCTGGGGTGGGGTGCTTTTCAAAGGCCACCAGACTGCTTTGAAGGGCACATTTGGTGCCCTCCTTGCATACTCCGGTTTGAAACAGTTCTAATATCCTTTGGCTTACGTTTTGGAGCTAAACTGGACAAAGGACATGGAAGTATCTTCCCCTCTGTCCAGCCCCTCCTCTGGGAGGGCCCCCTGAGTTGTCCTAACCTCTTTCCTAGGGTATAAAATGGCTTACCTGTGGTTTGGTCCTCAGATTCGTCGTGGGACAAGACTCAAGCCTGAAACCATGTCGCTCTTCGACCGTCTGGACACTTGGACTTCGCCTGGAACCGAGGATGCATGAAGGAAGATTCCTGCTGCTCCTGGTCTCGCTGTTCTTCAAGTCTTCTTCGTCGTCTGTCTGTGCTTCTTCCAGGATCTTCAACAGGCCTATGGGCATAAAGACATCTGAAGTAATCTCACTTGGAGTGAAGTAGTCACTCCCCTGCATTTGCAGGAACTGCAACGAAGCCGACCGGTCTGCTGCTACTGATGTCCCACCAACGTGGAAAGGCTCAGCAACACAGGTGGTGGTTCTGCAACTCCCTCAAGGCCTGACCTGTCCTCTCTGCAATTTTGAGGCAAGTATCCCTCATCGGAACCACTGGGACTAAACGCCTGTTCAACGCATAGAATTGCCATTTCCAAGGCTTTTTTGCTCTGCTCTCCAGAAATCTTTGGGCAAAAGAAGCTCCTGCCTCCAGCATCTTCCTGCCAAGTACAGCTTCTTCATTGCATCCTCTGCGTTGTGGGCCTTCCTTCTTGGTGAGCTGATCAAGGTGCTCTTGAGACTCCAGGCCTGTGGGTCTTCTTGAGGGTCCTTCCTGCTTCAGTGGGCTCCCCTGCTTGCTTAGGGCCTGCTCTGACTCTCCTGTTGTGGTGATTCCCTTGGACCTTACTGGTCCCAGCATTGCTTCTTCTTCGCTTTCCACACCTGTTGCAGTTGCCAAGACTTGTTGGTGCTCCCACCATATACCGACCGCCTGGTTCTCGACCACCGACGTGATACAGCTTGTGCACAGCTCCTGTTCTTCCTCCACCTCACCTGGTCATCACAGCTGCAGCGCAGGGTCACTGTCATCACTCCTGCACTTTCAGACATCGGTGGGCATTGCTCTTCCGTACCTCCTGGTCACCTCCGAGTGGCAAAGAACCCTGTCCCCTCTGCTTGCAGGTTCTCCTCTTCAAGAGTCCACCCTTGGATTCCACCGGACTTTTGCACAGTCTTTTCCAGCTGCATCTTTTCTAAAGTTCTCAATTGTATTCTACGGCAGTTTCCGAGGTCACTTCGCACCTATGCACCTGGGTTTCCTGGTGTCGGTATCCTGGTTCCTGGGGTATCCAAGGATGGGGTGACTCTAACCTTCTATCTTCCACAGAGATTCTTCAGGGTCCACTGTGAAGGGTCCTTCTTCGAAACTGCAACAGCACCTTTCCTGTTAACTTCTGTTGAGTACGCGGCTGTGTTTCTGCTCTGCCCACAACCTCCGTGGGGTTCCTGGGTGCTTACCTTGAGTGGTTCCTTGTGTTCCCAGCTCTTCTGAGTTTCCTGGTCCAAGTCCTGACTTCGGTCGCAGTTTGCATTCCATTTTTTTAGTATATGGTTTTGTCTCCCCCTGGAGACCACTGTATTTTGTGCTTACTTACCTGTTTGCAATTGAATTATTCTTGTGTATTTGTGTTTATATCTCCATGTAGGAGATATACCAATGTGTTACTGAGTGCGGTGTAATAAATAGATTTATTTTTATATATACACTGTGTGGTTCTTTCTCGTTTACACTACACTACATGATTAGATACAGTAAAACAAGGAGCACAACTCTGAGGGACCAGAGTCTTCTTCCTCCCACTCGAAATCGTCTAGGTCAGGTAAAAAGCATCACAAAAAACATAGAAGTTGAAGCATGCTTCGTCTTCACCCCGTTCGTCACCTGACGAGGCGGAGGAGTCTCTGTGTTTGAGGCCCAAATCCGTGGAGCAGGTGCCTGGGTCAGTATCACGTTTCCCTCCCTTTCTGGGGCCAGGAGTGGCCCCTGCCCAGTTAACAACCATTTAAGACGCCATGTGCGCCATATTTGGTTGGCCTGACTCTGCAGGCGCACCTTCCAGCCCCACATGCTCATCAGAGGGAGATTACATGGGTTCAGCACCGCCGGCTCCGGCGTCCAGGACTCCTCTTGGATCTGTTCCCGCACCGGCGCTGGTCGTAACCCCGTAACCTTCCCTAGTGCCGCATCCGACATCTAACTTCGGCTTCGGCAGCGGTGCCTACCCTATCCTTATTCTGGATGACACGGAGCCTGCTGGGCGTCCACCTACTCCGAGACTGGAGCCGACTGAGCCGTTGGGCTCCATGTCATACCCTGTGCCTTATTCTGAAGGGCTGGGATTTGTTGAGGACTTGAAGCAGCAGGATCTCTTTGAAATCTCGCTTTTCAATGAGGAACCCGGACTGGTACGAGGACCTGGGTGATACCAGCGACTTGGACACTTTCCCAGAGCCTAGCATGCTGTCTCCTCCTAACCTGGCTATGGAGGAGGGAGCTTCATTTGCAATGGTGGTGTGTAGGGCTGCAGAGGTCTTGAATCCTGCATCTTCCCACGGTGGCGGTCAAGACCAATGTCTTGACGGAGGTCCTGCAACCTGGTGTCTCCATCTCAAAACCCTTGCTGCCATTTAACAAGGCCTTGAAGGATGTTCTTGTGGGCACCTGGTCCAAGCCAAGAATGGGGCTCCAGTGAACGGAACTATCACCCGCTGTTGTCGCCCTGCACCGGGCGGCCCAGCCTTCCCCTTAACGCATTCAACCCCTGAGAGCTTAGTAGTTCAATACTCTACTTCCTGTGGTGGGATCCCTTCCGCACCCCCGTATAGGGAATCGAAAATGATGGTCAGTTTAGGGTAGAAGGTCTTCTCTTCCACCAGCCTTGCATTGCTATTGGTAAACCCTTCAAACCTTTTGGCCCTTTACTCTCATTTGCTATGGGAAACTGTTGCACAAGTGCTGCCACATGTCCCGGAGGAGGCCTGGGCTGTCATCTCCCAAGCTGTTGAAAACAGGAGAGATGCAGCAAACGTTGTCATCCGCCATGGTCTCCACACGAAAGACTCTCTGGGCAGAGCGATTTCCTCAACGGTGACTGTTTGGCACCATGCCTGGTTGAGAATGCCTGGCTTTTCAGGGGTGTCCAAGCCTATCTTATGGGCATGCCCTTTGATAGCTGTCATCTATTCGGGGACAGGGTTGACGCGGCGCGAGAACGCTTTAAGGAGTCACGGGCTACAGCCAAGTCCTTGGGCCTCTCAGTGTCATCCCGACCTGCATCCGCTTTTCGCTCCTGTCGTAGCTACAGTGGGGCGCGTCCAACCGCACCAACCATACTCCATCCAGAAGACCGCACAAATTCAACAACCACTGCGTGACTGCGGGCGCGGTTCACCCCTACCCCGCGGGTCTGGAGAACAGAAGTCAGATCAGGCCACAAACCCCTCCCCCCGAGCCTTCCTAGTCCGACACTCCCAATTCATGAGCGTCCAGTTGGTGGCAGGATAAGCCATCACCTCCACCACTGGTGGGATATCACCTCGGTCATATGGCTTTTGCAAATAGTCTGAAAGGTCTACTCACTCCCCTACAGGACTACCCCTCCTTTCATTTCTCCAACTTACAATCGGCTGACAGAGGACCACCTGCTGTGCTCGCTCTTGCTTTGTTCCTGGGTTGGCCTGGTCCTGACTACAAATCTCTCCCTTCTCTGCATGGGGGCACGCCCTTGATCTCTGGGGTGCGTACTTCACAGCCCCACTCATGTTTCGACTTATCCTTGGTCCCGAAAGTTATCTTGTTAATGGTGCTGCAGGCCTTTTCCATTGATAGTCCATGGCTGACATGTTAGTGACTGCTAGTTTTAAAATACAATTCTGGAACGTCAACGGGCGGGGAGATAACGTTTTATGTGTGGTGGTTCTCAAATGCCTGAAAAGACATTCTCCTGATTTGGTTCTCCTTCAGGAACTCATTTCCAGGTCAACAGCTACCATTCCCTGGACACATGGGGAATAAACTGGTTGCTCATGCAGGTTACACCAAAATCTCTAGAGAGGTTGGAATCCTATTGCGCAAATCTCTGCCCTTAACCATACAAAACGTTTGGCCCGATACACATGGGACGTATTTGGCTCTTTCGGGGCAGTAAGAGTGCACTACGCTCAATGATATCTCACTCTATGTTCCCCCGCGGCTCCACAAAGCAGATTTCTCTGATCGTAGTGCACTCCTTCTCCTGCTTCCAGAGGGGAGCTTGATATTGGGTGGAGATTTCAATGCGGCCCTTTGCGACGCCGTCGAATGCTGGCCCTCTTCCCAACCGGGTCTGCCCACAGACTATTGGCTAATTTTATAGAGGCTCTTTGTCTGGTAGCCATACGGCAGGCATTTCAACCCGCAGCTCATTTGTACACATTTCACTCAGGCACCCACAGCAGCCACTTGTGCATCAACTATATATTCACCGTATCTCATCAGCTCCCCTGTTTTCGGGAGGTACACCATCTCACCAGAGACATCTCCATGACTCCACAGTTTGGGCAACTTATGGTCCAGTTGATCGAAATACTAATCGACGGATTGTATTCATCCCCTGGTATTTTAAGGTACCCGACATCCACACAGGCCTCCTTAAGGTTACCGAAAAGTACTTTGATGAAAATGAGATGTTGGTGCTCTCAGCGCAAACCATATTAGAGGCATTCAAGACAGTCATGGGGGGGTCAAGGCCTGTCTCTAATAGTGGGGCACAAAAAGGAAAAGCAAGCACTTTTGGATATGCTTGAGATGGAGCTTCTGGAGTTGGAATCCCGTCTCCCTGATACTGAACAAGAAGATTTACAACATACCTTATCCCTGAAAAAAAAGAAAAAGAATCTATAGAGGTGGCGATGGAGGTCGTTATCGCGAAACCCAACACTGCCTTTATGAGGTGGGCGACAAGGCTGGGGAGCTCCTGGCCTGGCTTGATAGATGGTGTTGACGCATCGGGGATAGACAGGGTGTTGCTAATACCTTCGCGGCCTACACCACTCACCTATACTTCCTGATACTAACTGCTGTGGCCAAGGAGTCTTGAGCTGTTATTGGACATCCTGCTGCCCTGTCTTTAGCATACAGACAGGGCTCTCCTTGAGCAGGAATGATGCAGCCCTCTGGGACCTCAACTCAGGAAAGGCTGTGGGCCCTATTGGCCTACCTACATAACTCTAAAAACGGACTGCCTCAAAGGTCGCTCCCCATCTTCTACAAATGTTCCTCGAGTGTCGGAAATGGGGCATCTTGCCCATGGAGCAGAGGCTGGCCAGTATAGTTGATATTTGCAAGGAGGGCAAACCAATGGAGGAATGTGCTTCCTACCAGCCCATTTCACTGCTGAATGCAGAAGTCAAGGTCTAGCCGAAACTTTTTGCGACGCTCTACTAGATGTAGTTCGGAATCTGGTTCATCCTGATCAATCTGACTTCATGCCGGGGAGAAACACCTTACTTAACTTGCAATGTTTGCATGGGGTCTCGGGCCACGCTGCTACGATCCAGGAGGATGCCCTGGTGCTTTCCATAGATGCGTGGATGGTCTTTTATACCATTGCGTGGCCCTTTCTGTTCAGTTCTGACTAAACTGGGCTTTGGCCCTTGTTTCCTGTCCTGAATACGGCTCTTGTACACTGAACCCTTGGCCCAGGTGACGGTGAATGGCTGTGTTTCCCCGATGTTCACACTCCGACGAGGCAGGAGACAGGGTTGCCCTCTGTCCCCTTTAATTATCGATGTTTGTCCTGATGCCGTTGGCTGCTTGGATAAGTATCGACCGCTTGATTAGAGAGCTGAGTTGGACCTCTGACTGGGAGGACAGGATCTTCCTTTATGCGCATGATATCCTGCTCTATGTTGCTAACCCGCCTTTTACACTGGACAGAATAATTAATATATGCACCTTGTTCCGTCGCTGTCCCAGTTACACCGTTAATTGGAACAAATCTGTGATATTTCATCTCCACTGTACTTCCCCTCACCTGCCTAGCAACTGTGAGACTCGGATTGTCACGGAAGGTTTCAGTTACCTGGGGATCTATTTTACCAGGGACCATCAAGTTTTCAACATCCTTAACCTTGAACCGCAACTCACTCGCTTTCGATGTGATGTGCAACACTGGCGATCCCTCCCTCTGTCACTATCGGTAAAGGCCGCTCTGTTTAAAATGATGGCTCTTACCCGCTTTTCATATGCGCTTCATAACACACCATACCGCGTCCTGACCTGTTATTTCCAGGCGATCAATAGTGCCGTCCACATGCTGCTTTGGGTTGTTGGCCCCCCACAAATTGCCCTTAAAAAGCTGATGAGGAGCTGGTACGATGGGGGGATTGCCCTGTCCAATGTCCAGAAGTACTATTGGGTTGCGCAGCTGGTCACCGTTAACCATAGGGCGATCTCCCGGAAGACAAACATGCATATCGGATGGATAGGAGGAACATGCAACCCTGGGGCTACCTCAGAGCCATCTATGGGAGAACCAACACCAAGTCTGTCCGATTCCGACCACAGTCACACTCACCATTTGGCACATTGCCCTAGATGCTCTGAGGTGGCAAGGTGGACTTACACAGGGCACTCCTCTGTGGGGCACAGCACAGTTGGGTACCCTCTCCACACAACACACTCTGATAAGTGAGATCTGATTGGCCTGTCTAGGATGGCAGACTTGTGAGTGCAGGAAGGGTGGTTTCATTTGCAGACCTAGAAGCAGAATACCGATTGGCTCCCTCTGAAATCTGTCTGTATCTCTAGATCTGCCATGCATTGCAAACAGCACTACCAAAGGATGAGGACCTCCCGGAATCCTCCCCGCTTAAAAATAGATTGTTAGATGGGCACATGTCTCGGAAGGCCATCTCCCTTACCTATCGTAAACTATTTAATAATACCCCGATGCCCTGATTCGTCTGCGTGAGTACTGTGAGCGAGACTTGGTGGGTCTGGAGGATGAGGATCGGCCTGATGTATTGTCATCCTCCAGGGAGGTGGCCCTCAGATACAGATTTCGACTGGTGCACCTAATATGCTACATAAACGGTGTAGGAGGCTGGCTTAGTATGTGTTGCACACTTATTTAAGTGACGCACCCTGCACTAATCCAGACTACCCTTAAGGTGATATTAGTGTTCTTAGACAACCATAGAAAGCTCTCTAAGTGTTAGCTGTGGAGAGCAGACTTCAGGCTTAGTCCAGAAGGAGTGTTAAGCAGCTTGTTTTACCAGAACTAATCATGTAGTGTAGGTACAACGAAAAAGAACCACACAGTGTAGTTAGAAAAATGTTTATATTTATTATACACATTCACTAACACATTGGTATATCTCCTACCCAGAGATATCAACACAATACACTTTAAATATAAAACAGGTAAGTAAGCACAATTACACAGTGGTCTCCAGGGGGAGACCAATCCATATACGAAAGAAGTGGAATGTGAACTGCAACCGAAGTCGGGACTAGGACCAGAAGACTCAGAAGAGCTGGGAACCCAAGGAACCAGCCGAGGTAAGTACCGAGTAACCCCACGGAGGCTGTGTACAGTGTGGATACACAGCCACATACTCAATGCAAGTCAATGGGACAGTCACGATTGCAGCTTTTATGAAGAAGGACCCTTCCCAGTGGATCCTGAAGAAACCCAGTGGAAGACAGAAGGTTGGAGAGTCACCCCACCTGTGGATACCCCAGGAACCAAGATTCTTACACCAGGGAAGCCGGGTTCATAAGTGCGAAGTGACGTCGGAAACCGCCGTAGACCATAATGGAGGACTTCGGAAAAGATGCAGCTGGCGAAGAAGGTGAAATCCAAGGACGGGTTTTTGAAGAGGAGTACCTGTAAGCAGAGGGGACAGAGTCTATGCCACTCGAAAGTGACTATTAGGCACGGAAGACCAATGACCAACAATGCCGGAATGATGATGGTGACCATTGTTGCTGCAGCTTGAGGACCAGGCGATGTTGTTTACGAGTTGTCCCATGTCGTATGTCGAGAACCAGTTCGGTGTACGTCAGGAGCACCAACCATCCTTGGCAGAAGCAAAAGACCTGGTAAATGAAGAAGGTGCAGTGTCGGGACCGGCAAGGTCCAAGGGACTCACGAAATGCAGGAGAGACAGAGCAGGACCCAAGCAAGAAGGGTAGCCCACTGAAGCCAAAGAAAACCCTCAAGAGAACCCACAGGCCGGAGGCACTAGAGTCGCAAGAAGAACTCAAACAGCTCACCAAAGATAAAGGCCCACGGTGCAGAGGATGCGCTGAAGATGAAGATCTTGGCAGGAAAAGATGCTGGAGGATGGAGCTTCTTGTAGTCCGAAGATCTCTGGAGGACAGAGTCAGCAAGCCTTGGCAATGGTAAGTCAACGCGGTGCACTGAGGTTCTGTTCTAGCGGTTCCGACAAGGTATACTGGCCTCAAACTTGCTGAGAGGACAGGTCAGGCCTCGAGGGAGTTGCAGAGCCACCACCTGTGTTGCTGAGCCTTTCCAAGTCCGTAGGACCGCAGGAGCAGCAGGCCGGTCAGCTTGGTTGCGGTGTGTACGGATGCAGGGGAGTGACTCCTTTGCTCCAAGGGAGATTACTTCGGGTGTCCTTGCTGCCCACAGGCCTGAAGAAGAACCTGGATGGATCACAGGCACAGACAATACCGAATACTGGTAGGACGACAAGACCAGGAGCAGCAGGAGTCTTTCTTGGTGCAGTCTCTGTTCCTAGGCGACATCCAACGAAGTCCAAAGTGCCCTGACGATTGAAGTTGAAGTGGTTTTGGGTTTGAATCTTGTCCCACGACGAATCTGAAGAGCCACCCACTAGTAACCCCTTAATTACCCTATGGAGAGTGTTGGGACGATTCAAGGATGCCTCCCAAAGGAGTGGCTGGACAGAGAGACGGACACTCCCATGTCCTTTGTTCAGTTCTGTCCCAGAGCGGGAGCCAACTTCTCCCTAAACTGGGTTAAAACTGGAGTATGCAAGGAAGGCACCAAATGTGCCCTCCAAAGCAGTCTGGTGGCAGTGGCAAGAGCCCCTTCCCAGCCCAATACACTAAGTCCTGCCTGGAAGGTGGTCACACCTCCCTGTGGCAGGATACCAATTGTTCTGGCTTCCCCTGCTCAAGCTCAGCTCAGCAGCAGGAGGGCAGAATCATTTCTGTGGTCGGCCGCAGCACTAACTTGCTTTTAGTCCCTGAAAGGCTGGTACCGGGAATACGGTGGGGCACCTTAAGGGAGCCTCCAGTACATGGTATCCTACATCCAACACTGGAATTGGTGTTGGGGTAGGATTCCAATGCTTTTTATACCAAAAATGACTGGTTTCGGTGCATCAAATATATAGGTAGACATCTTGTAATTGACTTGATGTCCACTATATGTATTAAATGGCTGACTGCACTTTACAAAGCCTGGGGGAATTAACTCTGGGGTTTGAAGAGGGGCCCAGCTCATGCTGGGGTACCCTCACACTTGTAACCAAGCACCCTGCCCTCCGGACTGAAGAGCTTGCCATAGCGGTGACTTAAAGGTTTTAAGTGTAGTGACCTCAGATATAAGGAAACTTTTATCTGTTTTAAGGGGTGCTAGACCAACTTACACAGGTTGCAATGGAAGGCCAGTAGTCACAGTTTGAGTGGTCTCTCATGGGTGGCACAATACATGCAGCAGCCCATGGGAGACCCCTGGTGTCTCTATGCCCTGGGTACCTTAGTAGCATATACTAGGGACTTACAGGGTTACATAAGCAGCCAATTGGTAAGGTACCAAAGTATTTACCATGGTTACATTTAGGAAGGATGCACAGTGACTGGGATCCTGATTAGCAGGATCCCGTTCAGACTTGTCAAAAAACAGAATAACACCAGCAAAAAGTTGGGGGTGACCAAGAAAGCAGATCCTACACAAGGCGGATTCAGCACTAGAGCGCTTCAAATGCAGCAGAGCTACTTCCAAATCCTTGGGCTTGTCTAGGGCCCCTCGTCAACCACAATCCTCCTTCTGCTCCTTTCATGGTTACAAAAGGGGTCTCCAGACGTGCCCATACAATCCCAGCCACCAGAGTCAGCATGCTTCCCAGCCTTTTCGTGGCCGAGGGCACGGGTCCCAGTAAACATGTGGGACAAGTGGCCAGTTGTGGGGTCAGTCAGTCAACCCCTCTTCCTGGCAGTCGATGCCTCCAAGCCTCTTTAGTCTGACCTCAGACCATCTTGGGCACCCAGTGGGACGCAGGATATGCCATCTCCTCCCCCTCTGGCCTTCAGTAACATCAGACTGTTGGGTAGTAAAAATAGTCCAAAAGGGCTACTCTCTGCACTTTGCCCCACCCCCACCCATTCCACCTATTCACAATCAGCTGACGGAGAACCATTTCTCTTTGCTCTGTCAAGGAGTGCAGTCTCTCTTGCCCAAGTGAGCCATGGAGAAGGTGCCTGCATCACAAGTAGATTTTGGTTGCTATTCCTGCTACTGTCTGGTGCCAAAGAATGACGGAGTACCTACTTGAAATGAAGAGCCTTCACAGGTTTCCTGTATTTAGTGTAGTTTTATTCATATCACAGCATCCCAGCAAATACAGCTTCAACAACTCAATCTTCCTTGTAATAACCGCTCCCCACTAGAATCCTCTCTCATTTGCATTCTACTCGTAGCTAGGTGACCAACCTGTGACATCAGCACTAGATATCTCTACATATCTCCCTTTTTTGCAACAAATAATATTAAAACATATATATAGATATATAATGATTATATACAACATTTGTCAAACAGAATTCTATCTAAGGTGGCACACAATACATTACTTATATTCCTTACTAAAATTCCTATTTACATATCTAAAATACATTACAATTAACATGACGTGACTAACCATCTTACTGATATCCTCTGGCATTTTTATGGTTGACACACTTTACAAATATTTCCTAAACTCCAAGTTGTACCATCTTCTAAGTCGACAACATTGGATCTCACACTTTTGACTTGAAAGGGTCCAAGATATTTGCTTTCCCCTTTTCGGACCCACTCATTTTTCCGCACTACTACCCAATCTCCTCTTTGGACACACACTCGTTTTACACCCTTCCTAGAATCATATATCCCTTTCATTTTTTCTTGATTCCCTTGCACTTTTTTTGATATTTCCTCACGGTCAACCCATATTTTTTCCTTCCTACATAACCATACAGGACACTCTTTCTTCCCAGGCTCCCTTCCTTTAAGTGACACAAAAGGAGCTACTCCTGTACCAGAATGGGGAGTAATTCTGTGCATCCACACCATCTTTCTCAATTCTTCTTTCCACGATAATCCATTAGCCAGTGATAACTGTATGTTATCCATAATTATTCGGTTAGTTCTTTCCACTAAACCATTCGCTTGTGGTCTGAATAAAGCTACTCTCTCATGCACAATTCCCAACTTATTTAAATAGTCCACCATCTCTCTTGATGTGAACTGCACCCCATTGTCAGTCACAATACTCCCTGGTAATCCCTCATCCAGGAAAACCTTCTCAAGAAACCTTATGACATTGCCCGTACTGATTTCCCCCATAGTCTGAATCATAAACCATTTGGAATGATAATCTACTAGGACTAGGATAAACCTATCCCTCATTCCTAATTTATTAATCGGACCAATGAAATCCATGGACAGTTTCTCCCAAGGTTTTGTTGGAAACTTGGTACATTCTAAAGGAGGTTGACGTACAATTTTTGATTTGTCACTATTCTGGCAAAACTGACAATCTTTTACTAAAGCCTCGACATCGCTATCAATTCCCGGCCACCAGAATGATTCTCTAATCCTTCTTTTAGACATTCCTTGACCTGGGTGACCCTCATGAATTATTTCCAAAATCTGCTTCCTTACTTCCTTCGGAGGTATGATCTGCCACCTTCTCATAATGTTTTCACCACAAAGACTTAATTCTCGCGAATTACTCCTATCCTAGATCTTTGCCTTCTCAGCCTCTTCTTGAAGAAGAAGTTAAAAATGCTCATGCTCACCCATGTTTGGTCTGCCCTGGATCTGGGAGACTAGATGGTAACGTTGGTCTTGCAGGAATCTTATTTCCACATCCCTGTCCTGCCAGCCCACAGAAGCTAGCTCCGGTTTATGGTGCCACAAGCTTTTTAAATTAGCTGTGCTCCCCTTCCTTACATGCGCCTCTCAGGTGTTCACCAATGGGATGGCGGTGGGCACAGTTCATTTGCAGAGGTCAGGGATTTCTGTCTTATCCTACCTTGAGGACTGGTTGTTGAATGTGGGCTCGCCCCAGGCAGTCGTCCCGTACATACTACGGCAAACCTCTTGCACTCGTTGAGGTTTGCTGTCACACCTGACTCCCTCACAGACGCTCTGTTTCCTCGTAGCTGTTCTGGAAACTGTTCAGTTTCTGGGTTATCCTCTTGAGCAGGGGGTGCAGGATATTCAGGCTATGATACCAATGTTTCAGCCTATATCCTGGGTATCTGATAGAGACTGCTAGCCGCAGATTCCTTCACGTAGAATTATCCCCAGGCGTGAGACTGGATCCGGAAGCTTTTTTGCCACAGCATCCCTGCGCGCGGGTGGCGACACCATTCGACTCCGCCCAGGCATCGTCCGCGTACGTGACGTCAGCGAGGTCACATAAGACCCGCCCCGGCGCGCCCACATCAGTTTTTTCCTTTTCCTCGTGCAACGCGGATCCGTTCCTTGCTACGGGCCTGTTTAGGGCCCCCTTTCTTCCATTCTTTTTGGCGGAACAGTGTGCGAATGCCTTTGGGCTTCAAAACTTGCACGATTTGTGGGCGTCTTATGTCGGCGACGCCAAAAGTTGAAGCCGAAGTCGCGGCGGGAGCGCCGAATGAAACTTCTCTCGGCACGTCTCTCCAGATCAACGTCCTCTCTTCGGTCTGCTTCGGCGACGGCTTCAGGTCCGGCCGTGGTCGTCGTCCTCGCTTTTCTCCAATGTCACGTGAGCGTCGCTCCCCGGTGGGTAAGTGTTGCAGTTCGTCCCTGGGGACTGGTTTCCAGCCTACCGGGGGCGTGGACTCTCTGCGGGTAATGCGGCCCCGCGTGCCGTGTTACCCACCGTTTCCCGGTGTTAGGGCATCGCGAATCCAGATGGAGACTTACACGGCGGCAGCGGCTTTGCAGGCCTCGCTAGCGTCTCCTCCTCCTTCCCCTCCTGGGGCGTCGGCGTATCCCTCGCCCTACGCAGGGCCATCCGCGGCACCGCCGGTGGCTCCGGCGCCAACTGGGTCGGATCCAGGCTTGGAGTATGTGGTGCTGTTGGGGTGCGGCTCCTCTGGGACACCTCCCTCTGCTTCGCCGCAAACTCCAGCGGGGGTCCCTGTGGTGTCGCAGGAGGTCGCAGGGGCTTGGGCCGGTTCCCCGAGCCCCTCTCGGTCCCTTGGCAGGGTGGTCCTGTCTAAGGCCGAGGTGAAGCCGCTACGGCGCCGGCAGCAGCTAGACCGTGCGGAGCCACAGGGGTCGGTGGACTCTCCTTGTCCCGCTCCGGGTCGAGGCCGAGGGCGGACCCCTCATCCCTCTCCGGGCCCCTCTCGTACCTCCCCACAGACGGCTGCCTCGTTGGAGGGCGAGTCGGAGGTTGTATCGTCCCTGGCGCCGCCACAGGGGTTGCCGGGTGACCTTTGCCTCCTTCTGGGCCGCAGTCGGCGGAGGGCTTCCGATCCCTCCCCGGCCCATCCGCAGGTGGTTGCCTTGGCGGGGGTCGGGCCGGCGTCGTCCCGGAACCGCTCCGGGGCCAGTGCGGCTCCAGCTCTACTCCGGTCCCCGCTCCGGTCTCCGGTGCGGGGTGACTTGGAGGTCCCTTGTCCGGTGACGCCGGATGGCGCCGGCGTCCTGCCTCAAGCAGCGGACTCTACGGATCTGCGCAGGGGTCGTACCACGGATTCGTCTTCGGACGCTCCTTCTTCTCCGGAGGCAGGCTGCATATTGGTGTTGTCTTCCCCAGAGACTGTCGCCGTGTCGTGTCCTTTTCACCGGCGTCGAAGGGTGGCACCCCGCCCTTTCTGAGGCAGAGGTGTTCGTCGGAAGAACGGCAGGTCCCTCATTCTTCGGCTCCTCCAGACTTCCAGGTCTGGCCCTTGCCCGCCCCGCTTGGCCTCGGGGATGGCCGCCTTAGTTTACAGCCATCACCTATGGAGGAGCTGCTTTCTCCACCGCGGGGCCCTACGGATGCGGGTGCGGCCTTCGCTCACGCGGTGTCCACGGCTGTGGGCATCCTACGCATGGGAGACCCAGTGGCTCACTTTCCAGCAGACCATCTGTTGGAGGTCCTCCACCAGGGCTCTGGTGGGAGGGAAATCTTGCTTCCCTTTGAAGGTTCGCTCCTTTCTGCCTTGACAGGAGATTGGAGGCGTCCTGCCTCCGGTGACCCGGTGCCTCCGCATCTTCTGCACCGGCACCTTCCGACGCCGCGTGACCCGGCGTGTCTTTCTCTTCACCCCTCCCCCGCCAGCCCCCTTTTGCGGACTGATTTTCCCTCTCTGCCGCCCCTGTTGGCTCTGCCGCCCCGAGAGACCTGCTGGCTGGACACTTGGGGACGCAACTTTTTCGCCTCTACCAGCACGGCCCTGCGTGCCCATAACACCTTGTGTGTGCTGGCTAGGGCCTCCTCCTGTTTGTGGGACTCAGCTGAGTCTCTGGGGTCTGCAGTGTCCCAGGAGTCTGCTCAGGTAGATTTGTGGCATCATGCATTGGATGGCCAGGAGCTTGTGGCGTTTATTCTCCGCTCCGCTCTGGATGTCTCTGAGGTGCTGGGCCGGGCCATGGCTTCCTCAGTCACTCTCCGTCGCCATGCTTGGCTTCGGGACCGCGTCTTCCCCGAAAATATTCGGGAGAGGCTCATTGATCTCCAATTTAATGGAAGCCCGTTGTTCCATGCCCCAGCCGACTCCGCTATCCAGAGGCTCTTGGCAGGGCTCTGTCCTCCTCCTCAGCCTTGTCCTCCTCCTCCTCCGCCCCCTACTCAGTGGCTTCTGAGTTGGGTTGCTTCTGGGCCTTTTTAGGCCGGCTGGTTGTGGAGTATGTTTTTCTGGCCGTTTACGTCCTTCCATGGGACTTTGGCATTGTTGGCTGCTGGACGGCCCTTTTGTTGCTGTTTTCTGCAGGAGTTGTTGCGTAGACTTGGCCCTGAGATTGGGCCTTCTGCTTGGGCTGCTTGTCAAGCCTACAACGGGGGTGCTTTTTTTCCCCGTGGTTCTTTTGTTTCTTCCTCTGCTGCGGAAGATCTTCCAAGAGGGTTCCCATATCTTGGGACTTCACGTGCCCTATGTGGGGTAATGGTAGCTGTCATATGGCTTGCGCTCTGCTGGAGGGTTCTGGTCGCCTTCGGGTACCTGTTCTCCATGGTGTTTACGTAGGTTGCTTTTGCTTCCTGAGGTCGTGTGCGCGGCCACTCGTAGTGGTGGCCCGGGCCTCTCCTCCTCTTCCTGCTCCCGTTCTGCGGTCTGGGATGTTCCTGTGTTCTCCCTTGCCAGGCGTCGCCTACTTGGCCTTCCTGGGGCCTCGGGCTGTTCTTCTTGCTTCTGGGCTTCACTGCCGGCATTGTTCTGGCAGGCAGGCTGCTCTCCATCTGGAGTGGGCTCGCCTTCTTCTCCCTAGTTTCCTTGGGCCCTCTAGGCTTCTTCTTCTTCTTCTTCTTCAGTCTTCCTGTCTTGGCATTCGGCGGAAGCTATGTTGCCTTATGGGGGAGTGGGGTGCTTCGGCCTCTCAGTCCTTGCCCTTGGTTCCTCTGCTGTGAGTGTGCGAGCCTCTTCAGCCTTCTTTCCCTCCTACATCCCCTTGGGGTTGTTGGGGTCTGCTTGTGGGGGTTCCCTTGGCCTGGCAGGGGCGAAGTTCTACCTGGTCCACAGATCTGGTCCCCTGTGGGGCCCTCTGTCCTGCATTGTCTGGTGGGGTCCTTTCGCAGACCCTCCTTCCCAGGGAGTATTGCTAGGGTATCTATTCTACGTGAAGGAATCTGCGGCTAGTAGTCTCTATCAGATGTACGAGTTACTTACCTTCGGTAACGATGTATCTGGTAGAGATGATTCTAGCCGTAGATTCCTTCACGGCCCGCCCTTCCTCCCGTATTCTGCAAGGACCCTTGGGTTGGTCTTCGGTACTCGCCTCCAGGTGTGGGGATGTGTCTCCTGTGAGTGCCTTCCTTGTTCTTGGCGGGTGGCTCCGTCTGGGGGCGGTTCATTCCTCCTTTGGTTCTTTGGAGGATGGGGTTCCGGTGCCCTGCTGCTCTGGCTACTCCAGGTTTGATGGGATTGCTTCTATCCTTGTCCTCCCTCCCCTCCTTCCGTTGCTATCCTCTGTTTTGAGGGTCCTCTGGCCATGTCTTGCCCCTGTCCTTGTGGGTGGTTGGGGTGGCTTGGAAGTTTGTTGTCCCTGTCTGTCTTGGGACTGGTCCCATTCCTTGCTCAGGATGGGGGGGGGGTTGCCTACGTGTGCCATGACTTTTACGTATGCTCTTGCCACCGGGGCACAGGGATGGGAGATTGTCTGTGCTGGCAGGGTGACTGCGCAGGTTCCTGCTTCTTCTTCCCTGCCCTTGGGTTCTGTGATGTTGGCACTACTCTGGTGGTGTTTTTTCACTGTTTCTTTCCAATTTTTCTGCTCTTCGCACACTGTTCCCATGCTTCCACAGTTTTTTATCTGGTGATTCCGCGTTGTGGTGCGAAAAGTTCTCAGAAGAAAACTGATTTGGGCGCGCCGGGGCGCGTCTTATGTGACCTTGCTGACGTCACGTACGCGGACGACGCTTGGGCGGAGTCGCGTGGTGTTGCCCCGCCCCCGGCGCACCGGGATGCTGTAGCAAAAAGTTTCCGGATTCAGTTTCACGCCTTGGGATAATTCTACGTGGCGGAATCTGCGGCTAGAATCTTCTCTACCAGATACATCGTTACCGAAGGTAAGTAACTCATACTTCAGTGAGACTTACTCTGAGACTGTTGGGCCTCATGGCCTCCTGCACCCTGCTAGTGACATATGCCCGATGTAATTGGCAGGCTCTTCAGTGGGACCTGAAGGCCTGTGGGCGCAACATCTGGGAAATCTCCCTGACATGGCCCAGATCTTGGCAGGAACTGTTAATGACCTGACGTGTTGGCTAACGAACTACAATTCGGTCAGTGGCCGACCCCTCTCCCTTCCTCAACCAGAGTTGACTGTAGTGACAGATGCATCACTTCCGGGCTTGGGTGGCCACCTGGGAGAGGTGGAGATCATAGGACTCTGGCCCCTGCCGGAGTTAAAGCCTCATATAAACCTGTTGGAGGTTCAGGCGATCCGATTGGCATTAAAAGCTGTTCTTCCTTCGATCAAGGGAGGTCTGGTGCATGTGTTCATGGCAATGCCACCACCATGTGGTACTTTCACAAGCAGGGTGGGGTGGGGTTATGAACCCTGTGTGAATAGGTTCTGCACCTCTAAACATGGCTGGAATGTCAGGGCATTTCCATGGTGGTTAAACAACTGCCAGGCTCTCTGAACGCCTGGGCGTACAAACTCAGTCAACAATGCCCAGCGGATCACAACCCGGAGGTGGTCCAAGGTCTCTTTCAGCAGTAGGGAAAGCCTTGGTTAGATCTGTTTGCCACTGCAGAGAACGTGCAGTGTCAGCAGTTCTGTGCGTTAGAGTTTCCAGGGCAACTCTCGCTAGGGGATGCTTTTCTTCTAGAGTTTAGCTATGGCCTTCTGTATGCCTTTCCACCAATACCACTCCTGCCCAGAGTTCTCAAGAAGATCAGGAATGACCAAGCCCAATTAATTCTTGTGGCTCCGGATTGGGCACGGAGAGTCTAGTATAATGAGCTGATAAACATGACCATCGGTCCTCCGGTTAGTCTGCCTGTTCAGGAGGATTTTCTGTCGCAGCAAAAGTGAAGGGTTCTGCCCCCCAACCTGTGCACCCTCCATCTCCATGCTTGGAGATTGAGCGGTGATAGTTGACAGCTTTCGACCTTCCTCCTGAAGTCTGTGATGTTATTCTGGCAGCCAGGCGTCCCTTCACCGAAACAGTATACGCCTGCAGTTGGAAAAAGTTTGTATCCTAGTTTGCCTCCTTACAATGTCTACTCCTTATCTGCACCTCTCTCAGGAGTTATTTTGTTTGCACTCTTTGGCCCACCAGGGCTCTGCTTTGGGCACTATTAAGTGTTATCTATCTGCCATCTCGACATTTTTGCGGTTGCCGTACCAGCCTTCTCTTTTTAAGTCACTGGTTGCGGCTAGGTTCCTTAAGGACTTCAACATATGTTTCCACCTAAGCTTTTTATCATGCCTCAGTGGGACCACAACCTGCGCCTTACCTTTCTCATGTGTGTACCATTCAAACCTCTATACAATTGTCCTCTTTGGTTATTGACCATCAAAACTGCCTTTTTAGTGGGCATAACTTCAGCCAGGAGGGTCATCGTCATACCAGCACTCTCAGTACACCCTCCTTAATCCACCTTTTACCCCGGCAAACTTGTCCTCCTTGTCAAAGGTTGTCATTCCTTTCTGTGTAGGCTAGAACAGCTCCCTGTCTACCTTCTTTACTCCACCTCATTCCTGCAAAGAAGAGGAGAGATTCCACCACTTGGTCCCAAAAAGAACATTGTCATTCTACCTTGACCACTCAGGAGAGTTCCGGGTGGACAATCAACTCTTCTTGAGGTATGTGGTAGCAAAGAAATCGAAAGCTGTACAGAAAAGAACCATGTTATGATGGATTGTCCTATGTATCAAGGTCTGCTACACAATGGCCTAGAAACCTTACCCTGTTAGATTGCGGTTTCACTCTACCAGAGCCAAGGCTGCGACCACTGCGTTAGCGCTCGGCATTCCTCTTCTGTATATCTGCTAGTCAGCAACGTGGGCATCACTGCACACGTTCACAAAATATTACTGCCTGAACATTCAGGTCCGTGGTGACGGGCACTTCACCTGTTTGGTCCTACAGGATTTTTTGGTTTTGTCTGATTTGCAGGCCCCACTCTGGGGGGTATTGCTTGGATATCTGTTCAAAGGTAATGAATCTGTGGCTAGAAGTCTCTATCAGATGAACAAGTTGCTTGCCTTCTGGAACGCCTTATCGGGTAGAGACTCTATCTAGCTGTAGATCCCGTTCTTCCTCCCGTCTCTGTGAACAGGTTCAAGTATGAGGTACACCCTTTTCTGTCCCTTAGCCTTTTTCATACCAGTGGTCAGTTCCCATCATGGCTCCGTGCTCCTTGGCATGGAAGGTCGCAAAGATAACTGATGGCAGCGCACCAAGGTGGCGACTATATAGGTACCATACATGTCAATTCTGGTGCGGAAGATGCCGGCATGGAACAGATTGATTCCACCTAATGGTGTGCAGGGTTACTTGTAAAAAATCTTCCTGATCCAGTCTGACACTTGGGGATATTCAAAGGTAAGGAATCTACAGCTAGATAGATCCTTCATCAGATAAGGTGTTACAGAAAGTAAGTAACTTGTTTGTCGCTTCTGGTGTGACCGACGCGGAGCCGAACAGCATCATCTACTAGCACGCAGAGGTACTTCTCTAAAAGTTTCTGACTCCAGTCTGATAATTCTAGAGTAAGGAATCTGTGGCTAGATTGATTGTCTACCAGAGAGAGATATTACCGAAGGTAAGTAACTTGTTCTTTAGGTATGCTGTCCCATAAATTTTTCGTAGCCTCATTGACTCCTTCACCAAGGTCTGCCATTGCCATAATACATGTCCTGAAGCATGGCCATGATATTTGGAGAAACCATTTCCCTGAGCCTGCCATCTCAGAGTCCAATGCACAATCAATACAGAACTCTCAAGGACTGACAAGTTTTTATGACTGGGAATCTCTCTTCTCAGTCTGTGGTGACAATGGTGGTTTACTTGAAGGGCATAGTAACATCTTGCAATATGGAACAAAATTGTGTGGAGCGATATATAGAGAAGATATACCAGTGCAGTGGTCTCTCCATGCGGCAAACCAGTGTCTTCATGATCTGAAAGAGACATGTTAGTGATAGATTCCTTACCTTAGAATATCCCCAGGCGTCAGACTGGATCCGTAAAGTTTCGCTTAGCTGTACCCCTGCGCGTCAGTAGGTGGCGTCGTGCGGCTCCACGTCCGTCACTGGCGTCGTAAGCGCTTAGATGAAGCCACGGAGAGTACGTAGGCGCCACCCATGCGCGCTGATGTCCGTTCTTTCTTTTTCCGCGCCAACAAGCGCAGATTCCGTTTGAGCACGTACCTTAGTCACTTTTTGACTACTATTTTGAGACTTTTTGTCTCCTCTCTTTTCTCCTGGTGCACGTTGGGATGCCCGGCTTTAAGTCCTGTGGGGCCTGTCGCCGGAATACGTCAGTGGCGGACCCCCACGATGTTTGCCTCTACTGCCTGGAGACTAACCACGACTGCCGGGATTGTCGAGCCAGGGCCCCCAAGGCCTTGCGGGAGCAGCGTAGGAAGTTGCTGGAGGTCCGGCATACGTCACGCCGCTGCTCCGGATCCAGGGGCCATTCCCGGGACCACTCGTGGGACCTGAGCCATCACACCTCAGGCTACAAGTCTTAGCCTTCGGATTCCGGTAAGCGACGCCATAAAAAGAAGTCAAAGAAGCGTGTTCGCTCTCCGACGTCCTCCTGTCGCTCCCCGGAGGCGGACGCGGGGGACAGGGGCTTCGTCCCGGCGGCTCCCCTGGAGCCTGGGAGTACCGCGGCCTACCCACCATACCCAGGTCCGTCAGCGACTCCCGAACAGGTGCAAGAATTCCTTACTACCATGGACCGCCTTTGGGCCCCACCGTCCCGTGTCCAGATCCTGTTGGCCCAGCGGCTCCGCCACCGGCACCAGCCCCGGCACCACAGGATCCTGCGCCAGTGGCTCTGGCCCCGGCGCCACGAGGTGCGGCGTGGCCGGCTCTGGCACTGCCCTCGGCGCCACACTGGGTGCCGTTTATTCCTCCCTTGCCCCGGTTCCAGGACCATTTTGTTCCGGCCTGGGATCCGCATTGGGACACGGCGCCGGTCCGACCCTGGCCGGCGCCGTTCGTCCCTTCTCCGGCTCCCTCTACGCCAGAGGCGGACGAAGACTGGGAAGGGTCCGAGGACCCTCTTGCCCGGCAATGTGACTCCGAGCAGGATAGGGTGGACGACTTGGAGGAGGCAGGCGACCTCGATGTCTCCTCTGACCCGGGGTTCGCCTCCCCCCCGCCTACGATGGAGAAAGGGGCCTCCTACACGATGGTCCTCCGTCGGGCGACTGAGGCCCTCAATCTTGACCTCCCCACAGTGGCCTTCAAGACCAACCTCCTCACCGAGGAGCTCCAGATGACATCTACTTCGTAGGAGCCGTTGCTTCCCTTCAATGACACCCTTACCGACGTCCTCTTGGGCACTTGGTCGAGGCCGGCCACGGGGGCCCCGTGGATAAAAACATTGCCAGGTGCCACCGACCAGCGCCCCGCCTTTTTGACTACTCACCCTACGCCTGAGAGCCTGGTCATTCAGGCCTCGACATCACAGAGTGCTTTTCCTACGGCCCGCCAGACAAGGACTCTAAACGGCTGGACCAGTTTGGGAAGCGGTTGTTCTCTTCGGGCAGCTTAGGGCTGCGTCGGTGAACACCGCCTGCTTATTGGGCCGCTACTCCCACGCGGTGTGGGATGCCGTTGCTCAGGTGTTGCCTGAGTGTCCTGAGGAGGTGCAGGCTGTCCTTTCTCAGGCAATTGCTGAGGGTAAGGATGCGGCTAAGTTCGCCATTCGGTGTGGGTTGGACACCGCTGACTCATTGGGCAGGGCGAGTTCTACAACTGTGGCGCTGCGACATCATGCCTGGTTGCGTTCGACTGGATTCTCGCCCGATGTCCTCAGCTCGCTCATGGACATGCCCTTTGATGGTACCCACCTATTTGGCGACAAGGCTGACAGTGCCCTCGAGCGCTTTAAGGAGTCGCGGGCTACGGCCAAGTCCTTGGGCCTTTCTACTAAGAGCTCGCCCTCTCCTGGTTTTCGTTCCTTTCGTGGCCAAAGTAGAGGCAGTCAGGCACGCCTGTCCCCTAAGACTGTGCAGAACCAGGCCCAGCGCTGCCGGGGTCGCGGTTTCCGCAGGGGTGGGTCGAGGAACCAGTGTGCGGGTCCGTCCACCTCCATCCCCGCTGCGTCCGCCTCCAAACCTTCCTGAACTGAGCTTCGGGGAGCATCCCACGCCGGTGGGTGGCAGAATCCGCCACCACGTCCCTCACTGGCGCGAGATTACATCAGACAAATGGGTGCTGCAGATAATCTGTCATGGTTACTCCCTTCCCTTTCAGTCCTTCCCTCCTGCCATGCCACCGCATGTCGGGGGATCACTTGGCTCTTCTCCGACAGGAAGTCATGGCCCTCTTGGCCAAGGGGGCCATCGAGTGCGTTCCTGGACCGGATGTAGGGAGTGGTTGTTATTCCCACTACTTTCTGGTCCCCAAGAAGGACAAAGGGTGTCTGCGTCCTATCTTGGACCTCCGGGATGTCAATCGCTTCCTCCGCAAGGAGAAGTTCAAGATGCTGACTCTGGCTCAGGTCTTAACTGCCCTCGACCCTGGAGACTGGATGGTAGCGTTGGACTTGCAGGACACATATTTTCACATTCCCGTCCTGCCGGCCCACCGGCGTTACCTGCGGTTCACGGTAGGCCAGGAGCATTTTCAGTTTGCCGTGCTCCCCTTCGGCCTTACCAGCGCCCCTCGGGTGTTCACGAAAGTGGTGGTGGTGGTTGCAGCTCATCTGCGCAGGTCGACAGTGTCCATCTTCCCCTACCTCAATGACTGGTTGTTGAAGGCAGGCTCGCCCCAGACAGTCGTCACCCATCTTCAGACTACAGCCGACCTCCTGCATTTGCTGGGGTTCTCCATCAACGTGCTGAAGTCGCACCAGAGTCCCTCTCAGAAGCTCCCTTTCATCGGAGCGGTTCTGGATTCTACGCTGTTTCGGGTTTATCCTCCCGAGCAGCGAGTCCGGGATATTCAGGCTATGATTTGGATCTTTCAGCCTCTGTCCCGGGTTTCAGTCAGGATGACCCTCTGGCTTCCTGGCCTGATGGCCTCCTGCATCCTGCTGGTGACTGATGCCAGATGGCATATGCGGGCTCTGCAGTGGGACCTGAAGTTCCAGTGGGCGCAACATCAGGACAACCTGTCCGATCATGTCCAGCTCTCGGGGGGCACTGCACAACAGTTGCGGTAGTGGCTCACGAATCGCGATTGGGTCAGTGGCAGATCCTTCTTCCTTCCCCAACCGGAGCACACAGTGGTGACGGATGCGTCCCTCCTGGGATGTGGAGGCCTCTTGGGAGGGACGGAGATCAGAGGACTTTGGTCTCCGGCAGAGTCCCAGCTCCATATCAACCTTTTGGAGCTTCAGGCGATCCGGCTTGCACTGAAAGCATTCCTTTCCTCTGTCCGGGGAAGTGTGGTGCAGGTGTTCATGGACAACGCCACCGCCATGTGGTATTGCAACAAACAGGGCGGGGTGGGGTCGTGGACCCTTTGTCAGGAGGCTCTCTGCCTCTGGACGTAGCTGGAACATCAAGGCATTACCTTGGTGGTTCAACACCTGGCAGGTTCTCTGAACGCTAGGGCGGATGAACTCAGCCGCCAGTGCTTGGTGGATCATGAATGGTGTCTGCACTCGGACGTGGTGCAAGGTCTCTTTCAGCAGTGGGGAGAGCCTTGGTTAGATCTATTCGCCACCGAAGAGAACGCACAATGTCAGCAGCTCTGCGCGTTAGAATTTCCAAGGCGGCACTCGCTCGGAGACGCTTTTTGGTGCGAGTGGAGTTGCGGTCTATCGTGCGCCTTTCCGCCTATACCACTTCTGCCCAGAGTGCTGAAGAAGATCAGGCGCGACCGGGCCCAAGTTATCTTAGTGGCTCCGGATTGGGCACGGAGGTTCTGGTATCCCGAGCTACTCAGTATGTCAATCGATCCCCCGATACGACTGCCTCTTCAGGAGGACCTTCTGTCGCAGCAGCAGGGGATGGTCCTCCACCCGAACCTGTCCAGCCTCCACCTCCATGCGTGGAGATTGAGCGGCGGCAGTTGAAGCCATTTGACTTGCCTCCTGAAGTCTGTGATGTCATTCTGGCAGCCAGGCGTCCCTCCACAAAGACGGTATACGCCTGCCGGTGGAACACATTTGTGGCATGTTGCACAGCAAAGGCTGTGGATCCCCTTTCCGCCCCTCTTTCTGAGGTTCTACTCTTTCTTCTTTCTTTGGCCCAGCAGGGCTCTGCTTTGGGCACCTTGAAAAGTTATCTTGCTGCAATCTCTGCCTTCTTACGGCTTCCTGATCAGCCTTCTCTTTTCAGGTCCCCTGTTGTTTCACGTTTTCTCAAAGGCATTACTCACATGTTCCCTCCTGTCCCCTTTGTAATGCCTCAGTGGGTCTTGAATCTTGTTCTGACCTTTCTGATGTGCGCTCCTTTTGAGCCTCTTCACAATTGTCCCATTCGTCTTCTGACCCTGAAAACTGCTTTCCTGGTAGCTATCACCTCGGCTAGACGGGTGAGTGAGCTCCAGGCTCTGTCATCTAAGCCCCCCTTTCTTTCTGTTCTTCTGGACAAGGTTGTCCTCCGGACTCGTCCTTCTTTTCTACCAAAAGTGGTGACCCCCTTTCACATCAGGCAATCTGTCACGTTGCCCACCTTCTTTCCGCCTCCGCATCCTTCAAAAGAGGAAGAGAGGCTCCACCGTCTGGACCCAAAACGGGCGTTGTCCTTTTATTTGGACCGCACCAAACAGTTCCGGGTGGACGACCAACTTTTTGTTGAATACGTAGGAGCTAAGAAGGGGAAAGCGGTACACAAACGGACCATCTCATGGTGGGTCTTGTTGTGTATTAAACTTTGTTACTCCTTGGCAAAAAAGGACCCTCCTGTTGGGCTGAGGACCCATTCCACCCGGGCCACAGCGGCTACTACTGCCCTGGGCCGGGGACTTCCCTTGCAGGACATCTGTCAGGCGGCGACGTGGGCTTCACTGCACACGTTTGCCAGGCACTATTGCCTGGACAGTCAAGTCAGGAGAGATGGCTACTTTGGCCTTTCTGTTCTCCAGGACTTTCTGGTGTGATCTTGGTTCGCAGACCCACCACCGGGGTTGGTATTGCTGGGGTATCTATTCTAAGGTGAGGAATCTAACTAACGTGTTTCTTTCAGATGAACAAGTTACTTACCTTCGGTAACGATGTATCTGTAAGAAACATTAGTTAGTTAGATTCCTCACCGACTCACCCATCCTCCCCGTTCTGCGAACTGACATCTAGGGTTAAGGCTATCCTTTTCAGGGCCCTAGATTTTTTGGCACCAGTGTCGGTCTCTTGCATGGCTCTGCGTTCCTGGTGCGGAAAGCTATGTACAAGAACTGACGTCAGCGCGCGAGGGTGGCGTCTAAGTACTCCGACGACGTCATTCCGGCGCACGACGCCAATGACGGACACAGAGCCGCAGACGACGCCTAGCGACGCGCAAGGGGTATTGCTACAAAAATCTTTCCGGATCCAGCCTGACGCCTGGGGATATTCTAAGGTGAGGAATCTAACTAACTAATGTTTCTTACAGATACATCGTTACCGAAGGTAAGTAACTTGTTCTTTATGCACGATAGGAACAATTTGTCCTACAAGCTTGATAAACCTATAGCCAATACATAGGATATGCCTACTCAGCTGTTGCAGATAGTTCCCTTCCCACTCCAGACGTCTCTGGGGAAATGTGAGTAGGGGTCTCTGAGAATAGCATGACTGAACTACTCAGATTTGACCACTAAATAGGTACCAATCCAATGTTGGCGGCGCCATGTCGTGTAGTTCCTATAAGCCTATATAGGATCTGCGCGTTTAGACAACTTACACTGTAGGATTGGTGTCCAGACTGATTCTAGACACCCTCACCGGGTATGTTAGCCTGTATGCCAGCTAGCTCACAGTGCCACTGGAACCCCTTTTACCAGGGAGAGAATAGATCTTGGCAACTATCGAACATGATAACTCTGTCCCATCAGGGATCGTGGAAACAGTGCATTACTTTTCGCTCAGTCACACGTGCTCACTTTGCCTCAGAGAGATACACAGAATAAACAGTAGAGACGTTTCTCAATAAGCATTTATTGAACCCGCGTAATTCTAGTGTAAAATAGGTGTGCTGAAACAACCATAAGACAGTAACAGATATAAATGATTATAAGCACCAACAGAGTAAAAGGATGGTAGACTTCTCCCATAGTGCTAAAACAATGAATACAGGCAGGTATTAAAATACGTGACAGTAAAATACATACTTCTACAATGCGATCCTAAATAGATGTACCTAAGTGTACCTAACATGTATGTAGGTGTAGAGCCAAGAATCCCTCTAGGATAAAGTCAACCCCATTACCTGAAGTGAGAGACTGTGGGACCCCGTCTTGGTCTTGAGATGGACACCCCACGAGGGATGCCAGACCACTGTGAGCTGGAGTGTCTGCGTGCAGGAACCTCAACGTCTCGTTTCAGTGTGTCAGCACATAAGTCCTTTTCTCCGCTGACTACCTCAGCAAGATATGGTGTTTATATACCCAAAGTGGTACCCTTGGGGTTCTACCTTGCTGTGTCATGTCGAACTTAGGATTATGGAAGGAATTACCCTTATACATAGTTAGTATGCAGGAGATTGTAGTCCTGCTGAGTTTCCAAGAAACCTCATGTATAATTGATGAGGCTGGTTTTCAGGGCAAACTTCACGTCCGGTAAGCAGTACCGTAACTAGGTAGAAGGTCAGTCCCAAGAACCGTTATTTAGTTTAATGGTATTGGAGAATATAGGTGAAAGGTTGAGTTGCTACTTGAGCCTATATTGGAGTACCTATATGAAACATAACAATCCTGGATGGATGGTAGGGAGGAGCTGTGCACAGCCTCACCCTTACACCTAAATAGACTGTGTCCTGTCCCCACACAAAACGCTGCATACCCCCTATAGTGAGTCAGTAGCCAGGGTAGGAAGGGAGAACCTCTGTGCACTTTAAAGACCATTTTTTGTAGTCTCCCTCACTTCAAAGTCACCACTGGGCATAGGAACTGGACCCCAGACCCTACTACAAAAGTACACTTTTGGACAAGAGGATACCCTGCTAAGAAGGACTGCTGTGCTGCTGAAGGGCTGCCACTCTGCTGGACTGCTGCTCCAGAAGAACTGCTTTCTTGCTATTCTGACCTGCTGCCCTCATTGCCTGGCTGAGAAGGACTGGACCTGCCTCTCTTGTCCGCAGAGTGACTCGAAGCTGGCTTGCCTCCTGATCTGAAGTCTCAGAACATTAGACTTCCAACCATCCTGCTCCTACACCTGGACCATTGGAAGTGGGCCTAATATCTTTGATTCAGCATTGACGCATCCTCTGCTGCGAGAGCAGAAGCGACGCATCACTACCATTGCGGGAGCAGAACAGGCGCATTGCCTTCAGAACCAGCACATTGCCCTCGGAACCAACGCGTCACATTTCGGAACCCCCACATTGCCCTCAGAGTCGATGCATCACCGCTGTTTCATGGAGAAAAGCAACGCATCGCCTTCGCAGTGTGTGAGTTGTTGCCGACGCATCTCTTCATCTGCTCCCTGCATCTTAATGTAATCGTCAACACAACAAGGTACTTTCTCAGCAGGCCATGCCTGGTCCCTATTGCGGGCCTGCGCTACATCGCAGTTGGCCTGTACATTTGGCTTTGTCCCGGTCCAGCACGACCAGGTATCCCAAATAAGAGCTTATAGCTCCTAAGTGGTATTTTTCGGTTTATGCTTTAATAAATCATATCTCAAGCTCTACTTATTGGATTTGTTGTTGTTTCGGTCTTGTTTTATTTAACCCCTTCGACGCGCATGACGGAACGGTTCCGTTATGCACGTCGGTTGAGCTGTGCGCATGACGGAACCGTTCCGTCATGGCCCCGCCCGCGCACGGAACCTTCAGCACCGCGCGGAAATCCGCGCCGCGCTGAAGGGGTTAATAAATTAAAACTAAGAGCTGCTTTTCTAGCTTAGTGTGGAATCTTTTTGTGTTGTGTGTACACTGTTTTACTGTTTGAAGTGTTGCACAAATACTTTACACATTGCCTCTTAAGTTAAGCCTAACTGCTCTGTGGCAAGCTACCAGAGGGTGAGCACAAGTTAATTTAGGTTGTATTTGTGATTTACCCTGACTAGGACTGTGGTTCCTGCTTGGACAGGGTGCATACCTCTGCCAACCAGAAACCAAATTTCTAACACGTGTATTGTAATACCAAGAAATCATCACATTTTGAGTAAATGTCTTTGTCACTAGATGACAACTGTAAGCAACAAATAGAATTTCCATTAAGAGTTAATGCAGTGAATGTATGTGCTGTAATCTATTAACCCTTTTTTTTTTTTTACAGACCTTAATTTTGTCCAGCATGTTGGGTCAAGCCCAGAAGGCTTTGCTAAGTTAACTCTTTCTGGTGATTACTACAACCGAGCACTTTCAGGTATGTTTATTTTGAAAGTATCTATCGAAAATCAAACGTATTCATTTTCAAAATTATTTTATAACATTTAGTCTTTAAAAACAGAACGAAATAAGTTCAACCCCAACCTAGACATTTGCTGGTTAACCATGTGACAGAGGTACTGAAATTTCATTTTAAGAGGTCATTTATCCAGAATTTCTGCATTGTGGAGAACTATGGAACACAATATTCTTTTTTCAGAGCTTTCATGTTACTGAGTTCTTGCACTAACAATTACATTTGTGCTTAGAAATTGACCCTGAAATGTAAGACAGCAGCTCCAACATTCGTTTGAGGGAGGCATACCAGCATACAGTGCACCAAGTGATTCTACTTAATTTTCTTTTCTTTTTAGTATGACACGTGGGTGGTGCGTTGTGTACAAAGCTTGATATGATACCTTTTTCGCTATTTACGTTCTTACATGCACATTTATTCTCTGAGATTGTTGGTTTTTTATTGCTAATTGCTAAGTCAAAGGCTCCAACTAAATTCATTACTCCCTCCACAATCAATGCCCTTGAGAAATGGCATCAAAAGCATTGTTAACATAAAACAGAGGAAAGAAAAATTCAAACCGGGATCCAGGAGGCGGGGGGATTAATCTTGGGAAACCATCCTGTCTCCATGAGGCTTCTCCTCTGGAACAGGTGAGTTTCCTTCCCTCTAGTCCCTTTGAGCCTCAGATTGAAACTTTTCAACACGCCATGTTTTATCAAGTTTGCAGCTCACAAATCCACTCTGATACATTGACATTTAAGTTGCAGACTAAAATGCCATTTACGCCTTCTGCTTCAACATCATTGAAGGTTCGTTTTATATTTCAGGACCTCTTCAGATCACATTTTGACATCCTATCATCTCCGGAGGCTGGAGCAAGAACCCTTGAGACAAAGATGAACAAATATTTCTCTGCATTAACTTTAACTTAGGTCTTTACTTGGATTGTCATAATGCAAGTAGCAATTACTGCTTTCCAGAATTGGACTTCCCACTTGAAGATCTCTCTTCTAAGCAGTTTCGTTTTTAGTTGTTATTAGGAAGAAGTGGAACTGAATATTCTGTTACACCTTGATCATCCCCAGTAGAATCACTTTACAGATAAAGTATTTGGCAAACACTATAGTAAAGATATTGTGCCATTCAATAAAGACATAAAGGGTAGCATTCATGAGGTGTGAGAGAAATTTCTGTCCTTCCTAGTGTTTGCCCAGAATTATCCTCTTTCTGATCTGACTTTTTTGTTGTTCCATCTAACAAGCGTCATCTGCAAAATGTTAGCGTATTCCTGTTCCAACTGTGCTATGGCAAGAGAATCAAAATAGCTCAACGCTTAGACCATAATGGATTTGCATCTGGTAGCCTAGATTTGAGAGTATCAAATGCCACTTGTTTACTGGTCAGTTACACCAGTGCACTATGGGAAATGGCAGTGCTTGGCTGCACTAATTGACCAGCTCAAATGAGGGGTTCCTTCGATTTTCAATTCCCTGCTGCAGGGTGTGATGAACGCTACTAAATTGTCCATGCAGACAGGCGTGAATGTACAAGTTCCTTACCTTCGATAACGATGTATCTGGTAGAGACGATTCTAGCCGCAGATTCCTTAACATAGAATGATACCCAGGCGTGAGACTGGACCCGGAAAACTTTCTTTGCTCCAGCATCTCTGCGCGCCGGGGGACGGTACCACGCGCCTCCACCCTGACGTGGTCCGCGGGCGTGACGTCAGCGATGTTACATAACCCCCACCCCAGCGCGCTGACATCAGTTTTGTTCGGAGAACTTTTCCATGCCACAACGTGGAGCCATCGCAAACAAAACTGGAGGGTGTGGGAACAGTGTGTGAAAAATCAGTGAAACAGAAAAGAGAAAAACGAAAGGAGAGGAACAGCACTAGTTGGAAAAGGACAAAAAACGAAGGCACAAAAAGACATAAAAGAGAAATCAATAACAGTCAGGGAGCAGAGCACCGCTCCGAGGACCACCTTCGCAAGCTAAGGCGACATCCTCCCTGGAGGTAGAAGCATGTGAAAAAGGCAATAGCAGAAGAGAGAGAGAGAAAGACTGCAATCACGATCCATAATAGGGAAGGGCAACAAGCACGGAACAAAGGAGGAACAGCAATCTACCCCAGACGACACCATCAAGTAGGGCCATAACCCCTGAAAGGAGCGAAAAGGCCGAGGTACAGGCAAAAAAAAAAAATAACCATAACTCAGAGGACTGCAAGGGAAGCAGAACCCCCAAGCAAGTAAAACGGAGAAGAGTAAAAGCAGGCCCCTACACTGGAGAAAAAGCAGGGTGGAGGGATGCAGAAGCACACATGAACCAACCGACCATGTATGATAAGGGAAGGGGTGGAACAATCGAGTAGAACAAAGTATCCTGTCCGGGCAGAAGCGAAGTGGACACCCACAGGAGACAAGCCACCCGGAGGGAGGCGAGTTCAGAAAACCAAACTAAAGGTCCTCACAGAATGGGGAGGAAGGGCGGTCCATGAAGGAATCTGTGGCTAGAATCATCTCTACCTGAAACATCGTTACCGAAGGTAAGTAACTTGTACATCTGATAGAGACTACTAGCCACAGATTCCTTAATGTAGAATAGATACCCAAGCCATACCCAAAGGGGAGGAGGGTCTGCGAGAGAACCTCCCCAGTAGGAAGAAACACAGGGCCCCAGCAAGGCGAAGGGAAGACCAGGAGACCCCAAGCCCATTCAAGGTACAACGGCCACAAACCCTCGTAGGGCAAACAGCCGCAGAGGAGCACCCAGGAGGAAAGAACGACTCCCAACTCCAGGGAGAAGAGGCAGAACCGGAGGCAGAGCCTGCCGTAGGAACACACACAGCGACGGAGTACAGCTGAACAGGCATCAGCCGCAAAGAAGCAGGCAAGTCAGGAACGGCTCCACAGCCAAGGAACGCAGGCATAAGAAGAATGGCACAGATGCGCAAAGCCCCAGCAGAACAAGAGGCAGGGGCATAAGGTAGCTCAGCAAGGGCCACGGCGGTGGGCCAGCACAAGCAGGCGTGCACAGCCAGCAGCGGACAGCACCATGGAGCAGCGCACCCAGAGCTAGCCAGGCCAGGAAAGTGCAGAAAAAGCCCCAAAGGAGGATCGTTCAATAGACATACACCGACCCATGAAGAGAAATGGAACCAGCCATAAGAGAAAAAGTGTAAGACACGGAGGACAGACCAAGCCGTCAACCAGAACACAGGAAAGCCAGGAGAAACCCAGCCCCCCTGGAACACCAGACAGAGGACCAGGCCGAAACGCCGCACAGGAAGGCATAAAATGCCACAACACGACACCATAGACAGCATGTCAAAATGTCAAGCGATGTAGTGAACACAGAGAATGACGGAACCCGGAGCAGCGCAAGCTGCGCCCGGACAAGATACAAGAGACCGCACCAGCGGTATACAGTGATGCCAAGAAAGGTAGGGAACCCGAAAAAGGGGCAACCATACCTCCCCAGCGCAGGACAGAGCTATGCAATAGCTACAAGTATCCCACATAGGGTATGATACGTCCCACTAAAACATGGTGTAGGAAGGTGGAATCTGACTAATGGTTGCCCCCAACTTTTTGCCTGGTATTTGAGTGGTTTTTGACTAGTCTGGCTGGGATCCTGCTATCCAGGACCCCAGCCTATCTGCTTTCTCCTTAAAACAGATGTGAGTACCCTAGGTACAAACCAATTGGATGCTGAGGATGCCCTGACAGTCCCTTGTAGATGGTACCCTAGGCACCCAGGGCATGGGTCCCTCAGTAGGCCTACCAGGGCTGCAGCACTTATTGTGCCACCCTGGGACAGCCATACAAACTGACACCACCAGACCACTACTGTAGTCTGGGTAAGGTGGTGCTAGCACCCCTTACAGGGATATAGGTACCCTATATCCCACCCCATTACAACACATGTACTCTCATAGGTCACCCCTATAGCAGGACTTGCTAATCCTACAGGGCAGGGTGCTGAGATATGTGTGAGGGGGCACCCCTACCTGAGTAGGGCCTCTCTGCAATCCTCGTAAAATCATTGCTGGGTTGTTTGTAGTGTAGCCATACCATATACTCTTAACCGCATTATACGTCTATCGCGATAGCGTGATAACTTGAGAACGGTTACACAGAACCGTGTCGTGTTTGGTGTCAAACATGTAGGACTCGTACCCCCAGTCCAGCCATGGGCATGAGGGCACGATTCCCCCCTGCTAGAGGGGCGATATGGGAAAAACGGCAGAATTCGGACACCAATTTAAAAGTGCACATGTAGTACAAAATGGCTACTACCCGCCACCCACACGACTCTGGCTGGCTGTTGCTGGGGAAAACCCCAGCCTCGCCAGCTGGACAATAGGGCTTCTGTGGCAGGGAGGTGCTAGCATCTCCCCAGACAGGATATGTGGATTGGAACAGGGTGGGTGCATCATATGTCCTTTCAGAGTTGCACGTAGGCAGCTGCAGTGCCTTCATTCTGCATACACCGCTTGGAACCGGTTCAGGGGCATCCTGCCCCTCGCCCAGGCGGGAAACACACAAAGGGGAGAGGGTGTAGCCACCCTTTCCCGCCTCACCACTCATTGGTGGACACTACTCTGGACACTCCCCTAATCTTGGGGATAAAGGTGAATAACGTGGCCCCAGAGCCTCAGATTAATCTTGAACTTTACAGTCTTGACCTTCGACTTGCTGCTGCCCAGCTGACGGAAGAAATCTCCCTTGGGATAAAGGAGTTATCCCCCTGCTTGGCAGGCACCTGAAACACTGCAAGTGACCCTGTTGGAACTTCGCTGCTCTCACGAACTTCGTCGACTTCCAGCACCCTTGAGGTGGGTTTCCTAAGCATCCCAGAGGCCAGTGAGTGTGCACAGCAAGCCTGTGTACCGTGGACCGCGTGGGTGCCGAGATTCCCAATACCCCAGGACACCGGCCACCTCTTGCGTAGCACACGACCCTGACCAGTGGGGAAGTTGTGTTTTGGCCCATCATTGAGCCAACCACCAAGCAGCATCCGTGCCAAAGATCAGCGCCCTAGCCCCTTCCGGTTGCCCGTGGGCTCCCTTTTACGCACTCCATTTTGCTGCCTTCCGCGGTCCCTTGTCTCTCGACTTGTGGGCCCGAGCGGAGGAAAATCTCGACAACTAAGAGTTCCCCTGGTTGCTCCAGGCCTGCTCTACAGTCTCTCCAAAGGAGACCTCTCACAGACCTCGTGGGTCTGCACCAGTAGCTGATTTGTTCATCTTGCGTGGGTTGCGGTTGCCAAGGCTTAGTGGATCCAATCCGGACACTAACACTGCAGCGACCCTCATCCGACGTGGGACAGTCGCCCTCCCGAAGCTGGCCTTCCTTGAAGCCTCCCGGAGCCCGTGGCTGCAGATCCAAGCTACACCTCTTTCCACTTGAAGCACCCGACATTGAAGGGCTCTTTGCTTTGAGCTCCCTGGTCACTGTGCCGTGACCCAGACTCTGTCCCCTCTGCTTTCAGGTTCTTCTCTTCAACTTCTACAACTTCAATCTTCACGGCATCATCGACGCTTTTGGCTAGCAGCACTTTTGAACATTTTCCCATTGAAAATCAGCCCGCGACCCGACATCAAAAACGACCTATGCACCCGGCTTCCCTGGGGCAGGTAACAGTGGTACCTCGGTACTCTCGTGGTAGTGGGCTCCTCAAAAGCTTAAGTCTAAAGTTTTAACTTTGTACTCCTGCTAGAAGTGACTTTAATCTGTGTAAATCAAACCGCGACATTCTCCATAGGCTTTAATAGAGATCCCGATAGCAGCTATTTCCACTGCACGCGCCTCCCGTGGGTCCCCTTCCTCATAACCTGGGGTGGATTCTTAAGGGGCCAGCGATCCTAAATGCCCTAGGCATTGTCTGTAGAATTGTCGTGGTTCTTATACCACTTTTTTGATATATGGTTTGGTCCCCCCCTGGGCCCCTGTGATTCCTGTGCCATTTATTGTGTTTATAAATGCTTGTTTGAATTGTAACTTTGCCACTAGCCTCATAAAGAGACTGTGGGATTCGGTCTAGAATAAATACATATATTTTATATATATACCTGTGTGGGCTACTCTTTCATTTGGTTATTCAAGAGGTTATTATGGTAAAACAATAAGCTTAACACTCCTTCAAGACTTAGCCTGAAGGCTGCTCTCCACAGCTACCACTAGGATAGCTTTCTTTAAAGGTTGTCTTAAACCTATCATCAATAAGAGTCGAATTGGACTGGTGCAAGGTGTCCCTATAACTAGGAGACAGCATATGCCAGGCCAACTTCTCACACATGGGAACACCTCTTAGGGAAAGACCCGAAGCAGAGGACCAGAACATAAAGTTAGGGTATGATACGTCCCAAGAAAACATGGGAACACGTCTTAGGGAAAAATCCCATCAGCAGAGGAAAGAACATAAAGGACCTGCAGATAGAACCACAGACGGCTTGTAAATCAGCCAATCAAAAAGCACACAGAAGACCCAACCTGAGGACACATAGGGGTGGACCACAACCAAAGAACCGCAAAATCCGAAGGGACTGTTCCAGCATCCAACAGCACAAAGGGGTCGACTTAAGGACCCGAAGGCACACCAACCCACCAGAACAGACAGATGGTCCAACCAAACAACGCCGCCCATAAAGCAGCAGAGGACCGAAAAGCCAAGTTTACGGAAAAGGAGGAGGCGGAGGACGAGGACGGAGCCCCGCAAGGATCCACTGAATGGCAGCATCCGCATTGGGTGTTAAACAAAAGCACCCCATCAAAGGGCAGGGCAACAAGATGCTCTCTCACATTCTCAGGGAAAACGCTATTCCTCAGCCAAGCATGGCGACGGAGAGCTACTGAACTTGCCATTGTGTGACCGAGAGCATCAGAAACATCCAGGGCCGAACGAAGAATAAACACGGCCAGCTCCCGGCCATCCAGCACATGGCGTCGCAGATCACCTTTCTGAGAGGCATAAGACAGAAGGGACTCCACGGAATCCCACAAGCTGGAAGTAGCCCTGGCCAACACACAAAGCGTGTTGAGTACTCGCAAAGCAGCACTAGAGGAAGCGAAGAGGTTCCGCCACCATGAATCTAAGCATCGGGCCTCCCGTGATGGAGGAAACAACACCAAAGGTAAGGAAGGAAAAGCAGTCAGCAGAAGAGGGCCCTGAGTAGAAGGGTGGAAAGAAAGGCAGACTGACGAAAGAGTGGGGGACCTGAGGTGCCTCTGGGGAAGGCTGTGGCCGCGGGGACGGCGAAGAGCCCTCCCTGGAAGACGCTGGGGAAAAAGCCACGACGCGGTGGCCCGTCTCCGGGGAAGAAGAGACAAAAAGTTGACGAACCTCCGGGGAGGATGAGGCCTCTGGAGACGAGTCGATGACCCGAAGCCGGCACGGCGCTGTAGAGTCCACCACAGGTGCCGGTGTGAGGTCGACTGGAGCCGGAGGGGACGCCGAGACAACCTCTTCTGCTACTTGCACCCTAGGAGTATGGGGCAGGGCCGGCTCCGGGTCGGTGAAAGAATGGCGCCGAAAGGGCACCAACTCGACCTCCAACGAAGCAGCCGCCTGCGTGGAGAGACAAGAGGGACCCAGGGACGCGCCCGACCCCTAGCCAGCACCCGTGGCGCCGCAGGGGTCCACAGCCGTCGGCGCCTGAGCGGCGTCAGCTCGGCCTCTGGCAAGGCCGCCGCCTGCCCAGAAGACAGAGGAGGCCTCGGGGTGAGCTGCGAGTCCCAGCGACCTTCCGCGACACCACAGGGACCCCCTCGGGGTTTGCAGGGAGGCAGAGGCGCCGTGGGCCGAAGAGTGGAACCCCGTAGGCCTGCACCCCGACAACACCACACCTCCAGAACCTGAAGCCGAACCCGTCAGCGCCGGCGACCCTGTGGAAGGCCCCGCACGTGGCAAGGGATCCGCGGATGTCCCAGGAAGAGGAGGAGAAGGGGCCAAGGAAGCCTGCAGTCGCCCTGGCACCCTGGCACCCTCCGCAGAGCAGGGACCAGGCCTCGGAGACAAGCTATAAGACTTACCAACGGGTGAGCGACGCCCTAGGGGCCTCGGTGACGGGCGATGCCGGAATCGGAAGCAGCGATTTTTGGACCCTTCCGTTGGGGACGGACACTGGGACGAGACAGATCTGGACAACAGGGCTGAGACGAGCTTCATTCGACGCTCCCGCATGGACTTAGGCTTCAGATGCTGGCAAGCGTTGCAGTCCGTGGAATCATGGTGCTCCCCGAAACACCACATGCAAATAGGATGAGGGTCCGTCACCAACATCTGATTCGCGCAAGACGAGCACGCCTTAAAGCTCGAAGGCATTCGCACACTGTCCCACAACGCAAAAGCGTGAGAAGAAGGCCTGAAAAACAGGACAGGGACAGGATCCGGATCCGCGTTGCACGCGGAAAAGAAGGAAACTGATGTTAGCGCGCCGGGGAGGGGCTTATGTAACCTCACTGACGTCACGCCCATGGACGACGTCAGGGCGGAGTCGCATGGTACTACCCCCCGACGCGCAGAGATGCTGGGGCAAAGAAAGTTTTCCGGGTCCAGTCTCACGTTGGGATAATTCTACGTTAAGGAATCTGCAGCTAGTAGTCTCTATCAGATACTGGACACAGTCATAGAGGTTGGCTTAGGCAACATACATGGCTGTTTAAGCCCAGCTCTAGAAATGCCTTTTGGTGTAAAGAATTTTGTAGGTGGATCACTTCTTTGAGAAATGTAAGTAGGGCAGAGTGATCAGTACAGCAATGGGACTTTCGAATGGTAAGCCAATGTCATTCTGCAAGAAGCGGATATCCATTTTGGACCAATATTTATGTGATGTCTCAAGGTGGATCATGATTCAGCAAAGGTACTACAAGTGTGCAACAAGACGATTAGTAAGGGAAGACCTTCAAGGTAACACTGTCCCTCAAAAGGTTAGCCTATTCCAAAAACAAGAGGCTCCGTTGAGTGATCTTTGGCCTCTAAAATTTGAGCTTTTCAGGAAGGCCATGCTCAGTATTTTTCAGACTGCTCCTACACTCTCTGATGTGCCACAAGAAGTCAAGTTTGTCCCACGTCCTTTGACTGTGGTGGATCCAGCGCCAGTTGAAACCCTACTACCAAGTTAAGCACCTTCTAGACACTTCGCTGGGACAGGAATGACAAATCCCTCTGGTCCCCCTTCGGAGGAGAGTTGTTTCTTTTATCATTAATCAATGATACAGAAATATGGATACTTTCAGTACCAGCGGTGAGGTGAAAGCTAATTTATTGACTGAACGGAAAAGTGTCTGTACTTTTAATGAATAAGGGTAAACTAGCAAGGGAAAGTACATACAGATAGATTGAAGGGGGCAACATGTTAAAGGATGTGCATTAGTAGTACTTTTGTAGCAGTAATTTCTTTTAGGAAGCAGATTTCTGTTACCTGTACGGTCATCAAAGTGCCAGTCAATATGGTATAAATAAATTGTACCTACCTAAGAGTGATGTACTCCCCTAAAGGTGACTTATCCTAGATATGACATTTAACAGTTCTAGATGCACCTCTTGCTCAATTGGTGAACGAGGTGGGGAATTTAAAATTGCATTGGAAAAACACATTTGAAAATCAAGTTATCTAATAATGCACCATAAATATTGTGTTGTTAATTGATGAGTAGGAAACTCAGTTGCAATTTGGGAATGATACCATCCTGCTAAATATGTTGCTTTATGTTTAGGATGGGAGCCATTTATTGAACCTTGGCCATGTTCCTTATCATGGGAGCAGCAACCAGCCAGCCGCCTTCACTCTCCTCGATTAAAGATCGACGTGACAGCTAGGTATCGGTTGGATATCAATATAACCAGTGTGCTAATGGGTAAGAATTAAAAAACAAACACTGAATATATAGTTACTAAATGCATGTAAACAAAAAGATCAAACCAGCACACATTTACTTCTTAGGAGCATTTCAATATCACTTCACAGCTTTAGCCTGATTAGGTATCTTCACTGAATATGTCATGTCACCACTTGCTAATAAAATAATGGTAAATCAAATCATTTTTAGTTCTAGGTGAACCTCACACACCAAGATGTTAGTTAGTGGACTTTCCTTAAGTAGTACATACTTCCAGTCTAGTTCTGGATAATTTGTATTCCATGGGCATAAAATATGATCAGGCATTGTGTAACTTTTTATCTGTTGCATGCAGACAGCTTTAGATGTGTTTTCTTGAGAGGTCTATTATGTACAATACCAATACATACTGTGGATTTTATGTCATTTCATTACTGACTAAATTTCCCCCTCCAGCTTCTTTACCATCCTTTTTATTTGGATGCCATGTATCCTTCCACTGCTTACGTTCAGAGAACAGTTTTTATTTATTTTGCTTTCATCACTCCAAGGGAATGCATGTGTTTTCTTGCTCTCTTCTCTGTGTGCTGCATCGACCTTCATTCCCTTCCTCTGCACTCTTGCACTCTCTGTGTTGCTCTTCTACCACTAGCTTGTCCGTTGTTTCCTCCACCCCTCCCTGTTCCACTCAGCTTTTTTTTATACTCCCCTTCCCCCTGGATCCTCTTTTGCTCTCCTGCCCTGTTGGAGGGATTCTGCTTTTGCACAGAACTATGCGCAGGAGACCAGGACCTCAGAGAATTGTGGTGTACCAGAAAACTCCCCTCAGAACCCAGAACCCCTTATCCGACTAGCTTAGTATCTCATTCGTTAACCTAGATCTAGCTAGGTGGTCCCAATGTATAGACAAACCAGAACAAGCGACTTAGATATTTCTCAGGAGTGGTGGGAATCCGAAATACCTGTTCGTACTTATTTGTTAGTCCACAACATAATAATACAGACACGGTAAAGTTTAAAGAGTTTATTTTATAAACCTCGCATCCTAAGATGCAGTACTTTGGCTAACACTAGCAGACTAACAGTAAAGATCAGAATCATGAACATTGTTACAATACCATATAGAATGAAAGGAGCAATCATACTATTAATGACAGTGGTATATGACCACACTCCTTTCACTATAATCTAATACATTATTATTATTAGACTATTAGAAGGTCTCTTAGGCTAACAGGGGGGACCCCATACCGTATAGATCAGCTTAGTAGAATCACATCAAAGGATCAGCTCTCACAGAATGCATCAGCTCTTCTTGTTCGAATGAATGTAAAACCAAACTGTTCTGCAATATTAAAGACGCTTATCCTTCAAACATTGGCAGCTGTATGCATGATATGTCTAACAAGTGTCTACGATCAATCTAAACACAACACTCTGTACCTTCTAGTGACCCAGACGCGTTCTTTGCATGATGTACAGACCAAGGGCACATTTCACGGTTAAGAATGTATAACAACCGTTTGTTATCCTGTAAGGCAAAGTCGAGTCAGCATTTTACAAAATGAATAACACATAACAACAGTGTCGTGTGCAGCGCAGCAGAAGCGACAAGCTTGCTTGTTAACTATGATCTCGGTTGTGCTAACTTAGTGTTGTAAATAGGGCGTGGCTTAGTCCATCTCACACCCCCCCATGATCGGAGCACTAACCAATAGGGATACCTTTATTAAGAACGCAGAGTTCAAGTGATTTAGAACGGGACCAAGGTCATATAAGGTAAGTGTAAAGTCCGAGAAAAAACTAAAAAATGTTTGTTTAGAAAATGAAAAATTATGTGGTAAAAAATAAGCAAAACTTGCGTAGAAAATTAATAAATCTGGATGCAAGCTGCAATGACAATGTCAATTAAGTCAATCCATGAAGGTATATGCACCGTAAGTTGCGACTGCTTCCAAGAGGAAATCATTGGAGCGTTCCGCAAAAGTATCTGCCATCCAGTTGAGTAAGGGAAAGGAACACACATGTTCATTAATTATCGGAGCATCCAGCACCATGATAGGACAACTGTCAGTCTCCTCAATATAACTCCTTTCAAGGAAATCAATAGCTGCCTCTCCGATATCCCAGTTCCCAAGGACTCCGTGTGCAGCACCCAAAGCCATAAACCCGACACCAGAACAGTCGAATTCATGAGCCACTAAGGGACACATTAGTTCATCAAAATCCGGGTCAGGTGACGCCAAGTTTGACAGGCACAAGTCCAGAGCCCATTGGAACGGACAATCTAGGCAATGAAAGACAGGTTGCACACACGTAAAAAAGGGAAACCGGAAAGACAATCCATACTTGACGCTTAAAACCGCCAGTGGTAAGGTGTAGTAGAAATCAAGCATCCGGCTACGAAGATGGAGCAAGCGCAGCATTATGTCTTGCAACTCCCGGTGTGCAGCCATATCGAAGTGCGCAAATCAACACGAGGATCCCAGCCACCAAAGTGAGGAGCAAGGGGAACCCTCCGAAGACACTCGAAAAAATAGAATGTAAAAATGCGGGGATCACACCAAAAATAGTCTGGAAAGATGTCACGAGGCCGGAGCCCACAATTTAAAAAAAATGAACAAGGCCAGTCGTAGACGAAGCATTAAAGATAGTATGAATCAAGGTTCCAAAATGGAGGGGGAGGTCGGTATTTAAAAGAGCCTGTACCTCAGTGCGTGTATTCGCAACATTAAGTAGAAATGTTTCACGGGATGAAGTCAACGCAACCTCTTTTTTAGACAAAAGAGCCCTTATTCTGCTCATCCTATTGAACTCTGCGTTCAAGGTTGGAATCGCTGGCCAGATGGATATGTCGAGTCGACCTTGCGGGGGCGGGAAAAGGACGTTATTACAGCAAACTACTTTTTGTGAAACAGTCACTATGTAAGGAATACCCACTAGCATCCCACAGCAAGCTTCACTATTTAAAAGCAAATAACTACCGTTGGCAAGCAGCTTAAAAGAAGACGTTATAACTGGCATTGGAATCCCCTTTAGGACACAAGCTAAATTAGGAGCGTGTATATTGCAAGCGCCATGTAATTGTATATGTCTGCAAACAACAGAGTGATCAGGAGCGGAATTGCATTCTTCACCTTTTAAGTAAACCTCCTTGCCATCCCTTACACATCTGTAAGTGAACGGAAGTGACCAAACTTCATGCAGAAACGCATCACCAAGTTGCTCATATCTGCCGATAGCATAGTGTTTCATGCACGAACTAAACTTGAACAAACTGAACGGTAAAGTTACTAATCCGTGAACTAACCACACGGCTGAATTTAACTCAGCTACAGAAAAAGGTAAAGGTTCTAATTTTTCAATGTGCAGTAATGCATAAGTTGCATCTTTCATGGACATGAACTGCTGTTTTTCAGTCAAATTAAACGGCAGGAACAATGATGAAATATTCATGTAATCCCAAGGGACTTTCCCTGCCTTTAACGTTTGCAATGTCCATGCAAACTGCATAATTGAACGCAACTGATTTTGGCCATGATACAACACAGATACATCATCTTGCACAATGTCTACGACAGAAGAAACAATATTATCTAATGTATAAATTCTAGAAGACAACATATTAATACTATTATCTATCACAGCCAACACTTTTTCCATATTGGCCTGGTCAATAGCACGTAATCTAGAAGCAGCTTCAATTTGCGACAATTTCCAGATTTCATTGTAAATAGCATAAGCCCATCGTTTAGATCTACCATTTACAGGACCCTTAATGAAATCATTCAAATCTATTTTTTCATTTAAACGTGACAAATGAAGCTTAACTGAAGTTAACGTGGAATGTTGCAGCCATGACTGACATAACTTACCTACAGAGTAGGTAGTCACCGTGTGTGAAGATGTGAAACGAGGGTCAACCCTAAGCTGTGTATACCCCGGAGCCAAATCCAGAAATCGACGTTGACAGGAATCTGAGCTTGTTTGCCATACCAACCAACCCTCAGGATTCAATGTTGAAATATTGAAGGTGCCATTGTACACAAGCGACTGCAACATAGTAAGGGACAGATCTGAGTTATTTTCCCAACCAGGATAAGCACCCAGATCAGGGATCGAGGGGGAAATTAATTTTTTAGATATAGCCAATCCAAAACAGGTGGTCTGAAAAATAGATGAATTTAAATATAAAATATGGTTAGGGATAAGATAGGCACGATGCAAAGCTTCTGTTCCTTGTACCTGCCACGGTTTAGTTCCCCAAACCGATTTAAGATCGATAGTAGCTTTCCATACGTCATAACCTCCAATAGCCAATTCCTCCATAAAGGATTTGGAATATAATTATTTTGTGTGTGTCAGTCTGACCTTAGAAGTGGGTTCTACCGCTACTTTAAAATAAAAAGACTCAGGGTTTGACGCACTAAAATCTGAAAAGTATGTGAATTTTTTCAATAAAGTGGCAGAGCTGCCGGGCATAGGTACAGGACAATGTTCCCATTGTGTGAAATTAACAACATTTCTAAAAGTATTTGCTCTGTGTAGGAAATGTGTGCCATAATGTTGAAAACAAAACTGCTCATCATAGTTCGCAGTATTTAAATACAGATCCTCAGCATCAAATGCAGCATAATATTTTAAATCAGAAAACAGTGCTTCTATTGCTTGTACATCCCAATCATCTGAGCGGATGTTCTGTTTAAATACATCACCCATAGAAACACGAAAAACAGTTGGCACATTAATAACTTCGGTGGGACCATGAATTTGAAAGTTCACCGCATCCCAAGCAATCCCATCACGTACAGGCCAGGCGGTGATGTTCACAAACGTCTGGTCTCTTTTCATGATGTGTGATGAGGAATGTGGGGCCAAAGTTCCATCAATTAATTGAATTGTAGAACATTCATTCAGGTAGTGTCCATTGATAAGTCTAAAAAACACTACCACAAAGCCAATTGTCATGAATAAAAAAATACAAATCAGCACCAACCAGATGTAAGTCCAAGGTGCACCTAAAAAATGTCTCTTGAACCAGGCAAAAAATATAGAGATTTTGGAAGGGACAGTGGAAGTCAATGATTCAGTTTCAAAGGAAGACTGGGACTGGGCAAGTGTTGTTGTATTTAAAAGGGGCAAAGCGACTTCTGTAGGATAAGCATACTCAGGATCAGCGGGCAAACCACCAGCATGAGTTGGCGGATTATTAACGGTAGTCATCTCAATGGAAACTTCAGGCACGATGATAGAGGGTGGCAACACAACAGAGTTTCTCAGCATTGAAGGGCAGGAAACCGAAGGTGTCATACTATGGAGAATCGGCCACCCTGTGTAGCTTGACATTTTCAATTGAAATGTACCTTTTTTCCTTGCGACCAGGAAGTGGTGGTAAAACAACTGTACGCGTACCCACTACTCCAAGCACCGGGACTGGTGCACGATAAGAGGGGCCAAACTCCTTCTTGTTCTCCACCTTCTCACGGACCAGATCACCAACTTGAGGTAGCCAGCCGCCCACCGGAATCAGGAGCGCTTCTTCTGATGCAGAGGGCACGTGTTCTTTTGCCAGAGTGTCTCTTGCTTCTTGTAGATTCTGCACAGTGGTCATCCAGATCAAAAGGGGCGGCAGCCGCCGCCATGTCTAGACCGTCAAGGTCCGAAACAAACATTCTCACTCCAAAGAGCATCATGTAAGGGGTCCTCCCACCCAGAGACCTTCTAGGGAGATTATTAAGTGCACGATGGACGTCATACAAGTGGGCAAGCAAGTTCCGGCCTGTACCTAACACCTTGGCTGTCAACGATTGCTTTAGGTCACGGTTCATCCGTTCCACAACACTATTGCCCTCAGGCCGGTATGGAGACGAAAATTTGACTTGGACCCCCAAACTTCTCATAGCCTCTTTGTAAGCCTTAGAGGCGAACGCCGGGCCCTGATCAGAGTGAAGGGTACCACACGCAAAACTCCCTATAAAGACACGCAATGCTTTGATGACAGTCCTGGCATCAGCACTCCTTTGTGGCCACACCCACAGAAAACGTGTGCACGAATCCACTGCAACCAAGATGTACTTGTACGCAGTATCAGAGGTAAAAGGACCGCAGTGATCTAAATAAACACACGCTAGTGGTTGATTAGATATATGCAGCTGCGTTGGAGGTGGACGCGCAACAGAAGAAGGTTTGATCTGCTGGCAAATGTCACAATTAAGTACATAAGCCCGCGCTTGTTTATACAAACCGTACCACCAGTAACGTTGCTGCAAAAGAGAGACAGTTGCTGACACTCCAGCATGCGCAGACGCAACACCTTCGTGGGCAGCTGTTATCAGATTTGATCTGCAGTCCGCGTTGGGGATTAATCTATCACCAACGTCGTTAATCCTCACTAATGGGACGTTATCAGGACTTAAGTGATAATGGTATCGAGAAGGGAAACCTCTAGGGAAGTTCGTCCCTGTCTCAGAAGCAGCTATAGCTGCTAAGATGTCTGCATCAATCTTAGATTTTGATCTTGTAACTGCTGCTACTAAATATGTCGCCACTGCCGTTTTAGCTGCCTCGTCAGCAAAACTGTTACCGACAGCATGGACACCAACTCGTTGGTGACCAAGAGTGTGAATTACATCCACAAGTGGCAGACTCCCTTTGAGTTCTGACACTCGAGCCCAAATTGTTTTATGCTTTACTGAGCAACCTTTGGAATCACGAAAACCATTCATAATCCAAAAAAGTATATTGTTGTTGTAAGATTGAACACAATAGTAAGAGTCACTCACTATAAGAGTAGTGACTCTGTGATCAGCAAATTCAAGTGCAAGTACTAGAGCACGAAGCTCCGCCAGTTGCGCGGTACAATCACCCAATGACTGCGTATGCACTGCATCAGATTTGAGCTCTCCATTCACGAAAGTACCGACTACAATTGCGCAAGCCGCTGAAATGGCGTGCCTTGCTCCAGTTGCCGGTTGCGCCGACCCGTCAGTGTATATGACACAATGGTATTCTTCGATGGGGCGCAATGACTGCGGAGCAGGATGAACGAATTCATACTCCAAACTCTCCTGAGTCTGCAACGCCGCGTCAAAGATGTATTCGACGTCTGGCGAAGCCAAGGAGGTTGCCCATTGTATCCACCGTGGATGCAAAGCCTTAGAATTTGGTACACTAGCTTTAGTGACTGCTTCAAGAGCAGGAAACGGTGTTACCACCAGCATGCGTTTTCCTTGTGATAGCGCTCGTTCTTTCAGGATCGCCATCTGAACTGCTGTCAAGACTTTTTCAACAGTGGAAAATCGCAGCTCAGCCGAAGTGTACAGATGAGATTTGTAAGCAATGGGGACTGTGTCACCCTCATTGAACGTTAAGTACGTGAAACCTTCCGCGCCTGGAACAATTCTAATGACCAGGTTGGTGTGGTTGTCACGAGTTTTTAGATATTTAGCTGTAAGAAGATCAGTTTGCAAAGTATATAATGCAAACGTGTGCTCTGGCAGCCAGCAATATCTGGTATAAGTTGGTTGTATCAAGGCATAAAGTGTCTTGATACGCTGGGCATAATCAGGAATGTAGGATCGACCGAAATTCAGAAAACCCAGCAAGGATTGAAGTTTTTTCAGTGTCGTATGGATACGAAGGTTTGCGCATTTCTCAATGAACTGCGGTGCCAAGCCTCGACCTTCATTATTGAGTTCGTACCCCAAAAACAACACTGTAAATTCAGCAATGTGCGACTTCTTAAAGTTAAACTTGTAACCGAAGTCTGCAAACATAGTCACTATGTTATCCACACGAGCAAGGTGTGGAAGCCACTCGTCGTCTGTCAGATAGATGTCGTCGACATACGAGTACGCTTCCGGGTCTACCATCTCTAAGAGAGAGACCACGCGAGCGGCAAAAACTCCAGGGCTGTTCTTATAGCCCATCGGGAGCCTCTTGAACAATTTTTGTTTGCCACCCGAGGTAAATGCTGTCCACTCATAACTAAGAGGGGCCAGATTATGGCAATAAAAACCATTGGATAAGTCAAGCGTAGTTTTGAAACGTTTTCTCACAAGACTATCTACGAGAGCCGAACTATGAGTATTTTGTACCGCACACGTCCGGCAATGCGAGTTTAAATGCCAGTAATCCAAAACTAGGCGGTACGACCCGTCAGGCTTCGTTACAGTGAATAAAGGATTATTCATGGGTGACACACATGTCTCAATCACTCCTTGATATTCCAATTGTTCAAGGATGGACGCGACGTGAGGTCTTGCCTCGCGACGCATGGGATATTGGGGTTGAGGCTGGGGATCGGATCGCAATGGAATCTCGTGATTGGGAGAACATTTATCCCAGCCAACCTGATTACGATATAACGCAGGCGCAAGCACCTGCGCCCACTCCCCGGCCAACCTATTAGACTCCTCCGTGGGCACTGAGTGCCCAAAGGCAGGAAGTATAACTTCCTCTCCCCTAGGGGCGTCCAAAATGAAAGCCGGAGGCCAATCTTTCTCCGCCAAAAGAATATCATATGTGGTGGTAAGATTATCCCAGAAAACCACTTTAATTTTGCGTTGTATGTCACCCTCAATATTAAGGACTATTTCAAATAATCTTTCTGGGGGGGCCACGCGAGTATCAGCAGTTTCAACTGTCACATATATGTCAGTTGCTGTCGCCTCCAGAAATGGACGCAATGCTTCCCGCACCACTGTAACTTCTGTCGCGCTGTCTAGCAGCGTTAGTGCCCATGTCAGGTTCCGAAGCTGTGTCCTGACCATATGAGGCATATCTCGCTGAGATAGCAGCAACTTTCTTTTTCTGAAACGGTGGACGTGGTCTAGCTGCGTCTTCCTGCTTGCCTTTACCGTCAGTCTGGCGGGGCTGGTCTCGACCTTGAGTGCCCCGTCCTCTTCCACGTTCTCCACCACCGGAGTGTGAAGTCGATGTTTCCTGTGAAGAACGAGGAGAGCGTTGTTCAGAAACCTGAAACCTATCAGGTGACTTAATACGAGTACGATCGCGCAAATCATAAGTGCGTTCACTATACGACTGAACTGGTGAGGCAGGACGAGAAACCTGTTTCTGTTGCTGCTTCTCTTGTTTTTTGGCTCGCCAACTCTGCTTAGGAAAGTTGGGCTTTTCGTCTTTTGTAGACGAACTCACCTTAGTTTGTTGCACTACATCAGGAATTTTGATGGTGGGTTTTACACCTAAGGCACTATGTCCAACCATCCTGTAGGCTTTCGCAATAATTTTTCGAACTGCCGAGGCTTGTCTTCATCAGCCAGAAGCTCCAGCATATTTCCAACTTGGAACTGCATGGCATCTCCTTTGAGGTTGCCCATTACCATGGAACAAACCACATCAAAACTGTCGACAAGCCTCATTCCCAACTCAATAGCTGCCTCCGCACCATGACTTTCTTGAACTTTCTTGATGACGGAGGGTAGTACAGCCATAGACGGAGTGCCGTAGCACTTCGAATATGTCGCAGCAAAGATCTTGCCCCAATTGTCACAATCAACAAGCTCAGGGACCAGGTCTTTCGGCAAAGTAATGGTGAGTATCCTCTGTTTATCCACAGGTGTAGTGTTTGGAAACACGGCTTCTAATTGATAAAATTTTTCCGCAAGCCAGTAAGGAAATTCATCCTTACTGAGGGGGCGCTTGCCGACTACCGCGTTAACCATAACAGGGCTAATCACCACCGCGTGATGGTGATCTGCCCCGTGTCCAGCAGCCAAAGGTGTACCCACCTGAACTGTGCGTGACACATACTGCACTAAAGCCCTATGGACCGTAATCAGGGCAGTGTGTAGTGTTCTTAAATCACCCACTCCCACCGTCAGGTAGCGTGGGTGTGGAGTATATCCGGCCAGTACCGGCCATGTAGCCCCTGCAATTGACAACGGGCCCATTCTCGCCGATACGACCTCATGGGGGAGGGCGCCATTAAACCAAATTGTATGCTGCCAGGCAGTAATAGGCATTTCCAGAGTCCGATATGGGGCATAAGCCGCAGGTACAGCCGAGGCTGTATATTCGTGGAACAAATTATCGTCTGTATCCACCTCCGCAAAGGTCACCCATGAGTAAAACAACTCATACGGGTAGGTGGTATCAGCACTGACCACAAAGACTACGGACATCCCGTCATCAGGTACCCCATACGCCCTCAGATGAGCGCGCAGAGGAACCCTACAATGAGCGGGAATATTAACCGCCATAAGGACTCCTTAAAGAAGATCAACGATTTACACAGTAGCACTTGGGCTCAAAAATTATAACCTTTTTAATTCTCAAGCTTGATAGAACCTTTAGTCTAAACCTAGGTAGGTTAAACCGTCACTCAAGTTTTCCGGAAACGAGAGCGAGGGTTGTTGTGGACTAAAACTAGCACTACTAAAGCGTCTCAGACGTTAAGACCAAACGTTAGGTGCGCCATGTTGCAGGGATTCTGCTTTTGCACAGAACTATGCGTAGGAGACCAGGACCTCAGAGAATTGTGGTGTACCAGAAAACTCCCCTCAGAACCCAGAACCCCTTATCCGACTAGCTTAGTATCTCATTCGTTAACCTAGATCTAGCTAGGTGGTCCCAATGTATAGACAAACCAGAACAAGCAACTTAGATATTTCTCAGGAGTGGTGGGAATCCGAAATACCTGTTCGTACTTATTTGTTAGTCCACAACATAATAATACAGACACAGTAAAGTTTAAAGAGTTTATTTTATAAACCTTGCGTCCTAAGATGCAGTACTTTGGCTAACACTAGCAGACTAACAGTAAAGATCAGAATCATGAACATTGTTACAATACTATATAGAATGAAAGGAGCAATCATACTATTAATGACAGTGGTATATGACCACACTCCTTTCACTATAATCTAATACATTATTATTATTAGACTATTAGAAGGTCTCTTAGGCTAACAGGGGGGACCCCATACCGTATAGATCAGCTTAGTAGAATCACATCAAAGGATCAGCTCTCACAGCATGCATCAGCTCTTCTTGTTCGAATGAATGTAAAACCAAACTGTTCTGCAATATTAAAGACGCTTGTCCTTCAAACATTGGCAGCTGTATGCATGATATGTCTAACAAGTGTCTACGATCAATCTAAACACAACACTCTGTACCTTCTAGTGACCCAGACGCGTTCTTTGCATGATGTACAGACCAAGGGCACATTTCACGGTTAAGAATGTATAACAACCGTTTGTTATCCTGTAAGGCAAAGTCGAGTCAGCATTTTACAAAATGAATAACACATAACAACAGTGTCGTGTGCAGCGCAGCAGAAGCGACAAGCTTGCTTGTTAACTATGATCTCGGTTGTGCTAACTTAGTGTTGTAAATAGGGCGTGGCTTAGTACATCTCACAGCCCTCCATGATAACTGCTGCTCAGTGGTGGCTAAGCCTTGCTCCCCAAAACCCTCTGCTCTTCCGCTGCGCCCTCTCCCCATTTATGTATACTTACCTAACTGCTGAAATTTGCTACTGGGCTGTTCCTTTCTCTGAATGTGCTATTGTGCTTTTGCACACTTTTGTTTTTATTTTTCTTTGCAAGATGGGCTTCCAAAATCTTGGAATTGTAAATTATAAATCTGAAAGAGACTATTAGTTATAGATTCCTTACCTTAGAATTACCCCAAGGTGTCAGACTGAATCCAGAGATTTTTTTCTCAGCAGTACCCCTGCGCGTCGGTAGGTGGCGTCGGTCGACTCCGCGTTTGTTATCGGCGTTGTGATCGCTAGGATGACGTTGTGGTATCTACTTAGACGCCACCCTTGCACGCTGACGTCAGTTCTTTCATTTTCCGCGCCACCCAACGCAGATCTGGAGAGAGCGGTACCCCTAGTCATTTTTTGACTAAACATTTTCGACTTTTGTCGACATCTTTTCTGAAGTCTTACGACTCCTGGTGCACGAGAGATGTCAAGTCGTCCACCGGTTTCAAGCCTTGTGACTCCTGTCACACGCTGATGTCGGTCACCGATCCGCACCTCGTGTGCCTTTGAGCGCGACCACGACCTGAAGTCGTGATCAGACTGCCGGGCCCTGAATCCTAAGGACTAACCTCTCGACTGAGGTGCTTCAGCCAGCAGCAGCCTCTTTGGAGCGCTTGTTGCCTTTCAATGAGGGCCTCACTGACGTCCTCCTGGGCTCCTGGTCCAAGCCCAGCACAGGGGCTCCTGTAGAGAGGATGATTCCCCCAACGCCACCGCCCGGCCCCGGGCGACCCACTTTTTCTCTCCCAACACCCTACCCCCAAGAGCTTGGTGGTCCAAGCCTCATCCTCGAAAGGTAGTGCTTTCCCTACAACTCCTCAAGATAGGGAATCTAAGAAGCTGGACCATCATGGGACGAAAAGGTTTTCTTCTCAGGCACTCTCGGAGTTGCATTGGCTTCCAATCTTGCAGAGGATACTTTTTAAAGCATTGTGTTCAAAGCCTTGCATGGCTGCGGTCTCAAATCACTGCAGGACAAGTTTGCATGGTATGTCCCCTCCCGAATGCCTCCGCTCCTCCTCGGCCAACCTGGTGAAGGTGCCTAGAGTCAGGAAAATTAAATCAGGAGGCAGGGCTTTTAGTACGGCAGCCTCCCGTCTTTGGAACAGACTTCCGCCTAATATTAGGCAAATAGATGATCTCCTGCTATTTAGACAAACGGTAAAAACCTTGCTCTACCCTCAGGCTGGCCTGTCTACATCCTGCCAATTTTTCTTTAATAAAGCTCTTTTTCCACGAGTATCCACACTTAGCCAGGCATTCGTATTTCAGCGCCAGGGTACCCGTAGGGTGTTAGCTGCGCTATATAAATGCTTATATTAATAATAATAATAATTCTGCCAGCTTAGGACTGTGGTCGAACACCGCATGTCTCTTGGGCAGTTACACACATTCGGTGTGCGACACGGTTGCGCAAGTGCTACCACTGTGCCCAGAGGAGGGCCAGGCCGTGCTCGCCCGCGCTTTTGCTGAGTGTCGAGTTGTAGCAAAGGTCACAATCCTGTGTGGGCTGGATACCACTGACTCGCTGGATAGGGCGATTTCCACGTCTGTAGCCCTGAGGCGCTACACCTGGCTGAGAACCTCTGGCTTCTCTGGGGATGTCCAATCTACACTTTTGGACATGCCCTTTGATGGCCATCACCTGTTTGGTGATAAGGCAGACAACGCGCTTGGTCGCTTCAAGGACTCTGGGGCGACAACCAGGTCCTTGGGCATTGCAGCAACTTCTCACTCCATGCAGTCTGCTTTTCGCCCCTTTCGTGGTCATAGAAGGTATGCCCCACATAGGTCCACCTAGAGCCACAGGGTCGCTCAAGCCACCCAGCCCCTGCGTGGCCGAGGACGTCGTACCCAGCGTCGTGGGTCAGGGGTTCAGAGGGTGGGTCAGTCCACCAATGTTCCCCCTGCAGCTGCTTCCAAACCTTCCTAGTCTGACTTTTAAGGGCCATCAGTTGCTAGTGGGCGGCAGGATCCCCCATCACCTCCCCACTGGCACAACATCATGTCAGACAGATGGGTTTTGCAGATAGTCTGAAGGGCTACTCTCTCCCCTTCAAGACTACCCCTCCCTCCATGCCACCAACACTCCATTGCATGTTGGAGGATCACTTGGCCATTCTGCGTCAGGAAGTTTTGACTCACTTGGCCAAGTGAGCTATTGAGCGAGTCCCTGTGCCAGAAGTAGTCCATGGTTGTTATTCCCACTACTTCCTGGTACCCAGGAAGGACAAAGGCCTGCGTCCTATCTTGGATTCCAGGGACGTCATCCGTTTCCTCGGAAGGAAAAGTTCAAAATTGTGACATTCGCTCAGGTCCTGTCTGCCCTCGACCCTGGAGACTGGATGCTAGCGTTGGACTTGCAGGACGCCCATTTCCACATCCCCGTCCTGCGAGCCCACAGGCGTTACCTACTGTTCACGGTAGGCCACGTGCATTTTCAGATTACCATGCTCCCCTTTGGCTATACAAGCGCCCCTCGGGTGTTCACGAAAGTGATGGCGGTGGTCACAGCTCATCTTCGGGGATCAGGGGTTCCAGTCTTCCCCTATCTCCTGCACACACTGGGGTTCACTATCAATGTGCCAAAGTCACACCTGACTTTTCTTCTAAGCAGTTCTGGATACAGCGCAGTTTTGGGCCTATCCTCCCGAGCAGCGAGTCTGGGAAATTTGGGCTATGATACCGATGTTTCTGGCTCGATTCCGGATTTCGGTGAGAATGACCCTGAGGCTGCTGAGCCTTATGGCCTCCTGCATCCTGCCGGTGAATCATGCCAGGTGGCATATGTGGGCTCTGCAGTGGGACCTGAAGTTCCAGTGGGCGCAGCTCCAGGGGAATCTTTCCAATTGCGTCCATATCTCGGAGGGCACATCACACCAATTGCAGTGGTGGCTAACGGATCATGATTGGGTCAGCGGCAGATCCCTCTCCCATCCCCAACCAGAGTTCAAGGTGGTGACAGATGCGTCACTCCTGGGATGGAGCGGCCACATGGGAGAGGCGGAGATCAGAGGCCTCTGGTCTCCGGCGGAGTCCAGGCTCCACATCAACCCTCTGGAGCTCCGAGTGATTCATCTTGCACTGAAGGCTTTTCTTCCTCCTGTCAGAGGAAGGGTAGTGCAGGTGTTCATGGACAACACCACCGCCGTGTGATACAGCAACAAACAGGGTGGAGTGGGGTCGTGGACCATATGTCAAGAGGCTCTTTGCCTTTGGACGTGCCTTGAGCATCAGGGCATATCCTGGTGGTTCAACACCTGGCAGGTTCCCTGAACTCCAGGGCAGACAAACTCAGCCACCGGTGTCTGACGGATCACAAATGGTGTCTTTACTCAGAGGTGATGCAAGTTTTCTTTCAGCAGTGGGGAGAGCCTTGGTTAGATCTGTTCGCCACCGAAGAGAACGCACAATGTCAGCAGTTCTGCGGGTTGGGATTCCCAAGGCGGCATTCGCTCTGCAAAGCTTTTCGTCGGGTATGGAATTGCAGTCTTCTATACGCCTTTCTGCCTATACCACTTCTGTCCAGAGTGTTGAAGAAGATCAAGCGCGACCGGGCCCAAGTCATTCTTGTGGCTCCGGACTGGGCATAAAGGGTCTGGTATCCTGAGCTGTTGTACTTGGCCATTGATCCTTCGATCAGACTTCCTCTTCGGGAGGATTTTCTGTCGCAACAGCAGGGGACAGTCCTCCATCCGTACCTGTCCAACCTCCACCTCCTTGCGTGGAGATTGAGTGGCGTCGGTTGACAGCTTTCCACCTCCCTCCTGAAGTCTGTAATGACATCTAGGCAGCCAGGCGTCCCTCTACTAAAACAGTGTACGCCTGTAGATAGAACAAATTTGTGGCATGGTGCACAGCAAAGGCTGTGTATCCCCTTTCTGCCCCTCTTTCCGAGGTTCTCCTCTTCATACTTTCCTTGGCCCAGCTGGACTCTGGACACCCTTAAAGGCTATCTTTCTGCTATTTTGGCTTTTCTTCGCCTTCCTAATCAGCCTTCGCTTTTTAAGTCCCCTGTTGTAAATCGGTTTCTTAAGGGCATTACTCACCTCTTTCCTCCTATTCCTTTCGTAATGCCCCAATGGGACTTGAATCTGGTCTTAACTTACCTTATGTGCGCTCTTTCGAGCCACTACATAATTGTTCTCTCAGACGCTTGCCTTTAAAAACGGATTTTCTGGTTGTCATCACCTCTGCTCGCAGGGTGAGTGAGCTTCATGCTCTATCTTCAAAATCTCCTTTCCTTGCTGTCCATCCTGCCTAGGCCTTCTTTTCTTCCCAAAGTGTTTACCTCTTTCCACTTAGGACAGACCATTACTTTGCCCACCTTCTTCCCACCCCCGCATCCTTCCAAGGAGGTGGAAAGACTCTACCGTCTGGATCCAAAACGTGTGCTATCATTTTATCTGACTCACTCAAAACAATACCAGGTGGAAGATCAACTCTTTGTTGGCTATGTTGGCGCGAAGAAAGGTCAGGCCGTGCAAAATTGGTCCATCTCTCGATGGTTCATCCTTTCCATTAAGATCTGTTATTCCTGGCGAAAAAAGAGCCTCCGGTAGAACTGCGCGCCCATTCCACCAGGGCGACGGCATCCACTACTACTTAGGGACGTGGAGTCCCCCTCAGTGACATCTGCCAGGAAGCCACGTGAGCATCACTGCACATGTTCACTAAACGTTACTAACTGGATAGTCAAGTCCGGAGGGACGGCTTCTTTGGCCGTTCAGTTCTCCAGGACTTTCTGGTGTTCGCAGACCCACCTCCAGGGTTTGTATTGCTGGGGTATCTATTCTAAGGTATGGACTCTATAACTAATAGTCCCTGTGAGAAGTTGGCCTGGCATATGCTGTTCACTAGTTATAGCGGGCACCTTACATCAACCCAAACAACCCTTATTGATGATAGGTTTAAAGGATACCTTTATTGAAAGCTATCCTAGTGGTAGCTATGGAGAGCAGCCTTCATGCTACGTTTTGAAGGAGTGTAAAGCAGCTTGGTTTACCAGATTATAACCTCTTGAATTACTAAATGAAAGGAGAACCACACAAGGTATACATATAAAATATATGTATTTATTTCTAAACACCCTCTACTAACCTCTTTATGAAGTTAGAGAGCAAGGCACACAATATTACAGTTCTAAAACAACAGTAAATAGCACAATATACAATGGCCCTAGGGGCGGACCAAACCATAGATTAAGAAAGTGGTATAAGAACCACGACTTGACTAGACACAGTTCCTAGAGCACGTAGAATTGCTGGAACCCCAAGGAACCACCCAAGGTAGTGACACAGGAGACCCACAGGGGACGCGTGCAGTATGAGAACACAGACGGGAGCCCCGTACTATTCTATGGGAAAGTCGCGGTTGGAATTTTTTAGAAGTTAAGGACACTTAAGAGAGGACTTTGAGCAAACCCCTTTAGACTTAGGGGGTTCTAGGGCCAGCACCCATGGGAGCACCGGAGTACTCGAGTTACCTCACCCAGGGAAGCCGGGTGAATAGGTGTCAAATGGTGTCGGGAATCGTTGTTGATTTCAATGACGATCTGCTGTGAAGTGCTGCTGCCAGGAAGGAGAGAAGTGTCCGGTGTGATCCAAGCCTGGATCGAAAATCAGAAGAACCTGAAAGCAGAGGGGACAGAGTCTGGGTCACTTGCCAGGGCACGATAGACGAATGCCCACCGATGTCGGGTGTTTCAGGTGCAAAGAGGTGAAGCTTGACTCTGCAGCCATGAGGACCAGGAGGCATCGATGATGACCAGGAGCTGGAGTCGTGCTGTCCCACGAAGGATGTTGAGTGCTGCGGTGTCGGTGCCCGGATTGGACCCAACAAACCTTGGCAACAGCAACCCACGCAGGAAGAGAAAAGATGCTCGGTGTGGACCAGCAACGTCCTGGGGATTCCCCAAGCAATTGAGAGTCAGGGCACATCTGGAGCAACCAGGTAAGCCCAATTAGAAGTAAAGTTGCCTTCACAGAGACCCACCAGTCGACGGACTAGGGATCGCAAAGGGACCTTGAGAGAAAACACAAAGGGCCAGCTCACAGAACACTCGTGGAGTGTAGGCGGGCAATCTTCAGTTCAAATGCTGGTCGGGGTCAGGGCTACAAGTAACCCAAAGCTCAGCTGCAGGAGTCGCTGGAAAGCTGATGCCTATGCAAATTGTTGCGGTGTCCAGGGGTTTGGGTTGCACGGTCTTCCACGAGGGATACAGGCCTCAGAATTGCTGAGTGCACAGATCGACCTCAGAGACCACGGAAACCCACCTCTTGTGTTGCAATATTCTTCAGAGTCCGGCAGGAGCTTCGGAGATGCAAACCAGACAGTTGCGTTTTAGGTGCCTGCCTTGCAAGGGAGTAACTCTTTTACTCCAAGGGAGATTCTTTAGTCATCTAGTTCATTGTAGATCGTCGAAGATCCAGGATTCAGTATCAGAGTTTTGTCCAGGTGTAATCTAAAGTCCTTTAGTCACTTGTTCCTTCTTTATACCCAAGGAAGGGGTTTTATATACTCTGGGGACCCACCTATGGGAGGGTCAGGAAAGAGGGACGGCTACACCCGTTTCCTTTGTCCAGTTTTGCGCCAGAACAGGGGCTGATAGCCCCTGCAACCTGTTTGAACTGGACTATGCACAGGGACAAAAAATGTGCCCTCAGTGCTGAACTTCAAAGCACTCTTGGAGTGCACCCACCCAGCCCCAATACACTAAAGCCAGTCTGGGAGGTGGTGACACCTCCCTGTGATAGGAAACCTCTTGTCCAGGCCTCCCCTGCCAGAGTTTCGTCCAGCAGCAGGAGGGCAGACTCGTGTCTGTGGCTGGCAGCATCCATTTTGTGATGCCAGGACTCTGTTAACTGGTACCAGGTATACCGGTGCTGTCATGTTTCTCCCTCTAGAAGGGTGGGATCATACTCCAACACCAATTACTGGTGTGGGGGTATGATTCCAAGGTGTTAAACACCAAACACGACATGTTTCCGTGCAGCCATCCCAAAGTTAGCATTTACTGTTTGGTTATAATGCATTTAAGAGTATATGGTTTGGCTGCATCACGAACAACCCCGGAATAAAGGTTCCGAAGGCTGCAGAGGGGCTCTGCTCATGCATGGGCACCCTCTCACATAAAACCCAGCACCCTGCCTTCAGGATTATTAATGCCTGCCCTAGGGGTGACTGATAGGTTTATATGTGCAGTGATATTCAGAGATATAGTGAACCTATATCTCAGTAAGGGGTGCATGCACTACCTTACCCAGGCTGCAGTAGCAGTCCTGTGGTGTCATTTTGGAAGGCTTCCCAGGGTTGCCGCAGCCCCTGGTAGGCCTCTGGGGTACCTATACCCTGGGTACATAGTATACCACATACTAGGGACTTATAAGGGTACCGCAGAATCCAATCTGGAGTGTACCTAAACTACTTGTAATCAATTTAAGGGAGAAAGCAGATAGGCTGGGGTCCTGAATAGCAGGTTCCCAGCCAGACTAAGTCGAAAACCAGCAAAACACCAGGAAAAAAGTGGGGGCAACTATGCAATCAGATTCTGCCTTCCTGCAGTCTCTTTCAGATGAGCAAGTTACTTACCTTCGGTAACAATATATCTGTAAGAGACCTATATTAGTTATGCATTCCTTACTTCCCCACCCATCCTCCCCTTTCTGAGAACTGACTTCTAGGGATAAGGACTCCCTTCCAGGGCCCTAGTTGTGTGCACCAGTGGTTACTGTCTTGCATGGCTCTGCGCTTCTGGTGTGGAAAGTTGTGTCAGAACTGACGTCAGCACGCAGGGGCAGCGTCTAAGTAGATACCGCGACGTCATCCTGGCGATCACGACGCTGACGACAAACGTGGAGTCGACCGACGCCACCTACCGACGCGCACAGTACTGCTGAGAAAAAATTCTACGGATCCAGTCTGACTCCTGAGGGTAAGTCTAAGGCAAGGAATCGCTAACTTTTATATGTCTCTAAGAGATATATCGTTACCGAAGGTAAGTAACTTGTTCATCAAGCTAAAGAGGCTGTGGTGTCATGGCACATGCGCACATGTTCGTCGTCGCGCAGCTGTGGCGTTACTATGTAAGTGCAAATTTATGGTGACGCATTCACTCATATACATTACAAAGATGTAAAGATGGGGCTGTATTTTTGCTTAGTAAACAGTAATGCAAAACCCTAGAGAACCCTTATGCTGTTATGAATATATATATATATATATAATCTACTGGCGGTCGCCAGTAGATAGTTATAGTTAGGACCGTGTTTCCATAGGAAATCCGCAACATTCTATTTGGAATAACTTTGGCGCCGGTTGACGAATCGTCGCAAAGTTTTCAAAATAGGTGGGGCGCTCCGCTCCGCTCCTACCCTGAAAGTCTCGGGGTGATTTGTCAAGCGGGGCCGAGAAAAAAGGGGGGTCCCAAAACGCGTTTTTCCCATGCAATTTTCCATAGGGACCTTTAGTCCAAGGTACAGCCCGAACGGCTGAACAGAATTACTTGAAATTTGGCAGAGAGGTAGTCCTCAGGTCAGGGATGTGCCTTTTGCAGGTCTGGTGTCAATCTGTTCAGTAGTTCCTGAGAAAATCAAAAGTAAAATCATATATATATGTGGGCGGAGCCTAACCACACATCTCATCCTGAGATCTGATTGGCTGTCAGCACTTCATCCAAAAAGTGTTGGCAGCCATCTTGGGACTAATATACATGATAGCACCTCATTAAAAAGCATTGCAGTTAATAGAAGGTTTTAAGACTTTAGTTACATTATAAATCATTTGTTGATGGTACCATACTCATTTTAGGAATTGTGGTATGTTCTAAGGTGATTTCACCATGTGAAAAAGCCTTCTGCTGGGATATCATGATTGAGAGAAAAATATTTTCTCATGCTTTTCCCACAGAGGTTTGGAAGGTGATCTATAAGCTAAACTGAGAGCTTATTTTCTGTAAATTCACATTATCTTTCTCAGTCATGTGAGAATGAAGTCTGACATTCTCAGTAAAACATGTACATCCAACAAGGGCAGAGACTGTCAGTTGATTCCTTTGTGTTCTACTGCAGCTTCCCAGAGTGTTCCAAAGAACAACTAGAGCGCTAACAGTCCTACTTATGATAAACGTATGGCACACCTGAAGCCATCTTGCTTGGATTAAAGTGGTAACTCTTAAAACATTTAATTTAAAAAGGAACACAATGAGGGGGTTCATTTTTCCATAAAAAGTATGATTAGTGCTGCAGAAAGAAAAATTAGGGCACATTTTGAGTGACTTCTCAAATCCTCTTCTATTTCATTAAAACATTCTGACATGCAGACTGAAACATGCACTTTCAATACCAGCAGCAGTTTCCCCTGGTGAGCAGTAGCTTTACTACAGTGATCTAATGAGCAAAAAGAGTGCTAACATTCTGAATTTATGGCAAATGTGTGACACATCTGAATGCCTTCTTGATGGAATCAAAGTAAAAAACTGAAAGTATTTCCTACTAAGGAGACTGCAGTAAATGAGGAAATTAGGAAACTTCATAACAAATAAGTCTCCCAAGACGGCCACCAGAGACAAAAGAGCCCAAATGTAGCCCAAATATCACCCAGATGTAGCCCAAGTATAGCCCAATGACAGAATGTCCAAGAGTGTTCTTAAAAACAACTAGAGCGCTTACTGTCTTCATTATGACAAAAGTATGGCACACCTGAAGCCATCTTGATTGGAATAAACTGGTAACACTTAAAACATTTAATTTAAAAAGGAACACAATGAGGGGTTCATTTTGCCATAGAAATTATGATTAATGCTGAAGAAAGAAAATGAGGGCACATTTTGAGTGACTTCTCAAATCCTCTTCTATTTCATTAAACAATTCTGACATGCAGACTGAAACATGCACTTTTAATACCAGGAGCAGACTTCCATGGTGAACAGTAGTTTTACTACAGTGATCTAATGAGCACCTAGAGTGCTAACATTCAGAATTTATGGCAAATGTGTGACATATCTGAATACCTTCATGATGGAATCAAAGTAAAAAACTGAAAGCATTGCCTACTGAGGAGACTGCAGTACATGAGGAAATTAGGAAACTTCATAACAAATAAATCTCCCAAGATGGCCACCGGAGACAAAAGAGCCCAAATGTAGCCCAAAATCACCCAGATGTAGCCCAAATATAGCCCAATGACAGAAGTGTGCAAAACACTTATTATTTTGTGTTTTTGCAGTGTTATATAGTGCAGACTTGTCAGGTATTGGAGTGCTTTACATGAGCATTGGTTACATCACACAAGAACAACTTCATTTTGGTTGTAGACATGGGGAGACTAAGTGATTTGACCAGAATCACAGAATGTCGAGCTGAAGCAGAAACTCCAACCTGGTTCCCCAGTTGCAAAGTCTGCAGTTCTGGAAGTAACACCACATCCTCTCCCCTAAGTGCAACATTTAATCAAGTGGTCAACTGGATAAAAAAACATAAAGATTACAAATAATTTAAAAGATCTTTGTCGCTATTTGAAAACTCAGAAAATATGTCCTTATTTTAGTCTTTTAGAGCACTAACCATAATTTTGATGCCAATAAGACCCTCTCATATATGTAATTTCTAAAGGAAATGCTCTAGGTATTACAGTTTTGATTACATCAAGATGACATCAGGCGTTCCACGCTTTTGTAATAAATATAGAATGTTAGCAATCTAGTTGTTCATTAGGATACTGTTGAGAGGCAGAGGCCAGGGGTACGGACTCTGAAAATTGAAGGCAGGTAGGAGGGTGCAAAGGCAACAATTTAACCACACTGAGCAGGCAGGAAGGGCCGTGGCAGCACAACAGACTATGGAGGGCAGTGGAAAGGGGGGCAGGGGCAACAAACCAACAATACAGGACTTGCAAGAGAGGCTGTGGCAATGTAATAGACCATTGTGGGCAGAAGGAAGAGGCAATGGTAGTACAACCATACATGCCAACAGACCCGATTCAGCCAGGAAACGTCCAATGTTTTTAAGCTCAAATGGGCTTTATTTGATCTGTCTCCTGTCTACAATTTCCTCTTTTTCAATGTAACTCAAAGGGGAAAATCAATACCCCAGTTTTTTTTTCAAAATCTCCCTCTTACCAAGTTCAAAATGTTCGCAAGTATGGTACATTGGATCATGGAAGGAAATGGGGTAGGGACATGGACTTGGATAACAGAGGACAGGAGGGACATGGAGAGGTGCACCAAACTGACCCTGCAGGGCAGGCATCATGGTTTGCATCAGCACAATACACCACTCAGGGCATGCGGGACGGGAGTGCAGCACAACAATCCATCGAAAGCAAGAGGGAGGGGACAGGACCATGCATATGGACAACAGAGAACAGAGGGGCAAGAGGCAATGGTAGCTAGCTGACCATAATGGACAGACAGGAGAGAAAGCTGCAGCATAACAGACCATAAAGGGCAGGAGGGACGGATCAGGGGCATTACAATGGAACAGACAAGCCAGGAGGGAGGGAGTAGGGGACTGCAAATGTAAACAGAGGGCTGGGGGCAAGGGGGCAGGGCAGGAGCAGCAAGATAGCCATGGAGGTCAGGCAGGATGGGCACTAGAAGCAAGACACACCATGAAGAGCAACACTGAGACTGTGATGGCATACACACAGACCATGGAGGGAAGGTGGGAGGGGGTCAGGGGCAGCTAACTGACCACACAGGGAAGGTAGGAGGGGCCATGGCAGCACAGAAGACCATGCATGGCAAGTGGGAGGGTTAGTGGCAGCACAATGGCTATGATGGGCAAGAAGGAGGGTGCAGGGGCATGCACAAAGGACGATGGAGGATAGAAGGGAGGGTCAGGACCTCTGCACAGACAAGAAAGTTCAGGGGAAGGGGCCTTACAACAGACCGCACGGGGCAGGCAGGAGGAGCAGTTGCAGCACAACAGACCAGGGAGGGCAGAAGGGTGTGGCAGTACAATGGACCATGTAGGACAGGAGGAAGAGGATAGGGGCATGGCATGTGGACAGGCAGGGTGGAGGTGGCAGGGACAGGTTACAGTCATCTGACAATGGTAGGCAGGTGGGAGGGGAGTGGCAGCTCAACAGAACACTCAGAGTAGATAGGAGTGGCAGGTCCATGGAACATGGTGGGCAAAAAGGATGGTGCAGGGGCATGCACAAAGACATCAGGGGGAAGGAGAATAGGGGCAGCAAGCTAAGCACAGAGTTTAAGCAGGAGGTCAATGATGGGGCATAGAATTGGGCAATGGAGGGCAGGAGGAGTGGACTGGTAAATCATACTAAATTGAGGGCAGTGGCAGCACATCAGACCATGCATGGCAGGAGGGAGGAGGCTAGTCCATGGATTCACACAACAGAGGATAGGGAGGAGGGGGATGGGGCAGCAAGCTAACTGTTCAGAGAAGGCGGGTATTAGGAACTTTATTGTTTTTAAAACGTGTGTCTGTGTGAACCACTTAAAATATGAACAAGTATGCAGCATTATCTCACTTTTATTCAGGAAGAAGAGGACGTTTGTGACTGTGACTCCGGGCTCACTTGGCAGAAACACCCCCTGACCCTCCACCCCCTATTGCAAAATGTAATGCCCGTGAAAAGGGTAGGTGAACACAGTGTTATATAGAACATAGTCCTGAGAGCACGATTGAAAATGAAAACTAGATATAGTGTATGGTATAAACTATGCACCAAAAAGTGTGATATAAGATGAACCGGGCGTGAAATATAATATGCAATACATTGTGCGCAATGACAGATTCATTGAAGAGCGCGAGATAGCACAGGCACTAGCGCGTGCTATGCGATATGCGCCTTGGAGTGTAATATGCACAGGGCAGTGTTGTGTAACCTAACTAGTCTCTAAAGTTGTAATATAAAATATGTGCTGGGGAGTGTAACGTTGCATATGCACTGTGACAAAGATATGGATCCCAGATTGTAATCTGTATGGCATAGCACTGTGCGTTATAACATAGGCATCGAGGAAGGCAAGTTAGATGGGTCAATATAACCCGTGTGAAGACAAGTGTGGCATGACATATTCACGGGGTGGTGTTACAGTGCACATGGGCTAGAGAGTGTCATAGCATATGCACTAGCTAGTGGAATACAACACAGAGGTGTGTGGCACTTAGCAGGCAATGGTGGGTGTAACACAGCATTGGGCTCTGCCAGGAGCGCGCTGTGACTCTCAAGTGATGTTCGTCCCCTTTCCAGAGAGTAAAATAAAAAGTATTACACATCCGGCAGTGGATGTGTGTTTTATTAACCGTGAGGGGGGTTTCTTGCATAGTTTTGGTAGAATTTTTGTCGAATCCCCTTTGAATGGCTTGGTGTGCATGTGTATTAAATGTTCCCGTCAATAGCTACCCATGTTTGTATAAATAAACGACAAGGGTGTCTACCGGGATTAGGCACGGTAGGGCATCAGACATGTCAGAGCTTCACTAGTGGTGTAAATACATTCCATGTGGATTCATTGTATGCATAGTCGCCTTTTAATGAATATCACGCAAATCGTCATGGTGATAGGTACGTACGGTTTGTCCAGCATGTCCTAGGTGTGTCTATAAATATATATTTTTTTAAAATAATCAAAAACAGTGGCCGGCCCTGGGGATTGGGGTCAAAAAAATATAATTGGGAGACAGGCCCTGGGGGATGGGGTCATCAGGGCCAATAAATTAGAAGAAGAAGGAGGGGAACCACACAGCCCTCCTTCTTAAAAAATTAAAATAAATAAAAGACTGGCATCGTGCCGGAGGCCACGCCCCCTCCTTGCAGCACTCTGCAAACGCGCCCCCTGGCGAGTTTTAAGTTGGGGAATTAATTCCTCTTCAATACTGAGGGTCCCTGACGGCCAACTAGCCCAACAGGCATCTCCAGTATGCGCCAGGGAGCTGCACTGCAGACAGGTGTTCTGAGGCCAAGCCCCTTTTTACACCTCTCTGCAACGCAGCTCTGTGGCGCTTACTGGAGGTACCTAGTGGTCTAGTTTGACCCTAGGGACCCATTGGATTCAAGGGGACTTAATCTCTCAACTTAGAACAGCCACAGGGCGCGTTTACACAGTGGTGAAGGGAGGGGACGGGGCCTGAGGTGACGTGTGCAAACACGCACTATGGCACGTTTTAAATTGGGGATATAATTTCCCTTCAATACTGAGGGCCCCTGGGGGCTAACTAGCCCACCAAGTGCTTCCAGTAAGCGCCACTGAGCTGCAATGCAGAGAGGTGGTCCAGGCCGTGCCACTTTTTACACCTCTCTGCAACGCAGCTCTGTGGCACTTACTGGAGGTACCTAGTAGGCTAGTTGGACCCTACGGATCCTCAGGATTCAAATGAACTTAATCTCCCAACTAAAAACGGACACAGGGCGTGTTTACACAGTGGTGAAGGGAGGGGACGGGGCCTGAGTTAACGTGTGCAAAAACGCCCTGTGGCCTGTTTTAAGAGGTAGTTTTAATCCCCCTGCCCTATTATATACTAGGGGCTTACAGAGGAGGTCATGCTAATCACAGGGGGACCCCAACGCATAATGTTCCCTAGTGTATGTAGGTGTTTTCACTGTATTCTAAGTGTCTTTTAACATAGCACTGGCTCTAGGACTGGTTAGTCAGACTCAGTTACCACCAGTATCCGTCTGAAAAAGTTGAGGGTACAGGATGATTTTGCAACAAGGCTTCTTTCTGCTCTTCTTGTTGTTTTTGTTTCTGCACGTTATCCTTCTTCCTGCACTTTTCTTCGTCTTTGAGGACTTCTGTTGCTTCTTTTGGCATTTCTTTTTTTTCTTTCTGTGCATTTTTTCTTCTTTCTTCACATGTCCTATCTCTGTAGGCATAGTTAGAAATTAGCATTTAAAAAACCTTCGAAATTCACAGAAAAAACCATAGGTTTCAGGCACGTTATAGTTAAGAATTAGCATTTAAAAACCTCAGAAATTCACTGAAAAAACCATAGGTTTCAGGGGTGTTATAGTTAGCTGGACTTTTCACTTGTACAAAACCATTGAAATTCCCCCGTTATAGTTAGTTCAGCTAACTATAACTCGCGCGCCCGCAATGCACTGCTGATGACGTCACATATTACATCACTCATGACATGGTCAGTGACATCACTCATGACATCACTGATGACATCATTTTGCGATAGGGGGTGGAGGGTCAGGGGGTGTTTCTTCCAAGTGAGCCCGGAGTCACAGTCACAAACGTCCTCTTCTTCCTGAATAAAAGTGAGATTATGCTGCATACTTGTTCATATTTTAAGTAGTTCGCACAGACACACGTTTTAAAAACAATAAAGTTCCTAATACCCGCCTTCTCTGAACAGTTAGCTTGCTGCCCCATCCCCCTCCTCCCTATCCTCTGTTGTGTGAATCCATGGACTAGCCTCCTCCCTCCTGCCATGCATGGTCTGATGTGCTGCCACTGCCCTCAATTTAGTATGATGTACCAGTCCACTCCTCCTGCCCTCCATTGCCCAATTCTATGCCCCATCATTGACCTCCTGCTTAAACTCTGTGCTTAGCTTGCTGCCCCTATTCTCCTTCCCCCTGCCCTCCGATGTCTTTGTGCATCTTTTTTGCCCACCATGTTCCATGGACCTGCCACTCCTATTTACTCTGAGTGTTCTGTTGAGCTGCCACTCCCCTCCCACCTGCCTAGCATTGTCAGATGACTGTAACCTCTCCCTGCCACCTCCACCCTGCATGTCCACATGCCATGCCCCTATCCTCTTCCTCCTGTCCTACATGGTCCATTGTACTGCCACACCCTTCTGCCCTCCCTGGTCTGTTGTGCTGCAACTGCTCCTCCTGCCTGCCCCGTGCGGTCTGTTGTGAGGCCCCTTCCCCTGAACTTTCTTATCTGTGCACAGGTCCTGACCCTCCCTTCTATCCTCCATCGTCCTTTGTGCATGCCCCTGCACCCTCCTTCTTGCCCATCATAGCCATTGTGCTGCCACTAACCCTCCCACTTGCCATGCATGGTCTTCTGTGCTGCCATGGCCCCTCCCACCTTCCCTGTGTGGTCAGTTAGCTGCCCCTGACCCCCTCCCACCTTCCCTCCATGGTCTGTGTGTATGCCATCACAGTCTCAGTGTTGCTCTTCATGGTGTGTCTTGCTTCTAGTGCCCATCCTGCCTGACCTCCATGGCTATCTTGCTGCTCCTGCCCTGCCCCCTTGCCCCCAGCCCTCTGTTTACATGTGCAGACCCCTACTCCCTCCCTCCTGGCTTGTCTGTTCCATTGTAATGCCCCATATCCGTCCCTCCTGCCCTTTATGGTCTGTTATGCTGCAGCTTTCTCTCCTGTCTGTCCATTATGGTCAGCTAGCTACCATTGCCTCTTGCCCCTCTGTTCTCTGTTGTCCATGTGCATGGTCCTGTCCCCTCCCTCTTGCTTTCTATGGATTGTTGTGCTGCACTCCCGTCCCGCATGCCCTGTGTGGTGTATTGTGCTGATGCAAATCCTGATGCCTGCCCTGCAGGGTCAGTTTGGTGCACCTCTCCATGTCCCTCCTGTCCTCTGTTATCCAAGTCCATGTCCCTACCCCATTTCCTTCCATGATCCAATGTACCATACTTGCGAACATTTTGAACTTGGTAAGAGGGAGATTTTGAAAAAAAACTGGGGTATTGATTTTCCCCTTTGAGTTACATTGAAAAAGTGGAGATTGTAGACAGGAGACAGATCAAATAAAGCCCATTTGAGCTTAAAAACATTGGACGTTTCCTGGCTGAATCGGGTCTGTTGGCATGTATGGTTGTACTACCATTGCCTCTTCCTTCTGCCCACAATGGTCTATTACATTGCCACAGCCTCTATTGCAAGTCCTGTATTGTTGGTTTGTTGCCCCTGCCCCCCTTTCCACTGCCCTCCATAGTCTGTTGTGCTGCCACGGCCCTTCCTGCCTGCTCAGTGTGGTTAAATTGTTGCCTTTGCACCCTCCTACCTGCCTTCAATTTTCAGAGTCCGTGCCCCTGGCCTCTGCCTCTCAACAGTATCCTAATGAACAACTAGATTGCTAACATTCTATATTTATTACAAAAGCGTGGAACGCCTGACGTCATCTTTATGTAATCAAAACTGTAATACCTAGAGCATTTCCTTTAGAAATTACATATATGAGAGGGTCTTATTGGCATCAAAATTATGGTTAGTGCTCTAAAAGACTAAAATAAGGACATATTTTCTGAGTTTTCAAATAGCGACAAAGCACTTTTAAATTATTTGTTATCTTTATGTTTTTTTATCCAGTTGACCACTTGATTAAATGTTGCACTTAGGGGAGAGGATGTGGTGTTACTTCCAGAACTGCAGACTTTGCAACTGGGGAACCAGGTTGGAGTTTCTGCTTCAGCTCGACATTCTGTGAATCTGGTCAAATCACCTAGTCTCCCCATGTCTACAACCAAAATGAATTTGTTCTTGTGTGATGTAACCAATGCTCATGTAAAGCACTCCAACACCTAACAAGTCTGCACTATATACACTGCAAAAACACAAAATAATAAGTGTTTTGCACACTTCTGTCATTGGTCTATATTGGGCTATATTTGGGCTACATCTGGGTGATTTTGGGCTACATTAGGGCTCTTTTGTCTCCGGTGGCCATCTTGGGAGATTTATTTGTTATGAAGTTTCCTAATTTCCCCATGTACTGCAGTCTGCTCAGTAGGAAATGCTTTCAGTTTTTTACTTTGATTCCATCATGAAGGTATTCAGATATGTCACACATTTGCCATAAATTCTGAATGTTAGCACTCTTAGTTGCTAATTAGATCACTGTAGTAAAACTACTGTTCACCATGGAAGTCTGCTCCTGGTATTAAAAGTGCATGTTTCAGTCTGCATGTCAGAATTTTTTAATGAAATAGAAGAGGATTTGAGAAGTCACTCAAAATGTGCGCTCATTTTCTTTCTTCAGCATTAATCATAATTTCTATGGCAAAATGACCCCCCTCATTGTGTTCCTTTTTAAATTAAATGTTTTAAGTGTTACCAGTTTACTCCAATCAAGATGGCTTCAGGTGTGCCATACTTTTGTCATAATGAAGACAGTAAGCGCTCTAGTTGTTTTTAAGAACACTCTGCGACATTCTGTCATTGGGCTATACTTGGGCTACATCTGGGTGATTTTGGGCTACATTTGGGCTCTTTTGTCTCCGGTGGCCATCTTGGGAGATTTATTTGTTATGAAGTTTCCTAATTTCCTCATTTACTGCAGTCTCCTCAGTAGGAAATACTTTCAGTTTTTTACTTTGATTCCATCAAGAAGGCATTCAGATGTATCACACATTTGCCATAAATTCAGAATGTTAGCACTCTTTTTGCTCATTAGAGCACTGTAGTAAAGCTACTGCTCACCAGGGAAAACTGCTGCTTGTATTGAAAGCATAACGTTTTAGATAGCGAGTGCACACCTTCCCTTGTCTTGTTAATTGAAGTTTCCACTGGAACTGCAAATGAATCTGCGTGCAAGCAGTTCTGTGAATCGTCCCATCACAGTATTTGTGCTAGAATTCTGAAAGAGAGGTGCCGCTGCAAGCGGCCCCTACTGCTGCACAGCTTTAACGGAGAAAACTCTCAGAAGAACTTTTCTAAACGTTGAATGTTCACTCTAAACCATATAATCCATATGAAACCATCCATTTATCATATTAATCCCGTAATCTCTATTGTTGATTGCAATCAATCCGGAGACAGATGGGTGCCATTGAATACTTTATTCGCATTTTCAAAATGCTTTTTGTGACCAATCCAGGCTTAACATAAGCGTGTGCTGTCAGTCATTTTTCATTATCAGACTTTACATATCACCCAATGCATTTCGAACCTCTTTGGTTCTTCGTCAGGGGTCGCTGAAATAAATAAAAAGATGCGCTTAGCTGAGCCACTCTAAGATCTAATATGCCTAATATTTGAAGAGAGACTAAAACTTACTTATAAACAATGCACCTCGAGCAAAAAACAGAATCACCTCCCATCGCCAACCTCTCTGTGATCCCACTAACCAAACAATATAACTCCCATCTACAAACAATGTTTTTTAACAAAATCTGCTCGTACATCCTGCATCTCATTAGCAACCAAAGTTTGTGTGCTGCCCCATAAACTACCCTTGTCCTTTCACAACTAAACTAAAGACCCTAGTCTATTACTGAAATCCACTTAGCCCCTATTTACCTTGTGAAAAGCCTGAACCGGCATTGCGTTGTTTTCGTGCCTCCTCCCGTGCTTCAAGACAGATCAAACTACGAACACCCTCCCTTCCCGCTTTTAAACCATTGCCACAGGTGTGCTGATTCTACTCTTGTAACTGCCTAATTTACAGGAGAACAGTATGCGATGTGAGAATAAACACTACTACAGAACCCACAATGCTTTGCCCCTGCAGTGCACTAACCTAACTTAATTTCCCAATAATCATAAGAAAATGAACTAAATAACTCTACATATTTTCAAAAATGTTAATCCTGGATAAAAATAAAAGATACATGAGCAGCGTATTCATACATGACATTGCCTGAAAAGTAATGAAACAATAATGAAACGCTGTACTCTTTAGTTACAGTCCCAAAAGATGATGCTGATCATAGAGTAGTCAAATCCGCCATCCTTTCTAGTCCGAGAAAAAATCCTGTATATTCAACCGGTCTGTGTTCTGTTGAACGTTCCATTGTCTCCAGAGTGATGCTTTAAAGTGCTTTCATTTTACTTTTTATTCTTTGAAACATGTGGGGTGCAGACGCTTGTTGGACGATAATTTGTTAAGCATAAAGTTTTAGATAGCGAGTGCACACCTTCCCTTGTCTTGTTAATTGAAGTTTCCACTGGAACTGCGAATGAATCTGCGTGCAAGCAGTTCTGTGAATCGTCCCATTACAGTATTTGTTCTAGAATTCTGAAAGAGAGGTGCCGCTGCAAGCGGCCCCTACTGCTGCACAGCTTTAACGGAGAAAACTCTCAGAAGAACTTTTCTAAACGTTGAATGTTCACTCTAAACCATATAATCCATATGAAACCATCCATTTATCATATTAATCCCGTAATCTCTATTGTTGATTGCAATCAATCCGGAGACAGATGGGTGCCATTGAATACTTTATTCGCATTTTCAAAACGCTTTTTGTGACCAATCCAGGCTTAACATAAGCGTGTGCTGTCAGTCATTTTTCATTATCAGACTTTACATATCACCCAATGCATTTCGAACCTCTTTGGTTCTTCGTCAGGGGTCGCTGAAATAAATAAAAAGATGCGCTTAGCTGAACCACTCTAAGATCTAATATGCCTAATATTTGAAGAGAGACTAAAACTTACTTATAAACAATGCACCTCGAGCAAAAAACAGAATCACCTCCCATCGCCAACCTCTCTGTGATCCCACTAACCAAACAATATAACTCCCATCTACAAACAATGTTTTTTAACAAAATCTGCTCGTACATCCTGCATCTCATTAGCAACCAAAGTTTGCGTGCTGCTTGTATTGAAAGTGCATGTTTCAGTCTGCATGTCAGAATTTTTTTAATGAAATAGAAGAGGATTTGAGAAGTCACTCAAAATGTGCCCTAATTTTTCTTTCTGCAGCACTAATCATACTTTTTATGGAAAAATGAACCCCCTCATTTTGTTCTTGTTTAAATTAAATGTTTTAAGAGTTACCACTTTAATCCAAGCAAGATGGCTTCAGGTGTGCCATATGTTTATCATAAGTAGGACTGTTAGCGCTCTAGTTGTTCTTTGGAACACTCTGGGAAGCTGCAGTAGAACACAAAGGAATCAACTGACAGTCTCTGCCCTTGTTGGATGTACATGTTTTACTGAGAATGTCGGACTTCATTCTCACATGACTGAGAAAGATAATGTGAATTTACAGAAAATAAGCTCTCAGTTTAGCTTATAGATCACCTTCCAAACCTCTGTGGGAAAAGCATGAGAAAATATTTTTCTCTCAATCATGATATCCCAGCAGAAGGCTTTTTCACATGGTGAAATCACCTTAGAACATACCACAATTCCTAAAATGAGTATGGTACCATCAACAAATGATTTATAATGTAACTAAAGTCTTAAAACCTTCTATTAACTGCAATGCTTTTTAATGAGGTGCTATCATGTATATTGGTCTCAAGATGGCTGCCAACACTTCTTGGATGAAGTGCTGACAGCCAATCAGATCTCAGGATGAGATGTGTGGTTAGGCTCCGCCCACATATATATATGATTTTATTTTGATTTTCTCAGGAACTACTGAACAGATTGACACCAGACCTGCAAAAGGCACTTCCCTGACCTGAGGACCTCCTCTCTGCCAAATTTCAAGTAATTCTGTTCAGCCGTTCGGGCTGTACCTTGGACTAAAGGTCCCTATGGAAAATTGCATGGGGAAAACGTGTTTTGGGACCCCCCTTTTTTCTCAGCCCCCGCTTGCCGAATCCCCCCAAGACTTTCAGGGTAGAAGCGGAGCGCCCCACCTATTTTGAAACTTTTGCGAGGATTCGTCAACCGGCGCCAAAGTTATTCCAACTAGAATGTTGCGGATTTCCTATGGAAACACGGTCCTAACTATAACTATCTACTGGCGACCGCCAGTAGATAATATATATATATATATTTTGTTGTTTTTTTTTCACCTACTGGTGGTCGCCAGTAGGTAGTTATAGTTAGGACCTAGTTTCCATAGGAGGGGTGTTTTTTGATTTGCCAATAACTTTGGCACTGTCTGACGAATCTTCGCTGAAGCTTCAAAACGAATGGGTCAGTCATGTCAGTTGCTGTCTCAGGATCATTCGTCAAGCGGGGGCCGAGAAAAAGGGAGGGTTCAAAAACACTTTTTCTCCATGTTTATTTCCATGGTAAACTTGAGACATGGCTACAGTCTGAACAGCTGAAAGGAATTATACCAAATTTGGTAAAAAGTTAGCTCTTTTTGTTAAATGGTGTAAATCCGTTCAGTAGTTCTTGAGAAATGTAAAGATTTCTTAGATATATAACTGTGGCCGTGGTGGATCCTCGAACCCTCCCGATCTTGTGCCTGACATCTGATTGGCTGCCAACACTTCAATCATAGACAACAAAGGAGCATCAGGGGGAAATAATCAGGTTGCCCCCATTCACTGACTGATCAACACACAAAAGACCTGATTATTTTGAAAAGTTATCTCTTTGGCTTTTATGGCACACAGAGGAAGTTTCAAACAAACTTTGAACTTCCCTCATGGGACGGAATCCTTGCCATTCACCTGTTAGTCCAACTGTTCAATTTTGACTCTCGTCAATATACCACATTGCTTTTCTAGTGTCCAGAACAGATTGAAGACATGAAAGATTAGTGAAAAGGATTTGGTGAAAAAATGAGAGGTAAGAAAGTACCTCACGTAAGCTTCACCAGGGGAGCTGCTGGTTGGTACGCACCAGTTTGCCCACGTTATCATCATCGGTAACTTTCATGACTATAAAGAAAGAAAATGTGTCCAGATTTCTCAGAGGTGAGAAAACCAAGGGAAGAAGGAAAGTAAAAATATGTACAGATGCTCTGTAAGTGCTCGTGTCATTCAGTACCCACTGTCCCCATTGTGAAAGAAAGAGAAATTCAGTTCTCTAAATTAAAATGAGGTGTAACTCAATTGCATAAACAGAATTTTATTTGGTGCCGTGAGTGTCCGCAGATCCCTCGCAGTGCTCAGCGTGACCCCCTGTGTGCTCCGTGCCAGATCCACAGATTCGGACCCCAATTTAAAAACACATACACTCACTCACACACTAACACACCTACTTACACACTCACACACCCACTTAAATACCCACAAAACTACTCATACATCCATACAGCCAAGTACACACACTCACAGTCCCACAAACCCACACAACCACTCACACACCGACACAACTACTCACACACCCATAGAGCCACTCACTCACCCACTCACAGACCCACATAACCACTCATACATCCACTCATAGACCCACACAGCCATTCACACAGCCACTCACTTGCACACCCACACAACCGCTAAGGTGGAGGAGTGTCGCCCCACTGCTCCCAGAGCAGGAAAAATAAAATGATAATAACAACGTTATTATCATTCTTTTTCTCGTACATTCGGGCTGAGATAGGGCATGCAGGGCTGGCTAGCAAAGTAGGAGGAGTGGTTTGCACACTCCGAGTGCGCATGACGGTTTGGACAGTCGTCTTGGGCCGGCCAACTGTCATGCACACTTTGCATGTTCCCCACCAGGCTGTAATGCACAGCCTTGTGGGGAACTTGCAGAGTTCCAATTGCCTGTCTGAGGGACAAACCACGGTGTTCAAACCAATCACAGCGCTGCATTGCAGCGTTGTGATTGTCTTAGGGGAGCCTGAGTGCTTCCTGGACTAGCTGGAGAAGGAGACACAATGGTGGAGAGACAGCCACAGCGGCTATGAGAAGGTAAGTGTTTTTTTATATTTGGTCCCCCGCCCCTCCACCCTGTTCCCTGCCAGACTCTATTGCACACAACCACTCAACACCCATGCAGCCACTCACACACCTACTCAGAGACCTTCAGAACCACTCACACAGCCACTCCCAAATGCACTCTCACACCCACAGACCCATTTGCACACTCACACAATTATTCATACAGCCACTCATACACCTTCTTACAGACCCACAAAACCACTCATGCACCCACTCATAGACCCACCTAACCACTCACCCACATACATACCCACTCACACACATACATACCCACTCACACAGACATATAGCCACTCACACACCACCCACTGACCCAGAAAACCCACTCTCAGACCCACCCACACACCCATGTAGCCACTTGCACACCCACTCACACACCCATGCAACCACTCACATACAATGCAGTCTTTTGCACACCCACTCACAGACCCGCAAGACCACTCACAAGCCTATTTACCCATTCACACATCCACTCACAGACCCACAAAACTGCACACAACTCACACACCTACCTACACAGCCACTCACAAACCTACACAGCCACTACACATTCACGCAGTCACTCGCACACATGCAGTGATACACGTATAAAAATTGCAGTAGCATATATTTGTATTAAATGTGTTGTTTTACTGTGCTTGTGATTGGGAACAGCTCAGCGGATACTTAAAATGAATAAAAAAGAAAGACTTAATGCATCGCATTTATAGAAAGACTACATAACTTACCTACCTTCATTTTTTAATTTTTAGTTTTAAAATATATAATAAGAATGAATGCGTGAATAAAATGTATTTATAAACTTGTGAAAATGTAAATTAGTAAATGTAACTTATTGGTCAAATTGTAGTGCAATTTATATTAAAAGAAACCTGTGAAAATCATACAAAAAACAAAAGTTACAGAGACGTTATAGTTAAGAATTACCTTGAAAAATCTTAGAAATTCACTGAAAATACCAAAGTTTATAGGGATACTATGGTTGGATTCAGATTTTATGCACACAAAACCATAGAAGTTCAACAGTTACAGTTACCGGAGTTAACTATAGCTTACGTCCCCCCCCCCCGCCCCGCCTCAATTTACTGCTTATGACCTCACATGGTTGCCTCGGGTGGGTTACGGCCATGCCCTTTGGCCAACTCTCTTCTGTCCCTGGCCAAAAGGACAACATTGTGGGGTTGGCTGCCTGCGATGGGGTTGCCCACACGGCCTATGCGGCAAGGGGTTGGCTTTGTGTATGGTAATACAATATTACTTTGTTAAAAAAAAAACGAGTATTTCACTGAAAAAAACAATAAAGATAACATTATAGTTAAGTGAAACGTTCAGTAACAATGCAACATTTTAAACTTTAAAAACCACGTAAATTCACCAGTTATAGTTATCTTAAATAACTACAACTTGTTCCCTAAGGTAAGTATAGCTCACGCCCTCGCCATGCACTTCTAAATACCCTACACAATACATTACTCATGACATCTTCTAAGACATCATTGAAAATACCACTGCAAGATTTTCAATGAAATTATTTCGGAGAAAACTGTATGGTGGGCACGTAGCTCATAGTTACCTAAGGGTACGAGTTATACTTGAGATAACTATTACTATAACTGATGAATTTCTGTGTTTTTTAGAGTTGAAAACATTAGTGTCTGAGCCAGCAGTGGCACCTTATTTCAATAAAACTTATGAAGACAAGAACAGCAACATTCCGAATTACCATAGAGTGTCACTTTAGTTGTGTAGAATACCTACCCTGGCAAAGATACCCTCACTTTTCAGAGTGGATACAGGCCTCTGTGATTTCCCAAAGGCTGATAATAATGCTGCCTGTCCCTTCAAATAAAAACAAAAGTAATTGCAAGTCAGTGGAGCATCATTTGAGTTGGTTGTGTCTTAGGTTTCATTTAACATTTATTTCCCGGGGGCATGGCTTAAGTAGACATGCCTGTGTGTTGCTCCGTCCTCGTCGTTACTGCAGCATAGCATACAGGCCCCACCTGCTGGAACTCCAAGCCGGGTGGCAGTCCGAGCCCATGGGCAGCCCGAACTAGCAGCGGTGGTGATCCGCGGGCCACGGTGAAGGCTGGGCAGGGGGACCGGACACCCACGCGGAGATTGCATTAGTCGGAGTGTGGCTGATGCAGTAACTGGAACACTGCGGTGCAGCCTTGCTCACAAGCGCTATCCGCTGAGATTCTCAGCCTGGCCGAGCCCACCGGCATCCCGAACCAGCAACGATGGTGTGCCGTGGAACCCGGTGACGGCCGAGTGAAGGATCCGGACACCAAAGTGAAGACCACGCATACCAGAGCAGCAGAAACACACAGACTGTGGTGCTTTGGTGACCTGCTGCTTCCTGTTCCCATGATCCAAGAAGCTCAGACTAAGGGCCCATGGGCTTCGTACCGTCTTGGGTGCCTGTGTGGTTGGGGCCCCTACTCTGGGCCCTGACAGCGTTGAAGAGGAGTCCTTTCCGGGCCTGGGGCCGTGAAGCTCCCCAGCCCTCACAAGGCACACAATGGAAGCTCTCTGCCCCTTGGTGATGGTCTCTGGGCCCTTATTGTGCAGTGGAGCCTCCCCAACAGGTGTCATATCACGTTGCCTGTATCCAGCTACTGGTGTCTCTGCCCCTCGACTGGGCACCAATGGAAGGCTCCTAGCCCAACAGCACCATAGGGACAGCGTCTTTACCATGAGGGAGCCAGGCCTTCTACCCGGCAATGTGCGGGCCTAAGGGAAGGATTGCTGGACCCGGGCCGTTGCTGACGGGAGGCCGAGGACTGCTCCCTGCCCTGGTGGAGCAGGGGCGCAGAAGTGGCGAGTACAGGCCATAATGAGGTTCTTGGACCCTTCTATGACATGGCGCTGAGATGCAAAACTGTGGCCAGTAACCAGAGCAAACTCTTATCGTAAGCACAGTGGGGTAGTAGCACTCAGCTGACCATCCAAATTTGAGGCTCTGGGCCCTCCTGCATTCGCCACAGAGAACCTGCCACCACAGGGGTGGGGGGGGGTTGAGCTGGCATTGGACAGCCTACAGGGACATTCTGCATGGCACTCTTTCTGCAACTGGTGCCCTCGGCCCCTTGGGGCTCCTGGTGAAACTTGGTCTCAGCTCCTCAAGGCACTGACTGCCTACAACCCCCAGCGGATCGGGTTTGGTGGCATCTGAGGTCCTGGTGTGGATGGGTGCAGGGCCATCTGGTATTGAGACGGCACTCCTGAGGACTTCTGGCTGCAGGTGCCGGCTTCAATAATGTCCTGTATATCTTTGCAGACTCCCCTGTGGAATTCAACAGTATGGTCTCCACTAAGTCCAAAAAAGGCCACACACTATGGGCTATGTTTATAAAGGCTCCCGGGCAGGTCCCTGGTGAGAAGTCAGGGGTAGTCGAATCGGGATTCGGGGGTAGTGGTGAAGCCTCTGAAAGCCCTGTTGCCCGTGAATTCTTGGAGTCCCTTTTTGCCTCCCTCCACGAGGATCTCCAGGTGGTGAAGAAGGATCTCTCCTTGGACCTGAGGGAGGTATGGAGGGATTTGGATGAGGTGGGAGAGCGTGTGGCTTACCTGGAGAATGGCTCCACAATAAGAGTCTGAGAAATCAAGCGATTCAAGCAGTGCTTAAAGACTGTCTGGCCCTTAATGACAATGGGACTACGCCTTTAGCTTTGGTGTGGGAAGCCCTGAAGCTGGTCATCCGGGGAGAGCTCATCTCTCTTGCTGTGGCCGAGAATCGTAGGCAACGTGACAAGCGGGGAGACCTAGAGAGGAAAGTCTCCCTGCTAGAGGCCATCCATAAGAGATCGGCTGCCCCAGGGTGTGGCGGGAATTTGGGAAGGAATGCTTGCAGCTGAGGCTATTGGATCTCGACCGGACTAAATATGCTATGTTACGCCTTAAACACAGATTCTATCTGGGTAAAAATCGGAGTGGTCGCATTTTAGCGCATCGACTTCGCAGCAAGAAGTATGCTGGTTCGGTTCTGGGTTGTTGCTTCGGACTCCAATGGAGTGGTCAGGGATCCTGAGAGTATTGCGGCAGCCTCTTATACCTCATTGTATTCCACGGCGGAGGGACTGACCGCTGACTGTCTGGACTACCTAATGGGTACTACTCTTAGTCCCCTGCCAGCTACTGAGGCAGATGCACTTGACTGGCCAATCCGCGTAGAAGAGGTGATTTTGGCTACTGGCCGACTGAAGCTATTGAAATCTCCTGGCTTGGAAGGCTTCAGTGCCTTGTTTTACAAAATATTTTGCTCCAATCTAGGGCCTTTGTTCACGTAACATTTTAACTCTTTCCCTAACTCGGGCACTCTGAAGGAGTCTATGCAGGAGGCCTCCATCTCAGTGATCCGCAAGCCAGGCAAAGACCCGACCCTATGTGAGTCTTATAGGCCCATCTCATTGCTGAACATAGACACAAAACTCTTCTTAATCGTCCTGGCTCACCGTCTCAATCTCCTTACACCGGGACTCAACTATTCGGACCAGTTGAGCTTTATTCCCTCTTGTCAATGCAGAGATAACACTAAACGCATTTGCCATCTTTTAGATAAAGTGCATCCACCATTCACGTAAAGAAGCATTGCTGCTTTCTATCGACGCGGAGTAAGCGTTTGACCACGTACACTGGCCCTAACGTTTCTAGACCTTGAATCGGTTTGGCATTGTTGAGAGATTCCGGGAGTGGATTTGGTGTATTTATAGCGCTCCCTGAGTAGTGGTGAGGGTTAATGGAGTCCAGTCCCAATATTTACCCATCTGTCGGGGCACTCGTGAGGGCTGCCTGCCCTCTCCACTCCTTTTTTGCGTTATACTTGGGGCCATTGGCGCAAAAGCGGTGAGATAACCTTGCTTCCACAGAAATCCCATTTGGCCCTGGGCACCATCTGATCAGCTTATACACCGACAATGTTAGTTTTTTCGGTCATAGAACCATTGATTCTTGCAGGGCTCCAAGTGTTTGGCTCGATCTCGGGACTGCAGGTCAATATGCAGAAGTCTCAGATTTTGAATCTTACAGTTACCCGGTAGACTGAGCAAGTTTTGAAAGAACAATTCGCTTTTGAATGGATGACTGAGGGCCTTCCATACCTGGGCCTCTCCTTGGCACAAACGTTACCTAAGACTGTAGCGGCGAACTATGAAGCCCTGGCCACACAGATTTGTAAAGACCTAGCGATATGGAAGCGTCTGCCCTTGTCCTGGATGGGATGCGTTGCGGCGGTTAAGATGTCCATCCTTCCCCGCATCTTATACATCTTCCAAACTTTACCGCTGACTTCGCCTTCCGGCGCAGTTCGCTGTCTCCAACTTGGCATTAACAATTTCAAATGGGGCGGTAAGAAACCTCGGCTGCAGAAACACGTAATGTAGTTTACGAAGCTGGAGGGCAGGTTGGCGGTTCCCTTACTGTTGTGCTATTATCAAGACTCCCAGCTCCGTTACATCTTTGAGTGGAATAGATCCTTTTCTGAGAACCACTGGGTCTTCATGGACCAGGCTGCGGCTGGCACCCAAATGTGGAAGATGATGTGGCTCCCCCGCCGGCACAGAGCTTGGGGACTATACCCCTCCCCTGGATGAGCTCGTCCCAGAAGGTATGGAATGCAGTGGCAGTCAAAGCTGGCCTGACCACTTTTTCCTCGCCCATGACACCTCTTTTTGCCAATCCAGACTTTCCTCCTGGGATGGAACAGGGTGGCTTTCGAGGATGGATAGAAGGAGACTGTAAGCACCTAGGTTGCTTATTCAACTTGAATGGTCTCCTTCCGTTTGACTAACTCAAACTTGACTACTCCCTGACGGAGGCAGACTTTTTCCCATTCCTACAACTTTGCCATTGGGTTTTGGATCCCCACACACGACGGAAGGCGGGCCGTCCGATGACTTCATTTGAAAAGTGGCTGTTCCTTAAAGCTGACGACAAGCGATTGGTCTCTGAGATTTGTGCTCATCTAGGTAGGAATGAGCCTCAACCCCGAACTCTGAGCTGGAGGAGATGGGAGGCTGAAATGGGTAGATCCTTTTCAGATAAGGAGTTGGAGGACATACATTATAGGTTTCACCATACAGCGCACACTATAATAAGCACCAAAAAGGCCTACAAAATTGCGCCATATTGGTACTACACCCCAAGTCGCATCCAGAAATGGAATCTGGACCATTCTGCGGATTGTTAGAGAGGCTGTGGGAGTGCCAAAACATTGCTTTACCCCCTATGGCATTGTCCAAAACTTAGCAGACATTTGGAACAAGTATTAGATGACACCGATCTGGCATTCAAAAGTACCATTCTACAATTTCCAGCATACACTCTCTTGGGGCTGATGAATGAGCTGACGTTCCCCCTCCATTCCCTTAAAGGGAATCAGATGGCCCTCGCACTGAACACAGCTCACCTATGGTCCCTTTTAGGAATGGAGAAACTATCCTTGGCAGTTACTCCTGGGGATTCCTCTTATTCAGAGTTGTGGGCCCCTTTTATCAGTATTCTTTGTATGGAATTTCGGGAATTGACATGCCCGTCCACTGAATTTTACGATTGATCCTCAAGACCTCCCCCTCTGAGAGTTGATGGTCTTTATTTGATTTTGAATGGATGGAGATCCTTGTTTCACACTATTTGACTGCTGCTTGTATCTCTTTTTGTAAGAAGCATGGAAGGAAGGAGGGTGGGGGGCGTTGCTTTGTGGCTCTTTTGTCTTGATTCATTTCACGTATTCAAAACTCAGTCCTGTTCCACTTCGTTTACTAATGCCGATGGCCTCAAATTATAGCGCCATGTGAACGCGGCTAGCTCTGATTGGTTGTAGGCAGTATGCTATGTTACCCTATATGGTAACTGTGCTAATATACAGAATTTATCCTAAAATATATGATAATGGTCCTATATATGATAAGGTATTTGAGAATCTTCATATCTGAAAGAGGCAATTAGTTATAGATTCCTTACCTTAGAATTACCCCAGGCGTCAGACTGGATCCAGAGAATTTTTTCGTCAGCAGTACCCCTGCGCGTCGAAATGTCGCATCGGTCGGTAGCTACTTAGACGCCGCCCTCATGCACTGACGTCAGTTCTTTCTTTTTCCGCACCAGTAGCGCAGATCCAGAGAGAGCGGTACCTCCAGTCACTTTTTGACTGACTTTTTGCCGACTACTGTCGATGCCGTTTTTGAGTCTTCGACTCCTTGTGCACGTCAGGGATGCCCGGTTTCAAGGCTTGCGGTTCCTGCCGACGGTTGATGTCGGTGACGGATCCGCACCGCATGTGACTGTTCTGTCTGGAACCCGACCACGACTCCAAGTCATGTTCTGTCTGCCAGACCTTGAATACGAAGTCTTTGCAGGAGCGGTCCCGAAAGCTTCCCGAGGCCCAGCAGTCCGCTCCACGCTGCTCAAGGTCCCGGTCGCGTGGGAGGTCAAGGGACCAGTCGCGGAGCCACCACCACCAGTCCACTTCCAAGTCTTCGCACTCCTCCGGTAAGTTGAAAAACAAGAAGATGTCGAAGAAGCATTGTCGCTCTTCGACTTCTCCCCGTACGTCGGCCGACGCGACGTGGGATGCGGGTGGTGCCCCTCCCGCGGCTCCATGTGCGGAGCCCGCTAGCTCGACTCTGGGTTTCCCTTCCTTTCAGGGACCCAGTGCGACTCTTGCCCAGCATTCGGAGTTTCTACAAAGCGATGCATGCCATCTTTGGGCAGCCCGACTACGCCGGCGTGCCTTTGGGCCCCGCGGACTTGGCTGGGGTTCCTGGGCCTTCGACGCCGGTGGCTTCGGCACTGCAGCATCCCCTTGGATCCAGGCCTGGATCTGGATCGGTGCCGGTCGACCTGACCACACCTCCCCCGGTGCCGATTCCACCGGCACCACGTCCGCAGCCGGCGCTGGCTGTGTCCCCAGCTGGCATCGACCCCGGCCTCCACCCCAACGTGTGCACGGCGCTGGACCGACATCGACCGACCACGGTTCCGGGTCCGTCGGGTGCATTTGTGCCCTTGTTCCGCCCTGGTTCTTTTAGGCCAGAATGGCCAACAGAGGAGGTTGAGGAGGACTGGGAGGGGTCTGGAGACCCTTTAACTGACCAGTTGGAATATGATCCGGACTGGCGAGAGGAGTTGTGGGATGCCAGTGGGCTGGACACTTCCCCACACCTTGGCATGTACTCTCCTACCGTGGCTACGGAGGAGGGAGCTTCTTACGCAGTGGTGTTACATAGGGTGGTGAGGCTCTCAACCTACCTACGGTGGCGGTCAGGACTAAACTCCTGACAGGTGCTTCAACCGGCCGCGAGCGCTTCGAAGCCCCTGCTGCCGTTCAGTGAAGCCCTCACTGACATCCTTTTGGGCATCTGGTCCAGGACCAACACAGGGGCTCCTATGGATGGGATGATTGCCTGACACCACCGCCCGGCTCCGGGCGACCCCTCTTTCCACTCTCAACCACCATTCCCTGAGAGCTTGGTGGACCAAGCCCCCACGTCCAAAGGCGCATTCCCTAACGCACCACCGGATAGGAAATCCAAAAAGCTGGACCACCTTAGGAAGAAGATGTTTTCTTCCTCCAGCTTGGGACTGCGGTCTGTAAACACCGCATGTCTGTTGGGCCGTTACACCCACTCCGTGTGGGATACGGTGGCGCAGGTGCTGACCCAGTGCTTAGAGGAGACCCGGGCCGTACTCTCCCGTGCAGATGCTGATGGGAGAGAGGCAGCTAAGTTTACCATTCGCTGTGGACTGGACACCACCAATCACTTGGCAGGACAATTTCAACATCGGTAGCCATTCGACGCTACACCTGGCTGAGGTCAACTGGTTTCTCCGGGGATGTCCAAGCTACCCTTATGGCAATGCCCTTTGATGGCCGTTGGTTGTTTAGTGACAAGGTAGACAATGCGCTGGAGCGCTTCAAGGACTGTGGGGCTATGGCCAAGTCCTTGGGCCTGTCCACCACCCGCCCTGCGCAGTCTGCTTTTTGCCCCTTTTGTGGCTACAGAAGGGGTGCCCCGCCACGTTCCATCCAGTGCCACAGGCCGGCGCAAACTGTTCAGCCCCTGCGCGGCCTGGGACGTGGGAACCACCGCTGTGGTTCAGGGGACCAGCGAGCGGGCCAGTCAGAGGCGTAGCTAGAGCTTGTGGCGCCCAGGGCTATCCCTCAGATTGCCGCCCCTGGGGAGGGGGGGTTGCTGGGGAAAAAGGATGGCGAGCACTTGAAAGAGGTCCAAGATACACGTAGTAGCGCCACTAATAGTTACCTCGATCATGCAAGTTACATGCACATACATGACACGGTCCAAGGCTACACAGTTGAATGCACCGGTGACTGGCAGTACTAAAGAGAACACACAGACTGCATGATCTATCTGGGGACTCAGAAAAACTGCATTTGACATCCATCGGAGAGCTGCGTGAACAATTACATGGTAATCCCCTCAGCACAATGCAAACATGCACATGCATGACACTTTTCAGGAATCCATCATCTACAGCTGACATTAAATGACCATTCATCATGGTCCCCCCATTAAAGCAGTGCACTTTGTGATCTGCATGGTACATGTTCTTTGCAGCAGGCACATTAACCCTCTGTGCTACCTTTCCAGGAGTCAACCCTTCCGCTAGACAGAACTCCAATCTCTCTCTAGGAAGAACATTAATCACCGAAGTTATCATGACATTTTTATTGTTTCTGAAAATTGCTGGAGGCCAGGAAGGAGGCAGCAAGTTTTTTTTAAACCATAATATACACTACGCACCCACCCGAAATGGGTACCCAGTGCGGTCACACCGTTCGCATCGCCCTAACCTGCTCAAGGTTCATGTGACCTCAGTGAGAGAGTCACAGCGACTGGATCACTGTTGCTCTAGGGTGTGCTGCTTCGTAGGCCTGCCCGCAAGACTGGAGATGAACTTCAGTATGGATTGTGGTGGACAGGCCTTCAAGGTTAACCCACAATTGACACCACTAGGGTACACCTGCTTGTGCAAAGACATCAAGCCTTCTAAGGTCTAGCATGGGAATGTGCTCCCTCATTAGAGTGGTCTGGTGGACTGGTCATGAAGGCTGAACCCGGTTCCCCAGTTCCAAATTCGACAGCTCTGGCCATAGTGCCACATCCTCTCCTCCACTGAACACCATACTGCCCCACTGAGAGAAACTCGCACTGCCTTCAGCTACAATCTAATTGTGCCCGCTATTAACACTTGCATGTGGCTCAATTCAAATTATGCACTTGATAAGAGTAATATGCTGCCTAAAAAAAAAAGTAAAAGCAAACACTCATAGGGAATGCAAGATTAAGTAAAGCATGTGAAAATTAAGCAGAAACAACATGGTTACCTTAACCCCTTCGCCGCTGGGGTAAATCCCCCACGGCGCGGGGGGGGCGCAGCGCCTCGGTGCTCGTGACGAGCCCCGCTCGTCATGAGGCACAGTGGAGCTGTGCTCATGACGAGCTGAGCTCGTCACGACCCCACCCACTGATTGATTCTCCCGCACAGGCGGGTAATCAATCGCGCATGGGCGAGCCGCGACCGTTATGACGAGCTCAGCTCGTCATGAGCACAGCTCCACTGGCTCGTCATGAGCATGCAAGCGGTTAACGATCTCTCACTCACTATTCAGAAATCAGCGAGTGGCTTTACCTGAAAAGTTAAGGACATGACTAGAGGGCCCTGAAGGGAACCGTTTCAATGTCTATTGCTTATATCCTTACAAAACGTAAGCAGTATGGTTTAAAAAGACCACATCCATAAACACAGAGCCATGGTACACGTTTTTTTTTCCAATCCACCCATCATCCAGGTATTGCAGTACCTCCAGGAATGGTACACTTTCCCACCTGGGAACAACAATGCTGTGCAAAGAAAGACGAGAAAACAAAAGTAGCGCTTCACTGGCAAACTCTGTAAAGTGAGGCTGATGTATTTGGATGTAAATAAAACCAATATGGCCACTTTGCAACCACTCTGTCTTGCTTTCTTTAGTTATTTATTTTTCATATTTAAAACCTTCTATTTCTCTCCATCCCGCTGCACTTTGGAATAGAAAAATGTCAGAAAAAGGGCATTTCCCACAAGAGTGTTTTTCTTTTTTGGATCCATTTCACAGGGAAGCAACTAAATGAAAGAAGGAAAGAGATTTTGTGAACCGTTTCTTCAAGTCACGGTTTTCAGTAAGTGAGGAGCAAGACAGAAAGAGAGGGAATCATAGGAAGAGAGGGGGGGACAGCTGCCAGCACGGAAAAGAAGAGGACATTGCCTGAGTCCTATTCCTTCTCTGCCCGTCCCGAACGTCCACGAAAGCAAGCAGAGCCTTATCTGAATGCCTTTGCCCTCCCCCAAAATAGTGCCGCCTCGGGCGGACCACCCCCACCGCCCCACCCTAGCTACGCCACTGGGGCCAGTCCACTATAGCCCCCGCTGCAGCAGCCTCCAAACCCTTCTAGTCCAACCTTTCAGGGCCACCAATCGCCAGTGGACGGCAGGATTCACCATCACCTCCCCCCACTGGCGCACCATCACGTCGGACAGGTGGGTTTTGCAAATAGTCCAAAGGGGCTACTCCCTCCCCTTTGAGACTACCCCTCCATCCATGCCACCTCAGCACCATTGCATGTCGGAGTATCATCTGGCCCTTCTCCAACAGGAAGTTTCAGCACTCTTGGCCAAGGGAGCCATCGAGCGAGTTCCTGCCCCAGAAGTAGGCTGTGGTTGCTTTTCCCATTACTTTCTGGTGCCCAAGAAGGACAAAGGCCTGCATCCTGTCTTGGATCTCAGGAACGTCAACCGCTTCTCCGGGAAGGAGAAGTTCAAAATGTTGACGCTAGCTCAAGTCCTGTCTGCCCTCAACCCTGGAGACTGGATGGTAGCGTTGTGCTTGGAGGACGCATACTTTCACATTCCCGTCCTGCCAGCCCACCGGCGTTACCTGCAGTTCACAGTAGGCCATTAGCACTTTGTTTACCATGCTTCCCTTTGGCCTTACCCTCGGATGTTTACGAAAGTGATGGCGGTGGTCACTGCTCATCAGAGCAGATCAGGTGTTCCTGTCTTCCCCTATCTCGACGAAGGCGGACTCGCCCCAGGCAGTCGTCTCCCACCTCCAGACTACGGCGGACCATCTGCATTCGCTGGGGTTCACTATCAACGTGCCGAAGTCACACCTGACTCCCTCTCAGAAGCACAGTTTCTGGCTTATCCTCCCAAGCAGCGAGTCCGGGATATTCAGGCTATGATTCCGATCTTTCAGCCTCTATCCCGGGTTTCGGTCAGAATGACCCTGAGGCTGCTGGGCCTCATAGCCTCCTGCATCCTGCTGGTAGATCATGCCAGGTGGCATATGCGGGCTCTGCAGTGGGACCTGAAGTTCCAGTGGGCACAGAATCAGGGGAATCTGTCCGATTACGTTTAGATCTCAGAGGGCACTGCACGTTAATTGCAGTGGTGGCTAACGAACCAGGATTGGGTCAGCAGCAGATCCCACTCCCTTTCTCAATCAGACTTCACGGTGGTGACAGATGCATCACTGTTGGGTTGGGGCGGTCACATGGGAGAGGCGGAGATCAGAGGCCTCTTTCGGAGCAATCCGTCTTGCACCAAAATTATTCCTTCCCTCTGTCCGGGGAAGAGTAGTGCAGGTGATCTGAAAGAAACACATAGTGATAGATTCCTTACCTTAGAATTACCCCCAGGCGTCAGACTGGATCTGGAAAGTTTTCGTCAGCAGTACCCCTGCGTGTCGGTAGGAGGCGTCATGCGACTCCGCGTCCGTCGTTGGCGTCGTGGTCCCCGAGATGGCGTCGCGGCAGCTACTTAGACGCCACCCTCGCACGCGGACGTCAGTTCTTTCTTTCTTTTTCCGCGCCAGCAAGCGCTGAACCCGGAGAGAGCGGTGCCCCCAGTCATTGTTTGACTGAGTTCTTTGAGGCTTTTTGTTTTTCGAGTTGATCGACTCCCGGTGCCGTAGGGATGCCCGGCTTCAAGTCTTGCGGGGACTGTCGTCACATGATGTTGGTAACGGACCCACACCCCTTGTGTCTCTTCTGCCTGGGGCGCGACCACGACCCCAAGACGGGCCCCAGTGCCGAAGTCTTTGCGGGAGCGGTCCCGAAAGTTGCTTGAAGTCCGGCAGTCGACTCCGCGCCACTCAAGGTCCCGGTCCCAGTCCCGTGGGAGGTCGAGGGACCGGTCGCGGAGCCATGACCATCATTCGTCGGAATCAAAGTCTTCGCACTCGGGGTCAGGTAAAACGAAGCATCACAAGAGGCCGAAGATGCGTCATCGCTCACCAACTTCCCATCGCGCGACGCGGCTGAGGGTGCGGGTGGTGCCTCCAACGTGGCTCCGGTGGAGCTTACGGTGTCGCCGCCAGCGTACCCGCCCTTCCCGGGTCCGTCGACGACTCCAGCCCAGCTGCAGGAATTTCTGTCAGCCATGGCCCGTCTCTTTGGGCCGTTGGGCCCGGGTCCTCGCCCATTACTGCTCCGGCTCCGACATTGCTGTCGGCTTCGGCCCGGCGCCGCAGGGCCCCCAAGGATTCAGGCCTGGATACCGGTCGACGCCGGTTGACCTCGTAACACCTCCACCGATGTCGACCCCACCGGCACCACCTCCGATGACGCCCGTGGCACCGGACGACATCGCCCCCGGTCTCAGCCCTGATGTGGACAAGGAGCTGGTATGGCGTCGCTCAACACCGATTCCGACGCCAATGGGGGATTTCTATCCCTATGTCCAGCCTTCTTATTTCAGGCCAGTTCATCAGCCTTCGGAGGAAGGGGAGGACTGGGAGGGGTCTAAGGACCCTCTCACAGCTCAGTGTGAATATGACCCGGACTGGGTTGGGCAGAGGAACTGGGGGATGCCAGTGGTCTGGATACCTCTCCTTACCTTGACATGCTCACTTCTCCTACCGTGGCTACGGAGGAGGGTGCAAGTTATGCAGTGGTGTTGCGTAGGGTAGCGGAGGCCCTCCACCTCCAACTCCCTACAGTGGCCGTCAGGACTAACCTCCTGACAGAAGTGCTTCAGCCGGCGGCTACCTCTGCGGAGCCACTGCTGCCTTTTAATGACACACTTTCTGACGTTCTTTTGGGCACCTGGTTCAGGTCCAACACAGGGGCTCCTGTGTTCAGGAACGTGTCCCAACGCCTGGCCCCGGGCGACCCCCTCTTCCTCTCCTAACACCCCACCCCTGAGAGCTTGGTTGTCCAAGCCTCCACGTCCCAAAGCGCCTTCCCTACCGCACCCCCGAATAAAGAATCCAAGAGACTGGAACAGTTTGGGAAGAAGATTTTTTCTTCCGCCAGTTCAGGGCTGCGGTCTGTGAACACTGCATGCCTCTTGCGCCATTATTCCCTCTCTGTGTGGGATATGGTGGCGAAGGTGCAGCCTCAGTGTCCGGAGGAGGCCCAGGCAGTGCTCTCTCATGCTATTGCTGAAGGGAGAGATGCAGCCAATGTAGAAAGGTGGAATCTAACTGCATGTTTACCCCCACTTTTTGCGTGGTGTTTTGCTGGTTTTCGACTTAGTTTGACTAGGATCCTGCTAATCAGGACCCCAGTCTATCCGCTTTCTCCCTAAATTGGTTGTTCATGTACTTTAGGTACACTCCAGATTGGATTCTGGGGTACCCTTATAAGTCCCTAATATATGGTATACAATATACCCAGGGCATAAGTACCCAAGAGGCCTCTCAGGGACTGCAGCATGTATTATGCCACCCCTGGGAGACCATTCAAAATGACACAACATGTCTGCTACAGCAGCCTGTGTAGGTGGTGTATGCACCCCTTACTTGAATATTTGGACACTATATCTAGCCTAATCACTGCACATATAAACCTATCAGTCACCCCTATAGCAGGTCTTATCAATCCTGAAGGCAGGGTGCTGGGTTTTATGTGAGAGGGTGCCCATGCATGAGCCGAGCCCCTCTGCAGCTTTCGGAACCTATATTCTGGGGTTGTTTGTGATGCAGCCAACCATATATACTTAAGTGCATTATAACCTCGCGGTAAATGCTAACTTTAAAACGGCTGCATGGAAACATGTTGTGTTTGGTGTCAAACACCTTGGAATCATACCTCCACACCAGTAACTGATGTGGGAGCTATGATTTCACCCTACTGGTGGGAGAAATATGACAACACCGGTACACCCGGTACCAGCTTTACTGACCCTGGCATCACAAAATGGATGCTGCCAGCCACAGACACGAGTCTGCCCTCTTGCTGCTTGACAAAACTCTGGCAGGGGAACACTGGACAATAGGTTTCCTGTCACAGTGTGGTGTGACCACCTCCCAGACAGGCTTTAGTGTATTGGGGCTGGGTGGGTGTGCTTTGATATCTGCATTGGGGGAACATTTGGTGTCCCTGTGCATAGTCCAGCTCAAACCGGTTGCAGGGGCTATCAGCCCCTGCTCTGGAGCGAAACTGGACAAAGGACATGGGTGTAGCCACCCCTCTGTCCTGGCCCTCCCATAGGTGGGTCCCCAGAGTTTGTCCCAATCCTTCCTTGGGTATAAAGTAGGAACCCCTGGCAACAGGACTTTAGATTTACCTGGACGAAACTCTGCTACTGAAACCAAGTACTTCAACTATCTACACTACGTTGGATGACAGAAGAATCTCCCTTGAGGTAAAGGAGTTACTCCTCTGCAAGACAGGCACCAAAGACGCATCTCACCGGTTTGCATCTACGTTGCTCCTGAAGGACTCCGAAGATTTTGCAAAACAGGAGGTGGGTTCCTAAGATTCCCTAAGGCTGATCAGTACTCTCAGCAAACCTGAGACCCGCAGCCCTCGTGGTGACCGTGCAACCTGCACCCCTGGACACCGTGCATATTTGCAGCAGCATATGCTTTTGGGCGATCCCTGAGGCTGTGCTTTGGGCTACTTGTAGTCCAGAGCCCGAGTAGTGATTCCACCGTCGATTACCGGCCTACATTCCACGAGTGTTCTGTGGGCTGGAATTTTGTGATTGCTCTCGAGGTCCCTTCACAATTCCTGGTCAGTCGACCTGTCGGTCCCTGAGAAGGGAACTTTAACTTTCAGTGGGCTTTCCTGGTTGCTCCAGACGTGCCCTGCCTCTCCATGCTCGTCCACACCGAATCATCTTTTCTCTAACCGCATGGGTTGCAGTTGCCAAGGCTTGTTGGTCTTCAATCCGTACACTGACCCCCCCAGCACTCGACATCCTTCGTAGGACAGCTGGCTTGCGGACTTTGGTCGTCGTCGACGTCTCCTGGCCCCCGTGGCTGCATAGTTGAGCTTCACCTCATTGCACCTGAAACACCCAACATCGGTGGGCATTGGTCTATCGTGCCCCTGGTCACCCTGAAGTGACCCAGACTCTGTCCCCTCTGCTTTCAGGTTCCTCTCAGCTCCGATCCAGGCTTGGATCACACCGGATACTTCTCACCTTCCCGGCAGCACCACTTTGCAGCCTCACGCCATTGAAAACGATGAAGATTCCCAACACCATTTGACACCTAGGCACCCAGCTTCCCTGGGTTAGGTTAACACGAGTACTCCGGTGCTGACATGGGTGCTGGCCTTAGAGCCTTTTAAGTTTGAAAGGGTTTTGCTCAAAGTCCTCTCCTAAGTGTCCTTAATCTTTAAAATTCCAACCGCGACTTTCCCATTGGATTGTACGGAGCTCGCAGCTGTGTTCTCACACTGCACACGTCCCCCGTGTGTCCCCTGTGTCACTACCTTGGGTGGTTCCTTGGGGTCCCAGTGATTCTACGTGATCTAGGCACTGTGTCTAGTCAAGTTGTGGTTGTTATACCACTTTCTTAATATATTGTTTGGTCTTCCCCTGGGGCCCACAGTATATTGTGCTATTTACTGCCGTTCTAGTGTATTGATATTGTGTGCCTTATTCTCTAATCTCATAAAGAGGTTAGTAGATAGTGTTTAGAAATAAATACATATATTTAATATATACCTTGTGTGGTTCTTCTTTCATTTGGTCATTCAGGAGGTTATAATCTGGTAAACCAAGCTGCTTTACATTCCTTCGAGACTTAGCCTGAATGCTGCTCTCCATAGCTACATAGCTTTCAATAAAGGTTGTCTTTAACCTAATCATTAATAAGGGTCGTTTGGACTGGTGCAAGGTGCCCACTGTAACTAGTGGACAGCATATACCAGGCCAACTTATCACAGCCAAGTTCACAATTAGTTGTGGCCTTGACACCACCGACTCGCTGGGCAGAGCGATTTCCACGACAGTGACGCTCCGTTGCTACGCCAGGCTGAGGACTACTGGCTTCTCAGGGGATGTCCAGAACACTCTCATGGACATGCCCTTTGATGGCATTCGCCTTTTTGGCAACAAGGCGGATAGTGAGTTGGAGCGTTTTAACGACGCACGGGCTACGGCCAAGTCCTTGGGCCTTTTGGCCTTCTGTCTTTTGTTCCTTTTTTGGCCGCGGAAGGGGCGCCCCAACACGTTCGCTTCAGAGCCACAGGCCTGCGAAACAACAGTCCCAGCGCGGCAGCGAATGTGGGACCTGCCGAGGTGGGTCAGGGGGCCAGCGGGCAGGTTAGTCCACCTTCACCCCGGCCACCACTGCCTCCAAACCTTCCTAGTATGGTTTTTCAGGTCCATCAAACGCCAGTGGACGGCAGAATTCGCCATCATCTCCCCCACTGGCGCACCATCACTATACCTCTTCACAACATAGAGCTACAGAGGGTAAGTGCCAAGCCGTCCTCCTCTCAACATTCATCAAACCAAAAAAGGCTTGGCACCAAGAGGATTCACAATCTTACTTAGGACCTACACTTATAGTGGGAATACCCATCTCCCCCCAGTCTCTGGTATTACATCCAAATCAATGTAGTCCTAGACCTCTTTAATTTCAGAAAAAGACCTGTAAAACAGCCCTCCACTACCTGACAATCACTCCCCCACAGTAAGCAAGTCAAGTAAAAATCTGAAAAATTAATGTGAAAGTGAGAGGGCACCTCACGTACGTAACACCAGAGAGGCTACCGGCTGGTTCTCGCCAGTATGCCCACGTTTTATCATCGTTGGTTGCCCACTCACAGGAGTCAGGAAACTAGTGTCCAGTGAAGAAAAAAGAAACAGATCAAGAAAGAAAATTCACTGTTCCCATAGAAATAACCCAGTGTATTGCGAAGAACCAGATATTTCAAGCAATATTTAAAATTGAGTTAGAAACTCACTTACGGTTAACCTCTTTATTCAAACTAGTGAGTCTACTCAAAGTAAAAGCACTCTATGTTGCTAACCTTTATAAGGAAGGCCAACATGTTTCATTGCCACTTATCATTGTTCTGGCAAATTCATCAGGGCATAGGGTTTCAATCACTCGCCTCACTGGACAAATATTTTTGTGTTAGGGAAGGGCTGTTAAAAACAGGAAAGAAAAGAAAACAGAATAGCCATTTTCTATTCTATTATCAATAAAAACAGACCAACCACATGTATTAATAGTCAAGTCTATTACACACCAATTACTCATTTCAATTGAGTGTATTTACCATGTAGAGGCCGAGGGCATTCATACCAGCCTCCACTATACCAAACGGGGTTGTGTTGAACACTCTTTCCCCGGTTTTTAGAACTGCACTGTCGCTAACTCGTGTTCCACCTGTGGAAAAAAGGAGTTTTAAACTCTTTATCTGACTCCTCCATTATTCGTACCTAGCTCTATTTTATATTGTATGTTTTATTTTCTGGATATCCCTATTCTATCCACAATAATACTCTCACCAATTATTTTGAATCGCCTTTTTATATATTTCAAAGATCATGTACCGCATTCAACCATCAGCAATGCAATGTTTTTTTGGTTTTTTTAATTAACATTTTTGGAATGCAGTCAACAGTGCATTATACAACGAACAATTAGGCCATGATACAACAGCACTCACCCTCCAGAACAGCATCAGTGTTTAGCGTCCAATGATACATTAAGACAAATAATAAGAAACAGAAAAATAAAACTTATTCCATGCAAAAGTTGCAATATGCAATTACTCAATCGGGTACACTCGTAAATAGTCAATTAAGTACTTCCAATAATCTCTAGGTCTCGACCCCTTAGGAAGTTCCTCCTCATACGTTTTCAGAGTGTCTTTGCAAAATGTTAAATCATGAATCCATTGTTTAACTGTAGGACCCTGCCTACTGTTCCAACATAAAGATATTCTTCTTTTGGCCAATAACATTGCAATTACATAAAATTTACGCTATATAGACCTCAATGCAGGCACAATCCCCAACAGGCAGGTTCTTTCTGAACATCCAATTTCCATACCCACCATGGCACCCACCACCTTTGCTACCTTTTCCCAGAATTCCACCACCGCAGCACAGGACCAGGCCAGGTGAAGGAAATCCGCCCCCTCCGCTCCACAGCGGCAGCAACGGGAGTCTTCCCTTAGTCCGTACTTATAAAGTCTAGCCGGTGTGTAATAGGTCTGATGCAAATATTTATAATGCAACATTCGTAAATTGCTATTTGGTGTTAATAACCCTGTCAAAGAGCAGGTCATCTCCCATTCTTCCAACGTTAGCGGATCAGCCAACGCACTGTTCCATTTTTCCAGCACCAGCAATGCAATGTTCATATATCGATTGTCAACCCTCACAAAGCCAGCACCCATATATTAATGTGCCGGTAACGTTTTCACTTTCCATGACGGCTCTGATGCAACTATATCTCAAGTCCTCATTCACACTGCGCATATATTCACCGAAACTGACCACGGCATTGCCCAAGATAGCACAGAGCCCTTTGGCAAAAAATTAATAAACAGCACTTCAACCGCTTATGTGTTTTCTCACCGCAACCAATATCTGAATGGGCCGTATCTCATCCCCGCTTCACTTCGCAACTGAATTGTAGCTACTAATACGTTCCTTTCTGGTCCACACCCCTCTACTTCCACCTCACGTGTTCCGGGGCCAATACTCAAAATACTTTGAGCTTTTACCCACCAGCGGCGGCCATCTTAAAATGTCTAATTATCCACACAGGGAGCATTCAATCAAGACCTCAGCCACAAAACATGCTAAATACAAATTATGCACAGCAGCATCAACACGTGCAAAAAATGCGCAAAATTAGCAAAATGTTTTATCCAGTGTATGCCTAAACAGATTCATAATTTTTAATTTTTATCCGCTCATGTCATCTTAGGGTATTAACTGAGACCGCTTAATTTATACACCAAAAAAGGCACCACATTCTTTTTTTGCACCAAACAGGGGCGTATCCCCCTTCATATTAAATCAGGAGTGCCTAGATATAATCCTATTGTATATACAATTTACTCCCCACATGACTACACCCATTCTGGAAGAATTCTTGTCATTGTTACTTCTCATACATTAATGCGCTTCTCATGATCGTTTCTACAGTCAGATCTAATAAACTCTTGACATCATTATCCGAGATCCTACTGTCTATTGAGTTTATTCCACTCAATGTGGTCATTTAAACCTATTTGATCCACTTTTTCGGAGAAAATCCAACGAGATTCTCTGGTTGCCAACACTTTCTCTATACAATCATTGCTGGCCAACACCTTCTCCAACACCACCCACTTCAGGGCCTGCAGATCATGTTTGGATTAACAAAAGTGTTGTACCAAACGTGTGGTAAGTTTCCCGGCTTTGATGATACTCAAGTGTTCTTGAATCCGTACCTTTATTTTCCTTGTCGTAAGGCCAATATACTGTAAACCACACTGACAAGTGAGTCTATAGATCACATTTATTGTGTTGCAAACGCAAATCTAGGTTGAGGCAGTAGGATCTCGGATAATGATGTCAAGAGTTTATTAGATCTGACTGTAGAAACAATCATGAGAAGTGCATTAATTTATGAGAAGAAACAATGACAAGAATTCTTCCAGAATGGGTGTAGTCATGTGGGGAGTAAATTGTATATACTATAGGATTATATCTAGGCACTCCTGATTTAATATGAAGGGGTATACGCCCCTGTTTGGTGCAAAAAAAGAATGTGGTGCCTATTTTGGTGTATGAATTAAGCGCTCTCAGTTAATACCCTAAGATGACATGAGCGGATTAAAATTAAAAATTAAAAATTATGAATCCGTTTAGGCATACACTTGATAAAACATTTTGCTAATTTTGCAAATTTTTTGCACGTGTTGCTGCTGCTGTGCATAATTTGTATTTAGCATGTTTTGTGGCTGAGGTCTTGATTAAATGCTCCCTGTGTGGATCATTAGACATTTTAAGATGGCCGCTGCTGGTGGGTAAAAGCTCGAAGTATTTTGAGTATTGGCCCCGGAACACGTGAGGCGGAAGTAGAGGGGTGTGGACCAGAAAGGAACGTATTAGTAGCTACAATTCAGTTGCGAAGTGAAGCGGCGATGAGATGCGGCCCATTCAGATATTGGTTGCGGTGAGAAAACACATAAGGGGTTGAAGTGCTGTTGATTTATTTTTTGCCAAAGGGCTCTGTGTTATCTTGGGCAATGCCGTGATCAGTTGCGGTGAATATATGCGCAGTGTGAATGAGGACTTGAGACATAGTTGCATCAGAGCAGTCATGGAAAGTGAAAACGTTACCGGCACATTAATATATGGGTGCTGGCTTTGTGAGGGTTGACAATCGATAAATGAACATTGCATTGCTGATGGTTGAATGCGGTATATGATCTTTGAAATATGTAAAAAGGCGATTCAAAATAATTGGTGAGAGTATTATTGTGGATAGAATAGGGATATCCAGAATATAAAACATACAAAATAAAATAGAGCTAGGTAAGAATAATGGAGGAGTCTGATAAAGAGTTTAAAACTCCTTTTTTCCACAGGTGGAACACGAGTTAGCGACAGTGCAGTTCTAAAAACCGGGGAAAGAGTGTTCAACACAACCCCGTTTGGTATAGTGGAAGCTGGTATGAATGCCCTCTGCCTCTACATGGTAAATACAGTCAATTGAAATGAGTAATTGGTGTGTAATAGACTTGACTATTAATACATGTGGTTGGTTCGTTTTTATTGATAATAGAATAGAAAATGGCTATTCTGTTTTCTTTTCTTTCCTGTTTTTAACAGCCTTTCCATAACACAAAAGTGTTTGTCCAGTGAGGCGAGTGATTGAAACCCTATGCCCTGATGAATTTGCCAGAACAATGATTAGTGGCAATTAAACATGTTGGCCTTCCTTATAAAGGTTAGCAACATAGAGTGCTTTTACTTTGAGTAGACTCACTAGTTTGAATAAAGAGGGTAACCGTAAGTGAGTTTCTAACTCAATTTTAAATATTGCTTGGAACAGCTGGTTCTCCGCAATACACTGGGTTCTTTCTTCTTTCTATGGGAACAGTGAATTTTCTTTCTTGATCTGTTTCTTTTTTCTTCACTGGACACTAGTTTCCTGACTCCTGTGAGTGGGCAACCAATGATGGTGCCCTCTCACTTTCACATTAATTTTTCTGATTTTTTCTTGACTTGCTTACTGTGGGGGAGTGATTGTCAGGTAGTGGAGGGCTGTTTTACATGTTTTACAGGTCTTTTTCTGAAATTAAAGAGGTCCAGGACTACAATAATTTGGATGTAATACCAGAGACTGGAGATAGGTATTCCCACTAGAAGTGTAGGTCCTAAGTAAGATTGTGAATCTTCCTGGTGCCAAGCCTTTTTTGGTTTGATGCACCATCACTATAGACAGGTGGGTTTTACAAACAGTACGAAGGGGCCACTCCCTCCCCGTCGAGACTACCCCTCCATCCATGCCACCGCATGTCGGGGGATCACTTGGCACTCCTTCAACAGGAAGTTGTGGCCCTCTTGTCCAAGGGGACCATCAAGCACGTTCCTGCACCAGAAGTAGGTTGTGGTTGTTATTCCCACTACTTTCTGGTGCCCAAGAAGGACAAGGGCCTGCATCCTATCTTAGACCTCCGGAACGTCAATTGCTTCCTCTGGAAGGAGAAGTTCAAGATGTTAACTCTGGCTCAGGTCTTGTCTGCCCTCGACCCTGGAGACTGGATGGTAGCTTTGGATCTGCTGGATGCATATTTCAATATTCCTGTCCTGCCGGCCCACCAGCGGTACCTGCGGTTTACAGTAGGCCACGAGCACTTTCAGTTTACGGTGCTCCCCTTTGGCCTTACCAGCGCCCCTCGGGTGTTCATGAAAGTGATGGTGGTGGTCGCAGCTCATCTGCGCAGATCAGGGGTTCTAGTCTTTCCCTATCTCGACGGCTGGCTGTTGAAGGCAGGATCACCCCAGGCAGTCGTCACCCACATCCAGACTATGGCCGACCTCCTGCATTTGCTGGGGTTCTCCATCAATGTGCCGAAGTTGCACCTGATTCCCTCTCAGAAGCTCCTCTTCATCGGAGCAGTTCTGGATATGACGCTCTTTCGTGTCTTTCCTCCCGAACGGCAAGTCCAGGATATTCAGGCTCTGATTCCGATCTTTTGGCCTCTATCCTGGGTTTCGCTCAGGCTGACCCTGAGGCTGCTGTGCCTCATGGCCTCCTGCATCCTGCTGGTCGATCATGCCAGATAGCATATGTGTGCTCTGCAGTGGGACCTGAAGTTCCAGTGGGCGCAGCACCAGGGGAACCTGTCTGAGTCCGTCCAGATCTGGGAGGGCACTGCAAGACAGTTGCAGTGGTGGCTCACAAACCGGCATTGCGACAATGGCAGATCCCTCTCCCTTCCCCAACCGGAGCACACAGTGGTGACGGATGCGTCCCTCCTGTGATGGGGCGGTCACATGGGAGAGGCGGAGATCATAACCCTCTGGTCTCCGGAGGATTCCCGGCTCCATATCAATCTTCTGGAGCTTCGGGCGATCCGACTTTTACTGAAGGCATTCCTTCCCTCTGTCAGGGGATGAGTAGTGCAGGTGTTCACGGACAACAGCACCGCCATGTTGTACTGCAACAAACAGTGCGGGGTGGGGTCGTGGACCCTGTGTCAGGAGTCTCTGTGCCTCTGGACATGGCTGGAACATCATGGCATTTCCCTGGTGTTCAACACCTGGCAGATTCACTGAAAGCCAGGGCGCACAAACTCAGCCGCAGGTGTATGATGGATCACGAATGGCATCTTCACTGGTATGTGGCGCAAGGTCTCTTTCAACAGTGGGGAGAGCCTTGGTTAGACCTATTCGCCACCGAAGAGAACGTGGAATGACAGCAGTTCTGCGTGTTGGAATTTCCAAGGCGGCACTCGCTATGCGATGCTGTTTGTCGCGAGTGGAGTTGCGGTCTGCTGTACGCCTTTCCGCCTATACCACTTATACCCAGAATGCTGAAGAAGATCAGGAGCGACCGGACCCAAGGCATTTTTGTGACTCCGGACTGGGCTCGAAGAGTATGGTATACCGAGCTACTCCGTATGACCATCGATCCGACTGCCTCTTCGGGAGGATCTTCTGTCGCAACAGCAGGGGACGGTCCTCCACCTGAACCTGTCCAGTCTCCACTGCCTTGCGTTGAGATTGAGCGGCAGCAGTTGATTCCTTTTGACTTGCCTGCTGAAGTTCGTAATGTTATTCTGGCGGCCAGGCGGCCCTCCACTAAGTTGGTATATGCCTGCAGGTGGAACAAATTTGTGGCATGGTGCACAGCAAAGGCTGTGGGTCCCCTTTCTGCCCCTCTTTCAGAAATCTTTTTGTTTCTTCTTTCTTTGGCCCACCAGGGCTCTGCTCTGGGCACTATCAAAGGCATCCTTTCTGCTATTTAGGCCTCTCTCAGGCTGCCTGATCAGCCCTCTCTCTTCAAGTCCCCTATTGTAAATAGATTCCTCTTAAGCATTACTAACCTTTTCCCTCCTATTCCTTTTGTGATGCCACAGTAGGACTTGAATCTGGTTCTCACATATTTAATGTGCGCTCCCTTTGAGCCTATTCACAATTGTCCTCTGTGTCTCTTGACTCTAAAGACTGCTTTCTTGGTTGCCATCACCTCCGCTGGAGAGTGAGTATGCTCCAGGCTCTTTCTTTTAAACCTCCTTTTCTATCTGTCCATCTGGACAAGGTTGTGCTCCGAACCCGTCCACCCTTTTTGCCAAAAGTTGTCACTGCTTGTCACATCGGGCAAACCATCGCTTTGCCACCTTCTTTCAGCCTCCCCATCCTTCTAGAGAGAAGAGATGCTCCACCGCCTGGACCCAAAATGTGCCCTCTCATTTTACTTGAACCGCACACAACAGTTCCGGGTGGATGACCAGCTCTTTGTTGGCTACATTGGCGCAAAGAAAGGTAGGGCAATACACAAGCGGACTATTTCCAGATGGGTCGTCTTGTGTATTAAAGCCTGTTATTCTCTGGCTAAGAAGGAGCCTCCAGTGGGGCTACGCGCCCATTCAACCATTGCGACGGCAGCCACTACAGCAGTGGGACATGGTGTCCCTCTGCAAGACATCTGTCAGGCAGCTACTTGGGCCTCGCTGCACACTTTTACTAAGCTCTATTGCCTGGAGAGCCAAGTCCGGAGAGACGTCTTCTATGGCCGTTCTGTTCTCCGGGACTTCCTGTGTGATCTTGGTTCGCAGACCCACCACCGGGGTTGGTATTGCTGGGGTATCTATTCTAAGGTAAGGAATCCTTATCGCCCCACCCATCCTGCCCGTTCGGCGAACTTATTTCAAAGGTTAAGGTCATCCCTTTAAGGGCCCTAGTTTCAAGGCATCAGTGTTCAGTATCTTGCATGACTCAGCGTTACTGGCGCGGAAAGTCGTGTACAGAAGTGACGTTAGCGCACAAGGGCGGCATCTAAGTAGCTGCCGCGACATTATAGCGGCGACCACGACGGCAACGACGGACGCGGAGGCGCACGACGCCACCTTGCGTTGTGCAGGGGTACTACTGACGAAAACTTTCCGGATCCAGTCTGACGCTTGGGGGTAATTCTAAGGGCAGGAATGTATCACTACTAATGTTTCTTACAGATATATTGTTACAGAAGGTAAGTAACTTGTTCTTCACTGACAACCCCACCACCATGTGGTACTGCAATAAACAGGGCGGGGTTTGGTCGTGAACCTTATCTTAATAGGCTCTCCGTCTCTGGACATGGTTGGAACATCAGGGCATATTTCTGGTGGTTCAACACCTGGCAGGTTCATTGAATGCCAGGGCGGAGGAACTCCGCTGCAGGTGCATGATGGATCACAAATGGCATCTTCACTCGGAGGTGGCGCATGGTCTCTTTCAGCAGTGGGGAGAGTCTTGGTTAGATCTATTCGCCACTGAAGAAAACGCACAATGTCAGCAATTCTGCACGTTGGAATTTCCAAGGCAGCACTCGCTAGACGTCGCTTTTCGTCGCGAGTGGATTTGCGGTCTTCTATATGCCTTTCTGCATATACCACTTCTGCCCAGAGTGCTGAAGAAGGTTAAGCGCGACCGGGCCCAAGTCATCCTTGTGGCTCTCGATTGGGCACTAAGAGTCTGGTATCCCGAGCTGTTACACATGGCCATCGATCCTCCGATCCGATCTTCTGTCGCAGCAGCAGTTGACGGTCCTCCACCCGAATCTGTACAGCCTTTACCTCCTTGCGTGGAGCTTGAGCGGCGACAGCCTTTGACCTTCCTCCCGAAGTCTGTGATGTTATCTTGGCAGCCAGGCATCCCTCCACTAAGACGGTGTATGCCTGCAGATGGAACCAATTTGAGTCATGGTGCACAGCAGATCCCCTTTCTGCCCCTCTTTCTGAGGTGTTTTTTAGTTCCTTTTGGCTTTGGCCCATCAGGGCTCTGCTTTGGGCACTCTGAAGGGCTATCTCTTGGCCATTTCAGCCTTTCTTAGGCTTCCTGATCAGCCTTCTCTTTTCAAGTCCCCTGTTGTAAATTGCTTCCTTAATGGCATTACTCATCTTTTTCCTCCTGCCCCCTACGTAATGCCTCAGAGAGATTTGAACTTGGTTCTTACTTAACTTATGTGCGCTCCCTTTGAGCCGCCGCTTCATTACCGTCCTCTCAGACTTCTTACTTTTAAGGCTGCATTTCTGGTTGCCATCACCTCTGCTCGCAGGGTGAGTGAGCTACAAGCACTTTCTTCAAAGCCTCCTTTTCTGGCTGTTCATCCAGCCAAGGTCGTCCTCCGAACCAGACCTTCCTTTCTTCCCCAGGTGGTTACTTCATTCCACATTGGTCAAACCATCCCTTTGCCCACCTTCTTTCCGCCTCCGCAACCTTCTAAGGAGAAAGAGAGGCTCCACCGTCTATATCCAAAATACCACTTCTTTGGGACGTGAAGACCCCTCAATGACATCTGTCAGGCAGCTACGTGGGCATCTCTGCAAACGTTCACGAAACACTACTGCCTGGACAGCCAAGTCCGGAGAGATGGCTTCTTTGGCCGTTCTGTTCAACAGGACTTTCTCGTGTGAACTTAGTTCACAGACCCACCTTTGGGTTGGTATTGCCGGGGTACATATTCTAAGGTAAGTAATCTATAACTAATTGTCTCTTTCGGATGAACAAGTTACTTACCTTCGGTAACGATATATCTGTAAGAGACATAGATTAGTTTTAGATTCCTTACCCCCCCACTCATCCTCCCCATCCTGCGAACTGTCTTCTAGGGTCAGGGAATCCCTTTCAGGGTCCTAGTTTTATGCACCAGTGGTCAGTGTCTTGCATAGCTCTGCGCTTCTGGCGTGGAATGTCGTGTAAAAGAACTGACGTCAGCACACGAGGACAGCGTCTAAGTAGCTACCACAATGTCACTCCGGCGACTACGACGCCAACGACGAGGACGGAGCAGACCAACGCCACCTTTCGACGCGCTGGGGTACTGCTGTCGCCTGGGGGTAATTCTAAGGTAAGGAATCTTTAACTAATCCATGTCTCTTATAGATATCTCGTCACCAAAAGTAATATTTGTTAGACAATTTTGACCCCGTATTGAACTCCATGAATAAAATTACTTTTGAAGAGAATAACATACTCCATAGTTTGTGAGCATTTGGTGCCAATTTTGTGCTTTTCATCTCTTAGTTACTACTTCCCATCATGATACAAAGAGAACCAGGAAAGAACAGCATTAGACATGAGTCTTTCTCTTTTTTGTACATTTTTCTTTATATGGATTTTGGAAATATTTTCAAGCACTCCTAACTTTAATATTGAGGTGGTATGAGTATAGGTCTGAAGCCTCCTAAAGTATTCTATAGGGGCATAAAATTTGGACATCCAATGTGTACAACAAGAGGTAATCTTTCCATTACATTGCATTGGCATTATAGCGATTTTACCCCTGGAAGAGAATATTAAATTAATACAACTCTGAAACCTATGAGCAGGATCATCACATATTTGGCCTCATTGTCCATCATTTCATATATGTGTGTCAGATGTCCAGTTGCTCACTATATTAGCAGACGGCCTTATTCTGTATTTTGAGAATCCGAATCAAACTTTTAAGATGTATGCGGCAGAGCTTTCTGCAGGATTATGTACCAGAGGTGTACTAGATCTTATTTGAATGTATTTCTTTATTTCTGACATTTATTAATATCGCAATAAAGAACGCTGTGTGAATAAATGGTAGCAGATGATGCTTCAAAATATAGATTTGATTCAGGACATCAACATAAAGATAGCATCGAGCGCACACACGATTTTGCTGTAAATGGTTTCACGGAAACTAAATGGGTATTCTTCCTTCAAATTTGGGTCTAGTTGTAGAGATTGCAAGCCCAAGGTAGTTACAGTATGTCAGTTGAGTCAATCATGATTTGTTTCCTATGCTCTCATGCCGGCCATCTGCCAGTGCTGAACTACGATCCTAGGCTTCCAGGCTCTTGACCAATATTCAGAACTTGCTTTTCATTTCACATCCATGTTTTTTTGTCAAAATTCCTGTCCTTTTGACATATATCAATACTGGTTTCCACTTACTTAAAAAATATTCAGAAATTGACTTGCATTGTAGAAGCATGTTGGGGTTGGTGGCAGGCTGGATGTTTTTCCTGCTGAAGACTGCATTTTCTAGAAACCCGAGCCCTTAGTTATATCTCCGCCCTTGTTGGCCAATGGTTGGTGGAGGAATTCGCTCAACTCTAGCTGATACATGCTAGTTTGATCACACCTCTTGTATGTGCTCATTTGTGAGCTCTCTTTAAGGTTATGTTCGCTTCAGTCAAGCTATAGTCATTAAAGCTGTGTTCCTTTTTGACTGACTATTTCCAGAGATTTCTGATTCTTGAATTGCAATAGTTGCTTGTTTAATGAATTTGCACCGTCTTGCTGTGCATACTTGTTTCCTGTTATACGTTCCACAGAACCCGCCCTTGCATCAATCTCAAATACACAAAATTTATCAGGGGAAACTTCCTGTAAAATAAACAAAACATGAAGAATGTGGTGCGTTAAAAACTCATTTTGCATGTTATGACTTGTTTTCCAGTTGAAAACTTGGAATAAGAGGTATATACCATACATGAGAAATACTTCAACCTTTTGTGATAGTATTTACCATGTGTGGTAAATACTCCACTCCATTCTGACAAACTTCTAATAAGGCCTAAGTAGGTAGTGTTTCAATGTCATGTGTGATGACCATAGAGGTGCAGTTCTCATATTATGGGATGTGTGCTTAGGAATGTGGTGAGGGAAAGACACACTTGTTACATTTTGAAATATACTGGCAGGCATGGTTAGTTCTTCAGGTCAATTTTTGATATTTGTAGTTATTATAAGGGTGTGTCTGGTCCAATTTCTGTATTTGTTTTTACATTAGGATTGACCACACTGCTGTCTTATAAGGTGAACAGGAACTAGGAGGAGGGAAACCAGGGTCAAAGATCTGGCCCGATGACTGTGATACTGTCCTACCATGGGATTGTGAGAAGTTGGCCTGATGTATGATGTCACTAGTTCTAGTGTACACCTTATATCAGTCCAAATACCCTTATGGTGATTGGTTGTAAAGTCAACCTTATAGAACAGCTATCCTAGTGGTTGCATGGACAAGAGCAGTCTTAGGCTAAACTCTGAATGGCATGTGAAGCCAGCTGTGATACCATATATAATCCCTTGAATACCAAATGAAAGGACACCACAACAGATATATATATAAAATAAAGTGTATTTATTCTAGTCAAACCCTCAGCACTCTTTATGAGATTAGAGGTAAGTACAACACAGTCTTATTCAAGCATACATTAAGTCACACAGGTAAGTAATACAGTTAGGCCCTAGGGGCCACGCAAACCATATACTAAGTAAGTGGTATAAGGACCACTGTCACGGAAATAGGATAGGCCTAAGCCTAGGGAATCGCTGGGGCTACACTATACTACCAAAGGTTAGGAAGTGGGAGGCCCACGGGATTCAGGTGCAGAGTGGAAACACTCACGCGTAATGCGTAAAAGTCAATAGCAATAGTACAGTTTAGAATTAAACAGATTTAGGACACTTCCGGAGTAGCTAGGAAGTCGAGACTGGAAAACTAGACACTAGGATAGTCACTATCCTGATGAGCACCGGAGTACCCAAGTTACCTAGCCCACAGGCTGCGGGTGCATAGGGGTGAAGTTGCGTCGGGTTTCGTCGTCGACTCCTATGGATGCCTGAAGAAAGATGCTGACAGGCAGTCAGTGAAGAGTGTCCGGTGGATCCCAAGGCTGGGATCAAGAAGAGAGGAGACCTGCAAGCAGAAGGGACAGAGTCAAGGTCACTAGCCAGTGACCACGTGGAACCAGGAAGGAACCAGGCGATGTCGTGAAGATTGCAGGTGAAGGTGAAGCTTGTCGCTGCAGCCACGAGGACCAGGAAGCGTCGAGGACGACCAGGACCAGGAGGCGAGCTGTCCCACGAAGGCTCTTGCTGTCGGCGGCGTCGAAGTTGGACTAGGACTCACCAAGCCTTGGCAAGCGGAACCCACGCAGAACGAAGGACTTGCTTCTGGTGCAGACCAGGAAGGTCTGGGGTGCTTCCCTTTTTCAAAGAAGCAGGAGCCAGTCTGGAGGAGCCAAACCAGCGGTGAAGATTACAGGATGCGTCGTCACAAAGGCCACTAGCCAGCGGGCAAGCAACCGGACAGACGCGGCAAGCAGGAAAATGCTGAAGGGCCCCACGCAGGACTCGTGGAGTGTGGCGGGCTGATCTTCGGTGCAGATGGTGCTTGGGGTTGGGGCTTCTCAATCCCCGGTGCACAACTTCGAGGGTGCCTCAGAAGCTGCGCTAGAAGATACTAGCCACTTTTCCCAGGTAGCCGGTCCCACGTCGCTCGTCGCCTCCACGGATCTCAGCTCTGCTGTGGATGTGGATCAGGGTCGGAGAAGTCTGGAAGTCAAGGCTCTGGTCGGGCTCTGCAGTCGGTTCCTCGTAGAACTTGGGCAAAGCAAAGGGTAGTCTCTTGATGGTGCCTGTTTGCACAGGGTAGCCACTCCTTGGCCACAAGGGAGATTCTTCAGTCTTCTTCTTTCGTCGAATGTCGAAGGTCCAGAGTTTCTGTTCAAGTTGCAGGTTCAGGATAATCTAAAGTCTTGAGGCCCAACTCCCACTCTTATACTAATCTGGGGGGCTGGGATACCTGCTAGGTCACACCTTATGGGTGGGACCTGGGAGGGGGTGGTTACACCCACTTCCCTTTGTCCAGTTTCGCGCCAGAGCTGGGGCTGGAGTGCCCCAGCGCCGGTTTGAACTGGACTATGCAAGGAACACCTTGTGTGCCCCAGGCATGTCTCATTCCTTTCAGCCCACCCTGCCCCAATACACTAAAGGCTGTCTGGGGAGGTGCTAGCACCTCCCCAAGCAGGAAACCTATTGTCCAGGCCTCCCTGGCTGGGATCACTCCCAGCTGCAGGAGGTCAGACTTGTGTCGTGGCAGCAGCATCCATTTTGTGATGCTGAGGCTTTGGTCAGAGGCTAACAGTAAAGTATGATTTTAACATGTCTTTCCCTCTAGAAAGGGGGAACAATATCCTCATATCCAGAAATGGTATGGGGGTATTATTCCACAGTGTTAGACACCTTACACGAAATGTTTCGATACAGCCAAACCATAGTTACCATAACAGTTTAAGATTATAAGGCACTTTAAGAATATATGGTAGGCTATATCATAGAACAGCTATAAGGACATGGTTCCGAAAGCTGCAGACAGGCTCAGCTCATGCTAGAGCACCATCTCACATGTTACCAAGCACTCTGCCTCCAGGATTGTTAAGGCCTGCCATAGGAGTGGCTGATAGGTACACATGTGTCTATATGTAAGTTAGGTATAGGAATACTACACCTAAGCAAGGGGTGTTTACACGACCTTGCCCCAGCTGAGTGATCAGCCAGTTGTGTCAAAATGGAAGGCCAGGCCAGGGGTGGCATAATACATGCTGCAGCCCCTGGTAGGCCTAGGGTACACCTATGCCCTGGGTACCTAGGGTACACTGTACAGGGGCCAATAAGGTGATCCTATCCAAATGGGTTATGCACCTAAAGTACATAGTATCAATTTAGAGAGAGAACAGCAGGGCTGTGGGTCTGATTAGCAGGCCCACAGCCACATCTAAGTCGAACACCAGATAAGCAAAAGCAAAAAGTGGGGGTGAACATAGAAAGCAGACCCTACTCTCCTACACAACCCCCCCCCCAAAACTTAGGGACATTAAACTAATCTTGACCAGTTGAGTCTTCATGTTCTAAGTGGAAATATCTGGAGAGTCCATCTGCATTGGCATGGTCAGTCCCAGGTCTATGTTCCACTGTGAAGTCCATCCCCTGTAGGGAAATGGACCACCTAAGAAGTTTGGGATTTTCACCCTTCATCTGATTTAGCCACAAGAGGGGCTTATGGTCTGTCTGAATCTTGAAGTGAGTGCCAAACAAGTATGGCCTCAGCTTCTTCAGGGCCCAAACCACAGCAAAGGCCTCCCTCTCAATAGCTGACCAACGTTTCTCTCTAGGGGTCAGCCTTCTACTTATAAAAGCAATGGGCTGGTCTTGACCATCTACATTCAGTTGTGAAAGAACAGCTCCCACACCTAACTCAGAAGCATCTGTCTGGACAATGAACTCTTTGGAGTAGTCTGGACTTTTCAGAATAGGTGCACTGCACATGGCCTGCTTCAGGTCATCAAATGCTTTTTGACAGCTTACTGTCCACTGAACTTTCTTTGGCATCTTCTTGGAGGTCAAGTCATTAAGTGGTGTCACAATGGACCCATAGTTCTTAACAAACTTTCTGTAGTACCCAGTCAGGCCCAAGAAAGCTCTGACCTGAGTCTGGGTAGTTGGAGGAGTCCAGTCCTTTATGGTCTGGATCTTGCTCTCCAGTGGTTGAACCTCACCCCCACCAACTAGGTGGCCCAGGTATACAACCTTGCTCTGCCCTATCTGGCACTTAGTGGCCTTGATAGTGAGGCCTGCCTTTTGCAGGGCCTCTAAAACATTCCTCAGGTGGACCAGGTGATCCTCCCAGGTGGAGCTAAAGACAGCAATATCATCAAGATAAGCTGCACAATAATCATCCAACCCAGTAAGGACTTGATTCACCAACCTTTGGAAAGTGGCAGGTGCATTCTTCAAACCAAAGGGCATTACCACAAATTGATAATGTCCTCCTGGGGTCGAGAAAGCAGTTTTGGCCTTTGCACTCTCAGCTAGTCTGATTTGCCAGTAGCCTGCTGTCAGGTCAAATGTGCTCAAAAACTTAGCAGCTGCCAGTCTGTCAATGAGCTCATCTGCCCTAGGTATTGGGTGGGCATCTGTCCTAGTGACAGCATCGAGACCTCTGTAATCCACGCAAAACCTCATCTCTCTCTTACCATCTTGGGTGTGAGGTTTTGGCACAAGGACTACAGGACTAGCCCAAGGGCTCTCTGAAGGTTCAATGACTCCCAGCTCCAACATCTTTTGTACCTCAACTTTTATGCAGTCCCTGACATGGTCAGGTTGCCTGTAGATTTTACTCTTCACAGGCAGACTGTCACCAGTGTCCACCTCATGGGTGCACCAGTTTGTCTGACTTGGGGTCAGAGAGAACATATGTCTGTAGGACTGCAGAACTTGCCTGCAGTCCTGTTGCTGATGGGCAGTGAGGCTGTCAGAAAAGACCACACCATCAACTGAGCCATCATCAGGGTTCTGAGTCAACAGGTCTGGGAGAGGGTCACTCTCTTTCTCCTGCCCCTCATCTGTAGCCATGAGTAGCCCCATGTCTGCCCTGTCAACATATGCCTTCAATCTGTTGACATGAAGCACCCTGTGGGGGCTTCTGGGAGTCCCAAGGTCCACCAAGTAGGTGACTTCTCCCTTTTTCTCAACAATAGTGTGGGGTCCAGACCATTTGTCTTGGAGGGCTGCTGGGGCCACTGGCTCCAACACCCACACTTTCTGTCCTGGCTGGTAAACAGTCAGTACAGCCTTTTGGTCATGCCAAGCTTTTTGGAGTTCTTGGCTTGCCTCAAGGTTTTTAGAAGCCTTCTTCATATACTCTGCCATCCTGGAGCGGAGACCAAGTACATAATCCACTATGTCTAGTTTGGGTTGTCTGAGAGGTCTCTCCCATCCTTCCCTCACCAAACACAGGGGTCCTCTTACAGGATGCCCAAACAAAAGCTCAAAAGGGCTGTAGCCAACCCCCTTTTGTGGTACCTCTCTGTAAGCACACAGAAGGCAGGGTAAAAGGATGTCCCATCTTCGCCTAAGCTTGTCTGGTAATCCTTTTATCATTCCCTTTAGGGTCTTGTTGAATCTCTCAACAAGCCCATTGCACTGTGGGTGATAGGGTGTGGTGAACTTGTAGTTAACACCACACTCCTTCCACATTGCAGTCAAGTATCCTGACATGAAGTTGGCACCTCTGTCAGAAATGACCTCCTTTGGAAAGCCCACTCTGGAGAATACTCCAAGCAGGGCCCTTGCCACAACAGGAGCTGTTGTGGTCCTCAGGGGAATTGCTTCTGGGTACCTGGTGGCATGGTCCACTATCACCAGTATGAATCTGTGCCCAGATGCTGTTTGTGGGTCCATTGGTCCTACAATATCTATGCCCACTCTTTCAAAGGGGACCCCCACCACAGGTAGTGGTATGAGGGGGGCCTTTGTGGTGCCACCTGATTTGCCACTGGCTTGGCAGGTGACACAGGAGCGACAAAACTCCTTAGTATCTTCTGACATATGGGGCCAGTGAAAGTGAGGGACAAGCCTGTCCCAAGTCTTGTTCTGGCCTAAATGTCCTGCAAGGGGAATATCATGGGCCAAGGTAAGAAGGAAGCCTCTGAACTTCAGTGGTATGACCAACCTCCTGGATGCACCAGGCTTGGGGTCTCTAGCCTCTGAGTACAGTAGCCCTTCATCCCAATACACTCTATGGGTACCTTGAGCATTCCCTGCAGCCTCAGCAGCAGCCAGCTGTCTGAGGGGTTCAAGAGAGGGGCAGTCTAATTGAGCCTGCCTCAGATCTGCCCTTGAAGGTCCCCCTGTCCCAAGAAACTCAACCTGATCAGGTTCAAGTTCTTCTAGGACAGTTCCTTCAGGGCTCTCAGAATCATCCTCCTGGGAGGGCTGATCCACCACCTGAGGCAGGGGGGAAGGCACAGCCTTAACCCTACTGCTCTTTCTCTTGGGTTGTGACTGGTCCATAGTTTCAGGATCCAGCACTTGTTCAGTGGTGCACTTTTTGGCCTGTGACCTGGTCACAGCAAGGACATGTGCATCTATTCCCAGCATTTCTGCATGGGTCCTATACTCCACTTCAGACCAAACTGAAGTTTCAAGATCATTGCCCAGTAAACACTCTACAGGAAGGTCTGAACTAACAACAACTTTCTTGAGGCCAGTTACCCCTCCCCAGGAGAAGTTAACAATAGCCACACTATGGGAGGTAGTGGCATTGCTAGCGTTGGTCACTAGGTAATTCTCACCTAGTATGATCTGTCCAGGGTCCACAAAAGCAGGTGTCACCATTGTGACACTAGCCCCAGTGTCCCTGTAGGCCTGAGCCATTCTTTGGTTGATAAAAGGAGTCTGTCTGTACTTGCCCAGGTTACTGGGGCCTACAGTAGAGGACAAAGCTAAGTCCCCATCACAGATCAGAACAGCCTGAGTAGGTATTCTGACTAGGCCAGAATCCTCCTCAGTTCCCAGGGTTAACCCTACTACACCCTTTTGCTGGGAACCACCACTTACAGCTGAACTAGGGGGTACAGTTGCCTTAGGGGCAATGGTGGCTGGGGGCTTATCCTTTTTGGTGCACTCACTAAACCAATGTGAGTTGGACTTACAATAGTTGCACCATGGTTTCTTTTGGCCTTCTTTCTTTTTATCCTTTTTGGGACCACCCTCCCCCTGAGCCTTTTGGGGGCCTGGTGAAGACTTCTGGTCTTTTTGTTTCTGATCATTACCCTTCTGGTCTGCCTTTTTCTGATCACCGCCCTGGTTCTGGTTTTTCTGCTTAACTCTAGTCCTGACCCATCTATCTGCCTTCTTTCCCAATTCTTGGGGAGAAGTCAGATCAGAATCAATCAGGTGTTGATGCAATAGCTGGTTTTGACAGTTGTTAAGTATTTGTTCTCTCATGATCAAATTATACAATCCTGTATAGTCCTTAACCTTACTTCCCATTAGCCAGCCTTCCAGAGCCTTAGTGGCACAATCTACAAAGTCAGTCCAGTCCTGAGTCTGTGTCTTCTGGGTATCCCTGAACAACAACCTGTATTGTTCAGTGGTTAGGCCAAACCCATCAATCAGAGCACTCTTCAGGACAGTGTAATTATCTGCATCCTCATCACTAACTGTGAGGAGCTTGTCTCTACCTTTCTCAGAGAAGGAGAGCCACAAGATAGCTGCCCACTGACTTTGGGGTACCTGCTGTACTTTGCAAGCTCTCTCCAAAGCAGTTATCCATTTGTGGATGTCATCCCCACACTTGTAGGGAGGGACAATCTTGCTCAGCTTTCTATTATCATAGTGCCTGTCTCTATCCTTAGGGATATTGCTGCCACCAGTGGGTTCTGACCCACTTAACTTATGTTCTCTAGCCAGAGCAAGCTTCTCCTTGGCAAGGGCAAGTTCTTCCCTCTGAATCCTCAGATTAGCTTCCCTCATTCTGGCTTCATGCTCCTTTCTCTCAGGGGAAGTCATTCCCCTGTGAGAGGAAGCATTAGAGATGCTAGAGACATGGGAGTGGATGGATTCCCTTGAAGGGGATCTGTCCCTCCTGCTTCTCTGTGTAAGCCTACTTGGGGGTCTGTATGGGGGGACCCCATGCAAACTCCCATGTAAGCTTAGGTTAGCCTGGCTAAGTCTTCCTACTTGGCCCTGGCTGTCTACCTCTTCATCTGAAGTCCCATCTGACTCCTCTGTGGTGGGTAGACCCTCCTTTGTACCTAGGGTACCTGCCTGTGAGGCTTTAAGAGCATCATACTCCTCTAGGAGTTGTCTTAACTGAAGGAGGGTAGGGTTTGCACCCTGTTTTATTCCTCTGGAGGTGCACAATTGTCTCATCTCCTGGAATGTTAGGGTATCATATCTAGAGGGGGTCTTCTGCAGACCTGACCCTCCTGAGAGAGCATCTACTTGATCTCCTCCCAGAGACATGATCTAGTGAGGGTGTGGTGTGTGCACCTACCTACACTAGTTGTTTCTACTAAACCTCTCTGGTAGTTGTAGTCAGGGTGTGTTACTCCCTTCAACCTACAACTACTACGTCCAGTAGGACTTAAGTATTATAATCTATGTTATATGTACCTAGACAATATCTGTGTGATCTTTCGATTTAGTATCTTAAGATTACAATGGTATTACAACAGCAAGCTCAGATCCCAACCGCTGCTCACCAATGTGAGAAGTTGGCCTGATGTATGATGTCACTAGTTCTACTGTACACTATATATCAGTCCAAATACCCTTATGGTGATTGGTTGTAAAGTCAACCTTATAGACCAGCTATCCTAGTGGTAGCATGGACAAGAGCAGTCTTAGGCTAAACTCTGAATGGCATGTGAAGCCAGCTGTGATACCATATATAATCCCTTGAATACCAAATGAAAGGACACCACAACAGATATATATATAAAATAAAGTGTATTTATTCTAGTCAAACCCTCAGCACTCTTTATGAGATTAGAGGTAAGTACAACACAGTCTTATTCAAGCATACATTAAGTCACACAGGTAAGTAATACAGTTAGGCCCTAGGGGCCACGCAAACCATATACTAAGTAAGTGGTATAAGGACCACTGTCACGGAAATAGGATAGGCCTAGGCCTAGGGAATCGCTGGGGCTACACTATACTACCAAAGGTTAGGAAGTGGAAGGCCCACGGGATTCAGGTGCAGAGTGGAAACACTCACGCGTAATGCGTAAAAGTCAATAGCAATAGTACAGTTTAGAATTAAACAGATTTAGGACACTTCCGGAGTAGCTAGGAAGTCGAGACTTGAAAACTAGACACTAGGATAGTCACTATCCTGATGAGCACCGGAGTACCCAAGTTACCTAGCCCACAGGCTGCGGGTGCATAGGGGTGAAGTTGCGTCGGGTTTCGTCGTCGACTCCTATGGATGCCTGAAGAAAGATGCTGACAGGCAGTCAGTGAAGAGTGTCCGGTGGATCCCAAGGCTGGGATCAAGAAGAGAGGAGACCTGCAAGCAGAAGGGACAGAGTCAAGGTCACTAGCCAGTGACCACGTGGAACCAGGAAGGAACCAGGCGATGTCGTGAAGATTGCAGGTGAAGGTGAAGCTTGTCGCTGCAGCCACGAGGACCAGGAAGCGTCGAGGACGACCAGGACCAGGAGGCGAGCTGTCCCACGAAGGCTCTTGCTGTCGGCGGCGTCGAAGTTGGACTAGGACTCACCAAGCCTTGGCAAGCGGAACCCACGCAGAACGAAGGACTTGCTTCTGGTGCAGACCAGGAAGGTCTGGGGTGCTTCCCTTTTTCAAAGAAGCAGGAGCCAGTCTGGAGGAGCCAAACCAGCGGTGAAGATTACAGGATGCGTCGTCACAAAGGCCACTAGCCAGCGGGCAAGCAACCGGACAGACGCGGCAAGCAGGAAAATGCTGAAGGGCCCCACGCAGGACTCGTGGAGTGTGGCGGGCTGATCTTCGGTGCAGATGGTGCTTGGGGTTGGGGCTTCTCAATCCCCGGTGCACAACTTCGAGGGTGCCTCAGAAGCTGCGCTAGAAGATACTAGCCACTTTTCCCAGGTAGCCGGTCCCACGTCGCTCGTCGCCTCCACGGATCTCAGCTCTGCTGTGGATGTGGATCAGGGTCGGAGAAGTCTGGAAGTCAAGGCTCTGGTCGGGCTCTGCAGTCGGTTCCTCGTAGAACTTGGGCAAAGCAAAGGGTAGTCTCTTGATGGTGCCTGTTTGCACAGGGTAGCCACTCCTTGGCCACAAGGGAGATTCTTCAGTCTTCTTCTTTCGTCGAATGTCGAAGGTCCAGAGTTTCTGTTCAAGTTGCAGGTTCAGGATAATCTAAAGTCTTGAGGCCCAACTCCCACTCTTATACTAATCTGGGGGGCTGGGATACCTGCTAGGTCACACCTTATGGGTGGGACCTGGGAGGGGGTGGTTACACCCACTTCCCTTTGTCCAGTTTCGCGCCAGAGCTGGGGCTGGAGTGCCCCAGCGCCGGTTTGAACTGGACTATGCAAGGAACACCTTGTGTGCCCCAGGCATGTCTCATTCCTTTCAGCCCACCCTGCCCCAATACACTAAAGGCTGTCTGGGGAGGTGCTAGCACCTCCCCAAGCAGGAAACCTATTGTCCAGGCCTCCCTGGCTGGGATCACTCCCAGCTGCAGGAGGTCAGACTTGTGTCGTGGCAGCAGCATCCATTTTGTGATGCTGAGGCTTTGGTCAGAGGCTAACAGTAAAGTATGATTTTAACATGTCTTTCCCTCTAGAAAGGGGGAACAATATCCTCATATCCAGAAATGGTATGGGGGTATTATTCCACAGTGTTAGACACCTTACACGAAATGTTTCGATACAGCCAAACCATAGTTACCATAACAGTTTAAGATTATAAGGCACTTTAAGAATATATGGTAGGCTATATCATAGAACAGCTATAAGGACATGGTTCCGAAAGCTGCAGACAGGCTCAGCTCATGCTAGAGCACCATCTCACATGTTACCAAGCACTCTGCCTCCAGGATTGTTAAGGCCTGCCATAGGAGTGGCTGATAGGTACACATGTGTCTATATGTAAGTTAGGTATAGGAATACTACACCTAAGCAAGGGGTGTTTACACGACCTTGCCCCAGCTGAGTGATCAGCCAGTTGTGTCAAAATGGAAGGCCAGGCCAGGGGTGGCATAATACATGCTGCAGCCCCTGGTAGGCCTAGGGTACACCTATGCCCTGGGTACCTAGGGTACACTGTACAGGGGCCAATAAGGTGATCCTATCCAAATGGGTTATGCACCTAAAGTACATAGTATCAATTTAGAGAAAGAACAGCAGGGCTGTGGGTCTGATTAGCAGGCCCACAGCCACATCTAAGTCGAACACCAGATAAGCAAAAGCAAAAAGTGGGGGTGAACATAGAAAGCAGACCCTACTCTCCTACACAACCCCCCCCCCAAAACTTAGGGACATTAAACTAATCTTGACCAGTTGAGTCTTCATGTTCTAAGTGGAAATATCTGGAGAGTCCATCTGCATTGGCATGGTCAGTCCCAGGTCTATGTTCCACTGTGAAGTCCATCCCCTGTAGGGAAATGGACCACCTAAGAAGTTTGGGATTTTCACCCTTCATCTGATTTAGCCACAAGAGGGGCTTATGGTCTGTCTGAATCTTGAAGTGAGTGCCAAACAAGTATGGCCTCAGCTTCTTCAGGGCCCAAACCACAGCAAAGGCCTCCCTCTCAATAGCTGACCAACGTTTCTCTCTAGGGGTCAGCCTTCTACTTATAAAAGCAATGGGCTGGTCTTGACCATCTACATTCAGTTGTGAAAGAACAGCTCCCACACCTAACTCAGAAGCATCTGTCTGGACAATGAACTCTTTGGAGTAGTCTGGACTTTTCAGAATAGGTGCACTGCACATGGCCTGCTTCAGGTCATCAAATGCTTTTTGACAGCTTACTGTCCACTGAACTTTCTTTGGCATCTTCTTGGAGGTCAAGTCATTAAGTGGTGTCACAATGGACCCATAGTTCTTAACAAACTTTCTGTAGTACCCAGTCAGGCCCAAGAAAGCTCTGACCTGAGTCTGGGTAGTTGGAGGAGTCCAGTCCTTTATGGTCTGGATCTTGCTCTCCAGTGGTTGAACCTCACCCCCACCAACTAGGTGGCCCAGGTATACAACCTTGCTCTGCCCTATCTGGCACTTAGTGGCCTTGATAGTGAGGCCTGCCTTTTGCAGGGCCTCTAAAACATTCCTCAGGTGGACCAGGTGATCCTCCCAGGTGGAGCTAAAGACAGCAATATCATCAAGATAAGCTGCACAATAATCATCCAACCCAGTAAGGACTTGATTCACCAACCTTTGGAAAGTGGCAGGTGCATTCTTCAAACCAAAGGGCATTACCACAAATTGATAATGTCCTCCTGGGGTCGAGAAAGCAGTTTTGGCCTTTGCACTCTCAGCTAGTCTGATTTGCCAGTAGCCTGCTGTCAGGTCAAATGTGCTCAAAAACTTAGCAGCTGCCAGTCTGTCAATGAGCTCATCTGCCCTAGGTATTGGGTGGGCATCTGTCCTAGTGACAGCATCGAGACCTCTGTAATCCACGCAAAACCTCATCTCTCTCTTACCATCTTGGGTGTGAGGTTTTGGCACAAGGACTACAGGACTAGCCCAAGGGCTCTCTGAAGGTTCAATGACTCCCAGCTCCAACATCTTTTGTACCTCAACTTTTATGCAGTCCCTGACATGGTCAGGTTGCCTGTAGATTTTACTCTTCACAGGCAGACTGTCACCAGTGTCCACCTCATGGGTGCACCAGTTTGTCTGACTTGGGGTCAGAGAGAACATATGTCTGTAGGACTGCAGAACTTGCCTGCAGTCCTGTTGCTGATGGGCAGTGAGGCTGTCAGAAAAGACCACACCATCAACTGAGCCATCATCAGGGTTCTGAGTCAACAGGTCTGGGAGAGGGTCACTCTCTTTCTCCTGCCCCTCATCTGTAGCCATGAGTAGCCCCATGTCTGCCCTGTCAACATATGCCTTCAATCTGTTGACATGAAGCTCCCTGTGGGGGCTTCTGGGAGTCCCAAGGTCCACCAAGTAGGTGACTTCTCCCTTTTTCTCAACAATAGTGTGGGGTCCAGACCATTTGTCTTGGAGGGCTGCTGGGGCCACTGGCTCCAACACCCACACTTTCTGTCCTGGCTGGTAAACAGTCAGTACAGCCTTTTGGTCATGCCAAGCTTTTTGGAGTTCTTGGCTTGCCTCAAGGTTTTTAGAAGCCTTCTTCATATACTCTGCCATCCTGGAGCGGAGACCAAGTACATAATCCACTATGTCTAGTTTGGGTTGTCTGAGAGGTCTCTCCCATCCTTCCCTCACCAAACACAGGGGTCCTCTTACAGGATGCCCAAACAAAAGCTCAAAAGGGCTGTAGCCAACCCCCTTTTGTGGTACCTCTCTGTAAGCACACAGAAGGCAGGGTAAAAGGATGTCCCATCTTCGCCTAAGCTTGTCTGGTAATCCTTTTATCATTCCCTTTAGGGTCTTGTTGAATCTCTCAACAAGCCCATTGCACTGTGGGTGATAGGGTGTGGTGAACTTGTAGTTAACACCACACTCCTTCCACATTGCAGTCAAGTATCCTGACATGAAGTTGGCACCTCTGTCAGAAATGACCTCCTTTGGAAAGCCCACTCTGGAGAATACTCCAAGCAGGGCCCTTGCCACAACAGGAGCTGTTGTGGTCCTCAGGGGAATTGCTTCTGGGTACCTGGTGGCATGGTCCACTATCACCAGTATGAATCTGTGCCCAGATGCTGTTTGTGGGTCCATTGGTCCTACAATATCTATGCCCACTCTTTCAAAGGGGACCCCCACCACAGGTAGTGGTATGAGGGGGGCCTTTGTGGTGCCACCTGATTTGCCACTGGCTTGGCAGGTGACACAGGAGCGACAAAACTCCTTAGTATCTTCTGACATATGGGGCCAGTGAAAGTGAGGGACAAGCCTGTCCCAAGTCTTGTTCTGGCCTAAATGTCCTGCAAGGGGAATATCATGGGCCAAGGTAAGAAGGAAGCCTCTGAACTTCAGTGGTATGACCAACCTCCTGGATGCACCAGGCTTGGGGTCTCTAGCCTCTGAGTACAGTAGCCCTTCATCCCAATACACTCTATGGGTACCTTGAGCATTCCCTGCAGCCTCAGCAGCAGCCAGCTGTCTGAGGGGTTCAAGAGAGGGGCAGTCTAATTGAGCCTGCCTCAGATCTGCCCTTGAAGGTCCCCCTGTCCCAAGAAACTCAACCTGATCAGGTTCAAGTTCTTCTAGGACAGTTCCTTCAGGGCTCTCAGAATCATCCTCCTGGGAGGGCTGATCCACCACCTGAGGCAGGGGGGAAGGCACAGCCTTAACCCTACTGCTCTTTCTCTTGGGTTGTGACTGGTCCATAGTTTCAGGATCCAGCACTTGTTCAGTGGTGCACTTTTTGGCCTGTGACCTGGTCACAGCAAGGACATGTGCATCTATTCCCAGCATTTCTGCATGGGTCCTATACTCCACTTCAGACCAAACTGAAGTTTCAAGATCATTGCCCAGTAAACACTCTACAGGAAGGTCTGAACTAACAACAACTTTCTTGAGGCCAGTTACCCCTCCCCAGGAGAAGTTAACAATAGCCACACTATGGGAGGTAGTGGCATTGCTAGCGTTGGTCACTAGGTAATTCTCACCTAGTATGATCTGTCCAGGGTCCACAAAAGCAGGTGTCACCATTGTGACACTAGCCCCAGTGTCCCTGTAGGCCTGAGCCATTCTTTGGTTGATAAAAGGAGTCTGTCTGTACTTGCCCAGGTTACTGGGGCCTACAGTAGAGGACAAAGCTAAGTCCCCATCACAGATCAGAACAGCCTGAGTAGGTATTCTGACTAGGCCAGAATCCTCCTCAGTTCCCAGGGTTAACCCTACTACACCCTTTTGCTGGGAACCACCACTTACAGCTGAACTAGGGGGTACAGTTGCCATAGGGGCAATGGTGGCTGGGGGCTTATCCTTTTTGGTGCACTCACTAAACCAATGTGAGTTGGACTTACAATAGTTGCACCATGGTTTCTTTTGGCCTTCTTTCTTTTTATCCTTTTTGGGACCACCCTCCCCCTGAGCCTTTTGGGGGCCTGGTGAAGACTTCTGGTCTTTTTGTTTCTGATCATTACCCTTCTGGTCTGCCTTTTTCTGATCACCGCCCTGGTTCTGGTTTTTCTGCTTAACTCTAGTCCTGACCCATCTATCTGCCTTCTTTCCCAATTCTTGGGGAGAAGTCAGATCAGAATCAATCAGGTGTTGATGCAATAGCTGGTTTTGACAGTTGTTAAGTATTTGTTCTCTCATGATCAAATTATACAATCCTGTATAGTCCTTAACCTTACTTCCCATTAGCCAGCCTTCCAGAGCCTTAGTGGCACAATCTACAAAGTCAGTCCAGTCCTGAGTCTGTGTCTTCTGGGTATCCCTGAACAACAACCTGTATTGTTCAGTGGTTAGGCCAAACCCATCAATCAGAGCACTCTTCAGGACAGTGTAATTATCTGCATCCTCATCACTAACTGTGAGGAGCTTGTCTCTACCTTTCTCAGAGAAGGAGAGCCACAAGATAGCTGCCCACTGACTTTGGGGTACCTGCTGTACTTTGCAAGCTCTCTCCAAAGCAGTTATCCATTTGTGGATGTCATCCCCACACTTGTAGGGAGGGACAATCTTGCTCAGCTTTCTATTATCATAGTGCCTGTCTCTATCCTTAGGGATATTGCTGCCACCAGTGGGTTCTGACCCACTTAACTTATGTTCTCTAGCCAGAGCAAGCTTCTCCTTGGCAAGGGCAAGTTCTTCCCTCTGAATCCTCAGATTAGCTTCCCTCATTCTGGCTTCATGCTCCTTTCTCTCAGGGGAAGTCATTCCCCTGTGAGAGGAAGCATTAGAGATGCTAGAGACATGGGAGTGGATGGATTCCCTTGAAGGGGATCTGTCCCTCCTGCTTCTCTGTGTAAGCCTACTTGGGGGTCTGTATGGGGGGACCCCATGCAAACTCCCATGTAAGCTTAGGTTAGCCTGGCTAAGTCTTCCTACTTGGCCCTGGCTGTCTACCTCTTCATCTGAAGTCCCATCTGACTCCTCTGTGGTGGGTAGACCCTCCTTTGTACCTAGGGTACCTGCCTGTGAGGCTTTAAGAGCATCATACTCCTCTAGGAGTTGTCTTAACTGAAGGAGGGTAGGGTTTGCACCCTGTTTTATTCCTCTGGAGGTGCACACTTGTCTCATCTCCTGGAATGTTAGGGTATCATATCTAGAGGGGGTCTTCTGCAGACCTGACCCTCCTGAGAGAGCATCTACTTGATCTCCTCCCAGAGACATGATCTAGTGAGGGTGTGGTGTGTGCACCTACCTACACTAGTTGTTTCTACTAAACCTCTCTGGTAGTTGTAGTCAGGGTGTGTTACTCCCTTCAACCTACAACTACTACGTCCAGTAGGACTTAAGTATTATAATCTATGTTATATGTACCTAGACAATATCTGTGTGATCTTTCGATTTAGTATCTTAAGATTACAATGGTATTACAACAGCAAGCTCAGATCCCAACCGCTGCTCACCAATGTGAGAAGTTGGCCTGATGTATGATGTCACTAGTTCTACTGTACACTATATATCAGTCCAAATACCCTTATGGTGATTGGTTGTAAAGTCAACCTTATAGACCAGCTATCCTAGTGGTAGCATGGACAAGAGCAGTCTTAGGCTAAACTCTGAATGGCATGTGAAGCCAGCTGTGATACCATATATAATCCCTTGAATACCAAATGAAAGGACACCACAACAGATATATATATAAAATAAAGTGTATTTATTCTAGTCAAACCCTCAGCACTCTTTATGAGATTAGAGGTAAGTACAACACAGTCTTATTCAAGCATACATTAAGTCACACAGGTAAGTAATACAGTTAGGCCCTAGGGGCCACGCAAACCATATACTAAGTAAGTGGTATAAGGACCACTGTCACGGAAATAGGATAGGCCTAGGCCTAGGGAATCGCTGGGGCTACACTATACTACCAAAGGTTAGGAAGTGGAAGGCCCACGGGATTCAGGTGCAGAGTGGAAACACTCACGCGTAATGCGTAAAAGTCAATAGCAATAGTACAGTTTAGAATTAAACAGATTTAGGACACTTCCGGAGTAGCTAGGAAGTCGAGACTTGAAAACTAGACACTAGGATAGTCACTATCCTGATGAGCACCGGAGTACCCAAGTTACCTAGCCCACAGGCTGCGGGTGCATAGGGGTGAAGTTGCGTCGGGTTTCGTCGTCGACTCCTATGGATGCCTGAAGAAAGATGCTGACAGGCAGTCAGTGAAGAGTGTCCGGTGGATCCCAAGGCTGGGATCAAGAAGAGAGGAGACCTGCAAGCAGAAGGGACAGAGTCAAGGTCACTAGCCAGTGACCACGTGGAACCAGGAAGGAACCAGGCGATGTCGTGAAGATTGCAGGTGAAGGTGAAGCTTGTCGCTGCAGCCACGAGGACCAGGAAGCGTCGAGGACGACCAGGACCAGGAGGCGAGCTGTCCCACGAAGGCTCTTGCTGTCGGCGGCGTCGAAGTTGGACTAGGACTCACCAAGCCTTGGCAAGCGGAACCCACGCAGAACGAAGGACTTGCTTCTGGTGCAGACCAGGAAGGTCTGGGGTGCTTCCCTTTTTCAAAGAAGCAGGAGCCAGTCTGGAGGAGCCAAACCAGCGGTGAAGATTACAGGATGCGTCGTCACAAAGGCCACTAGCCAGCGGGCAAGCAACCGGACAGACACGGCAAGCAGGAAAATGCTGAAGGGCCCCACGCAGGACTTGTGGAGTGTGGGGGGCTGATCTTCGGTGCAGATGGTGCTTGGGGCTTCTCAATCCCCGGTGCACAACTTCGAGGGTGCCTCAGAAGCTGCGCTAGAAGATACTAGCCACTTTTCCCAGGTAGCCGGTCGCTCGTCGCCTCCACGGATCTCAGCTCTGCTGTGGATGTGGATCAGGGTCGGAGAAGTCTGGAAGTCAAGGCTCTGGTCGGGCTCTGCAGTCGGTTCCTCGTAGAACTTGGGCAAAGCAAAGGGTAGTCTCTTGATGGTGCCTGTTTGCACAGGGTAGCCACTCCTTGGCCACAAGGGAGATTCTTCAGTCTTCTTCTTTTGTCGAATGTCGAAGGTCCAGAGTTTCTGTTCAAGTTGCAGGTTCAGGATAATCTAAAGTCTTGAGGCCCAACTCCCACTCTTATACTAATCTGGGGGGCTGGGATACCTGCTAGGTCACGCCTTATGGGTGGGACCTGGGAGGGGGTGGTTACACCCACTTCCCTTTGTCCAGTTTCGCGCCAGAGCTGGGGCTGGAGTGCCCCAGCGTCAGTTTGAACTGGACTATGCAAGGAACACCTTGTGTGCCCCAGGCATGTCTCATTCCTTTCAGCTGTAGCGATCATCCAGAGAGACAGGCATGGACGAGAGTTCCCTCACGCGTATCAGGCCCCTCCAACCAAAAGAAAAGGACGGGAGCAGTGCACACACACACGCACTACAACTCCCATAACACCGCGGGTCAGGGCCGGGAAAAGAGCGGGAACCAGGAAAGAACCCGCCCCTATATAAGCTCCACCTTGGAACAAGATGAGTGCTTGACAATCCGACCGGAACCAGAAGACTGCTTCGAGGCTTCGTTGTGGTTTACCTTCGCCTAGGATTCCCAGAGGACCGCGGACGCTTGCCTTCCCGCTACGAGCCGCCACAGACCCAGTGTTACCATTGGGACCTCAGCCCACCGCGGACGCTTGCCTTCCCGCTACGAGCCGCCACAGACCCAGTGTTACCATTGGGACCTCAGCCCACCGCGGACGCTTGCCTTCCCGCTAGGAGCCGCCACAGACCCAGGGTTACCATTGGAACCTCAGCCCACCGCGGACGCTTGCCTTCCCGCTAGGACCAGCGGCACTTCCCGCCATCTACACACACGCCCCTGCCGCAGCGCGGACGCTTTCCTTCCCGCAGGAGCTGTCGGCAGCGTGACCAAGGTATTCGGAAAGCAGACGCTTTCCTACCCGCTTCGGTATACGGAACCATCCCAAGCTGTACTCACGGACACTGACTCGACTACGGCCAACGGTGACAGGTAAGGGGCGCTAAGTGCGTGTTAACCAACGCCCTTTTTGACGCTCACATACCTGTTACTTTGCCTAGCTTCACTACACAGCGGCGTACACGCTGTTCACGTTCGCATTGGTACGAAGCCATCGTATTCCACAGTACATTACCTTGACTCTCATCCCAGACATTGTGGCGCTGAACAGCCACAGGGAGGTGTGGAACCCACTACGCCATAGCGTACCCACACGACAGACTTGTGAGTAGTAGGATCCACCACTACTGATACTGTACTGTCTTGGTCATGTTCATTCCCAACACGATACTTATGCTTATGTTTTAATCCCTCCGCAGTTACTCCCAGCCGTGTGGAACAGGAACTTCGCCCGACACTCACATCCGCTGTTTCCCGAGTTGCTCTCTCTTCCCTGTTCCCCACGGTGCTTCCTTCCATACCAGTGACCATCCTTGGGTGGGAGGCAGTATCTGGGCAAATAGGGAGGCCTCTCTCCGCTGCTGTCGTCCCTGCTGGCTGTTTTCACAGGTTAGTGGCTCTCCTAATTACCTTGTGCTGCTGACAACCCGACATCAGCCCACCCTGCCCCAATACACTAAAGGCTGTCTGGGGAGGTGCTAGCACCTCCCCAAGCAGGAAACCTATTGTCCAGGCCTCCCTGGCTGGGATCACTCCCAGCTGCAGGAGGTCAGACTTGTGTCGTGGCAGCAGCATCCATTTTGTGATGCTGAGGCTTTGGTCAGAGGCTAACAGTAAAGTATGATTTTAACATGTCTTTCCCTCTAGAAAGGGGGAACAATATCCTCATATCCAGAAATGGTATGGGGGTATTATTCCACAGTGTTAGACACCTTACACGAAATGTTTCGATACAGCCAAACCATAGTTACCATAACCGTTTAAGATTATAAGGCACTTTAAGAGTATATGGTAGGCTATATCATAGAACAGCTATAAGGACATGGTTCCGAAAGCTGCAGACAGGCTCAGCTCATGCTAGAGCACCATCTCACATGTTACCAAGCACTCTGCCTCCAGGATTGTTAAGGCCTGCCATAGGAGTGGCTGATAGGTACACATGTGTCTATATGTAAGTTAGGTATAGGAATACTACACCTAAGCAAGGGGTGTTTACACGACCTTGCCCCAGCTGAGTGATCAGCCAGTTGTGTCAAAATGGAAGGCCAGGCCAGGGGTGGCATAATACATGCTGCAGCCCCTGGTAGGCCTAGGGTACACCTATGCCCTGGGTACCTAAGGTACACTGTACAGGGGCCAATAAGGTGATCCTATCCAAATGGGTTATGCACCTAAAGTACATAGTATCAATTTAGAGAGAGAACAGAAGGGCTGTGGGTCTGATTAGCAGGCCCACAGCCACATCTAAGTCGAAAACCAGATAAGCAAAAGCAAAAAGTGGGGGTGAACATAGAAAGCAGACCCTACTCTCCTACAGGGATCACTGCATAGTAGGGAGAATAGTGAAAGTCCAGGTATATAGCTACCAGAACCCACAGTGTCTAACTACGTTAGAGTCCTCTGATGGCTAACATTGTTTCGCAGGTATTTGTATAGTATGCCTAGTGTTCAGTCTCCCTGTCCAGTTGCTGTAGGCTGGTTAGTTTCAGCAGTCTGGGCTAGACATTGGCTCATAGAGCCATTCTGAAATAGTTCAATCTCGTGTGTTTGTTCTATAAAGGGATTGGTGTTTATCATGTATTGTTTCGGAGCCAACAGATGAGCACTCAGCAGATGTTTTCATCTGCCTGCTTTTTGACCCTTTATGGCTGGCATTCAGCCTAAGATACTGCTGATTGGGTTATAGGAGACAGTAACATCAGTTATCTCTTCCATCTTTTTCAATGCCTTCTCCAAAAACGTAGTTACTTTCGGCCAGTCCCACGGTATATGTGTCACCCGCCCGCTTTGATTACATCCCCTCCAACATCTGGTATCTGAAAGAAACACGTTAGTTAGATTCCTTACCTTGGAATATCCCCAGGCGTCAGGCTGGATCCGGAAAGATTTTTCGTCAGCAATACCCTTGCGCGTCACTAGGCGTCGTCTGCGGCTCCGCATCCGTCGTCCGCGTCGTGATCGCCGGGATCACGTCGTCGGAGTACTTAGACGCCGCCCTCGCGCGCTGATGTCAGTTCTTCTTTTTTCCGCGCCAGTAAGCGCCGATCCGGGAAGAGCATACCCTTTTAGTCACTTTTTGACTAAACGTTTTGAACTCTTTTGCATCTACTTCCAGTCGACCTCGACTCTGGTGCCGGTAGGAATGCCTGGATTCAAACCTTGTGACGCCTGTCACCGACTGATGTCGGTCACGGATCACCACCGCCGGTGTCTCTATTGCCTTGGGGCCGACCACGATGCCGAGTCGTGCCTCGACTGCCGGGCTTTGACCTCGAAGGGTAGGCGGGAGCGGTCCCGCAAGCTGCTCGAGATCCGGCAGCCATCACCGCTCGTCGGGGTCGAAGTCCTCGCATTCAGGTAGGTCGAGGCACAGTAAGAAGAAGTCGAAGAGGCGACATCGCTCTTCTGACACCACCCACGCGGCGCTGTTAGAGCCGCAGGAGTCCCGTCCGACCCCATACCCTTTGGTCCCTGGGTCTGACGCGACTCCGGCAGAGATCAGAGACTTCCTCGTGGCCATGAGGAGCCTGGCTCCGCCGTCGACGCCTGCCGGCACGCCTTCGGGCCCCGTAGGCTCGACTGGGGGACCTAGTGAGCCGGCGGCTCCGGCGCCGTCGTCGACTTCGGTCACGACGCAGCAGGCCCCCGTGGGATCCAGGCCTGGATCCCGGTCGACGCCGGTCAACCTTACGACCCCTCTGCCGGCGCCGATCCCGGCGCCACCTTCGGACGACGCCGTTCCCCGGTTTAGTCCCGGTCCGGGCCCGGCGTCAGAGCGGCGCCGCCCGGCGCCGTATCCGGCGCTGAATGATGACACGTCCATCTAAATCGGTATACGCCTGCAGGTGGAACAAATTTGTGGCATGGTGCACAGCAACGGCTGTGGATCCCCTTTCCGCCCCTCTTTCTGAGGTTCTCGTTTTTCTTCTTTCCCTGGCCCAGCAGGGCTCTGCTCTGGGCACCCTCAAGGGATATCTTTCAGCTATTTCTGCTTTCTTTACGGCTTCCTGATCAGCCTTCTCTTTTTAAATCCCCTGTTGTCTCTCGATTCTTTAAGGGCATTACTCACATGGTTCTTCCTGTCCCTTTCGTAATGCCTCAGTGGGATTTGAACCTAGTCTTAACCTATCTGATGTGCGCTCCCTTTGAGCCACTTCATAATTGTCCCCTTCGTCTTCTGACTCTTAAGGCTGCTTTCCGGGTTGCCATCACCTCTGCTAGAAGGGTGAGTAAGCTCCAGGCTCTATCTTCTAAGCCTCCTTTCCTTTCTGTCCATCCGGACAACGTTGTTCTCAGGACTCGTCCTTCCTTTCTCCCTAAGGTGGTAACTGCTTTTCACATCGGCCAGTCTATTACACTGCCCACCTTCTTTCCGCCTCCGCATCCCTCAAAAGAGGAAGAGAGGCTTCACCGTCTGGACCCAAAACGGGCGCTGTCCTTCTCTCTGGACCGCACGAAACCGTTCCGGGTGGACGACCAACTCTTTGTTGGCTACGTGGGCGCTAAGAAGGGGCGGGCGGTGCACAAGCGAACCATCTCTCAGTGGGTCGTCTTGTGCATTAAGGCCTGTTATTCCTTGGCTAAGACGGAACCTCCTGTGGGGCTGAGGGCCCATTCCACTCGGGCCACAGCGGCTACTACTGCCCTGGGAAGGGGAGTCCCTTTGCAGGACATTTGTCAGGCAGCAACGTGGGCCTCGCTGCACACGTTTGCCAAGCATTATTGCCTAGACAGCCAAGTCCGGAGAGACGGCTTGTTTGGCCTTTCCGTTCTCCAGGACTTCCTGGTGTGATCTTGGTTCGCAGACCCACCCCTGGGGTTGATATTACTGGGGTATCTATTCTAAGGTAAGGAATCTAACTAACGTGTTTCTTTCAGATGAACAAGTTACTTACCTTCGGTAACAATATATCTGTAAGAAACATTAGTTAGTTAGATTCCTTACCGCCCCACCCATCCTCCCCGTTCTGCGAACTGATATCTAGGGTTAAGGACATCCCTTTCAGGGCCCTAGATTCATGGCACCAGTGTCGGTCTCTTGCATGGCTCTGCGTTCCTGGTGCGGAAAACTATGTACAAGAACTGACGTCATCGCGCGAGGGCGGCATCTAATTACTCCGACGACGTCATCCCGGCGATCACGACGCTGACGACGGACGCGGAGCCGCAGACGACGCCTAGCAACGCGCAAGAGTATTGCTGACGAAAAATCTTTCCAGGTCCAGCCTGACGCCTGGGGATATTCTAAGGTAAGGAATCTAACTAGCTAATGTTTCTTACAGATATATCGTTACCGAAGGTAAGTAACTTGTTCGTTTGTGATCACATTAAGTTAGTGGAGCCTGTGTGGGGTGATGGGCGGCCATCCCATTTTGATAGAGAGTTGACTAAAGTCTGTAGCCAGCAACAATAATCTACTGGAATATGATGGACAAGGGTGTTGGGTTGGTGATTGGAAGTGGCTGTCTTGAGAACAGTCAGGTTTTAACCTTCTTTTGTGAGCTTAAGTGTTCAAGGATGCAGTAGATCCTGACTGGTAGAGATTTCCAAAGTTTTGCTGCTTGAACGAAAAGAGAGGATCCTCCTATGTATTCTTTATTGTAAGGCAGTATGGTGATCCAAAGGCCTAGACTGGAGTAGAGATTTCTTCTGGTTTTTGTGCAGCTTAAGTTTTATTTGAAGGGACAGAGGTCATTTTCCTTGAGGGGAGGCTCTGTGTAATATGCATAGCACGTTGAATATATATCTTAATGCTACTGGTAGCCAGTGGCATCCTTGTAGGATTGGTGACAAGTGTACCTGGGGTGTAGGTTGAGAAGTTGTTTTACTGCAGCATTATGAATTTGTTGTAGTTTACACATAATGTATCTGGGCATGCCAAGTTAGATGCTGTTGATATTGTGCGACTTGGATATCACAGGTGTGAGAATGACCTGCAGATTTTGTTGGAATCCAAGACAAGGTGTGGGTATGTCCGGCATAAGATTTTCTTGGTGTGAAAGGTGCTTCCTGTGGCTTTGTTAACATAGTACCTGGGAGAGGGTTGAATCCATGATCAGTCCCATTTTTTCCACCTATCTGAATGTGGTTGAAGGGACATCATGTTTCTTTGGCAAAATGTCTATAGATTGATGTTTGTGCCATTGTACAGACGTCTTGCTCTCCGTTTTCAGGGTGTTATGCTTCAGGTGATTATTAATCATCTATGTATCTTTGGTGTAGATGCATTTATCCAGTTCAGATTCCTGTAAGACATGTGGCCTATCCGTTTTTAGGATGACTCCCATAAGACATTGAAGTATTAGATCAGGTCCGATAAAGGAGTGAGGTAGACACTGATTAAGAGAGCGGGGATTGTAGATATTTGAGGAACTCAACAGCTTAGATGTGAGGAGCTGATGTGAAAGGAAGTAGGAATATCAGACATTTCTTGTCCCTGAAGTAGGAGGCAATCAAGTGCAGTGCATTGCCCAATATTCCAGGATAGAGAGGCCTCTGAAGAAGAGTCTGGTGGTGTACTGTTGTTAGATCAAGGAAGTAGTACAGCAACCCTCTTTTTGTCCACTCTAGTTTTTGATTGTCTTTGTGGACCTCCGATTGCTTTATTTCACATGCCTTGCAACATTAATTTTATTATCTATGTTTCTTGCATATCCTTGTTGTTATTTATTCAGAATAAAGATTTGCCTCTTGAGAACCTGTCCTTTATGAGCACTGCCGTCCGTTGTTGCCTAACTTACGACTTCCCAATTAGCACCCTCTTTCCTCTTTTTTTCTGACTTGCAGTGTGATCATGGGGATCTCTTGTGTTGCTATTCTTCTTTTCCTTGTTGCAAAGCCTAGACATTGCCCTGAAAGTCAAAAAGAGTTGTGTTTGAGCCTCCATGTGAAAGAGTTGAGGAAGTGGGTTGCGCTGAGATTTCATGCAGCACAATTGTTCCCGGATGGAAAATTACCTAATTTCTCAAGTTGTTGCAGATGGGTTTGGAAGTTTACAGTTTGTTGTGTTAGATATTGAAACCGACAGGCTGATAGCATTTTGAGAATGTTGCAGTAGAAAGTGGAAGATTAAACAAGGTTCAGGTAAAAAAGGAAGAATTCTTTATGCCTTTGGGAGGAGACAAACAATGATTAGGTAATCAAAAAGACTTGAAGACTTGTGCAATAATCTGATTGTTAGCTTTGTGGAAGATAAGGTTGTGCAGACCTTGTAGATGTTTAGTTGTTGTTACTGTCCCTTGCCAAATCAATGCAGGGTCAAACATTTCAGACAGTTAAGTGGTTACAAGTACACAAGATGGGATGGTTCCGTAGGAACTGATGAGTCCAGGTAGATAATCTCAGTCAGGTTGAGCATGAAACGATTGATGATCATCCAGGAGCAGTAGGAGAAAGTACGTTTTCAGTGAAAGTTGTCCTTGATTTGCTAAAGGGGAGAGGGTGAAATTAGTGGCCATCATTTACAAAGAGGTGGAATGCAAACACAACGTAGGCAATGTTTTTTGGGGAAATCAGGAAAATTAAGGATGCTGGGGATGGAGCCTTAGATGTCTGACACAGGTAGATGTTGGCATAGAGCTAGACAAAAGCCAGGACACAGGGTATGTTTGGTGTGCAAGTTAGGAAACCTGGAGAAGAATTTACTAATTTTATCCAATGTTGACATTGTTTTAGGAGTATATTCGGATATATTTCTTCCAAGAATTATACAAGTAGAGACTGAACAAGTTTGGGGGACATAAATATGGAGGGTGGTGGGAGAGAGTTTGTAGATAAGGCAAAAATGGTTTCTGTGGAGTGTTTTATGATAAAACCAGACTGAAGTGGGTTGTTTGTATCTAAGAGCTGATAGAGACTACTAGCCGCAGATTCTTTAACATAGAATTATCCCCAGGCGTGAGACTGGACCCGGAAAACTTTATTGCCCAGCATATCGGCGTGCCGGGGGGCTGTGCCTTTTGTTCTACCTCTTCTCACTGGGTTTGAGGTGGCCCTTGCTTTCCTTATGAGTTTTGGGGCGCTGTCTGCCCTTGCAGGGTGTTGGGCGCTCTCTTTCTCTTGGTTGGGCTTGGATATCCTGGCCCTTTCCTTCTTATTCTTGTGCCATGTCCCCTGCTGGGGCCCTAGTCTCTCCTGGTGGGGAGGTTCTCTCGCAGGCCCTCCTCCCATCTGGGTATGGCTAGGGTATCTATTCTACGTTAAGGAATCGGCGGCTAGTAGTCTCTATCAGATGTACAAGTTACTTACCTTCGGTAACGATGTATCTGGTAGAGACGATTCTAGCCGCAGATTCCTTCACGACCCACCCTTCCTCCCCGTTCTGCGAGGACCCTCAGCTTGGTTTTCTGCACTAGCCTCCCTCTGGGTGGCTTGTCTTCTGTGAGGGTCCTTTTCGTTTTCTGCCTGTCTGACTTCCCTCCAGTTGGGTTCTCTCCAGTGTAGGGGCCTGCTTTTGCTCTTTTCCCTTTGTTGTTACAATTTCTGATCCCCTTGCAGTCTTCTACACTGGGGGTTCTTTTGTCTGTCTTGGGCCACCTGCCCCTTTCAGAGGCTCTGGCCCTCCTTGACTGTGTAGTCTGGGGTTCGATTGCTGTTGCCCCTCTGTTCCGGGCTTGTGGCCCTTTGCTGTGTGGTCTTTTGTTGCAGTCTCTCTCTCTTTCTCTTACAGCGCTTTCCACTGCTTGTGCCTCTAGCTCGGCTCTCGCCTTGGCTGGCACGGTGGTTCCGCGGAGGAGTGCTTTCCGCTCTTCCTACTGTGACTTTACTGATGTTGTCTTCTGGTACTTTTGTGCTGCCTGGTGCTATCACTTGGCTTACACAGTTGTTCCTCAGAGGTGGTCTGCTCTCTTCCTGCTTTGGATTTCCTGTTGCAACCTCCTGGCGCCTCAGTGCCGCCTGGTGCTGTTCCTCACCTTTTGTCTCTCTCTCTCTCTCTTTGTTTCTCTGGATTTTCGCATACTGTTTCCATGCTCTCCTCAGTTTTGTTGTGATGGCTCCGCGTTGTGACGCGAAAAAGTTCTCCGAAGCAAACTGACGTCAGCGCGCCGAGCTGGGGCTTATGTGACCTCGCTGACGTCATGTCCGCGGAGGACGTCGGGCGGAGTCACGAGGTACCGCCCCCGGCATGCAGAGATGCTGGGCAAGAAAGTTTTCCAGGTCCAGTCTCACGCCTGGGGATAATGCTACGTTAGGAAATCTGCAGCTAGCATCGTCTCTACCAGTTACATCATTACCGAAGGTAAGTAACTTGTACAATAAGTTATAAAAATATGTTCTCGGTTGATTTAGTTCCACAAATGTACCCAGTATTATTGCTTCTAAAAAAGATTGATTTGCAATGATGGATGTTTTATATTTGTTGTCTTTGAACTATCATTTCAGAGCAGTATGTTAACACTAAGACTTCATGGATGGCTGACTACTGTAAACAGGAAAAGGAACAAGACATGCCACAGGTGGAAGAATGGATGGGCTCCTCTGTGGATCCTCCAGACTTAGGACAAAGTAAGCTATCTATTGTTTGAATATTTTTCACTTTCCAGAAGAATGGAGTTTCATTAAAAGTTGTCTGAGCTGGAAGTGACATGCGTGGTGCCATAAGGACACCATCACAGTGTTGCTTTTCTTTCTGCACTAGTCAGAGCAGATCTGGAGAGAGTTACCTCCAGGCAATTTTTGACTGATTTTTTTCAACATTTTGTTGAGTTTTTCCCCCCAAAACCTTGTCTCCCAGTGAGGATAGGATGTCCCTCAAAAAAACGGTGAGGTTAAACCCTGTGGTTCCTATCAAAGACAGATGTCTGTGAACAGATCTCCATCTGGTTTGTCTTTGGTGCTTGAATCCAGACCATGACTCTAAGACTTGTGAGGACTGCTGCGCCATGACACCCAAGCCACTGAGGGAGTGCTCCTTAAAGCTCCTATACTCCCGGCACCGGTCGCTTCCACTATGCTCCAGGTCCTGGTTGCGAGGAAGGTACCGGGCCTGTTCACTAAGTCATTCAGGCGCTCCTCATCGCGCTTGAAGTTGTTGGGTAAGTCCCACAAGAAGACCAAGAAATCAAAAAAGTGGGGGCCCTCTTCCACTTCACTGCGCTGGTCCAAATCTTCGGATGAGGCATGGGAACGATGTCACTCTAGGCCCAGCTCCCACAGTGAACTTGCCTCTTGGTCTGCTCCGCCCCTCCCTGAGTTTCCTGGAGCCTGAGCTACTCCCACCCACCTCCGCAAATGTTATGAGGTCATTCATCTGATTTTTGGGAAGGCTGACCCCACTTCAGGCCCCATGGGTTCAACAGGTGCCACCACTAGATTTACACCGGCGAGTCCGCCCTCGGCGCTAGTCAGGCTCCATGGATCCAGAACCACTTCAATCACAAGACCGCAACCTTCTCCAGTGCCTGTTCCAGCAATGTCATTCCCGGTACTGCCGACGCCACTTGACAGTGCTGACCCGATAATCATACCTGCCCCCGATACGGAGCCAGACCGCTGTCAGCCGATGTCGACTCCAGTGCCTCCTTTTTTCGACAAGCCTTTAGAAGAGTTTGATTGGGGATGATATGAGGATCCTTATCGTTATACCAATCTCCGTGATGAGACCGAGGAAAACTAGTGTGGCGGGTGCCAGTGGTCTGGGCACCTCCCCAGACACTGACCTGGTCTCTCCTCCGAGTGTGGCTACAGAGGAAGTGGGTTTATTTGAGGGCCACGGATGCCGTTCCCACAGCACTTGTGGGAACCTCCCCTCCCCCCATACGGACAGCCGCAGCATCAAAACCACTTTAGTTTGCCGTTGTGACATCATTGGTACCCAGTTGGAGGATCCATCATCACCTGCCCCTCTGGCAGTCCATAACATCGGACAAGTGGGTATAAATTGTTTTGCGGGGTTACTCTATCCCATTGCTAGAAACCCCGCCACACATGCAACCATCCTCAGACTGGCTGATGGCAGACTTCCTCTCTGCTCTGTCAGGAAGTTCAGCCTCCGTTGGCCAAAGGACCCATCAAGAGGGTGCAGACACCAGTAGTAGGTTATGGTTGTTATTCCTGCTACTTTCTAGTGCCCAAGAAAGATGGAGGCCTCCAACCTATTTTTGACCTGCACCCTCTCAACTTCTTCCTGAAAAAGAAGTTCAAGAGGCTCACGTTAGCTCAGGTTCTATCTGCCATAGCCTGGGTGTCTGGATGGGAGCGTTAGACTTACAGGACGCCTTCGTCCACATTCCCGTTCTGCCTGCACACAAGATGTTACCTGCGGTTCATATGGTGGGCCAGGAGCATTATCAGTTCACTGTGCTTCTTTTTGGCCTTACCATCGCCCATTGGGTGTTCACCAAGGTGATGGTGGTGGTTGCAGCACACCTGCGGAGGTCAAGGGTTCCAGTCTTCCCCTAGCTCGATGATGGGTTCTTGAAGGCGAAATTGCCCCAGGCAGTCATCTCCCACATCCAGACTAAGGCAGACCTTCTGCATTCGCTGGGGTTCACTATAAACGTACCAAAGTTACACCAGACTCCCTCTCAGGCGCTTCCTTTATTCTGAGCTGTTCTTGACACAGTGCAGTTCGGGCTATTTGAGGGCCACGGATGCCGTTCCCACAGCACTTGTGGGAACCTCCCCTCCCCCCATACGGACAGCTGCAGCATCAAAACCACTTTAGTTTGCCGTTGTGACATCATTGGTACCCAGTTGGAGGATCCATCATCACCTGCCCCTCTGGCAGTCCATAACATCGGACAAGTGGGTATAAATTGTTTTGCGGGGTTACTCTATCCCATTGCTAGAAACCCCGCCACACATGCAACCATCCTCAGACTGGCTGATGGCGGACTTCCTCTCTGCTCTGTCAGGAAGTTCAGCCTCCGTTGGCCAAAGGACCCATCAAGAGGGTGCAGACACCAGTAGTAGGTTATGGTTGTTATTCCTGCTACTTTCTAGTGCCCAAGAAAGATGGAGGCCTCCAACCTATTTTTGACCTGCACCCTCTCAACTTCTTCCTGAAAAAGAAGTTCAAGAGGCTCACGTTAGCTCAGGTTCTATCTGCCATAGCCTGGGTGTCTGGATGGGAGCGTTAGACTTACAGGACGCCTTCGTCCACATTCCCGTTCTGCCTGCACACAAGATGTTACCTGCGGTTCATATGGTGGGCCAGGAGCATTATCAGTTCACTGTGCTTCTTTTTGGCCTTACCATCGCCCATTGGGTGTTCACCAAGGTGATGGTGGTGGTTGCAGCACACCTGCGGAGGTCAAGGGTTCCAGTCTTCCCCTAGCTCGATGATGGGTTCTTGAAGGCGAAATTGCCCCAGGCAGTCATCTCCCACATCCAGACTAAGGCAGACCTTCTGCATTCGCTGGGGTTCACTATAAACGTGCCAAAGTTACAACAGACTCCCTCTCAGGCGCTTCCTTTATTCTGAGCTGTTCTTGACACAGTGCAGTTCGGGCTTATCCTCCCAAACTTTGAGTCCGGAATATTTAAGCTATTATTCCCATGTTTCAGCCTCTTACCTGGATTTCAGTGAGACTGACTCTGAGGCTGCTGAGACTCAGGGCCTCCTGCTCGTGACACATGCCCATTGGCATATGTGGGGTCTGCAGTGGGACCTGAAGTCCCAGTACGCACAGCAGCAGGGACAACTCTCTGACCCAGTCCAGATATCGGAGAGAACTGCAAAAGGTCTGCAGTGGTGGCTGACGAACCGCAACTATAGTGACAGATGCATCACTCCTAGGCTGGGGTGGTTATCTTTGAGAGGTGGAAATCAGAGGACTCTGATCTCCATCGGAGTCTCAGTTCCACATAAACCCGTTTGAACAGAAAGCGATCCGACTGGCATTGAAAGCCTTACTTCCTTCAATCAAGGGAAGGCTGGTTCAGGTGTTCACGGACAACACCACCTCCATGTGGTATTGCAACAAACAGAATGGGGTGGGTTCCTGGGCCCTGTGTCAAGTTGCTCTGCTTCTCTGGACATGGCTGAAACATAAGGGCATTTCCCTGGTGGTTCAACATCGCGGCTCTCTGAACGCCAGAGCGAACTAACTCAGCTATCAATGGCTAGCAGATCACGATGGGCATTGCAATCTGGAGTTGGCACAAAGTCTCAGATTGGGAAGAACCTTGGTAAAATCTATTTGCCACTGGTGAGAACGCATGTCAGCACTTCTGCACGCTGTAGTTTCCAATGCAACTCTTGCTCAGAGACGAAAAAGATCCACTGGAGGGTTCCGAAGATACAGCACTTACATGGTACAGTAAATAGCCATTTTTTTTTACTAAACCTCGAACAAGCATTGGCTAATTCAACAGATTTAACACTAACAAACTTTTTTCAAGAAAAACTTGGGTAAGTATCAATGTGGTTACTTTAAGTTACTTTAGGCAACCAACTCTCGCAGGGAGCCGGTCAGCGGGACTCTGAAGTAGTTACCTCAGAGAAGAAGTACTTCAGTAATTTTCAGGCACTTTTTTCTTCTTGCCATAGACTTTTATGCAAGTGGTCCTGATGCAAGGGATACAGGATGCTGTGGATATGATTTGTTTGAAATTGGCCTTCCTGCGGCTACCCCTCAGTCTACGGTCTTGGTGAGGAGATCCTGTCCACAGGGGTCGATGTCCCTCGAAGTCTGCTTGACCCTGGTAGAATAATAGTCGCCACTGGGCTACCAGTCACACCGTATCCCGGTCATCATGAAATACCTTTTTTGACAATAACTCGTCTTCTGAGCGAAGCTGCACTCCGACTCTCCCAGGTTCAGAAGACTTGGGGGCATGTTGAGTGTCTGGTCCTGGTCCCTGGTGCTACACAGCAGCAAGGAGCAGCGGTCTGAAGGTTTTGGTTACCAACTCGATCCAGCAGCATTATTCAGCTGTTGTGGCCCTGTGCTGCAAACAGAAAGTCAGCCAACTGACCCTTGGAGTTTCTTACTTTTGCTGGACTCAGGAAACAACTGCTCCATGAGCAGTTCATAGCAGGCACGGTCCCTTCTTCTTTGCTAGCGACCAGGTTCAGCAGTTGCAGTCCACGTCAGTGCAGCTTCTTTTCGCCGGACCTTGGTGCAGCAGGGCAGTCCTTCTTTGGTCCTCTTCTCAAGTCCTTCAATATATGAGTTCTGGGTGCCCTTTTTATGCCCAGAAAATGCCCTCAGGATGGATGCAGCCAGTAGCCAATGGGCTACTAGAGTCCCTCCCTGCTGATGACCACTTCCTGCAAAGTGTGGCATCTGGCTATCCCAGAATTCTCCATTCTGCCCTCTCTAAAGATAGCAAAACCCCTCTCTGAGCATTTAGAGCTCCATATCCCAACCAAGAGGTGAGGCTACCATGGAGGCTATACACACCCTTGAAAAATCAGTTTGTCAACTGGTTTCTCCTCTCCTTCCCGAGTGCCAGCCTGTCTTCCTAAACAGTAGAGCAGCCCCTCTCTCAAGTGTTCACTGTTTGCCCTTCGAAAGAGGTTACTCCTTTGAAACTCGTCAATTTTGGCAAATATTCTTGTGGCTTCCTGTCATGGAGAGGTAACACCTCTCTCAAGGGTAGGCTTCTTTTGTCTCCTTTCCTGGGAGTCCTTGGATTTAGGGCAACTAAGTGGCAACTTTGTAAAAGTTGCACACTGCTACAAGTTACATTAATTTCGACTTAGACATCAAGTTGGGCTTAATGTAACGAGTTGTTTGATGCCTTACTATATCAAGTTTGGTAGTACCAGTCAGAAGTTAGCAGGGCTGTGGTGGCAGCCTGCAACTCTGCACTCGTCAATGGGGCTACTAGCATTTTCTACAGTAAAAATGACAAAGACGTGTTTTTGCTGTTGGAATAGGTAAAAAATACACGTTCCACTTCTTAATGCACAGCACCCTGCCTTAGGGCTCGTTAGGCCTCCCTTATAGGTGATTTACCTATATTAACAAGCATTGGCATAGCCAATAGGTCTCGCCTTTGGGACCGTAGAATAATTTAGCCATTCAGCACATTATCTTGGTGCTGCAACATCTACTCTTCTTTAATGTGGAAGCTTCGACACTACTAGGCTCATTAAAGCATCGAACTGAGAAGTACTTATTCAAAGTGTTATAGGCATTTGCTGCATTTATATTGATAGTGAAACGCATTTCCTTTAAAAAACATTTGAAATATTTGAATTGCCAGACTTGAGATGCTTGTTGCGCCTTTAAATACAAAACGCTTTATAGTGCTAGCAAGGAATTAATTCATTAGAAAGAACTGTGATTAAAACAATTAACAATCTATGGAACAGTCTTTCATCTTTGCCACTTTATTACTAAGGAGAGAAAGAAGAAAAGAAGCAGCAAGCAGTACACAATTTACGTGGCTACATACCCTTGGCGATTGCAGGACCTCCACGCTCCGCCCCCCTGCCCCCTCCTCCCCACTCTGCTGGATGCAGACAGGAGCCATCCCCTTGTGCTGCCTGGCCGAAAACAATACTTTATTTTACACTTCAGAGACTCCTGTGAAAGGGGAAGCTATCTTTCTATTCTGCTTCGCAGGATGACCTAACCTTGTCTCAAAAACCAGGATTTGTAGCTAAAATTAACAAAAGCGTCTGGACACAGGGACAGTCCTCTGAAATCCGGGACGTCTGGTCACCCTATGGAACGGGCCACCTCACATTACGCAACAATTCGGCCAAGTAGACCGTTGGAGAGTACAGCGCCGAGATTTCTGCCTAAGGCACTATGCAAGTCTCGCACTCACTGAAAGAAGGAAAGTTTTTATTGCTCATGTTTTTCATTATTCCTGTATGGGACGGCCGCCGACGCTACACCCGGGTGGAAAGTACTCATTTGCGTGGCGTGGGGAAGGTTTATCCTGGATGGAAAGCACCAGACAGAAATCGCTGTGGTCTCGGCTGGCCGCTTCCACCGGGTACAACCGGGACGCGAAAATCATCGCCCTCGCCACACAGTCTAAAGAGCAACTGTGCCCCTGTTTAAACTTCTTTTCCAGAAATGTGTCCCGCTCCCTCTTAAATTGATGTACACTATGAGCCTTTGCTGCTGACTTTGGCAGCGTCGCCTGTCTTTCCCAAACCACCCTGTGTGTAAAGAAACCCTGCCAGCCGCACGCACGGCCTGTCTCCCTGCTGCCTCCTCCAAATCGCTCGTGCTCAAAGTAATAAAAAAACTAGGAGCCGTACACGCCGCTCCATGGTCCAACGAGTGGTGCGCACGCCACAGCGAGAAATCTGGTTTAAATTATTGCGCCCGTGTCTGGACACGATAATTGAAACCACATGGCGGCCGTGCGGGTAACCGACACCAATAGGCCATGGGCAGAGCAATGCTCCCGCCTTTGGCCAATTGCGTGCTGTCGTTGTTAAAAAGACGCACGCAAAGGCCAATAGCGTAGGACAAAAGAAAAAGCACACACACAAGCGAGTGTGAGGGCAGATTTCGAAAGCCCCTACATAAAGTCTTGCCAGAACAGGGCATGCGCGCTGTTACAGGCTCGACCTAAAAAGGGAGGGCTTGACTTTGCTATTACTTTAAATAGCAAAGCCAAGGTAGCAGTTTTTAAAACTACCCTTCCAGTCTGCAGTGGCAGACTAGGAGCCATGGTTAACCGTTGTCACACCCAGAGTGGCACAACCAGTCCTACAGTCCCTAGGATGACCCGCTAACTTACTGCCCCTGGGTAGCAATTGGGTATAGGCCAATTCAACACACCCCCTTTGATGTCAGAGCACCAGCTCTGAGGTTTGGTTAGCTGGCCTCAGTGCACTTTTAGAGTCGAAAAACCAGCAGAATCAGTCCAAAACTTTAGTGGTGACTGCACAAAAAGACCTAATACTCAACCCCTCTGACTCATACACAGCACCCCTACTGTGCTGTCGCTCAGAGACACTGCACCAACCTTTTGGCTTGGACTCTCAACAGCCATATGAAGAAGATAATGGGGGTGATTTAAATGAGTTTTCCCCACTATATGATGATGAACAGTGTTATGTGCACTTGCAAGATGCCATTGAACTGGTTACCTGACCTGCTACTTGGTTGTTTTCCACTGCTGGACCAGCAACAGAAGAGAACACATCCTTTGTCATAGTAAGCAAGAGAGCTGCTGAATTCCTTGAAATCTACCACCAGCTATAGAGGTAAAAACTAGTGTTGTCACTGAAGGTCTTTAGCCTTGCCAGGCACCGACAGAGCCTCTCATGACCTTCAATGAGGCCCTCACTGACTTTGGCCACTTGGGCTAAATCCTTTTCTGGACCTCCGGTCAATCACCAAGTTGCTAGTTGCCATGGCCAAAGCTACAGGCGATTCTCAGTTTTTAACCCAGCACCCAACCCCAGAGAGTTTGGTGGTGCAGGCGTCCATCAGTAGAGTGAACACTAATGCCTTTCCGACTACTCCTCTAGACAGAATCCAAACTTTTGGGAATATTTGGTAAGAGAATGTTTTCATCTGCCAGCCATGCTTTGAGGTCGGTCAGCACCAGCTGCCAAAACGGACGCTACATGCGTGCACTCTGAGACATGGTTGGTGAGATCTTACTGGCAGTCCCAGAAGACTTGCACGCTTTCTAGTCCCAAACCATTCAGGATGGCTACATTGTTCATCTGCTCAGGTCTAGACACCACTGATTGTCTAGGACGGGTTTTGACCTCAAGTGTAGGTGAGTTCCACCTACTACTCTAAGGATGTCCAAGGATGCCTAAGAGACTTCCTTTTAACATCCTACCTGTTTGGTGAAAAAAATGGAGTTGGCCCTGGAGCGTTTTAAAAAGAGCCAAGCCATGGCGCACTCACAAAAACAATTTTGACCTTTTCTGTGATATGTAAGGGGATTGATGTATCAGTAGCATCAGGACCCTCCGCCTGCACAACAGGCATCCTAGCCCTTTCAAGCAGGGCCGTGCCCCAACAGCTATCATCTAGCCCATCAGGGACAATGTACATCTTAGTCTCCCACCCCGCCGGCAACAACTTCAAATTCTCTTTAGTGTATCCTTAGTAGTACACAACCCCCCTGTAGGCAGCAGGGTCCGCCACTTCTCCAGGGGTAGTGGAGCAACATGTCCAACAGGTGGGTCTGCTTTAAATCATGCAAAAGAGCTACATCGTGGCATTCCTTTTTGACCTGCCACACATGTCACTTGTATCAAAGAGCTTTCGGAAGACCATCTGTCCATTTTGTGTCAAGCAGTGAAGGCTCATTTGTTCAAAGAGTACTAGCCTGGGAAGTGGGGCCTGGATGTTGTTCCCACTGTTTCCTTCAGCCGAAGCAGGACAGAGGCCATGATCCTATTTTGGACCTTTGCCCTCTCAGCACCTTTCTTCAAAAGGATAAAATCAGTTGGAACACACTGTCCAAAGTTCTACCTGACCTAGATACAAGAGACTGGATGGTGGTGTTGGACCTATAGGATTCCTATTTTCATTTGCCCGTCTTGCAGACCCATAAATGCTATTTGCAGTTCAACATGGGCCTTGAGCATTTTCAGTTTGCCATCCTCTCCTTCAGTCTCACCAGTGCCCCTTGGGCATTCACAAAGTGGATTGTGCTGCTCACTGCCCATCTTTAGAAGTTGGGGGTGTCATTCTCCCCCTGCCTCAATGACCAACTGTTGAAGACGCGATTGTTACAGGCAGTTGCTCACCACATCCAGACGATGGCAAACCTGACATCTCTGGGGTTCTCATTCAACCTGCCAAAGTCACATCAGAGTCCTTTGCAGAGGCTTCCTTTGATCTGAGCTATCCTGGATACTGTGTGCTTTCGGTTCTTTCCTCCAAAGCAACAAGTTTAAGACATTCGTGCTACGATCCCAATAATTCAGCCTCTGTCCTAGGGCTCAGTGAGGGTGGCTTTGAGGCTTGTTGGCCAACTGTTCACCTGCATCCTGCTCGTCGACCATGCCAGATGGCTGATGCGAGCACTTCAGTGGGATCTGACGTCTCAGTGTGCCAAGCATCAAGGAAACCTGTCAGTTTACATGCAGGTTTTGGAGGTGACTTCTAAAGATCAGCAGAGGTGGGTGCTCGACCGCACCAAACTCATCTTAGTGGCTGCAGATTGGGCCAGGAGAGTATGGTATCTGGAACCTTTGGCCTTCAGTATCTCTCGTCCTATCAGCATGCCTCATTGAGAGGAGTTTGTTGCAGCAGCAGAGCAGGGTCTTGCACACAGGCCTGAGCAATTTTCACCTCTATACATAGAGACTTAAAAGCAGCAGTGGATCTTCTTTTGATCTCCATTTTGAAGTTTTGATGTGAAATTGGCAGGCAGAAGCCATTCCATGAAATTAGTGCATGTCTAGTGCTGGCAAACAATTGTGGCGTGGTGCGCCACCGGTCAGACAGATCCGTTGCAAGCCAAAGTGCCTGATATCTTGTCTTGTTGTTAGTTTTATCTTTGGACCAGCAAGGACTTGCATTGGCACTCTTAAAGGTTACTTGTCATCCCTTTCTTTCGTCTAACATTTTCCAGACCAGTCATCCTTGTTTAAATCACATATTGTGATGAGAGCTTGTTGTGTGAGTGAACTTCAGGCCCTCTAGGACCAGCTGCCTTATATCACCTTATTTCCAGAAAAACTGGAGTTAAGAATTCAATCTACATTCCGGCCAAAGGTAGTGCCCCTTTTCATGTTGGGCAAACTATTTCTCTTCCAACATTCTTTGGTCTGCCACATCCCTCGAGAGAGATCTGAAGACTCCACCGATTGATCCTCAAAGGAGTGCTGACATTTTACATGGGTGATGGTACCAAGGACTACCAGGTTGACTATGAGTTCCATGTGGAGGTCTCTGCAGCAAATAAAGTCAAGGCTGTGCAGAAGTTAACTATATCTCGATGCAAAGTCCTTTTTAAGGTCTGGTCTGCATTGGCTAAGAAGAAACCTCCAGCAGGAATGAGCGCTCATTCCACCAGAGCCAAGGCTGCTACCACTGTGTCGATACTCTAAGAGTGCCAGTCCTGAATATCTGTCAGGCTGCTCTGCTTGGGCATCCATGCACACATTCACAAAGCACTATTACTTTGATAGTCAGATGTGTGGGCATTTTGCCAGCTCGATCCTGTAGGATGTTTTGTTCTGAGCCATTCCACAGACCCACCACCTTGGGTGGTACTGCATTATTCACAAGCTGAGGAATCTGAAGTTAAAAGTATTTGGCGGCAAAACAAGTTACTTACCTTTGGTAATGCTCATTCTGGTGGATACTCTGTGTAACTGCAGATTTCTCAGCACCCTACCATGTCCCCGTTCCATTGGGATGGGCTCTTTTTCCATCTAAAAAGGTCTGAATTTAGGAATATGCTCACGGATCCTTCCATTTTGCTGTTGAGCTTTGTGTTTGAGGGCGTGGACAAGCTTCCAAAAGAAACTGATTTTATTGCGCATGGATGGTGATTATGCAGCTCTGCTTATCACTTCCAAAGTGGAACAGAGTCGGCACAGAGTAGCACACCACCACCTGCTGGTGCGCAAGAGCACTACTTTGGTAATTTATTTGTTTTGTACATATGTGTATTCTCTTTCTATTATGAAATCCAAGTGTACTTAATGTGTCATTTCTTTTTCAAGACCAGTTCAGGTTTATTTCCTGCATCTTTCTAATTTGCGTTATTGGTCTGGTTACTCGCTTCTATGAAAAGATTTTCATCACCTATTTGCAGTTACAAGTCTATTATTGTTTTTCATTTGCAATTCAGAAAATTCTGCAAAATCTATATCTAGATTTAGTACCGAAAAGCGAGGGCAAGCTGCACTGAGGGCATATCAAGAAAACAGTCAATGTACTGGCTGGGGTGCTGAATTTTCCGTATCCCAAAGGGGCCCTTTAGAATTACTATAAGGGTCCCTTGACACCGGATTGCATGAGTTCCTGGACTCAGGGTACTCTCAAAGGGTTGTTTTGCACCCACACCTTCATTTTAACTATACATTATGCTTGTAGGGAATTGTTAATTTAGGTCCTGAAGAATCTCCACATGACCTATTCAGGTAGCCAGGTATGAAACATGTAGACCAAAGAAGAGGACCACAGGAAGACTAGTGTTCAATTAGTCCCCAATAGTTTTAATCTTTCCATATATCTCCAATACTGAATAAAAGTGAGATAACCTGGTCATCTATAGGCAATTTTCGAGATATTCTTTCACTTCACATACTACAGACTATCATCACTGACTCACCCTCACTCACTATGGGCAGTAAAAAGATCTTCACCAAAGAGACCCCGTTTGAGGGCCAACTAGATACTAGGCCTGCCTAGTGTGGCGCAAGATGCAACAATGATTCATGCCCCCTTCACAAACAATTCCACATGTTTCTTGATTACGCCATGGGTATGCCTTTCACCAGCACAGCCTGCCTGTGGAAGAGAGGGTGTTGAACCACTTGAAGACTTGACAAGCTTTTACAACAAACCAATGGGTGCTTGAGGTCATTGAAAGGGGCTATTCTCTCACTTTCCAAGGTTCCCCCTCTTTTTCTTCAGCAGGAAATCGTGGCACTTCTGAACAAAGAGGCGTTTAAACTATTCCCAGAACATAAAATAGGGTAGACATGTTACTCTCACTATTTTCTTGTACCCTATAAAGGCGGTGAATTTCTTCATAAGGAGAAATTCAAGATGTTGTCCCTCACATATGAATTGACAAAAAAAAGAGAGGAAAGAGGAAGCATAGGCGCTCGTTCGTCTCACCTAATCTTCCTCGGTCATCAGGGTCATTCTAAAAAACAGTCTCCCTTGCAAGGAACCCATTTGGTTTGTAGAAGAACCCTCACCCACCAACCTTGTTATTGCCACCAACCTAGTTGGTGGCATGCTTCATCAATGGGTTCCCACCCAGGAAGGCGAGTGCCTTCTAGGTGTGCTTCAACGCCTGATTACAGCATAGGTGGGGTTTTTTGTGGTCATGTTTTGTTGAGTAGTGAATACCGTGGAAGTGAAATATTAAAACTACCTCAAGGGTACCCAATTCTTTATTATATGGTCCCTGGGGTACAGTTAAAAAACAGTTATTTGGACATGAATGAGAGAATTAATCTTGCACGTCTCTTCAAAGATATGTGAAAATAATAATCCAAGTGAAGTGGTGTACGTGTTTCAGCCAATGAGTTTCCAATTGATTTGCTTTCTTCAGACTTGTGGTTCAGAGTAAACCCTGACCTCATGTGAACTATGCACACGCGCTAAAGTGTGCATAGGTGTGTAAGGTGCGTAACTTATGGAGACACAGCGCAATTAGGAACTATCAAACGGTCCCCCTAGATCGGGACCTCTCATTCATGCATGTGTTCTCATGCAACATTTTATCCAGACAAGCGCGTTTGTGAGTGTAGTGGACGTGTCGTCAGGCATGCAAAACTGAAAGCATGATGTCACTCGTAGGCAGATAGCCTATGCAGGGGCTGCTATACGATGGTAATCCAAATTTAAAGAAAGCCGGATCGTGCATTGTATGCCATTGGACTAAAGGTTAGCCCAATAAAACTATTTGCGAGTGAAAAAAATCAAATGCGAGCTTGTAATTTAATCAAAGCAGAGAAGTACATACAGATATTGCAACTGGCTATGAGAAAAGTCACCAGGTGCGCACAAAAAGAATTCACATTCCTCCTACTTAAAGCACAAATATTTTCTGTGACATGGATCCTGGCGGGAGGCGGTGCCTATTATCACACTCTGTGTGTGATAATGTGGGTCAAGGAAGGAAGACAAGCATTAAAAATGCAATAGGTCTCGCCTTTTATTAAGTTAAAGCCATTTGCTTTGCTATACAATAACATTAGCAAAGCAAATGGCTTTAACTTAGTCAAAGGCGAGACCTATTGCATTTTCAATGCTTGTTACTTACTTTGTTGTATATAAGTGCATGCACAGTAAGAATGTCAGATGGGTCTGTCTGTCTCAGCACCCACACAAACAACAATTCAAATAGCACCATTCTACCTCTTCTATAGTGCTACCCATCCCAATGCAGAGTGCCATAGCAGTCCACACAACATACACACCACCCATTCCAAACAAACAATGCAAGTGTGCAAACTAATGCACAAGATGTGCTACACGAGATAGTCAGGGCCACAAGGTGAAGGAGTCAAATACCCTTCAGAGCTCAGTGTGGTCTACCAGAAGGACTACAACCCTCTAACTGCAAGTAACAAAAGGATCTCTGTGTCCATAGCAGTAATCCACCAACCCATCTACACAAAACAAAAATCTGTGATCTGCATGTTACATGATATGCTCTGCAGGAGGCAACTATTTTTTTAATATTTTAGTTTTTTTACATATTTTATTGCATTTTCAGTTGGCATATGTTATAACATACACATATCAGAGCATCACTTCCAATAAGGTCACTCCCGGGATGCCACGTGGAATGTCATGCGTCGTGTCGTCATGTGCTTTAATAGCACTCGCGTCACGATATAAGTTGCAAACTGCCCGACCTGGCCAGTCCCCCCACTTCTCTTTTTAGGACTTGTGCCCTGATTAGAGGTATTCCAGTAATCCTGCATTCAAGAGGCTAGTTCAGCTAAGCAAGAGCAATAGTAATTGGACTGGGAATAGTCTGCTAATGGGTTCATAACAAAGTTGTAATTGCATTTATATAGTGCTTACTAATTCTGACTAGATGAAGCGTTTTCCACCGGATAGAATACTGCTCCGGATCCCATGCAATTTGAGGATGCTGGACTACAAAGAAACATTACTTGCATTTGAAAATAGTGCTATATTAGGTATTTTTGATAGGCACTAGAATCAGACAAATAGTCTATCCTCTACCAAGCTGCTGATAGATCACTGCTCCAGGCAGGTCAGCTGAGGTGCTCAAAGGTTGGAAGTGATAAGTTACGGCGGGATGCATATGTAGTAAAATATCAAGATATAAGGCTGCGCAAAAAGGAAGGCAAATTTCATCATTGTAGCAGCGTACAAAACTATATGGGTGACAAATGCAAACATTTAAATTCCTGGCGTGGGCGGCTTCTGATGTTCATTCTCAAGTTTGGGTCACAGTATAAAGCAAAGTGGGATCCGTTTGCATATGTCTGGCTTGACCAGGTACAAGAAGGAGGATGACAGGGTACAAGGAGGAGGAATACAGGGTACAAGAAGGAGGATGACTGGGTACAAGATGGAGGATGACCGGGTACAAGAAGGAGGATGACAGGGTACAAGAAGGAGGATGACAGGGTACAAGATGGAGGATGACCCGGTATAAGAAGGAGGATGACAGGGTACAAGATGGAGGATGACAGGGTACAAGATGGAGGATGACAGGGTACAAGAAGGATGACAGGGTACAAGATGGAGGATGACAGGGTACAAGATGGAGGATGATAGGGTACAAGAAGGAGGATGACAGGGTACAAGATGGAGGGTGACAGGGTACAAGAAGGAGGATGACCTGGTACAAGATGGAGGATGACCGGGTACAAGAAGGATTATGACCGGGTACAAGAAGGAGGATGATGACAGCGTCCGCAGTCAGTGGAAGTGTTTATCCTGCATTTCTCTGGCTGGAGATCCAGAACTTGAGGTGTGGCAGACTGGGGCGTGGGGGGGAGGAGGTGGGGTTTTGGGGTGTCACCCCCCCCCCATGCATGTTCTGATAAATAGTTGGGTAGAGGTGCTTTCAGTGGGGTACTGTGAGATGTCAGTCAGATTTCACCAGGAATGTTTACATACACAGAACAAAACAGCACACACTCCCTCTGATTTGAAATTCCTCAAAAATAGTGGTCATCGTACAACATATTTTGTTTTCTCTCTTAGTACACTTACCAATCTGCATTCCTTTCACTTTACATTGCCCCAAAGGCCCCTCTCATGCACTCTGCTTGTTGTATAAAACATTATATGCCAGCCTGATTGTCGAAAAATCTGAAGCTAACCATAACCCCCAGCTTTCTGCCCAAGCTGCGCCCCTGGTGTCAGATGGTGACTGGGCTCCCTTTAGACATTTGAAGGAGGCTCTGTTAGCAGGGAGTTGCTAATTACGCTTCCCTAAAGTTCTGTCCTGTGGTAACCGTAAAAGTAGGGGTGAGGGTGTGACTACATTCTGTTGTGCAGCGTGAAAGGGGCTTTCAGGTGCGGCCCAGCCTTTCCCTTCCTTGATCACACTCGTTTTGGGCTGACAATTGAAGAGATCTCACACCCCTTAGGTCCTCTATTGTGGGTGTGCCAGGCTAGATCCCCTCCCTGCTGTGAGAGGCATCTGTACACAAAGGCTGCGGCTGAAGGACCTCCCCACATTGGTCTGATACATGAAATGCTAATCGTAACACTGATCTGTGCCTTTTCCCTGCGTTATCAAGATCCTCACCCCTGTTAATGGCAGGGCGGGTTCCAGATTGTGATGGGGGCACAAACATTTGAGTGATCTGCCCTGGCCAGAGCAGCAGGAGCAACCCGCGAGCCTCTAGCTGCTGATAGGTGGGGAGCGGTATAGGGATCGGTAAGAGGTAGAAAACACAATAGTCACACAGACACGTGCATGAATGGGGCCAACAAAGCCTGCTGGGGGAGTGGGGGGGGGGTGTAACCTCGAGACCAGGTGGCTTGCAGCAGCGGCTTAAACACTCACCCGCTGAGCGATTTTCAAACCACCAAGACACAGAGCACTTTGAAACAGGCGGGAAAACCAAGCACTTTGTGTGAAACCATGGCTCTCAGCTCCTTAAGTTAAGGTGCCAGGATCATGATGTCCTAAAACAAATAACAGGCTTTCACTGTGGCAAACAGTTTTCGCCCTGCCTGTGGGCGCTGTAGCAGCTGCACCTTTTCAATAAAACATCTAAAATGTGTGTTTTTATTTTTACACAGATGTAGTTGTGCAGTTCTGCTATCAAGAATATACACTTGTATCTTGGGTTGCAGGAAACAAGGCAAGCCCGCCTGATCTCCCCTAGTGGCTTCGTAGCCCAACGTATCCCCGTGGTTCAACACAGGGTCGGACCCCTGGGGAGATGTGCAGAGCCGGGCGTCGTGCAGGCACAGCACACACCTCACTCTGCGGGTCACCAGGACCTTGTCTAGCTCATGGAGGTGGCCGACACGAGGAAACAGCTGAGATATCACAGCGGGTTCACACCCCGACTGCAGATACATAGCTGCACACTCCGGTTTAAATCTAGGCTTGACTCACTCCGCTTTTTAGGGCGCATCGCTTGGCTGTTACACAATTTCCTTAGAAAATAAGCTTGTGTGGTGTGCATATATTACATGAAAGTGACAAATAGGAATGTTTGCAAAGCACACAGCCAAAGGGCGAACTATTTCCGTGTCTGCACCTCTTGGACTCCTCTCCTGTCGACGTTCACAGGGATCGCCAGGAACACACCGGCGTAACGGGTCAAGTGGATTCTGATGCGGCACAGAGCTCCGCGGTAAAGGCCATGTACCAAGACCTCAGTGATACAACGCAGGTGCCCCGTAGAGATCGCAATCTTTACAAGTTGATACACTGAGGCCCACTTTGTTGGTTAACAATATATGTTCCTGAAAGCGCTATAAAGTCTCCAGATTCGCATCGACTGCTACATGAAAAACAAGCTATTCATCTAGCGCCATAAAGCAAACCTGTCTCCCGGACGATGGGCTCTGTCTCAGGGCCAAAGCAGAGCCTGCTGGCTGGAAAGACAAGCTCTCGGCTTTGGCAAAGGCAGCCGCGTGTTTATAATTGCATCGCGCTTTCACTTTAAGTGAAAGCGCGATGCAAAAATGAACACGCGGCTGCCTTTGCCAAAGGCGAATGCTAACAAAAAAGTGCGTAGCGGCTAATTAGGAGACCCTCTCTCCCGCCGCCAGTAAGATATCCAATCCCGCAGGGCGTGGATAAAAGGAGACAGGGTGGCAACAATCGGCGTGTGACATGCCTTCAGTGCAATCATTGCACTGCCTTTGGCATAATTCGTGACGCAAAACAACGCGCTCAAATCAAAACTTAAGGCGGAGCTGGGACAAGGTTTCTGGAATCGTATCGATTCCAAGAAGCCTCTGCATGGCAGTGCAGCGCATGCGCTGCTTTCGCCAGGCCGAGACCTAAAAAAAGAAGGGATCAGTACAAGGAGTCTCTATCGGGCGGCAACTCGAGCAAGCGGTATTCTAATTGAGTTACTCGCTGCGTCTAGGTGAGCTGCCTGCAGGGTTACCTACTTGTACCTCTCTTCCGGGATCTCGGCGAAGCTGTTAACCTGGTCACAGGAGGTTTTACAAGACCCAGTCATCCGGCCCGCATTGACGTGCGGTACGTATTGATGTGGGGATGGAGCTTGTGATTGGTTGCATCTGACGAGCCCCTCAGGAGAATTAACCCATACCTCTCAAGAAGAGTGCGATCTATGTCAAGGCTTTTACGGCATGTTTAGGCCATTAAAACTGGAGCAGTGCAGGGTAAATCCAAGTTATTAATAGAAAAGAAAAATGTCAAAAAGGTGCACTGGGCATTTGGGTGTTGCCAAGAAGGGGAATATTTGTTTTATGTACATTTCACTGCTTAAAGCATGTAGTTCATTATTACAGAGAACAACTAGTTTGTGAAAAGAAAGATTAAGGAAAACAGGTTAAGAAAAAAAGGGAGGGAGGAAAGGGTTCATCTCGTTTTCTGAGGTACACCATTTCATTATGAATAATCTGAGGATTTTATCGTTTTGGCAGTACAGGGAGTCTAGACTTTTTCCTTAAGAGGCTGTTCTGTATGCATAAGAGCAGGGCGTCAGTGCAAATCACTTTTATCTCCTGGGCATTAGGGAATTCCAGGGGGTATTTCATCGTTTAGGCCCTGTCGATGTGTAGAAAGGCAGTAGATCCATCTCGGTTTCTTTTCTAGGACTACACTCTGAGGGTCACCTAGATGTATATCTAGTTGTTCTATTACCTCCCATTTCAGGTGATCAGTCGTGTGGTTGGTTCTAGGAATTGGTCCGTCATTTTAGTTGTATTGCGTTTACATCTGATATTACTACGATGTTCACAGGTTCTTGTTTTGACCTTCCTACTGGTCATTCCTATGTAACGTAACTCGCAGGGGCATGTTATCAAATAAATGACGTTGTTGGAATTACAATTGGTGTGTTTTTTCAGATGCCATGTTGTGTTAGGTTCCAAGTCCAGAGTTTTTGTCCTGTAGGTCAGGTTATACACACTACAGTTTCCACAAGTATAGTGGCCCGTTACATCTGGTAACCCCATGCGCTACGTCCTGGTTCTCAGGTGGCGGTTTTCTTGGGCATGTGGAGTCCAGGTGGTCTTTTAAGCTCCTAGCTCTTTTGAAGGATTTTTTTTTTCCCATTTAAGTTTACGCGTTTGTAGGATTCTCAAGTGTTTATTGATGATCTTTTTCATCCGATTGGAGATCGTACTGTAAGTAGTTATATAAGTTAGAAGTGGTTCTGTGATGCAGTTGTCAAAATCTTCTAATAGTGTGTCTCTGTTCTGATTTCTAGCTCTTTTCATGATGTTTTTGATGATTCTCTTTGGGCAGTCTCTGGTCCTCAGTTTTTTTGTGAGATCTTTTGCTTGAATTTTAAAATCTTCTATTTTGCTACAGTTCCTTTGTAGTCTTAAGAACTGGACGTAGGGTAAGTTTGCCCTCAGAGCCCTGGGGTGAAAACTGGTGTTCTCCGCTGTAGGTTTTTAATGAGTGTTCATCTGTAGACTGTCGCACTCTTAGAAAATGGTTATGTCCAGAAAGGTAATGCTGTCCGTTTCCACAGTGTAGGTACATTTTGAATTGGTGTCACAATTGTTCAGCCAACCATGGAACTCAAAGAAAGTGATTTTTGATCCTTCCCATATCAACAGAATGTCGCTGATATAAAGTTGCCAGAATTTTATCTTCGACATACAGGGATTAGTGGTATTCAAGATGTATTTTTTTTCAAATTCATGCCACACTCGGGGCGAAGGTACTGCCCATCGATGTTCCGTACTCCTGAAGAAACAGCATGTCTTCAAACTCAAAGAAATTTTCTTTGAGAGCCAACTCAGCACATTCGATTACAAATTCTTTAGGTGTGAAATCCACTCCTCTCAATAGCTCCAAAAGCTCCATCATATCCTTGAGATAAGTGGATGTCTTTTGAACAAGGGTTTTAGAAAGTCGTATTAGCTTGATAGAGTATGCAATAGCAAATTAATCCCTGAAACAATGGGACGGCCTGGGGGTGGTGACTTGTTTTTATGGATTTTAGGCAGAATATAGAAATGGGGAATCCTAGCTTGTTGTTTACAAAACAAATCCGCCTCCCTGCTGGTGATGTAACCATGTAATTCTGCTTCTTCCACCATGTATCCAATCCTGTTCTGTAGTCATTTGCATTCATTTCTATAGTCTGTTTTGTTTAGCACGACCACATCTCCATCTTTGTCCGCTTGTTTGAGCACAATGTTTTCATCTAAAGTAACTGTTTTAATGCTTGTGTTTCTGCTTTGCTCATATTGTCAAAAGTGTTGATAGGCTGTAACTTCTCAATTTCTTTCATCACTGCCTGTTCGAATGTTTGTAATTCCACTGACAAGGTCGTCGTGGGCAGACTGAAGGCAGATTTATTTCTGAAATTGGTGTCCCCCCCATGGTTTCAGGGTTTTCCAGCGGTGTGCTGTTCTCAAAGAAGGCCTTGAGTCTGAGTTTTCTAAAAAAAATCGGACAGTTCACAGTTAAGATGGAATTTGTGAAGTTTGGGTGTAGGTACTAAGCCAAATCCTTTGTTCAGAACTTTTATCTAGATTACTGTGAGGGACTGTGAGGATAGATTCTTTACTATTCCCAACTTGTGCTGGAGCCTGGAGGTGGCTCCCTGGACTTGCTCCTGGTGTTCATCCCTGTATTCTGTTCCTCCCAATGTACTTGTTTTCCTGTTTGTCTCCGGCTGTGAGATCTCCTCCCTTTCCCTATTAAACGGGAACCTCTGGTTCTGGGCAAAAGATTGTGGACCCTGTTGGTACATGTGTTCTTCTGCAAACTAAATGGGTTCCTTGCGAAGTAGACTTTTTTTTACTTCCATTGTTCCTGATTACTGGGTTATTTAGAGCTTAGCTCTGAGCTAGTTTAGTCCCTCACATATGTCCTTTTGGTGCTGGAACATGGAGATTGGATGGTGTCCTTCAACATTCAGGGTGCAACCTTCCACATTCCCAGCCTGCAGTCATACAGGATACCATGAGCTTTATGGTAGGTTCCACCCACTACCAATTTGCAGCCCTCCCTTTTGGATTGACATAAACCCCTTATGTTTTTTCTAAGGTGATCACGGCACATCTTCACAGGACTGGGATATCATTATTCCCTTGCCTCTGTGACTGACTTCTGAAGGTGGATTTGCAACAGCTGGTGTGGGACCATATGAATGCCACAGTGACCATACTGTTTAACTTGGGATTTTCCCTCAATCTGCTTAAGTCACAACTGGAATCCTCATAGTGTCTCCTTTTGTTCTGGCGATTCTAGGCACATCACTCCTCAGGGCCTTTCCACCCCCCTAGAGGATACAGGACACTCATGATGTGCTTCCTATGTTACTGGAAGGGGCTCTTCTTCCGGCCATGGGAGCCCTATTTCTGCTCAACATTCTAGCTTCCTTCTGGTCACCCATCCCTACTGTCACATGCATACATCTAATAATGTCCCCGCTTCCATTTTTCTGTATGGGGTTGCACTAGTGGAAAACGTCTGGATATCTCTGAAGGGGGTGACAAATCTTCAGTGCGGGGACCCCTGTAATAATAAAAATTATATATGAAAAACATATATATATATATATATATATATATATATATATATATATACATAATTTTTTCTCATACCAATGCAGCTCCCATCTAGGAGGCTAAACAATATAATCACACATAAAACTGCATTTGCAAACATATAAAAACACAAGAGGGCAAGTAGCACTTGAACTCTGTTTTTTTTAATGAGTAAAACTCATGAAGAAAGAACACTGCAAATAAAGCAGACATTGTTAGCCTACAGGCTGCATTGTAAATCAGTAACATAGAAAATGAAAGCATTTCCTTACAAAAAAAATGGCACCGTGCCTTTAAGGCAGCCATGACCCCTAGCTTCCCATCATGCCTCAGGGTTGACAGTTAGGTCAGTTGTTCTTTCCGGCTCCTTCTGTCAGGACCCTGGATTCACAGCTCTCTCTTTTTTTGGCTTTTCTGTCAAAAATACTTTGTTTTCTTGTGGGTTTTTTGCCTCCACTCGACGTCTTTTGATATTAGAGTGAGGCTTAAACCATTTTTTTGTGGCAGAAAGAGTTTTTTTCTGTCAAAAATGCCTTCTTTGTTTGATCATTGCCCTGCCTGTGGCAAAAAGAAGGCCAAGTCAGACACACATGAAGTGTGCATTCTCTGCCTCCCTGAGTCTCACTCTCCTGCCAACACTGCAGGAAGTTATTTAGAAGAACCATCAAGGACAGGGAGAGAATCCGTCTTTATGGCCTCTCAGAAAGAGGTAGGTCTCCTGTGAGCAGAAAGAAGAGACAGCGATCGACGTCGAGTAGCAAGGTCCCGATATGTTCTCCTTCGGCGTCGGGCTCGATGTCGAAGGCACCGGCGGCGGAATCATCGTCGAGGGCATCGGCGCAGGAGTGCCGTTCTTCAGCTTCGAGGGCCTAGTCTCCATTAGCGTTAGAAAAGCGTCCGGCGTCGAGACAAGATCCTCCGCCGTCGACTCTACAGCGATGATCGACGTCGAGACACAGATCATCGATACCAAGACACAAGTCACCATCTTCGACGTCAAGACCGAAGTCCCTGTTGGCGTCTCAACACAGATCGACGTTGAAGCACAGGTCGTCGGATTTACACTCGTTGACGTCGAGGCAGAGGCTGCCGTCGACGTCAGCAAGACACTCGACATCGAGGCAGGGGTCTCTGTTGGTTTCACAGCCGACATCGAGACAAAGTTCTCTGTCGAAGGAACGTTCGACGTCGAGGCTGACCCCTCCATCAAAGAAACGAAAATCGGCATCGAGACAGGAATCTCCGTCGAAAAGGATACGCTCGATGTCGAGGCAGGAGTCTCCGTCGAAGCAACGCTCGACGTCGAGGCAGAGTCCTCCGTCGAAGCGAAGAAAATCGACGTCGAGACGCGGGTCTCCGTTGAGGCAGTCGGCGTCGAGGCGCATGTCTCCTCCGGGAACAAGAAGATCGACGTCGAGACAAAGATCTCCATCATAGACGGCGTTGAGACAGAGGTCTCCGTCGATGTCGGTCCCTGTATTCTCTCCGTCTCCTTCATCAACGTCGAGAGCAGGCTTCCACCGTTCGATCACAGGTCTGGTTCTCCAGAGGTGGTTATTTCGTCCTCAAGTAGCCAGGACTTTCCCTTTGGGCATCAACGTCCTGTATACAAAACTCATCAGGAAGGACGGAAATCTCCACGTCGTTCTGCTAGCAGAGAGGTCTCCATCAATTCATCTCTCTCCCTGATGGACCCACCTATTACACCTCTGGGCTGATCATACTCAGGCGGCAGGTGTTAGACGGGATCCGAGTCCTGCTCACAGGTCCCCTCAGGCTCGCCTAGCACAAGATGCAGATCTTTCTCCACCAAGAGGTAGAGCTCGTACTCGCACTCCTGCACCACCTTCCAGGAGGAGATCAAGATCACGCAGCAGAAGGAGGAGACGCAGATCTCCAACGCCTTCCACCTCCTTAGCATACTCCTCAAAAAGAGACTATTCGCCCACCCTTACCGATAGTCCACCGTCGAGGATCTCTCCAGTGGACGATGTGAGCAGTGAGCACATTACCGTACGTGCTTTCCAGGGGGGCTACCAAACTGAACATTTCTATTCCAGTTCAGCAGAGTACTTCTTCTGTTATTTTCGAAACCTTGAACCAGAAGATGTCTTCTCAGCCGTTACTTCCATTGGTACCGGGTCTTCTTAAGCTGGTTATGGACATATTTCTCTCGCCCGCCACTCTCAAGACCGCACCGGCGAGAATTCTAAAGAAGTATCATCCACCGGAGGCGGATTTCTCCTTCTTGAAGTCCGATACACCACCAGACTCTGTGATTGTGGCTGCGGCTAGAAAGACCCACGCAGTGGCCTCCTCGTCTACAGTACTACCAGACAAGGAGAGCAAAGACACAAGATTCATGGGGGAGAAAATTATGTGGCACTTCTGCATCCATGCTTAAAGTCTCCAGTGCGTCAGCTCTATTAGGGCGTTACAATAGAGCTTTGTGGGACTCTCTCCAGCGTTTTACAGAAAAACTACCAAAGGAAGATCGTAAGGACTTCGAGGAGGTTTTGCAGAAGGGCAGCTTGGTGGCGAACCAAGTGATTAGTGCTGCGGCAGATGGAGCTACACTTTCAGCCCACTCCTACGCCCACGGAATTTGTGCCAGAAGATCTTCCTGGCTTCGCCTCACAGCACTGAAACCAGAGGCACAATCCCGGATTCTCAACCTGCCATTTTCTGGTTCATCGTTATTCGGCTCGAATACCGATGAAGAGATGGCACGGATGAAGACCAAGCTAGATACCCTGAAGGCGGTGGGGCTGGAAAAGAGAAAAGAGTTTTGTCGCTGTTACCGCAACACTAATCGCCGCTCCTTCCAACAGAGGGTTCAAACCCCTCATTGGCAAAAGAACCAAAACTAACAGGGTCAGCAGAAATCACAATATCAAGGCCGGCGATCCAACAGGGGAAGAGGAGTGAATTGTCAGTCCTCTACCTCTACGAAAAATCCAGCTAAACAATGAGTGCCCGCTTCCTCCATTACTGTTCACCACTCCAGTAGGAGGAAGTGTTGTGAATCACCTGCAAGAGTGGCGAGCTATTACGAAGGACCAGTGGGTGTTAGCTATGCCGCAGAATGGGTACTCTCTACGTTTTCGACGTCGTCCTCCCTCGATCCTCTGGTACCGTCATCATGATACCAGATCAACATGCTGCAGAGGGAAGTGGGCATCCTTCTCCAAAAATCAGCCATAGAGAAGGTTCCACGATCGCAAAGAGGTCGAGGAGTTTATTCCAGATACTTCTTGGTAAATAAAAAAGGTCAAAAGTCGGAGTACAGACCCATTCTGGATCTGCGAGCACTCACCAAGTCCAATTTTGCATGTTGGCTCTCCACCAAATATATCCTCATCTCCGCATGGGAGATTGGATGTGTTCGCTGGATCTGCAAGATGCCTATTTTCATGTACTGATAAATCAGCATCACCGGCAATATCTACCGTTCATAGTCGGATCGTCCCACTATCAGTTCAAAGTACTGCCCTTTGGGCTTAAGTCAGCTCCCCAGGTGTTTACGAAGTGCGTGGCAGTAGTGGCAGCTGCTCTGCGTCGCAGAGGCATCTTCATCTACCCTTACCTGGACGACTGGTTGCTGAAAGGCCCCTTTCCCCAGAGTGTGAGGAACCATTTCCAGCAGTGCCTAGGGCTTTGTCAAAAACTGGACCTACATGTGAACTTCGAGAGTCGACACAGCAACCCGCACAAAGAATCCACTACCTGGGGGCGTTGATAGACTCCGAGCAAGGAAAAGTGTTTACTTCGGAGGAGAGACAATTATCCATCAGTCAGAAAGGCAGACAGATTTTAAATAGCAACCTGTCTTCGGTGCGTCAGATCGCCTCCCTGCTAGGATCGATGGCATCCTGCATTTTTCTGGTGCCCAATGCCAGATTAAAAATGCGTCCTCTACAGCAGGATCTGGAGGACAAATGGGATCAACGGTCTTCTCGCTGGGAAGACAAAATCTGTCTATCACACTCAGCCAGAGCATCCATTTTGTGGTGGATGAAGAAGGACAACTTGAGAGTAGGAGTACCGTTCCATCAAACTCCTCCCTCTCAGACTCTGATCACAGACGCATCCCTGCAAGGACGGGGAGCCCACATGGGTCCTCTCCAGACACAAGGCTTATGGTCCTCAAAAGAGCAGTTGTACCACATAAACATGCTGGAGCTCAGGGCTAATCATCTGGCTCTCAAGGCTTTCCTCCCTTCGATTCAGGCGAGTTCTATCCTAGTACAGACGGACAATACCACCACCATGTACTACCTGAACAAACAGGGAGGAACTCACTAGAGGACCCTACTCTTTGGAGGCACAGACCCTTTGGCACTGGCTTCTGGCGAGGAATCTATCCATCACAGCAGTTCACCTGCCGGGAGAGCAGAATTTTCAAGCGGATGCCCTCAGTCGCCACTTCGAGGAACAGCACGAGTGGGATCTCAACGACGAGGTGGTCGACGACATCTTCCAGACGTGGGGCCATCCAAGCATAGATTTGTTCGCGGATGATGAAAACACAAAATGCCGAGACTTCGCCTCAAGGTTCTACCGGCCAGGGTCGGAGGGGAATGCCCTTTTGATCGACTGGTCAGGGGCATTTGTGTACGCCTTTCCACCCCTGCCTCTCATCCCGAAGGTGATGACCAAGCTATCACACTCGGACACTACAATTATATTGATTGCTCTGGACTGGCTGAGGCAGTGGTGGTACCTGGGCCTTCTGAATCTGTCAGTATGTCCACACAAGAGGCTGCCGTGCAGACCGGACCTGCTGTCCAAGATAAACGGGAGGATTCATCACCCCAACCTTCCGTCGCTGAACTTGGCAGCATGGCTCCTGATGTCCTCCAGAATGGACATTTAGGTCTTTCACAGGACTGCATGACCATATTGAAAGAGGCAAGGAGACCTTCTACAAGGCACTCTTATGCTTGCAAATCGAAACGGTTTTACATATGGTGTGTGCAAAATAATTGTAGTCCCACCAAAGGGCAGGCGGAGGTAGTTTTGCCCTATTTGCTACACCAAGCCAGAGCAGGTTTGAAATTCTCGTCCATTAAGGTGCACCTAGCTGCCATTACGGCATACAGACGTTCCCCTTCTCAACCCTCGTTCTTTCAGTTACAGGTGGTGAATGATTTCCTGCAGGGTCTTAAGAAGGTCTACCCTCCAGTCCGACCTCTTTCACCTCCTTGGGAGCTGAATTTGGTACTATCAAAACTAATGGGTCCACCCTTTGAGCCTATACACAAGGCAACCTTACAGCACCTTACATGGAAGGTAGCTTTCTTAGTGGCTATCACCTCAGCTCGAAGGGTGAGTGAGATGCAGGCCCTCTGTTCAAAAGAGCCCTACTTGGTCTTCCATCTCAATAGGGTAGTCCTCAGAATACATCCTTCCTTCCTTCCGAAGGTGGTATCCGATTTTCATGTGAATCAAACAATTTCTCTTCCGACCTTTTTTCCTAATCCCTCCACTCCAGCTGGGAGGGCTCTGCATTCATTAGACCTTAAAAGGGTTTTGAAGTTTTATCTTGACAGGTCGAAGTCATTGAGAAAGTCTACTCATCGATTTATTAACTATGGTTCGATCAGAACAGGTTTTCCAGCATCAAAATGATCCATCTCCAGATGGATTGTCTCATGCATCAAATTGGCAGTTACCAGTTAGCGCAAAAGCCATTTTTGACCGCTATCAAAGCCCATTCCACTAGAGGAAAAGCGGCTACGACAGCTTTTCTCAATAATGTAGCGCTCTCCGAGATCTGTAAAGCAGCCACTTGGAGATCAGTGCATACATTTACAAGGCACTACTGTCTTGACTCAGATACTAGAGCGGACACTCAAGTAGGCCAAGCCTCCTTGAGGAATCTGTTCAACAGCTGATTTTTCAGTTGTTGTTAATTCGGTCACCTGTTTTTCTCATTTGCCTGCAGGTGGAAGATGAGCTTGCTAGTCTATTCAGTGCTTATGACTATTGATGAGATTCCCCTGGAAGGGAAGGATAAGTTACTTACCTGTAATCCTATTTCTCTTCCAGGGGTATCCTCGTCAAAGTCATAAGCAACCCATCCACCTCCCCAGGCAAATGAGATTGTTTTCATGGTTAAAGAATAGCTTTGGGCCCTGTTCTTCAGGGTTACGCAAAGAACAACTGACCCCCCTTAGGCATGATGGGAAGCTAGGGGTCATGGCTGCCTTAAAGGCGTGGTGCCAGTTTTTTTGTAAGGAAATGCTTTCATTTTCTATGTTATTGGTTTACAAGGCAGCCTGTAGGCTAACAATGTCTGCTTTATTTGCAGTGTTCTTTCTTCATGAGTTTTACTCATTAAAAAAAACCAGAGTTCAAGTGCTACTTGCCCTCTTGTGTTTTTATATGTTTGCAAATGCAACTTTATGTGTGTTACTACATTGTTTAGCCTCCTAGATGTGTGTGTATATATATATATATATATATATTACCTACTGGCGGTCGCCAGTAGGTAGTTATAGTTAGGACCCCTTTTCCATAGGAAAACCGCAACATTCTATTTGGAATAACTTTGGCGCCGGTCGACGAATCCTCGCGAAATTTTCAAAACTAATGGGGCGCTACGCTCCGCTCCTACCCTGAAAGTCTCGGGGGGATTCGTCAAGCGGGGGCTGAGAAAAAAGGGGGGTACCAAAACGCGTTTTTCCCATGCATTTTTCCATAGGACCTTTAGACACAGCTACAGCCCGAACGGCCGAACAGAGTTACTTGAAATTTGGCAGAGAGGTAGTCTACAGGTCAAGGAAGTGCCTTTTGTAGGTCTGGTGTAAATCTGTTCAGTAGATCCTGAGAAAATAGCATTTAAATCAATATATATATCTGAGCCAGCTTACGGTGTGCTTACCGTGCGCTTACGGTAAGCTTACCGTACGCGTACGGTGCCGTGCGCGAGCGCGATTCTGATTGGCTGTTAGATCTTAGTAAACATTCGAATCGGTCGAAACCAGGAAGCGGCGGCCACCATTTTCTCTCTCGCACTCTGAGGGGGGGAGGAAAAACAAAGGAAAAAAACATGTAAAGGGGCTGTTTATACAGCTCCTAACCACCTAGCCTTGATCAAGGTGTCCCAAAAGAACCCCCAATGTAAAAAATTCAATTTTATTTTTTTTCGAAAAAACGCCTATTCCGCTTACCGTACGCGTACGGATAAAAATTATTTAAAAAAAAAAAAATAATCCACACTTTCCTCACCCCGTGCGCAAAAGGTGCACGAAGGGCACCCTTTGTACATGGCTTATCTTAACAAAGGAACATTTAAAATAAGCGCATAATATGTCCTCCATGTGCGGACGGTGCGCGAAGCGCATCGTGCGTACATGGCCCATCAAGCGTAACGTGGACACGCGGTGCGCGTAGCGCACCGCGTGCCCACCGTGCGCGTAGCGCACCGCGTGCCCACCGTGCGTGCACGGCACTAACTGTGTAAAGTGGGCGCGCGGTGCGCGAAGCGCACCGCATGCTCACTGTGCGCGCACCGTGCGCGCACGGAACGAACTGCGTTAAGTGGGCGCGCACGCCACGAACGGCGTAAAGTAACTTAGCATTTAAAAAAACGTACAAATTCACTGAAAAAACCATAGGTTTCACACACGTTATAGTTAGGAATTAGCATTTAAAAAACCTTGCAAATTCAGTGAAAAAACCATAGGTTTCACACATGCTATAGTTAGCTGGAGATTTTACTCATAAAAAACCAATGAAATTCCCCCGTTATAGTTAGTGCAGGCAACTATAACTCACGCGACCGCAATCCTCTGCTGATGACATATGTGTCTTTATGAAAAAAAAATATTTGTAATATATGTATAGCTAAAATTTAATGGAAGAAGACATGGGCAAATAAGTGTCTAAATACAGTATTAGCATCAGCAGAGGATTGCGGTCGCGTGAGTTATAGTTGCCTGCACTAACGGGGGAATTTCATTGGTTTTTTATCAGTAAAATCTCCAGCTAACTATAGCATGTGTGAAACCTATGGTTTTTTCACTGAATTTGCAAGGTTTTTTAAATGCTAATTCCTAACTATAACGTGTGTGAAACCTATGGTTTTTTCAGTGAATATATATATATATATATATATATATATATATATATATATATATATATATATATATATATATATATATATATATATATATATATAGCTGTATATATATGTTTTTCATATATAATTTTTTTATTTCTGAGGTCCCCACACATGGGCGGGAATATTCAGCGTTTATGACTTTGACGAGGATACCCCTGGAAGAGAACTAGGATTACAGGTAAGTAACTTATCCTTGTGGGAAGCTCTTCTGCCCTCCACCAGCAGTGGCCACAGTGGTGATGGATGCCTCCACTCTAGGGTGATGTGCACATCTGGAGGGCCCCAGAGATCAGAGGGCTTTGGTCTCAAGTGGAGCAAAGGTGCTACATCAACCGGGCTTGAAATGCTAGCAATGCGTTTGGCACTGGAGACATTCTTGCCCTTCATTTGCAGTAGGCCTATTCGAATTCTTACGGCGAGTATGACAGCTATGTAGTGTGTCAAAAAGCAGGGTGCAATGGGCTTGTGCCAGGAAGTACAACTCTGTGGGCTTGGACTCTTACACAATCTGCCTGATGGCCAGTCATTTAGCAGGATCCCTGAATGTCAGGGCAGATGACCTCAGTCAGCATCGTTTTGCCGGCCATGAGTGGTGTCTGTCCCCATTGATGGTTCTGTCCATCGCTGCCCTTTGGGCCACCTTCTAGCGAACCTCTTTGCCACTCGAGTGAATATACATTGTCTGCTGTTCTGTGCCCTCCAATTTTCCTTACAGGGGGCTCAGGTAATATGTTCCAGCTGGTCTGGGACTGTTACATTCACTATGTTTTCCCTCTGATTCCTCAACTGCTATGGAAACTGTGCCAAGATCGGACTTAGATGATTCTGATCTGTTCGGACTGGCCATGGAGGATTTGCAAGGCAAACCTGTTATGCATGTCCCTATATCCTTTTCTTCTGCTTTCGCTCAGGTAGGACCTCCTTTCACAGTTGGAGGGGAGGTGATGCACACTAGACTCCAGAGCCTCCTCTTTCATGCATGGAGATTGATCCATGCAATTTAGCCCTTTTCATCTACTAATGGAGGTGGTGGATGCACCATATTGGCAACTCCCCCCTTTACTATATATGCCTGCTGTGGGTGTTGGGCTCGTTTTGTATCTTGGTGTGCAGGAGAGTATATTGATACTCTTAAGGCACATCTGTTGATTTCTTTTTTATACAGACTTTATTGCTTTTTCAAATGACATGGTTAAACAAATCTCAGGTATCATTCGGATTGTTCGTGAACCCCAAGGGATCAGGTTAACATAATAACCCCATGTTTCCAACTGCAATTGTCCAGCAGTATCTCTTATAAGATAGAAGGGTAATAGTCATTGCAGTCCCCGGTTCCACTTTTAGGCTGCTGCCTTCCGTCGACTGTCACCGCAGTACAGTGAGGCCCCCCCTCAAGGCTTATCTTCTAGCACAGTTCACCCCATGCAACTAGCAACTCCCACCTATGCCATGCCGCTTATACTCAGATCAATTATGCACAGTCTTAAGGCTATCCCATAGTGGGGACCATGTGTCATTCCATGTAGTAAATAGTGTTGGTAGTGCAGTAATGGGTGAATAATATAATAGTCAGGCCCATAGCGGGATCAACAGTCAGGGACATTAAAGCGCCAACCGATCAATCGCCCCTAATAGGGCCCGCTCCATCTAGATCTTCCTCCTCGTCATCAGCAGGGCGTTTCAGGAGATCCACTAATGCCACCCACGCTCGTGCTGCTTCCAGCGTATTCTCATTCCCCGTCCTTCGGGCCATTTGTAGTCAGAATGTCCTTTCGCACTCCGCCCATTTCTCAAATTCCCTCGTCCATCTAGGCACTCTAGGACCATAGCTTGCCTTCCAATGGCTGGTGATCTCTCTTTTAGCCAGCACCAGTCCTAAATCTATAAACTTGCTTGTGACCTTATTCCTGGCCATGTGTGGGATCCACCCTGGGGTCCGCACCACTTCTCTCTCCGTTATAGTCGCCAACTTTTCAGTGATCCCTCCCCAGAACTCTCCCAAAGTCGGGCAGTCCCAAAACGTATGGAAAATCCCTGCTCCCTCCGCAGTACAGCGCGGGCAGGTAGCCGAGCCACCAAAATACTCATTAATCTTACTCGGCTGAGGTATGCCCTAGGTAGCACATAAAAGTGGATCAACTGGAACCGCGCATTCCTGGAGCTCTTCCAGGCCCTTTCAATAGGCTTCCCCCATGGTTTCTCATCTGTAACCTCCCCTAGGTCTCCCTCCCACTTGATACGCAAGGCTGTCAGAGGCCGGTGTATTTCCTGCGTCAGACGCCCATACTGGAATGTAACCGCCTTAAAGGTTCCAGCAGCCGTCACTACGTATTGACAGATGGTGGAAGTTTGAGGTTCTGCCATCCCCTCCCGCCAGTGTCTTCTGATGGCTGTCGTCAGAGCGGCATGCAGAAGAATGTCTCCTCTCTGGAGGTCATGTCGCTCCAAGATATCATTGAAGGGGAGTAATGAATTCTCCTCGTATAGGTCCCCTAAAGATTCCTACCTCCTCCCATGCCTGTAATCTGCGCCAATTCCCACCGTGGGGCAATTCCTCACATATGGTCAGCGGAATGTCTGGGGCATTGGGGCAATGTATCTGCACCCGTCGCAGGGACCTATTCCAGCACTTACGTACCGTATTCAGGTCGGAGGGGGCTGAGCGATCTCTCGGGGGGAGCCGCAGCATCACCCGAGATAGGAGCCGCAGGCTCGGATTACTACCTCCCCGGTCTCCCACGTGGCGGAGACGCCCCGCCATCCATTTCGTGAACCACTGTAAATGTGCTGCAAGCTAATATGCCTCAAAATCTGGCACTGCAAACCCCCCTTCCGTTCGAGGTCTCATCATGGTAGTGAGTGCCACCCTCCGTCTCCCAGCGCCCCACAAGAAACTCGTGACCATTGATTTAAGCTGAGTGAAGAATTTAGGGGGTATGCAGAGTGGAAGCGATCCGAAGTAATACAGGAAGCGAGGCAGTGTCACCATCTTTAAAAGAGCAACCCTACCCGCTACCGCCAGTGGGAGAGTCGCCCAAAAGTCAAAGTTACCCTTTGTGTTTCGCAACGCTCGTCCTATATTACCTTCCAGGATATTCCCATGGGCAGGGTGTATGAGGGTGCCCAAATAAGGTAGGCATCTATCCTCCCATGTCACCCCGTCCGTTTCTGGTGGCCCAGCTCTATCCGGCTGCGTCGGGATGAGGTACGACTTTGTCCAATTCACTCGAAGCCCCGCTCCCTAGGACATTCAAAAGCCTCTTGGCTCCCCTAAGGGCCTCCCCCGAATTAGCCAGAAACATCAGTAAGTCGTCTGCATAAAGGGCTATGTATTGAAGTTGCCCCGCTACCTTCATCCCTGATAGCAGCGACCCGATCTGGCATGCGCCGCCAGGGGCTCCATTACCAGAGCAAACAACAATGGAGATAGCGGACAACCCTGCCTCGTCCCCCCGGCCCACCATACAGGCGTCCCAGATCATGCCCCCAGTCCGGACCCTAGCTGTGGAGTTCTTATACAAGAGAGTCGTCCATTCCGCAAAGCTTTCCCCCCAGCCCAAATGCTCGCATAACCCTGAAAAGATATTTGTATTTGTATTTGTAATTAGATTTATAAGGCGCGCAGCTACCCACAAGGGGTCTCCCGGCGCCAATAGAATAGTGATTACGCATAGAGTTGTTAATGGGAGAAGAGCCAGGTTTTGAGGTCTTTGCGGAATTTTAACAAAGATGGTTCATGTTTAAGCATGGTCGGAAGAGAATTCCACAGCTTAGGCGCAACAACGGAGAAGGAGCGTCCGCCCATTCTCGTCAGTTTAAAACGTGGGATCTGGAAGTTGCCTTGAGTGGATGACCTGAGGGAACGGGAGGGGGAGTATTGTTGAACCAGAGCCCTCAGGTAGCCGGGAGCCGAGCCATGTTTGATTTTGTGCAAAAGGCAAAGGGCCTTGAATTTAACGCGGCTGTCAACACGGAGCCAATGAAGGTCTTTCAGAAAAGGGGAGATGGAAGATCGCCACGGGACCTTATAGAGGAGACGGGCAGCAGAATTCTGAACGAGCTGAAGTTTCCTCTGAAGCTCTAGGGTGGCTCCCAGGTACAACACGTTGCCGTAGTCCAGGCGAGAGGTGACTAAAGCCTGGACCACTGAGCGTCTGGTAGAGGGTGGAAGTATCCATAGGATTTTGCGAAGCCACCCTAGGATGGAAAAACAGGTGGCTGCCACTTTAACCACTTGATGTCGCATGGAAAGTGAGTCATCCAGGATAACACCAAGATTACGAGCCTGGGAGACTGGGATGGGTAGAGGGCCCATTTCTGATGGCCAATGAGCAGAGCTCCAGAGATGCTTTTGCTTGCCCAGAATGAGCACCTCCGTCTTATCTCCGCTTAGTTTCAGAAGGTTAGCCTGCATCCACTCTGCTACTCGGCTGAGGCCTAATTTAAGAGCAGATAGAGAATTTTCAGCAGCCGAGGAGAGGGAGAAAAGGATCTGAGTATCATCGGCGTATGAGTAGAGGGAAAGACCAGCATCTTCCACGATGGTAGCTAGGGGTCTAACGTAGATATTAAAGAGCGTTGGGCTCAGTGAGGACCCCTGCGGGACACCATACGCGGATGAACGAACGGAGGAGGAGGAGCCGGAGGAAACCACCTGGAAAGTACGTTGATTTAAGAAGGAGGCCAACCAGGCAAGAGCGGAGCCCAACACTTCCGCCAAACTTAGGGCATTCAGAAGGATGGAATGTGAGACCGTGTCGAATGCAGCGCTTAAATCTAGAAGAATAAGCGCCGTGGTCTCTCCATGGTCAAGGCGGGAGCGTAAATTCTCGGTGACCCCCAGAAGAGTGGTTTCGGTGGAGAAATGAGAGCGGAAACCCGATTGGGACGGATGAAGAAAGCCTGAGGTCTCCACGTGAGATGTGAGGTGAATGTTGACATGCCTTTCCAGGATTTTTGAAAATAAGGGCAGCAGAGAGATAGGTCTAAAGTTGGCGAGCATCTTAGGGTCTGCACCAGGTTTTTTTAACAGTGGCAGTACGAGGGCCCTTTTCCATTCCTCTGGAACAGTAGATTAACGAAGGGAGGAGTTCAGAAGTGTTTGAATGATAAGGAGAGCGTCGGAAGAAAGCAAGCGGAGAGTGTTCATAGGAATCGGGTCAAGGGGAGAACCTGAATTGACCCTCATTAAGCAGGCAGACAGCGTGTTAGGATTTAGCAGGGGCCATTCTGAAATCAGAAGTGCTTGGGATTGCGAGCTTAATGAGTCCGAGGTCGGAAGGTCAAGAAGGGGTTTGCGAGGGGGTATAGGGGAAGCGCAAGAAAAGGCAGTGTAGATGGTTTCCACTTTCGATATAAAAAAGTCGGCAATTTCATTGCATTCTGCATCCCCTAACGCAGGTGGAATAGGAGCGGTCTTAGAGCCGGCTAACTTTTTGACCATGGAAAAGAGAGCTTTAGGGCGGTTGATGGCCTTTTCAATTGACTCAGAGACGAACCGGGCTCTGGCCTTTCGACAGGCTTGGTGGTAAAGCTTGAGTGCTGAACGGTAAATCAGTCTGTCGTTCAGGGCATACGTTTTCCTCCAGGATCTCTCTAAATGTTTACATTTAGATTTGGAGACCTTCAATTCATCTGTGAACCATGGGGCAGGGGCATGATGAGGGGTCTGTGGACTTGGGCGCAGCGGTAAGTGAAGGTTATTATTGGAGGTTAACCACTTAGACACTTCCTGAGCCAGAGAGGTGCACTCAAGATTGATGTCGGGGCAGGAATCCATGAGAGAGGCATTGAAGGCTGGAATATTCAGCTTGGACCAGGGTCTGTAGTTGTTCCTAAAGCTGGGAAGGGATGTGCATCTTTTAGTGTCAACGGGCAGAGTGAAATGTATAGCAAAATGATCGGACCAGTCTAAAGGAAGAGCTGGGGAGGAGCAGTCGAACAGAATGTTTGAAAGGACAGGATCAAGTAAGTGCCCTGCCTGATGGGTGGGGCCGCTGTTGCGAAGTGTAAGGTTGATAGCCTCGCAATCAGAGAGAAACATTTTGCTTAGTGCGTTCTGTGTGTCTTCTAGGTGGAGATTGAGGTCTCCCATTTGCTGCCTTCATGGCAAAAGGAGCCACCAGCTCAGCAAAAGAGGTAAGCCACTGTGTAGACTGATCGGGGGGACGATAGATTAGGATGCCCGACAGCATTAGTTGGGGGGAAACTGCTAATTTAAACAGGGCAGCTTCGCAATTAGGAAAAGGGACAGCATCCAAAGAGCAGGCGTGAATATCTTTAAAAATAATCGCGATCCCACCACCTTTTCCTGTGCTTCTATCGAGCCTGGCTATTACATATCCCGATGGTAGAGCGCTAGCTACATCAGGGCCAGAGCCAGCGTGCAGCCACGTTTCCGTTAGGAACAGGGCGTCTGGTTTGGTGGAGGATAGTAAGTTATATATATGGTCACGATTTTTGGGCAAAGATCTGCAGTTAATGTTCCAGAACTGGTAGGGAGAGCTTAAAGGCACGGATGGAGCGGAGTGTTCAGAATAGGAAAAGCTGCAGTTTGAGCATCTTTGAAACAATTTCAGCGAGCAATCAAGCGGTGTGCAAGAGGAAAGGGTAGTATTTAAGCGGCGGAGCTCCTTAGAAGTGTAAGTGATAGGGCTGAGGCGTAGCTGAACGGGTTGGGCATGGTGCCGGGCAGCTGGGCGCTTCAGGGCGCGGACAGGCGCAGACGGGCTTGCCTTTGGCGCGCCGCCGGCGCGCCCGCTGCGCCCGCCCGCTGCGCAGTCGGGAAATGGTGTGCTTTACATAGTGAGAGGAGAGGTCGTCACTCATCACACCACAGGTGCGGTCAGCGAATGAACGAGCCCCCAGCGTCAGCAAACCCTGCCTCCAACGCATCCGATGCTGGTGGACTGTGCGAACAGCGGCCAATCAGTGCGGTGAGACAGGGTGAGTGCGAGTCAGTGTTTTAACAGCTCAGCATTCAGTTTTTAAAAGGGACAGTGCGCAAGAAATAATAATTTAAAAATTGCTGCCTAACAAACCTCCGGCTTCCGCCTCAGAGGAGCAATAATCTCAATCTAACGCGAGCAGGGAGGCGGGATGTTAAATAAGGAAATGGGCGGCACTCATCACACCGCGGCTATCAAAAGCTTTCTCAATGTCGACTACCAAAATACACGCCTCTTCTTTCTGATATGTGTCTGCGTGTTTGAGATATGTGTCTGTCTCAAAAACTCGCAGTAGTCTGCGTATATTGATTGCCGTATTTCTGGCTGGGATAAATCCCGTCTGATCGGTGTTTATTAGCGTCGACATGTGCAAAGGCAGGCGGGAGGCCAGTACCCAACTTAATATTATATAATCTAAATTGAGCATAGCGAGCGGGCGATAGGCTGTGCGGTCCCATGGCGGCTTGCCAGGTTTTAGAAGTGGAATGATCACTGCCTCTCTCGTGGAAGCCGGCAGACAGCCCTCCTATTTTGCCCTATTATACAGTTTCACTAGTCGAGGAGCTAAAAATTCCACCTACATCGAGTAAAATTCTATGGGCAACCCATCAGTACCCGGTGTCTTGTTCCTGGCCATGTGCTTTATGGCCCCACACACCTCCCCAATCTCGACATCTCTGCCCAGGACTTCTGCCGCCTCTGCGTCTACATTCGGAAGCTCCACAGCTCCCATGAACTCCACCACCTCTGCTGCGCGGGGATCTAGCCGACTATGGTACAAGGTGGTGTAGTATTCCAGAAACTGCACATTAATATCCTGCTGGCGATAATAAACCTCATCTCCCGACCTCGAAGTTCGAGTAAATGTAAATGTAAATGTTGTAGACTTGTAAAGCGCACAGCTGCCCCAGCAACGGGGCGTCCCGGCGCTGTAGACCGCTGGGGAACCCGTCCTGGCTATCCCTGTGAGATGGTCCCTTTCTGGGTATCTCCAAGGTGAAACCAGGCATCCCCGGCGTCTGTGGGGGGCCGTTGTAGAGATGAGGCAAGCTTAATGCCCAGAGTTGCCGAGTGTGTTCCTGGTTAGAGTAGGTACCGAGGCGAGAATTATCGAGTCCGTTTTGACCCTGGTCCACGACCCTGCAGTATCGTAGCCCCCCTATGTGCTGGGTTAGCCAAATATGCCAGCAGCGCCCCAGATTTGTCTCTCTCAGCATGGGCTCTGGCGGTGTAAACCTTATAATCGAAGCAACACAGTCCTTAAGCTTGCATTGCCAGTGCCTCTTGAGCCGCGAGGAGGTCTGCCTGCATGTCCACTCGCTCCGGTCTGACTTTATCCACCTCATGGAGCCGATGCTCCCCAGGTTGCACATCCTGCAACAGGACCCTCCGTACTCCCACCACCTCCCCAATGCAGCAACTCCTAACAACGGTCTTAAAAGCATCCCATTCAATAAGTGGGCTTGTCGCCGTATCGGCATTATCTAAAAAGTAGGCTTCAATGGCGGCACCCACTGTGGCCCGAAATACCTGATCTTCCAATGCTTCCAGTCTTAAACGCCAAATGGGTATTTTAGGTCTGACACGGAGCAAGTCCAAGGTCACCAGCAGCGGGTTATGATCAGAAATCGTTCTGGCTAGGTATTCACTCGTCTTAACTCCCCCATGGACATCCGGAGAGCACAAAATCGCGTCCAGCCTAACATGTAGTTTGTGTAATGCGGAGAAGAAAGAATGATCCCTTTCCCCGGGGTGTTGTGCCCTCCAAGTATCGGTCAGCTCCCACCTTTTCTGCCAATTCCGTCTGGTCTCTGCAATTTTGTGTATGGCAGCATCGGGAAGTGGCGGTGAGAATGGTCCCATTCGATGTCAGCAAGACAATTAAAATCACCTCCCAGCAGTATCGAGCCCGTCAGCACTAAGGCTAGTGTCTGCGAGAGCTGAGCAAAGAATGCAGGTTGGTTTATGTTAGGGGCGTATAGACTCCTGAGCGTGATGTTCCTCCCGTCTAACTGCCCTGAGACCACCACAAATTGTCCCTCCGTGTCAATTATTTGTCTGGTACATTGGAAAGGGATTCCCTCCCGCACCCAGATCAGAGTCCCCCTGGCGAAGGCTGAATAAGTAGTATAAAACACCTGTCCCCTCCACCTACACTGTAACACAGCTTCTTCCTTCGTTAAGTGAGTCTCCTTCTGACTAATTATGTATGGATTTTGTGGCGACGTGACATGGTGTGCATCCCTCGAACATTCCAGGATAGGCATTTAATTCCTTGAGTGGATCCCATTGTAATGGCCGTGTCGCAGCCCTAGCAACTTCCCCTATAGCGGCATGCCTGGCCCCAAATAAAAAAAAATAACAAGAAGAACCCCTCAACTTCCCCTCCCCAGGACAGGTACAAACAAACAGTAGTGAGTGTTTGAAAAGTTTCAGCACTCTGTCCATCATCTCCTTGTGTTTGCTATGTTCGCCCTATGTTGGCAGGTTATGCCCAGACGTGGGTCCCTTGCTCACTTTGCCACTAGATTCAAGCTAGCCTGGCTGAAGAGGGCTGTTAGCCTGAAACCGGTCCCAGGATGCTTGTTTGCGGTCCAGGAAAGACATGGCTTGGCAGTTCGGGCTGGACTGTTCCCATGAGGCACAGGGTCAAGACTGATTTGCAATCCAATTAAGTCTCTTACAGGCAGATGGTCTAGTGCAAACGAAGAGATCTGTCCAGCTTGTGGGGTGCATGTTGAATCTATCGCCCATCTACTGTTTGTCTGTCCAGCACTTGCTGTTCCAAGGCGAGTGTGGTTGTCACCATTATGTAGGAATTTGGGTACCACGAGCAGTGCCATTGCATTAAGAATTTTATGTACCAGCACTTCCCCAACCATTTCTATCCCATTAGCAAAATTTCTGGGTTGGGCGTGGAACCTAAGGGCGAAAGCCTCTAGCAAACCACAGATAATTCCCTCTCAAGCTATCACCATCGCTGTTGCCTAGTGCCAAATTCTGTAAAATGTTTTTACAATGCTGCTGCCCAGGGGGTTTTTTAATCATACATTGTTAGAATTGCTGTTAGTCTGATTAGTTTAATGCTCTTTTAGAATTCATTTTAGCTTATTTATTGATGAACTTAACGATTTTAATGTGTTTTTATATGTAATGTTTTTTGATTTGTGTTTGTGTCTTTCATGATTTTGTTAAATCGAATAAAGACTAATGGTACTGGTACTGATTTGCATATAGCTTTGTCTGAACTGGGGTGGCAAAGTGAGCTAAAGAATGATGATGGATTCAACCCAGATCTGTGACTGGGGGTGAGTGTTTGTAAAGTTTCAGCACTCCGTCCATCATCTCCTTGTCTTTACAAACAAACAATATACCATCCAAACTAGAACGTGTGAAAATTAATTCACTGAAAGTGGTGGGGCGTGAAGCTGACACTACTAGACCCATAGCTCACCCGGGCTATGTCCCCCAACATCGTGGGGCAGCTGCTGACCCCAATAATCATAACAATATCTGCAGGCGACGGCTACAGTGTCTGAGTCGCAGCATAAATCGATCCCTGCTGGATTAGAACCCTCCAACTTACGACCTGATGTTCCGTGGTCAGGCTACTTCATCAGCAGTTTGGGGAGTGACGTCTGGAAGATCAATTTCCGAGTCATCAGTGATGCTGCCTGGCTGGAAGTGTTCGGATCTGTCCAATTCGGGGCCACTAGTGATCGATCCCGGGCCAGTCCCTCCATGACTAAGTTCCATAACCGCCTGTAGGTCTTTGTGCCGTTCCACCCTGCACTCTTTAGGAGAGGGGACTCTTACAGATTGCTGTGTTGTGGGCGAAGTCCGGTGTGTCAACTCCGGTGAGGAAGTGCGAGCCTCTTTGCCCTGATGGGTTTCCAGCCACTCCCATGCTTCCTGCGGGGCAGTGAAGAAGTGCGTTTCTGATTTGTCGACTACTCGGAGTCACGCCGAAAACAGCATAGCATATGATATTTGTAATTGTCTGAGTTTACGTTTGAATGCCATAAAGGAAACACGTTGGCGCTGCACTTCCCTGGTTAAGTCTGGGAATATCATCACTTTACTATTCCCAATCTGCATGTCTTGTTTCTTTCGGGCTTGCTGCAGTATATGGTCACGATCCCGAAAATGAAGTAGTCGCACCACCAGTGGGCGAGGCGGGCCCCCAGGCTTGGGTGGTCCAGTCGGGACTCTGTGAGCACGTTCAAATCCATAAATGAAGGAAAGGCCCTCCGGGGCCACCTCTGTCCGAAGCCAGTCCTCCAGGTACCGCACCTCGTTGTCTCCTTCCTCTCACTCTGGCACCCCCACGATGCGCTAATTATTTCTGCGGGAGCATCATTCACTGTCCTCCGCTCTCGCGTCCAGCACTTTGACCTTGGCCTCCACTTTTCTTAGCGACTGTTGCAATGTGTAAACCACACCCGGGACTCCCGCCAAAGTTTTGTCCCTTAGTTCCACTCTCTCCTTGAGCTTGCGGTGGTCATCCTTCAGGAGATTGAGCTCTGTCCCTATTGAGTCAATCTTAGCCTCCAGGGCTGCCCTTGAGGAGGTGATGGCCTGCATGTTGTCCGCCAGGGTGGGCCCCTCTGAAGCTGCATCTTGCCTCGCCTCTGTTGCCTCGTCATCGTTATCAGTGTGATGACCTATAGTCTTAACATCGAGGACTGCATATCCTTTCCTCCTGGACACTCTCCCCATTGCTAAAGGTCCGTGTGCGTCCAGTAGGCTACCCTGGAGTGGTCCCACCAAGGAGCGCAGCCCGCTTGCGGCGTGTTCAGTGCTGAAGTAGGACAGGTCGTAGGGCCCAGTGGTAGTCACCAACACTCCTCACTCTCAGAGTTCTCTCCAGTGCGCTCAGTCCTCCGAAGCCCCTCGTAGTGATGCGGGCCCCAATGCCAGTTCAGAGTTCCGACAACCGTCACCTGCACCACTCCGCAGCGCTCACAGGATACAATCAGGAGGTGTCTCTGGAGCACGTCATCCCGAGGTGATGGCTTCCGTGTTGTCTCTCACTTCAGTCTGTTAATCCTCCCAATCGCCGCAAATCAGGGCTGGACCGTGATACTAGGAGAGCGTACGTCAGCCAGGCCGCCTCCCTAGCCCCAGCAGCTCACCGGGTCATGAGCACGCAGAACAGCTGCAGCGCCCTTCGTAGATATGGCCTGGAGTATCACAGCGGACTCTCGTCTCTCCCATGACCTCTGGGTACTGGTTATGAAGCCGAGAGCCCCCTCGTGGTCCTCGTAGTTGCTGTCCAGTGCTTCCCAGATATTAAGGTCGATATGGCGGACCCAATGTCAGTGGTACACCTCTTGGTGCTGGGGATGTGGCCTGTGAGCCTTGTACGGAAGCTCTGCCACCAGTTCGCAGGCACCAACCTCCCCAAAACGCCGAATCTTCTTACCGCACCTCTCCGATCGTAGTACTCCACTGTTGCCTTCAGGGTTCGTCCCTGCAGCACATGGCCGCCATCTTGTGCCTGGAAGGCGGGTTCGCCAGGTCCGGGATCTTGCGCCAATTCAGCTCGGCAACCGGGCTGTTGCCCTTTATACTCTCGCCAGCTAGGTCCCTCTCGGCAGCCGGATAGCGTCGGCAGCCCGCCTCCACCAATGTCAAAGGCCACCCCCACAGGTCACTTATGGCCGATATGGCGGTCTCAAATCCCTGGACGGAAGCACTGTCCCCAGTCCACAAGCACCAACTTCTCTAGTGCGCCGAATCTGCTTCCCGCCCTTCTCCGATCCTCGGTGCACCGCTGCTGCCGTCAGGGCTCGTCTCTACAACTCATGGCTGCCATCTTGTGCATGGAAGGCGGGTCCGCCAGGTCCCGAATCCCACAAAGATTCAGCCCAGCACCTCACCGTCACGTTGGTGCCCTAGGCACTCTCGCCGATCGGATCCCCTTGGCAGCCAGACAGTGTCTTGCAGTCTGCCTCCAGCACCATTAGAGGGCGCCTTTGCTGGTCACGACCGCCATCTTGCGAACTGCAGGCATCGCCTATCCGCGGGTTCAATCGGCGATTGCAATGCCGCTTGGCCGCCAAAATTTGTCACCCGTAGCTCAGCTCGATCCCCAGCTGTTCCGCCACCTGAATCTAGTTACGGGTTGCCGTTATGTCATCAGGATCTTTGTCGTTGGGGGAGAGCTACGGACGGAGCTCCGGAGTCCGCCTCTCCTCACATCGGCGCTTAGCCACGCCCCTCCCCCCCTTAAGGCACATCTGTTGATGTGTTGCCTTATGCTCTTTCCTTAGCTTCGCAAGACTTCGCACTAAGAACATTCAAAGGTTATGTTTCGGCTCTTTTAGCATTTCTTTGTCTTGCAGATCATTTTCATTGTTTAAGTCCCCGATTGTGATGAGGCTTCCCTCTTCAATATTTACTATGGCTCTGTGGGTACCTAAACTTGGTGCTTACTTTTTAGGTCTCGCCTGCGAACGCAGCGCGGAGCGCTGCTTTCGGCGAGATCTATTGTTGCTGACTTGCCTCGGAAGGGGGACAGGAGATGTGCACGCGCAGGATTTTGGCGGATTTGAGTTGGTGTACGCGCCTACAGCCACGCGGCGTGCACATCTCCTGTCCCCCTTCCCTCGCAAGCCAGCATGCAGTTTCGCTTTCGTCCTCACCAGCCTCCTGTAATTCACGCACGTACAGACAGACACGCGACGTGCACATCTCGTGTTCCACTTCCAAGGCAAGTCATTAATTTTGTGCCATCATACTCACTGTTGCCACTGATCCTTTGAACATTTGCGCTGCAGATCTGGACGATGCTGTTAAAATCTCGGGACGGGGAGCGCTGCGAGCCCAAGTGCCTGTACATGGTGGCGGTAGTGCGTCTGCTTTTTCTCGCTGCTGTGAAGGCTTCCCAAGTGCTACCTCCTTCGATCCAATACGGCGATCTGACGTGCCCGGTACTGCTCCCAAGCCCTCTCCACTGCTCCGGACTGCACCCTAGCGTTAGGTCCGCTATAGTCGGGTCTCTGAACGTGCCCCAGCTATCAGCTGCGTACCCAAACACCCATACCACGCATGCGCCACACGCTGAGCAAGGCACGCTGATGGGAAATCGCCATAGTCCCCATAATTAGATTCACTGCCTCTCTTGCCTCGGTCATCGCATTGCTCCGTGCGAGCTCTCCTACACCCATTCCCATCCTGCCAGACTTATTTGAGTTAAAACTGCACATTTCTTCATTTTTATCTTGAAAGAGACACAGAGAGCAGCTGATACAATTCTTTTGCTTTTAGCTCCATGCTCACTGCTCCAAATTTCCCTCGTTTTCAGCTCCATGTAGAATAAAGGCCGGCGAGCTGTGGGCAATGCTGCTAGTTTAGACACCAATTGCCGTGAGTCATTGGGCGAAACAGCCTAGGAGGCGGGAACAGACGGACAAGGTTGGTTTCAGGAGAGCCCTTATCCAGTTTATTTTAACAAACTTTATTGAACACTTGAGAGTAACCAGAAGACGGTCAAACTAATTCATTCAAGCGTAGTGAAAATCTGAACGTATTATTTAAAAGAATAATGAAAGAATGTTGGCTCGAAGTATGGAAATTAGATGATCGGACTTTAGAAGTGTGCAAGGGTGCATTATAATGTTCAATGGTGCTGTGGCTGCTTGCAATAAGGAAGAGGATGTGGCGAAGCGGCCAGGTTCTAGGTTTCCAGTCTCGGCCTCGGATCAATATTCTGTGATTCTGGGCAAATTACCTAATCCCGCTGTGCCTACAAAAATGAATGCGTTCATGTGTAATGTTACCGGTGCTTTTGTAAATCCCTCAAATTCCTTCTGGTTGAGTTTGTGCTATACAAATCTGGAATAAAAAAATTGAATTTATACACAACTGTTCTGTTTCTGAAGTTCAATTATTTCCTGCTCCCCCCTCTCTTCTCCTTAGTGTGTTTCATGTCTCTCTGCAGCTGTGTGCTCTGCTGGGCAGTGTCTGGAGTCCTATCTCTGGCACGCTCAAACTCTTCACAGGTCTTTAAAGACCAAGTACTGTGGATTTTTTTAAAATTTGGGTTTTCATTAAAATGTTAGCTGTGCAAGGAACACCCTCCTACCAGCTTTCAACGTTAGGCAGAGCTGTTAAAAAAATACTGTTTACATTTTCGGAACTGGTAGTCTGTTTTTTAGCTCCAGCCTGAGCTAGCCACACGTGTGCCCGCTCCTGCACCATAGTAAACGTTGTGTCCTGTCACCCATCACTCTCTGACAATCTCTCCCCTACACCACCCACATTTTAAAACAATCATTTACAATCCAATAGGTCTCGCATTTACGCTACTTTAAGCTATTGGCATTGTAAATGACAATGCCTTTTATTTGTTTTAAAAACGAAAACACAAATAAAAGGCATTATCATTTGCAATGTCAATAGCTCAAACTTGCGTGAATGCGAGACCTATTGCATTGCAAATGCTTGTTTTGATGGCTGCTCTCCTTATGAGCCAGTGATTAGCTGTGAGTTGCAGATGTTGGCATTAAATATAATTTTTTGATTGCCATTACTTTGGCTGAGCGTGTGAGTGAGCTGCATTTATTTCAGTTCAAAAAACCATAAATTTTCACAATAAAAAAAAATATTTACAATTCAAAAAACATCACAGGGAAAAATTTAAAACAACGACTGATAAAACTTCAGCAAAAAACCATTCAAAACATCATGTTACCTCCTTAAGAAAAAGTTAAGTAGATTAACATTAGCATTCCCTGACAATCCTATGCAAATGTCAATCATATCACTTTCTAATCATGATAGAGCACCTTATGAAGTTTACTACTGCAATGCAGATGTCAGAGGAGGTCAGTGAGTGCAAATAATGACAACCATCACTATATTAACAAGGACGAACATTCCTTAATAATGGAAGCAGAAATCTAGTTCTCACTGACTTATATAATGTGCAAAATAGTAGGAAGAGCATCGTGTTTTGCCTAGAAGAGTTATCACATGGGCAAGGCGTAAGCTTGTCCATCCATCCTCCTTAACAAGGGAACATTAACAAATAGTGCACTGTGCATAGCCGGAACCTAGTTAGGTAAAATCTAATCTGGGGCTTTGTGGAAAAGGTTAGATAAAATTGTGGAGGGGCAGAAGGCAGGTGATGCACTCCCATATCTCCTCGCTGAGGACAATTACGCATGTTAGCCCTGGTAAGAAAAGCCTATTTAATAATGGCCTTAGCATTTGGAGGAATTCTTTCTGGGTTTTCAAAGCAGTATCCTAGACCTATCTCTAGGTACTTTCCCTTCAGTAGTAGAGCCAGGGGATCTTTAGAGCCTTATGTGTATTAAGACAATCCTTAATAACGTCTTTTGAAAGCTCTAAGTCTTCTGAAAGCCAGATCTTAGCCCATAAATACAATGGGGCACAGCCAATACGGTCTTCTATGAACTCTTGGCCCAGTTCAGCATGGCAGAGTAATGTGGGGGCACTTTTATGTACCATCAGTAATCTCTTAGATTTATTCTCTACTAGTTGGAGCTGTTGACTTCTGTTATACCCCCAAACTCTGGCCCCATATGTGGCAATAGTAAGGCATTTAGCTCTATAATGAGTTGTTAATTCATTCACTGGTTTATGCCCCAGTTTACAAGCAGCCCGAAATAAAGCATCCACAGTCACGAGAAGTTACAAATGTTTTCTATCTTCTTTCCCAGAACAATAAAAGTTTTGATATTTGTGGTCTTTGGGCCACTTACCATTATGTATGATTTAATAAACTTAACGTTTTAATCAAGGGATGTCATAAAATCAGTTAAAGCATCAAGCTCTCCTTGCCAATAATACTGTATCATCTGCATATGAAAGCAGGGGAACAAAGTTATTACCAATTTTGGGGAAATCAAGGTCCCTATTTAATAAAAAGGCCTCCAGCCCATTTGTATAGATTGATAACAGGAATGGGACTAAATTCCATCCTTTGGAACCCCCTCCGTGGAGATGATTGGGTGAGTTTTTTCCACCTCACTGCCATACCTTACTGTGACTGTGGTATTTGTATGGAACCTACGGAGAAGGGTTACTGGTGCTTTTTCGACATCCATGTCTTCCATCATAACCCACAATTTGCCCCGTTAACGGTATCAAAAGCACTAGATAAGTCCATGAAGGTCAGGTGAATAGAGGTCTTCATGGACCTCACTTGCTTACTGATAATTAGATCAAGGGGCACCCCATCTGGGCCAGAGGCTTTCAAACAAGTGCCTTGTGCTAGACTCACCTCTACCTCTTGAACTGTGATGGACAAACTAAGCTGTGTGGCTTTGGTTAGGTCAAGGGGTATTTCCCGTGAGTCCTCTGCTATCATCCTATGTGAAGGGTTAAATATATTGGAAAAAATGGGTTTCTCATGCTTCACCCAAGATCAATGAGTCCATCTGTCTCACATCCATGGTGAACATTGTGCAATTAATAATTTCCCAAACTTTTTCGAATCTTTAAGGGAACCTGCTCTTTCTAAATCCTCCCACGCCACCTTCCTCCATTCCATCTTGCTGTATTTGATCACCTTTTTTTATTTACTCCTTGTGATTTTTATTAGTTCTCTATCACAAGGAGTGGTCTGTAGGGCTTTTTTTTGTTCCTTATGAGCTTTGGAGCATTCAGTGTTGAACCAGCGCACCTCTGAGGCTTGCTTTTGAGGGATATTCTTGACTAACCTCTGGGCAGTGTCGGTACAGAGCTGCTCAAAATCCCGTACTCTTTCAACCGGGGTAGAATCTGGCTTCATGCACCCGACTATAAGATTATAGTTTCTTAGGATGATATCTTGTTAAAATTTTAATGGGTTTACCTCATCCCATTTCAACCTAATTCCTTTATTAGGTTTATTGAATCGGAGGTTCATCACTGGGCCCCATCTTAGGCTTTATGTTAACCGAGACAATGAGAGGGTAGTGGTTACTGGAGCAGTTTGGCATGACCTTAAAGTCCTGAACAAGGGATGTATAATTATTTGTCATTAACATAAAGTCAATAGAACTGTCCGTACCAAAACCAACATAAGTTGGGCACTGCAAAAGGGAATTGTGGGCAAAATTATTTAAAAAAAATAAAGTTGTTTACTACCAAGATAAAATGTAGGGCTTCCTTCAGGGGTGAATGATTAAAATGTGCCATGCCTTCTTCTACTATCTCTCCACACCTCTTTCATACTTTCCCTTCACATGAACTTGTCAGAAGAACCGAATATTACAACAATTATTTTGTCCAGCTGTTACACCAACATCAATTAGTGGTCAACACAACTGATTGTTGGGTATGTGGTCTTCCAGCCCACACACATAATAAATACTGTGCTTACTGGTTGTGCAATTAAAATCCCCGACCCATAAAATGCCTTAATGGCTGCCACTTAGCGGAGGCTTGGGCAATTTCCGTTTGCATTGACTCTATTACTTGTCTCTTATCAAAGATATTATAGTACAAGTTCACCAATAGTATTTCAACCTTGGTCAGTTCAGAGATCGCTATTAATTGATACTAGGGGGATGAGCATATGCATTTGGCTTTTACAGAAGCAAATTTTACCGCAATAAGCACCACAATACCGCCCTTGGCCCTTGCTGATGTGGATGGGATTGCAGGGACGCAGAAGGAGCGATACCCATCTATAAAATTATCATCTGTGGTCTCGGTTTCTTGTAAGCATAAAAGGTCAAAACCTCCAATAAAGCCCAACCAATCCTCATTTCCCAATTTTGAGCGGACTCCCGCTATATTCTATGTTAGATTTTTGAAATTAGTAGTGGTGTCACCTTGCGGAACCTGCCCCAAATTTACATTAACAGATGCATCTGATTTACCAGCTGAAGTAAACAAAGCTGTTTCTTCAGATACATCTTCTCCCTCAAAACTCATTTCCCGTTGATCATTACTTAAAACATCTGAACCCCACCACCCCGTCTACCGGGCAGGGCAAACCCTGCTGTCAGTCTATGTCAGTTAGGCCAGATAGTGCTTCAATACGATTTGACTGGTTAATAGGCTGCAAGTGCGTAAAATTAAGGTGTTTAGGCTGAATTTGGTCTTGCCTCTGTTGAGAGCATGGTCCTATATGGGGGGGGGGGATAAAAGAAACCCAGTGGATATGCCCGTATGGGACCATACTCACCCATCACTTCTGTAAGGCTTGTCAACACAAAAAGCACACACCTAGGGTCCTTGAAGTTTAAGACCACACAATCTCCTTCTACCGATTTCGGTGCACAGCCTAACCAGCTAACCCACCGTCCCTTGATATTATTGATTAACTTCATCTGACATCCTGTTTTATTAATGCACCAATGGGCTGATTTATTTATAAGACTTTGACAGTCTTCGTGATAGCCCAATGGCAACAGAGGAAATCCTGTTTATATCAAAGTATAAGTGGTTCTATCTGGTGGTAAATTTAGCAGGTCCTTCGCCCCTTCTCCTCGAGTAGGTGCATATGTTGTACAATTAGGATTGACGCGATGCTGTCTATTGTTACACTGCAAATCCTGACCAGATTGATTAGCCTTAGTGGTACTGACCCCCGAGTCCCACTTTATGATTGTTTTCTATGTGGCACTGTCTCCCTGAAGTCCCTTTCAATTACCAAATTAAACTTATTTTGGCAAGGCTCATTCACATTCTGGGTGTGTGTTATTGATGGGAGGGTACCCTGTTTGTGGGGGACGACTGCCTGTTTATTAGTGTGAATGACCTCATCCCTCATTGTGCTATGTTCTGTTTTCTCTTTTAAGTCCCTCACCAAAAAACGGAGCTGTTCTTCAATAGATACCAAATGTTCTAAGATAGGTTTCAGGGCCTCCAATATCGGTTAACTAACTATTAAAAAAAGACGAGTCCACTGGCTCTGGTGATAACCCCTACCTGCTCCACCTCTTATCCTAGTGACGTTCCCCTTTGAGGAATCTTATTGGATCTTTTTCAACACGGGGCACTGCCCCTCTCATTTAAAATCCACCTCTGCCCTTTTTCTTTTCCCCCCATAGCTTGTGGGCATATCGTCTCCCACTCGATCAGGACAGGGTTTTGTGAATTATGTATACTCGCAGTTGCAGAGACATTAGTATTATCAATAAAGTTCACTGTTGGAGACAGTGGTACCGAAGCCCTGGGCTCAGTGTCGCTAATAATAGCTGCAGAATCCTGGGGAGATATTGATGGAGTAGGGACTAGTGATAGTCTTGTGTTTGTTCCGTAAATTTAATTTCCTTACTGATTACACCCACAACCTTTTGCAAGAAACCGTCTAAAGTACAAGCATTGGCATAGCCAATAGGTCTCGCCTTTGGGACCTTATAAGTGTTTAGCCATGCAACAGTTGCATAACTAAATACTTATAATGTCTCAAAAGCGAGACCTATTGGCTATGCAAAGCGGCCCTGAAAGTGAAAGTGATGGCGATCACGATCAAACATCAAAGCGGCCCGCGCACATGCACTGTAGCTCTAGGCTGGCCTGGTAGCACTTTTTGGAGCCCTCTCAATAAGTCTTGCCAGACCAGCGCATGCGCTGGGTCAGGCGAGACCTAATAACTGGTAGAGTTTGGGGCCAGTGTGATTTTTAGGTCTCGCCTGACCCAGCCCATGCGCTGGTCTGGCGAGACTAATTGAGAGGGCTCCAAAAAGGGCTACCAGGCCAGTCTAGAGCTACAGTGCATGTGCGCGGGCGCGCGCGCCGCGCTTTACCGCAATTATTTTCTCTTTTGCGGCCGCTTTGATGTTTAATCGCAATCGCGATCTCTTTCGCGGCCGTACGGCCGCTTTGCATAGCCAATAGGTCTCTCTTTTGGGACCTTATAAGTATTTATATATGCAATTGTTGCATGGCTAAACACTTATAAGGTCCCAAAGGCGAGACCTATTGGCTATGCCAATGCTTGTTCATCTTCCAATGGTTTCAATCTCAATATGCCTAATGCTTAGTGTCAAAGTGAACAGGGCACAGCTTCACCACAGGAATACTTATTTAGTCCTTTACGGGATGATAAAATAAATATATTTTCAAAAGTTAGCACTGGCAACTTACAGCCAGCTATAGCAATAATCGGATGGCGGGGCCAAGAGGTCTGGCCCAGCCTCATACAACCACAGACGGGCACACCCTTGTCCCAGGCTTCACCTGGCGCTAAAATAGCGTCACTCGGAGGCCCCCTTCTCCTCAGTGGACGGCACAAAGGACTCTGGGTGACCGAGTCCCTCCCCAGAACGAGAAGCTGGCGAGCTGGATGCTTCTCCTCCCCTGCAGCAATGCGTCCAAAGCAAGTAATCCAGAAGGAGTGCTGGGAAAGCATCGCGTAGATGTGGCCCCTGGATCTCCACGACGTTCACTCAGGCCAGAGGGCCAGCTCCAGCTCCAGCCAAGCCGTCCAATGACCAGCTGCCTGCCTCCACTCCGTCTCCCGGGGAAGGCTGCCATGCCCTCTCGAGCAAGGCAAGACAACCAATCGCTGAAGTCCGGTCTCCTGGTCTATCTGGACAACAAGGCACTCCCGCGGTGGCAGACCACCCAGCAAAGTCCCCCGCTCCAGATGGAGCGCTGGGCCGACACAGTCCGCCAGCATCTCCAAACCGGGCGGTGCATCCATCTGGGCCACACAGCCAAAAGGGTCCCAGTCACCGGGCCCCGCGGGAGCCTGGTGCCTGCTCCGGTCTCGACCCGCCACACCGCAGTCCTCACCAAGTTCAGGAGGGCGCAGCGGTCAAGCCGTTGAGTCACAATCAAAGCAGGCCTGCCGGCCTCCAAATGCCTCAGACTTCCCGAGACCAGCTGAGACCCGCTAGGCAGTCACCGCTCACCGCCAGCCCTCGTCCCCTGCCCGGGCTGTCCTCGGACCCAAGCAATCATCAACATGGAAAGAGGACTTCAGGCATTGTGTGCCGTGCCCCCAACAACCATACCTACCTTTTATCTTCTGTCTTATCCCACTAAGGAAAAGGAAAGACTCCATTGGGTGGATCCTCTTAGGATGGTCAGTTAATATTTAGACAGGACCCAGGATTTCTGGTCTGCTGATCAGCTCTTTATAATGTGTGTTGGTGTCAAAGAGTGCAAGGTTGTCAGGAAGCAACCCCCAACACTGTATCATTCATGGGGCACACATTCAAAATGGTTTAAACCACATGTGACCAACAAAAAGATCACCAAGACTTATATGACTTTTCTTGTTTCTTAATCGAGTAGTCCTAGTTCTTAGATCGCATTTCTGTGACAAAATGTTGGGCTTTAAAATATCTAAAGTCAGTCTGTTGCTTTAAATAAATTACACATTGTTCCACTTGTAAGCATTTTTCTGATTGAGCTATCTATCTACATCTTTCTGAATATTTGATTTCAGGGCCTAGGATGCTGTAAAGGTGGTAGGCTGAGTGAAATATAGCCATAACCTCACTTGGAGTGAAATCTAGTAATATCCACATTGGTTAGCAAAATCAAGATAAAAGGCATAGCAACAACATCACCATGCTCAAGACGAAAAAGTGCAACAAGTAGAAGATCAAATGAAGATGAGATTCTAAATACAGTATCAATTCGAATCCACCGGCTGAATTTCCTTCACTAAACTATGGCTATTGTAGAGAAAATCGAGATTGTGGATTATAATACTTATTTATAGCTTCCTCCATAAATTGAAGCATTTTCATTTCTTTTCAGATATTATGTTAGGCCTTAGTCCAAAATACTGCTCCACATGCAGTTGGTTTGGACACCTTGATAAATCACTAAGAGCCACCAAGTTCTTGCCTATTGAACTTATTTTGGTTGTTTATTCCTGTTGGTTTATTACCTTGCTGTATTCTGCGCTGTTGCTTTATTGCTAGATTCAGAGTTTATAAATACTTATGCAAATATACACACTGCTCCCCCTATAAGTGCAGCTCACAAAGGTAGGTAACATAATTTTGTGGGTTTGTTTAATTCTTGAGACAAATCTTTTTTCCCATTCGAAAAGTAATGAATGTCTTTGGGTTCAGATTTGCATACTATACCAATTGTGTTGAAGGTTGTCATCTATTTCTTTGATGTGCTTAACCATATTAACTCCTACACCCAGGTCTGACTATTCACTGCACCTTTAATCTCCTTGTGGCTCTCTTCATAGTGAACTTCGGCACCTCAATACACGTGTCACTTGAAGCTGTTGCATTTTGAGATTTTTATAGGTTTAACTAGTTTTAGATATTGCGGGCAAACTTGTTCACATTATTTATTCTACTATTTTCCCATTGTTCTTTGCTTTTCTTCCTCCCTCAGTCTGATGGAAAGATTTTATGATGTGAACAGAAATGGAGTATTAGCTTTTATTTCACTAGAGCAGAGAATGTCACAATCGGTACCACTTGGTTGCAGTTTCTTCCAGTGGGGAATAAGCAACAAAAATAGGCCACGTCTTGTTGGATAGTATTATGTATTACTTGGTGTGATGACATGGAACAGTTCCAGATTGCCTCAGTTCACAAATCACCAGCATGTATGCAGCTGTTGAGATTCTGCTTTAGGGAATGTGAATTAAAAAGATGTACATGGCAGAACTTCTTTATGGCCATAGGTATTCTGTGTCAGTAGTCTTGTGCTTAGTAGAATAGTTATCCATGAGAAATATCGCCTCCTTTCAAAGGTGTAGCTTGTAACTTTCCTGTACCACTAGTTCTAATAGATGTAATTTCCTCAGCAAAGTCTTTCCCCTTGAAATTGCCCAGCATCCACCTTGAGGCCCTGACCATCAAACACCAAGGTTCTTTTTTGAAAGTGAACTTTGTGTGGTTCTTAGCTTTTCTTTCTTATTGACTTAACAGACTAGCCATGATCTTTGGTCATCTATAGGCTGAAACTGACATTTCCAAGATGGTTAATTAATAAAATGATTCAAGTGCAATATAAACTATGCCTGGTTGTAAAATCAATTAAATAAGAACAAATAAAACAGATGGACAAACCATGCATGAAGTAGTTTTTTTTTTTAAATCAGCAGTATGCAGACTAGAACACAGGCGGTTGGGCCATCTCAACAGTGCTTTCCCACTACACCACAGAAACCAAGATTGAAAAGGAGCAGAATACAAATTTACACGCAGACTAGCACATGTTAATATTAAACCACAAATAATATGAGTTTTAGATCGATCCTGCTAAAGTGTAATTGAACTATAAAAATCTTATTTGGGGGGGAAAGAATGTTTTGCGTTCTCTTCATAGTACTTCATGTCGGTGTACAATATGCGTGTTTTAACATTTGTCTTAAATGTCTCCTTACGTGCTAGCTTTGTCTTTCCTATCTCCCAGGCCCTCCCCTGTCCTACCTTAGAACAAGAAGCACAGCCAGTCTGACAAATCTAGAACATCAGATCTATGCTAGAGGTACAGTACTTAACTGTAACAGCATGCTTTATTCTGATGTTCATAGAAATGTGTAGTTTTCGGTCTTTTGTTGAATCTCATATTTCCACATATTAAAATCAGCTTTCATACAAATACATGGATTTACAATTGTTTTCTTAAACAGTTACACAACCGCAGTATGTTTTTAGATAAAATGTGTGTAGTTACTGTTGCATTATTCAAACATCTTTTTTGTTCATGTTTTGCTGATTGTCAATCAAATGGCACTGACTAGAAGGTGAACTATATAAGGGAGTACAATAATAGATTCAATAAACTGTTTAAACTAGGGGCTGATAAAATCTTTGCAATGTTTGGTAAGACTATTGTAGGAACTACATTGTTGTTGAGCAGTTGGAAGTTTAATATTTAACTTGTTTGTATCACATTTTGTGATCTTAAATGAAGATTGAATAAGTAAAGAACTGAATTACCATTATAACATTTAATTGTCACAGATGTCTAATTTTAGTGAGATATTCTTCTAAGTGTTGTCTTACGTTTTAAACTTGCTGACATGCTTGGTATGGAAAGATAGTTTTACCAAAAATCTCGGGTGTTTTTAGTCTTTCTATAAAACTCTCATGAAGATCTGTTAGTTCAGTATATCCGTACTCTTCTTGGCAACAGGCAAGTTTGTACTTGTGTGCTCATTAACATCATTTTTGTTTTAACAACCTTTTTCTTCAGTGGTATGCCTAGTAAAGCAAACATCAATGAGAATACTTTTTTTCCTGAACTTGACCTTATGCGTAGATCTAAACATAGGCAGTGCTAACTTTGTCATTCTGTGGGACCCTTCCAAACCTGCTAGCAAAACGGGGTTTTGAATATGAGATTACTGAAATCCAGTTTGTGGTGTAAGCAGGACCTACCACTCAGAGTGATCATTAGAACTCCAGAGCCACAAAAAATACCATGAATTAGAAATGGTAGGTATTTGTAGGTTGTGAAAACTAAGTTAGGATTGGTTCTATGGTGCAAAAGATGAATTGTGCACACACCTATGAACCGTTGAGTTCAAATCCAAAGGTGCTGTGTATGGCCTTCAGCATTTTGCTCACTCCCTTCCCTAGGATCTTCATTTTCCATTGATCCAGGGATTGTTATTGCCTTGTTCGCCAACACCAATGCATTCTTTAGAGATTCCACAACTTTGGAGTACTTAAGGCCGCCACTTTTGAGCTTTTCCATTATACAATGAGCTGGCTTGATATAGTAAAGGAATACACACACCTAAAAACACGTACCTTGGTATGCCTTTGGGCTAGGAAAGTGCTGAACCTTCAGAGTGATGACTACTAATGGTCTCAAGTTGTTCGTGCAGTCTTCCACCCTATCATCCACAACTGTCTTAAGCTTTTGTTCTGACAATGAGCACGTAATTTTTCTTACGTCTTAGATTTATCTTACCCGGCACTTTCCATTATTAAAGCTCGAGATGTGCTCACCGTGCACATTCACAGCCCTTTGTAGGGGAACAAATAGTTAAGCTTGTTGAATTAGCAAGATACATTCCAGTATTGTAGGGGCATCCTAAATAAACTCCACTTTTCTGACTGCTTGGAGACTTAATAAGTATAATACTATTTCATTTTGTTGGAATGCTAATGTAAGTGTCTTCACAAAGGGTAAATCATACCACCAAGAAAGTGCTCTTTAAACCCTGGTTACTGCAGAATGCAATTGGAAGCCTGTTAAAGGGTTTCAGAAAAAGGAGTCTATTTCTTCCATTAGGGAATAATTCCACCTCTGAGTTCAACCAAGAACAGGTTACATTAAAGCTGCATGTTTTTTACACAGATCACATTATGGTGTAAAACTAAATGTAAGACTGGAGATGCTGCTCAGGTTTTTTATGGAGTAATTAGGAGCAGAATTTTCTTCATCAGGTTATCCTCCTTATTCAAGCCAGGCCCGTTCTCTGGCTTCCAACAGGCCTTTCGTTGGAAGCACCTTCAAATTATCATTGCGCTTATTGATCAAAAATAGGGAGCTATCATTATACCATTATGCTAATGCGCTCGAGGGAAACAGAGACACTCTTGAGGTTGGACAAAACATTAAAAAAATGGATCGCAGGATCAATCCCTCAGGTGCTGTTCAAGAATACTAAAAAAATTCTTTGAGGTCATAGGATTGATTGAAAATCAGTTTCTAAGTCGTAAAAAAGATTCAAATATATTTAAATATTCCTTCAAAAATTGAAATCCAAACACAAGGCCTACACGCGTTTCACGACACACAGGTCGCTCAGCAGCAGGGCAAATCCTCAATTACAAATACTACATTGTTTGTTTTCAGATGTTACGAATAACGTGAAAAAAAAATAAAAAATAAAACATTTGTAGAAGTAGAAAACATAAAAGCAGAGTGAAAAAAGGATTTGAAAACAGGAAAAAAATGAAAAGCACAACATGATAGAATTAATGTTTATCTGAAGATATACACATTATTTTGTACCAATATGTAACAAAACAAAAAATAAAAGAGACACTCAACATCTCTTTTTAGATTCTTATTCACCAGCACCACCTATGTGTGGCAGGGATTATATGATACATTAATCACCATCCGCAAAAATCATGAAAATAAAAACGACATTTATAGTAGCTAGAAAAATAAAATAGCAAAAGGAGAATGTTTTTAAGAAGCTTAAAAAGAAATTACAGAGATTATTTGAGAAGAGCACAGAAGAGAAAAATACACTGGGATGATGTCGCGGTATCTACTTAGATGCCGCCCCTGCGCGCTGACGTCAGTTCTGTCACGAATTTCCACGCTAGAAGTGCAGAGCCACGCAAAACAGTAACCACTGATGCACACAACTAGGGCCCCAGAAGGGATTCCTTATCCCTAGAATTCAGTTTTCATAGCGGGGAGGATGGATGGGGATGTAAGGGATCTATAACTAATATATGTCTCTTACAGATACATAGTTACCGAAGGTAAGTAACTTGTTCATCTGAAAGAGACTATTAGTTATAGATTCCATACCTTAGAATAGATACCCCAGCAATGCCAACCCCGGAGGAGGGTTTGCTAACCAAGTTCATACCAGAAAGGCCTGGAGGACAGAACGGGCAAAGTAGCCGTCCCTCTGGACTTGACTCTCCAGGTAGTAGTGCCTGGTGAACGTGTGCATAGATGGCCACGTGGCCGCCTGGCAGATGTCAATAAGTGGGGCTCCACGTGACAAAGCAGGAGTTTCAGCCGTAGCTCTAGTGGAATGAGCCCGCAGCCCCACTGAAAGTTCCTTTTTTGCCAAAGCAAGACAAATCTTTACACAAAGGACAACCCATCTTGAGATGGTACGCTTTTGGACAGCCTGACCTTTCTTGGCACCCACATGGCCAACAAAGAGTTGATCATCCACCCGGTAATCTTTCGTGCGGTCAAGGTATAAAGACAGCGCACATTTAGACTCCAAGCCTCAGGCCATCATGGGCATCCAGTGGAAGGCAGGATACGCCATCACCTCCCTCCTTGGCAGTCAATAACATCAGACCAGTGGGTACTTCAGATAGTCCAATGGGACTACTCCCTTCACTTTCTGACAACCCCACCACCCATGCCATCCATTTACGATCAGCTGATGGAAGACCATCTCTTCTTGCTCCTTCAAGCAGTTCAGGTTCTCTTGGGCGAGGAAGTCATAGAGAGGTTGCCTGCATCAGAAGTAATTTGTGGTTATTATTCGCGCTACTTTCTGATGCCAAAGAAGGATGGAGGACTTCGTCCTATGCTGGATCTGTGCCTTCTCAATCTCCTCTTGAAAAAGAAGAAGTTCGAAATGCTCATGCTTGTCCAAGTTTTGTCCTTCCCACCAGTCCACAGATGCTATCTGGGGTTCACAGTGGGCCAAGAATGCTTTCAGTTTGCTAGGCTACCTTTCGGCCTTACCAGCGTGTTCACCAAGGGGATGGAGGTGGCCGCAGCTCATCTGCAGAGATCGGGTATTTCAGTCTTCCCCTACCTCAATGACTGACTGTTGAAGACTTATACACTTCCTTTCATCTGAGCTGTTTTGGGCCTAGCCTCAGTAGCCGTGAGTCCAGAATTTTCAGGCTGTGATTCCGATGTTTCAGCCTTTATCCCGGGTTACGGTCAGGTTGGTGCTGCGGCTACTGGGTCTGATGGCCTCCTGCATCCTGCTGGTACATCACGCCAGGTGGCGGATGCGGGCTCTGCAGTGGGACCTGAAGTTTCAGTGGGCCCAGCATCGGGGCAACCTGTCCGCCCATGTCTTGATCTGCAAGACAGTTGCAGTGGTGGCTCACGGACCGCGATTGGGTCAGTGGCAGATCCCTCTCCCCACCCCAACCGGAGCACGTAGTGCTGACGGATGCGTCCCTCCTGGGATGGGGGGGCCACATGGGAGTGGCGGAGATCGGAGGCCTCTGGTCTCCGGTGGAGTCCCGGCTCCATATCAACCTATTGGAGCTGCGGGCGATCCAACTTGCACTGAAGGCATTCCTTCCCTCTGTTCGGGGAAGTGTAGTGCAGGTGTTCACAGACAACACCACCGCCATGTGGTATTGCAACAAACAGGGCGGAGTGGGGTCGTGGACCCTTTGTCAGGAGGCTCTGCGCCTCTGGACATGGCTGGAACATCAGTGCATCACCCTGGTGGTTCAACACCTGGCGGGCTCTCTGAACGCCAGGGCGGATGAACTCAGCCGCCGGTGCATGATGGATCACGAATAGCGTCTGAACTCGGACGTGGCGCAAGGACTCTTTCGACAGTGATGAGAGCCTTGGTTAGATCTATTCGCCACCGAAGAGAACGCGCAATGTCATCAGTTCTGCGCATTGGAGTTTCCAAGGCGGCACTCGCTCGGAGACGCTTTTCGTCGCGAGTGGAGTTGCGGCCTGTTGTACGCCTTTCCACCTATACCACTTCTGCCCAGAGTGCTGAAGAAGATCAAGCGTGACCGGGCCCAAGTCATCCTTGTGGCTCCGGATTGGGCACGAAGATACTGGTATCTCGAGCTACTCAGTCTATTACTTGATCCCTCGATTCGACTGCCTCTTCAGGAGGACCTTCTGTCGCAGCAGCAGGGGACAGTCCTCCACCCGAACCTGTCCAGCCTCCACCTCCATATGTGGAGATTGAGCGGCGACATTTGATGCCATTTGACTTGCCTCCTGAAGTCTGTGATCTCATTCTGGCAGCCAGGCGTCCCTCCACTAAAACGGTATACGCCTGCAGGTGGAACAAATTTGTGGCATGGTGCACAGCAAAGGCTGTGGATCCCCTTTCCGCCCCTCTTTCTGAGGTTCTCCTCTTTCTTCTTTCCCTGGCCCAGCAGGGCTCTGCTCTGGGCACCCTCAAGGGATATCTTTCAGCTATTTCTGCTTTCTTACGGCTTCCTGATCAGCCTTCTCTTTTGAAATCCCCCTGTTGTTGCTCGATTCTTTAAAGGCATTACGCATATGTTTCCTCCTGTCCCTTTCGTAATGCCTCAGTGGGATTTGAATCTGGTGTTAACCTATCTGATGTGCTCTCCCTTTGAGCCACTTCATAATTGTCCCCTTCGTCTTCTGACTTAAGAGACTGCTTCCTGGTTGCCATCACCTCTGCTAGAATGGTGAGTGAGCTCCAGGCTCTATCTTCTAAGCCTCCTTTCCTTTCTGTCCATCCGGACAAGGTTGTTCTCAGGACTCGTCCTTCCTTTCTCCCTAAGGTGGTAACTGCTTTTCACATCGGACAGTCTGTTACACTGCCCGCCTTCTTTCCGCCTCCGCATCCCTCGAAAGAGGAAGAGAGGCTCCACTGTCTGGACCCAAAACGAGTGCTGTCCTTCTATCTGGACCGCACAAAACAGTTCCGGGAGGACGACCAACTCTTTGTTGGCTATGTGGGCGCTAAGAAGGGGTGGGCAGTGCACAAGCGAATCATCTCTCGGTTGGTCGTTTTGTGCATTAAGGCCTGTTATTTCTTGGCTAAGAAGGATCCTCCTGTGGGGCTGAGAGCCCATTCCACCCAGGCCACGGCGGCTACTACTGCCCTGGGACGGGGAGTCCCTCTGCAGGACATTTGTCCGGCAGCAACGTGGGCCTCGCTGCACACGTTTGCCAAGCATTACTGCCTGGACAGCCAAGTCCGGAGAGACCGCTTCTTTGGCCGTTCCGTTCTCCAGGATTTCCTGGTGTGATCTTGGTTTGCAGACCCACCACCGGGGTTGGTATTGCTGGGGTATCTATTCTAACGTAAGGAATCTAACTAACGTGTTTCTTTCAGATGAACAAGTTACTTGCCTTCGGTAACGATATATCTGTAAGAAACATTAGTTAGTTAGATTCCTTACCGCCCCACCCATCCTCCCCGCTCTGCGAACTGATATCTAGGGTTAAGGTCATCCCTTTCAGGGCCCTAGATTCATGGCACCAGTGTTGGTCTCTTGCATGGCTCCGCGTTCCTGGCGCGGAAAACTATGTACAAGAACTGACGTCAGCGCGCGAGGGCGGCGTCTAAGTACTCCGACGTCATCCCGGCGATCGCGACGCCGGACGCGGAGCCGCAGACGACACCTAGCGACGCGCAAGGGTATTGCTGACAAAAAATCTTTCCGGATCCAGCCTGACGCCTGGGGATATTCTAAGGTAAGGAATCTAACTAACTAATGTTTCTTACAGATATATCGTTACCGAAGGTAAGTAACTTGTTTGTCACCTCTGGGCTGGGAAGGCTACATGGGATGGTAGAGATCAAAGGGCTCAAGTCTCCTCGAAAAACCTACTCCACATAAATCTGTTAAAGCTGCTTCCCTCCCCCTGGAATTGATGGATTTTTTTCATCTATTAAGGGAAGGCTGGTGAAGGTTCTCATAGATATAACCACCATCATGTAGTTTGAAAGCATCAAGCAGGGCACAGTGGGGTCCTGGGCCCTTTGCCAAAATTCTCTGCACCTCTGGAGTTGGCTAGAGTGTCATGGCATCTGCCTGATTGTGAAGTACTTGCCAGAATCTTTAAACGCCAGAGAGGAGAACCTCAGACGGTAATGCCTGGTGGACCTTGAATGGTGGTTGCATGTCAGTGTGGTACAGGACATTCCGACAGTGGGAGAACCCTGAAATTGTTTTTTGCCACTGCCAAGAATGCACAGTGCCACAACTTCTGCACGTTGAAGTTTCCTAGAAAGCTCTCTCTAGGAGATACGTTCAGGTTAGAGTGGAGCACAAGACTTCTGTATGCCTTTTTGCCACTGACTCTTCTGCCCTAAGTTCTGAAGAAAATCAGAAGTGACCAGACCCAAGTCATGCTAGTGGCTCTAGATTGGACTAGGAGAATATGGTACCCGGAGCTTCTGGGCATGAGCATCTGTCCTCCGATCAGGCCATCACTTCCGGGGGATCATCTGTCACAGCAGGGCAAGGTTCTGCACTCGAACCTGCACAATTTACACCAATATGCATGGAGATTGAGGGGTGATAGTTACCTGCTTTCAATCTACCACCTGAGGTTGTGGATGTAATCCTTGCTGCAAGGTGCCCATCCACAAAGTCCACTTATGTTGGGTTCTGGGACAAGTTTGTGGGCTGGTGTGGAGTCCCCAAAACAGACCCTTTGCAATCCAAACTGTCAGATGTTTTATTTTCTGTTTTGCCTTTCTCTCAGCAAGGTCTTGCAGTGGGGACTGTTGTAGGCTATTTGCCTGTCCTTTTGGCCTTTTTGTGTTTGCCGGACCAACCGTCCTTGATTAAGTCACATATTGTAATTTGGTTTCTTAAAGGTTTGACACATGTTTATTCCCAAACCATTTGTAATGCCACAGTGGAATCTCAATGTGATCCTAACATTCCTCATGTGCATTTCCTTTGAGCCAATGCATAGCTGCTCACTTCATCTTCTAACTAAAAAAACTATCTTCCTCACTGCGATACTTCAGCTCGTTGCATGAGTAAGCTTAAGGCTCTCTCATGTAGCCGCCCTATTCCACTTTTCTCCAGACAAGCTAGTCTAGTGTTGATGATCAGTGCAGACTTTTTCCCAAAAGTAGTGACTCCGTTTCACATTGGACAATCCCTTACTACCCAACATTCTTTGATCTGTTGCACCCCTTGAAGGAGGAGGAGAGACTCCATTGACTGGACCTCACAAGAGCCTTAAGCTTTCATGGCAATCACACCAAAGACCATCAGCTGGAAGATCTTTTTTCTGTTGGTATGGCAGTGCAAAAAAAGACTTTATGAAGGTGGATAGTCTTTATATGAAGGGTTGATAAACACTGGCCGAGGTGCAGCCTCCTGAAAGATTGATGGCTCATTCCACCTGGGCCAAGGCTGATGGCATTGCGTTGGCACGCAAGAGATTGTTCTTGACATCTGCCAGACCTCGAGGGTTTCAGATTAGAGATCTGCACATTGGTACCTTCTATTGTTCTATATATCTGGTAGAGACTTCTAGCTGCAGATTCCTTACCTTTTGAATTTTCCTAGGCATCAGACTGGATCTGGAAACTTTTGAGCGTGCAGTGCCCCTGCATGCCGTCGGTTGGCTCTGTCAAAGTTGTTATGACATCGTGATCCATAATATAGGTGCCAACCAGGTGCGCTGACGTCAGTTCTTGTCTTTCTGCACCAGTTAAGTGCCGTTCCGCAGAAGAGTTACTCCTCTGTCTCTTTTTGACAGGCCTTTTTCAACATTTAGTGGACAAAATGTTTTCTTGTGTGTCGTAGGATGTATTCTAGATGTACAGGGTTTAAGCCGTGTGGTGCTGGTCACTGTGCCATGTCAGTAACAGACTCCCATCTCGTCTGCTTGTGATGTCTCGAGCGAGACGATGGGGCTAAGTCGTGCTTGGATTGTTGGGCCATGGTGCCGAAGGCCTTGCGGGAGCGATCTTTGATGCTCCTTTCAACTCAGCAATTAATACTGTCAAGCGCAGAGATCCCAGTGCCGTTCAAGGAAAAAAAGTTTGCGGACCGTTCCAGGAGCCTCCAGTCCTCTTCTCCACACTCAAGGTTCTGGGGACACCCGGGTAACAGGCATAAAAAGAAGTCATCTAAACAGACTTCGACTTCACCTCGTCTGTTGTCCGTCGACGAGACAGGGAAGCCGCATCAACATTTAAGCATGGCGCTGCTGAGCTGGAACCAGGTTCGACTCCGCGCCTCCCCCAATTTCCGAGAGCTGGAGTGACCCCCGCTTACATTAAGAAATTCTACAAAGACTTGCGCCCCGTATTTGGGTAGGCTGACCCCTCCAGTGAGCCTTTGCGACCCACAGGGTTGGAGGAGGCCCCACCGGGTGCTACACCGACCGCTCTGGCCCTGGTGAGGTGGGGTCTCATGGATGCGATTCTGGATCCAGGTTGTTGTCGGTCGTGCCTACGCGACCTTCCCCGACGTCGGTCCCAAAGTCGATGCTTCCAGTGACACCGGCAGCGCCAGCCCCATTGAGATACCCGACGACTGGAGTCGGGTCAATGTGGACTCTGGCCCCGATGAAGCCCAGATGTTCTATGTCATTGCCTGTGCATTTTGAGGACGTTTCAGGCATGGTTGAGGATTGGGAGGGATCCATTGACCCTTTGGAACAACAGCTAGACGTTTCTGTGGAACAATTGGACTGGTATGAGGATTGTGGAGAAGCCTGTGGATGGGACACATCTCCAGATACTCGTATGCTCTCTCCATCTAATGTGGCTACGGAGTAGGGGGCATCTAATGCCAAAGTGGTGAGGAGAGCAGTAGAGGTCCTTGGCCTGGAGGTGCCCTCGGTGCAGGTACTCGCACATGTTCCAAGCCTAGCACAGATGTACCTGTGAACAGGACATTTGCATGCAGCCATTGTCCTGCACTGGGCGATCCAAGTTTCCTTAACCAACACCCCAACCCTGAGAGCTTGGTGGTTCAGGCTTCAACGTCTCATGGTGCATTCCCCTATGTTCCTCCAGATTGGGAATCGATGAGGCTGGACGCTCTTGGGAAGAAGATGTTTTCTTCTACCATCCTGGCATTGTGGTTGGTGAATACTGCCTGCTTATTGAGCCATTTCTCGCGCACCCTTTGGGAAACGGTTTCGCAAATGCTTCCACAGGTGCTGGAGGAGGCCCAGGCTCTGCTCTCCCAGGCAGTGAAGCATGGGAGAGATGCAGCAAAATTCACCATTAGGTGTGGCTTAGCTATGACTGACTCACTGGTTAGAGCGGTTTCATAGACGGTGGTCTTGCCACGCCTGGTTGAACTTCTGGCTTCTCGGGTGATGTCCAGGCTAACCTCATGGACATGCCCTTTGATAGGACTTCTTTTTGGTGAGAAAGCAGACTCGGCCTTGATGCGCTTCAAGGAATCTCATGCTACGCTCAGATCCTTGGGCCTCCCGTTTACACATCATGCCAGTCTAGCTTTTGCCCCTTCCGAGGCAATGGAAAGGGTTTTCAGCTGCGTCAGCCATATCCCAGCCACCGTCCTTTGCAGACACTGCAAGACCATGTTACTACAGTCGGAGGGAGAATTAAGCACCATCTCGTCTGCTGGATGTCCATAACATCGGACAAATGGGTCTTGCAGATCATTCAGGAAGGCTATTCTCTTCTTTTTCTTTCTTTACCTCCTTTACCGCCAACTCAAGAACGGCTGGCTTAGGATCATCTAGTATTACTCTGAGATGTATTTTCAGCTTTCCTGGCCAAGGGAGCTAGAGGAAAGGTTCCGATTTCAGAAGTAGGCAGTGGTTGCTACACCTGGTATGTTCTAATATTGAAAAAGAAAAACTGTTGCAGGACACTTTGCACCTTTAGAATGTCTATCACTTCCTCAAAAAGGAGTAATTCAAGATGCTCACATTGGCGCAGGTCTTGTCTGCCCTAGATCAAGGAGACTGGCTGGTAGTGTTGAACTTGCAGGATGCGTATTTTCACACTCCATCCGGCCTACCCACAGGTGCTACCTATGGTTCACCGTGCTTCCATATGATCTTTCCAATGCCCCTCAGGTGTTCACCAAGGTGATGGCGGTGGTTGCAGCTCATCTGCGCAGTTTAGGGGTGTCAGTCTTCCCCTACCTCAATGAATAGCTGTTGAAGACGTCTTCGCCCCAAGCTGTTTTCTCCCACCTCCAGACTACGGTGGACTTCCTGCATTTACTGGGGTTCTCTATAAACGTACTCTAGTCACACCCAAACCCTTCTCAGATGCTTCCTTTCATGAGAGCTGTTCTGGACACAGTGCAGTTCCAGATATTCACGCTATGATACTGATGGTTCAGCCTCCATCTATGATCATTACTGAGGCTGCTGGGACTCACGGGTTCCTGCATCTTGTTGGTAAATCACGCCAGATATCGTATGCGGGCTCTGCAGTGGGACCTGAAGTTCCAGTGGGAGCAGCGTCAGTGAAATCTCTTCACCAATGTCATACATAGTTACAGATGCATTACTCCAAGGATGGGAAAGCCATCTAGTAAAGGCCCTTTTACCTTAATGGATGATGTAGGAGGCTGGCTTAGTATATGGTGCACACTTATTTAAGTGATCAGTGTGGACTTTTTACCGAAGGTAGTGACTCCTTTTCACATTGGGCAATCCATTACTCCACCAGCATTCTTTAATCCGTTGCACCCCTTGAAAGAGGAGGAGAGACTCCATTGACTCCTTGCACTAATCCAGGTAACCCTTATGATTATTTTAGTGGTCTTTGTTAACCATTGAAAGCTCTGAAAGTGGTAGCTGTGGAGAGCAGCCTTCAGGCTTATCTTGAAGGAGTGTTAAGCAGCTCCTTTTGCCAGTAATCTGTAATGTAAGTTCAATTCAATTTAAAGTAAGTTCAATGAAAATGAACCACACAGTGTTTATATACAAATACTTCTTTTTGTTACACAACACTCACTAACCCATTGGTATATCTCCTACCTGGAGATATCAACACAATGCACAACAATACTTCAAATGCAGTCAGGTAAGTAACACAAAATATAGTGGTCTCCAGGGGGAGACCAAACCATACACTAAAAAGTTGAATGCGAACTGCAGCGGAGAACGGGACTTGGACCAGAAGACCCAGAGGAGCCGGGGACACAAGGGACCACCCAAGGGCAGTACCCAGGAACCCCACAGAGGCTGTGTTCAGAGTGGGAACACACCTGTGTGTCCAATGGAAGTCAATGGAGAAGCTGCAGTTTTGCAGTAGAAGGACCCTTCCCAGAGGACCCCAAAGAATTCCCTTGCAGGACGGAAGGATGGAGAGCCTCGCCACCCGTGAATGCCCCTGGAACCAGGTTACTTACACCAGGAAAGCCAGGTGCATAGGGATGAAGTGACATCGGAAACCTCTATAGACTACAATGGGAGACTTATAAGAAAATGTGTATGGAGAAAATACTGAAGAACTCTATGCCACTCGGAGGTGACCAGGAGACACGGAGACACAATGCCCACCAATGTCAGAAGGTTCAGGAGAGTCGAAGGTGACCTTCCCACTGCAGCTGTGAGGACCAGGCAACGCTGAGGAAGACCAGGAGGTGTGCACATAGCTGTCCCACGTCTTGTCGGTGGCTAGGTGGTCGGTGTCCAGCACCAACAAGCCTTGGTAGCCGCAACTGGTGTGCAGAACACAGAAGGAGCAAGGTTGGGACCAGCAAGGTCTAAGGGACTCTCCAACAGCAGGAGAGTCAGAGCAGGCCCGAGTAAGCAGGGGAACCCACTGAAGCAGTAGAAGACCCTCAGGAGGACCCACAGGCCGAAGGACTTGCAATATGACCTCGAGCAGCTCACCAAAGATGAAGGCCCACGGTGCAGAGGATGCGGTGATGACGTTGATCTTGGATGGAAGAGATGCTGAAGGCTAGAGCTTGCTGTAGCCCGAAGATCTCTGGAGTGGGTATCCAACAAGTCTTAGCAACGGCAAGTCTACACGTGCACAGGGCTTTGGTCCCAGGGGTTCCGACAAGGGATAAGAGCCTCAAAGTTGCAGAGAGCTCAGGTCAAGTCTTGAGGTACTTGCAGAACCACCACCTGTGTTGCTGAGCATCGGTAAGTCCATTGGACGACAGGAGCAGCAGACCGGTCAGCTTTGTTGCGGTGCCTGCAGATGCAGGGGAGTGACTCCTTAACTCCATAGAAGATTTCCTCGGATTTGTGTCTGTGGTCGGCAGCAGCGCTAGCTTGCTTGGAGACCCTGAAAGGCTTTTGCTGTAAGTACTCTAGAGAGCTCATCAGTACATGGGATCATGCTTTCAACACTGGAATAGGTGATGGGGTATGATTCCAACATGTTTTATACCAAACATGACCGGTTTCGGTGCAGCCACTTTATAGTTAGACATCTCGTAATGACTGATGTTCACTGTTGGTCTAAAAATGGCTGACCGCACTTACAAAGCCTGGAGAATCGACTCCTGAGTTTGTAGCGGTGTGCTGCTCATGCAGGGGCACCCTCACACTTATAACCAAGCACCCTGCCCTCAGGACTGCAGAGCCTGCCATAGGGGTGACTTAAGGTTTAAAGTGCAGTGATCTCAAATATAAGGAAACATAGCTGTCTTGAGAGGTGCAAGCGCCAACTCACACAGGCTGAAATGGTAGGCCTGCAGTCACAGTCCCAGTGTTCTCCCATGTGTGGCATAATACATTCTGCAGCCCATGGGAGACCCCTGGTGTACCTATGCCCTGGGTTCCTTAGTACCATATACTAGGGGCTTACAAGGGTACACCGGTAGCGAATTGTGGAGATACAAAAGTATTTACCATCTCAATTTAGGGGGAAAAGCACAGTGACTGGGATCCTGATTAGCAGGATCCCAGTCAGACTAGTTCAAAAATGCACTGACATCAATGACAAAATGGGGGTAACCATGCTAGAAGGATCCTACCTCCCTACTGATGAGTTCATGTGAGACGGGGTACTTTCTGTATTAACATCTTAGTATATCACCCCCTTTTCATTTGTTTGTACACTCTGTTGCTTCATTTCAAGTAAAGGGATTGCAGCACAATTTTAGGGCGCCGTTGACCTTCCTGCCAAGGTAGCACTCAACATTCCTGTGAGAAGCTGGCTTGGTATATGATGCACACTTATGTTAGTGGGCACCCTGCGCCAATCCAGACAACCCTTTTGGTGATTGTAGTGGTCTTAGACAACCTTAGAAAGCTCTCTAAGTGGTAGCTGTGGAGAGCGGCCTTGAGGCTTAGTCCAGAAGGAGTGTGAAGCAGCTTGTTTTACCAGAACATAATCTTACAGGTATAGATTAAGTGAAAAGGAACCACACGTGTATGTATAAAAATATATTTTTATTATAAGACACTCACTAACACATACAGATGTCTCCTAGCCGGAGATATACACAATGCACACAATACTTTTCAATAGAAGCAAGTATGTAGCACAAAATACGCAGTGGTCACCAGGGGGAGACCAAACCATATACTAAAATAGTGGTATGTGAACCACGACTCAAGTCAAGACTACACCCACTAGACATAGAAGTGCCGGGTGGACCCAAGGAACCACCGGAGGTAAGTAACTAGAAACCCCACGGAGGTCATGTGCAGAGCCTTCCCAAGTGGACCCTGAAGAAACCCCATAGAAGACAGAAGGTTGGAGAGCCACCCCACCTCTGGATACCTTAGGAACCAGGATACCTACACCAGGAAAGCCAGGTGCATAGATGTGAAGTGGCGTCTGAAACCACCGTCAAACTCAATGGAGGACTTCAGGAAGATGCTGCTGCTGGAGAAGGGAAAAGTGTCCGGTGGAACCCAAAGTCGAGAAGTACCTGCAAGCAGAGGGGACAGAGTCTATGCCACTCAGGAGTGACCAGGAGGTACGCAAGACAAATGGCCACCGATGTCTCGTGTTGCAGGAGAGATGACGGTGACCTTGGAGCTGCAGCTGTTAGGACGAGGCGTTCATGAGCTGTGCCACATCAGATGTTGAGAGTTGAGGGGTCAGTGTCTGTCGAGAACACCAACAAGCCTTGGCAACTGCAAACATTGTGGAAAGCGAGGAAGGTGCAGTGACAGGACCAGCAAGGTCTGGGTGACTGACCACAAGCAGGGGAGTCATGGCAGGCCCTGAGCAATCAGGGGAGCCTGCAAAAATCAAAGAAGACCCTCAAGAGGACCCACAGGCTGGAGGTACTGGAGTCGCAAGAGGACCTCGAGCAGCTCACCAAAGATGCAGGCCCACGGTGCAAGTGATGCAGTGAGGACGAAGTTCTTGGTCACAGGAGATGCTAGATTGGGGCTACTTGGAGATCGAAGATCTTGATGGAAGAAAGTTAACAAGCCTTTGTACAGGTGTTCGGTTCCTTTGGCTCCGACAAAGGATACTGGCTTTAAACTTGGTGAGAGGACAGGGCAAGCCGCGAGGGATGTGAAGAACCAGCACCTGTGTTGCTGAGCCTTTCAAAGTACTTCGGAGCCCAGGATCAGCAGAACAGTCAGCGTAGTTGCGGTGCCTGCAGACGCAGGTAAGTGACTCCTTCACTTCAAGGGAGATTTCTTCAGGTGTCCCACCGGCCTTGGAAGCATCCTGTATGGAGCACAGGCACAGATGTTGCAGCAGGTGAGCAGGGCAACAAAATCAGGAACAGCAGGAGTCTTCCCAGTTGCAGCCTTGATGCCCAGAGCGAAGTTCACGCAGTCCATAGTGCACAGACGGTCGAAGAAAAAGGGGTGTCTTGAAATTAATCATGTGCACGACGAATCTAGGTACCCACCCTCAGGTAAGCCCTTAAGATAACCTAAGGAAAGGGTTGGGATGATTCAGGGTTCCCTTCCATGGGAGGGGTCGGACAGGAGGGAGGATAGTCCCCTGTCCTTTGTCCAGTTTTGTGCCAGCGCGGGAGCCAATGGCTCCCTCAGCTGGTTTGAGATGGACTCTGCAAGGAGGGCACCAAATGTACCCTTCAAGCAGACTAAGTGGCGCTGGCAAGCGCTCCCACATGGCCCCAATACACAAAACACTGTCTGGGAGGTGGTCACACCTCCCTGTGACAGGACACCCAGTGTTCTGCCTTCCCCTGCACAAGCTTGGCTCAGCAGCAGGAGGGCAGAATCGTGTCTCTGGTCGGCAGCATCCATGTTGTGCTGTCCGGGTCTAGAAGACTGGTACCGGGAGCACTTAGGGTCTCCCGGATGAGCTTTACAGTACATAGAATCATACCTCCCACTCTTTTTACGATGTGGAGGTATGATTCCAACATGTTTGATACCAAACATGATAGGGTTCTTACAGCTGGTTTAGAGATGGGCATCGCGTAATGACGCATGGCTGCTCTATATATCGTAATGACTGATGCACTTACAGCCCCGAAGAATGGACTCCGAAGGCTGTAGGGGTGTCATTCTCATGCAGGGGCATGCTCACACGTATAACCTACCACCCTGCCTTCAGGATTGAAAGGCCTGCTTTAGGGGTGACTTATAGGTTTCAAGTGCTGTGACCTTAGATATGGGGAAACTTATATTTTTCGTAAGTGGTGCTAACACCAGCTTACACAGGCTGCAATGGGAGGCCTGTAATTACAGTTTGAGTGGTTCCTCATGGGTGCCATCATACATGCTTCAGCCCATGGGGGACCCTTGGAGTACCTATGCCCTGGGTACCTCATACTAGGGACTGATAATGGTACATCCGTGTCCAATCTGGGTTGTACTTAAATACTTACCATATCAATTTAGGAGAAAAAAGCACATAGACTGGGGTCCTGATTAGCAACAGGCAAAAAGTGGGTGTAGCGATAAAAGCAGATCCTACTTTCCTACAATTTCTTAGTTGCTTTGCAATCTGGGGTGATTGGTATGAATGAAGGATGTCTTGCTCACAGTGTGTGCAGATAATTTGTATTTTTTCGTGGAGATATTTATATAGAGAAGACCTAGACCCTGAAGACAGTGGTGCACTTTACATATAAATTAGGATTATCTGCTGTAAAATGTTTGGTATAGAATCATGTCAGACTTTATGATAGTACTTTTTTAAAACATCATAGTTCAGCTATCTGTAGAGCTATCAAACTTTCATCTGAATCATGAAGAATCATATATTAGGTGCAGGGTGATTAGAGGTTCTTTAGATTCCAGTTCAGCTGTGTATTCTTTGTTGAATCTCTGATTTGCTATGTGATCCAGTCAGGATACCAGAAGGGAGATGGAGAAAATAAATGTTGCTTTATGAATACCTTATTCTTGTGCACATGTAGTCAAATTAACTCTCTCCCATCTCCTTGGAAAATTCCCAGGCATTCAGCAGTACCAAGGGTTCGACAGTTGACCCAAACCTGGGGGTTTCAGCACGGCCTGGCTAAACTTTGCAATTATGCTATACCAGGTATACAATATATGATGCAAATACGTGGTAAAGAATATAGCCTAATTGACCACTTTATAGGTCACCTTCAGTGAAATGTCTGTTTGATGTCTGACGATAAAAGCAAGAGTCAGTGAAAAGAAACTCCTCCCCGAGAAGGAACATGCATGTTTGAATGTAAGAATCTATCTATCTGGCAATAGAGGCCTTAGATAACAATGTTCCTGAGTTGGTACCACCTTCCCATGTGTTAATGAATTACTTAATCACCGTACCACTATTATTTTGAATTGTGCCACCCACTAAGAGCTACAGACCTGAACTACACAGCTCCAGCTCCCCCTCCTGAATTGGTCTGGTATCCTCCTCATTGTGGTTTTCTACTAGCCCACTCTTATCCTCTAAACTCCACTCCCAGCAGTTCAAGTTTGGCCTGAACAGCCGGCCTTGCCTCCTGCGAATGCTCCTAAACTGCCCTTCTTTCTTCTTGTGTTCTATGCATTTTGCTTACTACATCCTCTACATGCCCATGTCCTGGACCACTGTGTTCTTGAACTGAAAAACCTTGACTTTTAACTGCAGTCCTAATCTGCATAGCACTCGTCCTGCTTTTGATGTTGAAATTGTGGGACTGACTTTGCAAAATACTCCTGGAGGGAGAAAAACTAATTACATATTGAAAAATTATTTTCATGAATTCATATATCTGATAAAAGGTTTTATTTCGTCTAGTGTTAAATATATAAAACTCTCTGTGTCATTAGTACTATTGATATGACTTGGGAGGCCATACTTGAAAGAGAGCGTGCATGCACTGTACAACCTCAACTCTTATGTCTCTCTAAAGTGTGTTTTGTGGTTCCTTTTGCAACGAAGTACATTTCTGAATGGGATAATACTATAGAGTTGATTGCTTGACGAGATTATACATTACTCTGTAACTTTTTTGTCCATTGGGAAAAATCTGATTGACTGATCATGTGTCCGTGCAATAGTGAGTATACTTTGCATCTGATAGAACTTCAACCGCAGATTCCTCACCTTGTGAATACCCCAGACGCCACTCTACATCCAGAAATGTTTTAATAGTAATTCCCTCACGTGTTGGCAGGTGACGTTGTGCATCTCCACGTCAGATCCACCCAGCTCTGAATGTGACAATGGAGCCATTATATCTTTACTACTTCCGCACATCAACTTTCTTTCCACACCTTCCAATGAGGATCCAAAGCTCCATCTATCACGTCACTTTGACAGACTTATTTTACTTCAAAATTTTCTCAGTGTGCAAGGGATGCTCCCCCCCCACCCCCCCCCCCACCCCCCCAAACCACAGGTTTTATACTTTGCAGGGACTGTAATCGCCACATGTCAGTGACAGACACTCACAATGTCTTTCTCTGGTGTCTCGGCTCCAAGCATGTCTCTGTATCATGCAACTGCTGTGCCAAGATGAACTGAAAGGCCATCTGTGACAGCAAAACCAATCTTTCTGTCACAGAACTTGATCTCATGATCATTCGTCATCAAAGTCACAAAGCTCGGGTAAATCCAAGAAATCCTAAAAATACGTAAGAAGTCCAAACGCGGCTCCTCTTCGTTTTGCCACCACCGCCATTCGGACTTATGCAACTCCCGGTTATGTTATGTTATAATAAACTTATACCGCGCGCTAATACTCAAGAGTGTCCTGGCGCGAAAGCTGAAGAGAGACCTCAGTGGAAAGGCCCTTAGAACGGTTCTGAAAATAGAAAAGTTTTCAATTGTTTTTTGAAAAGCCTAAAATCTTGGATGTTCCGTAGCTTCAGGGGCAGAGCATTCCAGACGATGGCTGTTTTAACTGAAAGGGACTGGCCACCTAGTCGAGCCCTGCGAAAGCGTGGGATCGACAGCCGACGCAAGGAGGCGGACCGTAACACTCTATTCGGGACATACAAGGCAAACCACTTTTGAATATACAGAGGGCCGACGTTATGCAATGCTCTGTGCGCCAAAGTCAGAGCCTTAAATTGCACCCTTTGGAAAACAGGCAACCAGTGCAGATCACGCAGTTGTTTTTTTACGCTAAGTCTTCCTGAGATGTTACACAGGAGTCTGGCAGCGGCATTCTGTATAGTCTGCAATTTTTTAAGTAAGTATCCCGGAATCTTCATATACAAAGCATTTGCATAATCGAGATGGGAAAGGATAAGGGCACGAACAACGGTTTCCTTAGCTGGCTGAGGCAGCAGCTGGAGGAACCTTCTCAGGGACTTAAGAATGCCGAAGCACATTCCAACCAGTTTCTTAATTTGATGGGTAAACCGTAGGTCTTCTGTGAACCAAACCCCCAGATTATTTGCTGGGACACCCTCAGAGATCGGACGGGGAAAGTCAGGTGGCCACAGAGATTCTCTGAAGTTAGATGGGAATTGACCATACAAGAGAACCTCGGACTTGTCTTCATTACATTTCAACTGGGCGGAAGCCAGCCACCGAAAAACCGCAGATAAACAATTCTGTGCAATCACAGTTGACAAATCTGAATCTTTCCATGTGAAGAGAAGTTGTGTGTCATCCGCATATGCAATTATTTTAGCACCCAGCTCCTCTGCTAAAAAGATCAGAGGGGTTAGATAAATGTTAAAAAGCAAAGGGCTCAAGGTTGAGCCCTGCGGGACACCCGTAGACACCCTCCGAGCCGTAGAGGAGAAGGGAGGCATCCATACCTGCTGGGACCGATCCTCCAGAAAAGATTTCATCCAATCCCAGGCAGGACCAACAATACCGATATTAGAAAGGTGAGATAGAAGCAACTGATGGGGAACCGTATCGAAGGCGTCAGAGAGATCGAGTAAAGCCAAAGCTGCTCTGCCGCCTGAGTCAAGGCACTCCCAAATTGCTTCGGCCATTTCCACCAGAGCGGTCTCGGTACTGTATGATAATCTGAACCCCGACTGTGCTGGGTGGAGAAGGCCAGATGTTTCCACGAAAGCTTCCAATTGCCGGAAAACCACCTTCTCACAAACTTTTGCCATAGCTGGGAGGAGAGAAATGGGACGGTAGCTAGCTAGCTTGGTAGGGTTTTTTCAAAAGTGGTAAGAGTCTGGCCTGCTTCCAACTACTCGGGACAATGGTGGTCTGCAGAGATAGATTTATAATTCTATTTACCTCCAAAGAGACCACCTCAGCGACACCAGCTAACACCCTGGCCGGAACGGGGTCAGAAGCAGACCCCGATTTAAGAGATTTTAAAATAGCCAAGGTGTCTGACTCAGCTACATGTGTACTTTCAGGCCTCAGAGCCGTTTCTTGAACCGAGTTTGACGTTGCTCCCAAAGTGACTTGACTTTCCCAGGCCATCTGTTCTGCTACAACAGCTCTGAGCTGAGATTAGCTATGGACCATATCTTTGGTACCCATCTGAATCCCTCTGGAGCACCTTTGGGCGCTAAGGATCGGCGGTAACTTCCTGTTTGATTACTGAAGTTGGATTTGTCCTAATGCCGCCTCTCAACCTTGACTCGAAGCGGGCCCGTTTCTCAAGCTCTTCTTCGCTGAGTCCTGCAGCTATACCTTCAGCTCCATGACTGATGCCACCAATCCTAGCCTGGATGCCGGAATCGGAGCCATTATTTTTGTTGGACTCAGAGATTCATCTGCAACTCCATCCAAGGACTCAAACAACCCACTTTCACTTGCATTCTGACTCTGAAACATCCTATCAATTTGATGAGACAACCGCAATGATGACATTTACAATGACAACAATCTTTTCCATGATGTTCAAGATGCCAGTGGCCCGGATACGTCTCTGAACATCGGCTTTTCGACGTCTAATCCTGCAATGACAACAAAGTAGTTTGCTTCTTTCACAACCATAATCTGGAGAGAGACAGAAGCTTTTGACCTCACCTTATCCACTACAAGTCAAAACAGATGTCCTAATAAAGGTTTTTAACCCAGGACAGACGAGTCAAGGCTATTTCTGATGGATGTAGGGAATCTGGGTAAAACCAGGATATTGCCCCCCCCCCCCTAATCAACAGGCAAGATGGCATAGGCTTGCCCTTGAGACCCGGATTTCCTATTGCAACATCCCACCAGAAAGCCTATTAGTGCAGACGTCCATGAGCAGAATTAATCCAAATGTGTTTCCACCCTCCCCACCTGATAGAGTATCCAAAAGCATGGAAACATTTGCCAAACTTGGCAAACATTTTGCCGGTCAATCCCACATAATGTTATACAAGATAGTGAAGATGGGAGGAAGTTTTCTACACTATGGAGAAGGTATCTGTATGCTCTGGGCCAAAGGAGCCATAGATAGTGTGGCAGCATCAGAGAAGGAACGAGAACTTTGTCCCATCTTCAATCTTCTTCCTCTGTTTCCACTGGAAGGGAAAGTTCAAGATGCACACGGTGGCCCAGGTTCTCCCTGTCCTGGATCCAAGAGACTGGATGGTGACGTTAAATTTCCGGACGCTTATTTTTACATCTCCATCTTGCAATCCCACAAATGTTACCAATGGTTTTAGGTAGGCCAGGTGCCCTTTCAGTTCTCTGTGCTCCCTGTTGGCCTTATCCATGCACCTTGGATGTTCACGAAGGTGATTTGGTGGTTGCAGCTCATCTGAAGATTTTGGCAATATCAGTCTTTATATAGCATGACGGCTGGCTTCTAAAGGCAGGCTTGCCTATACCAGTCATAACCAACTTCCAGACGAAGGCAGACCTGTTGGTATTGTTGGATTTTCCACCATTGTGCCGAAGTCACACCTGATTTCTTAACATTGGTTCTCCCCCATGGGAGCCATCCTGGATACAGTGCCTTTTCTGGGCCTTTGCTCTGCCTCAGCAAGTCGAGGACATTCAGGCTATGATTCCAGTGTTTCAACCCTTGACCCGGGTCTCAGTGAGAGCGAGTCTGAGGCTTTTTAGCCTTGTGTCTCCTGCTTTTGGACCACACCAGGTGGCACATGCGGGCTCTGTGGTGGAATCTGAAGTCTCAATGGGCTCAGCACCAAGGGAATCAAGCAGACCCCTCGCCCCATCCCACCCAAAACCAAAGGTTGTGATGGATGCAATGTTGCTGAATTGGAAAGGTCAGATCGGAGCAGTGGAGATGATGTGACTGGTCGCTAGTGGAGACTTGCTTCCTCATCAACCTACTGGAATTGCTAGCAATTCACTTGACAATGAAGGCATTTCTCCCATCTGTAAAGAGGGTAAGAGTTCAGATTCTTACAGACAACACAACCGCAATGTGGTACTGCAAAAAAAAAAAAAAGAGCGTCATGGGGTCGTGACTCCTGTGCTAGGAGATTCTACGTCTATAGAAGTGGCTGAATGGTCATGGCATCTACCTGATCACCCAACACTTGGTAGGCTCTTTAAACACCAGGACAGACAAACTCAGCTCACTTTGTCGTGCATATCACAAATGGCGGTTGCACCTGGAGGTGGTATAGGGCATTCTTCCAACAATAGGGCGAACTGTGGTTCGATCTTTTCGCCACTGCAGAGAACTGCAGTTCCCAAGCTTTCGCTCATTGAAGTTCCCAAGGTGATCTTCCCTCTGGGATGCGTTTCGCTTCTACAGGCACTCTGGAATAATGTATACCTTTCCACCCCTGCTTCTCCTGCCCAGAGTGCAGAAAAAGATCCCAAAAAACTGGATCTAAGTCACTCTAGTGGCCCTGGACCGGGCAAGGAAAGTGTGGTACCCGAAATGTCTGGCCATGCGCATCTGCTCCCCACTTTGGCGTCGCCTTAAGGAGGTTTTCCTGTCTAAACAGCAGGGTCAGGTTTTAAACCCTAATATGGAAAACCTGCACCTTCATGCGTGGAGATTGAATTGCGACAGTTGATGGTTATTGACCTTCCTCTCGAAGTGTGTAATGTAATTCTGCCAGACAGGCGTCTCTGCACCAAAACTGTATATGCTGGATGCTGAGGGAAATTTGTTATCTTGTGTTCTTCCAGTTATATTCAGCCTTTACAGTCAAAGTTATCCAACATTCTACTGTTTCCTTTCTTCTACCCAGCAAGACTTCATTGTGGTAATAGTTAAGGGTTATCTTTCAGTCCTTTCAGCTGTTTCGCAGTTCCCTCTTTTCAAACTCTCCTGTTTCTTGATGAGACTGGTTCACATGTTCCCGCCAAAACCTTTTGAAATGCTGCAGTGGGACTTTAATTTGGTTCTCACATACCTGATGTGCAACCTCTTTGAGTCCATGCACAGCTGGTCTCTACATCTACTCACAATAAAGACTGTATTTCTCATTGCCACAACTTGTGCCTGATAGGGAGTGAACTTCAAGCCTTGTCAGTCCAGCAGCCATACACATCCTTTTTTCTGGACAAACTGTGCCTGTGAACAAAAGCAGCAATTTTGCTGAAGGTAGTGGCACCCTCCACATAACGCAATCCATCACTTTGCCAGCTTATTATGTCACACCTCACCCATCCAAGGAGGAGGAATGGCTCAATCAGCTTGATCCTAAAGGATCCCTCAGTTTTTACATTGATTGGATTTGAAACTATCTATTGACCAGCATGCTATCCATGGGCTTCTCTGGAGCAAAGAAATAGGAAAGCCTTGCAGAAAAGAACCACCTCGCAATGGATTGTATTATGCATTTGATATACGCTAGCCACGAAACAGTCCCAGAAAGAATTGTGCACTCATTAATCTGAAAGAAACATGTTAGTTAAAGATTCCTTACCTTTGAATTACCCCCAGGCATCAGACTAGATCCATGGAGAATATTCAAAAGGTGAGGAATCAGCAGCAGACGTCTCTATCAGAATATACAGAATGTAGTGTTCTGTGAACATGTAGATGGATGTCTACATAGCAGCCTGGTGGATGTCAGCGACTGACAGACTGCACCAGCCCAGTGGTAGGAGCCTTTGGTATGAAAGAACAAGTTACTTACGTTCGGTAATGATATATCTGTAAGAAACATTAGTTAGTTATAGATTTCTTACCATAGAATTACCCCCAGGCGTCAGACATGACCTGGAAAGTTTTTCGTCAGCAGTACCTCTGCGCGTCGGAAGGTGGTGTCGGTCGGCTCCGCGTTCGTCGTTGGTGTTGTGGTCGCCGGGATGACGTCGTGGTAGCTACTTAGACGCCGCCCTCGCGCGCTGATGTCAGTTCTTTCTTTTTCCACGCCAGCCAGCGCAGATCCGGAGAGAGCGGTACCTCCAGTTACTTTTTGACTGACTTTTTCTCGACTTTTGTTGACCTCTTTTTTGAGTCTACGACTCCTGGTGCACAAGGGATGCCTGGTTTCAAAGCCTGTGGCTCCTGTCTCCGACTGATGTCGGTTACGGATCCGCACCACGTGTGCCTCTTTTGCCTGGAGCGCGACCACGACCCCAAATCGTGCTCCGACTGCCGGTCAAATGCACCGAAGACTTTGCGGGAGCGGTCCCGAAAGCTGCTTGCGCGCCGGTGTCGACCCCGGCCCCATCCCTAAGTGGACCCGGAGCCGAACTGGCGCCCTGAGGGGCTTTTGCGCCCCTGTTCACTCCTGGGGTCCTTTTTCAGCCAGATTGGCAACCTGAGGATGAGGAGGAGGACTGGGAGGGGTCAGGTGACCCTTTAACTGATCAGATGGGATCTGAGCAGGACTGGAGAGAGGAACTGGGGGATGCTAGTGGTCTTGATTAATCTCCTGACCTTGACATGTTGTCTCCTCCTACCGTGGCTACGGAGGAGGGAGCGTGGTGCTTCAGCCGGCAGCGAGCTCTTTGTAGCCCCTGCTGCCATTTGATGAGACCCTTACCGGCGTCCTTTTGGGCACGTGGTCCAGGCCCAACACTCGGGCTTGCATGGATAGGATGATTGCCAGACACCACCGCCTGGCTCCGGGCGACCCCACTTTCCTCTCCCAACACCCCACCCCGGAGAGCTTGATGGTCCAAGCCTCCACTTCCAAGAGCGCATTTCCTACCGCTCCAAAGGAAAGGGAATCCAAGAAGCTAGACCATCTTGGGAAGAACATTTTCTCTTCCACCAGCTTGGGACTGCGGTCGGTAAACACCGCATGTCTATTGGGCTATTAATCCCACTCTGTGTGGGATACGGTTGCGCAGGTGCTGCCCCAGTGTCCGTATGAGACCCGGACAGTGCTCTCCCAGGCTGTTGCTGCCAGGAGGGATGCGGCTAAGTTTACCATCCATTGTGGGCTGGATACCGCCGACTCTCTGCAGGACGATTTCCACGTCTGTAGCCCTTCGTCGCTACGCCTGGATGAGATAAGTTTTTCTGGGGATGTCCATAGCACCTTGATGGACATGCCCTTTGATGGCCGTCGCCTTTTTGGCGACAAAGCAGACAGTGCTCTAGAGCGTTTCAAGGCCTCACAGAGTACGGCTATGTCCTTGGGCCTCACCAGCCGCCCAGCGCAGTGTGCTTTTTGCCCCTCTTGTGGCTTATGAAGGGGTGCCCCTCTACATCCCACCCAGAGCCACAGGCCACAGCAAGTTTCCCAGCCTTTGCGCAGCCGGGGACGTGGGAACCAATGCCGTGGTTCCGGGGGCCAGCGGGCGGGCCAGTCCACCAACCACCCCCCCTCTGCAGCAGCCTCCAAACCCTCCTAGTCTGACCTTTCAGGCCCGTCAAACGCCAGTGGGCGGCAGGATTCGCCATCAACCCCCACCCCCTCCACTAGCGCACCATCACGTCAGACAGGTGGGTTTTGCAAATAGTCCGAAGGGGCTACTCCCTCCCCTTCAAGGCTACCCCTCCAGCCATGCCACCTCAATACCACCGCATGTCGAAGGATCACCTGACACTTCTCAAACAGGAAGTTTTGGTTCTCATGGCCAAGGGAGCCATCAAGCTTATTCCTGCCCCAGAAGTGGGTCGTGGTTGCTATTCCCAATACTTTCTGGTACCCAAGTAGGACAAGAGCCTGCGTCCTATCTTGGATCTCAGGAACGTCAACCGCTTCGTCCAGAAGGAGATGATGTTGACGCTCGCTCAGGTCTTGTCTGCCCTCGACCCTGGAGACTGGATGGTAGCGTTGGACTTGCAGGACGCTTATTTTCACATCCCCGTCCTGCCACGAAAGTTTTCAGTGTACCGTGCTCCCCTTTGACCTTACCAGCGCCCCTTGGGTGTTCACGAAAGTGATGGCGGTGGTCGCAGCTCATCAGCGTAGATCAGGGGTTCCAGTCTTCCCCTATCTCGACGACTGGCTGGTGAAAGCGGGCTCGCCCCAGGTAGTCGTCTCCCACCTCCAGACTACGTCCGACCTCCTGCATTCGCTGGGGTTCTCTATCAATGTGCCGATTTCACATCTGATTTCCTCTCAGAAGCTCCTCTTCATTGGAGCGGTTCTGGACACGACGCGGTTTCGGGTTTATCCACCCGAGCAGCGAGTCTGGGATATTCGGGCTATGATTCCAATCTTTCAGCCTCTATCCCTGGTTTCGGTCCGAATTACCCTGAGGCTGCTGGGCCTCATGGCCTCCTGCATCCTGCTGGTCGATCATGCCAGGTGGCATATGTGGGACCTGAAGTTCCTGTGGGTGCAGCATCAGAGGAATCTGTCCGATTGCGTCCAGATCTTGGAGGGCACTGCTTTACAGTTGCAGTGGTGGCTCACAAACCAGGACTGAGTCAACAGCAGATCCCTCTCCCTTCTCCAACCAGAGCACACGGTGGTGACGGACACATCCCTTCTGGGATGGGGCGGCCACATGGGAGAGGCGGAGATTAGAGGCCTCTGGTCTCCGGCGGAGACCGGGCTCCACATCAACCTTCTGGAGCTTCGGCGATTCGTCTTGCACTCAAGGCATTCTTCCCCTCTGTCCGGGGAAGAGTAGGGCAGGTGTTCACGGACAACACCACCGCCATGTGGTACTGCAACAAACAGGGTGAGGTGGAGCCCTGGACCCTATGTCAGGAGACCCTCCGCCTCTGTACATAACTGGAACATCAGGGCATATCCCTGGTGGTTCAACACCTTGCAGGTTCCCTGAACGCCAGGGCGTACAAACTCAGCTGCAGGTGCAAGATGGATCACGAATGGCGTCTTCAATCGGAGGTGGTGCAAGGCCTCTTTCAATAGTGGGGAGAGCCTTGGTTAGATCTATTCGCCACCGAAGAGAACGCACAATGTCAGCAATTCTGTGTGTTGGAATTTCCAAGGCGGCACTCGCTAGGCGACGCTGTTCGTCGCGAGTAGAGTTGCTGTCTGTTGTACGCCTTTCCCCCTATACCACTTCTTCCCAGAGTGCTGAAGAAGATCAGGCCCGACCGGGCCCATGTCATTCTTGTGGCCCCATATTGGGCACGAAGAGTCTGGTATCCCGAGCTGCTCAACATGGTCATTGAACATCCGATCAGACTGCCTCTTCAGGAGGATCTTCTGTTGCAGCAGCAGGGGACTGTCCTCCACCTGAACCTGTCCAGCCTCCACCTCCTTGCGTGGAGATTAAGCGGAGGCAGTTGACGTCTTTCGACCTGCCTCCCGAAGTTTGCGATGTAATCTTGGCAGCCAGTCGTCCCTCCACTAAGACGGTATACGCCTGCCGGTGGAACAAGTTTGTGGCATGGTGCACAGAAAAGGCTGTGGACCCCTTTTCTGCCCCTCTTTCTGAAGTTCTCTTGTTCCTTCTTTCCTTAGCCCAGCAGGCCTCTGCTCTGGACACTATCAAAGGCTCTCTTTCGGCCATCTCTGCCTTCCTTCGGCTTCCCAATCAGCCTTCTCTTTTCAAGTCGTGGTTGTGAATCGCTTCTTGAAAGGCATAACTCATCTCTTTCCTCCTATTCCCTCGTTATGCCTCAGTGGGACTTGAATCTCGTTTTAACCTATTTAATGTGCGCTCCCTTTGAGCCGCTTCACAACTGTCCTTTGAGACTCTTAACTCTTAAGACTGCATTCCTGGTGGCCATCACTTCTGCCAGAAGGGTGAGTGAGATCCAGGCTCTTTCCTCCAATCCCCCTTTCCTGTCTGTCCATCTGGACAAGGTGGTTCTCAGGACCCGTCCATCCTTCCTTTCTAAGATTTTCACTGCCTTTCACATCGGGCAGACCATCACTTTGCCCACCTTCTTTCCGCCTCCGCACCCTTCGAAATAGGAGAGGCTCCACCGTCTTGACCCAAAGCGTGCCCTTTCTTTCTATCTGGATCACACAAAACAGTTCTGGGTGGATGACCAACTCTTTGTTGGCTACGTGGGCACCAGGAAAGGTCTGGGTGTACACAAGCGAACCATTTTTCGATGGGTCGTTTTGTGTATTAAAGCATCCTATTCTCTGGCTTAAAAGGAGCCTCCAGTGGGGCTACATGCCCATTCCACCTGGGCGATGGCAGCCACTACTGCCTTGGGAAGGGGAGTTGCTCTATATGACATCTGTCAGGCAGCTATGTGGGAATCACTGCACACGTTTACGAAACACTGCTGTCTGGATAGACAAGTCCGGAGAGACGGCTTCTTCGGCCGTTCTGTTCTCCAGGACTTTCTGGTGTGATCTTGGTTCGCAGACCGAGTACCAGGGTTGGTATTGCTGAGGTAAGGAATCTATAACTAACATGTTTCTTTCAGATGAACAAGTTACTTACCTTTGGTAACGATATATCTGTAAGAAACATTAGTTAGTTATAGATGTCTTACTGCCCCACGCATCCTCCCCGTTCTGTGAACTGATTTCTGGGGTTTAGGATATCGTTTCAGGGCCCTAGTTTTGTGCACCAATGGTCAGTGTCTTGCATAGCTCTGCGTTTCTGGCGCGGAAAGTCGTGTACAGAACTGACATCAACGCTCGAGGGCAGCATCTAAGTAGCTACTGCGATGTCATCCCGGCGACCACGATGCCACCGGCGAAAGTGGAGCCGACCAAGGCCATCTTCCGACGCGCAGAGGTACTGCTGACGACAAACTTTCCGGATCCAGTCTGATGCCTTGGGGTCATATTATGGTAAGGAATCTATAACTAACTAATGTTTCTTACAGATATATCGTTACCGAAGGTAAGTAACTTGTTCTTTCATACCAAAGGCTCCTACCACTGGACTGGTGCAGTCTGTCAGTTGCTGACATCCACCAGGCTGCTATGTAGACATCCATCTACATGTTCACAGAACACTACATTCTGTATATTCTGATAGAGACGTCTGCTGCTGATTCCTCACCTTTTGAATATTCTCCCTGGAGTCAGACTGGATCCAGAAACTTTTCACCATTTCTTCTGCACATTGGAAGGTGGCGCCTTGAGGCTCTGCACTGACGCTGTTCCAATCTAGAAACAACTTTCAGGGCCTATATAGGCATCACTCCCGTGCATGGATGTCTTTTCCTTTCTTTCTGTACCTCCAAGTGCTGATCCAGAGCTTCTCTCGTCTCTCAGAGACCATCCTTTTTCCATTTATCTCTAAAATTCCTGTGTGCAAGGGATGTCAACCTCTATGACAACAGGTTTTAAGCCCTTTAAGGATTTTCAGAAGCAGATGTTTGTGACAGATCCCCCCAGGTTTGCCTGTGTTTGGGGTTGAGCCATGACTCCAATACCTGTGGAGACTGCCCGTCGATAAATCAGAAGGCCATCTGGCGAATGTGAGTCAAAACTTCATGCCTCAAGCACAAGAAGACCGCTCCAAAAGCTGGTTTTCTTCGCACTGCCAGTCCTCTGTTAAGCACAAAAAATATAAGAAGTCAAAGGGGAGTTTCGCTATTTCACCCCATTCCTATTCACCCAATAGGGTGCGTTGGCGGTGCCAACAGTCCCGTTCCCGCTCCTGAATTCTGCCGACTTCAACACCGATTCCACAGCTGGTTATGGCACAACCCAAGTTTCCGGGGCCTTCAGCCACGTCAGATTGATGAGTTCCGTGCAGCTATGCTACGGCTCTTTTGATCTTTACCAACTCTCTATGGTGTGCGTTCGGGTCCTGCAGAGCTGTGTTGCCTTCCACCTTGATTATTTTCAGCGGGTTCTCCCTCAACGCCAGCTGGTCCCTCTGAGCCGCAACTGCCTTCGACTCCAGCACCATCGCTGCCCCCGATACCCACAACCACAGCAGGCCTGGGTACTCCAATGGAAATGCCTACTTCGCTGCCTGAACAGGTGGCCCCCATTGTCTTCTCCAATGCCGACTCGACACTGGTCACAACAAAATCCGACTGCTGTTTCTGCACTAGCTTAAACATAACGTTGATAGCATTCCTTACACTCAATTGGCAAGAGACTTGCAAGAGGATTGGCCGAGCCACAGAAGAATCTGCCTCCTATGCCATTGTCTTATGTAGGGTGGCTGCAGCCTTGACCTCTACCTTCCTCCATGGAGGTGAAAACAAACATCCTGACTGAAGTCTTGCAGCCTGACCAGACTGCTTCTGAGCATCTGTTACCTTTTAATGAGGCCTTGACGGAAACCCTCCTATGGGCTTGGGCTAACCCTTGTACTGGCCCTCCTGTTAATTGACTAATTTCCAGGTGCCACTCTCCAGCTTCAGGTGACCCAGCCTTCTTGCCATAGCACCCATCTCCGGAGAACATTGTGGTGCAAGCTTCTACTAGCTGGTCCAACCTCACCAGGGAGTCAAAGAGAGTGGAGACATTTGGAAAACGATTCTGGTCCTGTGTTCAATCAATGCCTCCTGTTTGTTGGGCCATTACTCTCATGCCCTCTGGGGCTCAGTGGCACAAGTCCTGCCTGGTGTTCATGACCTTTTCCCCAGTTATTTCACAGGGCATCTGGGATGGTTGTGGTGCGGCCAAGTTCACTATTCTTTGTGGCTTGGACACCACCTACTCTGTTGGATGGGTTATTGCCATTTGTCATGTGGCAACAATCTACTGGGTTCTTAGATGATGTCCAGTCCTCCGAGATGGGCATGTCGTTCAATTGGACAATCTGGTTCGGGGACAAGGCTAACTCTACACCAGAAAATGTTAAAGAGAGTAGGTCTACTGCTCACTCTCTTGGCCGTTCTACCCAGCCTCGCCAGCAGCAATTCCAGTGCTCCTTTTGTGGCTTTGGGTGAGGTGTCTCTTAACACCAGCCTGTCCCACCCAAGCAAGGTACCCAGTAGCTTTGCGATGGGAGGCCATGGTGCCCACAGCCGGCAAGGGCAATGTCAGCATGTTAGTCTGCCCTACCACTCACTGCATAACCACTTGTCAAACCTCTTTAGTGTACGCTTACAGGGTCACACCCTACCTGGTGGGAGACGGAACCCATTGAGTCTCTCCAGGTTGGCAAGTGATTACATCGGACAGTTGGGTCCTCTAAATTGTTCACAAGTGCTAAGCCTTACGTTTCATTTAGTCCCCGCTGCACATTCCGCCATCTACCCCACAACTGACAGAGGGCCAGCTCTCTATTTTGAGGCAGTAAGAGCCATCCCTTTGGCCAAAGGGGCTATTGAGAAAGTAACTTCTCCAGAGATAGGACGTGGTGTTATTCCCCGCTATTTCCTAGTGCTCAAGAAGGATGAAGGGCTTGTGCCTATTCTAGATCTGCGCCATGGGAATTTCTTACTCTGGAAAGTGAAGTTCAAAATGCTCATCCTGGACCAGATTTTGTCTTCCCTCGCCCCCTAAGACAGGATAGGGCGTTGGGCCTCCATGATGCTTATTTCCATATTCCTGTCCTGCCAGCCTATCGGCACTACTTGCATTTCGTGGTGGGAGAGGAGCATTTCCAGTTCACTGTGCTCCCCCTTTGTCTCAGCAGCACCCCTCAGGTGTTCACAAAGTTGATGACAGTGATGGTAGTAAACCATTTGAGGTCAGTGGTGCCAGTCTTCAACTTCCTAGACAACTGGCTGTTGAAGTCAGATTCACCCCAGGCAGTCGTCAACCACCACCAGACTACTGCAAACCTGTCACATCATGTGGCGGTCAGTATAAACATACCGAAGTCACACCTGACTCCTTCCAAGATGTTCCCCTTCATCGGGGCCATTCTAACATGGTAAGGATTTGTGTCTTTCACCCCTGCGATAGAGAGTCCAGGACATTGAGGCTATGATCTCAAGCCTCGGTCCTTGATTTCAGTTAGGTCGACTCAGAGGCTGCTAGGACTGATGACCTCCTCCATCCTTATGGTCAAGCACACTAGGTGGCATATGCAGGCTCTGCAGTGGGATCAGTGGCGTAACAAAACTTGAGGGGACTCCTCTGCAATGTGGATTGAGGGGCACCCCATGCTCCAGTCCCAGTCAGGAGCTCTCAGGCCCATCAGTGCTCAGTGTCAGAGGGGGCCACTGGAGGTCGTGGTCCCCCCATAGAGCAGGGGCTATTGCTATGCCACTGAGTGGGATCTAAAGTCCCAGTAGGCCCAACATCAAGGGGACCTCTCCGACCATGTCCAGGTTTCAGAGGTGACTGCGAAGGATCTGCAATGGTAACTACTGGACTGCATTTGTGTGAGCAGCAGACCCCTCTCCCTTCCCTTCCAGAGCTAATAGTGGTGACCGAAGCGTCACTTCTGGATTGGAACGGCCACCTGGAAGAGGTAAAGATCGGAGGCCTATGGTCCCCAATGGAGGCCCTGCTCCTTATCAGCCGTCTGGTACTGAGTGCCATGCGCGTGGCTCTGAAAGCCTTCCTGCAATCTATCAAGGGGAGGCTGGAACAGGTGCTCACGGACAACACCACCACAATGTGATACTGTAACAAACATTGCGAGGTGGGGTCACGGACCCTGTGCCAGGAGGCTTTGTTTCTCTGGAACTGGCTGGAGTGCCAGGGAATCTTCTTAGTGGTGAACCGTCTGGATGGCTCATTGAATGACAGGGTGGATGAAAGCCTTTGGCACCCAGCAGATCATGAGCAGCGGTTACACCCATAAGCCGCGTTAGGTCTCATCTGTGAATGGGATGACCCTTGGCTAAATCTATTCACCAGTGCCGAGGAAGCGCAGTGTTAACACTTCTGCATGGTGGAGTTTCTAATGCATCTGTCGCTCTGAGGCGCTTTTGCCTTTAGTGGAGCTCTGGACTCCTATATGCATTTCGACCAATACCACTCCTGGCCAGAGTTCTCAAGATCAGAACAGAATGGACCCAAGTCATCCTAGTGGCCCTGGACTGAGCACAGAGTGTAGTATCCTGAACTCCAGGGCTTGAGCACCTGTCCCCCCGATCAGGTTGCACCTCCAGGAGGATCTGCGGTCATAGTGGGGGGACTGGCTTCTCCACTCTTACCTTCACAACCTCCACCTTCATGAATAGAGATTGAGCAGCGACAGCTGAACACCTTCGATATTCCACCTGAGGTAGTTGATGTCATGTTAGCAGCTTGCTTCCCTCAACAAAAAACGTTTTACCCTGACAACAACTTTGTGGTTTGGAGCGGCACTTGCCAGATTAACCCCAAGGCCTAGCTCTAAGCACAGCTAAAGGTTATCTTTCGGCCATCTGGACCTTGTTACCGTTGCCTGATCAGCCCTCTTTATTTAAATCACCTGTTGTGATGCGCTTCTTGAAAGGGCTGAAACATATGTTTCCCTGTTCTCCGTTTGTAGTGCCTCAATGGGACCTTAATCTTGTCCTTACTATCTGATGTGCACTCCATTCGAGCCAATCCACAGCTGTCCCTTACTACTTCTTATACCAAAACAGTTACTGGTTGTTATCACCTTCGCACCCCAAGTGAGTGACCTTCAGGCTCGGTGTGTTCATCCACCTTACACCACCTTCTTCTCTGATAAGCTGGTTCTGTGAACTAGGGCATCCTTTCTACCGAAAGTTGTGACGCCATTCCACCTAAACCAAAACATCACTCTGCTGGCTTTGTATGCTTCTTGTCTCCATTGCTTGGATCCCAAGAGAGCACTGAACTTTGACATAAGTCATACGGGTAGACAATCATCTCTTTGTTGGGTTTGTCGGAGCGAAAAAGGGAAAGGCTGTGCAAAAGCATACCATCTTAGACTGGCTCTATTTAAAAGGTGAGGAATCTGTCTCTAAAGGTCTCTATCAGAAGAACAAGTTACTTACCTTCGGTAACTCTCTGTCTGGTAGAGAATCTATCTCATCGCAGATTCCTCACCAACCCTCCAATAATCCCCATTCTGTGTTTGGACTCTACCCATGATTAAGAACCCAAGTCTAGGAATCTGCACACTGTCTACCTGTTATCTTTTGGGGCTATATGTTTGGGTACTCGAACAGTCTTGAAAGCAACTGACGTCAGCGCAAGGGGGTGGTGCCTGTATAGGCCGCACACTTCATTTTAGGAATGGAACAGTGTCATGGCAGAGCTTCAAGGCACCCCCTTCTGGAGTACTAACAAGTTTCTGGATCTAGTCTACCGCCTGGGGAAATATTCAAATGGTGAGGAATCTGCGGCTACATTCTACCAGAAAGAGAGTTACCGAAGGCACATAACTTGTTTACCCGCTCTGGTGGGACGGGCATTTTACCCCGATCTGTCGTGCAGGATTTCCGGGGTGAGCCATTCCACAGATTCACCACCTTGAGAGGTACTGCTTTGGTATTTTTTCACAAGGTGAGGAATCTGTGGTTAGAAGTCTGTATCAGAAGAACAACTCTAACTGCAGATTCCTTTCCGACCCTACCTTTTCTGTGGAATTAGTTCATACTGTTCATTTATCAGATCACAGTCTAGAGATCTGCACACTGACAAATTCTTCTGAGCTTTGTGTCCAGTGGTACAGACCGAGATCAGGAAGAAACTGACAGCGCATAGAGGTGGTACAGATGTAGTGGCCCAGATGTCACATCTGGGGCAAGGCTGATCCGATGCGGGGCCGCATGATCCCACCTGCCGACACTCTATGGAATTGCTGTTGAAAAATCTCTAGGTCCAGTCTTGCGCTTGGGTATATTACCAAGGTGAGGACTCTGCGGTCAGATGGAGTCACTACCAGAAAAGGCATTACTGAAGGTAAGTAACTTGTGTTTTTTACTGAGTTTTATTTCTGAAATTAAGGATTATAAGGCTTCCATTTCCTTATTTTCTTTTCATTTATTTTATAAGGTAGTGCAATTTTAATGTATTGTTTTAGTTACTCCTTTTTAAATAAGGTATTTCTCTTTTTATTCCCGAATGTTGTATTGTTCAATTCTTACTTAAACGTGTTTACATTCTATTTTTAGCTGATATGAAGGCTCCAAAACGTCGACAGCCTTTTGTTCCATTTGCTCTTCGAAATCATACTGGCTGTATGCTGTGGTTTGCTACTCTAACCACAACTCCTACCCGGTAAGATTCATAAGAATGTATCCTCTCTTTTGACTGTTCCATTCTTTCTCAATTTGACGATAGAACTTGTTTGGTTTGCCTCTAGAGCAAGTGAGTAGGTTTGTTGAAATTAAACCTCATTGCTTTGATTAAGCTATATCTGCTCTCAGCTTGCAGAAGTGTGCATTTGTATAGGCCTTGCCTCTGCAAATGTTTCTTCAGCACCATGGCTGGAAAAAGCACTGTCAGATAACTGCCTAAAGCTGTGAAGGAAACTCATTTAAAATTAGTTGCTTTGGCCGAGTTGGAGAGAGGTGAAATTATTGGTGAGAATTTGACCAAGGTTTAAGCAGTTAAAGTCCGTGGTTTCCAAACTGTGGTCTGGGGACCCCTGGGATCCGCAAAGCCTCCTCAGGGGGTCCACAACTACTTTGAAAATTAGGTAATATTAACAGAGTAATAAAGTGTATATAAATAAGGAAGCTAAATGTACGATTGAACATTTTAAAAAAATACTGTAAATTTGAAGGAATTTGAAACTGGAGGCAGAAAATTAAATTAGTATCCTCAGATTGATTAGTGGAAACAGTGCGGGTGCATCAAACAGAATATAGTATGACCAATGCGTGGCCTTAATTGAATTTGGAAAAGTGGCAACCTTTCTATTAAAATTAAATAACTACATATTTTTTATTTATATGCGTTTGCAAATTATATAAAATGTGTCATCAATTGTGTATTTGTTTGATGAATGCTTTTTTTCTGTATTGTTTTGCAGTTCAAATCATCGACAATGCTTAGGCCAGGGTCCCCGGCTTCTTTTAATGACTCGTGGGGGGGAGGGGTGTCCCAGGATTCCATTAATGATTCAGTGGGGGTCCCCGGGTTCCAGTAATGATTAGGTGTGGGTTCCCATAAGTCAAAAGTTTAGGAACCACGGGTTTAAGTAAATCTTAACACTTTGACTAAATATTATTCCCATTGTGTTAAAAGAAACTTTTTGTTTTTTCAAATAATTTTACAAAGGGGGACAAAGGTGTTGGGGGGGGGGGGGGGGGTCAAAGTGACTTAGGAATTTAGGAGCTTCATCACAGCTTCAGCTTCCTGGTCTAATACAGAGTCTAGACACCTTCAAGTTGCACTCTCAACTCTCATTTCTAATCTGCATCAAATTTGTAGAGGAAGCAAAATGGCATTGCTGCACTAGCAAAGGCCTGGTCCTCAATTGTTGTGTTGTGTGGTGTGTATATTGCCATTCAGTCCAAGTGACTCACAAAAGCATATACAAGAGCCTGAAATAGAGCAAACAATTACATTAGGACCACTTTGAGAGGTGTTGCAGCTTTGTCATGTTTTCAGAGATAGACACAGGTCACTGAATAAGCAAGACAGGCTTGCATCTAGAGTGTAGAAAAGATTATCCAGAGCTCCCGTCAAAATGACTGCTTGTGCCCTGCCTGACAGGCTAAAGTCACAGCCCCATTCTCAAAGAAACTGGATGTGGGTAGATTGAAACCCATGCTCTAAGCTACTGGCTTACTGCAAAAGCTGTGTAAGCTGACAGAAGTTACCCTTGCTGCATACTGGTAAACAAATGCATGAATAGATGCAGAGGGAGAGGCAAATAGCAGAAAGAGGATTTTGTCAAACTTAGCAAAAATACCTCCTGAAATCTACTTGAATGCAACAACATCATGGTTCCAGTGGAGATCTGCAAATGACAACGTGCAGTATCAAAACCTCTGTAGGCATTCCGGAACTTAAGAAGGCGACAATTGGCATGCAAAAATCAATTTCATAAGTTAAGGTGAGGTTAGGAGCACTTGCAACCCTTACAAGCAACACAGAGTTGTCTTTGAAGTCAATACAGGTTAGAACTGGCTCCAGTGAGGTTACATTTATGGTTTAAGGGGGGGGAGTGGCTTGCTGCAGAGATGGCCACTTGTTAGAGCGGCTCCGCCGGATCGCCCCGATATAGCCCCCAATATCTGTTATAATCCTCCGAAGCGGGCACGGAAGGCTCCGCCCTAGGGCCGCTCGGAGCCCGGATGCTGGGAATACTATGGTGAGCCGGATCGGGTTTGGATTGAAGTTGCGGCCTGGGAGGCCAGTGTCCTGCGGCAATCACTGGCATCATTTGCCAGCTGCCTGAGAATAGCTGCACGCGCTGTGGACGTGGCCAACCGCACTGTAAGCCCAGGCGATGATGGAGAGGAGAATCAGACAGAGGGCCGGAACTGGCCCATACATATCCTAAAGGGGAGATCGGATAGGCGACAAAGAAGCTCTGCAGCAGAGACTGAGAGAGACCACACCTCGGCGACTGTAACAAGGGGGCCACGGGCTCCGAAACGCACTGAGTGCGGTGCTCCGCCTGTGGCTGAGGCCGAGGCTGAGCGAAACACGGGAGTGAAGTGTGGGGTAAAGCCCCGGCCTGCAAGGGGTGAGTGACGCTGATATACCGAATGGCCAGGAGCCCCCACAGGCTGAAGGCGATCTCCTGAAATCTCCACATTGCCACCCACGCCCAGGGGTCTTCCTCGCCCCTATTCTTCTGCTCCTACCTTGTCGACACCCAGAGCCACAGGCGACTCAAGTAGGAAGAGGAGGCCGGTCAGCTAGTGGACTGGCGATTCGGGTAGAGGCCCAAGGCAACAGCACAGGCAACACATTGTGGGGTGCCACAGAAGCTCAATCAGCTGGTGTGGCTGGAGGACGGCACTCTTGTGACTTCAGAGCCGAAATCTGACAGGCAAGCTTTGACTGGCATGGGCAGGCGGCAGTGAGTACCGCTCTCTGTGTTTCCCAGCACCCCCTTGTAGACCCTGCAGGGTCAGGAGGTCCAAACAATGACAGGAAGTAGGGGCCCTCGCAACACTCAACAAATCAAATTGGACAAATACACCCTGTTGCAGGGATCGCTGGCAGGACCTGAAACAATGGCGGTTCCTGAACCCATACTGCAGGATGTCAAGACAGCTATTAAGGGGGTCAGCGTGGACCTCACTGGGAGAATAGATTTAGTAACTACAGAGGTCTCCCTATCTGATAGAAACACATAGTGATTGATTGCTTACCTTAGAATTACCCCCAGGCGTCAGACTGGATCCGGAAGGTTTTCGTCAGCAGTACCCCTGCGCGTCGGAAGGTGGCGTCGTGCGGTTCCGCGTCCGTCATTGGCGTCGTGGTTCCCGAGATGACGGCGCGGCAGCTACTTAGACGCCGCCCTTGCGCGCTGACGTCAGTTTTTTCGTTTTCTGCGCCAGCAAGCGCAGATCCCGAGAGAGCGGTGCCCCCAGTCATTTTTTGACTGAGTTTTTCGAGGCTTTTTGTCTTTGTTTTTCGAGTGGTTCGACTCCTGGTGCCGTAGGGATGCCCGGCTTCAAGTCTTGCGGGGACTGTCATCACATGATGTCGGTGACGGACCCGCACCGCATGTGTCTCTACTGCCTGGGGCACGACCACGACCCCAAGTCGTGCCCTGACTGCCGGGCCATGGCGCCGAAGACTTTGCGGGAGCGGTCCCAAAAGTTGCTTGAAGTCCGGCAGTCGGCACCGCGCCGCTCAAGGTCCCGGTCCCATGGGAGGTCGAGGGACCCATCACCATCGTTCGCCGGGATCGAAGTTTTCGCACTCGGGGTCAGGTAAGGCAAAGCATCACAAGAAGTCGAAGAAGCGTCATTGTTCTCTGACTTCCGTTTGCCCATCGCGCACTGCGGCTGAGGGTACGGGTGGTGCCTCTCCGGCGGAGCCTATGCAGTCGCCGTCGGCCTACCCGCCCTTCCCGGGTCCGTCGGCTACTCTGGCCCAGCTGCAGGAATTTCTGTCAGCCATGGCCCGCCTCTTTGGGCTGTCGGTCCGCGCCTGCGTGCCTTCAGGCCCCACGGGCCCGACTGGGGGTCCTCGCCCTCTACTGTCGGTGGCTCCGTCATCGCTGTCGGCTTCAGCCCCCGTGCTTCAGAGCCCCCAAGGTTCCAGGCCTGGATCCCGGCTGACGCCGGTTGACCTTGTGACACCTCCGATGTCGACCCCACCGGCACCACCTCCAACGTCGCCCGTGCCACCGGACGACGTTGTCCCCGGTTTCAGCCCCGATGTGGACATGGCGCCGGAAAGGCGTCGCTCTACGCCGATTCCGATGCATTTCTACCCCTATGTCCAACCTCCTTATTTTTGGCCTGTACATCAGCCTTTGGAGGAAGGGGAGGACTGGGAGGGGTCTGAGGACCCTCTCACAGCTCAATGTGAGTATGACCTGGACTGTGCAGAGGAGCTGGGTGATGCCAGTGGTCTTAACACCTCTCCTGACCTTGGCATGCTAACTCCTCCTACCGTGGCTACGGAGGAGGGTGCAAGTTACGCAGTGGTGATGCGTAGGGCGGGCGAGGCTCTCCACCTCCAACTCCCTACAGTGGCCATCAGGACTAACCTCCTGACAGAAGTGCTTCAGCTGGCGGCTACCTCTGCGGAGCCACTGCTGCCTTTTAATGATGCACTATTCTGACGTTCTTTTGGGCAGCTGGTCCAGGCCCAACGCAGGGGCTCCTGTGGACAGGAACGTGGCCCAACGCCATCGCCCAGCCCCGGGCTACCCCCTTTTCCTCTCCCAACACCCCACCCCTGAGAGCTTGGTTGTGCAAGCCTCCACGTCCCAGATCGCATTCCCTACCGCACCCCCGGACAGGGAATCCAAGCGACTGGAGCAGTTTGGAAAGAAGATTTTTTCTTCCCCCAGTTCAGGGCTGCGGTATCTGAACACCGCATGCCTCTTGGGCCTTTATTGGCATTCGCCCTTTTGGCAACAAGGCAGATAGTTTGTTGGAGCGCTTTAAGGACTCGCGGGCTATGGCCAAGTCCTTGGGCCTTTCGGCCACTCGCCCTCCTCCACCTTCTGCTTTTCGCTCCTTTCGTAGCCACGGAAGGGGCGCCCGACACGTTCGCTTCAGAGCCACAGGCCTGCACAGCAACAGTCACAGCGTGGACGTGGAACGTGCCGAGGTGGGTCAGGGGGCCAACGTGCGGGTCAGTCCACCTCCAACCCGGCCACCACTGCCTCCAAACCTTCCTAGTCCGGTTTTTCAGGCCCATCACACGCCAGTGGGCAGCAGGATTCGCCATCACCTCCCCCACTGGTGCACTATCACTACGGAAAGGAGGGTTTTACAAATAGGCCGTAGGGGCTACTCCCTCCTCTTCAAGACTACCCCTCCAGCCATGCCGCCCCAGTACCACCGCATGTCTGGGGATCACTTGGCACTTCTTCAACAGGAAGTTGTGGCCCTCTTGTCCAAGGGGGCCATCAAGCGCGTTCCTGTGCCAGAAGTAGGTCGTGGTTGTTATTCCCACTACTTGCTGGTGCCCAAGAGGGACAAGGGCCTGCGTCCTATCTTGGACCTCCAGAACGTCAATCGCTTCCTCCGGAAGGAGAAGTTCAAGATGTTAACTCTGGCTCAGGTCTTGTCTGCCCTCGACCCTGGAGACTGGATGGTAGCGTTGGATCTGCAGGACGAATATTTCCATATCCCCATCCTGCCTGCCCACCGGCGTTAACTACGATTTACGGTAGTCCACAAGCACTTTCAGTTTACCGTGCATCCCTTTGGCCTTACCAGCGCCCCTCGGGTTTTCACGAAAGTGATGGCAGTTGTCGCAGCTCATCTGCGCCGATCAGGGGTGCCAGTCTTCCCCCTATCTCGACGACTGGCTGTTGAAGGCGGGCTCGCCCCAGGCAGTCATCTCCCACCATGGAGCTCTAAGTCCTCTTCCTCCCATTCGAGGTCGTCTGGACACTTGGGTGAGAGGCACAAGAAGAATAAATCGTCCAAGCGGACTTCGACTTCACCTCAACTGGCGTTCGTCGTCGAGAGATGTAAGGAGCACCGACGCTCTAGCACGGTTCTTTGGAGCCAGAGCCTGAGTCGACTTCGTGCCTCCCTCCCTTTCCGGGACCCGGAGCAACTCCCGCTCAAATTAAAGATGTTTATGAGGCCATGCGCCGCATATTTGAGCTGAACAACCCTGTTGGTGAACCCTCGGGCCCGCGGGGCCGGATGGGTCCCCATCGGTATTACAACTTCGTCCACGGTGCCGGTGGGGCCTCAGGGATCCGGGTCAACGCCGGTCATACCAACACAACCTCCCCCGGCGTCGAACCCAATGTCGGTGCCTGTGATGTCACTGATGCCCGTCGGTGACGCAAGCCCCATCCTCATCCCCGACGACACGGAGCCAGAACGGCGTTGAGCGATGACAATTCTGACATTGACAGAACCCAGGGGTTCTATGTTGTCGCCTGAGCAATTTGTGGATGTGTTGGCCTCAGGAGAGGAATGGGAGGAGTCTGGAGACCCACTAGAGAACCAGGATATCTCTGAGGAGACTATGGACTCTTATGGGGAACCTGGAGAAGCCAGTGGTCTGGATACTTCCTCAGGTATTGGCATGCTCTATGCTCCTACAGTGGCTTCGGTGGAAGGGGTGTCCTATGCCATGGTGGTGAAGAGGGTAGCTGAGGTCCTTGGACTGGAGTCCTGACTAATCTCGTGACCGAAGTGCTTCAACCTGGGGCTTCCACCTCTGAATCCCTATTGCCCTTTAATGAGGCACTTACGGATGTCCTTCTAGGAACATGATCCAAGCCTAGCACAGGGGCTCCTGTGAATAGGACGATTGCACGTCACCGACCCAAAGTTCCTCAGCCAACACCCCACCCCAGAAAGTTTGTGTAGGAGAGTAGGATCTGCTTCTTATAGGTCCCCTCACTTTCTGCTGATGTTTCACTGTTAAAGACCTAGACTGGCTGAGATCCTGCTATCCAGGACCCCAGCCTAGCTGCTTTCTCCTCTAAATTGATTGCATGTACTTTAGGTACACTCCAGATTGGAGTCTGGGGTACCCTTATAAGTCCCTAGTATATGGTATACTATGTACCTAAGGCATAGGTACCCCAGAAGCCTCTCAGGGGCTGCATCATGTATTATGCCACCACTGGGAGACCATTCAAAATGACACAACAGGTCTGCTACAGCAGCATGTGTACGGTGGTGCATGCACCCCTTACTTAGATATAGATTCACTATATCTATCCTTATCACTGCACATATAAACCCATCAGTCGCCCCTATGGCAGGCCTTATCAATCCTGAAGGCAGGGTGGTGGGTTTTATATGAGAGGGTGCCCATGCATGAGCAGAGCCCCTCGGCAGCCTTCGGAACCTCTATTCCGGGGTTTTTTGTGACCACCTCCCAGACAGGCTTTAGTGTATTGGTGCTGGGTGGGTGCACTCTGAGAGTGTTTTGATGTCTGCACTGGGGGCACATTTGGTGTTCCTGTGCATAGTCCAGCTCAAACCGGTTGCAGGAGCCATTTGCTCCTGCTCTGGTGCAAAACTGGACAAAGGACATGCGTGTAGCCACCCTTCTGTCCTGACCCTCCCATCGGTGGGTCCCCAGAGTTTGTCACACAACTTCCTTGGGTATAAAGTAGGAACCCCTGACTACAAGACTTTAGATTTACCTGGAAGAAACTCTGCATCTGAAAGAAACACGTTAGTTTGATTCCTCACCTTAGAATATCCCCAGGCGTCAGACTGGATCCGGAAGATTTTTGTAGCAGTACCCCTTGCGCGTCGCTAGGCGTCGTCTGCGGCTCCGCGTCCGTCGTTGGCGTCGCGCGCCGGAATGACGTCGTCGGAGTACTTAGACGCCGCCCTCGCGCGCTGACGTCAGTTCTTCTTTTTTCCGCGCCAGTAAGCGCCGATCCGGGAGAGCTAACCCTTTAGTCACTTTTTGACTAACTTTTTCGATTCTTTTTGGTCACTTTCGACTCTGGTGCCGGTAGGATGCCTGGTTTCAAGGCCTGCGACGACTGTCACCGACTGATGTCGGTGACCGATCATCACCGCCGGTGCCTGTACTGCTTGGGCCTCGACCACGACGCGGAGTCGTGCTCCGACTGTATGGCCCTGACCTCGAAAGCTAGGCGGGAGCGGTCCCGCAAGCTTCTCGAGCTTCGCCACTCGGCTCCGCGCCCCTCTCGATCCCGGTCCAGGAGGAGGTCCAAGGATCGGTCGCGGAGCCGCACTCGACATCGTCGCTCGTCTGGCTCAAAGTCTTCGGGTAAGTCGAAGCGCTCTAAGAAGTGCAAGAGGCGACACCGCTCTTCGGACTCCCCTCACCGGTCGCGCGACTTGGCCGAGGGTCCGGGTGGTTCCACCCCCGCGGCTCCGCTGGAGCCGCAGGTGCTTTGCAAATCCCCATACCCGCCGGTCCCTGGGATTGACGCGACGCCGACGGAGGTCAGTGCCATCCTCTCGGCCATGAGGAGCCTGGCCCCGCCGTCGACGCCCGCTGGCGTGCCTTCGGGCCCCGCGGACTCGACTGGGCGACCTCGCGTGCCGGCAGCTCCGGCCCCGGCGCCGTTGGAGGCGCCGGCCCCGACGCCGCAGGTCCCCGAGGGGCCCGAGCCTGGCCCCCGTCGACGCCGGTCGACCTCGTCACGCCTCCTCCGCCGGCGCCGACACCGGTACCACCCCCGACGCCGACTACGGTCGACGTCGATCCCCGGTTCAGCCCCTGTCCGGTCCCGACGCCGATGCGGCGCCGCTCGACGCCGCATCCGATGCCGCTAGAGACACATATTGTCTATCGACCGGCTCCGATCATTCCTCCTGTTTACCAGGAATCGGATGACGGGGGCGAATGAGAGGGGTCTGAGGACCCTATGGCCCTTCAGGGGCAACTTTCTCAGGACTGGGCAGATGAACTGGGGGAGGCCAGTGGATTGGATACCTCACCGGACACTGGATTCATCTCTCCTCCGACTGTGGCTTCGGAGGAGGGTGCAGCTTTTTCTGTGGTGCTGCGCAAGGCGGCCGCGGCCCTTGGGCTTGAGCTGCCTGCCGTGGCTGTGAGGACTAACATCCTCACTGAGGTGCTTCAGTCTGCCGCATGCTCCACTGAGCCTCTGCTGCAATTCAATGAGGCCCTCATTGACGTTCTGCAGGGCACCTGGTCCAAGCCCTCCACAGTCCCTCCTGTGGATAGGAACGTTGCCAGGCGCCACCGCCCTGCTCCGGGCGACCCCAGTTTTCTGTCCCAACACCCCACCCCGAGAGTCTGGTTATCCAGGCCTCTACCTCCCAATCCTCCTTCCCGTCCGCTCCTCCGGACCGGGATTCCAAGAGACTGGAACAGTTCGGTAAGAAGCTGTTCTCGCTCAGTTTGGGCCTGCGGTCTTTGAACACCGCCTGTCTCTTGGACCGTTATTCCCACTCTCTGTGGGATACGGTGGAGGACGTGCTGCCCCTGTGCCTGGAGGAGGCCCGGGCACGGCTTTCCTCAGCTCTGGCCGATGGGAGAGATGCAGCGCGCCATGCAATCTGATGTGGACTCGACACTACGGACTCGCTGGGTAGGGCGATTTCTACTACGGTGGCGCTTCGACGTCACGCCTGGCTGCGGTCCACGTCCTTTTCAGGGGATGTCCAGAGCACTCTCATGGACATGGCTTTTGATGGCACTCGCCTTTTTGGTGAGAAAGCGGACAGTGTGCTGGCTCGCTTCAAGGACTCCCGGGCTACGGCCACGTCCTTGGGCCTCTCGGCCCCGCGGCCACAAACTTCCGCTTTTCGCTCCTTTCGTGGCCAAGGAAGGGGCACCTCCTCACGTCCGCCTAGCCACCGGCCGCAGAACCAGCCTGCACGCGGTCGCGGACGTGGTTTCCGCCGAGGCGGTACTGGAGGACAACGCGGTCAGTCCATATCCACCCCGGCAGCATTCGCCTCAAAGCCTTCCTAGTCCGAGCTTTCAGGCCCATTCCTCGCCAGTGGGAGGCCGGGTTCGCCATCACCTGCTCCACTGGCGTACCATTACTTCGGACAGGTGGGTGCTGCAAATCGTCCGAAGGGGCTACTCCCTCCCCTTCGAGACGACCCCTCCAGCCATGCCACCGCAGCACCACCGTATCTCGAAGGATCATTTGAATCTTCTGTGAGAGGAAGTTTCGGCCCTCTTAGCGAAAGAGGCCGTCGAGCGCGTTCCGAGCCCAGAAGTAGGTCGTGGTTGTTATTCCCACTACTTTCTGGTTCCCAAGAAGGGCAAAGGAGGCCTACGCCCTATCTTGGACCTCAGGAACGTCAATGCCTTCCTCCGGAAGGAACGGTTCAAAATGTTGACTTTGGCTCAGGTTCTAGCTGCCCTAGACCCTGGAGACTGGATGGTAGCGTTGGACTTGCAGGACGCATATTTCCATATCCCCGTCCTGCCGGCCCACCGGCATTACCTGCGGTTCACGGTGGGTCAGGAGCACTTTCAGTTCACCGTGCTCCCCTTCGGCCTTACCAGTGCCCCTCGGGTGTTCACGAAAGTGATGGCGGTGGTCGCAGCTCATCTGCGCAGATCAGGGGTTCCAGTCTTCCCCTATCTCGTCGACTGGTTGTTGAAGGCGGGCTCGCCCCAGACAGTCGTCTCCCACCTCCAGACTACGGCGGATCTCCTGCATTTGCTGGGGTTTTCCATCAACGTGCCAAAGTCACACCTGAGCCCCTCTCAGAAGCTCCTCTTCATCTGAGCGGTTCTCGATTCAGCGCAGTTCCGGGTCCATCCACCGGAACAGCGGGTCCGGGATATACAGGCCCTGATTCCCATCTTTCGGCCTCTATCCTGGGTTTCGGTCAGGCTAGTGTTGCGGCTTCTGGGGCTGATGGCCTCCTGCATCCTCCTAGTGCATCACGCCAGGCGGCGCATGCGGGCTCTGCAATGGGACCTGAAGTTTCAGTGGGCCCAGCATCACGGCAACCTGTCCGACCATGTCTTGATCTCGGAGGGCACTGCACAGCAGTTGCAGTGGTGGCTCACGTACCGCGATTGGGTCGCGGGCAAGAGCCTCTCCCTACCCCTACCGGAGCATGTCGTCGTGATGGATGCGTCCCTCCTGGGATGGGGTGGCCATATGGGAGAGGCGGAGATCAGAGGACTCTGGTCTCCGGTGGAGTCTCGCCTCTACATCAACTTGTTGGAGCTGCGAGCGATCCGACTTGCACTGAAAGCCTTCCTTCCCTCTGTCCGGGGAAGTGTCGTGCAGGTGTTCACGGACAACACCACCGCCATGTGATATTGCAACAAACAGGAGGCTCTGCGCCTCTGGACATGGCTGGAACACCAAGGCATCACCCTGGTGGTTCAACATCTGGCGGGCTCTCTGAACGCCAGAGCAGACGAACTCAGCCGCCGGTGCATGATGGATCACGAATGGCGTCTGAACTCCGAGGTGGCGCAAGGTCTCTTTCAGCAGTGGGGAGAGCCTTGGTTAGATCTATTCGCCACCGACGAGAACGCGCAATGTCAGCGGTTCTGCGCGCTGGAATTTCCAAGGCGGCACTCGCTAGACGACGCTTTTCGCCGCGAGTGGAGTTGCGGTCTGTTGTACGCCTTTCCGCCTATACCACTTCTGCCCAGAGTGCTGAAGAAGATCAGGCGCGACCGGGCCCAAGTCATTTTGGTGGCTCCAGATTGGGCACGAAGGTACTGGTATCCCGAGCTACTGTTGACCGATCCTCCGATACGTCTGCCCCTTCGGGAGGATCTTCTGTCGCAGCAGCAGGGGACGGTCCTCCACCCAAACCTGTCCAGCCTCCACCTCCATGCGTGGAGATTGAGCGGCGGCAGTTGATGCCATTTGACTTGCCTCCTGAAGTCTGTGATATCATTCTGGCAGCCAGGCGTCCCTCCACAGAGACGGTATACGCCTGCCGGTGGAACAAATTTGTGGCATGGTGCACAGCAAAGGCTGCGGATCCCCTTTCCGCCCCTCTTTCTGAGGTTCTCCTCTTTCTTCTTTCTTTCGCCCGGCAGGGCTCTGCCCTGGGCACCTTGAAAGGTTATCTTGCTGCCATCTCTGCCTTCTTACGGCTTCCTGATCAGCCCTCTCTTTTCAAGTCCCCTGTAGTGTCACGCTTTCTTAAAGGCATTACTCACACGTTCCCTCCTGTCCCTTTCGTAATGCCTCAGTGGGACTTGAATCTTGTCTTAACATTTCTGATGTGCGCTCCCTTTGAGCCTCTTCACAATTGTCCTCTCCGTCTTCTCACTCTTAAGACTACTTTCCTGGTAGCCATCACCTCGGCTAGACGGGTGAGTGAGCTCCAGGCTCTGTCGTCCAAGCCTCCTTTTCTATCTGTTCATCCGGACAAGGTTGTCCTTCGGCCTCGTCCTTCCTTTCTACCGAAAGTGGTGACCCCCTTTCATCTTGGGCAATCTGTCACCTTGCCCACCTTCTTTCCACCTCCGCATCCTTCCAAAGAGGAAGAGCGGCTCCACCGTCTGGACCCAAAACGTGCGCTCTCCTTTTATTTGGACCGCACAAAACAGTTCCGGGTGGACGACCACCTTTTTGTTGGCTACGTGGGTGCTAAGAAGGGAAAAGCTGTGCACAAACGGACCATCTCCCGGTGGGTCGTTTTGTGTATAAAAATCTGTTATTCCTTGGCAAAAAAGGACCCTCCTGTTGGGCTGCGAGCCCATTCTACTCGGGCCACGGCGACTACTACTGCTTTGGGACGGGGAGTCCCTTTGCAGGACATCTGTCAGGCGGCGACGTGGGCTTCGCTGCACACGTTTGCCAGGCACTATTGCCTAGACAGCCAAGTCCGGAGGGATGGCTTCTTTGGCCGTTCTGTCCTCCAGGACTTTCTGGTGTGATCTTGGTTCGCAGACCCACCACCGGGGTTGGTATTGCTTGGGTATCTATTCTAAGGTGAGGAATCTAACTAACGTGTTTCTTTCAGATGAACAAGTTACTTACCTTCGGTAACGATGTATCTGTAAGAAACATTAGTTAGTTAGATTCCTCACCGACCCACCCATCCTCCCTGTTCTGCGAACCGACATCTAGGGTTAAGGCTATCCTTTTCAGGGCCCTAGATTTTTTGGCACCAGTGTCGGTCTCTTGCATGGCTCTACGTTCCTGGCGCGGAAAGCTATGTACAAGAACTGACATCAGCGCGCGGCGTCTAAGTACTCCGCCGACGTCATTCCGGCGCACGACGCAAACGACGGACGCGGAGTTGCAGACGACGCCTAGCGACGCGCAAGGGGTATTGCTACAAAAATCTTCCAGATCCAGTCTGACGCCTGGGGATATTCTAAGGTGAGGAATCTAACTAACTAATGTTTCTTACAGATACATCGTTACCGAAGGTAAGTAACTTATTCTACAGAAACCAAGTACTTCGACTATCTACACTATGTTGGATGATTGAAGAATCTCCCTTGGAGTTAAGGAGTTACTCCGCTGCAAGGCAGGCACCTGAAACTCATCTGACTGGTTTGCATCTACGCCGCTCCTGAAGGACTCCGAAGATTTCTGCAAAACAGAAGGTGGGTTCCCGTGGTCTCTGAGGTTGATCAGTGCTCTCAGCAATTCTGAGACCCGCATCCCTCGTGAGGACTGTGCAACCCGAACCCCTGACCACTGTGTACATTTGCAGCAGCATATGCTTTTTGGCGACCCCTGAGGCTGCGCTTTGGGCTATTTTTAGTCCAGACCCCGAGCAGTATTTCCACTGAAGATTTCCGGCCTACACTCCACGAGTGTTCCTTGGGCTGTTAGTTTGTGATTCAGCTCGATGTCCCTTCGCAATCCCTGGTCAGTCGACCTGTGGGTCCCTGAGAAGGGAACTGTAACTTTAAGTGGGCTTTCCTGGTTGCTCCAGACGTGCCCTGACTCTCCATCGCTTGGGGAGTCCCCAGGACCTTGCTGGTCCTCACCGAAGCATCTTTTCTCTGACGGTGTGGGTTGCAGTTGCCAAGGCTTGTTGGTGTTCAATCCGGATACTCACCCCCCAGCACTTGACATCCTTCGTGGGACAGCTCGCCTGCGGACTTTGGTCGTCGTAGTCGTCTCCTGGTCCCCGTGGCTTCAGAGTCAAGCTTCACCTCTTTGCACCTGAAACACCCGACATCGGTGGGGATTCGTCTATCGTACTTTGCTCACTTTGCCACTGGATTCAAGCAAGCCTGGCTGAAGACGGCTGAAATGCCAGAAACCGGTCCTAGGAAGCTTGTTTCCGGTCCAGGGAAGGCATAGCTTGGCAGTTCGGGCTGGACTGTTCCCATGAGGCACAGGGTCAGACTGATTTGCATATGGCCATGTCTGAACTGGGGTGGCAGAGTGGGCTAAAGAACGGTGATGGATCAAACCCAGATCTGTTGACTGGGTGTGAGTGTTTGATTGGTTCTGATGCTCCGTCCATCACCACCCCCTTTTGTACCTTTTTGGGGAAAAGGCAGATTCAGCCCTGGTATGGTTCAAGGACTCTTGCGCTATGGCCAGATCCTTGGGCCTCTCCTTCACTCCTCGTGGCCAATCTTCCTTTGGCCCCTTTCGTGGCAAAGGAAGTGGTTTCAAGCTGCATCAGCCCTATCCCAGCCATCGTCCTGCACAGACTGCCTAAGCCGTGTGTGGAGGTGGATGCTGTACATTCCATCCTGGAAGGTCGTCTACTCACTGCTCCCAGCAGCCGCAGCTTCCAAGCACTCCTAGGCTGGTTCTGCAGGACCACACTATTCCAGTGAGTGGGAGAATTCGTCATCATCTCCCCCGCTGGAGATTTATTACAACAGACAAGTGGGTCTTGCAGATCATCCAGGAGGAATATTCTCTTCCTTTCCTTTCTTTTCCTCCTCCTATTCCGCCAACTCAGGAACGGCTGGCGGAGGATCATTTGAAACTGCTCCAAGAGGAAGTTACAGCTCTTTTGGCCATAGAAGCTATAGTAAGGGTCCCAGCTTCAGAAGTGGGCAGTGGCTGTTATTCCCGCTACTTTCTAATTCCGAAGAACAACAAGGATCTTCGGCCCATTTTAGATCTTCGGACTGCCAATCTCTTCCTCAAGAAGGAGAAATTCAAAATGCTCACTTTCGCTTAGGTCTTGTCTGCCCTAGACCAAGGAGACTGGATGGTGGCATTGGACCTGCAGGATGCATATTTTCACATTCCCATCCTACCGTGCCACAGGCGTTACCTGCGGTTTAACGTAGGCCACGAGCACTGTCAGTTTACCGTGCTCCCCTTCGATCTTACCAGTGCCCCTCGGGTGTTCACCAAGGTGATTGCAGCTCATCTGTGCAGTTTAGGGGTTTCAGTCTTCCCCTACCTAGATGATTGACTGTTGAAGGCGTCCTTGCTCCAGGCAGTGATCTTCCACCTTCAGACTACAGCGGACCTCCTGCATTCGCTGGGGTTCTTTATAAATAGGCTTTCCTGTTTTCAGTTTCTATTTTTGGTGAATTCTGGTGGGGCTTTTTCAGTGTTTTCAAGTGATTTCAATACCTTTAAAAAAACAGTGGTTATCAGTGGTTACACATTTTCGCACCATTAAAAACAACAGAAACAGTGTTTTTCCGGTGTTTATGGAAAGTTTTGCTTTTATTGTTGCTTGCTTTCTGCACTGATAGTGCATGGAATATAGACAATCAAACTTATTGTAGTACACCATACAATACTTCTTCAGTGAGTCTTTGGTCATGTGCGTTCACTCTTTTCTTCACATGTAAACTTTTATTTGTGAAAAGGCCCTCTCAACATTGGCACTTGCGACGGGCAACGCCAAAACAGGCAGTACACATGTTTGCTAACTCTGGCCACTGACATAGCTTTCCATGCCAATACTGGTGCATCTGAAGATTGCGATTCTCTGGGCAGGTTCTGTAACATTTGCGTTGAACTGGACGCTTATGTCCTCAGGGTTATTGAAGCGGTCAAAAATGAATAGCACTTTTGAAACTACAGAAAAAATTCCCCTTTACGGAAGGGATCTAGAACTTGAGTACCAAACTTAGGTTTGATTGACTTCAAATGCCATGGTTGGTGAAGAGACATTTCTTTTCATCATTGCAAGCCATTTCTCATACATTATAAAATAAAAGTTTCTGAGATGCTCTTCAACATTGCTTTGCTTACCAAGTGGCAAGCACTCTAACATGGAACATGTTGCAATTCCGAAGTCACTAAAGGTGTCGCCCAGCCTTCTCTCTAGGAGATGTTTCACATCTACACCAATTATGCTGAACACTTGGCAGACAAGGGTGTTTTCAGATGCTAGTTTTTTTTTATTATGTCCACTACAGAAGTTATGTTTTCCTGTAGTAATCCAAGAATGTAGTAGAGTGCACTTTTTTCACATCACTATCAATATGCGACCAAAGATCCTCACATTTCTTGCCTTTGGCATCATCACTCAGCAAACATTCTGTAAACAGTTGCCACATGGATAATATAGCGTCCACAGTCCCTTGGACTGAGAACCATCTGATAAGTAACACAGTTGGGATGACTCTTTCTTTGATGCCACACAAAGTACAAAATGAGAAATATTTGCGTTTTAGTTCCCGCGCATAACAAAACAGTGACCCAGAATGGACCAAAAAGTCAATAGCATTATTCATTAGCTCTGAAGATTGTAAAGATGCTTTCAGCATACCATCTAACAAGTTTTAAGGATCTCTTACAGGGAAACACTTCAGCTCAGGTATAGTTTTTGACAGGTCATCACACAACTTTTTCATATACGTAGCTGAATCACTGCAAATACAAATAATATCACTCCAATCTTTGTTGAACTTGGAAAGAACCTTTTTGCAGTGGCATTACAAGTGACACTGCGTTACATGTTTTCCAAAAGTCTGGTATCATGTTTTCATCACTATCCCAGATGCTTACTGATAGCACTCTTTTCACATACACTTGTCACTATACCTTGCTTTGAATGTTTCAAGCCTGAGGTGTTGGCAATGCACCTACAATCAATACTGACTCACTAGAAGCTGGAGGCTGATGTATCAAGGGTTTTTACCCACTCTCTGTGGCTAAATGTGACGGTACATTTTGGGATAGATTCTTATTAAACCAGCCATTTCACCTATCAGTGAAAGAATCAAATGCAGCCAAAATATCAAATATGATTTTGAAATTTCCTGATTCACTACAGTTTATAAAATAACTAAACAAGACCTAAACATGCTTCTAAACCCTGCATCTTTAGACCAAAGACCACAAAACTGAAAAAAGCAAGAGGAAGTAGAAACAATATTTTAGTGACATCCCTGAACAACAAAACTCAAGCAGAACATTTTTAGCCCAGTCTTTTTTGCTTGTAGCTTGTATAACAAAGTTACATTGTAATTGGCCCATTCAGGAAGAAAAAAATGACTCTTTCACGCTCTTTTTCCTTTCTTTGAATGGCATTTAGTTTGTGGTTGTGCATGTGTTTTTTCAGTGTTTATATGTTAACACTGGTGAGGGCTAGTTTCCTTTCGGTGGGGTTTTATCAGTTATTATAGGTTTAAACCTAAAACCGGACAGCCTATTTATAAACATGCTGAAGTCACCCCTGACTCCTTCTCAGACGCTCTCTTTCATCGGAGCTGTTCTGGACTTAGTGCAGTTTTGGGCTTATCCTCCCCAGCAGCGAGTCCAGGATATTCAGGTTATGATTCAGATGTTTATCCTCTATCCTGGATTTTGGTGAGACTGACTGAGTCTGTTGGGTCTCATGGCCTCCTGCAACCTGTTGGTAAGACACGCCAGGTGGCGTATGCGGGCTCTGCAGTGGGACTTGAAGTTCCAATGGGCACAGCATCGGGGAAATCTCACCGACGTGTTTCAGATCTCAGAAGGAGCTGTGAAGGATTGGCATTGGTGGTTATCAAACAGCGATTGGGTCAACGGCAGACCTCTCTCCCTTCCCCAACCAGATTTCCCAGTTGTGACAGATGCGTCTGTTCTGGGATGGGGCGGGCACATGGGAGAGGCAGAGATCAGGGGTCACTGGTCTCTTGTTTGGAGCTCCGAGCGATTCGGTTGGCATTGAAAGCATTTCTTCCCTCTGTCAAGGGGAAGTTGGTGCACGTGTTCACGGAAAACACCACCGCCATGTGGTACTGCAACAAGCAAGGCTGGGTGGGGTCGTGGATCCTTTGTCGAGAGGCCCTGCGTGTCTGGGCATGGCTGGAACAGCAGGGCATAACCCTGGTGGTTCAACACCTGGCAGGTTCTCTGAACGCCAGGGCAGACGATCTTAGCCGTCAATGCCTTCGGGATCACGAATGGCATCTCCAGTTGGAGGTGGTGCAAGGTCTTTTTCAATAGTGGGGAGAACCTTGGTTAGATTTGTTTGCCTCCAAAGGGAAAGTTCAATGTCAGCTGTACTGCGTGCTGGCGTTTCCAAGGCTGCTATCGCTCGGCGACGCGAGTGGAGCTCAGGCCTGTTGTACGCCCAGGGTTCTGAAGAATATCAGCAGCGACTGGGCCCAAGTCATCCTTGTGGCACCCGACTGGGTAAGGAGAGTCTGGTATCCATAGCTTCTGAGCATGAGTGTTGATCCTCCGATCAGGCTGCCCCTTCGGGAGGATCTTCTGTCGCAGCAGCAGGAGAGGGTTCTCCACCCGAACCTGTCAACTCTGCGCCTCCTTGCGTAGAGATTGAGCGGTGGTAGTTGACGGCCTTTGTCCTTCCTCCCAAAGTTTGTAAAGTTATTCTGGCGGCCAGGCTGCCCTCCACTAAGTCGGTATATGCCTGCCATTGGCGGAAATTTGTATTATACTGTACAGAAAGGTCTACTGACCCTCTTTCCGCTCCTCTTTCTATTGTCCTTTTGTTCATTCTAACCCTTGCCCAGCAGGACTCTGCTTTGGTAACTCTCAAGGGTTACCTTTCTGCTCTATCTGCTTTTTTGTGGCTGCCAGATCAGCCCTCTCTATTTAAATCTCCTATTGTTAATAGATTTCTTTCTTTCAAATCTATTGTATTGAAAATACACGTTAAAACAATACAACAACAAGCATAAAAAATGAAAAAGGAAGAATATTACCAAGGAGGGAAATGGGAAGAGCGAGGGTAAAAATAAATCAACATTTTTAAAGAGCACAGCATTGGGATCCAAGAGATATTGGTATGTTAAAACAAAGATACAGAGCAGTTGCACGTCTCACATCTGTAACCTGTGGAAAGATAGCATACAGGGTCAAGAACATTTAACATGCGTAAAGAGGCTAAGTGGCGCATAGAAAAAAGGAAATACCAATGTAGGACAGAGGAAGAAAAATGCCCCACAGAAAAGAGGAGAAACCCTGTGAAGGGAAGAGCAAAAGGTGCTGGAGGACCCATGGAATGTCGTGTCTGTGCAGATGTCCAGAGCTATGTGGGAAATCAGTTAAGTGCTATCTCTGTTCATCCCCCAAAGATGAAGCTACGCCATAAGGAGTTCCATCGCCATGGTATGCCACAGGCAAGTGGACCACAGGGTCACTGGTGGTGCCTCAGCCTTCTTCCAGTACACGGCTATTGTCTGTTTAGCTGCGCCAAGCATGTGCAAGATTGAGCGCCAATCCGCATGTGTCATAGCAAGGAGATTCGCCGGTTTGAGTCCCAGGATAAGTACTGTCGGGGTTACAGGTATGGGGTAGCCAATCACCTGTTTAATGTAACTGAAAATCTCCTTCCAGTAGGTGGCCAATAGCAGGCAGTGCCACCAAATGTGAAGAAAATCCCTGATAGCGCTCGTGCAACGCCAACAAACAGGAGAAGAATTAGGGAACATTTTTATGTAACCTGTGGAGAGTGTAATACCAATGTGTCATTACTTTCTAGGCAGTTTTCCTCTGAGGCATGCTGCGGAAGAACCTTGGTATGTCACGCCATAATTGTCCCCATTGTTTATGAGTGATATCATCGGGACTACTGGATTGCCATACCAACTGGTAGGTATGTGGAGTGGTTAGGGGGGCATGTTGGAGCATTTGGTACATGCGAGATATCATTCCCCTGGATCCGTCATAAGAACGAATCAGCAGTTCAAAGGGAGTGAACGAACGAGTGGCTCCCTGGAGAGCGGATGGTGCCTGTACCCAGTGCCGAAGCTGAAGATATTGTAATCTCACGCCCTCAGAAAGGTGAAATTCCGGTTTGCATTGATCGAAAGATTTGAAAGTGTCTCCCGTGAAAAGATCCCGGAGTATTCGACAGTCTCCTTCCGACCAAGCCAGAAAAGAAAGGATGCTTGTTTCCGGTCCAGGGAAGACATGGCTTGGCAGTTCGGTCTGGACTGTTCCCATGAGGCACAGGGCCAAGACTGATTTGCATATAGCTGTGTCTGAACTGGGGTGGCAAAGTGAGCTAAAGAACGATGATGTATTCACCCCAGATCTGTGACTGGGGGTGAGTGTTTGCAATGTTCAGCACTCCATCCATCATCTCCTTGTGTTTGCATAGAAGCAGATAGCACATCGTGTAACAGGGAATGGGAGGCAAACAAGTAATCAATGCGGGAATAAGAGCGATGGACATGTGAATAGTATGAATAATCTTGTGTAGCAGTGGAGTGATAGAGCCAGATATTCGATAGTCCTGGATCAGTAAACATTTTCTTCAAAGAAGCGGACATGGCCCCAGCCCCATGAAATGTACTAGCATTCCGATCCAGTCCCGCATCCCACACCAGAGTTAAATCGCCCCCAAGTATAAGCTGATGGTCATTTTGCGTTAACTGTTCCCATAGGAATACTCTGACAAAAAGATCCTGTGCTTGATAGGGAGCATAAATGTTAGAGAGTAAGCGTCTGTACTCCGACCCGGACCACTAGTTGGAGAAATCTACCCTCCTTGCCTCGAATCGCTCGGTTATCTCCCTGACGAATGCCTGCCCTGCACAGAATAGCCACCCCAGCTGTTTTCGTAGGTGCAGATGCCCAACACTGAGGGGGATTTAGGGTGAGCCATGCGGTGTGTATCCCTCCTCAGGAGGTGTGTCTCCTGCAAGAAGATAATGTCCGGGTACTGTTGTAACAAATGGCGCATGATTTGACGGCGCTTGTTAGGGGCATTAAGACCCTTCACATTAAGAGAGAGGATCTTCAAACAGGGTACGGCAGTCATAACAAATGTACCCATCCGCCTTCAATTGTTGAGATACCAATACAGAGCCCAGAGCACCCCTTCCTCCATCAGCAAGCCACCAGACAGAGAAGACAACGCAGAAATGCACCCCAACATCCGGCAGTGAGTGGAGTGGGTCTACTACACAAGGCAGTAGCCAACAGCAAGAAAGTAGCATGGTCCAAATGCAATAGCCCTCCCTCCCTCCCTCCAAGATAATGAAAAGGGAAAAGGAAAGAAAAAGAAATATAGAGCAAAACCTCAAGAATCAATAACGGCCAACATGGCCAACAAGTCCTATTCCACTCCAAGAACAGGCTAGGATCTATAGCACAGGCCATTCCAGAGATGTTACTCTCTTAGGAATAGAAGATAGGGGCGAGTCTGATGGAACAGAGCACAACTGCCAGACGGGAGACACCGGCTCTGCTGCCACTCTGTAGCCAAGGCAAAAGAAAAACAATTGCTGTTCATGAGAACCCATCGCTGTCTCAACGGGGAGCGGTAATGATAAAGTTCAATCAAACCTTCTAGAGCATGAGATCCTTCAGTCGTCCTTTGCTTGGGAAAGGGGGGGGAGACTTCTCACCATCCATGGAACGAAGATGATGGATTATGTCCTGCTTCGCTTGGGAGGAGGACCATTCCCCATGCTTAGGTGGTCGGCGCTGTCTGAGCGCCCTGGCTCACTGTGGCTTTGTGGGCTCCAAGTCCAGGGCGGCAAGCGTGAGGGGCTAGTAGGTGCAGAGGAGGCCGGAGGCAGAGCAGCTGAGTGGCTTCTTGGAGAGAGCGCACCACCCGACGTTTAGTCTCTCAGTTTAAGATGAGAGCAAAAGGATGTCCCCATTGGTATTGAATACCCAGCTCACGGAGCTTGTCGGTGACGGGTTTAAAGTCCCTGCGGCATTGGAGCGTAGTGGGTGCAAGATCTTGGAAGAGCGCGATAGTGGAGACAGTAAGACATCTCCGATTTGTTGCGCGCTGCCTTTAAGATTGCCTCCTTCTCTGTGAAAAAGTGAACCCTAGTTAGTATGTCAGGAACTAGACCAGACCGTCCAGGGGGTAAAGCTATACGGTGAGCCCTGTCAAGTGCCGGCGGGGAGGCGTCATCATCCCCCCTGATCTTGTGAAGGAGCTCTGCAACGAAAGTCATAATGTCCGAGCCCACTGCCCCTTTAGGAACACCTCGAAGGCACAGGTTGTTGCGTCGACTCCGATTTATCAAATCCTCCTGCTTTATTTGGATCTCAATTTGTTGTTCTTCGAGGTGGGCTAGTCGTTGCCAGAAATGCTCCTGATCTTCCGTGCAAGCATCCACCGTCTTCTCAAGATCATCCACCCTCGCCCCATTTTCTGTAACATCTTTCCTGAGTTCCTTGATAATTGTTTGGACCTCAGTTTTGAGGGATCCAAATTCCGACTTGATCTCCTGCAGGAAATTAGCCTTGAAGGATTTGGTGAGAGGGTACGTAGAGCCCTCAGCTGGAGAAGCCATAGTCGCGGAAGTTGCTGGACCAGGTTTATTCCACAACGACGTTACAGGATTATCTTTCAGAGTCACGGTAATTTCTTTCCCAGCTTTAGTGCGTAGCATGACCTATCAGACCTGACACACACAGTGGGGATTTAGACCTGGAGAGCCGGGCAGGGGGTCCAGCACACCCCTGTGTAAAAAGCCAAAAGTGCTCGTAGTACAGGTGGGAAGAGCCACCGAGGCAGGCAGGGGGCGCCCCCAAACACAGAGTGAAGCTAATAAAGGAGAGGGACGAGGACTCCGCCCCACCGCTTCAACAGCCCCTCCAGACTCCTTCCCTCAAAGCGTGTGGAGGAAAGATGTAGGCGGGCGAGCAAGGAGGCTACCTTCTCGTAAGGTCCCAACAGTCACAGGCGAAATCCTCAAGGGAGCAGGAGCAAAGCATAGAACAGGAAAGAAGGGCTCCCCTCAAAGCACCAAACATGCGCCACGACAGGCAACCACAGCAGAGAAGTTCTTTCAAGGTGCTATTGCTACTCCAGGCCTGCACCGCAGTCTGCAGTGGGGCCCCAAGGCGCTCCTGCCAGCCAGCACCATCAATGTAGTCCTAGTAGTGCCTATATTACTTGTGATCCGCTGGCAGTATGGCACTGTACATGGATATCGCAGCCTGGCAGAGTCTCAAAATAGTAATAGGCGTCAGTCTCACTTGTTTGTTGTGAATATTTTCTCCATTTCCAGATGTCAGTGTACATGATCTGGAGTTGTGTCTGTGCCCCAGCCAGCTGTGATGAGTTGCTTTGTGGCATATTAAGATCACAATGGTAGGTTAGTGCACTTGGGAGTCTGAGAAAAATGTAGCTAGCAGAGCAGGTATGTCAGTGTCAAAAATGAATATGCCAGTGCTGCCACAAATATGCCGACACTCTCTAGTGTCAGAAGTTATCAAGTTTGCCAACCATGCTGTAGTGTAATACCAATAGCAGGCGATCTTTAGCAATGTTTTCTTATTTGCAGTTCTGCAAGCTGAGGAACAGGTTCTGTAAAAGATAGCTGCCCATTAGGCATTGGTAATAGTGTGTCCTACTTTAGTGTCCCATCTACATTAAGCTGGGGTTTTAGCAGGTTTGAGGTTGCGGTTAAGATATTTGTATAGTTATGATAACATGTGTTTGACAACTTTCTTTGTGAGCGACAAGTTCTCCAAAGGAGTAGGGAATCTACTGTCATGTAGTTTGATTGAAGCATGAGTTACCCAGTGCCTAAGGTGTATGCATCTTCTCCTCCCAGACACTGGGATCCTATAATCTGAAAGAGTCTATAAGTTATAGATTCCTTATTTTAGAATCACCCCCAGGCATCAGACTGCATCCAGAGAATTTTTCTTCAGCAGTACCCCTGCGCATCGGTAGGTGGCGTCGGTCAACTCCCCGTTCGTCGTTGGTGTCATATTCGCCGGAATGACATTGCTGTATCAACTTAGACGCCGCCCCTGTGTGCTGACGTCAGTTCTTTCTTTTTCCACGCCAGCCAGCGCAGATATTAAGAGAGTGGAAACCTTAGTAATTTTTTTGACTTGTGTTTTTCGACTTTTGTCGTCATCTTTTTCGAGTCGTTCGACTCCTGGTGCATGCAGGGATGTCACATCGGCGAACCGGCTTCAAGCCTTGTGACTCTTATCACAAGCTGATGTCAGTCATGGATCCGCACCTCGTGTGCCTTTGGTGCCTGTGGCGCTACCATGACCCGAAGTTGTGCTCCGACTGTCGGGCGATGAAACCCAAGTCTTTGCCAGAGCGGTCCTGAAAGCTTCTGGAGGACCAGCAGCCAGCTCCGCGCCGCTCGAGAGGGAGGTTGCAGGACCTGTCGTGGAATCACCACCATAACGCCCCATAGAGGTCTTCGTCTTCAGGTAAATCGAAGCACAAGAAGAAGTCGAAGAAGCACTGTCACTCTTCGACCTTCTCCCTGTCCGTCGGCCAATGCAACGCGGTACGCAGAAGGTCGTTGTCCTTCGGCTCTGCCCCCGGAGCCCACTGGGACGGCTCCAAACTTCCCTTCCTTCCTGGGAGCCTGTGCGCCCCCTTCCCAGCTTTGTGCATTTTACGAAGCTCTCCACTCCATCTTTGGGCAGCCGACTCCACTGGTGCGACTTCGGGCCCCTCCGACTCTGCTGGGGGCTCTAGGCCTTCGATGTTGGCGGCTCTGGCCTCGGCGCTGCAGGGCCCCCAGGGTTCCAGGCCTGGTCCTGGATCTGAATTGGTGCCGGTCGGGCTCATGACATCTCCTCCGACACCGATTCTTCTGACGACACCTCCGCCAACTCTGACGCCAGTTTTGTCCCCAACCTGCGTCTACCCCGGCCTCCCCCTCGACTTGGACACGGAACCGAACCAGTGGCAGCCTGCGCCGACCGGTACTTATGTACCACTGTTCTCCCCTGGCGTTCCCTATCGCCGTGTGTGGCAGCCAGAGGAAGGTGAGGAGGACTGGCAGGGGTCTGTTGACCATTTGGCAGACCAGGTGAAGGAGCCGGACTGTAGAGAGGAGTTGGTGGAAGCCAGGGGTCTGGATACCTCCCCAGACCTTGGCATGCTTTCTCGCCTTACCGTGGCCACAGAGGAGGGAGCCTCCTGTGCTGTGGTGTTCCGTAGGGCGGCTGAGGCCTTGAGCATCCTACAGTGGTAGTCAGGACGAAACTCCTGACTGAAGTGCTTCAGCCTGCAGCTGCCTCTTTGGAGCCCCTGCTGCCGTTCACTGAGGGCCTCACAGATATCCCTCTAGGCCCTTGGCCCAGGCCTAGCACAAGGGCTCCCGTGGATAGGATGATTGCCTGGCCCCGGGCGTCTCCATTTTCCTCTCCCAACACCCTACCCCCGAGAGCTTTGTGGTCCAACTCTCAACATCCAAAGGTGCGTTCCTTTCTGCTACCCCAGATAGGAAATTGAAGAAGCTGGACCATCTTGGGTAGATGATGTTTTCTTCCCCCAGCTTAGGACAGCAGTCAGGTAACACCGCATATCTCTTGGGCCGTTACACCCACTCTATGTGGATACGGTTGCGCAGTTGCTGCCACAGTGTCCGGAGGAGGCCCGGGTCACTTTCTCCCGTGCAATTGCAGAGGAGAGAGATGCAGCAAAGTTCGCCATTGGCTGTGGGCTGGACACCACCAACTCGCTGGGTAGAACGATTTCTACGTCAGAAGCCCTAAGACGCTACGCCTGGCTGGAATCCACTGGCTTTTCTGGGGATGTCCAATCGACTCTTTTGGATATGTCCTTTGATAGCGGCCGTCTGTTTGGCGACAAGGCGGACCATGCGCTCGAGCATTTTAAGGATTCTAGAGCTACGGCCAGATCCTTGAGCTTTACTGCCACCTGTCGTCCTGTGTAGTCTGGCTTTCGCCCCTTTCGTGGCTACGGCAGGGGTGCCCCACCACGTTCCACCCAGGGCCACAGGCTGGCATAAGCTACCCAGCCTCTGCGGGGCTGGGGACGTGGGACCAAATGCCGTGGGTCTAGGGGCCAGCGGGCGGGCCAGTCCACCAGTGCCCCTTCTGCAGCAGCCTCTAAGCCTTCCTAGTCTGACATTTGAGGGCCAGCAGTTGCCAATGGGCGGCAGAATCTGCCATCACCTCCCCCACTGACACAACATCTTGCAGACAGGTGGGTTTTGCTGATAGTCTGAAGGGGCTACACCCTCCCCTTTGAGACTACCCCTCCCTCCATGCCACCAACACCCCATCGCATGTCGGAGGATCACTTGGACCATCTCTGTCAGGAAGTTATGGCTCTCTTGGCTAAGGGAGCTATTGAGCGAGTCCCTGTCCCAGAAGTAGGTCATGATTGTTACTCCCACTACTTCCTGGTGCCCAAGAAGGACAAAGGCCGAATCTCAGGGACGTCAACCGCTTCCTCCGGAAGGAAAAGTTCAAAATGTTGACATTAGCTCAGGTCCTGTCTGCCCTCAACCATGGAGACTGGATGGTAGCTTTGGACTTGCAGGTCGCTTACTTCCATAATCTCGTCCTGACGGCCCACATGCGTTACCTGTGGTTCACTGTAGGCCACAAGCATTTTTTGTTGTTTTTTAAACTTTATTTATCGATTTCCAAAAGAAACAATACAAAAAAGGCAAAAAGCGGCACAGTACAGTATAAAATAACTTAATGGCACCTAAGGAAATAAAGCATGGATGAAAATAGGCATGTCTCAGGCACAAAGAGCCAGGCGGAAGTGTGAACGTATTACTCAGGGAGCGGTGAAGCGAGGGAGGGGGGAGGAGAGCCAGCAGCAGTGCGATCAGTAAGGGCCAGTGAATTACTACTTGGGGAGCCAGGTGAGGAGCTGGCTTCGGCGGTTGTTCGATGTAAGTAAGAAATGAGGGGAGCCCAGATGTCAGGGGGACGACTAGCTGCGGGCATCAGGTCCCAACATTCACCCAATAATGTTTGACAGTGGGCAGCGTCGTTTAGCCAACCAGCTGCTATGTGCGCCAGGATACGCCCCCAGTGAAGCCACACCCTGCGTTTGGCAAGGACCAGGAGCATGGCAGTAAGTTTACGGTTGGCGTTAGAGATATGTTTGACATAGCCAAGGAGACATACCAGCGGATCAAGATTGACACTCTCTGAAGTGATGTCGCTAATGGTCGGGCACACAGCCTGCCAGCAGGCAGAGACCTTGGGGCACAGCCAAGCTAGGTGCGAGAAGTCAGCAGCGGGGTCGGAGCAGCGTGCACATCTATTGCAGGTTAGTAGCCCTATTCTATGCAGAGAAGCGTGAGTGCGATATAGCCTATGCATATATTTAAAATGTATTACCGCAAGCGGTAGTTAGGCGACAAGAGTTTTATCTGATTGCAGAAATATAGCCAAACTTCTTGAGGGAGGTCCCTGCCAAGGTCCTCACTCCACGCGGTGCAAGCTCTGTCAGTGCTAGCCAGGGAGGCAACAAGCGAAAGAGCATAGAGCCTGGTAACTAACTTTCTGGGGGAGCTAGAGGTGTAGACCAACTCGAGGGCAGCCAGCATCGGTGGGGGCTTCAGAAACGTGGGGTTGATGTCTTTACAAGTAGCTCGAATTTGGTAGTATAGGAACAGGTCTATCGGCCCTGCATCTCCCGGAAGGGTAATGAATGTCTCGACGGGATAGAGGTCGGCAATAGTGGTGAGGCCTAATAACGCGGCACGTTTAGCCATGCCAGTCGTCTGCAAGGGAGGAAATGCCAGATTGCGAGCTAGTGGCATGGAGGTAGCATAAAGTGTGGAGTTGCCAGCATGTCTCCGGAGTCTGTCCCAGGCCCAACGCAGGCATTCCACAGTGTCGACCTCGCCACGCGGAGGCCTGGGTGCGATGAATAGTACGGTCTGGAGCGGCCAAGGGGCAACAAGATCAGCCTCGACGTCAACATGGGGTTGGAAGGGGGTGGGGTGGATCCAGAAATGAAGAACACTGTCTTTGGCACACAGCGCGCATAATCGAAAGTCGGTAGCACCCATGCCTCTGAGGTGCAGGGGAATTGTGGGAGTGTTGTAGGCAATTCTGGGTTGTCGGCCAGCCCAGATCAGTGCAATGATGTGTGAGTGCAATTTACGGAAAAAGTGCGAGGTGAGTGGAAGGGGAACATTTAAAAAAATGTATAAAAATTTCGGGAGGACAACCATTTTTGCGATAGCAATAGTCCCGTGAGCGACAGGGGAAGCATTTGCCAAATCGGTAGCTTGGACTCCAACCAGTTCATAGCACGGCAGAAGTTGGAGCGCCAAAGGTCGTCTATGTCATGGCTAAGCCAGATACCGAGGTATCTGGTGGGGCCGGATGCCCAGATGAACGGGTAATCAGGGGTGTAGGGTTTGGTGGCGTCGGTAAGGGGGAAGAGAATAGATTTGCGCCAGTTGACCTGGATGCCAGAGAGACCCCCAAATCACGCGACCTCCCTCGTCATAGGGCCGAGATTGTCCTGTGGATTGCGGACATAGAGTGTAACATCATCCGCATACATGGAGACGACCAGGGCACGGGCCGCAAATCCAAGGCCACGTTGAGTGTGGTGTTGTCGGAACCGGGCGGCAAGAGGTTCCATAGCGATGGCAAAAAGCATGGGGGAAAGGGGGCACCCCTGCCTAGTACCCCTCGAGATAGAAAATGGCTCTGTGACCTCCCATTGATACAGATACGGGCAGTGGGGAGAGTATAAAGAAGCGGGACCTTGCAAACAAAGACCGGGCTCAAGCCCAGGCGAGGGAGGTAATAGAAAAAGAAAGGCGATTCTAGGGTATCAAAAGCCTTAGTGGCATCCAGAAGTGCCGCAACAGCAGGGAGAGACAGGTTGATCTGGTGGAGTACAGCAAAGATGGTCTGAAGGTTATGGGACATGGCTCGCCCGGGAATGAAGCCGGATTTGTCGGGACGTGCGATCAATGACATAAGGGGAAGAAGACGAGTGGCCAGAAGTTTAGCGTAAATTTTATTGTTGAGATTAATGAGGGACAATGGACGGTACGAGTCGCACATCTCAGGGGATTTATCGGGCTTAAGAAGAAGGGTGACCATGGCCTCCCGAAGGTAAGGGGGAAAGCACCCACGCTCTAGAGAATCATTATACATGGCAGCTAGGTGTGGAACCAGGAGGGGCGCATATTGTTTATAAAAGTCCGAAGTGAGGCCATCAGAGCCGGGGGCCTTGCCCCCGGGAAGCCCAGAGATAACGGCGGAGATCTCCTCCTGAGTAAACGGCTCGTCCAGGTACTCCCGGTGTTCATTGCCTAGCCATAGAAGTTCAAGGGTATTGGTCAAGAGACTTGCGGGAGGGGCGCCACACCAGCAGAGTAAAGTTGAGCGTAAAAAGCAGAGAAGCGGGCGATTATTTCTGAAGGGGACGTAATTCTGTTGGAGGGTCCACTCTGTAGAGTGGTGATACAGGAGGATGCATGAGGGTGCCGAAGTAAGTTGGCCAGGGTCTTGCCGGGGCGGTCGCCCTCACCATAACGGCGAGCTTTCGCTACTTTGCCCAAAAATGTTAGTTCCCTTTCTGCCCCCTCATTTGTATTCAGAAAGTTTTCCCCAAATCTGGGCTAACGTTTTAGGCTGTGGATCTAGGGATTGCTGAAGGTCCAGAGCCTTAATTTCTGTCTCAAGGCGCTCAAGGGTGCCACGAAGAGAACGTAGCACACCAGATTGTTTAGAAATACACTTACCCCGGATTGCCACTTTGAAGCCCTCCCAGATGGTGAAAGGGGGATCCACCGAGCCAACATTTAGCTCAAAATAATTGACAAAATAATTGACTATTGCAGTGCGGCTCTCTTCCCGGAAGACAGCATCTCGGAGAGCATGCAGGGCAGTTTCCAAGCAAACATGCGGCGCGTGGAGAGTGGGAGCTGTAAGCGCAACTGCTCTGGAGCGTGATCGGAAAAGGGTACGGGGCATGTGATCTGCAGATGGCATCCAGGAGGCGACATCACATGTGGCGAGCCAAGGTCCAAACGGGACCAGCACCCCCGTGAGTCAGACACACAAGTGCCCTCACACCTATCTGGGTTGGTATGTCTCCACATGTCAAGCAGAGAGTGGTCAGAGATGATAGTGTTAAGAAGGGAGGTGGCCTGAGGGTGCTGTGTACGCAGACCAGAGCCATCAAGCGTCGGAGAAGGCCCCCACCCAGAGAAAGGGACAAGGGCCCAGGGAAGAAATAAGTTGCCAAATGTTAATAAAAAATTCAGGGTTGTCAACGTTAGGGCCATATATCGCAACGAGAATTAAGGGTTGAGTGAAAAGGGTCCCTTGTACGATGACATAACTTGTTCTTTCATGCCTCTGCGCTTCTAGCATGGAATGTCGTGTAAAGAATTGACGTCCGCGTACAGGGATGGCATCTAAGTAGATACCGCAACGTTATTCCGGCGATCACAACGCCAATGACAAACGCGGAGTCGACGGACGCCTCCTACCGACGCGCAGGGGTACTGCTGAAGAAAAATTCTCCGGATCCAGTCTGTTGCCTGGGGGTAATTCTAAGGTAAGGGATCTATAACTAATATATGTCTCTTACAGATATATCATTATTGAAAGTAAGTAACTTGCTCATTGAGTTGCGCAAAAGGCATTAGCCCTTCATGGCTAAAAGTCTCTTATTCACTTGCAGTTGGCTACGTGCCAGTTTGAGTAGTCATCACCTGCCTGGGTAAAATCTGGGTTGTCGATGATAGAGGTAAGCAGTGAGGGAAAAGGGTATATGTCCCGGCAATCCAGCTTCCATCCAAGACTTTCAATGTAGCTAACAACCCAGGGAGGAATAAACACCCATGATCTTTGTTTTTTAGGCAGCCATGGTATTTGAGAGGGAAGAGGCTCTCCAGAGCCACTCTGTCTTCTGCCCTAACAATAAGATTGATGCGCTGAGATTATAGGACATTGATCTTGAAACCTGAAACCTGCCCATAGGTCTCCTGTTTGCAGATAAAAGCATATATAGATTTGTGTGATTTTGACAGCACAACTAATACATCATCTACATAAAGGGACATTTTATACTCCGGGCGTCCTAAAGTGATACCTGATATTGACAGGTCTGATCTGATCCTCTCAGTCAGGGGCTCCATATAACATGTAGAGAGGAGCGGGTTAGGGTCACCTCTCTCATGTGCTTCAGCCACCCTGAAGGCCCGATGTGAGGAAATGGGGCTCACAAGGCCCTCCATGACACCGGACCAGCATACCTGAACAGCTGCCTCAAATTCCACGCCCCCCAAAGGACCCTACGGTCAGCCCAGCTCTCCTACGCCGCAGTCCCCCACACCAGAAAGACCAGATCGGGACGCTGCTCCTTCCCCTTCCTCGCGGTCAGAGCCTGGAACGACCTTCCGCTCCACCTCAGACAAGACAACATCACTCCCCACCTTCGCAAGAAACCTCAATACCTTCGACAGACCCCCTCCTTGATGGACTGGAACCTGCAAACCTTCCCATTCCCCCCCTTCCCCAGCGCCTTGAGACCCTTACAGGTGAGTAATCACGCTTAACAAACACCTTGATTAATTATATGGTGTGGTAGTGCAACCTCACGGTGCAATACACTTACCAACCCCTTTAGAACCCTTGGGTTTTCTCTGTCTAACCTTCAGCTCAATCCTGGTTTGCCATGGCACTGAGCAGCAAGGCTTACACAGAACAGCAAGTGTAAAGCATTAAAACAGCACCAAAACAATTTAAGAAGAAATTGACACGACACTGTGGAACTCCGACACTAATTAATAAAAAAAGGCTGCATTTGTAAAAGAATTTTGACACTAGAATAAAATCGACTGGAGTGTTCCGGAGATATAGATTTTGGAAGTAATAGTAAATGAGTGCAATTTCACTCAACCGGGAACAAGCCTTGGCAAACTCAACGAATTGGACACTTAGGAATTTTTTCAAGGAAAACTTAGGTAAGTGTCAATGCAGTCGGTTGCAAGTACTTGGGGTGACCACCTGCGGCAATTAACTAATCAGGGGGAACAGCAAGGCCCTCAACAAGAGTTACCTTCACAGGAGAAGCAGTCCTCCAGCATTTCCAGGCACTTTACACACGTTGCAATGGATTCCTATAGAATTATCCTGATGGAAGGGATGAAGGATGCTGAAAATGCTTTGAGGGTGCTGAGTATGTGATGCGGTCGGCGAGGATCTTCCTGCAGGGATTTGTCGGGGCACGAAGATGATGAGGGGGTCCTGTTTGCAGGGTTGTCGTCCCACGAAGTCCGCTACTGTCTGGCTGAAGTCCAGTCCCTCGTTGTCGCGGTTACAGGCCAATCCGTCCTGAGTCGATAGCTCACCTTTTGAGGATCCAAGCAACTCTCCGACAGTACTCCGAGACTCAGTGAACTCGGGTGCAACCTGTGTGTTGTCTTGATTTCACTGGGCTCTGGAGACAGTCTCTCCCTGAGCAGGACATGCAGGCTCAGTCCCTCTCTTCGCTAGCCACCAATTGCAGTAGATGTAATCCTCGTCGGTGCAGTAGGGCAATCCTTCTTCGGTCCTTCCCAAAATCTGAGTTCTGGGTGCAAGCGTTGCCCTTCTTATGCTTTGAAAATGCCCTCAGGGCATGATGCATTTGGTAGCTAATGGGATACCAGGTTCCTTTCCACCTTGTGATCACTTCCTGTGGAGTGTGGTATTTGGCTACCCCAGTATGCACCATTCTGTCCACCCCCAAGATGGTGCAACCCCTCTCCTGGTGTACAGAACTCCCTCCCCCTGGGGTATGGCTATGTCAGGGCTACACACCTCTGGGGAAACCGGTTTGGCAACTGGTTTCCCCTCCCTGCATCCCGTTCCAGACAGATATTTTTTCTGATCCCTCCACCTCTTTACAGGACTGTGGTGATGCTCTTTTTAACATGTTGCCTTCATTCAACCTTATGGAATTTATTCCCAACCGATAAAAGACATGAAGCCAATGCCTTTTTGTATTTGTTTATGCCACCTGAGTGGTTACCAGATTCACTGTGAAACCTGTTTGGGAGCCTTGATCAGAATTTGTTTTTTTACTGAAGTACAGAAAAACATATTTTTAAATGTCTATCACTAATCCTACGTCATTGCCTTTTTTAATTTTTTATTTTAGTAAAGCCAAGAGGTGCGGAAGCGCCTGCTCTATTTTAATTTTAGTTTTTAGCTTTGTATAATAAATTGTAGAAGCAATCAGACCCTCTGACTTCAGATACATCTCATTGTGCTTCAGTTGAATGAATGTGAAACTGACATAAAATTCTGAAATAAATTTTTCACATCGTGATGCTAAATTTTGATCTCTATTTCTTAATTGTAGTGCAGCATTATCTCACAGTGGAAGCCCTGGTGAAGTTCCAGAGGGAAATCGAACTTTTATTGATGATGCTCACAATGTAAGCCAATGGCTAGAAGTCCTCCCAGGGGAAGAAATTCCTTTTCAGTTTGAAGTCAGAGACAAACTACGGCATAGGTATATATATCGGGCAATAAACGTTTGTGAAATTGTCAGAGTCTGAGTTGACAATGTGTTTTGCTGTATGGAAGGATTAAGCTAGGATTTATCATCCTCCTTGCTGTTTTTAAGATGAGCACAATGTATGTATCCTTCTTCCATGAAATATTTAAGACCAGGTTTCCCACGCTGTCACGTTGAGAGTTTATATTGTGCAGACAGAGAATGGCAATCAGCACATATGCATAAAAGACTGACTCACAGTAGAATAATTATATTGCGCATTGCGCAAGTCAGATTTGTTGTGAAGGTATTTGTGAGAATGTGGAACTCCACATTCTTGGAAAGATACGATTTTTCAGCAGTTTCGGGCAAATGCTGAGTAAGTTACTGTTGACTGACAGTGTGAGACTTGGATCACTCTCAGGGCCACATGTGCACAGCTTTTTCCGTTTGCGACCGGAAAGATGCTTTTTGTGAAGTAAATCCCAAATTGTGATTTGGTAGCTTGTTACTGTATTGCAATTTGGATTTTGAGATTCGTTATTTGGAAGGGGTGTGTTCTGGACGTCCCTTCCAAATACTGAAAAGAAGTGGTATGTACAAAAGTTTTGTGACTGAAATGCGGTCGCAAAACATTCGCAGTTTACCACTCAAAGTTGGTGGTAACTCATTCGCAAATGGGAAGGGACCCCTTCCGCTTTGAAAATGGTTGAAAGAATCTTTTTTAACAGCAGGTAGCAGTCCCACGGACTACTACCAACTCTTAAAAAATCAAAAGAATATATATATATATATTTTTAAACGCATCCCGTTTTCCTTTAAGGAAAACGAGCTGCATTTAAAAAAAAAAAGTATATGTTGCTTTATTTAAAAGCAGTCTAGAACAAACCCACTAATGAATCCTCGTGCCAGGACGACTCAATTCTGAGTGCTGGAATTCCAGCACTCAGAATTGAGTCGTCCTGGCACGAGGATTCATTAGTGGGTTTGTCCATGTTGTTCTAGACTATTAACTAGGGGAAAAGGACGTCCCTCATTGTCCTTCCTCGCTCTCTTTTTGTTACTTCTTTATGTAAAAGCACTCACGGCTGCTGACCCCAGCACGCCACCATTCCTGTGATTTTTGCGATTCCCAATGGATCTCAAACTGAGATCTTCCTTATCTGAAAGAGACAGCTAGTTATAGATTCCTTACGTTAGAATTACCCCCAGGCGTCAGACTGTATCCGAAGAATTTTTCTTAGCAGTGCCCCTGCGCGTCAGTGGGTGGCGTCGGTCAACTCCGCGTCCATCGTCGTGGTCGCCGTGATGATGTTGCAGTGTCTATTTAAAAGCCGTCCCTGCGCACTGATGTCAGTTTTTTGTCCGCACCAGCATAGCGCAGATCCAGAGAGAGCTACCCTTGTAGTCACTTTTTGACTAAACTTTTTCGATGTTTTGTTGACGACTTTTTCGAGTCTACGCAAGATGCCCCATCCTCGAACCAACTTCAAGCCTTGCGAGGCCTGTCACAGGCTGATGTATGTGAAGGACCTGCACCTCGCGTGCCTTTGGTGTCTGGAGCACGACCACGACCCGAAGTCGTGCTCCGACTATCAGGCAATGAATGGAAAGCCTTTGCGGGAGCGCTCCCGAAAGCGGTCGGCTCCACGCTGCTCCCGGTCTCTCTCTCTCAAGAAAGTTCTCAAGGCCGCTCGCTGGGCCCAGACACCTCATCCCACTCCACGTCTTCAAAATCCTCGGGTTAGTTGAAGCACAAGAAAAAGGCGAAGAACCACCGGCGCTCTTCACCTTCTCCCCGTCGGTCGGCTGATGCAAAGCGGGACACGGAAAGTCGTCGCTCTAAGGCTCCGTCTCCTTCTTCAGGGACGACTCCACACCTCCCCCCATTTCCGGCAGCCGCGTCGCCCCCTGCCCAGTTTCGTACATTTTACAAAGCCCTCCACCGTATCTTTGGGCTTCCCGAATCCGCCGGTGCGCCTTTGGGCCCTGCAGAGCCGGTCGGGGGTCTTGGGCCTCGATACCAGCTGGGCCCCTGCGGATCCAGGCCTGGATCCAGATCGACGCCGGTCAATCTTACCCGACTTTCCCCGGTGCCGATCCCGACATCGACGCCCCTGGCCAATGCCGTCCCCATCGTCACCCAGAGATGGACCCGGACCGATGGCGAATCCGATGCCGGAGGTTACTTTTGTTCCCCTGTTCATCCCTGGTGTTCCCTTTCGCCCAGAAAGCGGTGATGAGAATTGGGAGGTGTCGCTAGACCCTTTGGCAGACCATCTTGAAGAGCCGGACTGGAGAGAGGACCTGTGGACGCCAGTGGTCTGGACAATTCTCCAGACCTTGGCATGTTTTATCTTACGCTGTGTTGGTGCGAAGGGCAGCAGAGGCCTTGTGCCTGGAGCTCCCTTTAGTGGCAGTCAGGACTATTCTCCTGACTGAGGTGCTTCAGCCTGGGGCAAACTCCTCTGAACACCTCCTGCCCTTCAATGAAGCCCTCACTGACGTCCTTCTGGGCATGGTCCAAGCCCAGCACAGGTCCTCCTGTGGAAAGGATGATTGCCCGCTGCTACCGTCTGGCTCCGGGGGGAACCAGATTTCCTCACCCAACACCCTTCCCCCGAGAGCTTGGTGGTCCAAGCCTCCTCTTCCAAGGGGCATATTCCCTTCTGCTCCCCCAGACAGGGAATCCATGAAGCGGGATCATCTTGGGAAGTGCAGTTCTCTTCCTCCAGCTTGGCACAGCAGACCATGAATACCGCGTGCCTATTGGGCCGTTACTCCCATTCTATCTGGGATACGGTCGCACAGGTTCTGCCTCAGTGCCCAGAGAAGGCCCGGACCGTTCTCTTCCCTGAACACCAGGGCGAACAAACTCAGCCGTTGGTGCCTGGTAGATCACGAATGGCGTCTTCACTCAGAGGTGGTGCAAGGTCTCTTTCAGCAGTGGGGAGAGCCATGGTTAGATCTGTTCGCAACTGAAGAAAATGCGCAATGTCAGCAGTTCTGCACGTTGAAGTTTCCAAGGCGGCTGTCGCTCCGCAACGCTTTTCGGCTTAAATGGAGTTGCGGCCTCCTGCACACCTTTCTGTCTGTACCACTTCTGCCACGAGTGCTGAAGAAGATCAAGTGCGATCGGGCCTAAATTATTCTTGGGGCTCCGGACTGGGCACGAAGAGTTTGGTACCCCGAGCTTTTGAGCATGGCCATCGATCCTCCAATCAGACAAAAGATTTCCGGGTGGATGATCAACTCTTCGTTGGCTATGTAGGTGCCAAGATAGGCCGGGCTGTACAAAAGACTACCATCTCTCGATGGGTTGTCCCTTGTACTAAAATATGTTACACTTTAGTGAAAAAGGAACCTCGAGGGGGGCTCCGTGCTCATTCTATTAGAGCTTTGGCAGCAACCACTGCATTGGCACGTGGAAGCCCACTTCTCAATATCTGTCAGGCAGCCACGTGGGCATCCTTGCACATGTTTACCAGACATTACTGCCTGGACAGCCAAGTCCGGAGGGACGCTATTTTGCCTGTTCAGTCCTCCAGGACTTTCTGGTGTGAACTTGGTTCGCAGACCCTCCTCCAGGGTTGGCATTACTGGGGTATCTATTCTAAAGGTAAGGAATCTATAACTAACTGTCTCTTTTAGATGAACAAGTTACTTACCTTCGGAAATGATGTATCTGTAAGAGACATATGTTTGTTATAGATTCCTTACCCATCCTTCCCACTCTGCTAATTGACTTCTAAGGATAGGGATTTCCTTGCAGAGCCCTACTTGTTGCGCACCAGTGGTCAGTGTCTTGCATGGCTCTGCGCTTCTGGCGTGGAAAGTCGTGTCAGAACTGACGTCAGCGAGTAGGGGTGGCGTCTAATTAGACACCGCGACGTTGTCCCGGCGACCACGATGCCGACGACAGACGCAGAGTCGACCAACGCCACCCACCGACGCGCAGGGGTACTGCTAGGAAAAATTCTCTGGATCCAGTCTGACGCCTGGGGTTAATTCTAAAGGCAAGGAATCTATAACTAACGTATGTCTCTTACAGATACATCGTTACCGAAGGTAAGTAACTTGTTCATTAATATTCATGAGGTAGGTCTATTTGCAACCCACTGGGAATCTCAAAAAGTGTAAAACACACTTTTGTACATTAGTGTTTGCGATTACCAAATGGCGAGTCGCAAACAGTTTTACAAGTAATAAAGTAAAAACAGTGACAACTTAAATATTCTGTCGGTTTTATTCATTCAGAGATCTGGTATGGTGCATTTGATTTTTAAAAAACCTTATTAAAAGTTAGCGTCTTGGTAAGTAATGATTGTATGTCGCCAAATGAAAAAGATAGAATGTTAGTGTGCTAAATAAAATACTTTATAACACCATCTACCATTCGTTTAATGACCAAACCTCCTTAAAGAGTATCTGTTTTTATTCCGTTGACCATCCTTTCTCCTTCTCCAAAGTTTCAAGTAAGTTAACTCTTCTAACAATTGGTCCATAGCTTTCACACCAACTGCTTCTATGTACTGCGTTCCACAGGGATCTCTTTTATCTCCTGTCGGGTTCAAAATAAGTTTAGCTTCTCTGTTCAAGCAGCATAATCTTATTATAAAGGACATGGAATGAGGATACACATGGCTTGTCTGACAAAGCGCAAGTATAATTCATGCTTTGACACAGAAGCAGATTTAGTCTAAATGGACGTCAGAAAGGGGAAAGGCAAATAAATCACCATGTGTGGCTCTGGCCAAAGTGGTCTTAGTGATGTCATTCCTTTTTCAGGCCAGGGCATTGCACCTGGAGTCTCCTTTCTATATTGGGGCGATGAAATAGGGTTTTGTGGTATACTTCTGGTGCTGCAAAGAGAAGTAGCTGTCCCGGAATTGAGTGTCAGAAAGAGATAAGAGGGCCTGATTTGCTATATGTTTTTGAGGTTGCTAAGCCAGTGAATTAGGCTTTTAAACCCGAAAACACCTTTTCAAAAAGCACATATCCCTCTTAACGAGACAGAAAGAATTTCCCGAGTCATGAGCACAGTTTGCAACCATTTCCGAATCTTATACAGGAGGGAATGTGAAAGAGTCATGCCCTTCTCTTCACAAATTAATATATCAATGGTTTGTGACCTTAATTACGATTGCAAGCAATTGAAAAGTTACTACTGCTCAAGGTGGGATAGTAAGTCATTCGTTAACAGGAGGCAGTTGAGCGGGTCAGTTTCCTCTTTTGGAATCGTGTTATAGGGCCTCAAAGAAGAGCAGGCACCACTGCCTGCTCCCCACAAGTGATGCCAAGCCAGATACATAAAAAAAGCACAACAAACAAGCATTGGCATAGCCAATAGGTCTCGCTTTTGGGACTTTATAAGTATTTAGTTTTACAGCACAAAATCCCGGAGTGCAACAACATCACCTGTTGCATGGCTTATCCTTGTACCTTATAAGTGTTTAGCCATGCAACAGTTGATGTTGTTGCACCAAGGATATTGTGCTGAAGTTATCCAGCACAATATCCTTGCTGCAACAATATCAATTGTTGCATGGCTAAACACTTATAAGGTCCCAAAGCATACTAGCGTTCTTTTTTAAATGCCACTGCTTGAAACTATTACTTTTCCAAACATTCCATCAATACCCGTTTTAGCAGTTCAAGCACTAAGCCCATGTTTCTCCTCTGACTGCTGAACTGGAAAACACACAATAACCGTCAATGCTGGCCGCATGATAGCGTTTTTTTTTTTTTTACTTTCAATCATGATACACAGCAGATGCACTGCTGCTGTACAATATGTTTTAAAAAACATTGCTAAATCCACATGGTATTACTATTTAGCAATGTCAATGTTTTTTTTGGCCATGTTGCACAACAGCGTGGCTACTGTGCAGCACGGCTGAAAAAGCAAAAAATAAATTTGGGGGAGTGGTTTAAAGTAGCAAGGATTTATGGCGTCATAACTTTTTTGAAATATTACTTTCAGCGGTGCTGCTGGACAACATGGCTGAAAAATAGCAAAGTCAATAGATCTTGCGCTAGCTATTGGCTTACTTAACAAAATAATGCACCATACTCTGATATGGCAGGCGTGGTTCTACAAGTCTAGTGAAGAGTAACTTTCCTTTGAGCAGCAACATTACAGCCACTTTAAGAAAGGTGTTTTAAGTTTAATGGGAAATGTCCCTTCAAGGATTGGTCTTGGCACTGATTTTCTGAAGCATCAAGTGCCAGGTTCATGCATCCTATGGGGCAATTAAAGGAAAGAAGAAGATGTACCACAATGGCAGCATCTCCCACAATGAGGGAGGCTCCTCCTAATGTGGGGTGATGGAAGGGCTGATACATTAAACTGGACCTGCGTATGTGGCAGTGTGGTTTTGGGAAAGGTAGTTGTCCTACCTGTGCACAGCTGCAACGCCTAAGGAGTTAACATCTAGAGCATGGGTACTCACAAACATTTTCCGGGGGGCGCAAAGTTTGGTCTTTGGTGTGACTGAGGGCCACACTTATGCCAGCACGGGTTGTAGAGGAAGCAAAGCATGTATTTCTAGTGGCTGCCTTTAGAAATTAAGGTGTTCCTAGAGTTAAGGGCCTAGTTACTTTTTTTCTCAAACTGCAATTAACTTTTAAATAAGTGCTTGCTGTATATTTAAAAACATTTTGCCATGTTAGTGCTGAGTCAAGTAAACAGCAGCCCGGTGATGCTGCTGCCCAGGGGGCTGTATGTAAAGGTCAGGAGGGCTGCATGTGGCCCCCAGGCCACACTTTGAGTATCACTGATCTAGAGCAACACATAGGACATACCTAAAATAAAAAAATTGACCCCCCCCCCCCCCTCCCCAAAATAAATGACTTGAATATCCAAAGGGTTCTGATTCTTCCCCACTAAAATTTTCAGGGCATCCCTCCCACCTTTGAAAACCTTAAGAAACAAATGAATAAGACAGGCAATGATAGAAGAAGCAACAACAAATAAGAGAAAACGGTGAGAGCAGCATGTGCTGACCAATTAGAAGCAAAGACATGTGACGATGAAGTCAACCAATTGTAATTAATGGTCAGGCTCTAACCCCTTCCTTGTTTTTTTGTAATGTAACAAAAGATCTTACAAGTGACAGTGCAGGCACTGTCTCAGACAAGACCTAAAAAATAGACAATCAGGGAACAATAAAGGACTTGGCAGCAAAACAACTCAAGATTTTTAAAAAAACACTAGCTTGTTGCAACACACCAAGGAAAATAAATACAATTCAAAACATCAAATAACTGTTAGCAGAGCAAGATTTATTTACATTAATACAATTGTTGATTATATCAAGAATCGGTTAGAGAAAACCCATGACCATGTGACTTTCAAACGTCAGCTCACCTCCACCGAAAGATGTGCTAAATTAAGCACCAATTCAATCACTTTCACCTAAAGGTTAGACCATATCACAGTGGTGCTCGAATCCTTGGGCGGGCTGACTGCTGATTTAAAGCAGCAACATTCTGAGACCAGCTGGCAAAACAAACAGAACCATATACCAAGCTAGTATTGTAAACCTCACACTTGAAATCCGTTTGTTCAAACGTACAAAATATTGGGCACGTTTACTCAAGATCAGCTCCCAAAACATGGAACATGACATACTATCCGAAAATATCAAAAATCGCCCAACAAATTGACAACGAAACTGCTATTCAATACATTCTTTGTGACAATACCGATATCATTCCACGAGCAGAAAATACATAAACAACCCGACTCTAATCACAAAATCGTTGAGGGCATAGGAAAATTACAGGTCCCACAACCACACCTCTCCAAAAAAAAGAGTTCCCTCCAACCCAAACCTACCTATTCCTAGAAACAAGGCCAGCCAATTGAAGTAAGGTATATATCTGTAAAATATACCTAGCGTTCATTGAAAACAAGAAATGTATATTTTATATTTCCCCAAACCGAAAAAAAAAATCCTTCCAAAAATGTAAGACATAATGTAAATGAAATTGCACCCCAATTTGACAGGTCTTCTGGTATTGGATCTTTATGCAAACATACCGATTGACTACTAATAGAACATAAAAAACTACTATAAGAACTCACTACGAGTGTTCTCCAATATGCCTTTGCCGTTGCAAATGCCCATCTGGATGTTAGCCTAAAGAGTTCAAGCTCATCTGGTTTGCGACAGAAGCCCTTTCTCCTTTCAAAAAGGCTGACTGACCTTGTTGTCAAGACACGCTTAAAGTCTGAGCATTTAGTAGGCAAAATGCACTTTTAATTTCCGGCACACCATAACTAAACCGGAGAACGGTTAAATGAAAAAAAAAAATAAGAAAAAACAAGCGCATTCCTCGTGCTAAAAGGAGGCAGCAGGGGGAGGGGCGAGAGGAGGGGGCGAGTGAAAGCGTTTCACTTGCGAGAGCGAGCTGCGCCAGGAGCGATAACTGCTACCATATGGCTCCGCACGCTCCCGCAAGTGAATCTCCACACGTTGCCATTAAAGGCAATGGAACGCGTGCACGTTTTAGCCTGAAAAAGGCACTCGATGGTTACAGGTCTCTTTCCTATGTAGCGCATGCGCGCTGCGTAGGCGAGACATAAAAAGATCTGCTCACACTATTGATTTCTACTATAACAGTATGCTTCCACCTCTGTGTGGCCACAAGAAAGGTAGTATCAGGGGAGTATATGTATTTCAATAGAAATTCAACTGGCTGGGTCGTTTGGCAGGGTTTATTTCTGTATTTGTGCTGGGACTTCCCCCAAATTGGCCTCACACTATAGCAAAGTAATATAATGAGGAGTCATAACCCAGGTGAACATAAATTTGCTTGTAGCTCCGTAAAGTATGTAAAGATGAACTAAAACGTCAGTTTCTACAAGTCTGCAATCCCATGACAGTGGAATTTCACACAGGCTCCTTCAACAGGTATCTGGTTTATGAGACTTTGGAAAAAACACAGTTGATGGACAGAATGCAGAACAATGTCACACATTCACCCCAGTACATAGATCTGGGCCTAAATCCATCGTGTTTTTGCCCACCATGCCATTCCAGTTTGAACCCAGCCATATGCAAATCAGTCTTGACCCTGTGCCTCATGGGAACAGTCCAGCCCGAACTGCCCAGCCAGGTCCTCCCTAGACTAGAAACAAGCATCCTAGGACCGGTTTCGGGGTTTCACCCCTCTTCAGCCAGGATAGCTGGTTTCCAGTGGCATGGAGAACACGGGACCCACGTCTGGGCATACCCGACCCACTCGGGTGACAAATGAAAAAAAACACAGTTGATAGACAGAATGCAGAACAATGTCATACATTCACCCCAGTACATACATCTGGGCCTAAATCCATTGTTTTTTTGCTCACCATGCCATTCCAGCTTGAACCCTCTTCAGCCAGGATAGCTTGATTCCAGTGGCATGGAGAGCACGGGACCCACGTCTGGGCATACCCGAGACTTTGGAACATAAGCAACGGAAACTTATGACAAGCCTTGCACCATGTTTGAGCAATTTGGAAGCCAAACTTTGAAAAACTTTACATAACACAAGAAAGATGGCTTAGACTAACCGTCGCCCTGCAACAGACTTCATCATAAAAAAGATAATACAGTAAATGACTAGCGTTTTACTGGTCATGCTGCATGGCTGAGTTAGTACTTGAAAGCTTATGCATCAGGGGCTAACTTGTCACTTCTTTAGAATTATCAGATGCAGCATAACCTGGGGTGGGTTTGTCATCCACTTTCTTGCACGTAAATGTTGGTCGAAATGGGTTTCAGCAAGGTTATGTAGGGGAGGGGAAAGCCGACAGCTGATATAAGCACTCACTATTGAAATAAAAGTGTAAATTTCAAAAAACTGATTTGAAAAAAATAAATGTTGGGCGCTTGCACATTTCTACACACAGTGTGTCCAATTTCCCCACCCCCTTCGTCCGAGACTGCCCTACCTATCTTCACTTCACACACCATATAGGAGATCCGATTGGGCTGTGGGAACAGCCTTGCAGATATGAAGGACAAAGAGTAAACATTTAAAAGTGCTGGGACCATCAGGAAATTATTTCTTCTTAGTGTTGCAATACTTATTCTTTTGAAATAGTGGTTTAATTTTTTAGCTTTTGCCTATAGTATGGGCATTTTCAAAAAAATGGCGTCAGAAAATTTTACAAAGTTGAAAACATTTAAACTAAAGAAATTAAAAGAACACTATTTTTACATTCAATAAGGTCTGCGAGTACTATCAACAACTTCAACAGAACCGTTTATATGCCACAGAGGGGGGGTGTGGGGGGGTCAGCACAAACAATTTCTTCTTTCACCCAAGTGAAAGTCTAAAAAAGTGGACAAGTTCAACATTTTAGAGGTTAGTGAGGGAAGAAGAGCGATTATGATAGTGGAGTGAGTCAAAAGTCCACAATATTGTCAGGCCATTTATATTTACTACAAGATTAAGAGGAATTTCTGCTGGTTTTTGAAGGACATGAAGAAGGATCGAGTTAATCTCTTAAAAATGTCATATTCTTGGTATAAAACCTAAGGATTAGTTCATGTGGAGGTCTTCGCATACCAGACTGGTACAAGCAAAGTGAGCCAGAGTTGTAAAATGTTTTTCTGAATGTTTCTTTTGGATCCAAGGTACTCATTTGGCATTGGTAATTTTTAGGGTAAAAAAAAATGCTGCTCTCATGACAAACCGTGCTTTTGGGGGTATTCTTGTAGTTCAGCAAATACAGGAGATGTGTCATCACATTTCCTAGTAACAGAGCTTAATTCGCCTGCCATGAGTAGCTCGGCGTTTAAAGGTCCAGTGAGAGCTCGCGGTAAACTTGTTAATGCCATTATTCTGTAGTCAATTAGGGTATTAATAGCGCCTAGATGTTTGACTGGCCACAGTAGTTCGAACTGGCACTATGGCTTTCGTCCGTGGCTCTGATGTGGAAAGCAACATTAACTTCATTATCGAGTGAGAAGATTACAGCCGGGCACAATCAATTAATAAAAAGCATAATCCAGAGCTGTTAAACTTGCCATGCCTAGCAGCTGCATTGCTGTTTTGTTTTGGGTGGGGGGGCGGACAGGAGGGGAAGAGTAGCTGAACTGTAATTGTGTGGATTTTTTGCCTCCTCTTGTATTTCAGCTAGGCAGTCCACAAAATGAATCAAGGACGTGTTCTGCTCTAATCTAATACAGTTAAGTGTCATCATACCGATACAATGTTACTCCAAGACTGTTTACAGGTTGGTGTCCCAGGTGCAGGTTGAAACGGACTGGTACTATCCCCAAAAAGAAGAATTGGTTCAAGAACCAAGTCCGGCCTGACACTAACAGCATTCTATCTAAGAAGCTCTCTTCCCTCGTTCCCTTCTCTTACAGGGAAAAGTGTACTTCTGCCTCACTGACAACCAATTGTTTGATTGCATCATTTGGGTAAAGACTCGAAAAGCTGCAAACAAATCTTTTCTCGAACTCAATTGATGCACTAGTGTCATTCCAATAAACGTAGGACAAGCTATATGTTTGCACTTCAATGCTCTCGTTATAAGTACATTCCAGTGCAAAGTGGTTTTCTGTTCTGTCACATAAGGTTCCAAAGGAAGCGACACCTGCAATTGTGTATGAGCATCCTATGCGGGGCCCAGAACATGGCTGAGATTGATTCGGGTCACGACACTTTGAAAGAATAAATTAAACTATCGGACTGTTGTATTGAAGTGTTAATCTACACTAAGATTTATGAAGTGGCAAATTAAAGTACTCACTCCTGTCACACTAAGAAAGTAGATACATAATCTCACTGTGAAGGTGTTAACTAAACCCATAAGGGGCATCTTGCACGAACATGTAGTTAAAATAAAGTAATTAATAGTGTTTAGGTATGGAATGAAAGATGAGCATGAAATTAAATGCAGTTTGAGAAAATGTGTTGAAATGCTTTTAATGCTTTAAATCTTGCTACGTGAACGAGCTAAAGCACAAAAACACACGTTGGAAATTGGTGTAGCTTGCATTCCCCCTTCAACATTTTTGAACAACAAGCATTGGCCACGCGGCCGTGAAATTAACGCCGAGCGGCCATGAAAGAGAAAGTGAGCTACACGGGTTACATGGAGAGGGGGTGGGGGGGGGGGGGTGCTAAAGCAACACAGGGAAGGCTGGCATATGGTGAGCACTATTGCGGCCGCTTTGATGTTCTCAGTGGCCGCGCGGCTCACTCAGAACATCAAAGCGCCCGCGAAATGTACACACAGGCTGCCAAATGGTGCGCGCGCCCGGCGCACATGCACTGTAGTTGGGGGCCTGAAAAGCACTCGTTTGCACTTCCAAATCCCGATTTTCTATAGCTCTCGCCAGAGCAGCGCTAATGCGCTGGCTCAGGCGAGACCTAAAAAGCAGCTTCACTCTGGGGAGCGGAGCTTGCCGTCGTCGAAGATGGCCGCCTAATAGAGGAGCTCCGCGCATCAACATACGATCCATAAAGAATCCTGCATTAACTTGAGGAATTTATCCCGGAAAAAACACTGCTCCGTGAGGCTGGTGCGGTCAGCTTCCGAAGGAGCCGATCAGCTCGAGTGGTGGTTCCGTGCACACGGAGTTACGGGTGTAACGGAGCGGCGAGTAATCTGGGCTGTGAATCCCCAGACCCACGTCACAACCCGGCCGGCTGGAAGTGAGATCGGGCTGGGATACATAGCGGTAGTGTGCCGGCCGGAGAACTGGTGAAGTGCTGAGCGACATTGCAGGCGGGCGCTGAAGGCGGCAGTGGTTGTGCGGAGTGCGGCGCTCTATCCTGTGCACACCGGTCCGTGAGGGAGCAGTGACGCGGTCCCCAGCGGGAGTCCGTCGATAGCGCGAGACGCTCGCCAGAGGCTTGCGGTTGGGGCCGGACTGATGAGTCGGTGTGCGCGAGGGAGTGACTGGGTGCTGGGACGAGCTCCGATCCTTGTGGGTACAACTGTGAGCCCCGGCCTGCAGAGGGCTCCAGTCGGAGATTGTAATGGTGGCGTAGAAATCTACCGCAAGCCGCCATTTGTTCCCCCGCCGAATGCTCACTGTGACGTCTGCTGCTCGGTGGGGCGCGCCGCGCTCCCTGCTTGGCTCCACTGCTTGAGGACTTCTGGTTCATGAACTGGATGTCGGAGCTGGGAATTCCTATCACCACGGATCGTCTCGCTAATAACTACAGGTAGTGGGCGCGCTCTGGACTGTTGATGGTTTGGCACCCACTACGCCCATTTTGAACTGCTGGGGAGGCGTCGCCCTTTGCGTGGCCACAGGCGAAGAGTGTTGGAGTGCTCCCTGCAGGGACGACCACCATGCTGCGGGGTTGGGGGTCCCTCAGTGTGCCTGTGTGCCCTGTGCTGCCCTCCAAGAATACAGTGCTGCAGACTGTGATTGACCGTTGATCACTTCTTTTGCTCTGCACCAGACACATAACGTGAAATCTGCGGATTATACCGTGCTGCCCTACCCAAACCTGGTGGGTAATACTGTGGTGCACCGCTATGGGCAGAACGGACAAGACGCAACAGAGACCGACTTTCGAGCAGCGCAGGCCTAGGGACCGCGCGCTGTCCGCTGACGATCGGCAAAATGGCGGCGGGCGGAAGCAAGAATCCCCCAATGGTGAACTCAAGACCATGCTGGCCTGGATGGAAAAAGGCCTGCAAACCTCACTAACTGTCTTGGGTACCAAGATTGAGTCCCTTTCCTATTGTATGGACCGGATGTCCAAAAGAATGGACAAACACGCTGAACGCATCGATATGGCGGAACGACGCATCACTGAAGTGGAAGAGACGCAAACCGAAATGGATACCGGTCACAAACGTATGGATAAGGGTACTACAAGTGCTACAAGATAAGACCGAAAACTTGGAAGCGAGGTCTCAGAGAAGCAACTTGAGAATTACCGGCCTACCGGAATCGACCTCTCCCGGAGACATGGAGCAGTTCATCGAAAAATTGCTGGTATCGCTTCTGGACTCCGACACATTTTCGCCCATGTTCGTGGTCGAACGGGCGCATCGCTCTCCGGGCCCGCACCCGGTCCCTGGAGCCGAGGCCCATCATAGCTAAGGTGTTAAATTACCGCGACAGGGATGCAGCGCTGCGAGTCGCGAGGGAGAAGCAGACTTTGCAATATGAGGGGTCCAGGCTCGCTTTATTCCCGGACTTCACCATGAAGGTACAGGAGGCGCATCGCCAGTTCCTGCCACTCACACAACTTAAGGACCGCAACATTGACTATGCAATGCTATATCCGGCCCGCCTGCGTGTCAATCACCAGGGCAAATCACACTTTTTTACAGATCTTAAGCTGTTGCAGAAAGCCAGGAAGGACTGGACCAGGGGACAACGACGCAGCCCGGATAAGGATGTCGCGCCTGGGCCGGTTGGAGGTTCGCTGGAGGAGCAGGACTGATATTTGCCAGATCGCCATACAGATGAGACTTATGTCTATGAAGGCAATGTATAGTGCCACCTTCACTTGTGGGAAGATCCAACGTTAGGGAGGTGCTGGGAGGCGATTTGATGGGGGTTGGGGGTTTTTCAGTTCTGCAGATACACTGATCTGACTCTACCACTTCCTGTTGTTTGGCACTTTACTGTTAGGTTGTAGGGTGGTCTTGGTAGCTTACTTGATTCCAAAGCTTTACTCTATATTGAAACACATGTGCCTTTTGTTAATGTTTGTTATCAGCTTGTTGGAGTGCGGGGGGCTGTCAACTGTCGCCCAGTAGGTAGGGAGCATACTACCGGCAACCTCCGCCTACGAGTGCAACACACACACTTGGGTATTGTTAATGAAGCTTTCTGATGGGAGGAATAACGGCTCCTTTGTTCAGAGCAATGCTAAGTATGTTTTGTTTCATGTAGAATTTTGGGTATTTTTGCGTCAAGTCCTGGTTGGGGTGGTCTTGATGTGGGAGTGGGGTGGAGGGTTGTTGAGACTCAGATGTTGTAAAGTGCATGTTGATAGACAATTACACTTGCCACGCAGCGCCACGACACCATACACTATTGAGATATGGTGACACAGATTGATTCCGAAGTACATGGCCAAGGGGGTGGTCGGGACTCCAGGGTGGACACGCTACGAACCCTCACATGGAACGTCAGGGGGTTGAATGATTATAGGAAAGTTCGTAAAGTCCTTTCATATTTGTCGTGGCATGCCATAGATGTGGCTCTTCTGCAGGAAACACATCTCCCACTTAACTCCCCCATGTTACAGAGCAGAGACCTACAAGGCAACATCCATGCTGCTGGGTTCACCACGCATGCGCGCAGTGTCCTTACATGGGTCAAACACAAGTCGACACTTTTCTTTTGACCCACTGTACACTGATACTGAGGGCAGGTATGTCATTACTAGATGTTTTGGGAAGGGCATGGATCTATTAATTGTGAATATACATTGCCCCAATTGTGATAACCCTGAGTTTTTTACAGTACTGGCGAATGGAGTGGGTGGTCACTGTGAGGGCATCCAGCTATGGGGTGGCGACTTCAACCTGAATCGGAACTCCAGTTTAGATAGATGGGGAGGACCCGAGAGGCATGTCACGGCCGCTGCCAGGGAGGTTGAATGTGCGTTACTTAGGTTTGACTTAAGGGACGTGTGGTGTCTGAAACATCCGGAATTGGGTGGCTATACACACACCTCTGCATATCATAATTTACACACTCACATTGACTATTGGCTAGCAGCACGGACACTCTGTGACAGGGTCTGCTCATGCCAGGTGTTGCCACGAACGATCTCTGACCACTCGCCAATTCTGTTGGTGATAGACACACCCAGCAGGCTTATTCCTCCGTTCACGTGGCAGTTCCCCCCCTATTCCCTACTGGATACAGTATTTAAGGAAGAACTAGCTGAAGCTATTGAGACATTTTTTGATAAGAACGTTGGCTTTGTAGCGGACTATCAGGTAGTCTGGGAAACCTTTAAAGTCTACATTAGGGGGATCACTATATCAAAGCGATCGGGGGTCCTCCGCTCTATACAAAATCGACTGACGGACTTGGAGGGTAAGATCAAGATTCTGGAACGCCGCCTTTTGATAGATGCGGACGACTCGGTTACGAGGGACCTTGCAGAGTTGCTGGGAGAATATCACGCGTCGGCTGGTGACGAGGTCAAGCACATGGGCAAATATGCCACAGCCAGGGCGTATGGTGAAGGTGAGCGGCCAGTGTCAGTTTTAGCGCAACTACTTCGAAAACGCAGGGAAGCACTGCAAACGATGGAGGTTAGATCAGCAGAGGGTGAGCTTTTGACTGAGGTAACTGATGTGGCGGGTAGATTCCGACAATATTATACAGAATTATATGCTACCAGAAACGGGGCCACAGATGAAGATATTATTGACTACTTGTCACACATACAACTCCCGTGGCTCTCTAATACACACCGCAAGTTCCTCATGAGACCCATAGAGAAAGATGAAATTCTTCTTGCCTTAACCAGTATGAGACCAGGGAGTGCCCCGGTGTCAGATGGTCTCACGGTCTCATTCTATAGGGCATTTTTAGATTTGTTGCTCCCGCAATTGACTGCACTTTTTGACGACATATGTGTTACGGGCAAAATGCCGCCCTCAATGTCTGAAGCAGTGATTGTGGCCCTTCTCAAGCCCGGTAAGTCTTCAGAGGACTGTGCATCGTACCGCCCTTTGTCTCTGCTTAGCATGGACACGAAGATATTCGCAAAAATCCTTGCTAATCGTCTAGTCCCCTTAGTCCCAATTTTTGTTGCACCGGAACAGGCAGGGTTTGTACCGGGTAGAAACTTAATTTATAATCTACGCATGGTCTTCGGTGCGTTACAACACACCAAGCCTGAAACACCAGCGGTAGCAGTCTTCGTAGATATTGAGAAGGCGTTTGATTCTGTGGAGTGGCCGTTCATGACGCATGTTCTGACCAGGATGGGAGTGAGCCCAGTTTTCCTACAATTAGTCGGCACCCTTTATAGTAAGCTCACGGCCAGAATAAAAATAGGCATCATAGTGACAGACTCCATACGTATTTCACGGGGCACAAGACAAGGCTGCCCATTGTCTCCGTTGCTTTACGCTTTAGTGGCAGAACCTCTTGCCTGTGCGCTCCGGGAATACCATCAACATCGGGGTATATGTTATCCAAGCAACAAAATTATAGTATTCTCGTATGCTGACGATACGCTCTTGTATGTCAGACACCTGGAATCTAATCTCTCGGCAGTTCTTCGTGAAGTGGTACGCTTTGGAGTTCTTTCGGGTCTACACGTGAACTGGCCAAAGTCCATCGTCTTTCCGTTGACCCCAAACACCCTCAGTTTGATCTAAACTATCCTCTGCAGTGGTCCTCTGATGTGGTAAGATATCTGGGTATTAAAATTCACACGGACTCCGATATAGTCTTTAGTTAGTAAATTGGAAGATGATGTTGAAAGATGGATAAAACTCCCGTTGTCCCTTCTCTGCCGAATATCCATAATGAAAATGGTGGTGCTGCCACCTCTTCTGTTTCTATTTAGAAATATTCCTATGGTCCTTCCGCGCGTCTTCTTCGATCGTCTCACCACATTGTTGGTTCAGTTGGCGGGTAAGCAGCCGAGGGCAAAGTGGCAGATGTTGGTACTGCCATACTCAATGGGAGGACAGGGCGCGCCTGACTTCAACTTGTGTTACAGGGCCGCACAAGCTGCACATGCATATCAATGGGTGCATGGCGCCCCAGACGTATCGCACCTCCGTATTGAATCGGTAGTGGCACGCCCGCTTCCACTCCCCGCAATGTTGTTTCAGGCTCCTGACCGCCGGACATGCATCTTAGACTCTATTAATGCCACTACCCATACCTGGCACTACCTACTGCAATCACAGGCAGGTGCGATACTTTACTCCCCGGCAACGCAGATAGATACCGCCTTGTAGGGAGAGAGGAGTTACACAGGCGCTTCACACTCTGGGTATGCACACAGTGGGGGAGCTGTTTGACGGTGAGGTGGCCAAGGGGTGGGAGGATATCAAACCCGCAGATCAGGATCCTTCCATATTGATGAAATTTCAGTTCCATAGAACGAGACCCACAGATGGAGCTGCTGGGGACGAATACCTAGAACCACCTGAACTTCTTGCTTTAATACTCATTATCCAGGCGAAGTCCCCTAAGCGCGTAGTTGCGACCATTTATAACTCATCCATGGTATACAGAGCGAACCACTACACTAAAGCACGCCTGGCGTGGCAGAGGGATTTGAACGTGGATGTAACAGACACTATGTGGACTTATTGCTGCACCAGTACAAAGCGGATCTCGCTTAACGGCAGACACCGACTGATACATTTTAAATACCTAAACAGGGTATATTACACGCCGGAGAGGCTGCACAGGTATGGACTGAGGGACAACGCGATTTGTGAACGCTGCCATGCGCCATTAGCTGACTTCCTCCATCTGGCCTGGACATGCCCCGGCATAGCGGCCTTTTGGGTATTAGTCTTCAAGGAAATAGGGCAGATCACGAAACTGGTTCTTGATCCAGATCCCTTGCTCGCCCTACTAGGCTACTCTAGGTTAATCCCTAAAGGCGTGTGCAGATTGGTTGATATGGGAATGCTGACGGCTAAACGCAGAGTTGCTATGACCTGGTCGCGAGGCCCTCTACCTACGATCACACAGTGGAAGAATGACATGACATTTTGCAGTACACAGACGGAGCTTTTTAGTGAACTGCTCCCGCCACGCAATAGGCCCAAAAACTTTTTGGAGCTATACAATACTTATCGACACACCACCACAAGTAGTGTAAATTACACCCCTGCAAGGCGAGAGGGCTTCTTTGTTCGCTCTGTGGGTTTGACCGATCTACACTCACAGTTAGAACTTATTTCAAGGGGCTGAATCACCAATGTGCCAATTGTACGGGGGAAATTGAATGAGAATGCTCTGATTTTCCCTTTTGTGTATTGTGTTCCTGGCTACATGTTCTGTCGACAATTTACATCATTTGACTTAAGTCCATATGTATGCACTGTGTTATAATACCTTTCAATGCTGAGTCTCGCAGTTGTATGTTCGAAGAAAATCAATAGAAATGCATTTAAAAAAAAAGAAAAAAAGCAGCGGTACTCTTTACAATGGACAGGGGCTGTGTTTTTCAAAGATATGTTTTCCATTTGGGAACGCAAATAAAGCGATGCTGCTCTGCTGACTCTTGCAGTGCACCATCCCTGCTTTGGCACCCATTCAGAAGGGTCGCAAAATATGACGTTCTTCATTAATATTCAGTAGGAAGGTGTAGGAAAGTGTGATCTGCTTTTATGGTTACCCCCACTTTTTGCTTGATGTAATGTAAATGGTGTGAAAGGTATGATTCCATGCACCGTAAAGCTGTTTTGGGAGAGCCTCAGTACTCCCGGTACCAGTCTTTCAGACCCAGACAGAAAGCTAGGGCTGCTGCCGGCCAGAGACACGTTTCTGGCGTCCTGCTGCTGAGCCAAGTTCAGGCAGGGGAAGGCAGGAAAAGAGGTATCCTGTCACAGGAAGGTGTGACTATCTCCCAGACAGGGTTTAGTGTATTAGAGTAGGGTGGGGACGCTTGCCAGTGCCACATAGTCTGCGTGCAGGGCACACTTGGTGCCCTCCATGCATAGTCCAGTTCAAACCAGTTCAGGGAGCCGTTGGCTCCCGCTCTGGCGCGAAACTGGACAAAGGACAGGGGAGTATCCTCCTCCTTGTCCAGCCCCTCCATAGGGAGGGACTCCTGAATCATCCCAACCCTTTCCCTAGGTTATATAAGGGCTTACCTGTGGGTGGGTTCCTAGATTTGTCGTGGGGCAAGATTAATTTCCGACACCACTTCTTCTTCAACCGTCTGGGCACTCTGGACTTCGCTCTGGGCATCAAGGCTGCAACTAGGAAGACTCCTGCAGCTCCTCATTTTGACGCTCTGCTTGTCTGCTGCAACGTCTGTGCCTGTGCACCATACAGGAACCTTCCAATCAATAAATCAATCAGTTACTTGTAAAGCGCACTACTTACCCGTGACGGTCTCAAGGCGCTGAGGGGAGGGGGTGCTGCTACTGCTCGAAGAGCCAGGTCTTGAGGAGTGTTCTGAAGGTGAGCAGGTCTTGGGTCTGCCGCAGATGGGTCGGGAGGGTGTTCCAGGTCTTGGCGGCGAGGAAGGAGAAGGATCTACCACCGGAGGTCGTTCGTTGGATGCGGGGGTTGGCGGCGAGAGTGAGTCTGGTGGAGCGGAGCTGGTGGGGGGGGGGGTGTAGAAGTTGAGTCTGGGCTGGTCCGGTGTTGTGGAGTGCTCTGTGTGCGTGGGTGAGGAGCTTGAAAGTGATCCTCTTGTTGACGGGGAGCCAGTGCAGGTCTCTTAGGTGGGGGGTGATGTGGCTGCAGCGGGGGCTGTTGAGGATCAGGCGGGCGGTGGCGTTTTGGATGCGTTGCAGTCGTTTTAGGTGTTTGGCCGGGATTCCTGCATAGAGTGCGTTGCCGTAGTCCAGCCTGCTGCTGACGAGGGCTTGGGTCACCGTACTTCTGGTTTCGGTCGGGATCTACTTGTAGATTCTGCGGAGCATGCGGAGGGTGTTGTAGCAGGAGGAGGAGATGGCGTTAACCTGCTTCGACATGGAGAGGGAGGAGTCGAGGATGAATCCTAGGTTGCGTGCGTGGTCCGTGGGCGTCGATGCTGTTCCCAGTGTGGTCGGCCACCAGGAGTCGTCCCAGGCAGAGGGGGTGGGGCCGAGGATGAGGACTTCCGTCTTGTCCGAGTTCAGTTTCAGACGGCTGCTCCTCATCCACTCGGCGACGGCCTTCATTCCCCCGTGGCGGTTCGTTTTGGTGGTGTGTGGGTCCTTGGTGAGGGAGAGGATGAGCTGGGTGTTGTCGGCGTAGGAGATGATGTTCAGGTCGTGCTGGCAGGCCACTTGTGCGAGGGGGACCATGTAGACGTTGAACAGGGTCGGGCTGAGGGATGAGTCCTGGGGTACGCCGCAGATGATGTCAGTGGATTTGGAACGGAAGGGTGGGAGGCGGACTCTCTGGGTTCTGCTGGAGAGGAAGGACGTGGTCCAGTCCAGGGCCTTCTCCTGGATTCCGGCTTCTTGGAGGCGTGTCCTTAGTGTGCGGTGGCAGACTGTGTCGAAGGCGGCTGACAAGTCCAGGAGGATGAGGGCTGAAGTTTTGTCGTTGTCTAGTTGGTGCCTGATGTCGTCTGTAGCGGCGATGAGGGCTGTCTCGGTGCTGTGGTTTCGTCTGAATCCGGATTGGGACGGGTCTAAAATGTTGTTGCCCTCGAGGTGGTGGGCCAGTTGCATGTTGGCGATTTTCTCGGTGACCTTCGCCGGGAAAGGGAGCAGGGAGATGGGCCGGAAGTTCTTGAGGTCCTTGGGGTCCGCATTGGGCTTCTTGAGGAGGGCGTTGATTTCGGCATGCTTTCAGCTCTCCGGGAATATCGCTGTCTCGAAGGAGATGTTGATGACCTTCGGTAGTTGGGGTGCGATGGCTGCATCTGCTTTGTTAAATACGTCTCGTCGTCGTTGACGTAGGACCAAGAGGTCAGGCGGTTGGTGCAGGTGGTGTTCGCGGGGGGGATGGGGTCTGCCGTAGTCGGGGCTGTCAAGGTGTTGAAGCTGTCGTGGATGTCGGCTATCTTGCGATGGAAGAAGATGGCCAGTGAGTCGCACAGGTCTTGCGAGGACGGGATGTCGTTGGTGTTGGCGCTGGGGTTGGAGAGTTCCTTCGCTATGCTGAATAGCTCTTTGCCGTTGTGTGCGTTGTTGTCCAAGTGGGTTTTGAAGGAAGATCTCTTGGCTGTTCTGATGAGTTGGTGATGCCTGCGGGTGGCGTCCTTGTGGGCTGCGTGGCTGTCCGGTGTACGATCGTGGAGCCATTTCTTCTCCAGTTTCCGGTGGTACGTTTGGAGGTCTGGAGCTCTTCGGTGAACCAGGTTGCTTTCTTGCTGGTGTGGCTGTTGAAGGGTTTCTTGAGCGGGGTGAGGGTGTTGGTGCAGTCGCCGATCCACTGTCTGAGGTTGCGGGCGGCGGCGTCTGGGTCGGTGGGTGCGTTCTGGGCGAGGGTGGAGGTCAGCTGGTCTTCGGTGACTTTACTCCAGCAGCGGCGAGGCAGTTGTTGGGTGCGGTGGTGCGTAGTTGGTTTCTTGAAGGTGAAATGGATGCAGCGGTGGTCGGTCCAGTGGAGTTTGGTGGTGTGGTTGAAGGCGACGTGGGTGCTTCTGAGAAGAGGGGGTCAAGCGTGTGGCTGGCGGCGTGGGTGGGTTCGGTGACGAGTTGTCTGAGGCCGAGGTTGGCGAGGTTGTCGATCAGGGTGGCGGAGTTGGCGTCGTTGTTGTTCTCCAGGTGGAAGTTCAGGTCCCCGAGGAGGATGTAGTCCGTGGAGGCGAGTGCGTGGGTACTGGCGAGGTCGGCGATGGAGTCGCTGAACAGAGCCCGGGGTCCGGGGGGTCTGTAGACGAGTGTTCCTCTAAGGGTGGTGTTGGGGTCGGTGTGGATCCGGAAGTGCAGATGTTCGGCGGTGTTGAGGGTGTCGTCTGCGTGGGTGTAGACCTGGAGGGTGGACTTGTGGATGATGGCTAAGCCTCCTCCAACATCTGTGGGCCTCCAATACACATGAAGGAATCTCCCTTGAAGTGAAGGAGTTGCTTCCCTGCATCTGCAGGCACCGCAACTAAGCTGACCGGTCAGCTGATCCTGGGCTCCCACGAACTCCGAAAGGCTCAGCATTACAGGTCGTGGTTCTCTTCATCCCTCGAGGCCTGCTCTTTCCTCTCATTAAGTTTGAGGCCAGTGTACCTCGTTGAAGCCGCAAGAACCAAACCCCTGTGCACTGCGTCGACTTGCATTTGCAATGGCTGCTTTCAGCCAAGATTTTTGGGCTCCAAGTAGCCCCATCCTCAAGCATCTCCAGTGACCAAGATCTTCATCCTCACTGCATCACTTGCATCGTGGGCTTGCATCTTTGGTGAGCTGCTCGAGATCCTCTCGCGACTCCAGTGCCTTCGGCGTGTGGGTCCTCTTGAGGGCCATCTTTGCATTCTTTGGGCTCCCCTGGTTGCTCCAGGCATGCCTTGACTCCCCTGCTTGTGGTGAGTCTCCTGGACCTTGCTGGTCCTGATATTGCACCTTCTTCAACTTCCACACTGGTTGCAGTTGCCAAGGCTTATTGGTGCTCCCAACGGACACCGACCCCTCAACTCTCGACAGCCGACATGGGACTACTCGTATCCGGCTCCTGGTCGTCCCCAGCATTGCCTGGTCCGCACTGCTGCAGTTTCAAGGTTGCCGTCAGCTTCCCTGCAACACGACACCGGTGGGCATTTGTCTTCCGTGCCTCCTGGTCACTCCTGAGTGGCACAGACTCTGTCCCCTCTGCTTGTAGGTTATTCACATCTTGAATCCACCTTTGGCTCCCACCAGACACTCTCACCTTCTCCAGCAGTGGCATCTTCTTAAAGTCCTCCATTGGGTTCGACAGCAGTTTCCGACACCACTTCACAGCCATGCACCTAGCTTCCTGTGTATTTCGTGCTACTTACCTGTTTCTATTGAAAAGTATTGTGTGTATTGTCTATATTTCCGGCTAGGAGATATCTGCATGTGTTAGTGAGTGTCTTAAATAAATAAATATTTTTATAAATACGCTGTCTGGTTCTTTTTGACTTAATCTATACCTACAAGATTATGTTCTGGTAAAATAAGCTGCTTTACACTCCTTCTAGACTAAGCCTGTTCAAGTAGTTTTAACATAGTATTCTTCAACTGTACATAGATCCCTCTGTACAGCGACAACAGTTTCTAGTTGCATAAATATGTATTCATTATGATAGAGACTTCTAACCGCATATTCCTTACCTATTCCTTACCTATTAAATCAGAGGCATTATGCAGGCCCCTGCAGCCCAGGTGGTGCATGGATGCCCCAACATTTCATGGGCCCCCAACTCTTCCAGGGACCCCATTTAGCCCGAGGCCAATTAATATTTGTGAGATGTGGGAGACTCCAGTGTTTTCTGCAGGGAGGCCTCGTCATTTTACATAAAAGCACTGTTTTGAATCCCCCCCCCCTCCCCCCCGGCATCACACTAGATCTGACAAATTTATGGCAGCACCCTCGTGCTAGGTGATGTCACGTGGCTCTGTAGCGACAGACACTGTTCCAATCTGAAAGAGACAATTAGTTATAGATTCCTCACCTTAGAATTACCCCCAGGCACCAGACTTGATCCGGAGAATTTTTTCTGTTGTAGTACCCCTGCGCGTCAGTAGGTGGCGTTGGTCAACTCCGTCGTCGGGGGAGTGGTCACTGGGATGACGTTGTGGTGTCTACTTAGACGCTGCCCCTGAGCATCCGGGGAGAAGCTTGCCCCTTAGTCATTTTTTGACTAAACTTTTTTCGACTTTTGTCGACATCTTTTTGAGTCTTCGACTCCTGGTAGCAGGAGGGATGTCCCATCGCCGGTCCAGCTTCAAACCTTGTGACTCCTGTCACAAATTGATGTCTGTCACGGATCCGCACCTCGTGTGCCTTTGGTGCCTGGAGCACGACCACTACCCGAAGTCATGATCCGACTGCCGGCCCATGAATCTGAAAGCTCTTGAAGGCCCGGTAGTCCACTCCACGACGTTCGAGGAAGGTCTCGAGGCCTGTCTCAGAGCCACCACCTCTCGTCATCGAAGCCTTCGCACTCCTCGGGTAAGTCGAAGCACAAGAAGAAGATGAAGAAGCATTGTCGCTGTTCGCCTTCTCCCCCTCTGTCTGCAAAAGAAGTAATTGATGGACGGAATGCTGGACGATGCAAACATTCTCCCCCAGTCACAAGGATCTGGGTTTAATCCATCATTCTTTTGCTCACCAAACCACCCCAGTTTAGACCCAGCCATATGCAAATCAGTCTTGACCCTGTTCCTTAAGCCAGGTCCTCCCTGGACCGAAAACAAGCATCCTGGGACTGATTTCTGGGCATCACCCTTCATCAGCCAGGATAGCTTGAATCAAGTGACATGGAAAGTACAGGAACCATGTCTAGGCATACCCATCCCACTCGGGGTGACAATTGCAAAAAGAACAATTGATTGACAGAATGAAGCCCTCACCGATGTCCTTCTGGGCACTTGGTCCAAGCCCAGCATTGGGGCTCCTGTGAACAGGATGATTACCTGACACCACCGCCTGGCCTCGGCTGACCTACTTTTCCTCTCCCAACACCCTACCCCCGAGGGCTTGGTGGTCCAAGTCTCGTCTTCTAAGGGCGCATTCCCTACTGCTCCCCCATGTAGGGAATTCAAGCAGCTGGACCACCTTGGGAAGAAGATGTTTTCTTCCGACAGATTAGCGCTGCGATGAGTGAACACCGCATGCCTTTTGGGCTGCTATACCCATTCCGTGTGGGATACGGTTGCGCAAGTGCTGCCACAGTGCCCGGAGGAGGACCGAGCCGTTCTCACCCGCGCAGTGGCAGAGGGTCAAGAGGCAGCTAAGTTCACCATTTGGTGTGGGCTAGATTCCGCCGATTCACTGGGCAGAACAGTTTCCACGTCAGTAGCCCTGAGGTGCTACACCTGGTTCAGGACGTCTAGTTTCTCTGGGGATGTCCAAGCCACTCTTTTGGATATGCCCTTTGATGGCCGTCGACTGCTCAGTGACAAGGCAGACTCAAGGCTCGAGCTCTTCAAGGATTCTAGGTCTACTGCGATATGTTTGGGCCTCGCGGCAACCTCTTGCCCCAAACAGTCCGCCTTTCGCCCCTTTCGTAGCTACGGAAGGGGTACCTCATCACGTTCCACCCAATCTGGCCACAAGGCAGTGCAAGCTACCCAGCCTCTGCGTGGCCGCAGACATGGGTCCCAGTGACGCAGGTCTGTGGGCCAGCGGGTGAGCCAGTTCACCCATGCCCCCCCCCCCCTTGCGGCAGCCTCTAAACCCTTCTAGTCTGACCTGTCAGGACTACCAGAGACCAGTGGGCGGCAGGATTCGCCATCACCTCCCTCACCTCCCCCACTGGCAAAACATCACATCAGACAGGTGGGTTTTGCAGATAGTCCGAAGGAGCTACTCTCTCCCCTGCAAGACTTCCATCCCTCCATGCCACCAGCACTCCATTGCATGTCAGAGGATCACTTGGCCCTTCTCCGCCAGGAAGTTGCAGCTCTCTTGGCCAAGGGAGTTATCGAACGGGTCCCTGTGCCAGAAGTAGGTTGTGGTTGTTACTCCCACTACTTTCTGGTACCCAAGAAGGACAAAGTCCTGCGTCCTATCTTAGACCTCAGAGCCCTCCACCGCTTCCTCCGGAAGGAGAAGTTCAAAATGCTCATGTTGGCTCAGGTCCTGTCTGCCTTCGATCCCGGAGACTGGATGGTAGCATTGGACTTGCAGGACGCCTATTTCCACATCCCCATCCTCCCAGCCCACAGGTGTGACCTACGGTTCACGGTAGGCCACAAGCATTTTCAGTGCCCCTCGGGTGTTCACGAAAGTGATGACGGTGGTCGCAGCTCATCTGTGAAGATCAGGGGTTCCAGTGTTCCCCTATCTCGACGACTGGCTGTTGAAGGCAAACTCGCCCCAGGCTGTCTTCTCACACCTCCAGACTATGGCAGACCTCCTGCAGTCGCTGGGGTTCACTATCAACGTGCTGAAGTCACACCTGATTCCCTCTCAGAAGCTCCTTTTCATCTGAGCAGTTCTGGATACAGCGCAGTTTCGGACTTATCCTCCCGAGCAGCGAGTCTGGGATATTCGGGCTATGATACAGATGTTTCAGCCTCTATCCCTGATTTCAGTGAGAATGACCCTGAGGCTGCTGGGCCTCATGGCCTCCTGCATCCTTTGGACATGGCTGGAACGTCAGGGCGTATCCCTGGTGGTTCAGCACCTGGCAGGTTCTCCGAACGCCAGGGCAGACAAACTCATCTGCCTGTGCTTGTTGTATCATGAATGGCATCTTCACTAGCAGGTGGTGCAAGGTCTCTTTCAGCACTGGGGAGAGCATTGGTTAGATCTGTTCGCCACCGAAGAGAACGCTCAATGTCAGCAGTTCTGCGCGTTGGAGTTTCCAAGACGGCACTCGCTCTGCTACGCTTTTTGTCACAAGTGGAATTGCGGCCTCCTGTACGCCTTTCCCCCTATACCACTTCTGCCCAGAGTTCTGAAGAACATCAAGCATGACCTGGCCCAAGCCATTCTTGTTGCTCCGGACTGGGCGCGAAGAGTCTGGTTCCCCGAGCTGTTGAGCATGGTCATCGATCCTCCGATCCGACTGCCTCTTCAGGAGGATCTTCTGTCGCAGCAGCAGGAGTCGGTCCTCCACCCGAACCTGTCTAGCCTCCACCTCCTTGCATTTGAATTGAACGGCGACGGTTGACAGCTTTTGACCTTCCTCCCGAAATTTGTAACGTTATCTTGGCAGCCAGGCGACCCTCCACTAAAAAGGTATACGCTTGTAGATGGAACAAATTTGTGGCATGATGCATAGCAAAGGCTGTGGATCCCCTTTCTGCCTCTCTTTCAGCGGTTTTCCTTTTCATGCTTTTTTGGCCCAGCAGGGCTCTGCTTTGGGCACTCTAAACGGCTATCTGTCGGCCATTTCTTCTTTTCTTCGGCTTCCTGACAGCCTTCTCTTTTCACGTCCCCTATTGTAAATCGCTTCCTTAAGGGCATTACTCACTTGTTTCCTCCCTTTCCTTTCATAATGCCCCAGTGGGACTTGAACCTGGTTCTAACCTACCTTATGTGCGCTCCTTTCGAGCCGCTACATAACTATCCTCTCAGACTTTTGACATTTAAAACTGCCTTTTTAGTTGCCATCACCTCTGCTCGCAGGGTGAGTGAGCTTCAGTCTCTTTTAACAACAAACCTTTTATTTCGGCTAAGAGCCATAAAAAGTTAGAATAAAAAAAAAAAAAAATTCAAATTACATTCATTAAAAATCATCATACAACGTCCTATTCACATTGAATTAAAAAAAATCATCACTATATAATATTAGTATATAATAAATAAAACAGACCTGCTAGACCCATCACCATGAAGATAGTCATATAGACAGATATTCTTCATAAAAATAAGTATTCAAATGTGGTTGAAATAAGTTAGTGAACGGGCCACTAAAAAGCAAAACCCCAGTGGGAGTGTTAGTGAAATTGCCCATATGTGTTGGTAGGACACTACGTAAGCCTACTGTGCCTTTTGCTACGGGCTGGCTAACCTGGGTGTCGCGTTGTCTATAACCTTCTTCCTCTGGCTCCAGGCACAAAGCAGATAACACAATAATGCCAGTGCAAGTAATTCCCTGGTATTGTTCTTAAGAAGCCTTAGTGCTTCTATCCATTGTCCATTGTCTCCTCCCTTAGAGTTTTAAGCCGCTTTCAGCCATTTCATAAGTGGAATTCTATACTGTGGGAAGAAGAACATAAAGTGCTCAACTCTTTCCACGATAGTAGGGCAATTTGGGCAGAATTTAGTGTTTGAGGGCATCCTGTCCCATTTCGCAGTGTGAGTTCTTAATGGCAGCATTCCACACCTAAATTGTACATATAAACACTTTGCGCTGCATAGTTGCATGCTGTCCTTATAGGTCTCTGGACTACGGGAACATTTATGGAGGGGGAACTGGCCGGTGATGGTATTTTCCTGCTGTACTTTCTATGTTTGCAGTACAATTTCCTCCCAGAACCGGCTTTTAACTTCACGAATGTCACCTTTGGTGATCTGCTCCAGAGTATTCCATAAGTTGGCCATGCCTATTCTGTGGGATTAGTAATTATAATGGACAACCCAATCTACCCGTGAGGGCTTGGGCAAAATAGGTAAACAGGTATGTGTACCTTCAAGGGATTTATTCTAATGTTTAATTCAGTTATTCAGTATCTTTGTTGTGCGTAGGATATAATGTTTACCTGCCTAGTGAGTTACTCAAAATTATATCAACAGCAGTTTTTTATATTTGAATTTCACTTCAATAGACATACAGTATATTTTGTATAAAAAAAGCAGCAAAACAGGTGTAAAAATAATCAAATTTTATCTTTGAAATTTCATAAAGGGTACTCAAAATAATACATACAATGAAAAAAGAAAGCCACAATTAAATAATTCAACCTTCACAATTCCAAATGCAAACACTTTCTCACAATCTAAGTATAAAATTAATTTAAGAAGGAAAAGTGTTTATGTCGACGTTTCGGTCTCTAGGCTTGCGTCGATAAGACCATCTTCAGGACTGAGATGTATTGATAATAGTTGACCCCTTGAGTCTGTAATGTGAACATATATTTGATAAGGATCTGCGACAATGTTACAGCCGTGACTCAGGACTTACACACGGCGTATCTTAAATTCGCAATGTTTATCGCACTGGTTTTAGATATTTATTCCGTTTGCTATTGAGGGCGTTTATTTCTTTCACATATAGTTACGTGGTAACACTTCGGAGTCTCTGTTCTCCTTAGAAAATTACATGCCAACGGGTTGAACATGCCGACATCAACTTCGTAATACGGTGTCTATCACATTAGATTATATCATACGCTCTGTTTAGTATAATGAGCGTTTGTTTCTTTTGTATCTACCCATGCTGTAGCGTTTAAAAGTCTCTGATTTCTTTGGTAAATTACCGGCCGAGGAGACAAGCGTTTCCGCATCCCTTGAAGGCACACATACCTGTTTACCTATTCTGTGGGATAACACTTTTATTGCCTTCAGCCAGGGTGTACTTAAATCCTTGTCGAGGGACACCAACTCTTTCACACAGTCTCTGTACGTTACTAATTCCCTAGTAGACCAAAGTCTTATCCAGAATAATAGAGGTTTAAGTTGGGCCACTAGATGTATAGGTTTGAGAGCGATATCAAATCTTAGTGGAGTAATTTGAAAACTTGGAGGAAGATTTAAAAGACCCCTTATAAACTTATTTTCAGTTCTTGCCAAAACTTCTGCTTGGACATGACCCCAGAGTTCAGCTCCATAGGGTGCTGATGCTACAGCTGGTGCTCTGTACGCGGCAAGAACCGGAGACAGAGCGCCTCCAGAGGCAGCCCTAAATTTTCTCCCTATGGCAGAGGTTTTCGATTAGAGGGTGGCTTTACTTTTCTAAAATTGGGGACCCCACGTCTGATTGTCATTGAACCTAACTCACAAGTAATAAAAATATCACATTTTTTCAAGGCAGGCCCCCTCTAGGTGTACACTGCCTCTGTATGTTCTGTGGGGATTAATGGTCATGACTTTGAGGAATTAAGTACAAGACCTCTTTCTTCTCAAAAGGAGACAAAAGCATTTAATTGTGCTTGCAGCCCCATCGAAGTGTGTGAAATTAGCAGGGTGTCGTCCGCAAACATCAAGATAGGCGTCGGCACACCTGCTAATTTGGGGGCATCGTGAGGACAGTTCATCAGTCTACTTACTGCTCCATTGATGTAGAGGCTAAATGGGGTTGGGGTGAGAACACACCCTTGTCTAACCCCTTGGATGATCTCAATCCTGTCTAACAGATCCCCAGCAGTATTCCACCTTACCTTAGCATAAGTACTTGTATGTAAGACTCTCAGAATCCTAAGTAGAACTGGAGGATTACCATATCCATCCTGTACCTCCCATAGAGTTACCCTTGGAACCAGGTCGAACGCTGCCCCAAGGTCTATAAAGACGACATATAGATGGTCACGCTTCAAGGTAACATATTTCCAGGCTATCACCTTGAAGCGGAGGACGTGGTCCAGTGTACTAATCTTGGGTCTAAACCCAGCCTGTGCATCTTCTTGGATGTTGTTCTTGTCCATCCAGTCATTAAGTTTGAACAACACCTGCCTACAAATTATTTTTTGGGTGTTATCCAAAAGGCTAATGGGTCTATAGTTTGAGGGGTTGGATCTATCTCCCTTTTTAAAGATGGGTATGATAATTGCTCCATGCCATGTAGGCGGAATGACATTACCTTTTAGAATACTATTACATACAGCATTCAGTTATGGTACCCAAATGTCCGGTTGAGACAGGACGAGATCACCTGGTATACCATTCATCCCAGACTCCTTTTCTTTTTTTATTTGCTTGACTGCTAGGTGTGTTTCATCAATGGTAAAGGTAAGGTTAGATTTTGATGTGTCAGATGTACTATACTCATCTTGAGCTGGGTTTCCCATCTGGACACTCACAACTCCTGGCGGGCTACTTGTTGGATTGTTCTGGTTCAGCTTGCCTTTCTACAGACCACTAAAGTGTGAGACCCATAGATCAGGTTGTAGAGTTAGCTCCAGATAGTTAGCACTGTAGGAGTTAACAGAAATTAATTTCCAGAAGGTCTTGTGGTCTTCCAACTCTAAGGCTTTTGCTATAAGTAACCACTGATCCTCCTCCCAGTCTCTTTTGACCTTTTCTAATATAGATTTGTACTTTTTCATGGCCTTTGTGATTTCAGCTCTTCGTCCCTTTTTGATTGCACATAATAAAAGGGTTTTGTCTAAACAGCAAGATTTTGAATACCAGGAGGGGGTTTTCTTTTGGGAAGCCCCTCTTTTTTGGTTCTTAACAAAGCACGGTCTTATTGTGACCATCAATTCTGAGTGGATAAGGGCAAAGTTCATACTATCTGTGTCTGCGAGTCTACCTGCGAGAGTTTCCACACAAAGAGATTATATAGGTGTGTCATTTGCTTTATATCCATCTCCATGGCTGCCCATCTAATATTTCTTAGGTTAGATGTAGGGACCATAGCTGAATGGGTCATGACTTGGTTTAATTTTGCATCAGCAAACGCAGTTATGGAGATGGATGCACTTAGGGCTTGGTGGTCGCTATCCATTCTGAGGATCACCTTCATATCATATAAGTCAGCCCATAGCTCTATATCCAGGAGAATATAATCTGTTTGAGAAATATTAAAGCCTCTTTTAAAAGTTGTACAGGGGGAACAGTCTGACTTAGTATTCCCGTTAACCACTCTTAGGCCATGGTCTAATATCAAGTCAATAATTTGGGCTCCCACTTTAGTGATATTGGTTCCTTCACTAGAAGTTGACCCCGGCGACATGGGAGTTCGTGCAATCATCCCACTTGTTGTTTTTGTAAGAATCTGCCCGGGATTTGTTGGTATTCGGGTGTTAATATCACCTTCTACAATCACTAGAGCCTTCCGCTTAAACTGACCCATCAGAGCTTCTATTTTCACCACTATAGGGGATTGGACATTAGGGGGAACAGAACTGATATATACGTTGACCAAAGTTATATATCTTCGGCCTGTTTGGGTTGATAGTTGGATTTCAATCGCTAGTACGTCTCTAGAGCTAGCTGCAACTAGTCTCCCAACAGGAAATAAGTCAAGGTGTAGTCATATTAATAGCCCCCCAGATGGGTGTCCATCCTGGGAGGGAATTGCATTCTCACTAAAGGTTTGGTAAGCTGGTCGAGAAATAGAATTAGTGGCCCAAGTCTCTTGCAAAAGTATGATATGGTATGTGTCAATAAAAGTATTCCACTCTGGATCATTAAGTTTGGATTTAATCCCTGCAGTGTTCCAGGAAAGCAGTTTTAGGCTACATATGTTAGATGTTATGATTGGCCTTGAGGTGAGCCCTGTATGTTCGCCCTGGTATTTCAAAAGAGTGGCTCTGTTGTTTTTAGTTGCAATGACCCTTTCACTCTCTCCGAGATTATCAAAAGGAAAATGAATAGAAAAATCCCTGTCGTCAGTGGGCGAGTGCTGCGATTCAAGAGCTATGCGGGAATCCAGGGTATCATTTCTGAGTGAATCAATGTCAGAGGTGTTCATGAGGTTTCTAGATTCGCTATGCTTGTGTTGCCCCTCTTTTGTGGATGGGTTTTGATTATCACCTGTTAACTGTACTTTAGTGGTGAAACGTAGTTCTAGTGCAAGTAGCCCATCTGCCAGATCCTTATCCTTAAAGGTTACACCAATGTGGTCCCACTGATCGTTGACAGTGCAAAACCGTTTGACATTGCATATGTTCTCCCTAATGATGGATCTGCAACCTCTTTTAAACCAAATCCAATGTATAACCTTCTTTACTAATGAGTCATAACTTTCCTGGTGCAAGCTTTGATTTTTAGGTGTGTTAATCAAATAAAGATCAAAGTGCTTGCCACGTCTAGGATCAGTGAATACACTATTGGGCACGCTTTCTTTGATTGCTACAAAGGGGCTAAGGTTCACATTTACCAAGTTAGGGTTTAAATACGGCTGCTCTCGCCAGGAGATTTAATCTGGCCTAGAGGGAATAAGAGCCACCCACCCTCCTTCCTTCCATGGGAAGCCCCTTTGGATGACTGTGATTATGGTTTCGCACAAAAGGTTTGCGAGGCCCGATAGGTGTTGGATATTGTCCAGAAGACATACCAGCCACTCTAGTTAGAGTATGATTTGGTTCATGCAACAGAGGACCAACTGGAGCTAGAGGAGAATGACCTGGCAGTCTTTCCCACGTGGTCAAATTTCGGGAGTTATAGTTTATAAGGTTAGGCCCTCCAATTTGAATGTCAGTCATATACTTTGGTCTCAGTAGGGGACCTTGCCTGGACCCAAACTCAATGGATTGCTTCTGTGTGACTAAGTCAGTAAGGGTGTCCACCTTAGCTGTTAAGAGACTGGCCAACGTTTCCATAGACTCCCTTAGTGAATTAATGTCATTCCTTTATGCTTCTAGTTGATCATTTATGGGCACTGAGTCTTTAGCTAAACAGGTCTTCACAATATTGTGGTCCCCTGGTAATTGGGAGACGTTATTATCCGTAGTCTCAAGACTTCCTAGCACGGTGTAGTGGTTCGAGCATTCCACATTTGCGATTGTACATTCCTCATTCCCCTTTGATTGTGCTGCTGGTAACATTGGAGGGGTGACAGATGCGGATGGCGATCCTCGGGCACTCAACCTTATAGTTGTGGTACTAGCTGGAGAGGACGCTGGCAATCTGTCAAGTTACATGGCAATACTTTTTCGGTGCATTGTGTCACCCCCCACCCCCCTTAGCCTTCCCAAGCCCAATTGAGGCATTCAGCTGCATGTCTTCGGATTTTTTTTGCGTTACATGCTCCCAGGATCCTGTCAGAAGCCTTTCTTTTGTCCATGGCTTGGTCACGTTTAAGTGCTTGGAGCAAAGCCTGGCACTGCCCAGTGCAGTAATAAAATCAGAGAGCTTGAAAAATAGTGTAGTACACAGCACTCCAAGTTAACATACAGTACTTATAGTTTAAAGCCAAGGGGGGTGGCCCTGCCTCTTCCTGGTGCTGACGGGCTCAGGACGGGCCTACCCTTGGCCCAGGCATTGCCCGGGCGTAGACCGCTCGCGTCCCACGCCGCGAGATGACAGCAGCGCTTAAGAGCGCGGATGTAGCCCCACTATCTTCAGGAAGTGATGACTTCTGGGGCTCTGACTCACCCACGGACCAACAAGCTGAAGCAACCACGGCTGTATCAGCTTCCTGCGCCGCGGATGACAACAGTGCGTAAGAGTGCGGATGTAGCCCTCCATCCAGGGATTGGTGACTTCTGGGACTTTGAGTACCCCCATGGACCCACGGACCAACAAGCAGCAGCAACCCCGGTGGCATCAGCCCCCCACGCCGCGGAATGACAGCAGTGCTTAAGAGCGGGGATGTAGCCCCTTTCTCCAGGGAGTGATAACCTCTGGGACCTTGAGTCCCCCACGGACCAACAAGCTGCAGCAACCGCGGTGGTATCAGCGTCCCGTGCTGCGGAATGACAGCAGCGCTTAAGTGCGTGGATGTAGCCACTCCCTCCAGGGTGTGAGGACTGCCGGGGCTTTGCGTCCCCCACGGACCAACAAGCAGCACTAACCGCGGTGGTATCGGCGACCCGCGTAGCGGGATGACAGCAGCGCTAAAGAGCACGGATGTAGCCCCTCCCTCCAGGGAGTGATGATCTCTGGGTCCAACAAGCAGCAGCTACCGCGGCGGTATCAGGCTTTTTCTTCAAAACCTCCTTTCCTGGCTGTTCATCCGAACAAAGTTGTCCTTCGCACTAGGCCTCCTTTCCTTCCCAAAGTGGTTACCTCTTTCCACATAGGACAGACCATCACTTTCGCCACCTTCTTCCCGACTCTGCATCCTTCTAAAGAGGAGGAGAGGCTCTACCGTCTGTTTCCAAAACCTGCGCTTTCATTTTATCTGGATCGCACACTCTTTCTTGGCTATATGGGCACCAAGAAAGGTCGGGCCGTGCAAAAGCGGACCATCTCTTGATGGATCATTCTTTGCATCAAAATCTGTTATTCCTTGGCAAAGAAGGAACCTCCAGTGGGACTGCGCGCTCATTCCATCAGAGTGACGGCAGCCACTACTGCTTTAGAAAATGGAGTTCCATTGCTTTACATTACGTTCACAAAATATTACTGCCTGTTTAGCCAAGCCTGGAGAGAGAGCTTTTTTGGCTGTTCTGTTCTCCAGGACTTTCTGGTGTGAACTTAGTTCGGAGACCCGCCTCCGGGGTTGGCATTGCTGGCGTATTTTAATCTAAGGTGAGGAATCTATAACTAATGATCTCTTTCAGATGAACAAGATACTTGCATTTGGTAACGATGTACCTGTAAGAGACATACATTAGTTATAGATTCCTTACCGCCCCACCCATCCTCCCAGTTCTGCAAACTGGCTTACAGGGATAAGGACTCCCTTCCAGGGCCCTAGTTGTGTGCACCAGTGGTCAGTGTCTTGCATGGCTCTGCGCTTCTGGCATGGAAAGTCGTGTCAGAACTCATGCCAGCGCGTAGGGTCGGCGTCTAAGTCTACACTGCAACATCATCCCCGCGACCACGACGACGGATGCGGAGTCAACCGACAACACCTGCCGATGCGCAGGGCTACTGCTACAGAAAAATTGTCCGGATCCAGTCTGACGCCTGGGGGTAATTCTAAGATGAGGAGTCTATAACTAATGTATGTCTTTTACAGATACATCGTTACCGAAGGTAAGTAACTTGTTCTTCTGGAAGTGATGTGCAGATTCGTATATAGGCACCACTTATGCGTGCTGATGTCAGTTTCTTTCTTTCTGTGCCTGCAGATGTGGTTACGCAGCTACCCTGCGTCTCTTTGAGACCATTTTTCCTTACTTTTCAAACATTTTTCTACCAGTGTGCAAGGGAAATTTCATCTCCCAGAACTACGGGGTTCAAACCATGTAGGGAATGTCGTAAACAATTGTCTGTGACAGATCCCCATCAGGTTTGCTAATAGTGCCTGGGGTCGGAAAACAACTCCAAGGCCTGTAGTGAATGTGCCTTGATGCATCCTAAGGCCATTCGGAACAGGAAGCAAAGCTCTATTTTGCAAAACAAAGAAAGACTCCACATCGTGACCAGTTAAAGTCAAAGGGAAGGTCCCATTCCTTCTCCTGAAGTCGTTCCCATGGCAAATCTTCGTCGCGGTCTAAGTGTTTGGGAAAGTCTAAGTAGAAGGGAAGAAGTCCAAGCAGGACTCTGCCACTTCAGCTCTCTGAGAAGGCACAAGGGTGTCAATGTGCCTCCCATTAATGTTCCGACCCTCGTCTGCAGTAACCCAAGTTTCTTGTGCTGATGGCGACTCCACATCAAATACAGGAATTTCGTCATGCCATGCTTCATCTCTCTGGCACGGTTCCAGCTCCTTCTGTCATGCCTCCAGGCCTCAACAAGCCAAGAATTCTCTCAATGGGGCTTACACCGACAGATGGAACCCTTATCCCCAGTTTAGCCCTTTGAATCTGATACCGGCCCACAGCCCATAGTGTTGTCAGACTCCCAAGTTGTTGCCACTCTGACTGAGGCTGTGATGATGTGCATTCCACGTTGATGCAGGCCATACAAGATGGTCGTAATGCTGCTAAGTTTACCGGTTTCTCTGGCAACGTCCAGACCAGCCTCCTGGATATGCCTTTTGATGGCTCATGGCTTCTTGGGGGTAAAGCAGACTCCAGCCATGACACTTTAAGGATAACAGGGCTATGGCATGCTATTTGGGCCTTTCTGCTCCACCACAGCATCTCACCAGCAGTTTTGCTCCCTCTGTCTCTATAGTAGGAGTTTCCAATGTCACCTCCCATTAGTCAATCTGAGGATACCAATTCAATTTTAGCCTCCAATTTCAAATTCCTTCACATTTACATAATGCTTTAACATTTTCAATTTTTCTTGTTTATTTATATACATTTTATTAATCTTTTAATATTATTTAATTTTCTAATCAGTTGCGGATTCCCTTAGAAGGCTTAGCAGACCCCCAGGGGTCCTTGGTCCACATTTTCAGAACCACTGCCTTAGAATATTCCACAGGCATCAGACTGCATCTGGAAAGTTTGTTGAGCAGTCTCCTTGCACTGTCAGGTGGCTTTGTTCAGTTCTATGTGGTGTTGGCGGCGGCATCCGCGCCGGAAGTGACTTGTGCAGTGCCTTCTTTTCTGTGCCATCAGCGTGGATCTAGCTCAAGCTCCCTTCAATCACTTTTTTACTTACTTTTTCAAGCTGTTTGTCGACTTCGACCAGTGTGCCTTTTTTCCCCCATCTTTTTGGCTATGTCTCCTAAACAACCTACTGGTTTTAAACCTTGTGGAGCCTGTCACAGGCATATGTCTCAGACAAACTCCCCAATTGGTGTGCCTGTAGTGCCTAGAGAGGGACCACAACTCCTAGGCCAGCCTAGATTGTAGAACCATGTATCTGAAGTCCATCTGAGAGCGAGCCATGAAACTTCTGATCGCTAGACACAAGACCCCGCACACCTCCAGGTCCCGTTCACAAGGGCGGTCCTGGCACCGCTCTCGGAGTTGCTCGCTCTGGTCATAGTCGCAATCCTGGACTTCTTCAGGTAAACCCCATAACAATAAGTCCAAGAACTCAAAGTGTTCTTTGACTTCTCCGCACCGGTCCAATTAATTTGATGAGGCACAAAAGCCCACGCCCTGCTATTGGGTCGTCCCTTTGGAGTCCTTGTCTGCGCCTGCATCCACCTGCACTTCCCTGAGCTTCCCATAGCTGGAGCAACCCCAACCCAACTTTGATAACTTTATGAAGCCACAAGCCTTATATTTGTGCAGTGTAAACCCTCTGGAGCACCTTTGGACCCCATGGGTTCAGAAGGGGCACCAACTGGATGTCTGCCAGCGGCTTCCACCTCGGCACCAGTCGGACCCCTTGGATCTGTTGGTGAATCTGGATCGACCCCGGCCGTGACTTCGCAACCTCCTCGAGGGACCAATCCAATGGTGCCATGCTCAACAGCTCCAAACCCCTTGTGAGTCCCAGCTTGAATATGGCGTTCGACCGGCATCACACAATGATGTTTCTGATGTAGACAAGGCCTATGTGGCCTGAATTAGAAATGGAGTCCTATTTTCCTTAAGGGCCCACTGAATGGAGGGGATCTGAGGATCCCTATGGTTATGCATATCCTCTAGGGAGTCTATGGCAGACGACAACAGGTATGATGCCAGTGGTATGGATACCTCACCCAGACACTGGTCTCCTCTCTCCTCTAAATGTGGCCATGGTCTTTTGTGATGGTGGTCCAGAGGAAGGCTGAGGTCCTGTATCTGACGCTGCCCTCGGTACAGACCAATAACAACATCTAAGAAAGAGGTGCTTCAACCTTGGGAGTTTCGCTCAGGACCCCTGCTCCCCTTCAGTTAAGTCCTCACTGATGTCCCGCTCGGACCTGGGCAAAGCACTGCACAGGCATTGCTTTGCACATGGCCATTGCCTGCAATCATCAACCTGATCCGGGGGTCCAGCCTTCCTCTCCCAGCATCCCACCTCTGAGAGACTGGTAGTCCAGGCCTCGACTTCCAAAATGAATCCAGGCTCGTTCCCTACCTCACCACTGGAAAGGGGAATCCAAGAGACTGGACACCATTGGGAAGAGGATTTTTTCTTCCAACAGTCTTGCACTGCGGTTTGTGAGCACTGCTTGTTTATTGGTCCGATATTCCCATACTGTATGGGATTCAGTTGCGCATGTGTTGCCCATGGTCTCAGAGGGGGCCCGAGCCATACACTCCCAAGCTATTGCTGATGGTGAAGATGCACTGAATTTAACTATCAAATGCAGATTGTATACGACAACTCGCTGGGAGCCAATGCTTCCATGATGGTGCTTCAACGTCACAACGTCACACCTGACTGAGAACAATAGGCTTTTCGGGGGATGCCCGAGCATCTCGTATGGACATGCTCTTCGACGGCACTCGTCTTTTTGTGACAAAGTAGATTTGGCACATGAGCGTTTTAAAGATAGTAGGGCCAATGGTAGGTCGTTGGGGCTCACCATTGCCCTGGTACAGCTGTGCTAGCCTCCCCTGCCCTCCCCCAAGGCAGTTGCAGCCTCAAACACCCTTTGATATGCCCTCACCATATGGGCAACTAGATTGTGACAGGATTTGACATCATCTGCCCCAGTAGTGAGAGATAATATCAGACAAATAGGTGCTTCAGATTGTCCAGTGTCAATACGCCCTAATCTTCTGACAGACCCCGCCACCTTTGCCACTTTCCTCTTATCTGCTGACGGATGGCCACCTTTTTACTCTTGCTCTGCGCTTTTGCGACAGGAAGTGCTAGCTCTTCTGGCCAAAGGATCCATCGAGTGGGTGCCGGCATCAGAAGTAGGTTGTGGTTGCTATTCCTGTTACTTTCTGCTGCCGAAAAAGGAAGGAGGCCTGGGCCCTATACTAGACCTATGCCCTCTCAACTACACCCTGAAAAAAGAAATGTTCAGGATGCTCACTCATGCTCTGTCTGTCCTCGACCCTAGAGATTGGATGGTAGCGTTGGATTTGCATGAAGCTTACTTCCATATTCCCGTCCTCCCTGTCCACAGGCGCTACCTGCGGTTCATGGTGGGCCACGGGCATTATTAGTTTGTTGTGCTCTCCTTTGGCCTTAACAATGCCCCTTGTGTATTCACCAAGGTGAGGGCAGTGGTTGCAGCACATATGCGGAGGTCAGAGGTTCTAGTCTTCCCCTATCTCAACCACTGACTGTTAAAGGCGGGCTCTCCTACCTCCAGACTACAGCGGACCTCCTGTATTTGCTGGGATTCACTACAAGCTTGCTGAACTCAAACCTGACTCCTTCTCAGATGCTCCTTTTCATCAGAGCTGTTCTGGATACAGTGCAGTTTCTGGTCTATCTTCCAGAACAGTGATGAGCTATGATTCCGATGTTTCGTCCTCTAGGCTGGATTTTGGTGAGACAGACTGTGAGGCTGCTGGTTATCATGGCCTCCTGCATACTGCTGGTGAAACATGCCTATTGGCATAGCGTGCTATGGAGTAGGTCCTGAAGTCCCAGTGGGCACAGCATAAGGGGAATCTCTCTGACTTGGTCCAGATATCGAATGGAACTGAAAAAGATCTGCAGTGGTGGCTGACGAACCATGATTGGGTAAGCAGCAGACCCTTCTCAACCTAGTGTTCACATTAGTGACAGATGTGCCACTTCTGGCTTGAGGCGGCCATCTGGGAGAGTGGAGATCAGAGGACTCTGGTTTCCGGCGAAATCTCAGCTTTACATAACCTGTTGGAATGGAGAGCGATTCACCTGGCATAGAAAGCCTTCCTTACTTCCATCAAGGGAAGGCTGGTTCAGGTGTTCACGAATAATTCCAATGCGGTATGATATCAAGAAGGGCAGATTGGGGTCGTGGACCCTGTGTCAAGAGGACCTGCATCTCTGGACGTGGCTGGAATGTCAGGGCGTTTTCCTGATGATTTAACATCTGGTAGGCTCTCTGAATGCATGAGTGGACAAACTCAGCCGTCAGTGCCTCGCGGTTCATGAATAGCATCTTCATCCTGAGGTGGTGCAAGGTCTCTTCAGATATTGGAAAGAACCTTGGTAAGGTCTATTCCCCACCACAGAGAACGTGCAGTGTTTGCACTTCAACGCGCTTGAGTTTCCAAGCAAAAGACACACAATTGATGGACGTAATGCAGAACAAATCAAAACATTCACGCCCAGTCAAGAGATCTGTGTTAAATCCATCATTCTTTTGCTCACCATGCCACCCCAGTTTAGACCTGGCCATATGCAAATCAGTCTTGACCCTGTGCCTCATAGGCACGGTCCAGCCCGAACTGCCAAGCCAGGTCCTCCCGAAACCAGTCCTAGGATGCTTGTATTCAGTCCAGGGAGTACCTGGTCTGGCAGTTCGGCCTGGACTGTTCCCATTGGGCGCGGGGTCAAGACTTATTTGCATATGGCATGATGAGCAAAAAAACGATGGATTTCGGCCCAGATCGCTGTACTGGGGTGAATGTATGACATTGTTCTGCATTCTGTCAATCAATCGTTCTTTTTGGAGTTTTCAAGACGGCTCTCGCTCAAAGATGCATTTCGTCTTGAGTTCAGGACTCCTGTACTTACATTTCTGTCGATACCACTCCTGCCCCAAGTTATCAAGAAGATCAGTACCGACCACGCCAAAGTCATCTTGGTAGCCCTAGATTGGGCACATGGAGTATGAAAATCCGAGTTCATGGGTAAGAGCATCCATCTTCTGATCAGGCTGCCACTTTGGGAGGATCGCCTGTCGTGGCAGCAGGGCATAGTCTTGCACCCAAACCTGCACCCTCTTCATCTACCTGCATGGAGATTGAGTGGCGATAGTTGAGGGTCTTTGACGTCCCTCCAGAAGTGTGTGAAGTTATTCTGGCAGCCAGGCGGCCCTCAACGGAAATTATATATGGCTGCGGATGGGACAAATTTGTGGGTTGGTGTACTGCCGAGTCCATTGTTTCTGTCTCTGAATCCTTTTCTGAACTCCTCTTGTTTGCTTTATCACTTGCTCTGCAAGGCGTTGTTTTGGGCACAGTTAAAGGTTAAACTTTGCCAACTCGGCTTTCTTGCGGTTGCTGGATCAACCCTCCCTGTTCAAGTCACCCGTTATGTCTCATTTCCTGAAAGTTTTGCAACACATGTTCCTCTGTACACCTTTAATTATGCTCCAATGGGATCTTAGTTTAGTTCTCACCTTTTTAATATAGGCACCATTTGAGCCCATGCACAGCTACCTCTGAGACTGCTTACCATCAAAACAGTCATTTTTGTGGCTATAACATCTGCAATTAGGGTTAGCGATTTGCAGGCGCTTTCTGTCAGTCCCCCATATACTACCTTTTTTTACAGGCAGACTGGTCCATTGAACTCATGCCTCCTTCTTACCCAAAGTGGTCACATCTTTTCACTTCGAGCAAAGAATCACACTGCCAACTTTCTTCGCACCTGTAAGAAAGTAGGATCTGCTTTCATAGTCACCCCCACTTTATGCCTCCTGTCAGTATGTTTTTGACTTAGTTTGCTGGGTTCCTGCTAATCAGGACCCCAGCATCTGTGCTCTCTCCCCTAAATTGGCTGTTGTAAGTACTTTGGTACCGCCGCTATTGGCTACTGGTGTACCCTTATAAGTCCCACATGTGCTGCAGCATGTATTGTGCCACCCATGGAAGTCCACTTAAACTGTGACTACAGGCCTGCCATTGCAGCTTGTGTAAGTTGGTGCTTACCCTCCTCATGAAAGATATATGTTTCCTTATATATGAGGCAACTGCACTTAAAACCTATAAGTCACCCCTACGGCAGGCTCTTCAGTCCTCAGAGCAGTGCGCTTGGTTTCAAGTGTGAGGGTGCCCCTGCATGAGCATGACATCCCTACAAACCCAAGAGACGATTCTCCAGGCTTTGTACATGCTTTCAGCCATTTTAAGATATATAGTGGACATCACTCATTACGAGATGTCTAACTATATAGTGACTGCACCAAGCCTGATCATGTTTGGTATCAAACATGTTGGACTCATACCCCAACATTGATTCCGGTGCTGGAAGTATGATCCCATGTACTGGGAGGCTCCCTAGGGGACCCCTCTGTACTCCCTGCAACAGCCTTTCAGGGTTGTTGCTGCCGGCCACAGACACAATTCTGCCCTCCTACTGCTGAGCTGAGCTTGAGCAGGGCAAGGGAGAACAGTAGCTTTCCTGTCACAGGGAGGTGTGACCCCCCCCCCCCCCCCTTGCATACTCAGGTTTGAGCCAGTTCAGGAACCCTTGGTTCCCACTCTGGCATGAAACTGGGCAAATGACAGGGGAGTATCCTCAACACTGTCCAGCCCCACCTCAGGGAGGAGCTCCCGAGTCGTTCCAAGCCTTTCCCTAGGGTACTTCAAGGCTCCCCTGTGTGTGGGTCTTTAATTTGTCGTGGAACAAGACTCACCTCTGAAACCAAGACACTCTTCAACCGTCTGGACACATGGACTTCGTTGGACTGAAACCGAGACTGCATCAAGGTAGACTTTTGCTGGTCCACTTCTCGTCTGAAATCTTCTGTGTTGTCTGTGTCTGTGCCTCATTCAGTTCCTGTGGGCATCAAGGACATCCAAAGTAATCTCCCTTTGAAGGAAGGAGTCACTCCCCTCAATTAGCAGGCACCGCAACAAAGCTGACCATTCTGCTGCTCCTGTCGTCCTGCCGACTTCCCGAGGCCCAGCAACACAGGTGGTGGCCGTGCAGCTCCCTAGAGCTGCACAACCAATCTTCTCAGCAATTTTGAGGATAGTATCCCTCGTCAGAGCCGCGGGGACCAAATCCCTGTGCACCGTGTCAATTTGCCGTTGCCAAGGCTTGTTGACTCTGCACTCATTCCTCGAAGATAATCGTCCTCAGCGCATCCTCTGCACCACGGGCCTTTGGTGAGCTGTTCGACGTTCTATTACGACTCCTGTGCCTTCAACCTATGGGTCCTCTCAAGGGCCTTCCTTTGCTTCAGTAGGCTCCCCTGCTTGCTCGGTGCCTGCTCTGACTCTCCTGCACTTTGTGAGTTCGTTGGACCTTGCTGGTCCCAACATTTGCATCTTTTCACTTCCCTCGTCAGTTGTGGCTACCAAGACTTGTTGGTGCTCCAGCCGGACACCGATCACCTAGACACCGACACCCGACGTGGGACTTGCACGGCTCCTGGTTTTCCTCAGTGTTGCCTGGTCCCCACAGCTGCAGCAAAAAGTTCACCTTCTTCACTTCTGAAACTCCTGACAGCGGTAGGCATTGTGCTGCCATGCCTCCTGGTCACCTCTGAGTGGCATAGACTCTGTCCCCTCTGCTTGCAGGTTCTCCTCTTCATGGGCACACAGCTGTGTTTCCACTCTGCACATAGCCTCCGTCTTCTGATCCAAGTTCCGTTCTCCTTTGCAGTTCACATTCCACTTTCTCAGTGTATGGTTTGGTCTCCCCCTGGAGACCAGTGTGTATTTGTGCTACTTATCTGATTATTTTGAAGTATTCTTGTGTATTGTGTTGATATCTCCGGGTAGGAGATATACCAAAGTGTTAATGATTGTGTTGTGTAATAAATAGACTTATTTTTATAAAACACTGTGTGGTTCTTTTTAATCTAATCTACACTGTTGATTTAATGTGGTAAAACAAGCTGCTTTACACTCCTTCAAGATAAGCTTGAAGGCTGCTCTTCACAGCTACCACTTTGAGAGCTGTCTATGGTTATCAAAGTCTACTAAAATCACCATAAGTGTTGCCTGGATTAGTGCAAGGTGCATCACTCCTTAGAGTGTGTACCATATACTAAGCCAGCCTCCTACAGCAACCCTCTATCCTACTAAGGAAAAGGAGAGACTCCACAGCCTCGATTCAAAAAGAGCGTTGTTCTACGTTGACCGCACCAGAGAATTTTGGGTGGAAGATTAACGTCTATTGGATTTGTGGTTATGAAGAAAGGAAAAGCAGTACACAAGAGAACCATCTCCAGGTGGATTGTACTCTTAATAAAAATCTGCTAGACAGTGGCTCAGAAGCAACCCCCTCAGTGCTTGCAGTCTCTCTCCCCCAGATCCAAAGCTGTGACCACTGAGCTGGCTCGCTGAGTTCCAGTCCTGGACATCTGTCAGGCAGCTGTGTGGGCATCGTGCACAGATTTGCCAAGCATTACTGCCTGGACATTCAGGTTAGACCTGATGTTCATTTCACCCGTTTGGTCCTCTATATGACTTCTTAGTGTAGCTCAGTCCGCAGTCCCTCTGCCAGGAAGAGATTGCTTTGGCATCTGTTCTAAGGTAAGGAATCTGCGGCTAGAAGTCTGTATCAGACGAGCAAGGTATATACCTTCAGTACCGCCTTATCTGGTACAGACTATCTAGCCGCAGATTCCTTACCGATCCTCCCCATTCTGTGAACTGTGCATCTCACCTCAAAGAGATCCATAAGAACCTCACTTTGGCACACTGGTCACACTACCTTACTATGGGTCCGTGCTTCTGACGTGAAAAATAGTCATGAAACTGAGGTCAGCGTGCAGGAGTGATGCCTATAGAGGCACTGCACACGTTACTTCCAGCACGTATGACACTGACAATGATACAAGGAGCTCAACGATGCCACCTGCCGGCATGCAGAGGTACTACTCATGGGCATCTTCCTGGAGGCAAGTGGCTCCTTTGGCAAGCACAAGGAAGCATTACAAATAAAAGCACTCTCATTAGAGGTGGCCGCTGCAAAACTATCAAACCAGCTATTAGGTCCCAGTCTTACACCTATGCTGAAAGTAATGAAAGCCAAAGTAATCAACGCACTAACATATGGTCACGAGATCACCAAGGGCTCAACCAGTAAATTAATAAACAAATTAATTACAAAAATCTTCAAACGAGCATTCCGGCTGCCAAAATCTGCATCGCCAGCCCAGGTGAGATTAGAACTGGGACTCCAAGATCACCTCGGTGTGGAGGCAGGCGCCTTTGTTAAACTGTGCCATAGACTGCGTCAGGCCCGGGAGGGTTCTTTGGAGGCGCGACTCTGGCAGGAAATACAGAAAAAGCCCACTAGTCAAAAGTACCGACAATACCTGGATCACAGCTTACAGCTTTTAGGCGCAAAAGACCTATGGGACTTAAATCTTTCCCCATCAGTGTTAAAATCTGCCATAAAGAAATCTGTTAGGTTGTGGTCCTTCCATTCAGATAGGACAACACTATCAAAGAGGGGACATGCCTGGGCAGTGATTACCAACTACGAAGTGGGTGTCCAGCTGCCTCATTTGTCTAGCACATATGCACTTTATTGGAAGCGTAAGTTCTTAGCCTTGAGGATGGGAGAATGGCCCTTTTTGAAGAATCTCCCGGCATGGCGCCGGTCGGGCTGTAGCACTGCATGCAGGTTGTGCGGTTACCACACCGAATCAATGGAACATATTGTTTGTGCATGCCCAGTACTACTTCAAGCCAGACGGCAGTTATTGAGAGGCCAATGTATTAAATTGGGTGTACGTTCCTGCCGTCAAGCAATACTGGCTGCCCTTAACCCTGCGAACACCAAGTTAAATATTGGGCTTGCGAAATTCGTTCATAAAGCGTCAAGATTTCTTGAAGCCAAACCCCCACTTCAGTAAGAGTCGAGATCCTGAACTAAAAGATGTTTTATCTCAAACTACATGAAACCTAGGGCGACGTATTGCACCAGAATATTACTAAGACATTCACGACCACTGAACTCTATTTTACTGATCAACTGTTTTAAATTTTTTTACTAGAGTCAAACCAGATTATTTAATTATTAGCATGTACTGTTTTAAATTCTTTACTATAGTTAAATCAGATCATTTAATTATTAGCATGTACAGTTGTAAATGGTTTTTAAAATCAAACAATAAAGAGCTATATACTCATGAATTCCAGAACCAGTTTTGACGCTTGGGGAATATTCTACGGTAGGGAACCTGCAGCTAGATAGGGACATAAAGAACATAAGAACCAAATGAGCATGTTACTTACCTTTGGCAACGCTTTACCTGGTAGACCCAGGTAAAGCGTTACCAAAGGTATACTCGCTTTGAGTCTATGCACAAATGTCCTCTGTGGCTATTTACAGTCTAGAAAGCCTTTCTCCTCACCATAACATCGGCTCAGCGGTTAAACGAGTTGGAAGTCCGCTTAATGACCCGAGCCTTCTTTTTTCCGAAAGCGGCGACTCCTTTTCATGTTGAGCAAAACATCACCATCCCAACATTCTTCCCTTCACCTTACCCTTTTAAGGAGGAGAAGAGTATCAATCGGTTGGATCTCAAAAAAGCCCTAATTGTTTACATCGATCATACCAGGAAACACTGTATGAATGATCAGCTCTTTATTGGATTCGCTCGAGCGAAGAAGGGCCAGCCAGTGAAGAAAAAGACCATCTCTCGTTTGATTGTACTCCACATTAAAATTAGCTATGCATTGACTAAAAAGCAGCCTCCGGAGGGATAGCTTGCTCATTCCACCAGAGCTAATTCTGCTACCACTGCACTGGCACGTGGATTGCTTGTTCTATACATTTGCCAGGCTGCTACGTGGTCCTCATGCCATACTTTCAAAAATTTGGACAGCCAGGTCTGTCGAAATGTGCAACTTGACAGACCCACCTCCTGGTTTGTACTGCTTTGGTATGTATTCAAAAGGTGAGGAATCTGCTCTTAGAAGTCTCTATCAGAAAAACAAGTTATTTACCATGGTTATGCCAGTGCCTAATTTGAGCCGGTGGTTTCCGGTGCTCAGCACTGGCACTTTATCATCACCACTGTCGGTTTTCATGAGCACCAGTTAAGTATACATTCACATTAATTTATGGTAAGTACGGAGAGATTGATTGATTTGCCCAGAATTACAGGATGTTGAGCAGATGCCAAGACTCGAGCCTGGTTCCCCAGTTCTGAAGTCGCACCTCCAGCCATTACGCCACATCCACTTTCACGGGTTAGTAGTTGGTTCTGTTTTAGGCAGCGCTAACAGGAGAAATGGGCTGGTGGAAGCTGCCTCCTGACGACAACTTATTTTTTGTACAAATTAACTGCTAGGTAAATCATTTCCACATCTGTATCTAACCACATATTTCCTCCCCCTTTTGTGAACTGGGCTCATTCCCACCTAAAATATTCCCACTTTAGAAATTTTTTCACTTGTCCAAGCCAGTCTGCGATTGGGCTCAACGTCTGATACGTGGACATCTCCGAAAGCAACAGACATCAGTGTACTAGGATTATGCTTATATAGACTCCACATGTAACTTCTGGAGTGGAAAAATGTTGATGCACGGCCCCACGATGCCACCTACTGGTGCACTTAAGATTTTCTTAATCCATTCTGATGCCTGAGGGAGTACTCAAGATTTAAGGACTCTGCAGATAGATAGAGTCTCTACCAGAATAGGCTTTACAGAAGGGAGTAGATTTTTCTTTATTGATGTAGGTATGTATTATTTGGGACTTCTACAGCACAAATCTTGCTGTCAAACAACCATACACTTAACAGAGGTACAGGATGGGGAGGCTGGTTATTCAAAATAGCATACAGAAGGGCGGGTGTTCTCTTCTACTTGGCTGAGGGCCAGACGGGGTTTAATGGTTTTAAATCACAGTTGATGAGGTGCTCCTTCAGGAAATACATTTTCAGCATAATGGAGAAAAAAGGACCAGATTTCATCTGAATGGGATGTTGTTCCATAGCCATGATACATACCCTGAGAAGGCTTTATACCTGGATTTATCTTTTTTTATCTTCATTTTTAATATCCAGTCTAGCAAGGTTTTGTCAGTTATGTTTGTAGAGGTCGTAGTCACCAAATAGATCTCTTACAATTATGTTTGTAGATCAGTTAATCACCAGATAGACGTCATGACATTGTTCATGGCTATGCGTGTTCCACTGACCTCCTGAAGTATAAACCTTTTCAAGCAGGTAAAATGCAAAATTGGCTCCTGCTCCCTTTTAGTCTTTGATGCAGGCCTTGATGGTGAAGTGTGGCTTCCATGAGTAGCCATTCAAGTTCCTTCAGGGTCTTGCTGTCATATTTTTTAAGCCCTTGGTAACAATTGCGTGTGGAGCAGTCTCCATTGAAGTTAAGTGAATGTTTGGGATGCTGGCTTGTAGTGTGTTGCCGACATCCATGGTGTGAGAAATCGTGGCATAAGTTGTAAGATTTAAGTTAGGTTTAGAGAGGAAAGTTTTAATTTTTTGTTGATGTAGATTCTTATATAGATGATACACAAATCTATCTGGAAATCTTAGTCATGGCTCATTTAATGTTTGTCTAGAGAAGGTTTCTCGAAAATTATACACCTGGTAACATTAAAGAAGTGCATTTTCAGTGGCTGAAACTGATGAAAGTAGTGACGTGGTTTTCAATGAAAGTTAAAACTATTATTTTAAGTGCAGCACTTTAATAAAAAATGTACTACTGCAATAACCTTTCTTCTGAAAAATTGGAACATACATGTGACTGACTTCAAGTGATCCAGAACAGCAACATTGGAGTCCATAAGTAAGCTTGATTGAGGACAACTCTGGTTGTGCAGCAGACGTCTGTGTCCTCTAAGAATACTATTGCACAGATTATGAAGAGCAGTCTTCAGTGTAATAAATCGGTCAAAATACACCTCTCTTCAAAGCAGCAGACAGGATTGGACCTTGGTTCAATTTTCTAGGTTAGATGGCCTGACGTCTCTTGCCACATCTTAGTTTGTGTCCATGCTTAATTTATAGTCTATATTTCATGTAAGTAATGCATAATCTTTTGCATCACATGACCATGTTCTAATATAATGTTAACAAATAATTTGTCTCATTATTATCTGCCAGACATACTCATGATTTGAGAATACATCAGCTTCAAGTACGAGTGAATGGCTGGGAGCCAGTCAACCCTGTTTCAGTGGACAAAGTCGGGATTTTCTTCCGATATGCAGCACCCGACAAGAACACATCATCGTCTACCGTGAGTCTTGCCCATAATTTATTTTTTCTTAATTGCAAAGGATGCTTTCTTATCAAGTTCTACCAAAATGTCTTACCCATGGCAACTGATATTATTGTTTCATTTCTATAGTTGTTTGTTTCTAAGTTCTCCCACACTCACACCAAGAAGCACATCGAGTCTTCAAGCCTATCCTGCTACTCAGCAGGAGTTTGTGCTTGGGACAGTTACAAGCCACTCCATGTCGCTCCACAGCAGTTTTTCCTTCACAGAACTGAGAAAATCCTAAGTCATGTGGGTGCTGATAGATGAGCTGTGATTTCCACGAGGGGTTCCGGTATATTGCCAAATGATTGTGCCAGTAGGAGAGGCATGCACAGCCTCCAAGGCAACACTGATGACTCCATTAAAGGCAGAGCCTCATTCAGCTGAGCCACATCATCACTTGTCAATCATGGTGTCACCCATCAGATGGGTGACCTTGATTATAATCGCCTTTTACAGCCATGTGTCGTCACTACAGCCAGCTCACCTCTGTGTGGCACAGAGATCACACAACACAGCAACCTCTGTTTAATATCTACACAGCTTGTTGCCGCGCCAGGTGTCACACTTTGCATGGCGATCTTCCTTGTAGTGATGTGGGGAAATTGCCAAAATGCATGAAGTGTGACATACAGCAGGGCTGTGGAGGTTACAGTTGTATAGTGAAAGTCTGTTAATAGCAAACATTTGTTAGCAACAACCTGTGATCATATGTGCACTGGAGTGTGGGCTGTACCAAGAAACAACGCTCACAAAAGGTACATCTTTTTCTCTGGCGATCATATGCAGACACAATCGAATAGGTAATGTTGTCAAAACCAGGAAGAAAACAAGAATAAAAGCCCAGTCACTTTTTCCTAAACTTTATTTGGTTTTGAAACAAGTAATCAATAAATTATCATTATGGCAATGCCGTTGGCCATATTACCATTTGGTCTTTTCCAAGACTGGCCAGGTCAGTCCCCTCCTCCTTCAGTTGCTCACCAGTGTTGAAAGAGAGAAAATAAAAGCTGATGTACTTAACGGGGCCAGGGGCTCAGCAATCCATGCATAAACAAAAATAACCAGTTTTCTACACACTACAGTTACATGCCATCAATGTTTCATCATTTCTGAGCCCCTCACTGTGGTGCCAACTTGTGGAACCATGCCCTGCACAAAGGGTTTGTTGCACAAAGCGATTAGTGATGCATTGTTACAGCTTTATTTTTAATCCATTCATATCCAGTCTCCCAACCCTAGTTCCTGTTCCCATTTCAAGGGAACTTATCATCTGAGTATGTACTAAAATTGGATAGTGTGGATTCCCAGTCCTCAAGAGAATCATGTTTCCCAGTTCTGGAGTAGACTGATATTAAGAACGCAATTCCAGCAATTTGTGCCAAGTACTTAACAGCGGGCCTGTGAATATCTTCATCGAAGGGTCACCTTGCCTTTAATAAAGCTAATAAAACTAGGTCTGGGTCATGCCTCTTATCTCTTTGATTCACGCCAGTCAAACAATCCTAGCATGCAGATTTCAGTGTAGCAGTATCTCTACACCCTGTCGTCTGCTGGATATTTGTCACCCCACTTTCTCCCAATCATTTGCTAGCCCCCGACATCCCTGTACTAAATGAAGAAAGTTTAGGGATTCATCAAAAGGGTGCAGATATCTCCCTTTAACTTGTACCCTTTTTTAACCTCGCTGGGAATAAGTATGTTTGGTGCAGTAAAATTGAATTTTATAAATTTGAATTGTGAAGTTCTGGAAACACTAGTGACACATGTAGTAGACCATTCTCCAATCATCCTCCTCCAACCCATCTCCTTGTGCGCTGCCTTCTCTAGGCCTCTGTGACTTCTAGTAGTTTAGGAATGGAGCATGATTGTTTAGACCAAATTGTATTAGTCAAGTATTACACTTTCTGTGTATGGAATCGGAGCATGTCATCTGGCAACATTTCGTAGATGTATCACCAATACATACAACTGATTCGCCGGTGTCCTCAATCCAACATTTAACAGATGGAGGGCAATCTTCTCCCAACGCTTCCTGTGCCTTCCATCTCTCCATACCAGATCTGACAACAGTTAAAGAGGACACAACAGAAAGCAGGCTATTGATTTGCGCCAACAACTTAAGGTAAAGGATCCTCTGCAGGTTGAGATAAGTGCCCCATGCACCAGTGCGAACCGTTTTAATATGAATTAATCAGTGACTCCAGCATTTACATTGTGCAATCCAGAGGATTCTGATAAGTACTTTTTTTTGTTGTTTTTTTTTGAAATTTTTTTTATCTCAAATATATACAGGTATGGGCCTACAACCTTCCGGCCGGCCGCTAAAGTGACAGCAATTAGTGACATATATACAATAAGGCACTTGGCGTTACAGAGACGCTAAAGCAGGAGGTATCAACAACGTGGGCCACATGACTCTGAGCCCACAATACGGTTTCGTTTTATACAACACTAACAACATAAAACCACACCCGCAAGGCAACCCAACCATACACTAAAATCGAAGGAGGGGAAGGGAAATAGGTCCGGGACTGGGGAAACACTGTGCCCGGGATTGGGGGAGGGGGTCATCTAGGGGGACGGAGCTGGTGAAGCGGGAGGCAACAATGGCGGCTCGCAAATACCCCCGCGGTAGGCGTTCCAGGGGCCCCACACCTTCAGCCACGCCCCAGGCTTACCCCGCGCCACATACACCACCTTCTCTCGGAACATGCACCAATCCATGTGTTCTTTCCAGGCCGACACTGCCGGGGGCCTCTGGGATCCCCACAGTTGAGCGATGTCAGGTTTAGCGATCATGTAACCCAGCGTCACCCATCGCGTCTGCGGAACCGAGTAGTCGGTTGGTTCCCACACATTCAGCAGGCACCTCCTTGCTTCAGGCACCAGCACGACATGCGTAACCGCTCGCAGGACCTCATGCACACCACGCCAGAATCGCTCCACCCTCGGACATTCCCACAGAATATGTAAAAAGGTCGCCAATGCACCGCACCCACGCCTACACAGTCCATCCTCGGCATAGCCCATACGCAGAAGCCCTGGCCCCGTCATGTACACCCGGTGAAGTATCTTAAGCTGGACGAAGCGAAGGCGAGCCGGGATGGCCACCTCCTTCGGGGAGGCCACCGCGGAAATCCAGTCCTCGTCGTCCAGCTCCAACCCATCGGCAACCCAAGCCTCGCGGAGCCCAGTCAGTAAGCCCGAGCGGTCATTAATCAACTTCTTGTAGATGAGGGAGATCGTGCTGTCCGGTACGTGGCCATCTAGCACTCTATCCTCCAATGGGGAGGACTCCGGGATGGCGGCCACGTCTGGGAAGACTGAACCCAGAGCGTGACGGACCTGCAGGTATCGAAAGTATTCACTGCCCTGCAGCTGAAACTCCGCCTGCAGTGTCTCAAATGTTTTGAATCCTCCCCTCGTCCAGAGGTCCCCCACTGTACTAATACCTATCGTGTCCCACCTATCGAAGCCCTTCGAGGTCCATAGGGAGCCCAACCTCTCAGACGCATACAACGGTGACGCCCGGGTCAAACAGTCCTTCCATCCCATAGCTGCATTGGCCGCGTGCCATACTCGCACCATGACACGCGTGGGTCCCGTCAGGCGGGAATCGGGCACGCTAGTGTAGAGCGCTCGATTATAATCGCCACCGGGCAGGAGCATCTTGTCCATTTCAAATGCCGGGTTTAAGGCGGGCCCGTAAAGGCCGTGATTAATTGCAGCTAATTGGGAGGCCCAGTAATACCGCTTAATATCCGGGAGGGCAATCCCTCCGTCATACCACGGGAGCGTCAACTTTGCCAGGGCTATACGCGGCCTCCCGTCCCAGAACAGGCGGCGCTGCAAACTCTCCACCTCACGGAAGTAACGCGCCGGGACCAGATCCATCGAGTTCTGGAGAGCGTACAAAAAGCGCGGCAAGGACATCATCTTGAACAATGCCGCCCGGCCGAGCGGCGAAAGCGGCAAGCGCCTCCAGCGCGCGACGTCCTCCTTCAAGCGCTGGAGGGGGGGAAGCAAATTCCGCTCGTAGCGGGCCACCGGGTCCAGCGTAATATAGACGCCCAGGTAACGAAACCCCTGCGAGGCAATCTGGATCGAGCAGCCCCGCGGGAGAACAGGAGCCTCCCCGGAAAGCACATAGATACAGGATTTAGCCCAGTTGATGACAAGACCTGAGTTACGGCCGAAGGAGCGCAGAACATCGACCAGGACAATCAGTGATTTACGCGGGGAGGCTAGGTACAACAGGATGTCGTCGGCGTAGAGGGACACGCGGTCCTCATACTCAGGGGTCCAACGGAGACCACGGATAGAAGGGTGCCACCGCAGCCACTGCGCCAGGGGTTCCAAGGCCAGTGCAAACAGGAGCGGCGACAGGGGGCAACCCTGTCGCGTGCCCCGTCCCAGCACGAATGGGGCCGAGACTCGACCATTCACCACCACCTGCGCCAATGGGTCAGAGTACAACAATTTGACCCAGCTGATGAATCCCGGGCCAAATCCAAATTTCGCCAACATCGCCCAGATGTACGGCCACTCGAGCGTGTCAAACGCCATGGTGGCGTCCAAGGACGCCAAGATGGCCGGCTCCCGCACGACTAGAACACGCGCGAGCACCCCGTGCAAGCGCCGCAAGTTGAGAGCCGTGTTGCGATGGGGAATGAAGCCGGACTGGTCTTGGTGGACCAGATCGCCCACCACGCTGACCAGCCGGTTGGCAAGCACCTTGGCGAGGATTTTAGGCTCCGCATTCAAAAGCGAGATCGGCCGATAGGATGTAACCCGGTCTCGCGGTCTCCCCTCCTTGTGGATAACCACGATGGTAGCTAGACGCTGGTCCGGCGGGAGGGAGCCCCGCGAGTGGGCCGCAAGGAACATCGCACGGAGGTGAGGTGCCAGTACATCCGGTCGCAGCTTATACAATTCGATAGGAAGGCCATTCGGGCCCATGGCCTTGCCCGAGGCGACCGAGCGTATGGCGAGGGCGATTTCATCCGAGGTGGGAGCGGCATCCAACGAATCTCTTCCTCCACTGAAAGCGAGGGCAGCGCGATGTCCCGCAGCAGGGCATGGGAGTCCTCCTCCGAGCAGGGAGAGACCGGAGAATATACCTCGCGGAAATAATCCGCGAAGCAAGAAACAATGCCTTCCGGCTCAGTAATTCGTACACCATCCATCCTCTCAATCAGCGGGACCACACGACTAGCTCTCTCCTTCTTATCCAACCACGCAATCAGTTTGCCAGCCTTATCACCCACATCATACAGTCGCCCCTGTTGCTCTCTGCTAAGGCCCCTGGCCGCCTCCGTGACGAGGGCCCTATAGGCCGCCTGTTTAAGGTGTAGAACATGCAGCGCCGCGTCAGTCACCCCACTCCCCAGATCACCCTCCAATTCAGTAATTTCGGCCTCCACACGGGTCACCTCCTCCTGTGCGCGTCTGCGGGCATGGGAGATAAAGGAGAGGGCCTCCCCTCTGAGAACTGTTTTAAAGGCTTCCCACAGGGAGATAGCCGACGGAACGGACCCCACATTCTCCCCAAAATACCGTTGCAATGATTTAATCAGGTCAGCACGAATAGTGGGGTCACGCAGGTACCAAGCATTGATTGGGGCTACCCTGCCCTCTCCCCTCGGGAAGACACCCAAGTGCAACAGGAGCGGGGAATGATCTGAAATACCCCGCGCCAGATGGCGCACCTCTCCCACCCTCCCAGCATAGGCCGCAGGGACAAGGACATAATCAAGCCGCGAGAGGCTACCATGGGCACCCGAATGGAAGGTGTACTGCAGCTGGGTGGGATGCTTTAAACGCCAGCAGTCCACCAATCCCAGTGTGTCCAAAAGGCCCGCTAACCACGCCTGTGCCCGGGGGAGGTCCCTAGGGGGATGACGATCCATAGTCCCAGAAGCCACCGCATTGAAATCCCCCCCAACCACCAGAAGCCCCCCCGGGAGGTCAAGAAGGAGGCGTCCCAGATCTGCAAAGGTGGTGGACTGTAGCCCCGGTGGGACGTACACAGAGACAAAGACAACTACCTTGCCCTCCATCCTCCCCACCAAGACAGTGTAGCGTCCCCTCTCATCATGGCGCACCTCGTCTATTTCTAGCGGGAGCGAGGTCTTGATCATGATGCCCACCCCCCGCGAGCCCGATGTGAAGCCCGAGTGGGCCACCAAGCGAAAGCCACGGCGATTCATGGCACAAAAGGAGTTACCAATAAGGTGTGTCTCCTGCAGAAAGACCACATCAGGCGAAATCCGTTTCAAATACTGCAGGACCACACCCCGCTTGATCCTATCACCCAGTCCGTTAACATTCCAGGACAACAAAGTCAAATCCCTACCCCCCATCACATAACGAAGCCATCATTTGTCCCCCCCAGAGCATCTCAAAAACAACAATACAATAACGGGTTTGCCTTGCGGTAGAAACGAACCACACCCCACCCCAACCCACCCAACCCAACAGAACTCCCCCCACCCTGCACCCCTGCATGAGCCCAAACAGCTCCCCCAAAGTGCAGTGTGCCTGTCGCCCCATAGATAAGAAAACTAACTAGTCCCCCAGAGGAGGAGGGAGATCCCCCAAGAGACCCCACACGACCTCCACAGGAGGGGAACTTACCCTAACAGTCAATAGTGACAACAACGCAGTCCAGAGCAAGGCCTACCATTAGTCCCTCAGTCCTGATCCGGTGGGCCCTCCCCACCAACCGCACCCCCCCCACCCCCCCGGTCCCGATCCCCGGGCAAAGTGTCTAGCCAGTCCCCGGCCACCTCGGGTCGATCAAAAAAGTGCGTGTGGCCATCCACCTCCACTCTCAGCTTAGCTGGAAAAAGCATTGCATATTTGAGATTCAGGTCCCTTAGGCGACGTTTCACACCGAGAAAGCTCAGTCTCTGCTTTTGGACTGCCGGAGTGAAGTCAGGATAGAAATTGATGTCCATATTGTCAAGTTTGACCGGCCCTTGTAGCCTGGAAGTCTGTAGGATAGCGTCTCTGTCCCGAAAATTGAAGATCCGGGCGATGAGAGGCCTCGGAGGGGCTCCAACCTTAGGCCTACCCCCGGGGACCCTGTGGGCACGCTCCACCGCAAAGAATTTACTCAGCCCCCGAGGCTGGAGATGGGTGAGAACCAGGTCCTCAACAAATAGATCCGCCGCCTCCGCCTCGCGTCCCTCCGGCACCCCGATAATGCGGACGTTGTTCCTCCGGGCCCGACCCTCGGAATCCTCCAGCCGACGATTCATCAGGGCGCTCGCCTGGCCAAGCCTGCGCACCTCCTGTTGGAGGGCCGCTACGTCCGTTGTGAGGCCCGTGGTAGAGTGGGCCAAAGAGTCGACCCGGTCGTTGGTTTTAGACAAATCAGCCCTCACGAGGCCCACATCCACGAGGACCGAGTCAATCTTCTGCGCCAGAGTGTCGAAGCGCTGGTCCACCGAGGCCTTCATCTCGGCGATAGCACCCATGACGTCTCGGAGGGTCAGGTCCATGGGCAGAGCGGAAGCATCAGTCGGGCCCGTAGGGGACCTACGCGGCGCCTCTGGGGATCCCTTCTGGAGGGTGTAGCGGTCCATACTGTTGGATTGCTGGGCCGCGCCACGGCGGGTCGATTTTATCTTGGCCCGATCGCCATCTTGTTTTATGGACATGGTTTCAATCCCCAAGACGAGTCAATCTCCTCAAGAAACGGGGGGCCGACAATCCAGTTCAAGGGGTCCAGGGGGGAGCGACCACCGCTCCGCAGGACGGACCGCAGCTGGCGGACCGGCAGGACACCCCAGCGAGACCACACCACCGCACACCGCCCCGCAACCCAACCTCGCCTGGCAGCAAGGAGGGCGCAAAAGCGAAAGTGAAAGTGCGGGGTACGCGAGTCACCCAGCCTTGCCCGCCGCTGTTGTTCACTTTGTGTCCGGATCGCCCCACAACTCCAGTACGGGGGGCCGGTGTGGAGAAGGCCGCAAACCTCAATCGATGCTCCTGCCGGTGTCCGAGGTCCGATTTAAAAAACGGAAAACGGGCGTCACCTCTGCTCGGGCTCACAAATACAGTCCCCTCATCTGGGACAGGATTCTGTCAGGATTTATGCAGGAGGTCGCGGAGGTCCTCGGGAGCCTCGCACCTACGCGGCCATCTTGGTTGCGCGCTAGGCTCCTCCTCGGATGATAAGTACTTTTAATTGCAGATTCCTCACCCTTTGAAAATTTTCCAGGCGTCAGACTGGCTGCCTTTCCCCCATCCATAAAGAGGAAGCCAGTCCATGCCCTAATGAATACAACCACCATTTTCTACTGCAACAAACGGGGGAAGTGGAGTCCCAGACGCTGTGCCATTAAAACTCTAGCACGACCTTCAGGGGGTTTCTCTTGACTGCCAACCATCTATAAGGCTTTCTTGGTATCCGGACGGACAAACTCAGTAGATACCATTTCCAATGCCATCTACATACGGAAGTCTTCCAAGGAGTCTTCACCCAATGTGGGGTGCATCAGGGCTCCTTGGGAGAAGCATTCTGCTTGCTTCGGTACTCCGTTCTTCTGTATACCTTCCCACTTCTGGCACTTCTGACCTGAGTTATGGAGGGACGTATCCCAAGTCATCCTGATAGTCCCAAACTCGGCCAGGAGAGTGTGTTACTTTTACCTTCTGAGCCCAATCATTTTCTCCTCTGTACCTTCCAACTCTTTGAGAGGACCTTCTGTCCTAGCAACAGGGCAGAGTTCTGCACCCAAATCTACACATTCTACACCACCTGTAGGAGAGTAGGGTCTGCTATCCTATGGTCACCCCAAATTTTTGCTTTTTGCTTCACTGGTTTTTGACATATTGAGGCTGTGGGCCTGCCAATCAGACCCCCAGCCTGCTGTTCTCTCTACTAAATTTACACTATGCACCCTAGGTGCATAACCAATTGGAAGTGGATCACCCTGTGAGCCCCTGTACCAGTGTACACTAGGTACCCAGGGCATTGGTGTATCTAAGGCCTACCAGGGGCTGAAGCATGTATTATGCCACCCCTGGACTGGCCTAACAAATTTGACACAACTGGCTGATCACTCAGCTGGGGTAAGTTGGTGTAACCACCTCTTACTAAGGTGTAGTATACCTATACCTAACCTTAAATGGAACACATGGTAACCTATCAGCCACTCCTATAGCAGGCCTTGACAATCCTGAAGGCAGAGTGCTTGGTTCCATGTGAGATGGTGCTCTGGCATGAGCTGAGCCTGTCTGCAGTGGTCGGAAACACTTCCTTCTACTGTTTCCAGATATCGTCATACCATATACTCTTAAGTGCATTATGAACCTCGCGGTTAAATGCTATCTTTGGTTTGGCTTTATCAAAACATGTCGAGTAAGGTGTCATACGAATTGGAATACTAACCCCTCGCCAATTCTGGCGACGGGGTTAGCATTCCACCCTTCTAGAGGGACACGACATGTACAGTACCTGAAACCCGGGTAAAATCAGACATAGCCTCAGCTCCACAAAATGGATGCTGCCACCACAGACACAAGTCTGCCCTCCTGCTGCTGGGAGTCCTTCCAGCTTGGGATACGTGGACAAAGGGTTTCCTGCCAGGGGAGGTGCATGCACCACCCCAGACAGGATTTTGTGTATTGGTCAGGTAGGGCTTGAAAGAAACCAGACATGCCTGAGGCTCACAAGGAGCCTCGGTGCATATGCCAGTTCAATCCGGTCCTGGGGCACACCAGTCCCGGGCCTGGGGCGAGCTGGACAAATGATTGGGGGTGTAACCACCCCCCTTCCTGGTCCCACCCTTAGGGAGGGACCTAGCAGGTAGTCCGGCCCCTAGAATCCGCTTAAAGGTAGGAGCTGTGTCCTAAGACTTCAGACATCCTGGAATCAACTTAACTACAAGAAGAAGACGGGAACTTCGACGCTCTGCTGCACAGAGGACTGAAGGAAATCTCCCCTGTGGTCAGGGAGTGACCACCTTGCTAACGCAAGCACCATCCAGCGAATCAACGTCTGCTTTGCCGCCGCCTCCCGCCGGAGCCCGAGCCCAGAGACTGACAAGACCTGGACCTCCAGACCTCTCACCGCCCGATCCACAGTCCCTGAAAAGAAGGAACCCGTGGAGGCACCGAGACACGTGGAGCCAGCCATCTTGAAAAGACCACGACAAGCTGCAAGCGCGACAACCGAGGCTCCCTCCAAGTTGTACTTTGGGTGCTGAGAAGCCCAACACCCGAGCAGCATCTGCACCAAAGGTGAGCCCTCCAGCATCTCCACGATCTGCGTGGGGCCCTTCTGCAGTTTGCCACTCGACGCGCCTAGCGGTTGCTGGCCCGCTGGCTAGTGGCCATCTTGGCGACTAACTTCAAGAACTACACCGCTGGTCTGGTTGCTCCAGACTGGCCCTTGCTCCCCTCCAAAGGAGCAGTCCCTCTGACCTTGCTGGTCAGATCCATCAGCTTATTTCGTTTTCCACAACAATTGCTTTTGCCAAGGCTTGTTTGCTTCGACCAAGTCGCCGACACCGCCGACAGCGAGAGCCTGCGTGGGACAGCTCGTGAACCGACTCCTGGACGTCGTCGACCTTCAGGGACCACGTGGCTGCAGAGACAAGCTACACCTTTCCTCCTGTTTGCACCCGACATCGCCTGGTACCCACCTGGTGCCACGCCGGTCACTGGCTAGTGACTGTGAACACTGTCCCCTCTGCTTACAGGTCTTCGACAACTCCGATCCACTCTTGGATCCACCGCATCTCTTCCGGACCGACCGCCTGCAGCATCTTTGTCTTCAGGCTCCATTGAACAGATAGAAGAAACCCGACGCACTTCGAGACCTATGCACCCGCTTCCTGTGGGTGAGGTAAAGCTGGCACTCCGGTGCCAAAGTGTAGAGTATCATCTCTAGTGTCTGTGTTTCCAATCTTGAGTTCATAGTCCATCCGGAAGATCCTTTTTGCAGTAACTTTGTAACTTTTACGCACCCATTGAAAACCTATGGGAACTCGCGTGTGACTGTTTGCTCCGCACACGCAACCCGTGGACCTCCTGGTCACTAACTAAAGTTAGCTCCTTGTAGGCCCAGCGATTCTAGAGGCCCTAGGCCTTTTCCCTTTTCTGTTCGTGGTACTTATACCACTATTTTAGTATATGGTTCGAGTGGCCACCAGGGCCTATCCATATAAAGTGCAACTTCTGTGTATTCTAACGTAATCTTGTTTAACGATTTGTGCTCCTGTGCTCATAAAGAGTCTAGGGGTTACTTTGAGAAATCAATATATATATATTTTCAATATATATCTGTGTGGTGTCCTTTCATTGGTATAAAAGGGGGTTACATTTGGTAAAACAGCCTGCTTAACACGCTTTAACGAGTTTAGCCTCTAAGACTGCTTAGCCTACGCTACCACTAGGGCAGCTAGTCCGAAAAGGTTGACTTACAACCACACCATAAGGGTTGCTTGGCATGGTACAAGGTGGTCACTTTAACTAGTGAACATCATATACCAGGCCAACTTCTCACATTGGTGAGCAGCGGTTGGATTTGAGCTTGTAATCTCTTGGTTACCAATTGAAAGATCACATAGGTACCTGTAGGTACATATAAAACAAGATAGATATACTTAAGTTCTACTGAACTTAGTTGTTGTAGAGCAAAGGGAGTAGCACACCCTGACTACAACTACTAGATAGGTTTAGTAGGTAAACCCAAGTGTAGGTAGATTGCAACACATCCACTCACACTTAAGAGCAATGGCTGGGGCAGAGGGGTCCAATGTACCCATCTCTGTTGAAAGTGACCTCCAGAGGGCACCATCCATCTTTGCTACCCTAAACCAAAATGAGCTCAGGCAGTTGGCAAATATCAGGGGCCTTAAACAGCCCAAGAACCCTACTTCTGCTGAACTCAGAGAGCTTTTACAGGCTGATGAAGATCAGAAAGGTCTCAGGAAAGCCTCCCAGTTACGCCCCTTAGGGACTGGAACAGGAGGCCCCCCTTCTGAAGATGCTACTGAGGTACCCCTTTCCAATAGTCACCCCTTAGATGAGATTCATACTACAGAGGATGAAAGTGAGAAGGGTACTGATACAGAAGGTAGTGAGGTTGAAGGGAGAACTAGCCCAGTGCCAAGTGTTATACGTGGCCCAGCTAACTTAAGGCTACTGGGGACTGACAATGGGATCACCCCATTGGATCTCCCTAGTGGACTTAACCAGGGGCTTGGGAGGCAAAGGAATCACTCAGGTGAATCCAATGCTTCTCATGCCTCTAGAGGCTCTCAAGGTCACTCCAGGAGGAGGATGACCACCCCTCAGAGGAGGGAGCATGAGGCCAGAATGCAAGAAGCCCAGCTGAGGATCAGGAAGCAGGAGCTAGAAGTAGCCCTGATGGAAGAGAAACTGAACAAGGCTAGGCAACATAAAGAGAGTGGGTCTATACCCACTGGTGGCAGCATTGTCCCTAAGGACAAAGATAGCGTCTTTGATAATAGGAACCTGTCCAAGGTTGTGCCCCCCTACAAAAGTGGGGATGACATCCACAAATGGATGACTGCTCTTGAGAGAGCCTGCAAAGTGCAGCAGGTTCCTGAAGACCAGTGGGCAGCAATCTTATGGCTCTCCTTTGAAGGTAGAGGCAGAGATAGACTCCTCACTGTTAGAGAGGAGGATGTCAGAAACTACAGAGTCCTGAAGAGTGTCCTAGTTGATGGGTTAGGCTTAACCACTGAACAGTACAGGTTAATGTTCAGAGACACCCAGAAGACACAGACTCAGGACTGGTCTGAATACATTGAATGTGCCACTAAGGCTTTGGAGGGTTGGTTGCTGGGAAGTAAGGTATCTGATTATACAGGATTGTACAATTTGATGATGAGAGAACAGATTTTAAATAACTGTCAAAACCAGCAACTGCATCAACACTTGGTTGACTCTGATCTGACCTCTCCCCAAGAATTGGGAAAGAAGGCAGACAAATGGGTCAGAACCAGGGTTAAGCAAAAGAACCAGAACCAGGGCCAAGGGGGTGATCAGAAGAAAACAGACCAAAAGGGTGGAGATCAGAAACCTAAAGACCAGAAGTCTTCAACAGGGCCCCAAACTAGTACTAATGGGGGTGGGTCCCAGCCTAAAGGGAAGAAGAAAGAAGGTCAAAAGAAACCCTGGTGCAACTCTTGCAAGAATACAACTCACTGGACTAGTGTTTGTAAAAAGGGTGGAGCCCCCAACACTGTTGCCCCTAAGGCACCTGCTCCCAGTACTACTGTTAGCAGTGTTGGTCCCCAGACAAAGGGTGTAGTGGGAATCACTATGGGAACTGAAGGAGATTCTGACTTAGACAGAACCCTGACACAGGCAGTCCTGATCTGTGATGGGGACATAGATTTGTCCCTGACTGTGAGCCCCAGTAACCTGGGCAAGTACAGACAGACTCCTTTAATTAATGAAAAAGTGGCTCAAGCCTACAGGGACACATGTGCCAGTGTCACCATGGTGACACCAGGCTTTGTGGACCCTGGACAGTACATACCAGGTGAGAATTACCTGGTGACCAATGCCAGCAATGCCACTACTTCGCACAGTGTGGCAGTTGTTAACTTCTCATGGGGAGGGGTAACTGGCCTCAAAAGGGTTGTGGTTAGTGCAGACCTCCCAGTAGAATGTTTGTTGGGCAATGACCTAGAGAGTTCTCTATGGTCTGAAGTGGAGTACAGGACACATGCAGAGATGTTAGGTATATCACCACATGTCCTTGCTGTGACCAGGTCACAGGCCAAAAAGTGCCTTACTGAACCTCAGGTCTTGGATCCTGGAACAATGGACCAAGCACCTACCAAGAAGAAGAACAGGAGGGTCAAGGCTGTGCCTTCCCCCTGCCTCAGAGTGATGATCAACCTTCCCAGGAAGCTGATCTAGAGAACCCTGAAGGAACTGTCCCCGAAGAGCTTGAACCTGATCAGGTTGAGTTTCTGGGGACAGGGGGACCTTCCAGGGCTGTCTTGAGGCAGGCTCAGTTATCCTGTCCCTCTCTTGAACCCCTCAGACAGCTGGCTGCTGCTGAGGCTGCTGGGAATGCTCAAGGTACCCATAAAGTGTATTGGGATGAAGGGCTCCTTTATTCAGAGGCTAGAGACCCCAAGCCTGGTGCCACCAGGAGGTTGGTTATACCTCTGCAATTTAGGGGCTTCCTTCTTACCTTGGCCCATGATATTCCTTTAGCAGGACACTTAGGCCAGAACAAGACTTGGGACAGGCTTGTCCCTCACTTTCACTGGCCTCACATGAATGAAGATACCAAGGAGTTTTGTCGCTCCTGTGTGACCTGCCAAGCCAGTGGCAAATCAGGTGGCACAACAAAGGCCCCCCTAATACCACTACCTGTGGTGGGGGTCCCCTTTGAAAGAGTGGGAATAGACATAGTGGGTCCCATGGATCCTCCCACTGCATCTGGGCACAGATTTATACTGGTGGTAGTGGATCATGCCACCAGGTATCCTGAGGCAATTCCCCTTAGGACCACTACAGCACCTGTTGTGGCCAGGGCCCTGCTGGGAGTATTCTCCAGAGTGGGGTTTCCTAAGGAGGTGGTTTCTGACAGAGGTACCAACTTCATGTCAGGATACTTGACAGCTATGTGGAAGGAATGTGGTGTCAACTACAAGTTCACCACCCCTTATCACCCACAATGCAATGGGCTTGTTGAGAGATTCAACAAGACCCTAAAGGGTATGATCAAAGGATTACCTGAAAAGCTCAGGCGAAGATGGGACATCCTTCTACCCTGCCTTCTGTTTGCTTACAGAGAGGTCCCACAAAAGGGGGTTGGCTACAGCCCCTTTGAATTGTTGTTTGGGCACCCTGTAAGGGGCCCACTGTGTTTAGTGAAGGAAGGATGGGAGTTACCTCTCAAAAAGCCTAAACAAGACATAGTGGACTATGTACTTGGTCTCCGCTCCAGGATGGCTGAGTATATGGAGAAGGCATCCAAAAACCTTGAGGCAAGCCAGGCCTTACAGAAAGCTTGGCATGACCAAAAGGCTGTCTTGGTTGAGTTTCAGCCAGGACAGAAGGTATGGGTGATGGAGCCAGTGGCCCCAGCAGCACTCCAAGACAAATGGTCTGGACCCCATACAATCCTGGAAAAGAAGGGAGAGGTCACCTACACGGTGGACCTAGGAACTCCCAGGAGTCCCCACAGGGTACTCCATGTTAACAGGTTAAAAGCATATGTTGACAGGGCAGACATGGGCTTGCTCATGGCTACAGATGAGGGACAGGAGGAAGAGAGTGACCCTCTCCCAGACCTGTTGTCTCAGAACCCTGAGGATGGTTCAGTTGAAGGAGTGACCCTTGGAGGCAACCTCACTGATCATCAGCAGCTTGAATGTAGACAGTTTCTACAATCATTTCAACACATGTTTTCCTTGCTACCTAGCCAAACTGATTGGTGTACCCATGTGGTGGACACTGGTGACAGTCTGCCTGTAAAGAACAAGCTCTACAGACAACCTGACCACGTCAGGGACTGTATAAAGGCTGAGGTACACAAAATGCTGGAATTGGGTGTCATTGAACCCTCAGAGAGCCCCTGGGCTAGCCCAGTGGTTCTGGTCCCCAAACCTCACACCAAAGATGGCAAGAGAGAAATGAGGTTCTGTGTGGATTACAGAGGACTCAATGCTGTCACTAGGACAGATGCACATCCTATTCCAAGGGCAGATGAGCTCATAGATAAACTGGCTTCTGCTAAGTTTTTGAGCACATTTGACTTGACCGCTGGCTATTGGCAAATCAGATTAGCTGAGGAGTCTAAGGCCAAAACAGCATTCTCAACCCCAGGTGGGCACTACCAGTTTGTGGTGATGCCCTTTGGTCTGAAGAATGCACCTGCCACCTTCCAAAGGTTGGTGAATCAAGTCCTTACTGGGTTGGATGACTTTTGTGCAGCATATCTTGATGACATTGCTGTCTTTAGCTCCACCTGGGAGGATCACCTGATCCACCTGAAGAAGGCTCTCGAGGCTCTGCAAAGGGCAGGCCTCACTATCAAGGCTACTAAGTGCCAGATAGGGCAGAGTAAGGTTGTGTATTTGGGCCACCTTGTAGGTGGAGGCCAAGTTCAACCACTGGAGAGTAAGATACAATCCACCAAGGACTGGTCTCCTCCAACCACCCAGACTTAAGTTCGAGCTTTCTTGGGCTTGACTGGGTACTACAGGAAGTTTGTTAAGAACTATGGGTCCATTGTGACTCCTCTTAATGATCTGACATCCAAGAAGATGCCCAAAAAGGTTCAGTGGACAGTAAGCTGTCAAAAGGCATTTGATGACCTGAAGGAGGCCATGTGCTCTGCACCTATCCTGAAAAGTCCTGACTACTCCAAAGAGTTTATTGTCCAAACAGATGCTTCTGAGTTGGGTGTGGGAGCTGTGCTGTCACAACTTAATGTAGATGGTCAAGACCAACCCATTGCTTTTATTAGCAGAAGGTTGACCCCCAGAGAGAAGAATTGGTCAGCTATTGAGAGGGAGGCCTTTGCTGTGGTGTGGGCCCTGAAGAAGCTGAGGCCATACTTGTTTGGCACTCACTTCAAGATTCAGACCGACCATAAGCCCCTCTTGTGGCTAAATCAGATGAAGGGTGAAAACCCCAAACTGCTTAGGTGGTCCATTTCCCTACAGGGGATGGACTTTACAGTGGAGCACCGGCCAGGTACTGATCATGGGAATGCAGATGGTCTCTCCAGGTACTTCCACTTAGGACATGAAGACGAGACTGGTCAAGGCTAGTTTAATGTAAGGCTAGTTTAATGTCCCTGCGTTTGGGGGGGGGGGGGTTGTGTAGGAGAGTAGGGTCTGCTATCCTATGGTCACCCCAAATTTTTGCTTTTTGCTTCACTGGTTTTTGACATATTGAGGCTGTGGGCCTGCCAATCAGACCCCCAGCCTGCTGTTCTCTCTACTAAATTTACACTATGCACCCTAGGTGCATAACCAATTGGAAGTGGATCACCCTGTGAGCCCCTGTACCAGTGTACACTAGGTACCCAGGGCATTGGTGTATCTAAGGCCTACCAGGGGCTGAAGCATGTATTATGCCACCCCTGGACTGGCCTAACAAATTTGACACAACTGGCTGATCACTCAGCTGGGGTAAGTTGGTGTAACCACCTCTTACTAAGGTGTAGTATACCTATACCTAACCTTAAATGGAACACATGGTAACCTATCAGCCACTCCTATAGCAGGCCTTGACAATCCTGAAGGCAGAGTGCTTGGTTCCATGTGAGATGGTGCTCTGGCATGAGCTGAGCCTGTCTGCAGTGGTCGGAAACACTTCCTTCTACTGTTTCCAGATATCGTCATACCATATACTCTTAAGTGCATTATGAACTTCGCGGTTAAATGCTATCTTTGGTTTGGCTTTATCAAAACATGTCGAGTAAGGTGTCATACGAATTGGAATACTAACCCCTCGCCAATTCTGGCGACGGGGTTAGCATTCCACCCTTCTAGAGGGACACGACATGTACAGTACCTGAAACCCGGGTAAAATCAGACATAGCCTCAGCTCCACAAAATGGATGCTGCCACCACAGACACAAGTCTGCCCTCCTGCTGCTGGGAGTCCTTCCAGCTTGGGAGACGTGGACAAAGGGTTTCCTGCCAGGGGAGGTGCATGCACCACCCCAGACAGGATTTTGTGTATTGGTCAGGTAGGGCTTGAAAGAAACCAGACATGCCTGAGGCTCACAAGGAGCCTCGGTGCATATGCCAGTTCAATCCGGTCCTGTGGCACACCAGTCCCGGGCCTGGGGCTAGCTGGACAAAGGATTGGGGGTGTAACCACCCCCCTTCCTGGTCCCACCCTTAGGGAGGGACCTAGCAGGTAGTCCGGCCCCTAGAATCCGCTTAAAGGTAGGAGCTGTGTCCTAAGACTTCAGACATCCTGGAATCAACTTAACTACAAGAAGAAGACGGGAACTTCGACGCTCTGCTGCACAGAGGACTGAAGGAAATCTCCCCTGTGGTCAGGGAGTGACCACCTTGCTAACGCAAGCACCATCCAGCGAATCAACGTCTGCTTTGCCGCCGCCTCCCGCCGGAGCCCGAGCCCAGAGACTGACAAGACCTGGACCTCCAGACCTCTCACCGCCCGATCCACAGTCCCTGAAAAGAAGGAACCCGTGGAGGCACCGAGACACGTGGAGCCAGCCATCTTGAAAAGACCACGACAAGCTGCAAGCGCGACAACCGAGGCTCCCTCCAAGTTGTGCTTTGGGTCCTGAGAATCCCAACACCCGAGCAGCATCTGCACCAAAGGTGAGCCCTCCAGCATCTCCACGATCTGCGTGGGGCCCTTCTGCAGTTTGCCACTCGACGCGCCTAACCGGTTGCTGGCCCGCTGGCTAGTGGCCATCTTGGCGACGAACTTCAAGAACTACACCGCTGGTCTGGTTGCTCCAGACTGGCCCTTGCTCCCCTCCAAAGGAGCAGTCCCTCTGACCTTGCTGGTCAGATCCATCAGCTTATTTCGTTTTCCACAACAATTGCTTTTGCCAAGGCTTGTTTGCTTCGACCAAGTCGCCGACAGCGAGAGCCTGCGTGGGACAGCTCGTGAACCGACTCCTGGACGTCGTCGACCTTCAGGGACCACGTGGCTGCAGAGACAAGCTACACCTTTCCTCCTGTTTGCACCCGACATCGCCTGGTACCCACCTGGTGCCACGCCGGTCACTGGCTAGTGACTGTGAACACTGTCCCCTCTGCTTACAGGTCTTCGACAACTCCGATCCACTCTTGGATCCACCGCATCTCTTCCGGACCGACCGCCTGCAGCATCTTTGTCTTCAGGCTCCATTGAACAGATAGAAGAAACCCGACGCACTTCGAGACCTATGCACCCGCTTCCTGTGGGTGAGGTAAAGCTGGCACTCCGGTGCCCAAGTGTAGAGTATCATCTCTAGTGTCTGTGTTTCCAATCTTGAGTTCATAGTCCATCCGGAAGATCCTTTTTGCAGTAACTTTGTAACTTTTACGCACCCATTGAAAACCTATGGGAACTCGCGTGTGACTGTTTGCTCTGCACACGCAACCCGTGGACCTCCTGGTCACTAACTAAAGTTAGCTCCTTGTAGGCCCAGCGATTCTAGAGGCCCTAGGCCTTTTCCCTTTTCTGTTTGTGGTACTTATACCACTATTTTAGTATATGGTTCGAGTGGCCACCAGGGCCTATCCATATAAAGTGCAACTTCTGTGTATTCTAACGTAATCTTGTTTAACGATTTGTGCTCCTGTGCTCATAAAGAGTCTAGGGGTTACTTTGAGAAATAAATATATATATATTTTCAATATATATCTGTGTGGTGTCCTTTCATTGGTATAAAAGGGGGTTACATTTGGTAAAACAGCCTGCTTAACACGCTTTAACGAGTTCAGCCTCAAAGACTGCTTAGCCTACGCTACCACTAGGGCAGCTAGTCCGAAAAGGTTGACTTACAACCACACCATAAGGGTTGCTTGGCATGGTACAAGGTGGTCACTTTAACTAGTGAACATCATATACCAGGCCAACTTCTCACACCACCTGACACAGAGATTGACTGTAACCAACTGAGTAGGCTTAACCTGACTGCAGAATTAGTGGATGTTATATTTACAGCTCAGAATCAGTCTACCAAATCCATTTTTCCTGGTCGTAGGGGGAAGTTTGTGGCCTGGTGCAGAGACTGTCAGGTTGATCCTCTTCAGGCCAAGCTGACTGATGATTGTATGTTTATCTTGTCACTGGCCCAGAAAGGCATTGCTGTGGCAACCTTAATGGTGATTTGTCAGCCCTTTTAAGTATTCTAAGTTTGCCTGACCATCCTTTTATTCGAGTCACAGGTTGAGCTGAATTTCTTCTAAGGGCTCACATATGTACTCCCTCCTGCACGCTATATAATGCCCCCATTGTACCATAACTTGATCCTCATGTTTCTCATGTGCACCCATTTTAAGCCCAAGCACAATTGTTCATTGAGATTGCTGACTTAAAATAGTACTTCTTATCGTGATTACTTCTGTCAGTGAACTACATGCGCTATTAATGCAACCTACGTATACTTCCTTCTTCCCAGACAAAATTGGTGCTACAGAACGCGTTGTCACTTTTCCATGTGGGCCAGTCTATTATTCTCACTGCCACATGCCTCTAATGGGGAGGAGAGCCTTCACTGATTGTACCCGAAAAAGCCCTTTATTTTTACATTAAGCAAACTAGGGATCCACCAGTGGACGATTAACTTTTTATTGTTTTTACCTTTGCTTAGAAAAGAAGGGCAGGTTCAAGTGGATCTTGTCCAAATTGATCATTATTTTTGTGTAAAGACAGGCTGTGTCCTGGAAGGGTCTTTGGGTCCATTCTACCAGAACCAAACTTCCCCCATGCATCTATTATGGCATTGAGGTACAAGTTTATAGAGAGGGTCATTTCGCCTGCTTGGTTTTGCAAGACTTCCTGTTGCAAAGTCTACTGCTCAGACATTCCACTTTTTTAGGAGTTACTGCTTTGGCATCTATTTAAGAGGCTAGTAATTTGAGTTTGGAAGTATCAGAAGAACAAGCTATTTATCTTCAGTAAAACTCTTACTGGTGGATACTCTGTCTAGCCACAGATTCATCACTGCCAACTGCATTATGTAGAGGGCACTTTTACAGTTCTAAAAAGGTCCCAATTGACACAGGCGATTTAGAAATGGATGACTTCCGAAAAGTTGCTTGTCAACGTGGTCATCTTCCTGGTGTCCAAAATGCATAAGCAGACTCTCTCAGCAGGACATTTCGGGATAATCATGAATGGGTTCTAAACCATGCAGTGGTGCATGGTGTCATATGAGGTGTGCCAATTTCACAGATGCAGAAAACATGGAATGCTGAAACTAAGCATCAAGTTTTATCAAACTGGCACTCTGAGTAATGTATATTTGATAATCTGGTTGGGAAAGTTTGTGTATGCATTTATATCCATGATTTTAAACATAGTCATCGGGTTTACTAGAGACATTCTTGGAGGATCCTGACCACACCAGAGGGCTCAAGTCGCCATTGTTCACCAACTTCTGCATATATCAGAAGGTCCAAACAAGGGACTGACATGCAGAACGGATCTTCTGCTCAAGTTTGGTCCCAGATCCTGCATCCTAGCCTTCCAATATTGTACTTTACAGTTTAACTTCTAAACTTCTACAACAATGAACATTTAAATCTTCCTCAACATCACCTGAACATTTAAAAGGAAGCAAGACGTTCTTCCACTAGCTTGTCCTATTCTTTGAAATGGAAGAGTTTCTTCATCTGCTTTAATCAGAAAAACATTGATCCAACCTCAGAGAATATGCAGTGCTACCACATATTCTTTATTTGGTAAAAGCTGGGCTGCCCTTTTCTTCGATAAAAGTATATCTTGTGGCCATTACTGCTTACTGAAAGTCGTTCTCAAACCTCTCTCTTCAAAGTCCCAATTGGGAAACATTTCTTGGAAGGGATTAACAAAGTCTTTCCTTGCTTATGTCGGGCTTTTCCTTCATTGGAACTTGGAGTTACATGTGTCAAAAAAGCATTTTGTAATTACGAAAGAGCGAGTTTAACCGAATCACTATTTGTTAATCCCTTAATGCTATGTATCCAAGGAATCGCCAAAGATTTAGCGATTCTTTATTAATACCAAATAGTGATTCAGTAAATAGGTAATTGCTATTAGGTAATACTACTCCATTCGTTCTGATGGGCCTAAAGACCCATTGGTGCGAATGATTTTTCACTAGCTAATTTGCAATTACCTAATTGATATACACAAATTAGGTAATGCAAAGTCAAGGGTGTCCAAAGGCCTAAGGACCCCCTGAAGCACCCCAAAAAATACAAAGTGCACATGCAAAGCGCACACACGTCCTAGGGGCATGTGTGCTCTTCATGGCACTTTGAAAAATGCATTTTTGTGCATTTTTCAAAATGTGCACATGGTTACCATTGACTTGGAGTCAATGGTAATAGCATTTTCCTAAATGCACAGTTTGTATTAGAAAATGCTTGGTACATGTGCTAAGGGAATCCCAAATTGCAATTCCTTATTTGTAGTCGCAATTTTAGATGATCACAATTTTTGCAATTAACTAAAATTGTGACTACGAAGCCTTTCATCCATCTTGAAAGGCAATTTTGCATTCGCAAATGGCCGAAATTAACGATTGACCCCATTTGCGAATGCAAAATTGTTTGATACATGTCGACCTAAATGTGCTTCTTTCAAAATGTGAAAGAAACACGTAGTGATAGATTCCTTACCTTAGAATAACCCCCAGGCGCTAGACTGGCTCCGGAAAATATTCGTCAGCAGTACCCCTGCGCGTCGGAAGGTGGCGCTGTGTGGCTCCATGTCCGTCGTGGTCGACGAGATGACGTTGCGGCAGCTACTTATACGCTGCCCTCGCGCGCTGACGTCAGTTCTTTCTTTTTCCACGCCAGCAAGCGCAGATCCGGAGAAAGCAGTACCCCCAGTAATTTTTTGACTGAGTTTTTTTAGGCTTTTTGTCCCAGTTTTTTCAAGTCGATCGACTCCTGGTGCCGTAGGGATGCCCTGCTTCAAGTCTTGCGGGGTGTCTCTACTGCCTGGGGCTTGACCACGACCCCAAGTCGTGTCCTGGCTGCCGGGCCATGGCGCCGAAGACTTTGCGGGAGCGGTCCCGAAAGTTGCTTGAAGTCCGGCAGTCGGCTCCGCGCCGCTCAAGGTTCCGGTCCTGTGGGAGGTCGAGGGACCGGTCACGGAGCCATCACCATCGTTCGTCGGGATCTAAGTCTTTGCACTCGGGGTCAGTATCACAAGAAGTCGAAGAAGCGTCATCGCTCACCGACTTCCCCACGCCCGTCGCGCAATGCAGCTGAGGGTGCGGGTGGTGCCTCCCCCGCGGCTTTGGCGGACCCTACTGTGTGGCCGTCTGCCTACCCGCCCTTCCTGGGTCCGTCGGCGACTCCGGCCCATGGCACAGAACGACGTCACCTCGGTCTCAGCCCCGATGTGGACACGTAGCCAATGGGGGATTTCTATCCCTTTGTCCAGCCTCCTTATTTTAGGCCTGTTCATCAGCCTTCGGAGGAAGGGGAGGACTGGAAGGGGTCTGAGGACCCTCTCACAGCTCAGTGTGAGTATGACCTGGACTGGGCAGAGGAACTGAGGGATGCCAGTCGTCTGGACACCTCTCCTGACCTTGGCATGCTCACTCCTCCTACCGTGGCTAAGGAGGAGGGTGCAAGTTATGCAGTGGTGTTGCGTAGGGCGGCGGAGGCCCTCCACCTCCCTACAGTTGCCGTCAGGACTAACCTCCTGAAAGAAGGGCTTCAGCCGGTGGCTACCTCTGCGGAGCCACTGCTGCCTTTTAATGAGGCACTTTCTGACGTTCTTTTGGGCACCTGGTCCAGGCCCAACACAGGGGCTCCTGTGGATAGGAACGTGCCCGACGCCATCGCCCGGCCCCGGGCAACCCTCTTTTCCTCTCCCAACACCCCACCCCTGAGAGCTTGATTGTCCAAGCCTCCACGTCCCAAAGGGCCTTCCCTACCGCCTGGATAGGGAATCCAAGAGACTGGAACAGTTTGGGAAAAAGATTTTTTCTCCTGCCAGTTCAGGGCTGCAATCTGTGAACACCACATGCCTCTTGGGCCGTTATTCCCACTCTGTGTAGGATACGGTGGTGCAAGTGCTGCCTCAGTGTCCGGAGGAGGCCCAGACAGTGATCTCTCAGGCTATTGCTGAAGGGAGAGATGCAGCCAAGTTCACAATTCGGTTTGGCCTTGACACCGCGGACTCGCTGGGCAGAGCGATTTTCACGACAGTGGCGCTCCGTCGCCACGCCTGGCTGAGGACTACTGGCTTCTCGGGGGATGTCCAGAACACTCTCATGGACATGCCCTTTGATGACATTCACCTTTTTGGCAACAAGGCGGATAGTACGTTGGAGCGTTTTAAGGACTCCCGGGCTACGGCCAAGTCCTTGGGCCTTTCGGCCATTCGCCCTCCTCCGCCTTCTGCCTTTTGCTCCTTTCGTGGCCATGGAAGGGGTGCCCGACACGTTTGCTTCAGCAACAGTCCAAGTGTGGCCGCAGACGTGGGACCCGCCGAGGTGGCTCAGGGGGCCAGCAGGCGGGTCAGTCCACCTCCACCCCGGCCACCACTGCCTCCAAACCTTCCTAGTCCGGTTTTTCAGGCCCATCAAACGCCAGTGGGCGGCAGGATTTGCCATCACCTCCCCCACTGGCGCACCATCACTACGGACAGGTGAGTTTTACAAATAGTCCAAAGGGACTACTCCCTCCCCTTTGAGACTACCCCTCAAGCTTTGCCACCCCAGTACCACCGCATGTCGGGGGATCACTTGGCACTTCTTCAACAGGAAGTTGTGGCCCTCTTGGCCAAGGGGGCCATCAAGCGCGTTCCTGTGCCAGAAGTAGGTCATGGTTGTTATTCCCACAACTTTCTGGTGCCCAAGAAGGACAAGGGCCTGCGTCCTATCTTAGACCTCCGGAACGTCAATCGCTTCCTCTGGAACATCAACCGCTTCCTTCGGAAGGAGAAGTTCAAGATGTTAACTCTGGCTCAGGTCTTGTCTGCCCTCGACCCTGGAGACTGGATGATAGCGTTGGATCTGCAGGATGCATATTTTCATATTCCCGTCCTGCCGGTCCACTGGCGTTACCTGTGATTTACAGTAGGCCACGAGCACTTTCAGTTTACCGTGCTCCCCTATGGCCTTACCAGCACCCCTCGGGTGTTTACGAAAGTGATGGCCGTGGTCGCAGCTCATCTGCGCAGATCAGGGGTTCCAGTCTTCCCCTATCTCTATGACTGGCTGTTGAAGGTGGGATCGCCCCAGGCAGTCCTCTCCCACCTACAGACTTCGGCCGACCCCCTGCATTTGCTGGGGTTCTCCATCAATGTGCTGAAGTCGCACCTGATTCCCTCTCAGAAGCTCCTCTTCATCGGAGCGGTTCTGGATACGACGCTCTTTCGGGTCTATCCTCCCGAACAGCGTTTCCAGGATATTCAGGCTCTGATTCCGATCTTTCGGCCTCTATCCTGGGTTTCAGTCAAGCTGACACTGAGGCTGCTGTGCCTCATGGCCTCCTGCATCCTGCTGGTCGATCATGCCAGATGGCATATGCGGGCTCTGCACTGGAACCTGAAGTTTCAGTGGGTGCAGCATCAGGGGATCCTGTCTGAGTCCGTCCAGATCTCGGGGGGCACTGCAAGACAGTTGCAGTGGTGGCTCAAAAATCAGCATTTAGTCAATGGCAGATCCCTCTACCTTCCCCAACCGGAGCACACAGTGGTGACGGATGCGTCCCTCCTGGGATGGGGCGGTCACATGGGAGAGACGGAGATCAGAGGCCTCTGGTCTCCGGCGGAGTCCCGGCTCAATATCAACCTTCTGGAGCTTCGGGCGATCCGACTTGCACTGAAGGCATTCCTTCCCTCTGTCCGGGGAAGAGTAGTGCAGGTGTTCACGGACAACCCCACCGCCATGTGATATTGCAATAAACAGGGCGGGGTCTTGTCGTGGACCCTATGTCAGGAGGCTCTGCTGGACATGGCTGGAACATCAGGGCATTTCCCTGGTGGTTCAACACTTGGCAGGTTCATTGAACGCCAGGGCGGACGAACTCAGCCGCAGGTGCATGATGGATCACGAATGGCGTCTTCACTCGGACGTGGCGCAAGGTCTCTTTCAACAGTGGGGAGAGCCTTGGTTAGATCTATTCGCCACCGAAGAGAACACGCAATGTCAGCAGTTCTGTGCGTTGGAATTTCCAAGGCGGCACTTACTCGGTGACGCTTTTCATCGCGAGTGGAGTTGCGGTCTGTTGTATGCCTTAACGCTATACCACTTCTGCCCAGAGCGCTATAGAAGATCAGACGCGACCGGGCCCAAGTCATTCTTGTGGCTCCGGACTGGGCTCGAAGAGTATGGTATCCCGAGCTACTCAGTATGACAATCGATCCCCTGATCCGACTGCCTGATGATGATGCAAGTGATGAAATAGGCCATCCTTGCCACGAAGAAACCTGGTATGATGACCTCTAGGATACCAGTGGTCTTGACAACTCTCAAGATTCCTGCCTCCTCTCAACCCCAGGTCTTACCATTGAGGGAAGTACCTCCTTTGTGATAGTCATGCAGAGGGCGCCTTAAGGTCTCGACCTTCAGCTCGCCACCATAGTGGTCACAACTAATGTCCGAACAGAAATAATTCAGTCAGGGTAAACCAATATCGATCCATGCTGCCTTTCAATGAGGCACCCACTGACACCCTCTTTGGGGCTTGGGTCTAACTTGCTGTGTCTGTTAGTAAAGTGCTAAATTGTGACGCGCCACCTACCTGACCCAGATGACCCCGCCTTTTTATCTCAGCACCCCTCATCTACAAGCTCGGTAGTGCAGGCTTCCATCAGTCAGACAAATCCTAACAGTTTCCCAACTAGGGAGTCCGAGAGAGTGGATTCCTTCGGGAAGAGGATGTTTTCTTCTACTAGTTGGACCCTCCAGTCAGTCAGTGGCATTCTGGGTTGCTATTCCCACGCTCTCTGAGATTCTGGTTGCTCAGATCTCCCAGGTGCACCAGAAGCCTTTGCTCTGTACTGACTCAGGCTATACTGGATGGCCATGATGCGGCCAAATGTACAATCTGCTGTGGCCTGAATACCACGGATTCCATCAGGCAAGCAGTGGTGCTAATGTCCTTATTCATGGCCATGCTTGGTTGCGGTCAACAGGCTTTTCAGGTATTGCCCAGTTGTCCCTTATGGACATGTTCTGGGCAATAACATGGGACTCACCACTTTGGGAACAAATCAGATTCCGTTGTGGAGAGCTTTAAAGAGCAGGGTCACACTTCGGTTCTTGGCCTGTCTGTTCCACCATGCCAACCACATAAAACCTTTTATTCTGTTTGTGGGTTCTGCAGAGGTGCCCAATACATACAGCCACTTTTACCTCAGCACGGTGTTCATCACTTTTGTAGATGGAGCCATTGCACCCAATGGCCTGGTGGTCAGGGACAATGTTCCAGGACGGGTGGCCAACTTCATCTTACTGGTCAAGTACGCCAGGGGGCATACAAGAGCTCTGCAATGGGATGTGAAGTCTCAGTGGTTCCAACATCAAGGTAATCTCTCTGACCACGTTCAGTTTTCAGAGGAGACTGCAAGAGATCTGCAGTGGTGGTTACTGGACTGCGATTGGTTAAGTGGCAGATCCCTCTACCTACCCTACCCAAAGCTGATGCTGGTGACCGATGTGTCACTTTTGGGTTTGGGTCTCCTCCTGGAAGAGGGGAAGATCAAAGGCCTCTGGTCTGCAGCGGAATCCTGGCTCTATCTCAGTCTTATGAAGATGAGGGCAATCAGCTTAGTGTTGAAAGCCTTCCTTCCATCCATCAAGGAGAGGCTGGTACAGGTGCTTATGGTCAACACCACTGACATGTGGCATTGCAACAAACAGCTTGGGGAAGGGACTTGGACCCTGTGCAAGAAGGCACTACGCTTCTAGAAAGGGCAGGACCATCAAAGCATTTTCCTGGTGGTGAACCACCTGCAGGATCTTTGAATGCCAGGCTGAACAAGCTCAGCCGTCAACACTTAGCAAATCTTGTAGTGGCAGTTGCTTTTTGAGTTGGCACACGGTGTCTTCCGCAAATGGGGAGAATCTTGGCTTGATCGGTTTGCCACCGCCAAGTATGTGCAATGTCAGCAGTTCTACGCGCTAAAGTTTCCAAGGCGTCTCTCGCTAGGAGGCACGTTCCGCTTTGTGTGGCACTCTGGATTCTTGTATGCCTTCCCATTAATACCTCTTTTGCCCCGAGTTCTGAAGAAGATCAAGTTCGACTGGACCCCAGTCATTTTAGTGGCCCCGGATTGGGCACGAAGGGTATGTTATCCAGAGCTCCTAGACATGAGCATCTGTCATCCCATCGGACTGCCCCTCCAGGAGGATCTGCTGTTGCAGCAACAGAGCGGGGTCCTGCACCTGGGCCTTTGTAATCTCCATCTTCATGCTAGGAGATTGAGCAGGAACAGTTGAAGATAGTCGACCTTCCCACAGCGGTGGTTTATGTCATCTAGCAGTCAGGTGCCCCTCAGCAAAGAGCGTACGCGCCTGTCGTTGAGAGAAATTTGTGGCTTGGTGCAGCACACAGCAGATTGACCCCCTCCAGGCAAAATTATCTGTTGTTTGTTTTGTATTTTCCCCGGCAAGGCTTTTCCCTGGGTACAATTAAAGGGTATCTTTCTGCACTTTTGTGATTGCCGGATCAGCCCTCATTATTTAAATCACTTGTTGTGATGCGTTTTTTGAAAGACCTACAACATATACAGAAACAATAAAGTGGTAACTGTGAATAAAATATCGTACATCCAAAGCAACAGCATCAATTGTATTGGTTAAGTATCTATAGGTCATCAATTGTAGAACTTGGTATTTGCATGGTATATACACCCAGCAACCATCTGGTGTATAGAGACACAAGTACACTATCCTTGATTCTTAAATTCAGTAGTTATACCGAAGCCATCAACTCATCAGTAGTCCAAAATATATCCAGTCCAATAATCAGTCGTTCCAAATGTTTATTTATATCTTCATAACGTTCATCGATTTTCACAAAACTCAATTGAGATCTTATTACAGATCACATGCAGCTGACACGTGTTTTGTCAGAATTGACTTTTTCCTAGGCTTTAGATCTCTTAAATTACGTGAATATGTGTGCGAGCTCCTACGTCGGATTAAATGACGAAATGCATGTGTCTTGAAAGACGTTTGTGTTAGCAGAGGTATCATTCAAATATGTAGAGTCAAATCCAACACTAATAATTTTAAAGTATGTATAAGGCCTGGATAAGCCTACAACTCATAACTCTGCAAATCTTAGTCCAAGTGTATTCAAGTTCAACATGCAACATATGTTTCCTCCCTCTCCCTTTGTCATTCCACAGTGAGATCTTACTTTGGTCATCACATATTTGATGTGTACTCCCTATGAGCCAGCCTCAGCTGTCCTTTGCAGCGTCTCATCCTCAGGACGGTGTTCCTCATCATCATATCATTGGCCCGGCGTGTGAGTGAACCTCAATTTCCCTGTGTAAACCCTACCATACATTGGTCAGAATATCACCATACTGGCTTTCTTTGGTCCACCTCACCCCACTTAGGAGGAGAGAGACCTCAACGCCTGGATCCCAAAAGAACACAAGCTTTTGCATTGATCATAACCTTACACATCGGGTGGGCAATCAGTTCTTTGTGGGGTTCACCAGAGCAAGAAAAAGGCAAGACTGCAGAAAAGGACAATTTCCCACTGGATTGTACTCTGCATTAAAATCTGCTATGCATTGGTAAAAAAGCACCCTCGAGAAGAGCTGCACAATCACTCCAACATAGCCAAGGCTGCTACAACTGAAGTGGTAGGCAAAGTTATTTTTCTGGACATCTGTCAGACAGCTATCTGGGCGTTACTCCATAAGTTCACAAAGCACCACTGCCAGGTTCTCTGAGAGGGGCATTTTGCCTGCTAGGTCCTACAGGACCTTTTGCTTTGAGTCCATTCTTAGACCCTCCTAGTATTTATTTGAAAGGTGAAGAATCTGCTCTGAGAAGTCTATTTCAGAAGAAAAAGTTACTTACCTTGGGTAATGCTCTTTGTAGTAGAGATTCTATCTAACCTCGGATTCCTCTCCAACCCTCCCATCCTCCCGGTTCCGTGAATTGGGCTCTACCCTTTCAATAAGGTTCCAATGCGAGGACTCTGCACGGTGGTCAAAGACAAATTGAAAGCAGCTATCATCAGCGGGCAAGCGTGGCGCCTATGTTGGCTCTGCATGACATTTCTGGAGTGGAACAGTGTCAGTGTGAACCCACACAACTTCACCCAGCGCCACACAGAGTTACTGCTCAAATGTTTCCAGATCCACTCTGATGCCTGGGAAATATTCAAAAGGTGGAGAATCTGCAATTAGATAGTTTTTACCACATACTGCATTACTGAAGGAGGTAGCTAATTCAGTTCTACCATGATCTTTGATCCTCATAGAAAGAGAACTGGCTTACCTGCCATGACATAGCATGATAGGATACTGGTGGTTTGGTTTTCCTGAAAGGAACAGACAAGTTTTGCCTAACTTTTCAGGCTTCAGCCTGATAGGCTACATTGTGGTTTCTTTTCTTTCATCTTTCCTTAAAAATAGTTTCTTAAAGGCTCTTATTACTGTTATACTGAATTAGTGACCATTTCTATCTTATTAAAATTGGCTTCTTTTTTTATTTTTTTTAAAGTGAAATTGATCCACTGCAGTCTGTATTGTGTTGTAAGGAGTTCATTGTTCGCAGATGAGTTTTGTGAGTTGTGGTAATCCCTTTTAATACCAGGAATTTGGGTGGTTATTATGTAATGCCTACATAGACTGTGCATGTTATTTAGAATGACCAAGTCAGTGCAGCACTGCTCTTGGAGCTGACTTGGCACCCTTTCAGATGGCTGTTAAAATGTTCCAGCTGCACTCAGGCACCTGTCTAGATGAACAAAGTGAGTGAAGGCTGAGTATGCATCAGAACAAACGTTACCGAAGATACGTAACTCGTTTGTCTACTTATCTACAGAATATGCACACTTTCTAGTTCTAGTAGTTTAGTCCCCATATGCCCCTGCAAAATTTGATTGCTGATTTCTGCGCTTTGCAAACCTTTAGAGGATGTCAGTTTAGGTTATTTTCTAATGGTGTGAGCTTCTATGAAATATAGTAAGTCTTTTCCGGTTTCAACAATTTGCACACAGCATGTGGATTTGCGCGTTTTACCTTTACTGAGGTGTTGATGCCTGCATGCTTAGTGACATTTAAGTTAACTGACCAAAGTTATTTTGTTGATGACTAACATACTGGTGATAGAAACTATTGCTTAATGATTGCTAACATTGTTTTTTTATCTGTTCTTAGCTGGGGAGCCCGATAAGTAGAACCAATATTATACATCCACAAGTCTATGTGAGTACACCAGTGTTTCTGGACCACTGATTGGTGTTTTTTTATTTCTTGAATACATGACTAAACTCAGAACTTTGTATTGGCTAATGTAGACAATCCATTCCAAAGTGTGATCTCATCATACCATCTCTTCAATAAATTCATAAACATTAAATACTTTTGCCGTTGTTCAGGATCCCTGCACAATCTTTTTGACAGAAATCTCTTTCCTTCAGATGTATTTTAACATATGTCTACAAGAAGAAATTGTTTGCTTTGCTTATTTGTAAATGGAAAATAAGCTTAAAAAGGAGGGCTGAAGCTTTATTTTGGTTGTTCCTTATAGAATGAAAATGCTGTATAGAGGTCAGCCTCTTTAAAGAGAAATTTGACATTGGCACTTTACAGTTTTCCAAAGTTTAGTCTCCCAGAGAGCAGTCTGTGTGTGGCACCTGGTTGATCAGTTAATTCTAAAGAGTGTCATGGTGGAACATCAACCATATATTTACCTCTCCGTTTTCTCCTTTCTACCCTGGGATTTACAAATGTAGTGTTGCTTACAATGATGGAGAACAAAAATTATGAGTAAGTAACTTTTCGTTTTAATGGACACTCACATGCACAGCTTCATTGACTGAAATCCTTCCCAGGTTCCAGGCTGGATCTGGGACAGTCTTCCAAGCTTATGCGTCACCGATTTTTGATGGAGTCCTATAACATGGCAGTAGGAGCCTCACGACTCTGCTGAAAATGACATCCTCCCTTTATAAAGGTGCTCAGCCGTTGTTGACTCTAGTTCCTTTATTCTTTGCCTCTGTATTCACTGGAACCTGAGTGGCGAGTTTTCTTTGTTTAAATTTTTTGACTTTTGTCAGCAATTTATATGTTTGTGAATGTCACCACCAAAATCTTAAGGCTGAAGGCCTGGTTCTAAATGTTGTCTACTGATGGTGGTGAAGGATCTGCACCAAAATGTTTGTGGTGTCTTTGGAGGGTGTTTGGGAGAGGAACGGGCAACTAATGGTTACTTCCGTGAAGGTCAAGCCAGATCTCACTTAAGAAAAAACAATAGCTAGCTCTTGCTCCAAAGCTTCTCTGCTGAGCAGGTTTTGCCCTTTAAGCAGGCCATGGCGGGGTCTCTTGTTTGCCTTTTCGTGCAGGTACAGTACAACCGGTGGTGTTGATGACCATTATGACATTGGCTGCTTCTGCCTTCTATAGACGTATGTTTCTATGCCATTTATTTCAATGTGGGACATCCCTACAGCTTCAAAGTTGCAACCAATATAGTATGTTGTGGTGCTGGTTTCTTTCTCAGGCCTGCTATCATTATTGATGACTTTGAACGCTGAGCCAATTTTGCTTTAGTCTCAATCAGAGACTACCATTGTAAAAGCTAAGCAAAAAGCTTAGTGCTAAAAGGAGACCTATAAACAAGAAATGTAGAAGATTACGCCTAAAGCGTCTGTGCAGAGAATGCATGGTGCTTTTGGATCTGCTTCGGGATTTGACTCAGATATCCATTTCTAACTGGGAAGAAATGCAGATGATTATAGTGAGTTTATTCATTTGCTCTTTCCTATTGATTCAGTTTCTAGTCTGCTTCTGGATCTACAAAATGTGAGAGGCAGGGATAAGAGAGCGAAAATATATTTTTTTCTTCTGAAAGGTTCAGAAAGTTCTGTTGTGAAAAAGGCAGCTTGCTGTCTCTGTATCAAGTTACATACACTGGCGTCAAAAGCATATCTGTTTGCAGTGATTTTGAAAAGGAAGTAACAAACAAGATATTAAACCATTCATTGAATCCTTAGTGGACCAGCTTGCACTGTCTTGGGATAACTCCCATTCAAATCCAGCAGTTTCAACGTTATGGCCAAGAAGTATGGCCCTATTTAATCTGATTTAGCTCATTAAGGATTACATCCAATTCCAGAGAATCTAGTAATTTGGGCTTCTGCCTCAAAGCTTAAATTCGGTATTATTCTTGCAGCACTGTCAGTTATGGAATCCAAAATGTTGAATTGATTGGACTATAAGGTAGTGCTGCTTTGAAATACCCATTACAGGTTGCTCATTGATAAGATACATTCATGTACTTTGTGGGTTAACAGCACTTGCTGTACCTAGGCTTTCAGAAGCAATGAGGAATTATTTCAAGTACCTTTGTAAAGATGGCATTGCTGCTTATTAAGCCTTCATTATGAGTGACCTATAATTTGGCGCTTTATTTATCTGAAAGAAACACGTTAGTTAGATTCCTCACCTTAGATCATTTGGATCTTCTCCGCGAGGAAGTTTCGGCTCTCTTGGCCAAGGGGGCCGTCGAGCGCGTTCCGAGTCCAGAAGTAGGTCGTGGTTGTTATTCCCACTACTTTCTGGTTCCCAAGAAGGGAAAGGGGGGCCTGCGCCCTATCTTGGACCTCCGGAACGTCAATGCCTTCCTCCGCAAGGAAAGGTTCAAGATGCTAACGTTGGCTCAGGTTTTAGCTGCCCTAGACCCTGGAGACTGGATGGTAGCGTTGGACTTGCAGGACGCATATTTCCATATCCCCGTCCTGCCGGCCCACCGGCGTTACCTGCGGTTCACGGTGGGCCAAGAGCACTTTCAGTTTACCGTGCTCCCCTTCGGCCTCACCAGTGCCCCTCGGGTGTTCACGAAAGTGATGGCGGTGGTCGCAGCTCATCTGCGCAGATCAGGGGTCCCAGTCTTCCCCTATCTCGACGACTGGTTGTTGAAGGCGGGCTCGCCCCAGGCAGTCGTCTCCCACCTCCAGACTACGGCGGATCTCCTGCATTTGCTGGGGTTTTCCATCAACGTGCCGAAGTCGCACTTGAGTCCCTCTCAGAAGCTCCTCTTCATCGGAGCGGTTCTCGATTCGGCGCAGTTCCGGGTCCATCCACCGGAACAGCGGGTCCGGGATATACAGGCCCTGATTCCCATCTTTCGGCCTCTATCCCGGGTTTCGGTCAGGTTAGTGTTGCGGCTTCTGGGGCTGATGGCCTCCTGCATCCTACTAGTGCATCACGCCAGGCGGCGCATGCGGGCTCTGCAGTGGGACCTGAAGTTTCAGTGGGCCCAGCATCACGGCAACCTGTCCGACCATGTCTTGATCTCGGAGGGTACTGCACAGCAGTTGCAGTGGTGGCTCACGGACCGCGAGTGGGTCAAGGGCAAGAGCCTCTCCCTTCCCCAACCGGAGCATGTCGTAGTGACGGATGCGTCCCTCTTGGGATGGGGTGGCCATATGGGAGAGGCGGAGATCAGAGGCCTCTGGTCTCCGGCGGAGTCTCGCCTCCACATCAACCTGTTGGAGTTGAGAGCGATCCGGCTAGCACTGAAAGCCTTCCTTCCCTCTGTCAGGGGAAGTGTCGTGCAGGTGTTCACGGACAACACCACCGCCATGTGGTACTGCAACAAACAGGGCGGGGTGGGGTCGTGGACCCTTTGTCAGGAGGCTCTGCGCCTCTGGACATGGCTGGAACACCAGGGCGTCACCCTGGTGGTTCAACATCTGGCGGGCTCTCTGAACGCCAGAGCAGACGAACTCAGCCGCCGGTGCATGATGGATCACGAATGGCGTCTGAACTCCGAAGTGGTGCAAGGCCTCTTTCAGCAGTGGGGAGAGCCTTGGTTAGATCTATTCGCCACCGAAGAGAACGCGCAATGTCAGCAGTTCTGCGCGTTGGAATTTCCAAGGCGGCACTCGCTCGGCGACGCTTTTCGTCACGAGTGGAGTTGCGGTCTGTTGTACGCCTTTCCGCCTATACCACTTCTGCCCAGAGTGCTGAAGAAGATCAGGCACGACCGGGCCCAAGTCATCTTGGTGGCTCCGGATTGGGCACGAAGATACTGGTATCCCGAGCTACTCAGTCTGTTGACCGATCCCCCGATACGTCTGCCCCTTCGGGAGGATCTTCTGTCGCAGCAGCAGGGGACGGTCCTCCACCCGAACCTGTCCAGCCTCCACCTCCATGCGTGGAGATTGAGCGGCGGCAGTTGATGCCATTTGACTTGCCTCCTGAAGTCTGTGATATCATTCTGGCAGCCAGGCGTCCCTCCACAAAGTCGGTATACGCCTGCCGGTGGAACAAATTTGTGGCATGGTGCACAGCAAAGGCTGTGGATCCCCTTTCCGCCCCTCTTTCTGAGGTTCTCCTCTTCCTTCTTTCTCTGGCCCGGCAGGGCTCTGCCCTGGGCACCCTGAAAGGTTATCTTGCTGCCATCTCCGCCTTCTTGCGGCTTCCTGATCAGCCTTCTCTTTTCAAGTCCCCTGTGGTTACACGCTTTCTCAAAGGCATTACACACACGTTCCCTCCTGTCCCTTTTGTAATGCCTCAGTGGGACTTGAATCTGGTATTGACATTCCTGATGTGCGCTCCCTTCGAGCCTCTTCACAATTGCCCTCTTCGTCTTCTAACTCTGAAGACTGCTTTTCTGGTAGCCATCGCCTCGGCTAGACGGGTGAGTGAGCTCCAGGCTTTATCTTCAAAGCCTCCTTTTCTATCTGTTCATCCGGACAAGGTTGTCCTTCGGCCTCGTCCCTCCTTTCTTCCTAAAGTGGTGACTCCATTTCACCTTGGGCAGTCTGTCACCTTGCCCACCTTCTTTCCGCCTCCGCATCCTTCCAAAGAGGAAGAGAGGCTCCACCGTCTGGACCCAAAACGTGCGCTCTCCTTCTATCTGGACCGCACAAAACAGTTCCGGGTGGACGACCAGCTTTTTGTTGGGTACGTGGGCGCTAAGAAGGGGAAAGCTGTGCACAAACGAACCATCTCTCGGTGGGTCGTTTTGTGCATCAAAATCTGCTATTCCTTGGCTAAAAAGGACCCTCCTGTTGGGCTGCGCGCCCATTCTACTCGGGCCACAGCGGCTACTACTGCTTTGGGACGGGGAGTCCCTTTGCAGGACATCTGTCAGGCGGCGACGTGGGCTTCGCTACACACGTTTGCCAGGCATTATTGCCTTGACAGCCAAGTCCGGAGGGATGGCTTCTTTGGCCGTTCTGTCCTCCAGGACTTTCTGGTGTGATCTTGGTTCGCAGACCCACCACCGGGGATGGTATTGCTTGGGTATCTATTCTAAGGTGAGGAATCTAACTAACGTGTTTCTTTCAGATGAACAAGTTACTAACCTTCGGTAACGATGTATCTGTAAGAAACATTAGTTAGTTAGATTCCTCACCGACCCTCCCATCCTCCCCGTTCTGCGAACTGACATCTAGGGTTAAGGTTGTCCTTTCAGGCCCCTAGATTTTATTTTTGGCACCAGTGTCGGTCTTTGCATGGCTCTGCGTTCCTGGCGCGGAAGGCTATGTACAAGAACTGACGTCAGCGCGCGAGGGCGGCGTCTAAGTACTCCGACGACGTCATCCCGGCGCACGACGCCGACGACGGACGCGGAGCCGCAGACGACGCCTAGCGACGCGCAAGGGGTATTGCTGACGAAAAATCTTCCGGATCCAGTCTGACGCCTGGGGATATTCTAAGGTGAGGAATCTAACTAACTAATGTTTCTTACAGATACATCGTTACCGAAGGTTAGTAACTTGTTCATCACACCCAATGGAATCTGACAACCCTGGGATCAAATTTCATCAGGTCTAATAAATTACCCATGTGAAAAGTTTTTCCCTTTCAGTGGGGGATAAAATGCACAATCTGTGTGTCCCTCCAGTTACCACTCATTTTTTATTCCTGTTACATGCTATCAGGTTTGTCCTACTGATTTTTAACTTGGGTGTGCTCACTTTATCGCACCCAGTAATTCCCATGTACATTCAACTTTGCCACACTTATAATTCTGATACTTGTACAAACAGAGATGTGTGCAGAGATCTGAATTATCCTGAATGCCCGTAATGAGAACCTTAGCATGTAGTACATGCCAGGTTAAATACTGTGGATTCAGTGGCGTGCTCTATGGAGTCTGCAGTTCTATTGCTTAGATATTCCTAGATGTACACAAAAGGTTTTTTCAGGAGATGTTCAGTCTCAACTTCTGGATATGTCTTTTGCTGGAATAAAAGAATTCAGTGAGAAATTAGATGCTTTTTTGGAGAGAGTCAATGAGTGTAAAATGACAGCTAGAGCTCTTGGACCCTCTTTTACTGTAAGGAGTTGTACCATCAATTCCAGAGGTTTTTCGGTATGGCCATCAGTATGGCCATTCTCAAATGCAGCATATGCATCAACAGCAAGAGCAATAACCTAGTAGGGCTTTTGGAGGCAAAAGTTCAGGGAAAGGTCATCAGCAGGCTGCTGATTCCTCTTACTCTGTGACTTTTCCTGTGACTCCTTTGAGTTCCTTCTAAAGCAGTATCACGAGACACCAATCGGAGGGAGTTGGCTGGGTTTCTTCGTCAGTAGCAGAAGACCACCTTGGATCATTGGGCCCTGCGAGTATTCACCCTTGATTAATATTGGCCATTTTATGGGACCCCCCCCCCCCCCCCCCCCATCTGACCCTTTGTTCCTTACCCCCACACAAGCATCTAGCTCAGGGTTCTCCAAAGTCGGTCCTGGAGGGCTGGATCCATGCCAGATTGTTATGATAACTGCATGTTCGAGGCATACGAGCTGTAGATCATATGCTGTGAATAGATCACCATCTAGTGTTGGGCCTCGATGTTTGCACTTTGTTTTTCTTAAAAGAAGGCTTTCCAGTCACAAGGTAGGTCACTCCTCCTTTCGGTGATAGTACGCATGGGCATTGACTCCATTGTTAGATTGTTTTTTTCCGCCATCGGGTTCGGATGTGAAATGTTGCGCTCCGGAAGAGCCTCGGACCGATGTTCCACCTTCGAATCCAAAACAAAAGGAAATTGTTATTAATCCACAAATTGGACATATTCTTACCAAACTACTTGAAAAAAGGAAAATGGGCTTGCAAGAAGATAACCACATTTCTTTTAAAAGGAAAAATGTGGGGACTAACCCTTCTCCACCTTGTATTCCACCTTCTTCACTCATTGATCCAAATTTGCTCATCATTCCCACACATTCACCACCATCACCTGACCCACAGGATATAAGTTCATCTCAGAGGGCTACCCAAACATTACCAATGCTAAAAGGTATGCTTTAACATGCTGATGACATCTTCAAAGACCCTGTAAGAGCAAGAATCATCATACCCAGGGTAGGGAAAAAGTACAAATCTGCGCCTACTGACCCTGTATATATTAAAGGCCATTTGCCCTCGGACTCTTGTACTTTCTAATGCTCGTAAGAGAGCTAATTCACAAACCACAGGTAAAGTCCCTCCTCCCGATAAAGGGTCCAAATTAATTGATGGTTCGGGCAAAAGGGTAGCGTCACAAGCAGCTAATCATTGATGCATTTCCAATGCTCAAGCACTATTAGCGAGATATGACAGAGCCCATTATGATGAGCTTGAGAAGCTCATGGAATTTCTTCCTGATGAGCATAAGTCTAGAGCTAGTGACCTTATTCAAGAGGGTAAACTAATAACTAATACATCTATCAGATGTACACTAGACACAGCAGCCCGGGCAGTAAATACTAGTGTTCTGCTTCGTAGCCATGCTTGGTTAAGAATTTCAGGATTTAAACCTGAGGTGCAAGCCTCTATTCTTAACCAACCATTTAACAAAGAACACCTCTTTAGTCCAGCTGTTGATGCATCACTGGAAAAAATGAAAAAGGATACTGAGGTTGCAAAGTCCATGGGGGCCTTACAATCACCTTCCAACAGAGGATCCTTTTGTCGCTCATTCTACAGGGGTGGCGCCAAAAATATATCTACAGAAAAACCCTCCTCCTCTTACAAAGGCAACAATGAGTTGTTTTCTTCAAGAGGTTACTTTAGAGGTGGATATAGAGGAAACAACAGAAAGGGAAGAGGCAGAGGTAATTCAACACACACTTCCCCTGCAAACACCAAACAGTGAATTTCTTTCTATACCCCCGATCATTCCACTCCTGTCGGGAGACATCTTTCCCAGTTTCTACCTATGTGGAATACGATTACATCAGACAAATGAGTTCTGCAAATTATCCAATTTGGTTACTGCCTGGAGCTTACAAACACTCCACCAAACATTCCTCCAAGGTCACACCTCATGTCACAAGAACATCTTACCCTTCTAAAGCAAGCGGTTCTCTTTGTTGCAGAAAGGTGCAGTAGAACCGGTCCCTTTACAATACCAAGGGGCAGGTGTGTACTCCCTCTACTTTCTAATTCCCAAAAAGGACGGCTCTCTCAGGCCTTAATTAGACCTCAGAGAACTAAATCTGTACATTCAGTCGGACCACTTTCATATGGTAACACTCCAACAAGTGCTTCCACTCCTTCAGCAAGACGACTTTCTCTCCACTCTGGATTTAAAGGCGCCTACTTTCAAAACCCAATACATCCTGCACACCGCAAATACCTCAGGTTCGTGGTAGCAGGCCAGCATTATCAATTCAAGGTACTCCCATTCTGAGTAACAACAGCACCCAGGGTTTTCACAAAATACTTAGCATTGGTCGCAGCCCATCTACGAAGACAACATGTTCACGTCTTCCCATACTTAGACGACTGTCTCATAAAGGCCAGCTTGCACGACAGCTGTCTACGCCAGACACAAAAAACTGAAATTGCTCCACTAGCTTGGATTCACAGTAAATCAGTCCAAATCCCATCTCCAACTGTCCAACACTCAAGCATATCTAGGAGCTACTAAACTATGTTTTACACCCAATCTCCCCACACAAAGCCATGGAGACATAAGACATTCAGCCCCCAGTCAAGACAGCCTGGCGATCTGGCACCTGAAGTCCTAGAGTTTGGCTACCTTAATCTACCACCAGAATGTATGAATATTATCAAAGAGGCTAGACGTCCTACCACAAGAGCCTGCTGTGCAAGTGGAAACGGTTTGTAATATACTGTGCTAACAACCACATCAATCTGCTTGATGCTTCTGTTCAAAACATTATGTTATTTGTTACATCTACAACGTTCCAATTTAGCATACACATCCATATGCTTACATTTGGCTGCAATAGCTGCATACCTCCAGAATAGACAACATTTATCTCTCTTTAGAGTGCCTGTCATCAAAGCTTTTATGGAGGGACTCAAGAGTCATTCCTCCAAGACATCCACCTGCTCCAGTGTGGAATCTCAACATTGTTCTCACCAGGCTAATGGATCCACCCTTCGAACCATTGCACAAATGTGAACTGCAATTTCTCACGTGGAATGTAGCTTTCCTCATAGCTATTACATCACTGAGGAGAGTCGGTGAGCTTCAGTCGTAACTATAGAAGAACCATTTTTACAGATGCACCAAAATAGAGTAGTTCTTCGGACTAATCCTAAATTCATTCCCAAAGTCATTTCTGCCTTTCATATCAGTCAGTCTATTGAGTTATCTGTGTTCTTCCCTCAACCAGATTCTGTGGCAGAACGTGCCCTACACACTTTAGATGTGAAGAGAGAATTACTTTATTACAATTTTACATTGAAAGGACAAAACCTTTCCCTAATACAAACCAACTTTTTGTCACTTTTGCTCCGCCACATAAAGGCAATCCCATAACAAAATCGGTTATTGCAAGGTGGATAGTCAAATGTATTCAAATATGCTATGCAAAAGTTACCCCTAGAGCACACTCTACACGCAAACTGGGGGCTTCTATGACATTCTTAGGTAATATACACATAGATGACATATGCAAAGCTGCAACATGGTCTACACCTCACACATTCACAAAACATTGTTGTGTAGATTTGTTAGCAAGACAGCAGGCTAGTGTGGGCCAAACAGTTTTACGTACACTATTTCAAACAACTGCAACACCTACAGGTTAACCACCACTTTGGGAGATAACTGATCGGTAGTCTATGCACAGCATATGATCTGCAGCTCATATGCCTCAAATGGAAAATGCTACTTACCCAGTATGCATCTGTTCTTGGCATATAGAGCTGTAAAGTCACATGGGCCCACCCGCCTCCCCGGGTAAATATACCTGTTGCAGTAACATCTTACTTAGATACTTGCATTCATGGACATCTCCTTTTACTACTCTTACTAACTCCATTATCACCCTCACGGAAAAACAATCTAACAATGGAGTTGATGCCCATGCTCACTCTCACCGAAAGGAGGAGACACCTACCTCGTGACTGGAAAGACTTCTACGGAGAAAAGTGCAAACATCCAGACCCAACACTAGAGGTGATCTATGCGCAGGATATGACTCTACAGCTCGATATACCAAGAACAAATGCATACTGGTTAAGTAGCATTTTCCTTATCTAATGGAGAAATGCTAAAAATATGGCATGGATCCGGCCCTCCAGGACCTCCTTTGGAGAACCCTGATCTAGGTGAATGAAGTGGCAAAAGATGTCAAACAGTTGGCTCCATGTTCAGCAAGACAACAGGACTTTTAATCTGATTACCTCCTGATCCCACATAAGAGGGGAGTTTGGCTGATTTTCAGTTTGAGGTCATAGCATTGTTCAAGCAAGAGATTTTTTTTTTTTTTTTTTTTTACAGTCACAATGCGACAGATCTTGTTGGTTCTTCAGGGAGAAGATTTGTTAGTGTCTTTATTCCTATTGGTCATGTCACAAATTCCCTGTAGGCATTAGTTATTTCCAGTTTGCGTTGTGCTTTCCATCCTGCATTCAGCCCCTTAAATGTTTACGAAAGTAATGTCTGTTTTAGTGGCCCATCTGTATCGGATTGCGATTCAATATTATCCATATCTGGATAAATGGTTGTGGAAAGCGAGTTTACAAGAGGTTTAATTAAAGAACCTTGCAAGCGAAATCACTCCTTTGCACAAGTCAACTTTCTATGTAAATTTTAAAAAGTTATCATCTTTTGTAGCTTGAGGCGCTCTTATTATAGAAGCAGAGCTTGACACAAGTTTGACAAATGCTTTTTCTCCACAGAAGAGATTTGCCACAATATGCCAGTGGTGCCAGAGTTCAAGAGAGTGAGATCTCAGCTGGTAGGAGCTGTGCAGACTTAATGATCTAATGGCTTTCTGTATCTTTTAAATACCACAGGCACAAATATGAATGAGATCTTTTCAAGGTAGTGTCTTTTAACAATGGAAACAGTTTTGCTGTCAGTTCAGTGTTCAGGTTCTGTTAGAAGAGTGGTTGATACAGGATCTTTAATGATGGACCTGTTCAGAGAACGTAAGGGAAAAGTTTCAAAGGCCTTGGCCTCCTTTGACACTGGTTTTTTATGCTGCCCCTCTGGGGAGGGGTGGGGGGGTGATGTCCATCTAGGTCAACTGTCTGTCAGTGATTTGTGGAGCATTTATGACCAGTAGTTGTACATCAATCTCCTGGCGTAGAATACTGTGAGGTTGCCCCTCAAAGTGTTTCTTGCATGGGTGTGTGCAATGTGGGGCAGAAGACTGTTTGTTTACTCCTGAGGCGGAAGCCGGGAGATTGCTTGTTTTAAATATTGGAGTCACTTGCTACTGTGTGTGGTTTTAACTCACTGCCTATCTCCCTGAGCACCCCCACGCAGCGGACCCTAGCGCTGACGTAGGGAAAATTGTCTAATTGACGACACCTGGTCGAGCACTCAGGCCACGCCCACCTCGCTGACCACGCCTCCCGCATCCAGTACATAAGGCGCGCTGATCACGAACGCGCCCAGAAGACTGTTTGTTTACTCCTGAGGCGGAAGCCGGGAGATTGCTTGTTTTAAATATTGGAGTCACTTGCTACTGTGTGTGTTTTTAACTCACTGCCTATCTCCCTGAGCACCCCCACGCAGCGGACCCTAGCGCTGACGTAGGGAAAATTGCCTAATTGACGACACCTGGTTGAGCACTCAGGCCACGCCCACCTCGCTGACCACGCCTCCCGCATCCAGTACATAAGGCGCGCTGATCACGAACGCGCCCAGAAGACTGTTTGTTTACTCCTGAGGCGGAAGCCGGGAGATTGCTTGTTTTAAATATTGGAGTCACTTGCTACTGTGTGTGTTTTTAACTCACTGCCTATCTCCCTGAGCACCCCCACGCAGCGGACCCTAGCGCTGACGTAGGGAAAATTGCCTAATTGACGACACCTGGTCGAGCACTCAGGCCACGCCCACCTCGCTGACCACGCCTCCCGCATCCAGTACATAAGGCGCGCTGATCACGAACGCGCCCAGAAGACTGTTTGTTTACTCCTGAGGCGGAAGCCGGGAGATTGCTTGTTTTAAATATTGGAGTCACTTGCCACTGTGTGTGTTTTTAACTCACTGCCTATCTCCCTGAGCACCCCCACGCAGCGGACCCTAGCGCTGACGTAGGGAAAATTGCCTAATTGACGACACCTGGTCGAGCACTCAGGCCACGCCCACCTCGCTGACCACGCCTCCCGCATCCAGTACATAAGGCGCGCTGATCACGAACGCGCCCAGAAGACTGTTTGTTTACTCCTGAGGCGGAAGCCGGGAGATTGCTTGTTTTAAATATTGGAGTCACTTGCTACTGTGTGTGTTTTTAACTCACTGCCTATCTCCCTGAGCACCCCCACGCAGCGGACCCTAGCGCTGACGTAGGGAAAATTGCCTAATTGACGACACCTGGTCGAGCACTCAGGCCACGCCCACCTCGCTGACCACGCCTCCCGCATCCAGTACATAAGGCGCGCTGATCACGAACGCGCCCAGAAGACTGTTTGTTTACTCCTTAGGCGGAAGCCGGGAGATTGCTTGTTTTAAATATTGGAGTCACTTGCTACTGTGTGTGTTTTTAACTCACTGCCTATCTCCCTGAGCACCCCCACGCAGCGGACCCTAGCGCTGACGTAGGGAAAATTGCTTAATTGACGACACCTGGTCGAGCACTCAGGCCACGCCCACCTCGCTGACCACGCCTCCCGCATCCAGTACATAAGGCGCGCTGATCACGAACGCGCCCAGAAGACTGTTTGTTTACTCCTGAGGCGGAAGCCGGGAGATTGCTTGTTTTAAATATTGGAGTCACTTGCTACTGTGTGTGTTTTTAACTCACTGCCTATCTCCCTGAGCACCCCCACGCAGCGGACCCTAGCGCTGACGTAGGTAAAATTGCCTAATTGACGACACCTGGTCGAGCACTCAGGCCACGCCCACCTCGCTGACCACGCCCCCCCTCTCTACTAAAATGTGTCTATTCAGGAAGCGCAGCGGACGAGCGCAGCGGGAGCGCCTAAGGCAAGCCCGTCTGCGCCCGTCCGTGCCAGACCGCGCCCAGAGCCCGGACCCCTGGTTCGCCCTCCCCAGGCCACCACTTACTCCAGGGATACCTTGCTGGAACTCCGAATTCCCCCAACCCCCTCCTGCAGCAACTCGATCTCGCTCGCTGAAGGGAACTCTTGCTGTCGTTCATGCTCGTACAGTTTCCATCTAGAGCCAACGTTGAAACCCATCACCCTCAATATGGCCCTGCTTAACTGCAGATCCCTCCCAAAGCATCAAACGGAAATTAATCTGCTCCTGAAAGACTCCGACATCGAAATCCTATTCCTAACGGAAACTTGGCTCGCAGCAGGATCAGAGCCAGATATAGTTCAGTCACTTCCACCGGATTACCTGATTAAATTCCACAACAGACCGGTAGGCATCGACGGAGGAATCGCTGTTATTTACAGAGACTACTTCGCATGTCAATTCAGAGATAGTCCCATACTGGACTGCGAAAACATCCTCTTCTCAGTTAGTCGCCCACCATCGCTCACACTCTCGGGACTATTTGTTTATCGTCCCCCTGGACCAATCCGCCACTTTTGCGAGTCACTCATTGACTCTGTCTCCTCCCTGGCCTGTACTACGCCGAATTTTACGATACTGGGAGATTTAAATCTCCATCTCGACGACCCCTCCAACAAACCGGCGATGGACCTCAAAGCCGACATAGGTTCACTCAGCCTCGAATTACTCAATAACTTCCCTACTCACATCAAAGGTCACCTGTTGGATCCCGTGTTCTCCAACCTCCCCCGTCTCACAGCTAGGCCCCCTATCCCCACTCCATGGTCAGACCATTTCTTGGTCCCATTCGAGCTACTGCTATCCACCGAACCTCTGGGTAAACCCCCTCCCCAACCCCCGGATCGCCCGTGGAAAAAACTGGACAACAGCGCCTGGGCTCAGGCTCTATCCTCCACCTCCCCCCTCCTGGACGAAGACCCGTCCCTAGCAGAAACTCAGCTCCAGGATTGGATCCATCAATCCCTAGATACCATTCTGCCACCCAAACCAATGCCTAGTAGGAACAAATCGACCAACTCTCCCTGGTACACCCAGGAACTCCGTTCCCTAAAAAAGAGCTGCAAAAAATTAGAACGCGCCTGGAGGAAAAATTGGTCCACAGCCTCCAAAATCGAATACAGAAGCGCTATCAAGCTCTACAAAGCCGCAATTAAATCCACCCAGGCCACCTTCTTTGAAGGAAAGATTGCGGCAGCAGCTAACTCAGCGAAGGAAACATACCGCATAGTTCGGCTCCTCACCAAAATCCAGGACCCTCCCCCCCCTCCTGACCCTGAAGGTGTGAGATGCAATCAAATGGCCAACTTCTTCTCCGCAAAAATTGACAAAATACTCACCTCACTCCCCGCACCCTCTGCTTCTCTCCATCCTATTGCATCCCCCCTTCTGCCGGAGGCTCCCTGCTTGCGAGCCTTTGATCAGATCTCCACGGAAGCTTTTTTAGAAACCCTGAAAGCTGTAAAAAGTGGCTCACCAGCGGACCTTGCTCCCATCAGTAAGATGAAACTGGTCGCCCCCACCATTGCCCAACCCTTCACTTATCTAATAAACGCCTCCTTCAGGAGTGGCACCGTGCCAGCCAACTGGAAAAAGGCTACGGTCAAAGCCCTCCTAAAGAAACCCCACCTGGACCCTCTAGACCCCTCCAACTTCAGGCCGATTTCACTCCTCCCAGGGATTAGTAAAGTGGCTGAACGAATAGCTAACAAACAGCTATCCTCCTTTTTGGAGTCCAATCACTTACTACGCGACTCCCAGACTGGCTTCAGACCGGGCCAAGGCACCGACACCGCCTTGCTCGCAGTTGTCGAAGAGGCGATAGCCATCATAGACGCAGGAGGATCAGTGGCAGTGATCCTTCTCGATCTAAGTGCCGCCTTCGACACGGTGGACCATTCCATCCTGGTCCACCGGCTGAGCCAACTGGGAATCACTGACTCGGCCCTCGCATGGATTAAATCCTTCCTCGAGGGAAGATCATTCCAGGTTTCAGACGGCTTCTCCACGTCCAAACCCCTACCTATGCAGTGTGGGGTCCCTCAGGGCTCCTCCCTTAGCCCCACACTTTTTAATGTCTATATGGCCCCCCTCGAAGACATCATCACTCCCTTCGGTGTCAAGTCAGTGATGTACGCTGACGACACCCAGTTGGTTGTGTCCATTAACCACTCTGACTCTAGCTTAGGAAACCTGGCCAGTTGTCTAGAAGGGATCTCACAATGGATGTCGGACTCTAGACTCAAGCTCAACGGCGACAAATCCGAAATCCTCCTACTGGGCAATCAACACAAATTACCCGTAAACCTTTCCTGGCCAGCCTGCATGGGCACCTACCCTACTCCCAAAACAGAAGTCAAAAGTCTAGGTATCTGGCTTGACCAGAACCTTAACTTCAAAACCCAGGCTAGGAAAACATCAGGGACCTGCTTCGGCTTAATCCGTATGGCCCGTAAGATCCTCCACCTGATCCCTTTCCATTCCAGGAAACTACTGATGCAGGGACTGGTCAACTCAAGACTTGATTATGGTAACATCCTATACTTGGGAGCCCCTGCATCAGTCACTCAAAAACTCCAGGTGGCCCAAAACGCCGCAAAATTCTGCAAGATAAAGGCCCCCCAATACTCAGATCCTTGATGAAACCTCACAAAGCTAGCCGTCATCTAAGATCTGATTCACTTGTACTGGCATCCATCCCGAGAATAAAAAAGGCAAGATCGGGCGGCCGCAGGTTCGCCTATAACGCGCCTAAACTATGGAACTCCCTCCCATTACCCATGAGGAGTGAGCAGAATTTACTAGCATTCCGAAAAAAATTAAAAACCTGGCTCTTCCCCTAAACATTTTCCTGCACCCCACTGGGAATAAACTAAGTCCTCTTAGCGCTGGGATGCCCAAGGGTAGCTATGCGCTCTATAAATCCACATCCAAATCCAAATCCATTAATGGACGATGCAATTTAGTATTAGAACAATCGGGGATGAATAGGATCTTGTACCCATGATCCCCATGTGATGAGGCGATGGACACATGGTTGATAGTTGCAACCTCTGGAATTGGTCTTATCAGCAGCTGATCTAGTGGGGAAGGACAGTGCAACTGTCTATTTCCCGAGGAAGAACTTGCAGGTCAATTTTGAATGGGAGATACTTCAGCATGCTTTGCTCCCTGTACTCCAGTGATGGGAGTTTCCCGCGGGTAGACTTGTTTACCAATTCATACAACAGGAAGTGTCCGGTGTTAGCTCCTGACAGTTTCCCTTTTGGGAGTCGCTTGTGTGATCCTCTGGAAATAAATTGGGATTCCCCTCTGCAAATGTTTTATTGAGTTCATATCATTTTCATTGACCAAATTGAATTAGAACTTCTTGGTACCCACTCCTTCTGTAGTTTAGTGATTGTCCTGTAATTCTGTTCCCACATGTGGAGAACCTTTTATTTGCGAAAGGAGGCAAGATCTTGTTCTCTAATCTTACGAATCTAAGTCTTCTTGCCTGGAACTTGAATGAAGATATTTAAGTTCCTACAGTCTTCTGAATGAGGTCTTGAGGTGTTCTATGCTGTCAGACGAAAGTCAATTAGGGCTGTGAACATCAGGAGATGGTTTGTCTTTTCTTCTTGGTGTTGGAAGAAGTTGTTTAATCCATCTTTTGCTGAGGTGTGAAACATATCTGAAAGAGACTATTAGTTATAGATGCCTTACCTTAGAATTTTTCTCTAGCGGTACTCCTGTGCGCCGAAAGGTGGCGTCGGTCGACTCCGTGTCCGGCGTTGTGGTCGCCGGGATGACGTTGCGGTGTCTACTTAGACGTCATCCCGATTACCCCGACGACGGACGCGTGGTCTACCGAAGCCTCCTTTCGGTGCGCAGGGATACTGCTAAAGAAAAATTCTCCGGATCCAGTCTGACGCCTGGGTGTAATTCTAAGGTAAGGAATCTATAACTAATATATGTTTCTTACAGATACATCGTTACCGCAGGTAAGTAACTTGTTCTTTAATTCTTGCTATGCCGAAAAGCATAGGAGGTCTATATGTTAACACAATACAAATTGCTTTGTGGCTCTTTCGGCTTGTTTGTTTTCATTTTCTCAGTATGTTGTCTCGAATGTGGATTATTATCTGCTTTTAGAAAGATCTATACAATAGGCATCATGTGTCTCCCATGCATATTCCTGATTGGGATCTTACTTTGGATTTTACTTTTTTAATGGGTCAACCTTTCGAGACGCTTCATTATATGAAAAGTTATATAGAGCGCGACCAAGACCCAGACGGATATCAGAGCACTGTACAAAGTGGAAAATTAACGTTGACGAGAAGAAACAATAAAAGTACAATACAAAAAGGCAACATAAGAGGAACCTAAGATATAAAATTAAATGTGGGTGCTAGGGGGAGATGAGGTAGCAAGTGATCAAACAGGTAAAAGTCCTACTAGACGGGGCTGTTTAGTTTTAGCAGCGCACTCCGTCCAAAGAATGACAAAATACATTTCAAATCCAAAGTAAAAATGATTGTCAAGTACATATTTCAAAACACAAAGAGAAAATGATTGTCATTCCTGTTCCTAAAAGTACTTGACTTTGCAGATGGCTTTTTTAGTGAAAATAGCACCTAGAGCACTTGTAGTCATCTAGTCGCGCTAGAGCTGGAAAAAGTCATAAGTTCAGGCTGATAGCAATGGAGCGCAGGTCGAATACAGGTTAGTCCTGCTGTAGAGCTACCTTCATAGTCCAGCGTGAAGAGTTTCGTTTGTGGAGTAGGAGGCTCAGAGTAGCAGGCTGAGTGTCAAAGCCATTTGTTGCTGTAGCGCAAAGAGTAGGTCAGGCATTTCGAAAGGTCATTGCTGTAGGTTTGCGTCAGCAGTCGTTGCGGGCTGTCATTCCTGTAACGCGAAATGCGGGGTCACGCATAGCCAGTTGTCGCTAGCAGTCGCTGTCGACACAAAGTGCAGTTCTTGCCAGAGCTATGCATTGGCGATCATCGTGGGTTGCCGGGACTTGGCGTGAACAGGCCCGCTCGGCGTTGCAAGGAGCACGTACTGCAGGATTTTGCACCTTTTTGTTGTGTATTTTGATGAGGAGTATACTGTGATGCCAGCCAAGGGTCCAGGACCAGAGGAGGTACCTCTTTGGGATTAGGGGCTTACTCCAGAAGAGGCCAGCAGGGATCAGGCAGATCTAGGCAGGCCCAGTTGCAAGAGGTTAGCTGGGCAGTTGCAAGGAGGCCTCTGAAGCGTGGTGTGTCCCTGTAGCTCATGCAAGTCTGCCAACTCGCCCTTGGAGTCACTCTGATTAGCCCTTGATGAAGGCAAGCAGGTCCAGTCCTCTGTCCCAGACAACAAGGCAGTCCATCAAGCAGCAGGGCATTCCGCTGGCAGCAGGGCTGTTGTCCTTCTGTTACTTCCACAAGTCCAGGAGTGTTGTGCCCTACCCCCACATCTGGCTCTGGAAAGTTCTTCCCCTGTCAGTGCTCCAAACAGTCTGGGAGTGACTAAAGGCAGGCCAAGCCTGGTGTCAGATTTCTGTGCAGGAGGCAAAACCCTTTTTAATGTAGGTGGGCTAGGTACAGCCCCACCCCAGTCATCCTGCAAGGATATCCCATCCTGTCCACACATACACACCCTCTGTGTTACTGTCTGGAAGCAATACACAAACCTCAGCAGAATTTCTATTCATAGTCATGTGACCCAGGACACTGGTAGAAACTACAAATGGTTCTGATAAGAAAAAGCCAACTTTCTAAAAATGCAAAAGGAACAATTGATGGGCAGAAAGCAGAGCAATGTCATACATTTACCCCAGTACAGAGATCTGGACACAGCCATATGCAAATCAGTCTTGACCCTGTGCCCAATGGGAACAGTCCAGCCCAAACTTCCAGGCCAGGCCCTCCCTGGACTGGAAACAAGCATCCTAGGACCAGTAGCATGGAGCGCACTGGACCCACATCTGGGCATACCCGTCCCACTCGGGGTGACAAATGCAAAAATAGCAATTGATGGACAGAATGCAGAACCATGTCATACATTCACCCCAGAACAGAGATCTGGGCCTAAATCCATAGTTTTTTCTCACCATGCCATTCCAGTTTGGACCCAGCCATATGCAAATCAGTCTTGACCCTGCGCCCAATGGGAACAGTCCAGCCCGAACTGCCAGGCCAGGCCAGGTCCTCCTGGGACTGGAAACAAGCATCCTAGGACTGGTTTTGGGGTTTCACCCCATATCAGCTTGGATAGCTTGACTCCAGTGGCATGGAGAGCACTGAACCCATGTCTGGGCATACCCGTCCCACTCTGTGTGACAAATGCAAAAAGAACAATTGATTGACAGAATGCAGAACAATGCAGCAATATTATAAGCACCAGATTTCCAGGGTTACAGCTGTGTTCTATGTTATGGCTTGGGACGTGAGACTGACCAAAGCAATTCAACAGAGCTCATTGTTTTTTTACCTTGAACACGCTGTGCAGACTAGGAGCAGAGTGTTCAACTGAATACATGAAATACAGACAGTTCTCATGTGAAAGGGAGCAAGCACAGTGTTTAACCGGAATGTGCCATGTGTGAGCAAAAGCGGCATAATGGTGTCCAACTTATGCTAACTTAGCAATGTCTGTAGGCGTTTCTCCTTATCCTCACTACAGTGTCTGATTCACAGGTTGCGTCCTTCAGAGGTGGGGGACACACCCATTGCAGCGTCTCATTCTACTTTGTGAGGCTTTGTGTATATATGTGTTAAATATTTGTGGACATATTGCCTATTAAGAATTACCTTGGGGGAGGTTCTGTTGTTTGCTTTTAGCTTTGTGGAACTTGCACCTGTGTGTGTGACCTGAATCATCTGGTGCAACCGACATCTGAAAGAAACACGTTAGTGATAGATTCCTTACCTTAGAATATCCCCAGGCATCAGACTGGATCCGGAAAGTTTTACTAGCAGTACCCCTGCGCGTCAAGTAGGTGGCGTCGTGCGGCTCCGTGTCCGTCGCTGGCGTCGTAAGCGCCGAGATGACATCACGGAGACGACTTAGGCGCCAACCATGCGCGCTGACGTCAGTTCTTTATTTTTCCGCGCCAGCAAGCACAGATCCGGTTAGAGCATGTACCTTAGTCACTTTTTGACTACCCTTTTTGAGACTTTTTGTCTCTTTTTCTCTTGGTGCATGTAGGGATGCCTGGATTTAAGTCTTGTGGGGCCTGTCGTCGCAATATGTCGGTGGCGGACCCCCACGATGTTTGACTCTACTGCCCGGAGACTGACCAAGACTCCCGGTCCGGCCATGGCCCGAAGGCCTTGAGGGAGCGGCGCCGGAAGCTGCTGGAGGTCCGGCACTCGTCCCAGCGCCGTTCCAGGTCCAGGGACCGTTCGCGGGAATGCTCGTGGGGCCGTAGTCACCGCTCCTCGGGCTCCAAGTCTTCGCCCTCGGATTCGGGTAAGTAACAACATACATTCACCCCAGCACAGAGATCTCGGCCTAAACCCGTTGTTGTTTTTGCTCACCATGCCATTCCAGTTTGGTCCCAGCCATATGCAAATCAGTCTTGCCCTGCGTCCAATGGAAACAGTCCAGCCCAAAGAATACGAAGATGACCCTCCAGAGGACCCACAGGCCGGAGGTCCTGAAGTCGCAAGAGGACCTTGAGCAAAGCTCCACGATGCAGAGAATGCAGTGAGGATGAAGATCTTGATCACTGGAGATGCTTGAGGTGGGGGGCTTCTTGGAGCCCGAGGATCTTGGTGGAAGGAAGCCAAGTCGATGCGGTGCACAGGGGTGCGGTTCCTGCGGCTCCGATGAGGGATACTGGCCTCAAACTTGGTGAGAGGACCGGACAGGCCTCGAGGTATGTGAAGAACCACCACCTGTGTTGCTGTTCCTTTCGGAGTCCGTGGGAGATTCAGGATCAGCAGATCGGTCAGCTTAGTTGCGATGTCTGCAGATGCAGGGAAGTGACTCCTTCACTTCAAGGGAGATTCCTTCAGGTGTCTTAGATGCCCACAGGCCTTGGAAGGTTCCTGTATGGTGCACCGGCATGGATGTTGCAGTAGAGGAGCAGGGCGACGAGATCAGGAGCAGCAGGAGTCTTCCAAGTTGCAGCCTTGATGCCCAGAGCGAAGTCCAGAGTGCTCAGATGGTCGAAGAAGAAGTGGTGTCGGAAACCAATCTTGTTCCTTGACGAATCTAGAGACCCACCCACAGGTAAGCCCTTAAATACCCTAAGGAAAGGGTTGGGACGATTCAGGTGTCTCTCCCTAAGAAGGGGTTGGACAAGGGGGAGAATACTCCCCTGTCCTTTGTCCAGTTTTGCGCCAGAGCGGGAGCCAACAGCTCCCTGAACTTGTTTGAGCTGGACTATACATGGAGGGCACTAAGTGTGCCGTGCACGCAGACTATGTGGCGCTGGCAAGCGCTCCCACTTTGCACCTATACACTAAATCCTATCTGGGAGGTGGTCACACCTCCCTGTGACAGGATACCTATTGTTATGCCTTCCCCTTCCCGAGCTTGGCTCAGCAGCAGGAGGGCAGAAACTTGTCTCCGGCCGGCAGCAGCCCCGGCTTGCTGTTCGGGTTTGGAAGACTGGTACCGGGAGCACCGAGGGCCTCCCAAAGGAGCTTTACGGTGCATGGAATCATACCTCCCACACCCTTTACAGTGTGGGGCTATGATTCGAACATGTTTGATACCAAACATGATAGTATTCATTGCAGCTTGTTTCTAGATAGTCACTGCGTAATGACACGGTGCCCCTTTATATGTCCTATGGCTGTCTCACTAACAACCTGGGAGAGTGGATTCCTTAGGTCGTAGGGGTGTCCTGCTCATACAGGGGCACCCTCACACTTAGAACCAAGCACCCTGCCTTCAGGATTGAAAGGCGTGCTCTAGGGGTGACGTATAGGTTTGACGTGCAGTGACCATAGATATAGGGAAACCTATATCTTTCGTAAGTGGTGCTAGCACCAGCTTATACAGGCTGCAATAACAGGCCTATAGTTGCAAATTGAGTGGTCTCCCATGGGTGGCATAATACATGCTTCAGCCCATGGGGGACCCCTGGTTTACCAATGCCCTTGGTACTTTAGTACCATATTCTAGGGGCTGATAAGTTTACGCCAGTGTCCAATCTGAGACGTACCTAAGTAATTACCAAACCAATTTAGGGAAGAAAGCACAGAGACTGGGGTCCTGATTAGCAGGATCCCAGTGACTAGTCAGAAACAGCATTACATCAAGCAAAAAGTGGGGGTAACCATGAAAACAGATCCAACTTTCCTACAGTTTGGAAGTACATAATCGTGCCTGGAGACCGAAGTGCCTAGTGCAGAGGTCAAGAAGGTGCCCACATATACGACAAAGGTGTTCCTGTTCTCCAGGGACCTCGGCACGAATAAGCATCTTGTTGGTGGTGAGCTCTTTTACTGGTTGCGAAATCCAAAGGGGCCCGCTTCGTCGACTGTGACATCTTTCTCTTGTGCGCCACACCGACTGTATGCTCATTGCGTGCGGTGTTGTTGCAGGGATTCTGCACATATGCAGAACTATGCGCAGGAAACCAGGACCTCAGTGTGTACTGGTGTACCAAAATACCCACCTCGGTGCCCAGAGCCCTTATCCGACTAACTACAGTGTCTCATTTGTTTTCCGTACTACAGCGAAGCTACCAATGATTAGACATCCTAGAACATGTTACTCCCTCCTCTCTCAGGATACGTGGGAACAAGAACACCCTTGCGTTTATACTCTCGTACTTGTCCACAACATGAGTAAATAGAGTCAAAGCATAGTTTAAAATGTTTATTTTAACTAATGTGCTCTATAATGCAATACACATGCCAGTACTAGCAGCAAAATGCATAGGATCAAACAAATCAGCATAGTTACAATTCCATGTAGAACAAAAGGAGAAATCATAATGATAGTGGAAACAGGACTACAGCGCCTTCCCACCCTCTCCTTGTTAGAATCTAGTTTATTATAATTATAGAAGACCTCCAGGCTTTGTCAGGGGACCCGATACCTCCGAGTTTAGATGCAGGAATCTACATCTCCGGACGAACCCAGCTCTTCTATCCTGGAAAGCGTTTTCTCCAAGTGTGTTAACAACATGCATGCACAGCAATATTAAAAGCACCAGATTTCCAGGGTTACAGCTGTGTTGTATGTTATGGCTAGGGACGTGAGACTGACCAAAGCAATTCAACAGAGCTCATTGTTTTTTGACCTTGAACACACTGTGCAGACTAGGAGCAGAGTGTTCAAGTGAATACATGAAATACAGACAGTTCTCATGTGAAAGGGAGCAAGCACAGTGTTTAACCGGAATGTGCCATGTGTGAGCAAAAGCGGCATAATGGCGTCCAACTTATGCTAACTTAGCAATGTCTGTAGGTGTTTCTCCTTCTCCTCACTACAGTGTCTGATTCACAGGTTGCGTCCTTCAGAGGTGGGGGACACACCCATTGCAGCGTCTCATTCTACTTTGTGAGGCTTTGTGTATATATGTGTTAAATATTTGTGGACATATTGCCTATTAAGAATTACCTTGGGGGAGGTTCTGTTGTTTGCTTTTAGCTTTGTGGAACTGGCACCTGTGTGTGTGACCTGAATCATCTGGTGCAACCGACATCTGAAAGAAACACGTTAGTGATAGATTCCTTACCTTAGAATATCCCCAGGCATCAGATTGGATCCGGAAAGTTTTACTAGCAGTACCCCTGCGCGTCAAGTAGGTGGCGTCGTGCGGCTCCGTGTCCGTCGCTGGCGTCGTAAGCGCCGAGATGACATCACGGAGACGACTTAGGCGCCAACCATGCGCGCTGACGTCAGTTCTTTATTTTTCCGCGCCAGCAAGCACAGATCCGGTTAGAGCATGTACCTTAGTCACTTTTTGACTACCCTTTTTGAGACTTTTTGTCTCCTTTTCTCTTGGTGCATGTAGGGATGCCTGGATTTAAGTCTTGTGGGGCCTGTCGTCGCAATATGTCGGTGGCGGACCCCCACGATGTTTGACTCTACTGCCCGGACACTGACCAAGACTCCCGGTCCGGCCATGGCCCGAAGGCCTTGAGGGAGCGGCGCCGGAAGCTGCTGGAGGTCCGGCACTCGTCCTAGCGCCGTTCCAGGTCCAGGGACCGTTCGCGGTAACGCTCGTGGGGCCGTAGTCGCCGCTCCTCGGGGTCCAAGTCTTCGCCCTCGGATTCGGGTAAGTAACAACATAAAAAGAAGTCGAAGAAGCGTGTTTGCTCTCCGACATCCCCCCGTCGGTCTTAGGATGCGGACGAGGGGTACAGGGGTTCTGCCCCTGCGGCTCCTTTGGGGCCTGGGAGTCCCGCGGCCTACCCGCCTTACCCGGGTCCGTCGGCGACTCCCGAACAGGTGCAAGAATTTCTTGCTACCATGGACCGCCTTTTTAGGCCTCGGGCTCCCCCCCCCCGGCGCACCTTCAGGCCCGCGGGCCTGTGTCCGGATCCTGTTGGGCCGCCGGTGCTGACGGCGGATCCAGCTTCGGCGCCACAGGATCCTGTGCCGTTGGCTCCGGTCCGGCGCCACAATGTCCAGCGCTACCGGCTCTGGCTCCAGCGCCACCCTCAGCTCCGCCATGGGTGCCGTTTGTCCCGCCCTTGCCCCGGTTCCAGGACCATTTTGTTCCTACCTGGGATCCGCATTGGGACGCAGCGCCGTATGTTCCTTCTCCAGCTCCAGCTCTGCCGCTGGGGTCTGTTCCCTATGCAACAGGGGTGGAGGACGACTGGGAGGGGTCCGAGGACCCTCTTGCCCATCAGTGTGACTCCGAGCACGACTTGGAGTACGCCGGCGACCTCGATGTCTCTTCTGACCCGGGGTTTGCCTCTCCCCCGCCTACCATGGAGGAGGGCGCCTCCTACACGATGGTGCTCCGTCGGGCAGCTGAGGTCCTCAACCTCGATCTTCCTACGGTGGCCCTCAAAACTTATCTCCTCACTGAGGTGTTCCAGACGGCGTCCACTTCGTCGGAGCCCCTGCTCCCCTTTAACGACGCCCTCACTGACGTCTTGTTAGGCACTTGGTCGCGGCCAACCCAGGTGCCCCTGTGGATAAGAATATCGCCAGGTGTCAAATGGACTGTTGCCATGATGCACAGGGTCAAGACTGATTTGCATATGGCCATGTCTGAACTGGGGTGGCATGGTGAGCAAAATAACAATGGATTAAACCCAGATCTGTGGCTGGGGGTGAATGTTTTGCCAATGTGCAACATTCCGTCCATCATCTTGTGTGTTTAGGTGTCATCGCCCAGTGCCTAGTGACCCCGCGTTTCTGACCACACATCCTACGCCTGAGAGCCTGGTCATTCAAGCCTCGACGTCACAGAGTGCCTTTCCCACGGTTCCGCCGGATAAGGACTCTTAGAATCTGGAGCAGTTCGGTAAGCGGTTGTTCTCTTCGGCCATCTTGGGGCTGCGGTCAGTGAACCCCGCCTGCTTATTTGGCCGCTATTCCCACGCCGTGTGGGATACAGTTGCACGGGTGTTGCCTCAGTGTCCTGAGGAGATCCACGCTGTGCTGTCCCAAGCTGTAGCTGAGGGTAAAGATGCGGCTAAGTTCGCCATTAGGTGTGATTTGGACACCACAGACTCACTGGGTAGGGCGATTTCTACCACTGTGGCGCTGCATCGCCACGCCTGGTTGCGATCTTCTGGGTTCTCGCCCGATGTCCAGAGCTCGCTCATGGACATGCCCTTTGATGGCACTCGCCTGTTTGGCGATAAGGCCGACAGTGCACTGGAGCGTTTTAAGGACTCGCGAGCCACGGCCAAGTCCTTGGGTCTTTCTGCAAAGAGCCCGGCCACTCCTGGTTTTCATTCCTTTCGTGGCCACGGCAGAGGCGCCCAGGCATGTTCCTTCAGCAAGCCTGTGCAGAATCAGCCTCAGCGCGGCCACGGACGCGGCTTCCGCCACCACCTCCATCACTGGCGCGATATCACATCGGACAAGTGGATGTTGCAGATAATCCGCAGGGGTTACTCCCTTCCCTTTCAATCCTCCCCTCCAGCCATGCCATCTCGGTGCCACTGCATGTCGCCCACCTTCTTTCCGCCTCCTCATCATTCGAAAGAGGAAGAGAGGCTCCACCGTCTGGACCCAATATGTGCGCTCTCATTCTACATGCAGCACACACGACAGTTCCGGGTGGAGGACCAGCTCTTTGTTGGCTACGTGGGCGCAAAAAGAGGTCAGACTGTGCACAAGTGGACCATCTCTCGGTGGGTCATTCTCTGCATCTAGGCCTGTTACACGTTGGCTAAGAAGGAGCCTCCTGTGGGGCTGCGTGCCCATTCTACCAGGCGACGGCAGCCACTACTGCCTTGGGACGCAGCGTCCCCTTGCAGGACATTTGTCAGGCAGCTACGTGCCTTGACAGTCAGGTCCGGAGAGACGGCTTCTTTGGCCGTTCTGTTCTCCGTGACTTTATGGTGTAATCTCTTTGCAGACCCACGACCGGGGTTGGTATTGCTGGGGTATCTATTCTAAGGTAAGGAATCTGTCACTAACGTGTCTCTTTCAGATGCACAAGTTACTACTTGTGTAACGATATATCTGTAAGAGACATTAGTTAGTGATAGATTCCTTACCGCCCCTTGGCACCAGTGGTCAGTTTCTTGCATGGCTCTGCGTTCCTGGCGCGGAAAGTCGTGTACAGAACTGACGTCAGCGTGCATGGGTGGCGCCTAAGTAGTCTCCGTGACGTCATCTCGGCGCTTACGACGCCAGTGATGGACGCGGAGCCGCACAATGCCACCTACTGACACGCATGGGTACTGCTAGAAAAACTGCCCTGATCCAGTCTGACGCCTGGGGATATTCTCAGGTAAGGAATCTATCACTAACTAATGTCTCTTACAGATATATTGTTACAGAAGTACTAACTTGTGAATTAAAGTGTGTCAGACATAATGCCTCTGTTGCAGTGATTCTACGGAGTGACAGAACTATGCTTGGGATTATGGGACCTTAGTAGGTAGGGACTGAGTCATCCTACTACCTGAGTACCCATGAACCCAGAGCCAACTAGCTATAGCATCTCACTTGCCCTCCCACTCACTCACAGAGGAATAAGTGATTAGACACCTCAGAACACAACACTCCCGACTCTCTCAGGAATCGCGGTTGCAGGACACCTTTTTACTCACACACTCATACTAGTCCACAATAAGTTCTGACAGAGACACAAGGAAAGTTTAAAATGTTTATATCTGAAAGAAACAGTTAGTTATAGATTCCTTACCTTAGAATTACCACCAGGCGTCAGACTGGACCCGGAAAGTTTTTCGTCAGCAGTACCCCTGCGCATTGGAAGGTGGCGTCGGTAGACTCCGCGTTCGTCGTCGTCGTCACGGTAGCTACATAGAAGCCACTCTCGTGTGCTGACGCCAGTTCTTTCTTTTTTCGTGCCAGTAAGCGCAGATCTGGAGAGAGCGGTACCCCCAGTAACTTTTTGACTGACTTTTTCTTGACTTTTGTCAACTTCATTTTTTGAGTCCATCGACTCCTGGCGTACGAGGGATGCCCGGCTTTAAGGCTTGCGGTTCCTGTAACTGACTGATATCAGTGACCGATCTGCACCGCGTGTGCCTCTACTGCCTGGAGCACGACCACGACCCCAAGTCGTGCTCCGAATGCCGGACCACGGCCTGAAGTCTTTGCAGGAGCAGTCCCGAAAGCTACTCGAGGCCCGGCAGTCCGTCGGCCGACTTGACGATTGATGCGTGTGGTGCCCCTCCCGCGACTCCGCACGCAGAGCCCAAAGAGTCGGCTCCTGGTTTCCCCCCTTCCCCGACCGGGAGCGGCTCCTGCCCAGCCTCGTCAGTTTTACGAAGCGATGCACGCCAGCTTTGAGCAGCTCGACTCTGCCGGCGCCCCTTCGGGCTCTGCGGACTCGGCTGGGGGCCCTGGGCCTTCGATGCCGCAGTGTCCCCTTGGATCCAAGCTTGGATCCGGATCGGCGCCGGTCGACCTTCTTATGCCTCCCCCGGCGCCGATTCCACCGGCACCATGTCCGCAGCTGGCGTCGGCTGTGTTCCCAGCCGACGTCGACCCCGGCCTCCACCTTGAGGTAGATCCTGCGCCGATGGGTACTTTTGTGCCCCTGTTCTACCTTGGCTCTTTGAGACCAGATTGGCAGCCAGAAGAGGGTAAGGAGGACTGGGAGGGGTCTGGGGACTCTTTAACCGACCAGTTAGGTTATGAACCGGACTGGAAATAGGAACTGGGGAAGCCAGTGGTCTGGATACCTCCGCAGACCTTGGCATGTTGTCTCCTCCTACCGTGGCAGAGGGAGCGTACGGAGGAGGGAGCATCATACTCAGTGGTGTTGCGCAGGGTGGCCGAGGCTCTCCACCTCGAGCTACCTACGGTGGCAGTCAGGACTAACCTCCTGACAGAGGTGCTTCAACCGGCAGCGAGCTCTTCGGAGACCCTGCTGCCATTTAATGAAGCGCTCACGGACATCCTTTGGGGCACCTGGTCCAGGTCCAACACAGGGGCTCCTGTGGTCCGGATGATTGCCCGATGCCACTGCCAAGCCCTGGGCGTCCCCACTTTCCTCTCCCAACACCCCACCCCTGAGAGCTTGGTGGTCCAAGCTTCCACCTCCAAAGGTGCATTCCCTAACGCACCACCCGATAGGGAATCCACAAAGGTGGGCCATCTTGGGAAGAAAATGTTTGGGACTGCGATCGGTAAACACCACATGTCTGTTGGACCGTTACACCCACTCTGTGTGGGATATGGTAGTGCAGGTGATGCCCCAGTGCCTGGAGGAGGCCCGGGCTGTGCTCTCCCGTGCAGTTGCCAAGGGGAGAGACGCAGCGAAGTTTACCATCCGCTGTGGGCTGGATACCACCGACTCACTGGGCAGGACGATTTCTATGTCAGTAGCCCTTCGACGCAACGCCTGGTTGAGATAGACTGGTTTTCCGGGGATGGCCAATCCACTCTTCTGGACATGCCCTTTGAGGGCCGTCGCCTTTTCGGCGACAAGGCAGACAACGCACTGGAGCGCTTTAAGGACTCTCAGGCTAAGACCAGGTCCTTGGGCCTATTAACCACCCGCTCTGCGCAGTCTACCTTTCGCCCCTTTCGTGGCTACGGAAGGGGTGCCCCACCACGTCCCGCCCAGAGCCACAGGCAAGCTGTTCAACTTCTGCGCGGCCGGGGATGTGGGGACCAGCACCGTGGTTCTGGGCGCCAGCTGGCGAGCCAGTCCACCACAGCCCCATCTACAGCAGCCTCCAAACCCTCCTAGTGCGACCTTTCAGGGCCACCAAACACCAGTGGGCGTCAGGATTCGCCATCACCTTCCCCATTGGTGCACCATCACGTCGGACAGGTGGGTTTTGCAGATAGTTCGAAGGGGCTATTTCCTCCCCTTCGAGACTACCCCTCCCTCCATGCCACCTCAGTACCATTGCATGTCGAAAGAACATCTGGCCCTTCTCCACAGGAAGTTTTGGCACTCTTAGCCAAGGGAGCCATCAAGCGCGGTCCTGTCCCAGAAGTAGGTCGTGGTTGCTATTCCCACTACTTTCTGGTGCCCAAGAAGGACAAAGGCCTGCGTCCTATCTTGGATCTCAGTAACGTCAACCGCTTCCTCCCGAAGGAGAAGTTCAAAATGTTGACGCTCGCTCACATCTTGTCTGCCCTTGACCCTGGAGACTGGATGGTAGCGGTGGACTTGAAGGACGCTTACTTTCACATTCTCTTCCAGGGGATCCTCATCAATAGTCATAAGCACTGAATATTCCCGCCCATGTGCGGGGACCCCGGAAATAATAAAATTATATATGTAAAAAAAAACATACATATATACAGCTCTGTATATGTATAAACATATATCATTTTTTCCAAGCAAATGCAGCTCCCATAAAAGGCTAGGCAATGTAAATATACACATCCAATAACACACATATATATATATATATAAAGGTATAACAATACACCTAAATCTCTTTTTTTTTTTTTTTTTTAATGAGGTAAACACTCATGAGAAAGCAAAAAATAAAGAGAACAAACTGTGGAAAAACACAGATGTACAACACATTGCCAGCCTGCAGGCTGCATTGCAATATAATACCATAGAGACTAAAAAGCCCTGTACAGGTAAAAACTGGCACCGTGCCTTTAAGGCAGCCCTGACTTCCATATCCCATCATGCCTCAGGGGTGACAGTTAGGTCAGTTGTTCTTTCCGGCTCCTTCAGTCAGGACCCTGGAATTCAGCTCTCTTCTTTTTTGACTCTTTAGTCAAGAATTATTACAACTTTAAGATTTTTTTGGACTTCTTCTTACAACTTCTGTGAGGAAGTCAGTATCCTGTGTTTTTCTGACTGATTTTTCAGCCGTTTTGTCAGAAAAATGCCTTCTTTATTTGTTCCATGCCCATCTTGTGGAAAAAAGAAGGCTGCGTCAGACACACATGAGGTGTGTATCATCTGTCTGCCGGACTCTCACTCTCCAGCAACATGTCGTCATTGTGAAGACCTTTCCAAAAGGACTTTAAAGGAGAGGGAGAGGATTAGGCTGTATGGCCTAGCAGAACGGTCGACGTCGAGGCAGTTGGTCCCTGTTTGCTCCCCATCGACGTCGGGCTTGGCGTCGAAGACTCCAGCGGCGGGATCGTCGCGGAGAGGTGAGGAGTCAAGGGGAAGTCATGCTGCAAAGAGAAAATCGTCGTCGACTTTAGATTCAGCGTCGAAGCGGATGCGTTCGACGTCGACGGCGTCTAAAAGCTCGGCGTCGAGGTCTCGGCGCCACAGTTCAACGTCGAAAAAGCATCTGTCGACGTCAAGAGAAGATCGATCGACGTCTGCACAGAGATATCGTTCGTCGTCGAAAGAAAGACATCGTTCGACGTCGAGGTCGGCGAGACATCATTCGACGTCGCGAGAAGTACGTAGGCGATCTCCACAGTCGAAGTCGAGACCAAGATCGCCGTCAAGATCAAGATCGCCGTCGAGGAAACATCGTTCGACGGCGAAGAGGCTTTCGACGTCGTCGGAGCATTCGACGTCGAGACAAAAGTCTCCGTCAGGAGTGACGTCGGGGCAGACGCCTCCGTCAGGGCCGACGTCGAGGCAGGAGCCTCCGTCGGAGTCGACGTCGAGGCAGAGGCCTCCGTCGGAGTCGACGTCGAGGCAGAGGCCTCCGTCGGAGTCGACGTCGAGGCAGGTGCCTCCGTCGGAGTCGACGTCGAGGCAGGTGCCTCCGTCGGAGTCGACGTCGAGGCAGGTGCCTCCGTCCTCACAGGTCTCCAAAGCTTTGGTGAGGTACATGAAGCCTCCGTCGAAGATAATCTCGACGTCGAGACAAGAAGCTCGGAGCCTCGAAGATTCGAGTCAAAGATCTCCGGTGATAGGCCTATCACCGTCGAGGCAGCCCTATGTTGAGGGTACGCAGGAGGTTTCACATATTCGCCTCACGATTCGACCAGTCTCAAGGCGAAAATCTCCTCATAGACTGATATATACAGCTCCGGAGTCACCGCGTATCATTTCTATCTCGCCTTCAGGATCAGAGGGCTCAGGTTCAAGGTCAGGATCACCAAAGCTTGTACATCAATCTCCAGTTCCTGCAAGAGAAAGTTCGCAGGAGGAGGACAATGCTGTGCCTCAGAGTCCCGTAAGGGAGATGCCTCAGGACCCTGCTATGACAGACACAATAAAGGCATCGCTAACAAGAATAAGGCGCGTGGTATTCCCAGCGACACCGATCAGACCAAGATCTCGAGAAAGAGAATCCCGAAGTCACTCTCGAGCACCAAGAAGGCGATCCAGGTCTGCCTCCCTCAGAAGAGAGTCGACCAGATCAGAGAGAAGGCGCCGTAGGACCCCTTCTACCTCCCCTTCTTCCAGATCATCCAAAAGGGATTATTCACCGACACTCTCGGAGACGCCACCCTCTCGGGTATCTCCGGTAGATGATATTTCTACATTTCAAGAAGTGTTGTGTAGAGGAGCTACAAAATTAAATATCCCTATGCCGGTTCAGGAGACCACCGCATCCATAATTTTTGAAACTCTTCATGAACGCACAGTGACACGCCCGTTATTGCCATTAGTCCCCGGTTTGCTACAACCGGTAATGGATATCTTTCTCACGCCAGCAACCACCAAAACGGCGCCGGCGAGAATTCTAAAAAAGTACCGTCCAGCTCCGGAGGATCCGCTATTCCTTAAAACAGATCCTCCACCGGACTCTGTCATCACCGCCGCTGCCAGAAAGACGCATGCAGTAGCTGGATCTTCAACGGTGCCACCAGATAAGGACAGTAAAACGCAAGACTCCTGGGGGAGGAAAGTTTGCGGCTCAGCATCCTCAAGCTTGAAGGTGGCAAGTGCCTCGGCGCTTCTGGGGCGCTATGATAGGTCACTATGGGACTCTCTTCAGAGGTTCATTGAAAAAGTTCCATCAGAGGACAGACGGGACTTTGAAGAGATTTTGCATGAGGGGAGTCTGGTTTCTAACCAGATCATAAGTGCAGCGGCGGATGGGGCAACACTGGCAGCGCATGAATATGCACATGGAGTCACAGCCAGAAGAACATCCTGGCTTAGATTGACGGCCTTGAAACCGGAAGCGCAGGCAAGAATTTTAAATCTGCCTTTCTCCGGTAGTTCTCTTTTTGGGTCCCATGCAGACGAGGAAATGGCCCGTATGAAAGCAGAGCTGGAGACCATGAAAGCAGTCGGGCTTGAAAAGAGAAAAGAGTTTCGACGCCGCAAGGGAAATGACAGGCGCAATTACCAACAGAGGGTTCAAACCCCTCATTGGCAAAAGAACCAGGACCAGCAAGGTCAAAAGAAACAGCAATACCAGTCCCGCAAGCCATCCAGGGGACGAGGTAACAACAGGCAGTCTAATGCTGGAAACAAAGCACCGGGGAAGCAATGAGAAACCGCTTCCTCCGATGCTGTCCACCGCTCCGGTGGGAGGAAGTGTTGCGCATCATCTTCCAGAGTGGCAGACAATCACAAAGGACAAGTGGGTACTCAATATACTGCGTCATGGGTACTCGCTTCGTTTCAGAAGTCACCCCCCATCGATTTCTCCTGTCAAGTCATCCCAGCATCTAAAGCAGCTCAGAGAAGAGGTAGCGACGCTACTACTCAAATCTGCAATAGAGAAAGTGCCCATAAACCAGAGAGGAAAGGGAGTTTACTCCAGATATTTTCTCATCCAAAAGAGGAGTGTGAAGGTGGAGTTCAGACCCATTTTAGACCTACGGATACTGAACAAGCACATAAGAAAGGAAAAATTTCGCATGCTGGCGCTCCACCAAATATATCCTCTTCTCCGGATGGGCGATTGGATGTGTTCACTGGACCTTCAGGATGCATATTTCCATATTCCCATCCTAAGGAATCATCGAAAATTTCTCAGGTTTGTGGTAGGCAACGCTCACTATCAGTTCAAAGTCCTCCCATTTGGCCTGAAGTCAGCTCCTCGAGTATTCACAAAATGCGTGGCAGTAGTAGCGGCTGCTCTGAGGCGCGCAGGAGTCTTCGTCTATCCCTACCTAGACGACTGGCTAATAAAGGGCTCATCACCACAGAATGTGCGGACACAGCTGTCGCTATGCCTGAACTTATGTCGCAGGTTGGGTCTCAGAGTGAATGTCAAAAAGTCCAATTTTTCACCAACGCAGAGGATCCACTACCTGGGTGCAACTATAGACTCCGTAGTAGGAAAAGTGTTTCCTTCGGAGGAAAGACAGTCATCCATTATGCTAAAAGGCAGACAGATTATGACCAGCAATCTGTCGTCGGCAAGGCAAATCTCATCTCTGCTAGGGGCCATGGCATCCTGCATCTTCCTAGTGCCCAATGCCAGGCTAAGGATGCGTCCTCTCCAGCAAGATCTCGAGGACAAATGAGATCAAAGGAACTCCCTGTGGGAAGAAAAGGTTTGCCTCTCCTCTGCAGCCAAACAGTCAATCAAGTGGTGGCTGAAGCCAAGGAATCTGCAAGTGGGGATTCCCTTCCATCAAGAGCCCCCAACTCAGACCTTAATCACCGACGCATCCCTTCAGGGATGGGGTGCGCATTTTGGGACTCTGCAAACTCAAGGACGGTGGTCCAGCAGCGAGCAGTTGTACCACATCAACATGCTGGAGCTCAGGGCGGTCCACCTAGCCCTCAAAGCGTTCCTACCTGCGATAACGACGAGTACCATTCTAGTACAGACGGACAATACCACCACAATGTACTACCTGAACAAGCAGGGGGGTACTCGATCCAGAACGCTCTCGCTGGAAGCTCAGTCCCTGTGGCACTGGATCCTAGCAAGGAACATCTCATTGAAAGCGGTGCACCTACCAGGAGAACTCAACGTGCAAGCAGACTTGCTCAGTCGGCATTTTCAAGAGCCAGAGGACTGGGTAATCAACGACGAAGTGTTAGAAGACATCTTCGGGGAATGGGGGCGCCCGCAAGTGGACCTCTTCGCGGACGAGCAAAACACAAAATGCCGAGGCTTCGCCTCAAGATACCATCGACCAGGATCCCTAGGGAATGCCCTTTTGATCAATTGGTCAATGACATTTGTGTACGCTTTTCCGCCTCTCCCACTAATTCCCAAGGTGGTGACCAAGCTACAGAATTCATCTGCCAAGATGATACTCATAGCACCGGACTGGCCGAGGCAGTGGTGGTACACGGATCTCCTACACATGTCGATCCGCCCCCACAAGCGGCTGCCGTGCAGGCCGGACTTGTTATCCAAGATGCAGGGGAAGATTTACCATCCCAGCCTTCCCTCGCTGAGCTTAACAGCATGGCTCCTGAAGTCCTCCAGTATGGCCATCTGAACCTCCCTCAAGAGTGTATGTCCATACTGAAGGAAGCCAGGAGGCCTTCGACAAGACACTCCTACTTCTGTAAGTGGAAAAGATTTTATATATGGTGTGCTCAGCATCATTATGATCCCACTAAATGCCAGGAGGATGTAATTTTGCCCTATCTTCTACATTTAGCAAGGGCAGGGTTGAAATTTTCATCCATAAAGGTTCACCTAGCAGCCATAACAGCATACAGGCGTTCGCCTTCACAGCAGTCATTTTTTAAAGTGCAGGTAGTGAAGGATTTCTTGCAAGGACTCAAGAAAGTCTATCCCCCTGTTAGACCTCCCTCTCCTTCCTGGGAGCTAAACTTGGTTCTGTCGAAGCTCATGGGTTCGCCTTTTGAGCCTATTCATAAGGCTACCCTACAGCACCTCACATGGAAGACAGCATTTTTAATAGCCATCACTTCAGCACGGAGGGTCAGTGAGATACAGGCCCTCTGTTCTAAAGAACCCTACACTGTTTTTCATCTAAATAGGGTGGTGATGAGAACTCACCCTTCGTTCCTACCCAAGGTGGTATCGGAGTTTCATGTAAACCAAGCCATCTCCTTACCAACCTTTTTTCCCAACCCCTCCTCTCCGGCAGAGAGGGCGTTGCATTCTCTGGATGTCAGAAGGGTCCTAAAATTCTACCTAGATAGGACTAAGAATATCAGGAAATCTGACCAATTGTTTGTGAACTATGGGATTGTCCGTATGGGCTTTGCTGCATCCAAACGTTCCATTGCTAGGTGGATTGTTTCTAGTATTACTTTGGCCTACCAACTGGCTCAGAAACCATTGGGGGCGCGCCCTAAAGCGCATTCGACAAGAGGAAAAGCGGCTACCGCGGCTTTTCTCAATAATGTCCCACTCTCCGAGATCTGCAAGGCAGCCACTTGGAGATCTGTCCACACTTTTACCAGGCATTATTGTCTGGATTCGGACACCAGAGCAGACACTCAAGTAGGACAAGCCTCCTTGAGGAATCTGTTCCAAACATAATCATTTTCATGATTCTTTTTCTCCATGGGTGATACAACCTTAGTTTCATTTGCCTGCTGGTGGAAGGGGAGCTTGCTACTCTATTCAGTGCTTATGACTATTGATGAGGATCCCCTGGAAGAGAAGGGTAAGTTACTTACCTGTAATCCTAGTTCTCTTCCAGGGGTATCCTCATCAAAGTCATAAGCAACCCACCCACCTCCCCAGGCAAATGAGAAGAGGTGTATTATTCATTATGGAAAGGATATATCTTTGTGTTTAGGACTACGGTCCCGCAAAGAACAACTGACCTAACTGTCACCCCTGAGGCATGATGGGATATGGAAGTCAGGGCTGCCTTAAAGGCACGGTGCCAGTTTTTACCTGTACAGGGCTTTTTAGTCTCTATGGTATTATATTGCAATGCAGCCTGCAGGCTGGCAATGTGTTGTACATCTGTGTTTTTCCACAGTTTGTTCTCTTTATTTTTTGCTTTCTCATGAGTGTTTACCTCATTAAAAAAAAAAAAAAAAAAGAGATTTAGGTGTATTGTTATACCTTTATATATATATATATATGTGTGTTATTGGATGTGTATATTTACATTGCCTAGCCTTTTATGGGAGCTGCATTTGCTTGGAAAAAATGATATATGTTTATACATATACAGAGCTGTATATATGTATGTTTTTTTTTACATATATAATTTTATTATTTCCGGGGTCCCCGCACATGGGCGGGAATATTCAGTGCTTATGACTTTGATGAGGATACCCCTGGAAGAGAACTAGGATTACAGGTAAGTAACTTACCCTTCCCGTCCTGCCGGCCCACCGGCATTACCTGCGATTTACGGTAGACCATGAGCACTTTCAATTTACCGTGCTCTCCTTTGGCCTTACCAGCGCCCCTTGGGTGTTCACGAATGTGATGGTGGTGATTGCAGCTCATCTGCACAGATCAAGGGTTCCAGTCTTCCCATATCTCGACGACTGGCTGTTGAAGACGGGCTCGCCCCGGGCTGTCGTCTCCCACCTCCAAACTATGGCCGACTTCCTGCATTCGCTGGGGTTCTCCATCAACGTGCCTAAGTCACACCTAATCCCGTCTCAAAAGCTCCTCTTCATCAGAGCGGTTCTGGACTTGACACTATTTTGGGTTTATCTTTCCCAACAGCGAGTCCGGGATATTCGGGCTATGATTCCGATCTTTCAGCCTCTATCCCGGGTTTCGGTCAGGATGACCCTGCGACTGCTGGGTCTCATGGCCTCCTGCATCCTGTTTGTGGACCATGCCAGATGGCCCATGTGGGCTCTGCAGTGGGACCTGAAGTTCCAGTGGGCAGAACATCAGAGTAATCTGTCCGATTGCGTCCTGGTCTCGGAGGCACTGCACACCAACTGCAATGGTGGCTTTCGAACTGGGATTGGGTCGACGGCAGATCCCTCTCCCCTCCTCAACCAGAGTTCACAGTGGTGACCTTTGCATCACTTCTGGGATGGGGCGGCCACTTGGCCGAGGCGGAGATCAGAGGCATCTGGTCTCTGGCGAAGTCTGGGCTCCACATCAACTTCAGGAGCTTCAGGCGATTCGTCGTGCACTGAAAGCATTCCTTCCCTCTGTCTGGGGAAGAGTGGTGCAGGTGTTCACGGACAACACCACCGCCATGTGGTACCGCAACAAACAAGGAGGGGTGGGGTCGTGGACCCTAAGTCAGGCAGCCTGCTGCCTCTTGCCACGGCTGGAACATCAGGGCATATCCCTGGTGGTTCAACACCTAGCAGGTTCCCTGAACACCAGGGCTTACAAACTCAGCCGCAGGTGCATGATGGATCACGAATGGCGTCTTCACTCAGAGGGGGCGAAAGGTTTCTTTCAGCAGTGGGGAGAGCCTTGGTTAAATCTATTTTCCACCGAAAAGAAAGTGCAACGTCAGCAGTTCTGTGCGTTGGAATTTCCAAGGCCTCACTCGCTAGGCGATGCTCTTCATCGCGAGTGGAGTTGCAATCTTCTATACGCCTTTCCGCCTATACCACTTCTGCCCAGAGTGCTGAAGAAGATCATGCACGACCAGGCCCAAGTCATTCTTGTTGCTACAGATTGGGCACGAAGAGTCTGATATCCCGAGCTGCTCAACATGGCCTCCAATCAGACTGCCTCTTCAGGAGGATGTTCTGCCGCAGCAGCAGGGGACGGTCCTCCACCCGAACCTGTCCAGCCTCCACCTCCTTGAGTGGAGATTGAGCGGTGGCAGTTGACGTTGTTTGACCTGCCTCCTGAAGTCTGCGATGTTATCTTGGCAGGTAGGTGTCCCTCCACCAAGACGGTATGCGCCTGCAGATGGAACAAATTTGTGGCATGGTGCACAGCAAAGGCTGTGGATCCCCTTTCCGCCCCTCTTTCTGAGGTTCTTTTTTTCCTCCTTTCTTAGGCCCAGCAGGGCTCTGTTCTGGGCACTCTAAAAGGCTACCTCTCAACCATTTCAGCCTTCCTTAGGCTTCCTGATCAGCCTTGTCTTTTCAAGTCCCCTGTTGTACTTGGTGCTTACCTATCTTATGTGTGCTCCCTTTGAGCCGCTACATAACTGTCCTCTCAGGCTTCTTACTTTGAAAACTGCCTTTCTGGTGGCCATCACCTCTGCACGCAGGGTGAGTGAGCTACAAGCTCTTTCTTCTAAGCATCCCTTTCGGGCTGTCCATCCGGACAAGGTCGTCCTTAGAACTAGACCTTCCTTTCTTCCCAAGGTGGTTACTTCTTTCCACATTGGCCAAACCATCACTTTGCCCACCTTCTTTCCTGCTGCTTTCATCCTTCAAAAGAGGAAAAGAGGCTCTGTCGTCTGGATCCAAAATGTGCGCTTTCCTTCTATCTGGATCACACAAAGCAATTCCGGGTGGACGACCATCTCTTTGTTGGTTACGTGGGCACGAAGAAAGTTTGGGCCGTGCACAAACAGTCCATCTCCAGGTGGGTCGTTTTGTGCGTCAAAGTTTGCTATTGTTTGGCAAAGAAGGAGCCTCCAGTGGGACTCCAGTGGGACTGCGCACTGATTCCACCAGGGTGATGGCAGCCACCACTGCTTTGGGACGGGGAGTCCCCCTTAAGGACATCTGTCAAGCAGCTACATGGGCATCGCTGCACACACTCACCAAACACTACTGCCTGGACAGCCAAGTATGGAGAGACGGCTTCTTTGGCGGTTCTGTGCTCAAGGACTTTCTGGTGTGAACTTGGTTCGCATACCCACCTCCAGGGTAGGTATTGATGGAGTATCTATTCTAAGGAAGGTAAGGAATCTATAACTAACTGTTTCTTTCAGTTGAACAAGTTACTTACCTTCGGTGAGAAACATAGGTTAGTTATAGATTCCTTACCGCCCTGAACTGATTTCTAGGGTTAAGTACTTCCTTTCAGGGCCCTAGTTTTGTGCACCAGTAGTCAGTGTCTTGCATGGCTTGTCGCTTCTGGCTTGGAAAGTTGTGTACAGAACTGACGTCCGTGCACGAGGGTGACGTCTATGTAGCTACCGTGACGTCATCCCGGCGACCACGACGCAAACGACGAACGCGTAGTTGTCCAACGCCCCCTTCCGACGCTCAGGGGTACTGCTGATGAAAATCTTTCCGGATCCAGTCTGACGCCTGGGGGTAATTCTAAGATAAGCAATCTATAACTAACGTATGTTTCTTACAGATATATTGTTACCGAAGGTAAGTAACTTGTTCTTCTCGTTCCAAAATCACTTTACCTTGCAACAGTGGGTTTACCATCGTGGCCTCGTCCCGTGGTGCTGCTAAAATTATTTGAATTCCGTGCATGTACATATTACTGATGTCGTTATAGCCCAGGGTTCTCACTGTAGCTGCGTGAAATTGCATTATTAGGATTGTGAGGGTAGGCCAGGGGCTGACAACATGTCTCACCACATAAGGGTGCTGTCCGGGCATTAGATTATGTACTTTTCCCATTAGATTATGTACTAGCCTGGTACTGCTAGTAAGATTGCCAAGTGTGATTTATGCCCCAGATTCTATGATATTCATGTTGCATTGTTTAATGTGAGTGTTGGATACAGACAGCATTTCTCGATGTCAAGTATGAAGTCTCTCTTTTGTGTCGTGCGGAACATTTTTTGTGTGCGTGTGCTGTGCTCTTGCTTTACACATTGCTTCTGAAGGATACCAGACTGCTCAATGCCAAGCTACCTGAGGGTGAGCATGGGGTGTGCAGTGTGTATAATTGCCTGCACATGACAGGAGTGGTGGCTTGTGCCTGCCTGGGACATCTATGCAGATATCCAGACAGTGCTGGGTCCAACAGGCTAGGATTCCATTCATCTTTAGGTGGTGGAAGTGTCTACTTTCCTTTGGAATCACCAACTCACCTTACTGGCCCACGTTCCATTTAAATGCTAGGAAAGGGGTCGTGGCCAAGATTGCAGCAGAATAGGATGCCTTTCCTCGTCTCTCCTGCCCGCTGCCGGCCTGATAACATACCACGGGCCCAATACAAGCGGATGGCATACCTACCCGGCCCTCGCCTGGACACCGGAGGCACAGAGGCGGGGCTGCGGGCAACCCCGGTTGTGCTGCACAGAGACCCGACCGACGGCCCTGGCTAAGCCTGCGGCAGGGCCTTTCAAGACCAATCTATCTAGAGCCCGGGAGATTGGAGAATCTGCCAGAGACACCGCCCAGCAGTGCACAGACTGGCAAGCGGCGGGGCCGAGACTGGCAGTCCTTGCTGGCCGATGGAGGACTCCACTTCGTGCGAGGGTTTAAGGCAGCGGGGGCGTCCGGCGAAGCAAAGAGAGACTGTCAGGAGAGCAGGGTTTGCACTGCAGCGTGGACTGGGCTGGCGTTGCTACGGGTCTGACAATCGATGCCAGTGCACAGAGCCGGCCCCCCTCCCTCACTGCCATCGCTGCGGGCCCTGGGGGACCCGGGAGCCAGAAGGTAGACCAAGGCACGCATCCACACGAGTGGGAATGAGACACAGACAGGGGCTGGGGCCGTGACACGACGGAGAAGCAGTGCGGCCTCCGGAGAGACATCTGTTGGCAATCCATTGGCAGTACAGGGCTAGAACAGGGAAGCCTAGCTGGGACTGAAGAGCCGGTGCCCTGTGACCTAGGCAGCGACCTGATCGACTGATGTTGATTGACGGCAACCCCCCACGAGGGTCATGGGTGCCAACCCGGCCTGCGGAGAAGGGTGGGATTAGCCTACAGCGACAGGACCGAGATAGCACTCTTTGCTCGCCCGCTAGCAGCCTTGACGCAACGTTGCTTCCTGTGTTGGGTCCTCATGGCCTAGGAGACTTTCACATGCTGTTGATCACAGAGAGCCCTCGCTCAGAGACCATCACGGTGGGACCCCGTGCACTGGGGACATGTGGGTAGCCTCTCATTGTTCAGAGTGGCTGCAGATTGGACCAACAGGCACCTCTTGTAGGGTCTTCGCCAGGAAAAAGTGCTTCCCCGCGAGGACTTCGATTTGGAGCTCCCGAGCTGGTGCTAGGTCAGTGCAGACCGTCGATGTAAGATACGAAGAGGGAGCTGTGACAGTAGAAACTGGCGATTGCGACCAGCACCACTAAGAAAGAGGGCATCATGAAGGAAATGCTCACTCGCCCACCTGGGGCTCATCTGGCTACCCCCCTCCCAAATCAGACACTCTTCAGGGGGAGAGCACCACGGAGGAACCTGTGATGTGCTCCTTCCTCGAATCACTATTCACATCACTGAGGGATGACCTCCAGGCGGTCAAAAGAGACCTCTCCCAGGACATTGAAGAAGTTAGGAAGGATGTGGACTCTAGGGGATCTTGTTGCAGCCTTGGAAGATGAAGGAGACGGCTGAGAGGTAGAACTTGAATCCCTTCAGCAGGAGGTCATCCCCCTTCATAAGCAGCACATAGACCTGCAGGTTTACATGGCGGATCTTGAAAACAGGCCCTGCCATAACAACATCCGCATACGAGGCATAGCTACTAAAGTGGAAGGATAGGACATATTTATCTACGCCAGGGACCTCTTCTGCCACATTCTAGAGGTTCCCCCAGAAACTGACATAAAAATTGATAGAGCACACCATGCTAGACTACCTCATTCCCATTAAGCTCCCCCTGCAGACATCCTGGTATGTGTGCATGACTTTCAAATTAAGGAAGAGATCCTGCGCAACGCCCGGCAGAAACACCCTATTACTTTAGAGACCAAACCCCGACACTCTACCAGGATCTAGCAGCCACGACACTGCAGAATAGGAGAGAGTTCCTGCACAACAAGTGGATACCCTACTCTTGGGAACACCACTTTCGCCTTATATTCCAATGGGCTGAGAGACTTGTTCAGCTGCGATCCTTAACAGAGATCTGCCAGATGTTGGGGCTAGACCTGTCCTCCGAGGAGCGAGAGAAGGGCTCTCCTGCCTGCCGGCCAAGGGAGCAACAACCTTGCTGGCGAAACGTGGAGCACGGGGAGGGACACGGCGCCCAGACCCTACGGAGATAGCCGGGGGCAACAAGCGCCGCTGAATGCGATCTCTGCGGTGCTGGCCAAGAAGGACCACGCTTAAGAGGCCCAGGCTATCCAGCGCTATGTATAACAGATGCCCTGGGTGGTGGGCAGAAGGGATAGGGATCCCTGACCACATATCGTACCCCCCCATGGTCAACCCTGTGGACTTACTAAACCGTTCGACTGAAAATAAGACACTGTTCTGTTCTCTTTTTCTGTTTTCTTTTTCTTATGATTAGGACTCACGCAGACGACACTTAAACACATGTAGAACTCTCATTATGTCCTTCATTGCAATTAGTGGACCTCCCAGACCTGGTGAGAGGGCTTAATAACCCTTTAAAATGCAAGGCGGTATTATCCTATTTGGAGAATTCAGGGGCTGAAATGTGTCTTCTTCAGGAGACACACCTTCTCCCCAGGGATTGCCATTGCCTTAGGTCACGTGCCTTTCCACACCAGTTTTTATCATGAGCTTCCACGAAAATCGCAGGGTTGGCCATTCTCGTGGTGCGCTCCTTCAGGGGGAGAGTAGGTCAGACGGAAGCCTAAATCAGGGGTAGACTTCTTACATACCACTTCACACTGAGAGGAATTCTAATACACAGCATTAGCTGAGAGGATGTCCACCACTGAGAGGAGAGAGTTGCTGGGAGGGAATCTTATCCTGGTGTTCGATAATAAGCTAGACAGATCGGCACAGAGGCATGGACAAGCAGGGGCGCTGTCGCTAGGAGTACATGAATGTCTAGAAGACCTTGGGCTCAGGGACCTATGGAGGGCCTTCCACCCCCAAACACGTGAATATTCCTTCTTTTTTAATGACCACAAGACGTGCGCTAGGCTGAATTACATGTTGGGCATGCAAGACGTACATACACTCATCACAAAGACTGAAATTCTAACAGCTGCGCTCTCAGATCACGCTGTGGTGACACTGTTGCTGGCCCTCACTCCGCTTGAGCGCCCCACCCACCAGTGGAAATTACGTGATGCTATGCTGCCACGCACCGAGGTGGTGGCATAAATCGATCAGGCCATTATCGAATATCTTACACACAATGATACCCCCGATATCCCCATTGCGAAACTGTGGGAGGCACTCAAATCAGTAATAAGGGGGAGATTTATTGCGATCTTGGCGGCTGATAACTCAGCCTGAAAGGAGAAATGGGAAACCCTCACCAAACGCGTCATAGAGCTTGGGCGCATACACCAACGTACTGTGGCCCGATGGTTTGGCGTCAACTGTCCGCCTTTCACGCTCAACTGGCAGACATCGATTTAGATCTGGCAGAATACGCCACCCTCTGCTTGCGCTATTCCTTCTATGATGGCGGAGACAAATGTGGCTGGCTCCTAGCAAACACACTGTGTGCTCAATGTGGGAGTGTCCTCGATAAGCATGCCAGAAGGGGTGCTGGTGTCTGAAGATAAAGCCATAGTGGATAGTTTCCGGGAGTTCTACATACGCCTCTACTCGGGCCAGTGTCTAGACCCCGCGGAGAGTGCCAGTTACCTTAAATCTGCGCGCACGACCCCCCTCCTACAGGAACAAGCAGAATCACTAGGAAGAGAGGTTCGTATAGAAGAATTCATAACAGCTATTTACCGTCTGAAACCAGCAACGTCCCTGGGCCCAGATGGATACTCGTCAGCTTTTTATACAACCTTCTGCCCCATCCTATCGCCCATACTAACGCGGCTGTTCACCTCCTTTGCAGACCCGGGGGCGATCCCAGTCTCAATGCTTACCGCCTCGGTCAATGTCATTCTTAAGCCAGGCAAAGATAAGTCACAGTGTAGCACTACTGGGCCAGACCTGAAACTTAACCAATATATGCCCGCCATTATCGACCTAGACTAAGCGGGTTTCATCCCCCAGAGACAAACGAGCAATAACACCAAGCTTATTCTACATATCGTAGAGAAAATCTCTCGTGCTCCAGGTGAACTCACTGCTCCTAGCAATTGATGCTGAGAAGGCTTTCAACAGAGTCCACTGTCCTTTTCTAGAACAGGTTCTGGAACATTTCGGACTAGGCGAGAAACTCAGAACGCAGATCCTAAACTGCTATCATTGGCCCACAGCGATAGGCTGGACTAATGGCTATATCTCTGCCCTGTTTCCAATAGGCAGGGGCACGCGTCAGGGGTGCCCCGTCGCCCCTGTTATTCGTTCTTTACATGGAGCCCATGGCTCAAAGGGTCCAAGACGACCCATCGATTACCGGAGCGACCTTTGGAGGGGAACACCACACCATCAGTCTCTACGCTGACGACATGCTGGTGAAATTGGACAGGCGAACTGTGGCATTGCCAGCTTTTCTGAGGAAGCTTGAGGCCTTCGGAGTGGCAGATGCTTAATCTCTCCCTGTCCCCTCAGTTGGTGGATCAGCTGGTGCAGCAATATCCCGTCCATTGGGAAATGGAGGCGACCCCCTATCTCAGAGTTAAATTAGCACCTACAACCCAATCAACCGCATCCATCAACTACCAGTCACTACATAGACAAGCCTGTATCGATTTAACCAGCTGGAAACCCCATCAGATCACCTGGTTGGGAGGGTGGCGACCACCAAGATGTTGATCCTTCTGAAAATACAGTACCTTTTTCAAACACTCCCACTCCAGCCACCAAGGGTCATGATCTCCAGACTCCAGGCAAGCTGCTTCAATTCATTTGGCTGGGGAAGAAAACTCGCTTGAGAAGGGAACTGGGCTTTCTTCCCCCTAGAGATGGAGACTTGGGTATCCTGGACCTTCAATTATTCTACCAGGTGGCCCTATTGTGCTACTTAGTAGAGTGGAATCTGGCTGAGTCCGAGAAACACTGGCTATTTCAAGACAGAGTTGTCAGGCGCGTCCCTCTGGAATGTTCCCTTCCTAAAGAAATTGCACACACTACGGAACCTATATTTGAACCTTGTTACACAAACAACGATGATGGTGTGGGATCGGACCAATGTCCGGTGTGGACTGCCATCCTTTCCCTGACCCATGACTCCGCTTTTGGATAACCCTTACTTTGCTCCAGGTGTAGGACCTGGGACTATCACGAGATGGTGACAATCTGAATGCCGCTCTATGGGCCACATGTTCGATGAAGAGAGAGTGATCCCCTTCACCCAAGTGCACACAAAGGATGGACTCCCCGAGACTGATTGCCTCCATTATATGCAACTCCGACACTGGATATTAGACCCCCACAATAGGTCTAATTCACAATGGTGCCTCACCTAATACAAGAAAAGGTTGATCACCAAAACATCTTGACAAAAAGCTCATCTCTGAGATTTATGTATTCCTGAACCAACATAACAAATATATGCACAACCCCAGTCAGGTTAGGTGGGAACGAGACTCAAGAAGACCACTTGGAAGCAAGGAGTGGGAAGAGATCTATCATAGAGTCAAGCACACAGCTTCCAATGTGGCACTCACCAAAACACTTACCAAAGTGGTCACATACTAGTATTGCACCCCAGTGCAATTGCATAAGGCCCATCCTTCGCGGAGCGAGCACTGCTGGCGGGGATGCGGGTCACATACTGTGGGACTGCCCGCTGCTCCTCCCATATTGGTCACAAGTGCTTGACAACATAGGTTTCCACCTCCAAACACAACTGCCACGATTCCCCGCCTACATAATCCTAGGTTTGCCCAATCCCTTAACCTATCCCCTAAAGTGTAGACGTGGGAAACAGATCATCCTGGCCCTGGGGCAGCAGTACAGAATATTCTCTCACACTGGAGCACTTCACAGATTCCTATGCACACCGGATGGCTCCACAGATTATGACATATTTTAGGCATGGAAAATATTTCACTTACACTCGCTAACCGGGGCGCCTCCTTCAGGGAATTGTGGCGTCCATATCTATCCTTGCTCTCACAAGATTTCCAGGAATTAACCTGCCCAAAATACTTTTGTCTTCCACGTTTACCGGAGACAGACAAACAGCCATAGTTGAGCCGTCCAGTAAAGATGAGTCGTTCTAGTCATTGATGCTTGTTAATTGACGAGCAGTGAGCGGGTGAGGGAAGGGCGGGTTGGTGGGGGGGATTTGATTGCCAAATTGATACCTGTATGAACATCTTTGCTTTGATGAGCGATCTCACGAGCTCCGGTGAGGTCGGCATTGCTGATACTGGCGTGGTTTCCTTTTTTTCTCTTTCCGAAACATCAAGAAAAATAATTGAACCATAAAGGCTAGGAGGACTTCCTCATGTGAGGAATCACCCTCAAAGGCTACACTGGTAACCCCTAGGGGTACAGTAGTGGATATGTTATCTGATAGAGACTACTAGCTGCAGATTCCTTAACGTAGAATTATCCCCAGGCGTGAGACTGGACCCGGAAAACTTTGTTTGCCCCAGCATCTCTGCATGCCGGGGGGCGGTACCACGCGACTCCGCCCTGACCTCGTCCGCTGGCGTGACGTCAGCAAGGTCACATTAGCCCCATCCCGGCGTGCTGACATCAGTTTCCTTCTTTTCTGCGTGCAACGCGGATCCGGATCATGTCCCTGCCTGTTTTCAGGCCTTCTTTTTCACGGTTTGCGTTGTGGGACAGTGTGCGAATACCTTCGGGCTTTAAGGTGTGCTCGTATTGCGCACATCAGATGTCAGTGACGGACCCTCATCCTATTTGCATGTGGTGTTTGGGCGAGCACCATGATTCCACGGACTGCGACGCTTGCCAGCATCTGAAGCCTAAGTCCCGGCGGGAGCGCCGGATGAAACTTCTTTCAGCCCGGTTGTCCAGATCGGTGTCATCTCCGCGTTCGTCCCCCACGGAAGGGTCCAAGAATCGCCGCTTTCGCTTCCGACATTTTCCGTCACCGAGGCCCCTAGCGCGTTGCTCGCCCATCGGTAAGTCTTACAGCTTGTCCCCGAGGCCTGGTCCCCGCTCTGCGGAGGGCGCGGGTTCTCTGCGGGATATACGCCCTCATTCGTCGCCACCCTACCCACCGTTTTCGGGCATCGGGGCGACCAGGGCCCAAATGGAGGCCTATGCTGCGGCTCTGCAGGCTTCCTTGGCCCAGCCTCCTCCTCTTCCGGGGATCTCCGCGGATCCCTTGCCACGTGCGGGGCCTTCCGTGCCTTCGGCTCCGGCGCCGACGGGTTCTGCTTCACGTGTTGGAGGTGTGGTGTCGTCGGGGTGTGGCCCTACGGGGTTCCCCCCTTCGGCCCACGGCGCCTCTGCCTCGCTACAAACCCCAGAGGGGGTCCCTGTGGTGTCGCAGGAGGTCGCCGGGACTTGGGGCTCATCCCCGGGTTCTCCTCGGTCTTCTGGGCAGGCGGCGGCCTTGCCTGAAGCCGAGCTGACGCCGCTCAGGCGCCGACACCTGTCGGCTGTGGCAGCACTGTGGGTGCTGGCTTGGGGCCGGGGTGCGTCCCCGGGTCCCTCTCGTCTCTCCACGCAGGTGGCTGCTTCGTCGGAGGTCGAGTTGGGTTATTTCGCTCCACCCCATCCTCCTGGGGCGCAAGTGGTGAAGGAGGTCGTCTCGGTGTCCCCTCCGGAGCCAGACGACGTTGCGCCTGTGGCGGACTCGACGGCGCCGTGCTGGCGCCGGGTCGTCGACTCGTCTCCTGAGGCCCCCTCCTCTCCGGAAGTTCGTCAGCTTTTTGTCTCTTCTTTCCCGGAGACGGGTCGCCACGACGTGGCCTTTTCCCCGGCGTCTTCCAGGGAGGCACCTCAAGTCCCCACTCGTCCGTGCATCTTCCATCGTTCCGGGGCTGGCCATTTCTTCCTCCAGCTGGACTCTGGGATGGCCGGCTTAGTTTACAGCCGTCACCCATTGAGGAATTGCTTTCCCCCCCATGACGCCCTACGGAGGTGAGTGCAGCCTTTGCCCGGGCCTTTTCCACGGCTGCTTGCATTTTGCACATGGGTGGCCCCACCACCTCATTCCCTACGGACCGTTTGCTTGAGGTTCTCCATCAGGGCTCTGTTGAACGGGAGCTGCTTCTTCCCTTCGAAGCTTCGCTCCATAATTCTCTTCTGGGCGCGTCCTGCCACGGGGGATCCGGTGCCCCAGTCGCTCCTATACCGCCACCATCCTGCTCCGCATTATCCAGTCTGCCTTTCTTTCCACCCTTCTGCCCAGGGCCCTCTTCTGCAGTCTCCTTTCCCTTCCTTACCTTTGGTGTTGTTTCCTCCGTCACGGGAGACCCGGTGGTTGGATTCATGGGGGCGTAACCTCTTCGCTTCCTCTAGTGTTGCTTTGCGAACGCTCAACACGATTTGTGTGTTGGCCAGGGCTACTTCCAGATTGTGGGATTCTGTGGAGGCCCTTCTGTCTCCTGCCTCTCAGGAAGGTGTCTGCGCTGATCTGCGGCGCCATGTGGTAGATGGCTGGGAGTTGGCCGCGTTTATTCTTCGTTCGGCCCTGGACATTTCTGATACTCTCTGTCGCACTATGGCTAGTTCAGTAGCTCTCCCTCGCCATGCTTGGCTGAGGGATAGCGTTTTTCCTGAGAACGTTAGGGAGAGTCTGGTTGATTTGCCCTTTGACGGGGTGCTTTTAACACTTATGCGAATGCCGCCATTCAGCGGCTCCTTGCGGGGCTCCGTCCTCCTCCCCCTCCGTAGTCTGGCTTGTCGGTTCTCTACTGCTTTATGGGCAACGTTATCCCACCCTTTTTTCGGGTGTCTAGTGGTTCATTTGGACCGTGTGTGTCTTCTGTGTGGGTTGGCGTGCCTTTGGGGTACTTAGGTTGACCCCTTTGTGTGCTGTTGGCTGCTGGTACAGCCCTTTTGGCTTTTGTGGTTCTTTGCTCCCCGTATGTGTCCTCGGGTTGGGCCTTCTGTATGTTTTTTGTTTGGCTGATTGGCAAACCGTCTGTGGTTCTATCTGCAGGTCCTTATGTTCTTGTCTTCTGCTGCGGGATTTTTCCCTAAGAGATGCTCCCATGTTTCCTTGGGACGTTTCATACCTTACCTTTATGTTCTTGTCCTCTGCTGCGGGATTTTTCCCCAAGAGGTGTTCCCATGTTTTCGTGGGACGTATCATACCCTATGTGGGGTACTAGTAGCTATTGCATAGCTCTGTCTTGCGCTGGGATGGTATGTTCGCCCCTTTTTCGGGTTCCCTGCCTGTCCTGGTATCACTGTATACCGCTAGTGCGGTCTCTTTTATCTTGTACAGGCGCAGCGTGTACTGCTCCAGGTTCTGTAATTTCGGTGTTCGCTACATCGCTCGACCAGTCTGGCATGCTGTCTGCGGTGTCGTGTTGTGGCGTTTCCGCTTTCCTGTCTGGCGTTTCGGCCTCGTCCTCTGTCTTGTGTTCCAGGGGGGCTCGGTTTCTCCTGGCTTTCCTGTGTTCTAGTTGGCGGCTTGGGTCCATCCTCTGTGTCTCTTCTGTTCTGGCTGGTCCCACTTCTCTTCGTGGGTCGGTGTGTGTCTATAGAACGGTCCCCCTTTGGGGCTTGTTCTGACTTTCCCGGGCCTCTGCCCTCGGCTTGCGCTTGGCTTGTTCTGGGTGCACTGCTCCATGGTCTTGCCAGCTGCCAGCTGCCGGCTGTGCATGCCTGCTCGTTCTGGTCCACCGCCGTGGCACTTGGTGTGTTCCCTTGTGCCCCTGCCTCTTGTTCTGCTGGGGTTTTGCGCACCTGTTCCTTTCTTCATCCGTCTGCTCTTCTTGGCTGTGAAGCCGTTCCTGCCTTGTCTGCTGTCTTGCAGCTGATGCCTGTTCAGCTGTCCTCTATGGCTGTGTGTTTTCCTACGGTGGAACCACCCCAACTCCCCTGGAGTTGGGGTGGTTCTTTTCCTCCTGGGTGCTCCTCTGCGGCTGTCTGTCCCTCCGAGGGTTGTGGCAGTTGTACCTTGGATGGGCTTCTGGTCGCCTAGTCTTCCCTTCGCCTTGCTTACTTGTGCTTGGTAGGGGCTGGGCCGCCCTTCTTGTCCCCGTGACACGTCCCCTGCTGGGGCCCTATGTTTCTTCCTACTGAAGAGGTTCTTTCGCAGGCCCTTCTCCCCTATGGGTATGGCTAGGGTATCTATTCTACGTTAAGGAATCTGCGGCTAGTAGTCTCTATCAGATGAACAAGTTACTTACCTTCGGTAATGATGTATCTGGTAGAGACGATTCTAGCCGCAGATTCCTTCATGGCCCACTCTTCCTCCCTGTTCTGCGAGGACCTTCAGTTTGGTTTTCTGCACTCGCCTCCCTCCGGGTGGCTTGTCTTCTGTGGTGTCCACTTCGCTTCCTCCCGGGCAGGATGCTTCGTTCTGCTTGATTGTTCCACCTGTAGGAGAGTGGCATCCACTGCAGAGTTGCCCCCAACTTTTTGCTGATGTTTTGACTGTTTTTTTTACTCTAGCCAGGCTGTGGCCCTGCTATCCAGGACCTCACCCTATCTGCTTCCCCTCTAAACTGATGTGAGTACTTTAGGTACATACCAATTAGATACTGAGGACACCCTGTGAGCCCTTGTTGATGGTATCCTAGGTACCCAGGACATGGGTCCCTCAGAGGCCTACCAGGGGCTGCAGCACTTATTGTGCCACCCCTGGGACAGCCATATAAACTGACACCACCCCTTACAGGGATATAGGTATCCTGTATCCCACTTAAATACAACACATATATCCTCATAGGTCACCCCTAAGGCAGGCCTTGCTAATCTTTCAAGGCAGGGTGCTGAGATATGTGTGAGGGGGAACCCCTACCTGAGTAGGGCCCCTCTGCAACCTTCATTAAAACTATTGCGAGCTTGTTTGTAGTGCAGCCATACCATATACTCTTAACCGCATTATAAGTAATCGCGACAGCGTGATAACTTCAGAGTGGCTGCACAGAACCATGTCATGTTTGGTGTCAAACATCGTGGAATCATACCCCCAATCCAGGCATGGGAATGAGGGCAGGATTCCCCCCTGCTAGAGGGGTGATATGGTAAAAGCTGCAGATTTTAGACACCAATTTAAAAGAGCACACATAGTACAAAATGGATGCTACCTGCCACCCACACGATTCTGGCTGCCTGTTGCTGGGCAGAACTCCAGCCACGGCAGCTGGACAATAGGGATCTTGTTGCAGGGAGGTGTCCCCACCTCCCCAGACAGACTATGTGGATTGGAACTGGGTGGGTGCACCTTAGGATGTCTTTCAAACTTGCACGTAGGCTTCTCCAGTGCCTACTTCTGCATACACCGCCTCAAACCGGTTCAGGGGCATCCTGTCCCCTGCCCAGGTGGGAAACACACAAAGCGGAGAGGGTGTAGCCACCCTTTCCCGCCTGAACTCCCATTGGTGGGCTCTGATTTAGACACTCCCCTAATCCCTGGATAAAGGTGGGTGCAGGGTCCCCAGAGCCTCAGATTAATCTTGGACGAGAACTTTGCTTCAAAGACTTGAACCTTCGACGAGCTGCCGCTCAGCTGAATGAAGAAATCTCCCTTGGGGTAAAGGAGTTACCCCTCTGCTTGGCAGGCACCTGAAACACTGCAAGTAACCCGGTTGGAACACCGCTGCTCCTACGGACAACGAAGACTTCTGCCTACCTTGAGTTGGGTTCCCAAGCATCCCAGAGGACAGTGAGTGTGCACAGCAAAGCTCACCACCGTGGACCCCGTGGGTGCCGAGATACCCAATACCCCAGGACACCGGCCACCTCTTGCACAGCACACGAACCCGACCAGTGGGGAAGTTGTGCTTTGGCCCATCATTGAGCCAATCTCTCAGCATCACTTGTGCCAAAGGACGACACTCCAGCCCACTCCAGCGACCCGTGGGCTCATCTTTACGCACTCCAAATTGCTGCCTCCCGCGGTCCCTTGTCTCTCGACTGGTGGGCCCTAGCGGAGGTCAATCTTTACTTTCAAGGGCTCCTCTGGTTGCTCCAGGCCTGCTCTACAGTCTCCTCGCTGGAGACCTCGCTCAGGCCTCGTGGGTCTGCACCGTAGCTGTTTTCTGATTCTTGCGTGGGTTGCGGTTGCCAAGGCTTAGTGGATCCAATCCAGACACTAACACCGCAGCGGCCTTCATCCTTCGTGGGACAGTTGCCCTCCAGAAGCTGGCCTTCCTTGAAGCCTCCTGGAGCCGTGGCTGCTGATCCAAGCTACCCGTCTTCAACCTGAAAACACCCGACATTGAAGGGCTCTTTCTCCAAAGGCCCCTGGTCACTGGCTAGTGACCCAGACTCTGTCCCCTCTGCTTTCAGGTCCTTACCTTCAAGATCTACATCTTCAATCTGCACGACATCGACGACGCTTCACGCCAGCAGCAGTTCTTCACATTTTTCCATTGAAAATGAGACATGGACCCGACACCGAAAACGACCTATGCACCCGGCTTCCCTGGGGCAGGTAACAGTGGTACCTCGGTACTATCGTGGGTGTGGGCCCTCCAAGAGCTTAACTCTAAACTCCCGAACTTGAACTCCTGCTAGAAGTGTCTAGATTCTTGCAATTTCCAACCGCGACATTTCCCATAGGGTTTAATAGGGATCCCGACTGTAGTTTAAACACTGCACACGCTTCCCGTGGGTCCCCTTTCTCACTACCTTGGGTGGTTTCGTAAGGGGCCAGCGATCCTAAGTGCCCTAGGCACTGTCTGCAGAACTTTCGTGGTTCTTATACCACTTTTTTAATATATGGTTTGGTACCCCCCTGGGGCCCTGTGATTCCAGTGCTATTTATTGTTGTTATAAATGCTTTATTGAATTGTATCTTTACCTCCAGCCTCACAAGAGGCTAGTGGGATTTGTTCTTAGAATAAATACATATATTTTGAATATATACCTGTGTGGACTACTCTTTCATTTGGTCATTCAAGAGGTTATCCATGGTAAAACAATAAGCTTAACACTCCTTCAAGACTTAGCCTGAAGGCTGCTCTCCACAGCTACCACTAGGATAGCTTTCTTTAAAGGTTGTCTTTTAACCTATCACCTTAAGAGTAGAATTGGACTGGTGCAAGGTGTCCCCTATAACTAGAGGACAGCATATGCCAGGCCAACTTCTCACACATGGTCGGTTGGTTCATGTGTGCTTCTGCGTCCCTCTGTTTTTTTCTCCAGTGTAGGGGCCTACTTTTACTCTTCTCCCTTCTACTTGCTTGGAGTTTCTGATCCCTTGGCAGTCCTCTACGTTGTTTTTTTTTTTTTGCCTGTACCTCGGCCTCTTACCCATTTCAGGGGATACGGCCCTCCATGATAGTCTGGGGGTGGGTTGCTGCTCTTCCTCTGTTCCGGGCTTGTTGCCCTTCACTGTGGTGGATTGTGATTGCAGTCTCTCTCATAATCTCTCTCTCTCTTCTGCTATGGCGTTTTTCACATGCTCTCTGCCTCCTGGAAGGCTGTCGCCTTAGCTTGCAAGGGTGTTCCTCAGAGCGGTGCTCTGCTCTTTCACTGCTATGGCTTTCATGCTATGGCTTTTTATGCCTTAGTGCTTGGCACTTTTCCAACTGGTGCTGTTCCTCACCTTTCGTTTCTCTCTTTTCTGTTTCACAGATTTTTCGCACACTGTACCCATACTCTCCACAGTTTTCTTTGTGATGGCTCCACGTTGTGGCGCGGAAAATTTCTCCGAAGAAAACTGATGTCAGCGCGCCGGGATGGGGCTTATGTGACCTCGCTGACGTCACGCCCGCGTACGACATCAGGGCGGAGTCTCGTGGTACCGCCCCCCAGCGAGCAGAGATGCTGGGGCAAAGAAAGTTTTCCAGGTCCAGTCCCACGCCTTGGGATAATTCTACGTTAAGGAATCTGCGGCTAGAATCGTCTCTACCAGATACATCGTTATCGAAGGTAAGTAACTTGTACTTTAGGACAAAAAGAGTCCTTGGTCTGGTGCCTTGCCTGATTACAGTTAAGGCACCAAGTCTTCATGGGGTCCCAGTTCTTACCCATGGAACCACTTTTGTTTTATGAAGTGTCTCGGGGCCCACCCTCCTGGCCAGGTTATTGAGGGCCTACAAAAGACTCCTTTTCTTTATCTTTAGAGTGGTCCACCTTTTGGGTGGCTTTTTTGCCTTTCTTTTGGTTACCCCCTCAATGACTTATCTTAGGCACTCTAGTTTTCACCCAGTGATCATCCTTCTTCCCAACTCTTATGGAGACACTGGCCCCAGGTCCACCAGGTATTGATGCAACTTTTCAGAAACACAGTTAATCAACAGATGTTCTTTCATAATTTAAATTATACAGCCCATCATAGTTATTCATCTGACTTCCTTGTAACCAACCACCTAGTGTCTTTACCGAAAAATCTGCAAAATCAACTCAGGACTGACTCAAGGATTTTTTAGTCCCACTGAATTTAATTCTATATTCTTCAGTGGTGAGTCCAAAGCCCCCAATCAGGGTACCCTTCATTTGAGCATAGGACTCAGCCTCTGCCTCGTTCAGTGTCAGGAGTTTTTTCCTGCACTTACCAGAGAACAGTTCTCATAGGAGAGTGCACCAATGTATGTGGCTGACCTTCCTCATGCTGCAAGCTCTCTCGAACGCTGCATACAATTTTGTGATGTCATCACCATCTGTATATTTTGGGACAATCCCTTTGGGAATTTAAGGGTCAAAGGTTTCCTCTCTATCCCTTGGTATTATGCTGCTGCCACCATTCATGGATGCTAAACCCATGTTTTCTGTTGCCCTTTCTATGGCCAGTATCTTGTCCTCCAGGGCTATTCTTCGGGAGAATCTTTCCAGAAGGACCTCTTCCTCTGCAAGCTCTTCAGTGTACCTTGAGCGACCTGAACCATTCTCACTAGAGGCAGATGCTCGTGGCACAGTGGGTCGGTCGTGAGGTAGGGGTTCTAAATCCTCTCCTTCGAGTGAGGGCATATCTGGGTCTTCCTCCTCACTCATTCCACCCTGGTTCTCAGGGTTGGCGGCCACATCTGAAGGATTGGTCAGATCATACTCTGCCAACAGCTTCTGAAGTGTTGCGGTGGTAGGGTGTGAGCCAGTTTTTATTTTGTACCTTTTACAGAGGGTCCTTAACTGAGCATATTTCAGCTGCAGGTAAGGGGTAAGATTGAGCTCCTTAGCCATATCCCATGAAGCAATCATCATACTAAAGTTGGGACCTTTTTAGAGTCAGAAAAAATCCTAACACACGATTTTCAGACCTAACTAAAGTATGTTTTTAAATTATAAACCGTTCTAAACTTCAGGGACTTAACCAAGGCCCTAACAGTTAATTTTAGGAATTTTGAAAAAATTCAACCAATTGAGAAAAATGCAATTCTAACTAAAGGCAGTTTTTAGTCTTACTTTTGTAGTCACTTATTGACCAAGTGGTATCAGCAAACGCAAAGTTGTTGACCCCCACTGCTGATCCACCAATGTAGGAAGATGGCTCTCTATATAGTGTACTAAAAAGTACACTGTGCAGAGAATCTAGTAAGTCCCCAATTGGTGTACAGAGGCTTAAGTAGATAATACCAACACTCTCTTTTGTGGTAGTGTGGGCGAGCAGTTAGGCTTATCAGAGGGTAGTGCTAAGCATTTGTTGTACTCACAGATGCAATAAATGAGGCTCACACTCAAAGAATAAATCAGAGTCCAAATTAGAAAACTAAGAAATTAGCTCAAATTTAAGTACTGTTTTCGATAGCAAAATTCACAGGTAAGGAAAGCGTTCAAACCTGTGCACTTTTACGCACCATGCAACCCTATGGGAGGAAAAGTCAATGTTACATAAAGGTAGGTACAGTCTGCTCCAGGGGTTCATCTTTAGGGTTTGGAGTCGTAGTGGGCCAAAATCCAAAGTACTACCAGCAGTTCTTCGGGAACTGCCCAGGTTCTACCATGAGCAGGGATGCTGGGGTAGCTGGCACGCTACGATGAAGTGGGGTCACCCAAAAAGAGGCTGCATCGGTTCTTTCACTTCACTTTTAACTTTGGTGAGTTACTGTTCCTCTTTTCTCCCTAAAAAAAAAACTACACATCACGCTCTCCTCATGGTAAAATGTTCCATGTTCTTTTAAGTTTTCTCAAATAGCTGGTTCCACTATTAGCTGTTTCCCCTCCTAAATTTGAAATTTCTTCTGGTTTCCAGTTTTGATATCTTATCATGTGTTTTTTCTCCTACTTGTCACTAATAAACTATAAACAAGACATGACTTCGACACACTATGTCTATTTAGCCCTTTCATGTGACTAAACAATAACGAGTATACAATATGGTCAATTTAAAAAATATAATTAAAACTGTATTCTTTTTTTCCTTCCCTACTCCCTCTCTTTTCCATTTCTCTCTGACTAGTTCTCTTGCCTTCCTTTCCTTTCTTTTTTCTTCATTTGTTCTGTGCAATTTGAATATTTTCTTTTTTGTGTTTTTGATTTTCTTAATAACTAATCACCATGTGAATTGCTTGACTGCACAGTTATGGCTCTTGTTTGTATGGTCATCAGCCTTGAGAAAGACGTGGACGTGCCAGCCACTTTGGGCAAAACATGTGTCAACTGTATTTTCTGGTACATCAGGCTTGAATACAGATGCTCACAATAAAAAAACAACCAAAATCCTAGATAACTATTTTCTGGGCATAAAAAAACACAAACTCATCTGAAAGAAACACGTTAGTTAGATTCCTCACCTTAGAATATCCCCAGGCGTCAGACTGGATCCGGAAAGATTTTTGTAGCAATACCCCTTGCGCGTCGCTAGGCGTCGTCTGCGGCTCCACGTCCGTCGTCGGCATCGTGATCGCCGGGATGACGTCGTCAGAGTACTCAGACGCCGCCCTCGTGCGCTGACGTCAGTTCTTGTACATAGCTTTCCGCACCAGGAATGCAGAGCCATGCAAAAGACCGACACTGGTGCCATGAATCTAGGGCCCTGAAAGGGATGACCTTAACCCTAGATATCAGTTTGCAGAGTGGGGAGGATGGGTGGGGTGGTGAGGAATCTAACTAACTAATGTTTCTTACAGATACATCGTTACCGAAGGTAAGTAACTTGTTCATTAGGCATTGTCTTTCTCTCTTGAACTACTTCTTCAGTTACCTGGTGGCATTCGGGGTGTTGCCACTTGACAGGCAATCCTACCTTTGGAATACTGAATATGGGTCCTGTTCAGGTCATGTAATCCTTTGAACCTTGCTCCTGCTAAACAAAATGCAATGGCAGTTTGCATGAGCTTGGTGAGGGGTCCCTTAGGATGGCACAATTTGTGCTGCAGCCATTCGGGACCCTCTTTAGTTCCAAGGTCCTGGGTACCAAAGGGGTGCCAAATCTGGAACAGTGGTGCAGTTCAGGGAAAGAACAATGGTACTAGGGACCTAGTTAGCAGGAACCCAGCACACCTTCAGTCAAAGTTGCATCAGATGCCAGGCAAAAAGTGAGGGATACTGCAACAGAGTCCAATTTTCTAGCATACCCAGTTGTTTATGCAAACAGACTGCCATGGGGAGCAGCTAGGGTAAGCCAGTTGACAATTTGATTTCCCCAGGGGTGTGTACCCTGATGTAGCCACACCCCACAGGTGAGCTAGGGGGAGCTGAGCACCGAGAGAGGGGCCTCACCATCTTGGGAGTGGACAGAATGGTGCATCTAGGGATAGCCAGATGCCACTGTCCACCATAAGTGGTCACCAAGTGGGAGCGAACCTTCCTGCCCTAAGGGCATTTTCCAAGCATAAAAGGGGCACCATTTGCACCCAGACCTCAGATCTCTACTGACAGTAAGAAGGACTGAAGGAGGACCACCCTGCTACACCGAGGCACCAGCAAAGAGAGGTTGCACCAAAGAAAACTGCACCTGCTGGTTAGCGAAGGGACTTTGCCTGCCTTGTCCTGCTCCATTAGAAGGTTTCTCCAGAGCTCATCCAAGCCAAGAGACTTCAAGGGATAGCCGACTGGCCACCTGTTCGCTCCACAGGGACACAGCAGCTGAAGAAGTCTGCTGGGGCATGTTGGTAACCAAACATGTTAATGCCGCTACAACCTCTGCCGTGCAGGATCAATACCCGATGCACAGAGTTGCAACCGAGTTTGCTGAGCCCCTGAGTGCTGTTGGAGATTTGCTGGGACCCTCAGATGGCGATTTATCTACCCAGGAAGGATTGGCCTGTGACCAAAACATCGGGCAACTGGTAGTCCATTGGCGATTGGACTTCAGCCAGACCAGCGAGGAGCTCATGGGAAGTCGACCCTGCAACCTGGAGAGCCCCATCATCTTCATAGACCGAGAAATATCCGCAGGAAGACCCCCGTCGAACGCGTTGCATCAACTGCATCCTTGGAGAATCTTCAGCATCCTTCATCCGTTGCATTAGGACTACTCCATAGGAATCTATTGCAATGCTGGTAAAGTGCCTGGAACTGTTTGAGGACTGCTTCGTCTGTGGAGGTAACTGTTTCTAAGGACCTTGCTGGTCCCCCTGACTAGCTCCCTACTGGAGATAGTCACACTAAGTACTTCTACCCAACCACACTGACACATACACAAGTTTTCCTTGAAAAGTCTTGTAAGTGTCAAATTCGTTGAATTTGCCAAGGCTTGTTCCCAGTTGAGAGAAAATGCTTTGATTTATTATTTCTTGTAAAATCAGTATCTCTGGAACTCTCCAGTAGATCTTTTAAGTTTTGGTGTTTAAATTTATAAATTGGTGTCAGTTTTCTTGAGTGTTGTGTCGATTTCTTCTTCAGTTGTTTTGGTGCTGTTTACATGCTTTACACTAGTTCCTCTGAGTAAATCTTGCTGCTCAGTGCTACAGCTACCGGGATTGAGCTGAGGGTTTGACAGACTAAATCTTCTGGACCTACTGGGGTTGATAAGTGATTGCACCATGAAGTGGAACAACCACACCATATAATACACCTCATTTCCTCACATGGAGGAAAGCTGTAAGCCATTTGTCGCACAAACAGTCAGATAGTTTCCTGTAGACACATCATTCTTTCTATGTGTTTTAATCTGTTTCTCTAGACACTCAATGCAGAACATGTACCTTTTTATGGTTTGTAATCTTGTTTAGAATTTTCCATACATTCAGAAGGCAGATTGTATTTAGAATTATGAGGAAAGCCAACAGGAGATTTAAGAGCAACATAGTATTCAGTATTTATTTTTATTTAATGAACATTTATTGTATGTTGGCATCTTTTATTTAATAAAAATTTATTGTAAGTTGAAATGAAATATGTAAAAGTGAGAATCAGTACCATTAAAACTGATAAACAGTCAACCTTTAATTATAATTGATTGTGTTCACTTGGTCAACAAAATATGAAATTTTACAATATTGTAGTACCTACCTTTTATTTGACAACTGGCAGGAACTATTATTATACTGGTCACATACCTACATTTTGATCCATGATGTTTTGAAATAAAGCATTTCATTGTTTATTAATATACTTTAAAAATGACCCTTTAATGTGATATTTTTCCAGTTTTCTTCATTGCCTCCAGTTCGGGTGGTGTTTGCTGTCACCATGGAAGGGAGTGCTCGGAAGGTTATAACAGTTCGTTCTGCATTGATTGTGAAAAACAAATTAGACACTCCAATGGAACTGAGACTGGACAGCCCATCGGCTCCTGACAGTAAGACTAATCCACTGGTTGTTTTGTTCTCTGCAATTTCTTCTTGAGAAAGTGATCAGCACTGTGTTGAATGTAAGGGTGGAGGGCAGGTTAGCTATAATCTCAGTTATCCTTGCCTTTTAAAATATCTCCATGAATCAAACTGGACTCTAATTTTGAAATCCTACTAGGGTCCTATTAGAATCATTAGAGAGACACTTTCATAGTTGTGCCAACAGTATCAGCACCCTGCGTGCTACAGATGCCAATGGCTTGGAACTTACTTCATTTGTATTTCACATGTATTCTTACATCTTTTCCCTCCACACATATTAGGTTTTAAAGCATTCAGGTGTTGCATGGGTCGATAATAGATGTTTACCCACTGTATCAATGGTGTTTGTCGACTCCTGAAGGGGGAGTTCCATTTATTGACAGCCAAAGCCTTATGAAAATGTAACACTAAAGTTTCAGGCATCTGCTGATTCTGCAACTGATCCTGATACACCCTGACTTTACAGATCCATTGGCGATGTTGCAGCAGATTGAGACCTTTAGAGAAGCAGTGTTGTGAGTCTTTGGCATTCTCCCGACTACCTTTGGCATGCCGTTGGTCCCCAAGGATCTGAGTAGTTCTCTATTTGAGTTACTGCTGGCTGATCTGCACCAACTGTGTTTCCTGAATCTGTCTCAGGTTCTGCTCCGAAGTCTGAGCCGGTTTCCAATCCACATCAGTCCCTTTGCCATCAAAGCTGAACTGAGTCTGCCAGATGAAGACCCTGTTCTTATAGTCTTATCAAACTAAGAACTGAACTCATCTTGCCTCCGACTGAGGTCACGTCCCAATGTCATACCCATGCCTTCCAGTACATTCTGACTTAGATAGAACTAGGCCTTTGACGTAAAGTAGCACTCCAGTAGCTTTTCGGTTTTGACTGTGATCAGTCAGCTAGCCAGTGAAAATAACAAAGGAGATGATAGTTATTATTTTCCCCAACAATGTGATGATGACAACCTGCAGGTAGAAGGTTGGACATTTTCCAGGACACTGGGTTGTGTTCAATGGAAGATAGTGCCTTTTTGCTGTAAAATTAGATGGGCAACGGAGAAATTAGACTTAACAGCTTCTAAGTGTGGAAGTCAAAATGAATGTGTTAACTGAGGTTTTACAACCCTCCTCTGATCCTCGCAACAATTCAGTAAAGCATTGGCAGACAGCCTAATGGGCACCTGGTCTATGCCTTATTCCTGCCCATCGGTGAACAGGCAGGTATCCACGGTGCCACAGGCCCCAGTGCCAGGTGACTATGACCTCCTGACACAGCATCCTGCTGCAGAAGGTTTGGCGGTTCAGGCTTCCACCACTAGGGTGACCTCCAGTTTATTTCCTACAACTCCCCCAGACACAGTTGAAAAGAATAAGGCTTTCCTCGCTGAACCTTGTCCTCCAGTCAGACAATGCCAGCGGTTTGCGGGGAAGATATTCCCATGCGTTATAGGACGCAGTTGGCGAGATCTTGTCAGTAGACCTGAAGAATTTTGGATCAACTTTGCTCATACCATCCAGAATGATCAGGAAGTGACCAAATACCTAATTCATTCTGGACTGGACACTAATGACTTTGGGCAGAGCAATCGGGGCTAGTGGTTCAGTGTCACTCTTGAGATCTACGGACTTCTCTGGTGATGTGCAGGCCTGTTTGATGTATATGCCATTTGATGCATGTTGGCAATAAGGAATATTAATCATTGAAGCGCTTCAAAGAAAGAAACCACAGCACTCTACTTAATCCTTTCCACTCCGGCAAGACAGCACCCTCAGCATCTTCGCCCATACTACCCCAGAGAGTTGGCGTACATGCAACGTGAAGGCCCAGCACCTGTACAACAGGTATACCAGTCCTGTTTGGGTAGGGCAAAAATCGGACAGTGACCAGGCTACATCAGCCTTAAAGCAGCTTTAGTTTGCCTCTAGTGGCACACTATCACCCTGTGGGGGCAGGATCAAACATTTCCTCCAAAAATTGCTAACTGTCACATCCAGCAGGTGGGTCCTTTAGATTGTTCAACAAGGCTATGCCCTGCTGTTCCTTGTCGACCCACCAAAGCTTACACCTACATCAGAGCATCATTTAGAAGAACACCTATTCATGTTTACTCCAGGACGTGCAGGCTCTTTGACTACAGTAGACATAGAGAGCGTTCCGGCCGGCAGGTAGGGACTAGCTATCACTCCCACTAATTCCTTGTTCCCTCGTCTCCTATTGTAGATCTCCATCCTCTGAACAACTTCTTGCAGAAGGACATATTCAAGATACTCCCAGTCTCCCAATGAGTTGTCTCATTTCTATTACTTCATTGTTGCAAAACGTGATAGAGAATCTGAGAAAAGAAGTTATTGCTGCAGGACAGAGGGCTATGTATAAAGGGTTGCTTTTCAAAACAAAACAAAGCTCCTTAGCATGGATTTTTGCTTTAAGAAATAATCTATTTCATATTTGTGTTACTGGTGGATTCCCAGCTTGATTTGGGGGAATCTTCAAATTACATATCAGTAAAAGAAACCAATACTGTAAAATGAGGTGTAAAGGTAAGTAACTTACCGTATTCTAATTATTGCACCTCAGCCAAACAGCTTTAAACAAATGTTTGATAGGTGATTAACATAAAAATCTGCAGTAGGGAGTATTCTTCAGGAATGTTCTGCATATCTTCCTGCACATTAATCATTACTCTCCCACTGCCTCTCATAAGCCCTAAATGGGTGGTTGTGTATTTTTCATTATTTGAACCTAAATTTGATCTCCTGCTGCTCTCTGTCCTAAACCTCTATGGTACAGTTCTTTTTCTGTATAACTGATTTCACCAGCTATTGTGACACCAAATATGGGATTCATGACATCAACAACGATGAAGATGAAGTCCCGGCGGGAGCGCTGGATGAAACTCCTCTCGGCCCGCATGTCCAGGTCGGCGTCGTCGCCGCGTCCGTCCCTTGCAGAAGGCTTCAAGAACCGCCGCATCCGTCTCCGACATCATCCCTCTCCAAGGCCGCAAGGGCGTCGCTCACCTATTGGTAAGTGTCGCAGTTTGTCCCCGAGGCCCGGTCCCCGGCCTGTGGGGGGTGCGGGTTCTCCACGGGGTGTGCGGCCCCACGTGTCGCCGTCCTACCCGCCGTTCCCCGGTGCAGGGGCGACCAGAGCCCAGATAGAGGCCTATGCGGCGGCCTTGCAGGCCTTTTTGGCTCCTCCTTCTTCTCCTCGTTTTCCTGGGTCATCTGCGGATCCCTTGCCATGTGCGGGGACTTCTGCGGCGTCGCCGGCGGCTCCGGCAGATTGGGCTCTGACGCCGGCAGGTTCGGCTCCAGGTTCTGGAGATGTGGTGCCGCCCTCCGGGGTTCCCTCCTTCGGACCACGGCGCCTCTGCCTCGCCGCAAACCCCCGCGGGGGTCCCTGTGGTGTTGCGGGAGGTTGCCGGGGCTCGAGGCTCGTCCTAGAGTCCCCCTTGCTCCTCTGGGCAGGCGGCGGCCCTGTCCGAGGTCAAGCTGACGCCGCTTAGGCACCGGCGGCTGCTAGCCCTGGCGGTGCCGCAGGGGCCGGCTAGTGGCCGGGGCGTGTCCCCAGGCCCCCCTCATCTCTCCACGCAGGCGGCTGCCTCGTCAGAGGTCGAGTCGATGCCTTTTCGGCACCATTCCTTGGCCGCCCTGGCTCCGACCCAGACTTGTTTTCCCGCGGTGCGTGTCATGGCAGAGGTCGTTTCGGCGTCCCCTCTGATGCCGGTCGACGTTGAGCTGACGCCGGTGGCGGACTCTACGGCGCCGTGCTGCCGTTCTGGTCGTTGATTCGTCTTCGGACGCCCTCTCTTCTCCAGAGGTTCGGCAACTGTTTGTTTCATCTTCTCCGGAGACGGGACGCCGCATCGTGGCTTTTTCCTCGGCGTCTTCCAAGGATGGCTGTTCGCCATCCCCAGGCCCGCAGTCTTCACCAGAGGCACCTCAGGTTCCCCACTCGTCGGGCAACCTTCCCCCATTCCGAGCTTCGCCTTTCCTTCCTCCGGTTGGGTTGGGAGTTTGCCCGTCTTAGCTTAGAGCCGTCGCCCACGAAGGAATTGCTTTCCCCACCGCATTGCCCTATGGAGGCGAGTGCTGCCTTCGCCCGGGCTCTCTCCACGGCTGCAGGAATCCTGCGCATGGGTGATCCGGCTGCCCATTTCCCCACAGATCATTTGCTGGAGGTTCTCCATCAGGGCTCTGGTGGACGGGAGCTGCTTCTTCCCTTCGAGGCTTCGCTTCATAATTCTCTCTTGGTGGCCTGGGGGCATCCTGCCACGGGGGACTCGGTGCCCCAGCCACTTCTGCACCGCCACCGTCCTGCTCCGCATGATCCTGTCTGCCTTTCCTTCCACCCTACTACCAGGGGCCCTCTTTTGAAGACCGCCTTTCCCTCCTTGCCATCGGTGTTGTTTCCCCCGTCTCGGGAGGCCCGGTGGTTGGATTCTTGGGGGCGCAACATCGTTGCCTCCTCTAGTGCTGCCTTGCGGGCACTTAACATGCTTTGTGTCTCGGCCAGAGCCACTTCTTGCTTGTGGGATTCGG